>NC_080423.1:78043744-80443744 GCF_029873635.1 Malania oleifera | reverse complement strand
CATAAAACTGGGAACTACTAAATACAATACAATATACCAGAAACTATACTGCTTTGCAATATATTTACAATACAAAATACCCAGTGACGTCACTACAATATGTAGAATTATTATCTCAAAAATACCTACCCTTCCCACAAGGGCAACTCAAGTCAATCTCTACTCGTGAGCCTGATCTGCTCGCCTAACTGGATCTCCTGAAAAATGGTAAGTCATTGGGATGAGACAACGCTCAGTAAGTGGAAATATACTATTACTAGTGTGTGGTGGCTGAGTTAAATAGTTAAAATACTGAAATAATACTGTAATATGAGAAAACTGATAAACTGTACAGAATATATTTATCTATCATGTAATCTTTAAAATATGACTGTGTATCTGAGTTTACTATCTGAAGGTACTGCTAGTATAATAATATAAATTGCTGCTGTGTGATATATCTGTACATAGGAAATTCTGCTATACCTTGAGATCTGTATATCATGATATATCCCCTCATGATAGGGTTGTGCGGTCCGTAGTCTGGACTTACTTTGGTCGGCCCTCCAGGTAAGTTAATCTCTATCATCCGCTAATCTGTAATGATCTATGTAGATCTTGGCCCACTGCAATCACTCCGGACTATCTCAAACCTCTGTCATCATCTAACCGGCTACCTCAACCTAGCATGTTGGGGAGACTGCAAATCTCTCCTAGCACGGTTAGACAAAATCCACATGCTATCTGAGTCATGTGGTTGCACGTGTTTGAAACTAGCAACGGTATCGTGCTCTACTGTAATTATATCTATCTGTAATTTCCAGAGGGATATGATATCGTGTAATACTGTATACATATATATAAATATATACTCATCTTGCTGCTTTTAACATGATTTCAAAAACAACCATAACACTATATTTCTAAGCTATATTATCTGAGATATCTAACTAAAATATATATATATTTTATATCTGTATCATTTGTGTTTTCAGTCTGAACTATCTGTAATATCTATATAAAATATCTTTATGCTTTGCATATAATATCAGTATGCTCTATATATAATATTTGTGTGCTCTGTATATAATATTTGTATATTCTGTATATCTGCTGTAGCATTTTGATGCTATCACTGTATCATCTGTCTGAGTGTTATGGTCTAGAAATCATGTTTTTATCTGAAAATACTGTAAGTCTCATTCATTTCTAATATTTTGAAATATCTAAATATCTGTATATCTGTAACACTATAAAATCTATATATATATATATATATATATATATATATATATATGGTACTGTAATAAACTCATGCCACACATTTGAATAAACATAGTTTCATGCCCAATTTCTATAATTTTGTTATAAAAATAGTATTCAAATTCTCTAGAAAATAACCTAATATACATGCTCATAAATACACTCTTATAATCTTTTGTATACATATTAAAAATTGCTAGCATACCATATTTCTCTTATTTTAACTCTGAAAAGCCCTTATTAAATTTTGGCCCTATACCCGCAGGGTTCCTAACTCAATATCCTGAAAACAATATCGCCTAGAACAAAATATCAGTATTTCCTTACCTACAACATTTCTCATAACTACAAGGAAGACATAATCTGAATAAAATACCTTACCCTGGATTTGGGAAGAATTTCAAATCAACTCTCCCCACGATCTGCTCCGGCAGACTTGCAGAGAACTTCGCCGGGAGCGTCGTGGTGGCTTGGGATCTTCAATCTGGCGAGAAATGGGGCTAGGATCGATGAGAGAAGGGGAGGGAGTCGTAGGAGAGAGAGAGAAAAGGGTTTCTGCGCTGAAATTTGATTAAAAATCCGAGTTTCAACTATTTATAGGGTTGGATTCGTCGAAGAGACACGTCACCTCATTGACGAGCTTGCACCCTCGTCGATGAGTTTCAGTATGCTTTAAACCCTCTCTCGGTATCTTCTCATCGACGAGGTGTAGCTTCGTCGATGAAGTCCCCTTATGCGCTCGTCGACGAATTCCCTATGTTCGTCGACGAGGCCCTATGTAAGAATCCCAGGTTATTCCATCCAAAGTGCAATGTTGTCGACGAAGCCTACTACCCCCTTCTATTCTTGTTTCCATTTCCCCTCCCTCTTTATTATTTAAATACCAATATTTTTTAGGTCGTTACACACTGGCAGTACTGCGAACGACCTATTTGCCGAAAAGCTCCCTGTCACCGTCTTAATGAGGCACGCCATCGCCAAACCTGCGTTTTCGGCATCCCAGAGAAAATGGAATTCTTGTCGATGGTGGTGCCACCGCCTAATGGAATTCTTGTATCTGCCTATGCAGGATTATCCGCTTGCAATGGCTTCTCCTTGTCGAGTCTACAAAAAGTCTGATGGCTTATCCCCTTCAAACCAAATTCAGACAATAGGAAGACCATCATTCCCTTCTAAATTTTATTTTGGATAATCACTGGAGCTACGAGGGAAAAAATGAATACTATAAAATTACTCGCCGAATGGTTTGCAAAGGGACAAATTTTCTTTGAAAATAAAGGATGGAAATATGAGAATAATATTAGGGAAAATAGCACAAAGAAATTGCAAAAATCTAAGCTTTCAAAGTGAGAATTGGAAAATAAAAACCAAAACAAAACCAAAAATAGAAGGATGGAGATGCAAGGAAACTTGGGTAACTTTTGTTTGCTAGGAACAAGAAGAGGAGCTACTGTGATGTGTTCATCTGCTGCAAGCAATCTATGAACAACAAAAAGACGAGAGGTACTATTCCGGGCGAGAGGTTTTGCGAACAGCAAGGGTGTCGAGCGCTGGAAGGAATATGCAAAAGAGCTTTGTTGCTGCTATTCCTGAAATCCAAATTCAAATTGTACCCAAGAGAGAGAAAACAGAGAGTAAAGAGAGACAGAAGAAACCAGAGAGTGAATTGGAGAAAGAGAAGAACATGTATGCATGCAAATCTCACTGGATGGTCCAGCGTGATTTGGCTATCACGCGTTAGAACACGAATTCCCCGTCGTTTAAATCTCGCTGGACCAAGCAGAGAGATTACATAAGCGTCATTCTGGGAATAAATTTCTCGAATAGAGTATTATTTAATATATTATTATAAATTAATAATAAATTGAAAAAAAAACTCCACTAAGTGGGGTCGGTTATATGAATCCATTTATGTAAATTTATGCGATCATGAACCATTTCTTTTGACAAATTCAAGGATATTAAATCCTTACTCACTATCTCACCCTAATTTATTTTAGGTCTACCCCTACTCCTTCTACTGTCCTCCCACAGTAATTAACTCACTCTTCCTCACTAACGCACTATGTGACTTATATTGCAAGTGCCAAAACTATCTGAGTCGTCCCTCCCTTATCTTATCTTATATAAGAATTACAACTAACTTACCATGAGTATATTCATTCCTTAATTTTTCTTTTAGTATTATATCACTTATCCATCTAAACATTTTCATTTCAACAACTTTTACTTTTTGGATATTCTGTTTCTTCGTCGTTAAACATTATGATCCATATAACATAACTAGTCTTATAGTTGTCCTATAAAACTTTTTTTTTAAAAAATAAAATTTTAAGGGTATTCTATAATCACAAAACACACTTGAATCACTTATCCATTTTACCCAACCTGCTTTAACTCTATTGCATAATCTTCAATTTCTCCTTCAGTTTGTATAATAGATCCAAGGTATCAAAATCTATAAGTGTTATTTATTTATTCATCATCAAGTTTAACTTTGTCTCTAATATTCCTCATATCATTGCTAAAATTACATTTCATATATTCATTCTTATTTCTACTTATTCTAAAGCCTATAAATTCCAAAACTTTTCTCCATAATTCTAGCTTAACATTTACTCCATCATTAGTTTCATCAATCAATACAATATCATCTGCAAACAAGACACACCATGGAACCTCATTTTGAATGTTCTAGTCAATTGGTTCATCACTAAAGCAAAAAGGTAAGGACTCAAAGCAAATTCGTGATGTACACTTATGGTGATTGGAAATTCTCTAATTTCTCCATCTATAGTCTCACTTGTTATTACTCCATCATACATATCCATAACGATATCAATATACCTACTACATACACCATTTTTTTTTTTTCTAAAATCCACCATAAAACTTCTCTAGGTACCTGATCATATGTTTTCTCAAAGTCAATAAATATTGTATACAAGTTCCTCTTCTTTTTCCTAAACTTTTCCATTACTTTTCGTAAAAGATATATAATTTTTGTGGTAAATCTTCTAGGAATAAAACTAAATTGATTTTTTGAGACATTCGTTTTCTAATTTTAATCTTTATTCCAATACCTTTTCCAACAATTTTATCGTATAACTTATAAGTTTAATTCCACGATAGCTATTACAATTTTGAATATCTCCTTTATTTTTATATATAGATATTAAAGTAATTTTCCTTCATTTATTTGACATTTTTGTTAGTTTTTATAATTATATTAAATAAATTAGTTAATCATATAATTTCGTTATCACCTACGTATTTCTAAACTTCAATTGAGATGTTATCCGTATCTATAACTTTTCCATTTTTCTTCTTTTTTAATTAATGCAAACTTAACTTCGTTAACTCTACCTGTAATGTACTTAATGTCCTCATTTTTTCATATATTGTTGGCTTCAAGTTTGGGTAAAGGAGCAGGGTTGCGTTAGATAGTTGGCAACTAACCTAAAATTTATCAGATTACTTTGATATGAATCCTTAAAGTCATAAATTCTTATTTTTCATCTAAAAGCCTAAAATTTGAATTATAAATTTAAATTTATGTAAATTTAAATGAAACATAATATGTATTCTATTAAATTTTTTTCAAATCTATTTTTTTTGACAAAATTGAAAATCTTTATTGATATGCCTTCACTTTTGGTAGAGGAATATCGTGGTTACAAGACAAACAATTGGGAGATTACAGATAATGAAATTAAAAACCTCCTAAAAACAACACCAACAACCAACCAACCAAAAACAACAAATCCAAACAATGCTAACTAAGAAATGAGTCTAAACAGGCCTAGATAAAATCAAAAAAACTTTAAATAAATCTAAATCCACCAAACAGAACTTGAGAGTTCAATTAACGACGAAAGGAAGTGAGACCCAACGTATCCATCCAAAGTATACCTTTCAAAGAACGTGGTAAAAGATGTTATTCTTCGTAGTTGACATTGTTTCCCATTTCTCATTCTTTAGCGAGAAAATCAACCACACTATTAACTTCCCTATATTGATGGATTACCATGAAGTTCACTCCTTCTAGTTCTGCCACGTGCTCCTCCCAAAAATCCCAAAGATACCACAAGGTACATCTACCTTACCGAAGCCAATCAACAACAATTCGCAAGCCACTTTTTTATAATCATATTAAAATAAGGAAATCATTTGCACAAACAAATTCCTTCCATTTTTTATTTTAATTCCGCACTATTGTTCATACCATTGCCAAAATAACTTGAAAAAGCCGCTTTCACCGTGCCATGACAGTCCCGAATAATTCTTCCACCTCATGAAGTACTCGGATTGCCCTTACAGCTCCCAGCACAATTAAGTTTTATCCACTCTGCTAGAGGTTTAACCCACGAAATAATTTTTCCAGGCCTGGCACAAACTCTCCAATGCTTAATTTGAAACTCTTTCAAAATCTTAATGTCCGACATCTTCAATTTTCGAAAAGAATTAGTGCTCTCAGCTATAGAACTAACCCAGTATCGAACACTTCTCCACATCTGATCCGAACTTTGATATAATCCTTCCATTCTCGCTTTACATCTTTGATTCCAGAGGCACCAGCCAATCAAACACGGAACTAGTTTGTAATTTTGTTTTTCTAGGGAAGGAACCGCTGGAAAGGAATCCTCAACACCACACTAGCCTGACGCCAAACCTCTGAAACCACCTCACCTAAAGAAAGAATATGATTAATGTTTTCCTGACTTTTCTGCACACAACAATCACATGCCGAAGCCATCGATATTTCTTTGGCCTGAGTTCTATCATCTACTACCAAGCATCTGAACTAAGCTTTCCATAAACACATTGAGATTCTTCTGGGCAATAAAGAATGTCAAAACCAATCATTCCACACAAAATCATCACTTCTACTCCTCATTGCCTCCCATGCCATTTTTGTAGAGAAATTACCGTTAGGGGCAAGCTTCTAGACGAATATATCCTGCCCACCTTTATTTGCCGGCACATGATGCAAATTTTCCATTGTTCTATCAACACCAACATTCGAGTAATAAATCAAAGTTCCAATTGTTATTTAACCAACAATCCTTAATGCACAGCTTCTTGTTCGAAATATCCTTAGTGCTCATAGATAATGGGCCTGATGACAGCCACCTATCGAACCAAAAACAAGAGTTCCCACCTCTCACCAAAATTTTAACATTATCCATAACTTTCGAAATGGTGGCCATCATTGATCTCCAAAACCGAGAGTCATTTGGTCTCCCCTTTCTTATTAATAAATGATTATTTCTATAATATTTAGCCATGAAAAAACTTGCCCATAGATTATTAGAAGTGAGCAATCTGAAGGCAAATTTCATGAGAAGAGATTTTTGAACTTTTTAAAAATCTTTCAAGCCCATACCCCCTTCCTAGGTAGGTTTATAAATTTTCCCCCAAAAGCGCCAATGAATCTTCATTTTACCTTTCACCTCTTCCTATAAAAAAATAGCAAGAAGATAGTTGATGTGAGAATATGTGACCTTCGAAACATTAATAATAGATATCAAATGTATAGGCATGCTAGACAATACATGTCTTAATAAAATCAATCTTCCACCTTGCGAGAGCAACTTAGATTTCTACCCTACAATTTTCTTTCTAATCTTCTCCACAAGAGGCTTCAAGGTCCTGGAATACAATTTTCCATAAACCAAAGGCACACCCAAATACGTAACTAGAAATTTACCTTCCATGAAACCCGTGATTCTTAATAAACTATGTTTCCAAGCAGGAGTGATGTATTTCATAAGGAATAACGCTGACTTTGTCTTACTAATTTTTTTACCCGACCACTTCTCATACATATCCAGAGCGTAAACCAAAATTCTAATAGACCTCTTCCCACCATTTGCAAAAATAAGAATATTATTCGCATATAGCAAATGCGAAACCAAAAGGGCCCCAATCAGATGATTAATGTAAAGACCTAGAAATTTAAAAGGATTAAAATAATTCAGAAAAAAAATAATAAATAAAATAATAGATAAATAAATAAAAGGAATGACGTGGGAAAAAGGAAAAAAAATTTAATTAAGAAAAAAATTAAATTAAATTAAGATAAATTAAATAATTAGTAATTAAATTAAACATTTTTACATTGGATTTAAAAAAAATTTAATTGAAATAATATATATATATATATATATATATATATATATATATAAGTAAACCTCCTGAAGATTATCCTTCAGGAGGTTTCGTCTAGAGCCCCCCTCCCCTGAAACTTTCCTACGTCCCTCACTCTCTCTCTCTCTCTCTCTCTCTCTCTCTCTCTCTCAATTTCTCGGCGAATTTGCAGCGAATTGGGAAATGGAAGGTGCTGTTGGATTCCTGGTTTCGCTGCCGACATTTCTATTGGAGCAGATTTGTCGTGGGAAAGACTTAGGCACTGCTCCTGGGGAAAGGTAATTTTTCCTCATTTTCTCAATTTTGCCTTAAATCTGCTGTTAAATCGACGATCGGATACCACCACGTGGTCCTAGTTGCAATTACCATCATTTCGACGTGGATTAATTTTCAATTGGGGTTTTCTAGGCCCCACTTCAAAGCGAGAGTGGAATTTGAGAAATTTGGTAATTTGACTATATTTAAGGGTATATTTATTTGTTTAGAATTTATGGATTTAAGAAATATTAAAATAATATTTTATTCAAGATTAATCACATGGAACTAGAATTTTTGATTTAGGGTCCAGGTGAGCGCCGCAGGTATTTTTTTTGGAGTCTCTATCGGCGTAGTTCAAAAAATCAGGTAAGAGGAAATTATATATTAAATCATATTTTATAAAATTAAAGGTAATAATTTATGTTATATTATATGTATGTTTTGGTGTGAATTATTAAAATGTCAACCATGTAAAACTATGATTTCTGAGCTTAAGATCACTTATTTAGTTATGTATTTGTGGAAATAAACTAAACAAAGTGGAAGGAATTTTTTAGATAATTATGTAAGAAATGAAAATTATATTTTCAGTAATTAAATGCTAAATGTGCGTTTACCTATTTTACAGGAATATGTATGAATTTTACTGTTAAATTGTGTGACATGAGATTCTGTGCAAATATATGTTCAATGTATGAGATGCAAGTTAAGTAAGTAAGACATTATGAATAAAATATGATATGGACAATGTTACCCGTGTATGTTAAATGCAACCATGTAAAGGTAGGACAGCTGAAAGCCGGGTTAGCAGATTCTAGTGCATTTCTATGTGGACTAACCGATGACGGCTAAAGAGCAGCTGTAGTACAAATGAATGAAATGAAAATGTTATAAAATGAAATGACAAGGAATGGCAATGCAATGAAATGAAATGTGAAATGTGAATGATACAAATGAGAAAGAGTCACTTAAAGTGAAACACAAGAAAATGTTAAGTTATGAACATGAAAGAATGTGAATGATTGAATAACGATGGAAAGAATGATGTATTATGATATTAGAAATATGTATGTACGTAGAACATGTTACGATTGGATGAGACATACTCTTCGCCTGAGGGCTTGCTGAGTAAGGCGAGTGCACTAGTTGCTTCAGATGTGGCAGTAGCTACATAACGCACTAGGGCAAAGGGAATCTACTTGTATGGGCGGGTAGAATTCCCTATCCTTAGGGCCTTTGCTGGTAAACTGTTGTTGAATGCGTGAGTACGAGATCAAGTTAACACTTGAGGGCTTACTGAGTAAGGTGAGTGCTCTAGTATGCTTCAGTAGTGACCTTCGGGTTACCTAAGTATTAGAGCAGAGGGGTGCTACTTGTATGGGCGGGTAATCACCCCTATCCTTGGGTAATCTCGTGGGTAAACGTTTGCATGTGATTGTTAGGTTCAGAAAATGACTTTCAGTATTATGTTAATGATTTGCAAATATTATAAAATGATATGTATAATCTCATGATGGCCACACGTTGAGTTTAATATATTGTTTCTTCCCTTACTGAAATGTGTTTCACTCGAATATAAATGTATTTCTTTTTTAGGACATCCTCAAGGTTGAGCTATGAGAGCTCGAGGTTTTTATAACATTATTGGGAAATAGAAAAAGAAAAGGGTATATTCCTATGTTAATTTTGGGGAATGTAAATATTTATGTTTTAAGTCTGTTGAGAATGGAATGGTTGTGAACATACTGAAATGTTTTGGAGATTTGTGTATTTATGGAAATGCAAGTGATGGATGATTTATTATAGATTATAGTTAGAATTAGTAAACTCTGGTATTATGTTATATGGAGATTATGTTTATATTTTCCGCTGCATATATATATTGGTTTATGGATTATCAGGGATATGATCAGGTATAACGCATCGAACCTGGGTTTAAGGGTTCGGGGCGTTATAGATGGTATCAGAACAATGTCTAGCCGGAAGTGTGATTAATTTTACATCGCCTAGATATGGAAATGTTAGAGTATTAGGTTAGAGATGATTTATACCAAAGTATAGGAAACAGTTAAGATAAGGATGCATATGGATAGGTCAGGTTAGGTGTAGGGAAGTATAGGATTTTGTCTTATAACTTAGAGGCAGAAATCCCTTGGCGAACTTCTGTGATTTTCTGATTCAGTCGACGATCTCAAAAAACCACGGCAAATCCATCGATGGTGATGTTTCTTAGCCGTGCGACTAGTCCTTATATGGATAGCTTGAATGTGTATTGGATTTAAAGTATATAATTATGGTTGGGATTATGATGTGGGATATGGTAAATCATAGAATTATGGGAATGAAAGACATTCGGGTAACAAATTTCGAGGACGAAATTTCTTAAGGAGGGGAGAATGTAAAGACCCAGAAATTTAAAAGGATTAAAATAATTTGAAAAAAAAAATAATAAATAAAATAACAGATAATTAAATAAAAGGAATGGCGTGGGAAAAATAAAAAAATTAATTAAGAAAAAAATTAAATTAAATTAAGATAAATTAAATAATTAAATAATTAGTAAGTAAATTAAACATTTTTACATTGGATTTAAAAAAAATTAATTGAAACAAGATATAAATATATTTTACATTGGATTTAAAAAAAAATTAATTGAAATAAGATATAAATATATATATATATATAATATGTAATAGTTAAAGTTTATGGAAATGCAGGTGATGGATGATTTATTATAGATTATAGTTAGAATTAGTAAACTCTGGTATTATGTTATATGGAGATTATGTTTATGTTTTCCGCTGTGTATATATATTGATTTATGGATTATCAGGAATTTTATCAGGTATAACGCACCAAACCCGGGTTTAAGGGTTCGGGGCATTACAATTAAATTGTCCAACACGACATTTCTCATAGTTTTTTCTAAGCAGTCTTGTCAAAACCTCCTCCATTATGATAAATAAATAAGGACAAAAATAGATCCCCTTCTCACAAGCCTCTAGTAGATTGAAAGAACCCTTTAAAGGTTTCATTCATCATAACGGAAAACCACAAGAACTCCACACAATTTTTTAAGAGCTCGCAAAACCTCTCAGAGAAACCAAAAGCCTTAAAAACCTCTAGAAGAAAATTCCAGTTCATTCTATCATAAGCCTTAGCCATATCAAGTTTTACCATCACATTGTCACTAGCCATTTTTTTGTGCAAAGAATGAACCATTTCTTGTGCAATCATAATATTCTCAAAAATACTACACCCAAGAATAAAAGCACCTTTGTAGTGACCCAGAGAAATTATAGTACTTAAATAATAATAAAGAGAGAGGAAAATAGAAATAGTAAAAGAGGCGGCAGCGGACTTCGTCGACGACGTGGCACTTTGGGCTTGTCGACGAGGTTGTGCTTGGTTAACGAGAAGATACCGAGAGGATATTTGGGCAATTCTGAATTTCATCGACAAGGGGGAGAGTTCATCGACGAGTTGCCTTCTAGACCTCGTCGACGAGGTCACGTGACTAGTCGACGAAGGCCATAGTATAAGTAGCCCTAAACTCGATTTTCCAGCCATTTTTGGCCGCAGGATTTCTCTCTCTCTCTCTCTCTCTCTCTCTCTCTCTCTCTCTCTCTCTCTTTTCAGTTTTCCTTCCTTCTCTCTAGGATTTTGGGCCGATCTTTTGTTGGTTCGATGACCCGATACCATCACGACGCTCCTGGGGAGGTTCTCTGCATATCTGCCAGAGTGGATTGTTGGTGGGGCTAGTTCGGAGTACATCCTAGATCTAGGGTAAGACTTTCTACTCAATATTTGACTTCTTGACAGTTGTAGGAAGTGTAGTACGCGTAGAAATACTGGAGTTTAGTTCTGAGGAATGTCATTTTCAAGGTGTTGAATGGGGAACCCTGTGGGTGCGCGACTATTTTTCTTAGTGGTTTTTCAGGAATCAGGTAAGGGGATAAACTAAACTAGAAGTTTATGAAAATATAAGTATAATTTTATAGCATTTGATTTCAGAAAAATGTATGTATATAATTACGTATAATGTTGGAAAATACTGCTGAAACTGATGGGATATTCTGATTATTTGTAAAACCTATTCTGTGTGGCATGAGTAGAATTTATGATAAATTACTGTTTTCTGGGAACATGATAATGTTATGAATATGATTTGCCGACGTACGGGCTAATGATTTTCATGATATATAAATATACAAAATGATGCGATGATATTGATTTGACAGTTAATAATATGAAATATCCATGTATCATAGTTTGATTATATGTTATATGTTATCATAACTTGGTTGGTTTGGTTTAGGCTAGCACTTGCACGGTACCACTGTTTATGTTCATGATTATCATGATATTGTGTTAACGCTGCTGTACGGAGTAGCGTGAGGACGGATAGTCGATGTGGTTTTAAGAAGTGTGGACGCCCTTGGTGTACGGATCAGGTCTGGCAGACCCATCGGACTTACAGACTGTACTTTTGACTTGGCAGTGGTCGACCAACCATTGTCAGGTCCCACCTTCTGGCCACACAACCCAGTCATGTGGGGGTAATACATGACAACAACCAGCTAACCTACTAGGGTTGTTTTCTTATTATTATTATTGTATGAGATGGATTATGCTTAAAGAAATCCTGTATGATCTGCTATGCTATGATTATACATGTTTTTCCCAAAAATGATACATACAGTTTTACTAGTTATGTTTATGTATATGATTATATGTATATCACAGAAAAGCTCATGTTGCCACACACTAGTATTAGTTTATTTCCCTTACTGAGAGGTGTCTCACCCCTAATTATATGATCATTTCAGGAGCCCTTGATAGGAGAGAGGATAAAGCTCCGCTGAGATAGTTACAACTGGTCTGCCCTTTCTAAAGGGTATGTATTTTGGTAGGGTTGGATGGTCTTGTGGGAAACAACCCTAGGACTGGTTTTTGACTGTTTTGAGACATATATAATGAATATAGTAACTCTGGTATTGTGTTAGATAATATGTGGAGATGTATATGATTTTATATTTCCTGCTGCTTAGACTTCCGTATTATATCTCTAATGTATCCCTGGTACCCATGGGTTCAGGTTGATCATGATCTGCTGGATGTGTTATATTGATTTTATTATATTATGGGAAAAAAATATATGGAAATTAAGCAGGTCGTTACAACCTTGTCATGCGAGACCAACTTTTCAACAACCTCAGTAAGTCTAGAAACAATAATCTTGGAAAAAATTTTATAAGCCATAAAGCATAAACTAACGGGCCATAATTTATGCCGGAGAATTACTCGCCGGGCAGATGGATCATCGCTGCTCTGCACTAGTTTGAGCTTTCTTTGCTTTCTGTTCTTTTCCCAAGCAACGGTTCCTAGTTCGATTCGGTCACCATTGCTTCTTGAAAAAAACAGTGCAGAAGTCACGACTGTGTGATTGAACTCAAAAACTCTGTAATACATCTCTCTTTCTACCTAAATTTCTTTGTCATAAAAATGCTCGAACAGAATTCAAAACTGTTGAATCACAACTAATATTAGATTAACTTTAAAAGATTGTTGAAATTCATAGCTTTTACCTTGTAAGTGCTGATTGCTACTTTTTCTTGGACATATTAAGTTGTTTGATCCTTGTCAAAACTGTAGTTTGTTTTGATTTCCTTTCTTCTTTCACATAATTATTTGATAAGTGCTTGCTTCTATTGTTCAATAGTTCTGTCAAGATGCATTCTGAAGTATGGTTGATGCATTATGTTATTCAGTGGTAATTTGGTGGTGTTTCTCCACTTGTTTATTTAGATCTATTGCAATAAATTTCTCACACAAAAGACCATTTATCTGAGACACAAGCTCAACCAACCACAAAATGAAGTCATGACCAAACATAAGACTGAACATCAGTTATTGGAAGTCTGAAGCCCTATCTTTGACGAGTGTTTTACTCAATTAAGCAGTATTAAAGGTGCATCTAAGAAGCTATTTTAGTTTTCTTTTTTTCAAAATCATCACCACAGGGAAAACAAAAAATCTTCACATGGCATAAATGCACCGTCAGTGTGCAATAAAATGACAAATACATGAGTGAAATAGCACTATGCTCATGAAATAGGCAACAGGGAAGATTGAGATCCCTGTGCACTTAGAAATTGCTAAGGACATGTTCTGCTATAGGTGTTCCAAGATTTCAAGGTATTCAGAAGCATCATGATAAATTTTGTGTCATGGACCAATGTTTGGTTAGAAGTGCCCGAAGCACATTTGCTTTTGGACAAACAAATGAACATATCTCTATCCTGTTGGGCTATGATTTACAAGAAATTTGGCGAGCAAACTGGGCTATTCACATTCAAGATCAACTAAATAGAACCTATTAGTGTCACCTTTTCACAGTTCCAGATTTCAGTCTCAATCAAAAGAGTTGTGTGTAACTGTTCTCAGCTCCTGCTCTATGACAAAACTTTTCCATCTTTACTAAAACGAAACTGTTTATGCGAGATCCCTGAGGATATGGGGCTGGCGGCCAATCCTAACTGGCAGTCCAAAATTTTGGTAAGCCTTAATCTCACCTCCCAGGCCAGCTGTTACAATCACCATGCCCCATGCTGTTGCTTGGGCAGTATGGCTTCCATGGATATTACTACCATCAAATAAATACCAAGAGGATGACCAGGATGCAGATGGGGAGTTGGACGAAGCAGAAATGGAAGGTGAGTATCCATACCTAGATGAACCAGAAGCTGAACTGAAAGACTCACCAATTCCAATCCCTGGGTCTACACTTGAAGTTTGAGAGAGCTCCTCCTCCTGGCAAGTTGAAGATTTCTCTGACATGGTGTTTTTCTTGGGAAGTGGTGGTAACTGTCTCTTACTTTGTGTGCTCAAAGAGCTATCTTCTAAGGTTGGAGATCCATTGGAGGAAGGTGGCTGTTGAATGGGGCGTTTTGTGTACCTTTTAGATTGCACCAACATTGTTGGTTGCTCACCTTTTACACTACCAGGCCATGGGATTGCAACAGAAACGTCTCTACACTGAAAGTGTTCATGAGATCGGGTATTGACTGAACCTTTGCCTTTTCCTGTGCTTACGTTCTTTAGCTCTTCGCGCCTCCAAACGAATACTTGAGAATCTTCACTTGCACATATGACATATTTTCCGTTTGGACTGAATGAAGCTGAAATTTGACTGCTAGTATTTCGGAAACCTGTTACCCAGCAACATATTTCAAGATGTGGCATATTTCATTTTTTAGCATATGCGTAACATGGTTTGAAGAATTTTGAGATACCTCTGAACTTATGTACGAGGTCTGAACCATCATAAATTCGGATCCGAGAATCAGCAGAAGTGATAAGCACTTCAGAAGGATTCTCTGGGGAAAACTTTTCAAATAGAAATTAAGTTAGCTTGCCTTTCAGAAGAACAGTTATGTTTTAGGTAGGGAAAGTTTATCATGTGCATGTTTATAATAAGCTAAAAACATCATACCTGAAAGCCGGTAATCTTTTTCGCCTGAGACTTCTTCTTGTTTTGGATATCAAACTGTCCTATTTGGCTGAGTTTGCAATCTGAACCACCAGACATTAACATAGGGACAATGTTTACATCAAGCAGTTAGATCAGAGAGTAGAACTCATAGGATCAAACCATGGTCAGGGAAAATCTAAAACATGCACAAAGAAGAATGTAGCAGAGGTCATACCGGCTGTCCTGTATGAGCGGCAATTTCCTTTATGTGAACCGATTAGGGCACCCTTCAGTGATGAAAACACAAGTAATCAGTAAATTGAAAGAAAAATTTGTGTTTATTTCTTGTTTTAATTTTACTTATAAATCTGCTGACATCTCTTCCAAAATTTTATCTTGATCAAGTGGTTAAAAATACATTGGATGGCTCTAATCTATTTATAATATTTTCCCTAAATGTGCAAGGAGCTCAAAACTCTTGACCATAAGTGATTAGGAAGTGTGAATAAAATTGCAGTACAAGTATTTTTAGAAATTATTTTGCTATTCCACTAGGTCTGGATTTCAATAGCATCAGGTTAAAGTTGAGATTTAGTTGCACGTCATTTGAATGACATCAGGTTAAAGTTGAATTTTATCTACAATTTATTGGCATTAAGCACCCAATCCCAAGTCAGCTTAAACCTAAGGGTAATATACAACTGAGTTGATTCAGGAAAATTAGCTTGAAAAGTCAAGGAAATTGAACCTGTCCATCTGGTGTGTAGCAAGCAGCGGTGACCATTTCATGAAGATCAGTCCAATCAACAACTTGCCGATCAGGTATGCTCCATATCCGAACCTTTGCATCAAGTGAGCCACTGATGAAATATCTATCATCTACTGGATTGAACTGTATGCAAGTTACTGCCAAACCAATCCCACATCAGAAGTGAATCAAAACGACTATTTTCATAGTAAGCCTAACTGAGCAAAGTTGGAGCTGGTAAGGCATCTCACCGTAATCATTATGGGCAAATAACTTTAAACAGCTCTTGGTTTCCATATCCCATAGCCTAACGGTCTTGTCCATTGACGATGAAAGCAGTAACTGCAAATTCATGGAAATTGTCCAAAAGGTATAGCTATTTGAAATTGAAGAGGAAAATTTCTACAATGCGAAATCAATGTATTTTTCTAGCTTCGCTGTTAACTGTATGCTGATGACATCTTTGGAAGATGATGGCCTCTGTTAATGCTATTTTACAATGTAACTACAATTAGTACATATGTGTTGTTATATTTCAATCTGTTTTCCTAGAAATAGAGAGGTTCTCCTCTTGGTTTGGAAGAAAAAGTCTTGGAAGATTTTATGCACTATATCTCCTGCATTCAAATCCTAATAATTTTTATTTTTAGCAGTTTAGCTTTAACTGGTAAAGGTGGTGAGTTGCTTACCTGAGATTTGGACCAAGACAGGTCCAAGACATCGTCCAGATGACCTTTGAAAGAGCATGCAGGTTTTTCCGAGAGTGAAAATATGGTCTCTGGCATATAAACATAATAAGGAATTGAACTCCCTTTTCTGCTTGCCGAGGAAACCTTCCCTTTTTTCTTCTTATGTGGTGGTATTAGCAAAGACTCTGCAAGACCAGATCGATCTGGGCTACTGCAGGCCATGGGATGAAGGGGGGAGGAATGGGTTGAATTCACTTCGTCCGATAGTTTCAATGACATTACTTCACATTCCTGTACTTCCCAAACATGTATTATCCTATCTTCTCCTGCACTGGCAAGGTAACGGGCATCTGTGCTGAATCTAATGGTCCAAATTGAACCCTGATGAGCCTGGATTTCTTGACACAAATGCAAAGCAGTGAGTTCCTTGAGAGATTTCCCATGCTGTCGAACTTTCGTCCATGTGGAGGAGTTGTTCTTGCTGGGTTTCTGCTCCACTGCAGTTGCAGATGCATGTTCCCTGTCTTTGTCAGCTATCAATCCGCTCATAGAATTTGCAACACCCTTTATGTTCTTCAACAAAGCAACTCCTCGTCTTTTGCTGTATCTGAAGCTCTTAGTGAGATATGAATTTGCAGTGACTTTCCTCTCACTACACCCATCATCAGGATTTCTCGAAACATTTTCCCGTCTCATCAGCTCCTTAACAACAGGGGAATAGCCAACGCACTTCTCGAATTCTTCCATGGTGAGCTGTTTCCCAGTCTGAAGATCACTGAGCCTGTTCCACATTCCATGCTGATCGAATTCATTGACAATGAACTCTTTGCCCGTGTCCAAGTTCTTTATCAAGAAGAAAGCACCAAACTGCTTATTTGAGAACAGAGAGGACAATCCATGACCTTTGCGCATTGAAGATTTGCCCCCACCATCTTTTTGTGACATTCTAATGGAATTTGCTTTTAAACGGCACATTCGAGAACATGGTGACGATGTTGAAAATGTTCTAGTGAGACGCTGTTTTGAGACCTCACCAATAAGTTGTCTCTTCCGTTCCGCATCTCCATAGAAAGATTCTATGTCCCCATCTGATCTTGATCGAACAAGCATGATTGGCGTAAACGAGGGAGGAGAAGGCTCTTGTTTGGATTCTTTCTTAGGAGATGAAGCTAGTACCAGTGATGAAACCTTACAATTTCCAACCTTTGTTGAGACAGTTCTTGTGAACTCTGCGCTGGTGAGCCTGAGAAACTCCTTGTCGCATGACAGTCCCATCCCTTGAAGGAGTCGCCTGCGACGTTCCTTGATTGATCCGGGTTCTGCCATCCACACATTGTAATCTTCAGGCATGGAAGCCGATGCAGCAACTGCTGCCAAGCTGCGCCGGAAGTTCTCACTGGGAGCCGATGATATGGCAGAGGCAAATGACATGCGGCTGTCGTCGAAGTCTTCATCATCATCGTCCGACCCAGAAGAGGCCAAATCTATGGGGACAGCTGAAGAGATCCGATCAAAGGTCTCGAAGAAGCGATCGTCATCATCCTCTTCTCCCAATTCGTCCCAATTCATGGTCACCTTCCTTACTTCCGCCATTGTAGTGCATTTACGAAGGAAGTCAATGGATCAAAGGTGAGAAAATAGGAGGAAAAGAAGAATTCTTTCTTTTCATTTTTGAAAAACTGGGGTTGTGTTGCCGATTGCAGGGGGAGGAGGGCGCGGGTGATTGGACTGGATTGGGGAGACAGAGAAGAGAAGGCATGGGGCAGTGGAAGAGAGGAAAAGAAGGGGGTTTGCCGTTATAGTATTCAATATTTGGTGGTTGGGAGAAGAGAAACGGTCAATTGGGCTCAAAGGCTTTGTTAGTTGTTACACCTCCTCACGTCCCTCCCCTACGCATTACCAAATTAGGTGAGGGTGGCCCATGGCGCGGGTTCTTATCACTAATCTTCATTTCTTGCTCTCTCCTCCTAGGGCAACCTTTCCGTCTCTGCATTCACTTTTTTCCCATTTCAGCTCTCACAACATGAATAGAACCCACTAAATAATGGGTGGGTTTTATTAAGTAGATTTTATTTTTATTTTTATTTCAATTTTTGAGTGAAGAGTCTATATCTATATATATATATATATATTAAATTTACCCAAAAAAAGGAAAAAAAAAATCCACCCTATGGGTCTTTCTCTCTCTCCCTTTATTAAATTTGTCCAAAAAAGGAAAAAAATTTCCACCCTATGGGTCTTTCTCTCTCTCCTTTTAATTTTTAACTATTTATTTTTTGACCCGCGATACAACTTCGATATTCTAGATATTAACTAGTGATAAACTAAAGCATGGTCCATATAAAGTAAGTAGAGATCCAAATCTACCTTGGTCAAATCATTGAGTAGTGTTTGACTTGACTTTTCAATTTACTTTTGTCTTTTAAAGTAAAATTATATTGAATTTTGTGCTTAGAAATAATCCAAGTATTTGAAAAAGTTAAATCAAACAATTGTAATGAGACACATAATATGGAAATATAGTAATGTCTAAGTCTTTGTGTTGGTGTCATGATACTTGATTTTAATTATGAAAGAGATCTAAAATCGGGTTGGACTAATTTAAATACACAACCATTTACTATCATACACAACCATTTATAATTATTATTATTTAACTAAGGAGGGCGACACCTCATAATTATTTATTGATATACCTTCACTTTTGATGGAGGAATACCGTGATTACAAGACAAGCATTGAGAAGAGAGATTGATGATCAAAGATTTGTTGATCATGACTCGACAACTCATATATTCTTTGGTATGTAGTGGACAAGGAGTTAAGGTAACACATGAGGTGATTTTGTGGATATAATTGTTTTTTTTTGTTGGTTCGAAGATTAATAGAAAATTCTTTTGAAAAATTTTGATTTTGTTAAGTTGAGGAAGTTTGATTGTAATCGTATTATGGGTTTCTTTGTATAAAAAATCACTGAAATAATCGTATAATTGATGCCTCAATGACTTGAAAATTGAAATTATGGGCTGGTACCCAAATCTGCATAGGTGTAAAGATGACATGCACACAACTAATATATGTTTATGGGTTTTGCTTAATGATGTGATTGTTTGACACCATTTAAAAAAATGACTTATTAGTGAGAATCCTAACATTTTTCAAATTAGGAACTCACATTTATACTATGTATTTGAGAGTATAATCGTTGTGGTCTCAAAAGCTCTAATATTAATTCAACTTTTTTCCATAATTTTAATTTCTATTATAAAATAGAGTATAGTGGCCGTCAATCACATGGCTAACAATCACCTTTCACCTGCTCCCTTTTATTAGTTCCCCAGCTATCTCCCTCATCTCTCTTATCCCATCTCCCTCATTTCTCTTCTCTCTCATCCATTATCATACACCTACCTTCATTATGATAATAAATCCAAACCATCATTGATTGCTCCTCGGCTATAAAAAGATGAGCTGCGAAGAAGAAATGAGAGAGCACAAACACAGAGAAGAATGCACGCACAAGATAAACATAAGTGAGCAGAGAGCAGAGTGCAGGAAGAAAAACACGTAGAAACTGAGAAAAGAAAGAAAGAAGAGAAAAGAGTGAGATATTTTGTAAGGTAAGATAGTGGGAATTTGTACAAACCCAAATACATGTTGTAATTCCTCTTAACATAGTAGATTACTGATATCATCCGCCCGTTGAGTAAGTATAAACTGAACCATGTAAATTCGGTCTCACTATTTATTTATTTTGCTTGTCTTCATTACTTTCTGATTATCCACGTTTATTTATTCATGTATTATTTTATAATACGTTATCAGCACGATACTCTACCAAACTAATATATTTATACCGCCTTAATGGACAATTTTATTTTTGTTTATTAATACCACCTCAATGGTTGGTTTTATTTCTATACTACTTATATATATTACCAATCTCCAGAAGAGATGGTAAAATAGTCCTCCTGAATAGACTATATATTTAATCTCCAGAAGAGATAGTAATTGTTTAACTCTTAAAGAGGGTATATTTTTAATTTTTTGAAAAAAAATTATATTACTATTTCTGTATTATATCAGTTAGTATGTTTCGCTTTTCTAAATTTTTATTTTTGTTAATTTATTCAGATGTCGAGCCTAAGCAAAGTTGAGTTTGTTCCCTTTAACATCAAAGGCAACAACTATCTCTCATGGATTCTTGATGTAGAAATCCATTTGAGTGCAATGAACTTAGGAAATACAATATTAGATGGAAATACCGCATCTCTGTAGGATCGCGCTAAAGTCATGTGTTGACTTTGTTGCAATTCCAAGAGGGGGGTGAATTGGTATTTTAAAAATTAATCACCAAGGTTAATCCACTAATAGTAGTATTACACAAGCCTAAGGTCAATCTAGTGCGTATAAGATAAATCAGAATATATATTCAGCGAAAATTGAACTGCACAAGTGATTTAATTAAGCATGCACGATAAAACATTAAATAGCAGCGACACCAGAAATGTTATTGAGGTTCAGCAAACTGCCTACGTCCCCACCTTGACTCACTAGCACAGGGATTACACTATGGGCTCACTTAATGGGTGAAGTGGCACCTAAATACAATCAAGTCAATTAGCACAAGGCTAACCTTAACCTTTACAATTAGGTCAAATTAACACAGGGCGAACCTCAACTTCTTACAACCAATCCTTTCGGACTGGATTACCGCCCCCTTAGGCCATGCCTAGAATACAACAGATTTATAATGAAAATGACGTACAGACTATATGCTTCTTAAACAAGCAAATTTATACCAGTATAATTAACACACTACCAATTGATATGATAAGATAAGCTCAATGTAGTCTTAGTGTCTACTCTCAAATATTTATGCAAATATTGCAATCAGTACGTGAGAGTGTAAGTGATAAGATCTTTGTGTCAAAATAATAGTCTCAATCACAATACAGCAACAAAGATTACAAGCACACTACAAATATCTCAACAAATATTTTTCTCAAAATAAACCACAAGAGATATTCAAAAATGGTTTAAAAAACTATTTAATCTTTGTGTCAAGATGATAATATCAATCAAAAGATATAATAACAAAGATCTTCAGCACTTAAGCAAATATCTCAATATGTATTTCTCAAAGATAAGCACAAGAGATATTTTAAAAATGATTTGTAGACTATTTTTCGCAACCAAAACACAATGTGAACTTCTTGAGTATTGCAATGACAATGCAAAACCCATGAGCTCTAATAAGTTTTCCTATGGAAGACTTAACAACAAAGTCACCTAGAAAAACTTGAAACTTACTCTCTATGAAAAATGAATCTCAATCAGAACAAGTAAGAGAGTGTTTAAGCTTGGTGAGATAAACACAAGAAAACTCTTACGAAAAAGTATTTGCAATATGAATGAGTAAGAAGAGTAGTATATGGCTTAAATATGAGATTTTGGATTTTTGAAAATCAGAGGATATTTGCTAATTATAATTGCTAATCTCATGCTAATTTTTGCAAATGAAGGGGTATATATAAAATTCCCTAAAATTATAACCGTTCGGGACATATGAGTTATTTTTGCAAAAGTTTAAGTGAGGTTAATAAAAATAACAACGTTTTTAATCTCGGTTAATTTTGATAACTCGAGAGGGTCGGTCGACCATCTTGAGGGTTCGGTTGACCATAGTGCCAAGTTTGGTCGACCAGGGAAAATTTGAACTTTGTGTTCAGTTGGCCATTCATAAGGTGATTCTAGAACCTCCATGGTTCGGTTGACTGAAGTGAGTTTGGTTGATCAAACTGG
The DNA here is from genome assembly GCF_029873635.1 of Malania oleifera. Classification (NCBI taxonomy): domain Eukaryota; kingdom Viridiplantae; phylum Streptophyta; class Magnoliopsida; order Santalales; family Ximeniaceae; genus Malania; species Malania oleifera. The sequence goes on along the minus strand of NC_080423.1, from coordinate 80,421,378 downwards.
TCAAACTTCGGTTAATTGAGATATTTTGAACTTAAGATTTCGGTCGACCAAGCAGTTGGAATTTCCCACATGGGGGTTCGATCGACCAAGGCATTGCCTATGTGTTTCTGGTTGGTCGATCAAAGGGTCAACTTGTTGACCCGATGGGGGTTTGGTCGACCGAAGGTCTTGGTGTAACTAAGTTCAGTTGACCGAACATGCCATCCTTAGGCATTTTGATCTTTTTCTCTTTATTAAATTGTCTCTATTTATATGATATTTATTTTCAAGACTATAGGGAACATTTTTATGCAATATTTAGGGTCATAAAGACAATATATGGTCTTTGTGAGTTAACTCCAAAAATCTGGCGTCGGTCGACCGAAGGTTGATCCTTAATGTCTGTCTATGGTCTTGAGCTTATCTACCCTATCATGCATGTAATGCATTGATTATTACAGACCATTTTCTATTTACTATTACAGACCCAAATAAACTCAATTAAATTACAACAAATAAATGTTCTGGGTCTTTGTCTTCTTCAAGTCCATGTGCGTGCACCATATGATACTTCCAATTGATCCTGCACACAAACTCATCAATCATTAAATATCAAAGTATTTGTCATAATAAAAACGGGATATGACCTATAAGGTCAACAATCTCCTCCTTTTTTATGATGACAAATACCTTATGCAAAAGTGGGTACAACCAATAAAGGCTCCCTTTGAAACTATGCATAAGAGAAATGTACATATTTGAAAAGTTCAAACATTTTCCTAAGTACCAAATTTTGCCTTTTCTCCCCCTTTTGGCAACAGTAAAAAGGGTCATGAACAATTTGAAATACATAGGCATGACATGGAGTGAGAATTATTTAAATACAAGATATGGTTAGGAAAAATTTTAGAAATTTTGGCAGCATGCCGTTTAAAAACAAAACATTTTTCCCAAAAATACCTATATAAAAATGTCTAGTCATTTGAATTCAAAATGTCATAACAAATCAGGTCAAACTAGAACTATTCACAAATCATTGTAGTTCAAGCAGTACATAAGACCCGCAAATAGAATTGAGTTCAGAACATGCGGCATATAATAACAAAGAGTGGATTTGTGAATAAGATTAGTCTAACAGGTTTGTATACATTTTCATGTGAAACCACCAAACCAGTTATGCAACTCTAAAACATATATGTATATTATAATAAAAAGGCAAGAGATAAAAAGTTTTTAGTTTTGAAATTAGTTCCTGCCATAAATAAAAATCTATGTAAATAAATAAATATATATATATATATATGTGTGTGTGTGTGTGTGTGTGTGTATAGATATAAATATATAAATATATATCCCCCTTATGATGCTTGCTTAAAGTACTGGGAGTTGCTTGTCAAAAAAACTTAAAGATCATGCAAGCAAGCAACATTTTTCTGGTTTGTTAATTAAGCACACAAACTGAAATATAACCAGAAAATCACAACCATGATGATCTTAAAGATTTAACAATCACATGCAAGATCATATGGCAAACACGAACAACTTGTGGCAAAGCAATACATATCAACTTTAGATTTTCACAAAGATCATTTCATTTAAGCACATGCCACAGTGAATTACAACAAAGATCTAAGTCGAAAAGATTGTGAGCATAATATGATAGGCATTTTAATTTTTGGATGCTCCTCCGATCAATTTAAGTTCAGGATTAGATATAATAAGTTGCTTATACCAGTTAAAGACCATTTTCAATATGCTTAGTAGTATAAGCCGTTCATTTTAAATCTTTTAAACCAATCATGCTAATGATTTATTAATAATATTCTAATTAGTATAGTCATCCCTATAGGAAACAAATGCATTAGAAATAGATATTAAGGCATGCGATGTAGTTCAAGAACCAAGAACATTCCATATCATATCATAAAGCGTTAAACACAGGATATAATGTTCAAGGTTTTCTGAAGAGCCTTAATATTCAAGAAGCACAACATGATGCAAGTGAGGCCATTATGCTCTTTTCTAGGGATGGAGCTGAGCTCCTCACATTACTTGATGATTATGTAAGGATGACATTCAAAATTTTCAATTTTCACTCATCCTTTCAAAAAGATTTTAACGTTTCTTTTATCATAATCATCTTTGTGCAAGGTTTTACTTTTGGAAAAAAAATCCCGTCGAAATTTCGACAGCATTTCGTCTATAAATTGTATATTTTCCCATAAAACTTGTACCTAATAGATGGCCGTTTTCAACAAAATATTCATATGAATCATATAAAGCAAGCCACAACCTAATATTCACAACTAGCATGCAAATTATATCACTGCATCCGCCATGCAGGAGACTTTCAACACAAGTATGCTTTCTAGTAGTTCAATCAACAACTCATAAAAGAATTGAACTATCCAATAGATGACATGAACAGTAACTAACAATGGATAGTTATGAGATTAGTGCAAAGTTGTTCTCATAAGAGCATACAAACATATAAGCATAAATAAACATTGAGAGCATTTTAATGTATATAGATATGAAAGATAAATGCTCCCCCTCAATTATGCACTCGACTCATAATGCCTTTTTTTTATGAAGACGTGTTAGAAAAAAACTTTTAATATTTTCTATCCCACTAATGTGCTCCTGTAGCAACAATATAGGGAAAGGAAATTTACTAAATTTTCTGAACTTATATCATGTCTTCTTGTCACTGAACAAAATAATGAGCTTTTGATGAGAAATCACCAAACACGTCCAACTGTTTTGACCCCATTCCCTGAAGTGAATGTAAACACATCTTGTAATTGAGGGCGAGGCCACAGGAATGGTCGTGGGTATAGTCACGCCGTGGTCAAAATAATTACCGCATCGACGTGAAGTAACAAACTCCCAGAAAAGGGATGACCCCAAGAAGACGACAAATGATCAAAATCAGCGTCCCAGACACTATGAAACTAAATGTTACAGATGCGGAGGAAAAGGTCATTGGTCACGTATATGCCGTACACCCAGACACTTGGTAGATTTATACCAAGCATTGATAAAAGAAAAGGAAAAGAGTAAAGAAATTGAAACAAATTTTTTCGATAATATTGTTCCAATGGACCTTGATACTGAGCAATCCAATTCTATGTATCTTGATGTTGCTGATTCCTTGTAAATCCACATGAAAATAAGGATGTAATATTTTAGGACATAGTAAGTAATACTGTATTTTGATAAATTGTTGCTATTATTATAGTAATGAGTTTTAAAAATATTTGTTGTAGTGAAAATTATCTTAAAGCTTTGAACGAACCTAACATGTCTATGGAAGAAGTTTGTTTAGCTGACAGTGCTACAACACACACAATTCTCCGAGATAGAAAATATTTCTATTATTTGAAAATATCATCAACAAATGTCAATACAATATCTGGGTCTACAAATTTGATTGAAGGTTTCAAAAGAGCTAATATAAAGTTACAAAATGGTACTTTATTACAAATCGATGAAACTTTATATTCTAGCAGATCCAGAAGAAATCTGTTAAGTTTTAAAGATTTAAGACTCAATGGATATCATATTGAAACTACAAATGAAGACAGTAAAGAATTTTTTTACATTACGTCCATTATTTATGGAAAGAAACAAATTTTAGAAAAGTTGTCAACCTTATCTTCTAGACTATATTATACAAAAATTAAAGCAGTTAAATCATATAATGTCTTGCACCAGAAGTGCAATGACCTAAAGTTATTTACACTTTGGCATGATCATCTTGGACATCCTGGAGATGTAATGATGCGAAGAATCATTGAGAACTCATATAGTCATCCACTAAAGAACCAGGATGTTGACTTTGGTGTGATCCCAATAGGGGGGGGGGGGGAATTGAGTTTTAAAATATTTTGGCTAATTTAAACATATACACTGATTCACCACAGTTCATATCCCATTCATAATGCAAAACGTGTATGTAAAATGATTAAGCTATCAGCGCAGACATACTCGTATGCAACATATCTCATTTAAATTAGATGTGTGCATGCGAATAATTATAGCAGTGGACAAGCAAGCATACACAAATGGAAATTAAAGTGCAGTAATTAAATGAAATAGAGAGAGAGAGAGAGAACGACATACGATATTTGTTATCGAGGTTCGGCCAAACCGGCCTACGTCCTTGCCTTGGGCATACCCCCCAAAGATTATACTATACCTGCTCACTTAAATGGGCGGAGTAGAAATCGTTTACATCCTCTCCTTACGGGGCGAGGAAAACTCCATATCAATTACTAGGCTGAGCCAAACTAGTCTCACTTACGGGGTTCAGATTCCATAGTTCAATTTCCGGGCCGAACCGAACCAGTCTCACTTACGGGGCTGAGACTCTTGAGTTCAATTAACGGGCTGAACCCAACCAGTACAATAAAATCCATTTTTGTACAAAGTAATGCTTCTAAAAATACAAGCTAAGATGTACACGTTTAAACTCAAGTAAATGCACTCTCTAAAGATATGAAATAATGCTCAATAGAGTAAATGGTGCTTTTTAAAAAATGATTTAAAAAAAATACAAACATTTGATATTCAATGTGCAAATCAAAGCAAGAATGTATTTCTCCAACAACATATTTACCATGAAAATATGTGGAGAAATCTCAAAGCTTAACTCTCAAAAAGTTTTTCAAATATGCAAGCAAGAGAGTGTAAAACACTTCAAAATAAATGGCCAAATAAATGTTCTCTTCAAAGAGATTTTCAAAATAATTAATGGAAGAGAATGGAGAGTATAAAATATAACCCCAAAGTGATTTTGCAGTAAAAATATGTTTTGGGGGAACTTTGATTAGGATAAAATTAGAGCGAAGAAGATTGACTAATCAAAGTTGCTAATCTGAGTTATGGAGGGGGTATTTATAGATTTTCTAGAAATCTGACCATTGAGGGACATACTCGGTATTTTGGAAAAGATTAATTAAATTTTAATGACGTTTTAGCGCTTTAAAATATTTCCAACTCGAGAGGATCGATCGACCATTTTTAAGGTTCGATCGACCATCTCACTACATTTGGTCGACTAGGGGATTTTTGAACTATAGGTTTGGTCGACCATCCAAAGGCGATTTTGAACCCTCCGAGGTTCGGTTGACTAGATTGAGTTTTGTTAACCGAACTTTATGAACTTTGGTCGACCAAGTCCTTTTGAATGTGGTGGTTCAGTCTACCAGGGCGTTGGGACTTCCCACGTGTTTGTTCAGTCGACCAGGGCATTGCTTTACATTTCTAGTCGGTCAACTGAAGGGTCAAATTGTTGACCCCAAAGAGGTTCGGTCGACCGAAAGGCCTTGAGTATAAGGGTTCGGTCGATCGAACATGCCAATTTGGGCATTTCGGTCCTTTTCTTCTTATAAGATTGTTCCTATTCATATGATGATTAATTTTAAGACAACATGACACATTTTTATGTAGAAATGAGGGTCCTAAAGTCAGTCTAAGTCCTTTGCGCATGTACCCTAAAAATTTAGTGTTGGTCGACCTTGGTTCCCTACAGTCAATCTATGGTCCTATCTGAGCATTAAGTCATATCATGCAAGATGTATGCAGTTATTACAAACCAAAATATAAAAATTAAATGCATATAAAAATTAAAATAAACGTCTTCATCTTTTTCTCCTTAGTCTTCATGGAATACATCAGATAATATGATCTTTATGTTCCTCCATGCTTTCATGTCCTTTACCTCATGTGTTTGCTAAATTATGAACCTGTTCAAAAACACTAAATGCACACATGAGATACTTGTGCTTTGTCAGCATCAAAATAGGGATCAGACTCAAAAAGTCAACACAAAAGATTCTTTTGTCTAGAGATTTCATGTGTACTACCTGCTCTCAAGGGAAATTAATTGTCAAACAATTTGTTTTGAAAGTAAATTTTGAGTCACCCAGTTTCTTACAAAGAATTCATGGTGATATATGCAGACCAATACATCCACCATCAGGATCATTTAGAAACTTTATGGTTTTAATTGATGCATCTACTAGATGGTCACATGGTTTCTTTGCTTTCTACTCAAAATGTTGCTTTTGCTAGACTTCTTTCTCAACTGATTAGATTACAAGCTCATTTTCCTGATTATCCAATTAAATCGATTCGTATGGACAATGCTAACGAGTTTACATCCCAAACTTTTGATAACTATTGCATGTCACTTGGAATAGATGTTGAACATCATGTTACTCATACCCATACACAAAATGGTTTAGTCGAATCTTTTATTAAGAGACTTCAACTTATTGCTAGACCTATGATTATGAGAACCAAATTGCCCATATCTATTTGGGGACATGCTATTCTTCATGCTGCATGTTTAGTTCGTATAAGACCAACTGCTTACACTAATCTTTGTGAATTACGGTGTTATCCCAAGAAGGGGGGGGGTGGATTAGGTATATTTAAAAATTAGGTCCTTTAGATTTAGTTTTGAAAATTGTCAATTTCTAACTTGATGAGTTTGATTTCTTGTTTAATAGTTTGTAGGTTGTGGAGAAGGAGATGTGTGACTAGAATGGAGGGGAAATTGGAGAGTAGTACAGATGTTTTGCTATCCATTAAGAATTGGGTGGGGGTTTTGAGTGAGAACATGATAGTTATGACTCATTTAAATGATGCCGATGTTTGGATATTACAGAATCTGGAGGTGCAGATTGTGAATAAAAAGAATAAAGCTATGCAAGTTATGAGATGGCTAAAATTGGGGCAAGGGATGTTGAAACTAAATTTGGATGGGAGCAGCTTGGGGAACACAGGGTCAACGGGTGGTGGTGGTGAAAACTAAGGTGTAGTCCCAAGAGCGGAGTGATTTGGGTTTAAAAAATTTCTTTTAATTCCTTTCAAGAATCCTTAACCTCTTTTAATTCTTTTAATGAATTCTTGACTTCTTATTGATTTATCTAATATACAACAAATACTTAAACAATATTCAATCCACAACCATATACCAACAAAGTAACCAATACAACACAAGTAAATAAAACTTAAACAATCAACCAACCATTCAACAATCGAAGTGTTCAATCCACAAAATTTAATATTCAGCTTTCAGCTTTTGTTAACAGCCTTGTGTATATGAAATTTTATGCAAGCCCTGTAGAGAATGAAATTGATTCTTCAACGCAAACCAAAACTCAAATTCCCAACAAATCAGAATTTAAATAAACTCTTAGTTAATTTGTCTTTGGGAGTTAACCAATCAACGTACTCCCTTTGAGGTTTCTGCAAAGTATTGATTAACCAACGTACTCCCTTTCAGTTTCCACAATCCCAAAATGAAATTAAACTTTAGCTTATTTAAAATCCAAATTACATAGTATATATGATTACGAAATTAAATCGTCCACGCAGTTTATATGTTTATTGAAAATAAAAAGAGTAAGGGAAAGAGAGTGATACCGGGTTCTTATGAGGTTCGGTTTATCCCCAGCCTACGTCCTCGCCTTTGACAAACCAACAAAGGATTCCACTAAACCAGTTCCTTTTCAGGTGGAACAACACCGTTACACACTCCTTCATTAGGCTAGAGTACCGCCTCCCGAAGTGATACCCCTCACTCGGTCACTCATTCAATAGGCTAGAGCTGTACCTCTCCAAGCAATACCCCATGCTTGGTGAATGATCTGAGCACCTTGAATCGTCTAAGAACTAGAAAAAAAAAAATGAAGTAAACGCTGCGTATAAGAAGACTCTCAAACAGAGCATATTAGTATAATATTCAACACTATGTACTTCAAGAATTTAAATATCAAGATGAAATAGAATTGAAGCTCAAGTAAACAGATCACCAAGGGTTCTGTAGTGATTGAAAAAACTCAATATTAGAACCTTAGGCTTGTGAATCAGCAGTAATTTAGAAGATATCTCCCAGATAGAGTGTGAGCAATAGAGAACTTTGAGAGAGATTGAGAGTTTGAATACAAGAATGTTGTGTGTTTGCCTTGGTGATTAATTTCTTAGGGTTAAGGGAGTATACTTTTTAGGATTAGTTTCCTTATTCCCCAAGTTACTTGGAGTGTCCACCTAGTTTTTATAACGTTCATATTTGAAAAACTAATTTTTAGAATTTTTTTGTTGAAGTTTAAAAATTAAAATCTTGTGGAGTCAGTCGGCTGGACAGGCGACTGGGTAGTTCATTTCATAGAGTCAGTCAGTTGGACAGGTGGCTAAGGCCTTTCTGTTTGCCAAAAATTAAATTCTGTAAAATGTCAGTCGGCTGACTCAATTGCGTTCAAAATGGTTAGTCGGCTGGACAGACTAGGTTGTCAGTTGGCTGACTAATTCTAGTTCAAACTGTTAGTCGGCTGAGTAGGTTTATTCATTCTTGGTGTTTGTTAGTCGGCTGACCAATCTTAGTGTGTTCTGGTCAGTTGGCTGACCAGTCCATTTTTTTCCAAATATTTTCATTTTTGATTTTTAAACTCTAGTTATTTGAAAGACTCAAATATAACTTTTCAAAATCATTTTCAAGGATTTTTCAAGAACTGGTCTCTAAGTCTTTGTATCCTAAAGAGTTTCAAAAATATTTCAAAAGATATTTAAAATATGAAGCACTTACATAAAGACTTCATATGACTTTAGACATTCTAAGTGCTTGAGTCTTCATGTTTGTCTTTTGAGCTCTCTCTCTTTGCTTTTCTTTGACTTTCTTGGTTTGCTTTTCTTTGGCTCTCTTGTCTTCAAGCTTTAAGCTTTTAGCACATTTTCTCTCTTTAACTTCCACACTCTCATGATCTTCAAGCTTTAATAGATATCATCTTTGCATCCATGCTTTGACTCATTTTGTGATCATTTTACTTTGTATTCTCATTCTTAAATCCTGAAATATTATTACTCAACCAAATATGTTAAGTTTCACTTGTTTGTTAGCATCAAAACAGGATGTTAAGCCTTGTAGGCCAACAATCTCCCCCTTTTTGATGATAACAAACAAAGAGTAAAAATTTGAGTAAGCCTTAAAAAGACCTCCCTTACAATAAGCATCATCTTAACAATATTTGTAATTTCAAGATCAATATCAATACCAGTTTCAATATTATGCTCATCACATCATCTTAACAATAAGATCAATATCAATACCAATTTCAATATCATGCTCATCACATCATTCAAGTTCAAGATCATCATTCAAGTTCAAATACTTCTCCCTCTTTTTATACATATATCATGTTTCTAATACCATGTTCAATTTTTGCTCAAAACTTCTTTCCCTATTGACATCAATCAAAAAGAGTAAGATATAAAAAATGATTAGGTTCAAATAAAATCATATTTTGAGCATATGAATATCAAACATGCATATCAAACATATGTACACACTCAATTCATTATTTTTCAATATGACATGCGTAGTGTGCTTCAATAATCAAATAGTCATGATACTAATTTAAAATTTCATATTTGTAATTCATATATGTGTTGTAACATCTTTACTAACATCATTATCCTTCTTTGAAAATTTCATTAATTCATGATACCTATTGAACTTTTGAATTTGTGATACCAATTGAAACATTAAAGAATAATACTAATTAACCTTTTCATTAATTCATGATACCAATTAAAAAATAATTTATGATATTAATTGAAAGATTAGGGAGAAACAAAACATAGTATAAGCAATGAGTCATATGGCTACCTCTGAATTTAATACATTCAGACTTGATACCAGTTATGTTTTTAAAATTATCATCCCATGTTTAAAACATTGATTCATATTATGTATGTGCTCATGGATACTAATATTAAATACTAATATCATATCAATGTCATAACATGCTCATGGATATAATTATGCTTGTCATGTTCAATTTTATTTGATATATTCATAAATACCAATATACTTTATAGACACCAATGCTAATGTCACATTATTCACGGCTCATGAATACTAAATTATTTAGATGCAAATTTTTCCATTTATCCATGTGATCCATCATAAGAATACATGATCAAGAATTAATTTCATATTCATATATCAATATCATATCAAAATTTATGCTTCTTAATTATGCTTAATAACTTCATGCTTAGATCTTCAATATATAAAGAGCCGTAAATTATCAATATTTTCATTGTCTTTAGAGATTTCAAGATACCAATTTCAAGATATACACATGTAGCATATAGCATATCATATAAGCATGGAATATATTATTATATTTTACTATACTTTTGCTTAGATTGTTCTTATGTTGCTCAAATATATTTCATTTTAAACTTGTTTAGAAGTTTTACCTTCGGTCAGTCGGCTGAGCTTATGGCTAGTCGGCTAACCTTTGTTTTCTTTTAGAGTTTCACCATTCCTTTGCTAAGCTCTCTTCTTTAAAATACTCATGCAATAATCTCAATTTGCTTCATATATTCTTTTGATTTCATATGAACATCCAAACTCCATATATATTAATACTTTCTAATTTAAGCCTTGTATGATTCATTCATTGATTTGAGGCCAACAGTTTTCATTAGCTTCAATAAGTATTAATAAGCTTGAATAATTTTATCCTTATTCTCTATTTCAATTTATTCAATATCTTTGTATGATTTTCCATAGATTTGATATCAATTGAAGTTAAAGGATTTAGTCATAGTATTTCATCTTGGTACCTATACTTTCTTGGGTCCGGATGGTTTAACAACTGATGCTTCTTTAATTCTCCAAACTTGTTTTATTTTCACACCTTTCCTCTTAATGGACATTCGAACTTAACATGCCCCTTTTTCTTACGTAGAGAACATGTGGTATGTGTGTAGGCATTTGAGGGGGTGCTAGTATAATCATTAGATACTTTTGTAAAACATCCCGTGTAAAGATTCTTTTTCCTTTTATTTTCAATTCCATTGAATCCTATGCCTTCTTTATTTAAAGGCATTCTTTGTGAGCCAATCATTTTGTCTAAATTTTCTTTTCCTTTAGTGAAATCGTAAATGATTTTGGTTTGATCCTCAATTTCTTTCTTAAGATCATAGATTTCTAAATTTTGTATGTTTTTACCCTTTTCTTGATTTTGAGACATTTTTGTGATTTTATTCTCTAACTCAGAGATGTATTGATCTTTCTCATTTTCCATAGAGATTGGGATCCCAAGTCTTCTACTTCCTTCATCAATTTTTCATTCTAGCTCTCTAATATCTTGATTTTCAAGTCTTTTTCCTTTTCAGCAAGATTTTTAGATTCTAACTCTTTTATCACAACTTCATTCTTATTTTTTATTTTCTTAATTTTTGAATCTTTTTCTCTTTTTGCAAATTTAAGGGATTCTAACTTTTTCATAACTCCTTCATTCTTGTTTTTCAATGAAGTATATTGTTTAGTTACTTTACTAGCATCTTATGCACTTTGAATAAATCATTTTGTAACTCTTCTTAAGATGACATGCTTTCATTATTGGATTCATTAGATGAATCACTACAAGAATTATTTAAGGATTTGGACAAGGAGATTTCCTCATCGTCCCAAGCCATATAGCAAGCAACCTCTTGGTCACTTGATTCATTATCAGAACTACTTATACTTAAATTGTCCCAAGTAGTGGCTTTCATTACCTTTTTCTTTTTCTTTTTGGAATCTTTCTTAAGTAGTGGATATTCCGGTTTTATGTGTCCATTCTTCTTGCAATTATAATATGTGGGGATTTTATTATTTGATTTCTTTGTATTAGTTTCTTCTTCATCTAATTCTGAGTTTTGGATTTTTCTTTTGAACTTATTTTTCTTTCTTAGTATTCTTACAAGTTTCTTAGATATGAAGGCTAGTTCATCCTCTTCATCTTCACTACTAGAGTTTTCTTTTGAAGTTTTGAAGGCTATAGATTCTTAGGCTTTAGTTTTTCCACTTCTTTCATTCATTGCCATTTCATATGTGAGGAGAGAACCTATAAGTTCATCTAAGGAGGTGTTTTTCAAATTTCTTCCTTCAGTTATTGCAGTGGCTTTTGGTTTTCATATAGGTGGCATGTAACGACTAGCTTATTTTATCATAAATTTTTTTTTCAATAATAACATACGTAATGATCCCCATAACCTACTAAACTGACATAATTATGATCAACCTGGACCCATGGGTACTAAGGATATACCTATCATACATCTCTGGTAACTAAGCAACGGAAAACATAAATTACATACATGCCATCCAATAGTTACAATACCCAAGTACTACTAATCTGTCAAATATATATATATATATATATATATATATATATATATATGTACACATCCCAAAAGACCAAAAAGGTAAATCTAGGATCATAATCCAAAACCATTTGACCCTAGCTCAGTAACTCGCCCTCCCACCCACTGAGATAGTATAAACCGCCTCTACTGACGCGGAGCTCAGTCCGCCTGTCTAGCTGGATTCCCTGAGATGTTTTGTAAGTTGGGGTGAGACACCTCTCAGTAAGGGAAATAAACTAACATTAGTGTGTGACAACATGAGTATTTTCATGATATACATATTATCCGTACATAAATCATATATGGTAAAAACTATTAATATTGTATCTGAATAAAACATGATACCTCATAACAAGATATAGCGTACTAAATTACTGTACATGAAAATCATCTTATATAAGTGTACAATACATGAATAATACCCAAGATGGATAGTTAGCTGATGTCATGTATTACCCCACATGACTGGGTTGTGCGGCCCTAAGGTGGGACCTAGCAATGACTGACCAACCACGTTAAGTCAAACATGAGTCTGTAAGTACGATGGGCCTGCCCGACCTAGTCCAGACTACTAGGGGAGCGCCTGCACTACTATGAAGCCACATCAACTACCATCTCCTACACTCTACATAAGATGTGTGGTAGCGCTATCATGAACTTGTACTTGAACTTGAACTTGTAGCTACTGTATCGTGCAACGTGAAAACTCAACTAAGCCATCCAGGATCTGATAACACATAGTACGTTTCATATACTGATACCTAACTATTTCATAATCATAATAATATCTGACATATTAATATTTCATGAAATCTTACATATCATACATAATAATGGCATCCGAGCCAACATGAATCACGGCATCTGCGTTGGCATATCAAACATACTGGACATGAAATTCTTGTACTCATTTACATAATATCTGTAAAACATGGTTTTTGTACTATTTAATAATTTTCCTGAAAACTGAGAAAAACATGCTTATTCTAGGAAAATCATAATATTCTGATATAACATAATTTCATGGAAATTATAATCATGCCACACAAATATGAATAATACTTTTAAGCATAAAACTTGATCTGAAATCATATTTCTTGTTAATTAACATTAAAATCCACTTTCTTGTTCAACAATAGTATTCCCAAACACTGTGCTAATACATACATAATTTTTCAAAATAAATGTTGTAATATGGTAAATAATTTCATGAAAAATATTGTCTTAATTTATCCCCTTACCTGGCTTTCTGAGAAGCCCACAAAACAACCAACCCTACACCTGCAGTGTTCCCAGCACAATACCCTGAAATTATATTTATCCCCAACAAAAATTCGGTATTATCTTACCCTACATATTCTCCTCAGTCTGGAAACACCAAAAACCTAATAAAACTTAAAATAATTAACTTACCCAAATTTTGGGATGGTGCCCAAGTTGGCCTAACCAACGATCTACTCCTACAGATATGAAGATAATCTTCCCAAGAGTGACATGGCAGCTTTGGATCATCGAATCGGCGTAAATCAGGGCCGGAATTCTATAGAGAAGGGGGAGGAGACGATTTTTTAGAGAGAGAAATGGCCTTGCATGTGATTCTCTCGCAAAAAGACTGTTTTTGGCTTTTTATGGAGTGCTTGTCCACGTGGTCTCATCGACGAGCCACATCTCCTCGTCGACGAGTCCATGAAGTAGGTTCGTTGATGAACACCTTCTCCTCATCAACAAGTTTGAGGCCCTGAAAATAGTCTCTCGGTAAGTTCTCACTGACGAGACGTATGTCCCTGCCGATGAGCCCAAGAAGCCTGTTCGTCAACAAGCACTCTGCACTCGTCGATGAGACCTTGCTGAAACCCCTTTTTGAAAACTATTTTTCTATAATTCCTTTATTATATAATTACTATAATTCTTCGGGTCTCTACATTCTCCCCTCTTTATAAAAATTTTATCCTCGAAATTTACTATATGTATTGACACCATCCTTTAAAGAAAATGGGCTACTTATTTTATTACTTACCCTCACTTGGGGTGGAGGAATACCGTGGTTACATACAGAATTCTGGGAGATTACAAATACATAAACTAAAATTCTCCCAAAACCAAAATGCTACCTACTACCAAAAGATTATTACTTGTATTGATTAACCTGTAAAAGGAACCTTACATTCTTATTTGCATATTTTCCTAATTACTGCTGAACCCTACTGAATAAATGCGGGTATTTCTGTCGTATATGCTCCTCGAGCTCCCATGAAGTTTCCTCTACCGCATTATTTCTCCACAGAACTTTTACTAAAGGAATCTTCTTATTGCGCAATTCCTGTTCTTTTCTGTCCAAAATATGCACCGGTACCTCCTCATATGTTAGAGTATCGCTAAGTTCTAACTCACCATAACTGATCACATGGGAGGGGTCTGAGACGTATTTCCTCAACATGGAAACATGGAATACGTCATGTATTTTGGATAAAACCGGTGGTAAGGCTAGCCTGTAGGCAACTGACTCCACTCTCTCAAGGATCTCAAACGGGCCAATAAACCTAGGGCTAAGCTCACACTTCCTTCCAAACCTCGTAACTCCCTTTAATGGAGCTATTTTCAGAAACACGTGATCTCCCATATTAAATTATAGTTTCCTGTGGCGAGTATCAGCATAACTCTTCTGTTGGCTCTGAGCTGCATTGATCTTGTCTCTGATGAGCTGAACTTTGTCATATGCCCACTGCACTAGCTCTGGTCCCACAACTTGACGCTCACCCACCTCATCTTAGTATAATGGCGAATAACACCTTCTTCCATACAATGCTTCATAAGGTGTCATCCTAATGCTGGTCTGGTAGCTATTATTGTACACAAACTCCACTAGTGGCATATATTGGGTCAAACTAACCCCAAACTCTAGCATGCAAGCTCGTAGCATATCTTCAAGAATCTAAATCATCCTTTCAGTTTTCCCATCAGTCTGAGGATGAAAGGTCGTGCTGAAGGATAATTGAGACCCTAGAGCCTCCTACAAGCTCTTCCAAAACTGTGACGTGAAACATGGGTCTTGGTCTGATACTATAGACACTGGCACACCATGAGAACGGACTATCTCATGAACATAAATCTCTGCCAATCTATCCATGGAGTAGTTGATTTTAATGGGAAGAAAATGGGCAGTCTTCGTTAGACAATCCACGATCACCCAAATTTCATTCTAACTATGCAATGCTAATAGCTCTCCCGTAACAAAATCCATAGATATGTGATCCCACTTCCACTCCGGAATGAAAAGTAGCTATAACTAACCTGCCGGTCTCTGGTGCTCAGTTTTAACCTGCTGGCATGTCAAGCACTGTGCTATAAACTCGGCAATCTCCCTCTTCATGCTGCTCCACCAGAAAAATTCCCAAAGCTCCCTATACATTTTCGTATTGCCAGGATGAGCCGTGTATAGAAATTTGTGAGCCTCCTCTTAGATCGTTCTCCTAATATCAGCATGTACAGGCACACATAATCTAGTGCAAAACCTCAGACTGAACTCCTCTCCCTGACCACCTTGTACTCTGATTATCTCCTCTGCTATTCTGGGTCCTTTTTTTAAGCAGCTTTAATTTTTTCCTATAAAGTAGGTTGTACCACTAAGTTGGCAATAATGCTTGAGGATCACTCTCTACCAATTCTACACCGAATCTCTCCAGATCCATTAGGATCGGATGCTGAACCTCCATAGCTTCCAGTGCTGGTCCCACTGATTTCCTGCTTAGAGCATCAGCTACCACGTTTTCTTTCTCTGGGTGGTAACTGATAGTGTAGTCATAATCTTTAATAAGTTACAACCACATTCTTTGTCTCATGTTCAGTTCCTTTTGAGTGAAAAAGTACTTCAAACTTTTATGATCGGTGAATATCTCGCATCTCTCACCGTACAAGTGATGCCTCCAAATCTTTAACGCGTGTACCACTGCTACCAATTTTAGATCGTGGGTAGGGTAGTTCTTTTCATACCTTTTCAACTATCGGGAGGTATAAGGTATGACCCTACCATGCTATATCAATACACAGCCAAGCCCTTTCAAAGACGTCTCACTATAAATTGCATAGCCATCACCTCCAGATGGAATCGTTAATACTGGTGCAGTGATAAGTCGTTCTTTTAATTCCTGGAAGCTCTGCTCGCATTCATCATCCCATGAAAGTCTGGCATTCTTCCTAGTCAGTCACGTCAAAGGCTCTGATAGTCTTGAGAATCCCTTTATAAACCGACAGTAATATCCCACCAGTCCCAAGAAACTTCTAATCTCCTGAACATTCCTCGCCCTTTCCCAATTTACCACTACCTTTATTTTACTAGGATCTACTGAAATTTCATCCCCTAATATAACATGCCCCAGAAATGCAACTTTTCCTATCCAGAATTCAGCTAAACTTGGCATACAACTTCTTTTCCTTGAGCATCTGAAGCACCATCTGTAGATTCGTCTCTTGCTCCTCAAAGCTCATCGAGTAAACCAGTATGTTATCAATGAAAATTACAATGAATTGGTCTAAATATTGGTGAAATACTCTATTCATAAAATCCATGAGTATAACTAGAGCATTCGTCAGACCAAAAGGCATAACCAAAAATTCATAATGCCTATACCTCGTCCTAAAGGCTGTCTTCGAGACGTTTTCTACTTTGAATCTCACTTGATGGTACCCAGAGCACAGATCAATCTTCGAATACACCTGCGTACCTTGAAGTTGATCAAATAAATCGTCTATATGGGATAGAGAATACATGTTCTTGATTGTCACCTTATTAATTTCTCTGTAATCTATACACATTCTCGTAGATCCGTTTTTTTTCTTTACAATTAACACTGGAGCTCCCCATAGTGATACACTAGGTCAAATAAAACCCTTATCCAGTAAGTCTTGCAACTGATCCTTTAGCTCTTCCAACTCCGTTGGAGCCATTCTGTAAGGAAATTTAGAAATCAATGATGTACCCAGAAGTATATCAATAGAGAAATCTACCTCGAGATTAGGAGGCAAACCAGGTAGCTTATTTGGAAAGACATATGAAAACTCCTTCACCACTGGCGTATTAGCAAGCTTTAATTTATTTCCTGACATTTCCTTTACAAAGGCCATAAACCCTTGACATCCCTCTAGGAGTAGTCTCCTCGCTTGTATGGCTGATACTAACTGAGGCGGGGATTGCACTCGCAACCCTATGAACCTGAATTCTGGTCCTCCAGGAGGTTTGAATATCACTTCTTTCAAACGACAATCTATACTGGCGTAATTAGTTGCCAGTCAGTCCATACCAAATATTACATCGAACCCATGCATGTCAACCACTATCAAGTCAACTGAAAAAACTTTTCCCTAGATATCAACTGGACAACCTCAGAGCACTCTACTACACCTCACTACTAACCTTGTCGGTGTAGTTACTAACAATTTAGGGTCTAACAACTGTGTTTCTACCCCGTACAATCTAATACACCCCATAGACATGAACGAGTGTGTGGCGTCTGAATCAAACAATAAAATAACTTCAAATGAAAGCATGCTAATCATACATTTCACTAGATCACCTACTGTCTCAGTATCACCTGGCTTCAGAGTATGAACCCTCACCAGAGCTACATTCCTCTACTGGCCCTTATGGGGTGCCTGGTAACCTCCCCTGTAAGATCTCGGAGCAAGAGCGGTGCCAACTAGTATAGGACAATCTTGTATTAAATGTCCTGGTTGACTGTAGCGATAACAAACACCCCTCCCCACTCGACACTCTCCCCAGTGTCTCTTCCCACATGTCTGACAGACAAGGTAGGTCTATACTGCCTGGACCTCACGACCCACTGCTTCCTGCCTCTGTCCCCTGCCATAATTTCCTCTCATCCACTGGCCTTGACTAGACCCTTGCTGGAAACCTAAAGGCGTGGATCTCTTCTTCGGTCCCTGCTCCTCTGTGTCTATCTGCTCACTGGCCTCAGCCACAGCTGCTCTGTTTACCAATTCCGCAAAATCCTACACTTTCAAAACTGCTATCTACTTGAGGATTTCTCGTCTTAGACCTCTTTCAAACCGCCTTGCCTTCTTTACTTCCTTAGGAACAATATACGTAGAGAAGCGAGACAACTTTATAAACCTCGCCGCGTACAACTGAACTGATTGCTGTCCCTGCTTTAGATTCAGGAACTCCTCCACTTTGGTCTCTCTATCGTGGCGGGAAAATATTTGTCGAAGAAAAAATCTTTAAACCAGAACCAAGTCATAGCTATAGGCATCGCCCTCTGATCCTTTAGTAGTTTTACAGAAGACCACCACCTCTTAGCCTTCCCTATCAGTTTATAGGTGGCGAATAGGACCTTCTGCTCCTCCGTACATTCCACCACTGCCAAAATTTTCTTGATCTCCTGCATCCAGTTTTCAATGACTATAGGATCAGATCCTCTCGAGAAAGACAGAGGATTCATCTTTGTAAACTTCTCAATCGTACGCCCATGGCCTGCAGATAGACCACCCTGGCCCCTGGAGCTTCTAGTAATTTTAGCCATGACTTGCTAAGTCACGCTGCGTAATACTGCATCTAAATTAGCCCAGCCTGTACCTGAGGGCCTTGCATCGTCACTACCGCTTGCATGTGCATTCTCACCTCCAGGGTACATCCTGAAAAGACCATAAACATGACTTAAGGACCCTATCCTTAATGTCTATATACCTAAAAAAACTCATGCTATTCCACTATTTTGACATCCTTAACTTAATTAAAGATTCAACCCCACGCTTTAGAAACACAACCCGACAATAGTTTACTATGACTTTCCTGAAATCGTCACCCCAGGAAAAACACAGAAACCATCACGGAAGTCCTACCTCCAAACTGCAGAAGAAAACCCCAAATCCTTTTTCCTATACTCTGGTATTGTTTCCACTGCACCCTAAAGTCTACAGAACCTAGCAACCTAGATTCTAATACCAAACTGTAACGACCAGTCTATTTTACCATAAATTTTTTTTTTTACAATAATAACATACGTAACGATATGATCAACCTGGACCCATGGGTACTAGAGATATACTTGTCATACATCTCTGATAACTAAGTAGCAGAAAACATAAATTATATACATACCATCCAACAGTTACAATACCAGAGTACTACTAATCTGTCAAATATATATATATACATCCCAAAAGACCAAAAAGGTAAATCTAGGATCATAATCCAAAACCATCTGACCTTAGCTCAATAACTCACCCTCTCACCGGGGTAGTATAAACCGCCTCTACTGACGCGGAGCTCGATCCACTTGTCTAGCTGGATTCCTTGAAATGTTTTGTAAGCTGGGGTGAGACACCTTTTAGTAAGGGAAATAAATTGACACCAGTGTCTGGCAACATGAGTATTTTCATGATATACATAATATCGGTACATAAATCATATTTGGTAAAAATTATTGATATCGTATCTGAATAAAACATGAGATCTCATAACGTGATATAACGTACTAAATTACTGTACATGAAAATCATCTTATATAAGTGTACAATACATGAATAATACTCAAGATGGACAACTAGCTGATGTCATGTATTTCCTCCACATGACTGGGTTATGCGGCCCAAAGGCGGAACCTAGCAATGGCTGACCGACCACGCTAAGTCAAACATGAGTCTGTAAGTACGATAGGCTTGCCCCACCTGGTTCGGACTGCCAAGGGAGTGTTTGCACTACCATGAAGTCACATCAACTGCGATCTCCCACACTCTATATAAGATGTGTGGTAGCACTATCATGAAGTTGTACTTGAACTTGAATTTGTAGCTACGGTACCGTGCAACGTGAAAACTCAACTAAGCCATCCGGGATCCGATAACATATAGTACGTTTCATATACTGATACCTAACTGTTTCATAATCATAATAATATCTGACATGTTAATATTTCATGAAATCTTACATATCATACATAATAACGACATTTGAGCCAACATGAATCACGGCATCTGCGTCGGCATATCATAACATGAAAATCACAGCATCTGCGCCGGCTTATCATAACGTACTGAACATGAAATTCTTGTACTCATTTACATAATATCTGTAAAACATGGTTTTTGTACTATTTAATAATTTTCCTAAAAACTACGAAAAACATTCTTATTCTGGGAAAATCATAATATTATGATATAATATAATTTCATAGAAATTATACTCATGCCACACAAATATGAATAATACTTTTAAGCATAAAACTTGATCTGAAATCATATTTCCTATTAATTAACATTAAAATCCATTTTCTTGTTCAATAGCAGTATTCCCAAACACTGTGCTAATACATACATAATTTTTGAAAATAAATGTTGTAATATGGTAAATAATTTCAAGAAAAATATTGACTTAATTTATCCCCTTGCTTGACATTCTGAAAAGCTTTAAAAACAACCAACCCCACACCTGCAGTGTTCCCAGCACAACACCCTAAAATTACATTTGCCTTCAACAAAACTTCAGTATTATCTTAGCCTACATATTCTCCTCAGTCCAGAAACACCAAAAACCTAATAAAACTTAAAATAATCAACTTACCCAAATTTTGGGATGGAGACCAAGTTGGCCTAACCAACGATCTACTCCTACAGATATGAAGAGAATCTTCCTAGGAGTGACATGGCAGCTTTGGATCGTCAAACCAGCGTAAATCAGGGCCTAAATTCTAGAGAGAAAGAGGAGGAGATCAGTTTTTAGGGAGAGAAACGGCCCTGCATGTGATTCTCTCACAAAAAGATGATTTTTGGCTTTTTATGGAGTGCTTGTCCACGTGGCCTCGTCGACGAGCCACATCTCCTCGTCAACGAGTTTCAGGCCCTGAAAACAGTCTCTCGAAAAGTTCTTATTGACGAGACGCATGTCCCCATCGACGAGCCTAAGAAGCCTGTTCGTCAACGAGCACTCTGCACTCGTTGACGAGACCCTACTGAAACCCCTTTTTGAAAAATCCTTTTCTCTACTTCCTTTATTATTTAATTACTATAATTATTTAGATCTCTATATGGTAGCACTCTAAGAATTTTTCTAATCATTTCATAAGTGGTGTAGGTTTTTCTTGATGCATTTAGGAAGTTTATTATGTGGGTGAACCTAGTGTACATGCTAGTGATTGATTCGTCCATTTTCATCTTAAAAGCTTCATACTCGCTAGTGAGCACATCAATTCGATTGTCCCTTACATCAATAGTACCTTCATAGGTTACTTCTAATTTATCCCAAATTTCTTTTGCTGATTTATATGCCATGACCCTATTGAATTCATTCATATCAAAGGCACAATACAATGCATTCATAGCACTTGAATTTACTTGTAACATACCATGGTCACAGTTGGTCCATTTTTTTCTTGTTTGGGTATTTCCTTGCCATCTACGATTTTAGTAGGAATTAAGTCCCCATGTGTGACAACTTTCCAAGCTTTCCAATCTATGGTTTGTAGAAAGATTCTCATGCATTGTCTCCAAAATGTGTAGTTTAAACCACAAAAGATAGGAGGCCTAGTTGAGGAATGACCCTCTCCAAAGGGAGCTATGCCTAAGTGTGCCATATAGATCTTTATGTAGCTACTTGTTAGGATTTGCTACAACCCCTCTCTGATACCAGTTGAAAACTAAGGTGTAGTCCCAAGAGGGAGGGGGGGTGGGGGTGGGGGTGAATTGGGTTTTAAAAATTTCTTCTAATACACAACAAATACTTAAACAATATTCAATCCACAACCATATACCAACAAAGTAACCAATACAACACAAGTAAATAAAACTTAAACAATCAACTAACCGTTCAACAATCAAAGTGTTCAATCCACAAAATTTAGTATTCAGCTTTCAGCTTTTGTTAACAGCCCTCTGTGTATGAAATTTTATGCAAGCCCTGTAGAGAATGAAATTGATTCTTCAACGCAAACCACAACTCAAATTCCCAACAACTTAGAATTTAAATTAACTCTTAATTAATTTGTCTTTGGAAGTTAACCAATCAACGTACTCCCTTTAAGGTTTCCGCAAAGTATTGATCAACAAATGTACTACTTTTCGATTTTTGCAATCCCAAAATCAAATTAAACTTTAGCTTATTTAAAATTCAAATTACGTAGCATATATGATTACGAAATTAAATCATCCATGCAGTTTATATGTTTGCTGAAAATATATAGAGTAAGCGAAAGAGAGTGACATTGGGTTTTTACGAGGTTCAGCTTATCCCCAGCCTATATCCTCGCCTTTGGTAAACAAATAAAGGATTCCACTAAACCAGTTCCTTTTCGGGTGGAACAACACCATTACACACTCCTTCAATAGGCTAGAGTACCGCCTCTCCAAGTGATACCCCTCACTTGGTCACTCCTTCAATAGGCTAGAGCTGCACCTCTCCAAACAATACCCCATGCTTGGTCAACAATCCGAAGACCTTGAATTGTCCAAGAACTACAAAAAAATATTAAGTAAATGCTACATACAAGAACACTCTCAAACAAAGCAGATTAGTACAATGTTTAGCATTATGTAATTGAAGAATTTAAATACGAAGATAAAATAAAATTGAAGCTCAAGTAAAGAGATCACCAAGGGTTCTTTAGTGATTGAAAAAACTTAGTATTAGAATAGTAGGCTTGTGAATTAGCAGCAATTCAGAAGATATCTCCCAGATGGAGTGTGAGCAATAGAGAACTTTAAGAGAGATTGAGAGTTTGAATACAAGAATGCTGTGTGATTGCCTTGGTGATTAATTTCTTAGGGTTAAGGGAGTATTTATATACTTTTTAGGATTAGTTTCCTTGTTTCCTAAGTTACTTGGAGTGTCTACTAAGTTTTTATAACATTCATATTTGAAAAACTAATTTTTAGAATTTTTCCGTTGAAGTTTAGAAATTAAAATCCTGTGGAGTTAGTCGGCTGGACAGGTGACTGGGTAGTTCATTTCACAGAGTCAGTCGGCTGGATAGGTGGCTGAGGCCTTTCATTTTGACAAAAATTAAGTTCTGTAAAATTTCAGTCAGCTGACTCAACCACATTCAAAATGGTCAATCAGCGGACTAATTCTAGTTCAAACTGTTAGTCGGTTGAGCAGGTTTATTCATTCTTGGTGTTTGTCAGTCAGCTGGTCAATCTTAGTGTGTTCTAGTTAGTTAGGTAACCAACCCATTCTTTTTCCAAATATTTTTATTTTTGATTTTTAAACTCTAGTTATTTGAAAGGCTCAAATATAACTTTTCAAAATCATTTTCAAGTGGTTTTCAAGAACTAGTCTCTAAGTCTTTGTATCCTAAAGAGCTTAAAAAATATTTCAAAAGATATTTAAAATATAAAGCACTTACATAAAGACTTCTTATGACTTTAGACATTCTAAGTGCTTGAGTCTTCATGTTTGTCTTTTGAGCTCTCTCTCTTTGCTTTTCTTTGACTCTCTTGGTTTGCTTTTCTTTGGCTCTATTGTCTTCAAGCTTTAAGCTTTTAGGACATTCTCTTTAACATCTGCACTCTCATTATCTTCAAGCTTTAATAGATATCATATTTACATCCATGCTTTGACTCATCTTTGTGATCATTTTACTTTGTATTCTCATTCTTAAATCCTGAAATATCATTACTCAACCAAATATGTTAAGTTCCACTTGTTTGTTAGCATCAAAACAGAATGTTAAGCCTTATAAGGGCAAAAGGTGGCTTCCTTAGAGACTGTACATGTTCTTATATTTTTGGTTTTTCAAAATATTTTGGTTTGTGTTCTAATAATGAAACTGAATTGAGAGCAACAATGGAAGGAATAAAGATTTGCAAACAATTGGGCCATACCAGTATTGACATGGAATGTGATTCAAATATTATAGTAAATTGGATAAGATCCAGTAAATGCTCTTTATGGCATTTGTTGTATTTTTGGGAGCAGCTTATTGGTGTATTGGAGGGTGTAGATTTTCGTTAAATCATCTCTATAGAGAAGGGAATAAAGTGGTAGATATGTTGGCTCGACAAGGTGCCATGGGGAGGAGTAGTTTGTTTACAAATAGTAGTCAACTTCCTAGAGTTATCAAAGGTTTGTATAGATTGGATAAGATGGGTACGACTTATATGAGGTATGTTTAGTTGGTTTCCTTTTGGTATTGGTATAAGATTGTTTTCTTCTTTTGTTTGGTTTGATGCATGGGGTGTTTTATTGGTTATTTGTAAGCCCCAAGTGTAACGACCTGCTAAAAAATTTTTTAACTTAAAATTACATATATACTATACTGTAATTTACACTGCTCTAATACCTTCTAGTTTAAATTTAACCATCAACCTAAGCAGTGAGAAGCTGAGTTCATATAATCATAATCACAAATACACAATACCAGAGTGCTAAAATGCTTTCAAAATATATATATACAACTGAACTACGAATATATAAATGTACTCTCTTCCCCAAAAGACTCACCCTACTGACAAGCCTGCACTGTAACCCCCTTTTATCTGCGAGCCTAATCTGCTTGCCTAACTAGATCACCTGAAAAATGTAAATTTAATGGGATGAGACGACACTTAGTAAGACGAAATATGCTATTACTAGTGTGTGACAAATGAGTTACAATTCTGTAAAAGTTTGATTCTATATAATTATGTATAACCGAATCTGTAAATACAGTACAAATAATATAAACCACCACTTATATCCATGTTGCTTAACATATTCGTATTTTAGGTTTCCACTCATAATACTTCTAATGTACATAAGTATATTCTCTGTTTCTGTAAAACTGTATATACATAATAATAACTAAAAAACTTCTCTGGATGGATAGTTGTATGACATGATTTAACCCCTTATGACAGGGTTGTGCGGCCCATAGGCGGAATTTATCACTAGCTAGCCTGCCAGGATAAACGACTATACTCTGCTAGTCAGATCGACCCTCCTCAACCCATATCTGATGGGGAGCCTGTCCACAACATAGGCACGATCGACTTATCTAGCACGTATTATCTGAATATGTGGTTGCACTTTGAACTGTATATAGCCACGGTACCGTGCTCTGCTGCTAAATATTGTCCATTAGGGTCTGATACTATATACATAATTGATATTTCTAAAAAAAAAATACTGTTTTTACCATGATTCTGTAACATATGAAATAACCATAACATCATATAAATTGCTGAGTAAACTGTAATAACTGAGTTTCTGAGATATCTGCTTAACTGAATGACTGAAATATTTGATTTACTCTATGAACTGAATGTTATGGTTTTGAAATAGGTATATCATAATATTCTGAAAATACTGCAAAATACAAGTTTCTGCGCATATGCTGAAAATCATGGTATTTTGAAAATTATGGAAACCCTGTACTGAGCTAATATTAACTCATGCCACACAATTAAATATCAACATTATCAGGCTCTGAAACTGCATAAATAATCTGAATTTTGCTGAAAGCATATAATTTATACTGAAACATAATAGGTTTGCCTAGCATAGTATATTTCCTTTACCTGAATCCTGCTAAAAATCCCTTACTGAGACGGGTCCTACACCTGTAGGGTTCTCCACTCAACACCCTAAAAACCAAATATCGTAGAACAAAATATCTTTATTTCTACGTCTATTACCTTACCTACAATTGTTGGAAAGCCTAATTTTAACAAGAAGACCTTACCCTGAATCTAAGATGATACCCAACTTCGTCCCACCGACGATCCGCTCCAGCAAACTTATGGAGAACTTTCCCAGGAGCGTCGTGGTGGCTTCAGATCGTCAATTCGGCGAACGGTGGGGCCAAAATCGAAGAGAAAAGGAAGAGGAACAGTAAGGAGGAAAGAGAGAGAGAGAGAGAGAGAGAGAGAGAGAGAGAGAGATAATTTCGGCCATTTTCTTCGTAAAAATTCGAGATTGGTACAATTTATACATTGGCCTTTGTCGACGAGCCATGTCACCTCGTCGACAAGGTCAACAAGGAAACTCGTCGACGAACTTCCCCCATTGTCGACAAAATTTAGAGTCGCCCAAATATATTATCGGTATCTACTCATCGACGAGCCCAAAGTGCAACATCGTCGACAAACATGAAGCATTTGTCGACGAAGTCTGCTGCCTCCTTTTCTTTCTGTTCCCATTTCCTTCCCTTTTTATTATTTAAATACCATTATTCTTCGAGTCATTACACCAAGTGTCCTTTTGTTTCCATGGTATTCCTTCACCATAAGTGAGGGTTATTAACAAAATTAAGAAAGAAGGTGCCGCCCTCTTTTACAAAAAAAAAAAAAAAAATCTAGTTAATACCTAGCTTAATGTTTTACAATTAATCAATTTAGTGTGTTTCATTATCAAGCATACAGTTTTACCCAATTACACACAAACTTATCAAATCCTCAATTCATACACAATAAACAAATAAATTAGATGTAAACAAAAATTAAAAAAAAGTTAAGGGAAGAGAGAAGAAAATCGTGATTTTATGAGGTTCAGCCTACCCCAACCTACGTCCTCACTTTGAGCAACCCACTCAAGAATTCCACTAAAAGTCCACTCCTTTAACTGTGATGGAGCCTCCCTTACAACCTAATGCTTACAAGAGGCGTAGCTTCCTCCTCAATCTTTGTACACAGCCCGAACTGTGGATACTAAATAAAGATTACAATTTTTGCAACAACTCAAAATTGCTTCTAACCAAGCTAGTGACTACAAGATAAATCCTAACATATAATCATATGATAAATACTTGAAGCTCAGTATGTATTTACTAATATGATCTTTATAAGAAGAATGATATGCTTCACAAATCTACTCTTTTAATTAATATCTCCCAAAAACAATTTTTATAATAAATGCATTGTGGGTCTTAGAGTTTGATTTTAAATCACTTTATGCGAGAATACCAAATAAGATCTTTTAAAAATAAATCTTGAATATTAAGCAGATCTAAGTTCTTGCTATCAAATAACTCATAGGATTAAATCTTTGAATAAAAAATATGACTTTAAATATTTCAAAGATTTAAACAATATTTTTCAAATGCTTTTTGCATCAATAAGATAGATTTCTTTGAATAAAAATATAACTTTGAATATCACAAGGATTCAAACTTTAGAATACTATTCCCAAAAGATTTTTCAAATAAATAACTATGGGAAAAGAAGTTTCTTGCTCCCAAAAAGATTTTTCAATAAAAGGAGAAGATGATCGATTAATAAAAAAAATTGAAAACTCAATTAAATATTTTTCCAAACCTCAAGATCAAACCAGATTTAGCAGAAGTTGTGCGTGTATTTGTTTGGATCTTGAATGTGCGAATGCCCAAGAAAATGTGACTTCTTTGAAGTGCAGGCAACAATTCTTAGCAATATGTTCAAAGCTTCCCAAAGGTATACCAAAGATTGATGTAATAAGCTCAAAACTTTCAAGAGATAGGCAAAAAGTGGTGCTCTAGGGTTTAAAGATTGTTTTTATAAGTGTTCTCGACCCTAGATTAAATCCTAGCCGTTGGATTAATTAAAAATAAGAGTTTTCATTCATGTCCGCACTGAAACATGAATCAGCATCCCGATCTTCGTTGACGAATGGGTACGTTCGTCGACGAGAGCACTATATGAACTTTTTGAGCTCTTGGTATTTTTTTGTCAATGAGACAACACTATTCATCGCCGAGTAGCCTTCATACGTTCGTCGATGAGACCATCAGGTTTGTCGACAAGGCCTCTAAATTTTGCCTCGAAAAATTTATTCAACTTAGAACTAATGTAGATGTATTATTCATGAAATGCATGAGTCCTAAGGTCAGTCTAGGGTATATTTGAGCTTTGAGTTATATCATATGACATGTATAGATACATTCAATTCTAAATTCCTATTCCATTGAAGAACTTGAACTTGAATCTTGCTTCATCATCCTTTCATTCCTCTAGTTCCATGGATTGCGTCAAGTGATATATACTTTAGGTTCCTCGTGGCTTCTATACAAGTTCACTGTTCATGCATTCTAAATCATGATCTTGTTCACAAACTCAATTGCACAGGTTAAATACCAAGTGATTTGTCATTATCAAAACAGGATTGGACTCATAGAATCAATAATCTCCCCCCTTTTTTATAATGATAAACACACGAGCAAAAATGGGTTACGCCTAAGAAGGCTTCCCCTAAGATAATGCATAATTTAGAACTCAGCAGTATAATTTACACACAATGAAGTTCATACACATTGTAGGACATGAAATATCTTTACTAGTATATATGTCTATACTATACTGTTAAAATTGGTGAATTCCCAAGAGGGGGGTGAATTGGAATTTTAAACTTTTCTCCTAGGTTAAATTAGAAATCAATTTGATTTAGCTACCTAGGGTCTTTCTATGCAATCCCAAATGCGCAAGTAAATATAATGTACGGAAACTTAAATCATGCGCATCATTCACACCATAACATACACGTGTGGTAAATATAGAGTGCGGAAATAAAAATAGCACACGATATGTTATCGGGGTTCTGC
The DNA here is from genome assembly GCF_029873635.1 of Malania oleifera. NCBI lineage: Eukaryota > Viridiplantae > Streptophyta > Magnoliopsida > Santalales > Ximeniaceae > Malania > Malania oleifera. The sequence goes on along the minus strand of NC_080423.1, from coordinate 80,392,690 downwards.
CAACTGTGCCTATGTCCCCGCCTCTAGCTCGCAAGCCGAGGATTCCACTAAAGGCTTACTTAAGGGTGGAGCGGCACTGATTACAACCAGGTCAATTACCACAGGGCTGGCCTCAACTTTAACTAGGTCAATTAAGGGGCTGACCTCAACCAACACGCCATAACAGGATGGTGCACCTAACTTTCTTAACTGGGTCTAAGCCAATTCAGGACTATTTCAAAGGGCTAGTCTCCCTCTTCAGGTCCGTGCCTGGTATACAACAATTTTGCTCAATAAGTGAAACGATACAGTAATTATGCTTTCGTGTAAAGCAGATATGTACCAAGTTACATGCAATCACATACACCACAAATGATATAATAAGTAAGCTTAGTGTGGTCTAATATTTCAACTCTCAAATATATTTTCTATCACTGTAATGAGTGTGTGAGAGTATCAACAAGCAATCTTTGTATCTCAAGATATTCAATCAACAGATTCACACAAAGATGTCAAGTAAGTTTCAAATGTATCAGTCTGAAGGATATATCAATCACGTAAATAGTAGATGACGTATATGCTTGGTTTGCAAAAGATGTACAGTCTTTGTATTTAGCAAATGATATGCAAATAGATATTACAACAAAGATCTATATTACAAACACAAATATCTTCTCAAAGATATATCAATATAAATCACACAAGATATTTGAGTATGTTTTGAAAAAAAATTTGCAACACAAAGACAAATACAAGTTTCCTAAGATATTGCAACACAAATGCAATACACAAAAGCTTAGGCAAGTCTTCTTAGGATAGGCTTATGAACAAAGCCCCCTAAGAATACTCCGGTTCAGCTCTCGTTAAAATTGAATCAATCAAATACAAATGGGAGAGCAAACCTATGAAGATAAACACTCAATTAACTTACAGAGAGTATGATCAATAAGAGAAGGTAAGCATGAGTTGTTTTAGTATGAAAATGAGTATTATAGGTTTTTGGATTTTCGAAGAATTTTCCCTAATCAAATCTACTAATCTGCTGCTAATAATCCCAAATGAGGGGGTATTTATAGATACCCCATGACTTAAGACCGTTGCAGACCTATTGGGAATTATTAGGAAAGTTTTAAATCATTTTCAAATAATTAACCTTGTTTAAAAAATTAACCACGGTAAAAAATTTAGGGCAACCCGAGAGACCTGTTCGACCAGAAACCTTTCGATCGATCGAAGTTCGTATGGTTCGGTCGATCGAAGTTCGTATGGTTCGGTTGATCGGGCCAGTTTTGAACTAGGGACTCAATCGACCGGACGTACATGTCTGAGGCGATTTTTCCATTTTACCAAGGTTCGGTCGACTGAGAAGATTTGAACTAAATGGTTAGGTCGACCAAACCGTTGGGACTTCTCTCGAGGACCTATGGTCGACTAGAGCGTTGGAGTTCATTTTGTACTCGGTCGACCAGGGTTAAATGACCTATCATGGCTCAATCGACTGAACTGTGGTCAATCGGTTAACCCAGATCGGTTTCGATCAACCGGGGCAAAATGAACTGCCAAGGTTGGTCTACCGAAAGTGCACAAAGTGTGCATTTCAGTCCTGATTCAATATACTTTCACCCTATTCAAGTGCCTAACATTTATGAGTGCAAAGGTGAGTGTCTTAGGGTCATTTCTGAGTCCTTTTGAAGACACTGAAAAAATCCTCGAAGGGTAACCCCTAAGGTCTTTCTAAGGTCATTTGCATTATGAGCTTACGTATTAGACCATGCATGTGATGTGTGTGATTATTACATTCAAAAAGCCATAATTACTATTAAAGACCATTTACATGAATGAAATATATTACAACAAGAGAAATTGGGTCTTCAATAGAAATTTGGTCTTCAAGCCTCACTCTCTCCACGTGCATTGTGATCTGTCGACTTAAGTTCCTACATAAAGTCTCAAACACTCATTAGAAGCAATGAGTATTTGTCATAATCAAAACCGGGTGAGACCTATAAGGTCAATATTCTCCCCCTTTTTGATGATGACAAATACAATCAACAAAAATATGGGTCTAAGCCTAAAAAGGCTCCCCCTATCAATATGCATCTACATTATTTTTAACCAAGTGTTTTACCCCCATTATTTTTGCCCCTTTTCATCTCCCCCTTTTAGTAACAGCAAAAAGGGCCATTTAACTTAAAATTCTAGGCAATGGGTGAGTGTTACAGTTATACAAGAAGAATTTTGGAAAAATTTAGAAAAATTTTGGCAAAGTGTCGTTTGGAAATCAGACTTTCCAAAATGAATCCTATATAATTGTAACCTATTTGAGTTTAAATATTTCCTAACAGTTTATCTACAACTACTCAAACAGTTCAGTAAAGTCCAACAAGAAAAATAAAATTTCAATACGATCATGAAGTGGACAAGTTGTGCATCACAAATGATAACCAATATAATCATTCTTAGAAATAAAACATGTGCACATAAGCAATAGTCATCATTCACAAAGTCTAAGACAATAAAACAAATCAACACTGATATTGGTTTCTAAGACTTTTTAAATTTCACTTGAGAGCTCCCCAAATATCTGATGATTATGTGAAGATGAGATTTAATTTTCATTAGATTTTCACTCATCCTTTCAAAAAGATTTTAAAATCAATTTTATCATAATCATGTTTGGTGGCTAGAATAAATTCGTATTTTCAAGAAATACATAATAATGAGAGCATGATGACCTAGTATCAAGTGTTACAAGTATAAAGTTAAGGATACATATTTGTTTCTCAAGGCCTAATGATTTTAATGCAAAGTGACTCAACCTAAGTATGCATTTCGGTCCAATTACTTCAAATGTATACACACAATCAATCCCAAGGAATTTAACATTTCAACGCAAATGAATCAACTGTGACATATTTAGATTTTGCACACACACAAAAAAAAAAGGATTGTTTTAATTGTTTGGGCAAATGTCTACAAAAAAATTCGGCAGCATGCTAGATGTAAACACGACATTTCCCAAAAATTTACCTACACAAAAACGATTCTCAAACAAGCAGTATCTCAAGAGTAAGGCATGCGAGAACCTATAATTTACCTATAAAGACCCGAAATTTTAAAATGATTAAAATAATTAGAAAAAATAATAAATGAACAAAAAAAATAGTATGAAAAAAATATATAATAAAATAATATAAGATTAATTATTATGAATTAATTAATTATTATTTAATTGAATTAATAAATTAACTAAAAATTATTTAATTGAATTAATTAAATTAAATATATGATATTTATATGTTTATATATGTGTGTGTATATATATATATATATATATATGTATATGTTTATAAAAAGGTTATAATATTATAATGTTATAATATAGTATATTATATTATATATTATATATGAATCTGGATGCTCGGAAGCATCCAGATTCAATTTAAGATTTGCAGGATAGAGAAAGGGCGCCCCCCTGCTTATGCTCTCCGTCTCGCCTTCCGTCTTTGTCTCTCTCTCTCTCTCTCAAATTCTCGACAAGTTTGCGGTGGATCGGGAAACGGAAGGTGCCGGTGGATTCTTGGTTCCGCTATCGACATTTCTATTGGAGCAGATTTGTCATGGGAACGACACATCACTTCTTGAGAGATCACGTACAAAAAGAAGAAATAATTCAAGAGTTTGTAATTACAAATGATCAATTGGCAGATATATTTACAAAACCACTTTTAGAAGATCGATTTGTAGTTATTAGACGAGAATTAGGGATGCTACACATTCCTGAAATAAATTAGAAGAGGAATCAGAAGAATTTGCATGCAACCTGCATGATAGACGACTGCTAGCTGAGAGGAAGGCACCTGACAGGCTACTTCCTGGTGAAATTTCAGTCATCAGGCGCCTGACCCTTTGAGCGACAGGCGCCTGACGAGCAGCGATTCATCTTCTAAACATGCAAAAACACCTCATTTTAAAACAATAGTTGCTTGTCTACTCTTTTATACCTCTCCAAAACTCTTTCTTTCTTCCTTATCTCTCTTTATTCCTCCTCAAATCCTTCCCTTACTCAATCTCCACTTCACCCAATCAAACCTTAAACCTTCTCAAATTAGGGTTTTAGGATTCCAAACAACCCTTCAATATGCCACGAACGAAGACAACCAGACACAAGGACAAGGCTTCCTTCTCTTGTCAAGCCATCAATGATGAAATAGAGAAATGCCTGACCTCCGCACACACCAAATCGTTGTATTGAACCTATATTTAGAACATCAAACCCAAATTTGGTAAAGTTCTAGATGTTGCTTTCTTTGAATCCGATTTTCCTGAAATCCTAGCTTTATTCAAAGATATTGGTTGGGATAAGTTCATTCAAAACCAAGCCAAGTTATACTATCCCGATTTGACCAAAATTTTCTACTCAAATTTGGTGAAAAAGGAAGTAGGTGTTTCAAACGACCTCCTAAGACAATCAATCACTCTCATACCTCAATCGTTAGGAAAATTGCTTTGCATCAAAAGAGGTGAATTTGAGTGCAATCCCATAGAAAAACAATGGATTATGGAGCAAGGTTTCACCCTACAAGAATTCTTGCCTCTTGTAATGATGATCCACCAGTATACTTTGGCAATCCTCCACTCTATAAACAATTCAATCTACAAGCCTTAATCCTACATAAGCTTATTGCTTTCAATATCCTACCAAGAGCCGGATCATATGACCACGTTTCATTCTTACATTGTTTTGTCATGTGGTGCTTGCTTAAAAGGAAAAAATGGATTTGGCTAGCTTAATGCTTAAGTGGATGGTTATAAAAATGGAAGCACCCCGAGTTGTTCTTCCTTATGGTGGAATCCTATCCTTACTCTTTGCTCACTTCCAGGTCATCACACCATCTTCAAAATTCGTCAAAAGAACCCATTATGATCTATTTTCCTCCACCACTCTCAAATTGATGGGTTATAAGAAATTCACACAAGGATGGTTGCATAGAGGGAACAAGCTAGCTCAACCAGACTCAGAAGATCCTAATCCTGCTCCAGAGGACACAGATATGCCTGCGTGGTTCCTCCCTTTCTATCAACACCACTCTAGCTTTAGCACTGACATGAGAGCTGGACTCACTTCCCTTCAGGACAAAGTCACCAATATGGAAACTTAGTAGTCCTTACTTGATCAGCGCCTTGAAAATTTAGAACAACATCTCACTAGTTCCTCCCGGGGTGCAGCCCCTATGGATATCAGTTCAGCACCTCCTAGTGATGATGAATTAGATAGAGAATCAAAAGAAAAAGAGGAGAGTGATGACGCTTCCGAGGAAAAATCTGAAGAGGATTCTGAAGACACTGAGAAAGAAGATGAAGCTTCTAAGGAAGACTCCGAAGAAGATGATGATGATGATGGAGATGATACTACTGGATATGATGACTGATTTTGATATTCATGCTGTTTTGTAATCTTTAAGAATATGACTATTTGCTCACTTTTGATGGATGAATGGAACAAATTTCTTTTGTATGTCTATTATGTGGTTGTATTTCTCCTTTTTGAATGATGTCAAAAGGGGGAGTATGTCTACTACCTTGTTCTGTTCCTGTTTCCATTTTCCTCTCTCTTTATTATTCAAATACCAATATTTTTGAGTCGTTACATACGTCCTCGCCTTTGGAAAACCTCCAAAGAATTCACTAAACCTATTCTGTTGACGGGTGGAACAAAACTTTTACAAGCAATACCCCACTTCAATATTTTACTCATAACTTTTTTTGTAAAACTCCAAATTAGTTGTTCTTGGTATCAATAAGAGAAAATCCTATAACTTGCATGTTAAACACTTTTTAAAATAAGGAGTTTTTGATAGATAAAAATGTACCTCAATGTGGATGTATAAAAAATGACAGCATTTGAAAATCCTCTTTTTGGTGCTTTTCATTCCAAAAATGATTCTAACATTTTTAAAATAAATTTTGACCTTATAAAAATATTTTTCAAGTATTTTAAAAAGTATTTAGGTCCACGAAGTTAACTTAAGAGTTTCATAATATTTTAAATGATATTTAAACATTAAAGTACTTACATAAAGACCTCTAAGACTTTTCACATTCTAGGTTCTTGAGTCTTCATGTTTTGTCCTTGGATTGAGTCCATATTTTCTTCAAGCTTTCAATGTACTTTAGGCTTTTAGCAAGTTCATTTTAACATGCATGCTCTCATAACTTTCAAGCTTTATTTATATCATCTTTAAATCCATGCTTGACTCTTTTAAGCTTCATTTGATCCTTGTGAGCACTTTAACCTTGTTTTCTCATATATGAACCCTGAAATAACATTACTCACACAAATAAGTTAAATCCCATTTGTTTGTTAGCATCAAAACAAGATAACAAGATTTTAAACCTTGTAAGGTCAACAAAATGATGATAAGCAAGATAAATGAAATCATGGAGTATATGAAATTTTTCTATAATGAAACTTTGACGTTTAGTTTTATGCTTATTATAAGGGAGAGCCTTTTAAGGTTCACTTTATTTTTTGCTCCTTATTTGTCATCATCAAAAAGGGAGATTTTTGGCCTAAATAAGGCTTGCGACTCCTTATTTTGATGATAACAAAGTAAGGTTATTTTATTTGTTTCAAAGTTGTGATGTTTCAGGAAAAATAGATATTGGAGCTTAGCATACTTCATATGATCACAAAGAACAGTTTTGAAAGCTCACATCAATATTGGTGATCAAGATTGAAAGCTTGAAGAACAATGAGGCTCAGAATTAAACGAACTCAAAGTAATAAACTCAAGATTTCAAGGAGTTCAAGAATTGAAGAGATTTATGAGTCAATAGGACAAGCTTTGTAAGTACTTCAAGTATATTCAAATATAAAATTATTTTTGAAGCTCATTAGGAATAAGAAACCTAGAGACCTAAAACTTAAAAAATCATTTTTAAATCAGCATTTTGTCTTGACAAGAGCCTGACTGGAATCGTCAATAGGCTTCCAAATTAAATGGTTATAAAATGCACAGACAAAAGGTCGTTAGGCTATTGCCTAGACCCTGACAGGCGCCTGACGAGGTAATCTGAAAAGCCTGACTAGGTTCTGCCAGACGACTGCCACCCTACTGATTTTGTTTTTAAACTGGGTTTTAACGGGACAGGTGCCTAACCAAAAGCACTAAGCTACTGCTACGCGGCAGATTTCAAAATTTTTAATGGAAAGTTTTTTAAAATTTTGATTGCTTGGGGCTCAAGCTTAGTTAAAACTTGGGCACTACTCCAAGTAAACTTGGGGATCAAGTTAAATGCTTTTCTAAATCTATAAATAAGCCTTAAGATCATTGAATTAAACTACCAAGCATTAAATTCAGCATTCATACTCTCAATTGCTCTCAAGTATTCAAAGGCTCTCTTGCTCACTCATTGTGTTCGAATTCTACTAAAAGTTTGCTGACTCACAACACTGATCTTATGCCTCAATTCTGAATCTTTCAGTCATTGAAAGACTTAATCAGTGATACACTCCCTTGAGCTTCAATTTAAATTTCATATTGAATTACTTTGGAGTACATAGTTTGAAATTTTACTAATAAACTCTTTTGAGAGCATCTCTTGTACAAATTCTCTTGAATCTTTTCTTATAGATTGATTGACGGTTCAGGTCCTTGAATCTTTGTTGGACCAAGCAAGGGTTATCGTTTGGAGAGGCACACTCTAGCTAAATTAAAGGAGGGATTGTAATGGTGTTGTTCTGCCTGGGAAGGAATTGATTTAGTGGAACCCTTTGGTGGTATTGGCAAAAGTGAAGACATAGGCTGGGGATAAGTCGAACCTCATAAAAAAATTAATGTTCTTTTCAACCCTATTCTTTTAATTTCTGCACTATATATATTCTTGTATATGCTAAGTGCAGGTTGCAAGGCTAAAACACTTAATTCAAAGAAGACTCTTAATCTATAGAAAGTACGTTTCAATTAACCGTTTGCAAAAACCCACAAGGGAGTACGTTGGTTAATTTGTGGAAATCTTAATTAAGAGAACACAATAAAAGTCAATCCAAAAAAAGGCTTGCATACAAATAACAGGGTTGTTATCAAAAGCTGAAAGCTTTTAAAGAGTTGCAAAATCTTGATTGTTTAAGCGTTTGTGTTGGTTATCTTAAAACATTGTGTGGTTGATTGGATTGTTTAATTTTTCAACTAATTGTGGTTTTTAGTTGTTGATTGAGAATTGATTGATTAACTTAAGTTTTGTTGTGAGAACTAAACAAAGAATTTAAAAGGAACTTATAATTTTTAAATAACCCAATTCACCCCTCCTTTTGGGAACACTATTCCACTTTCACATATTTCATGATTTCTTACATATCATACATAATCATGGCGTTTACGCCAACATAAATCATAACGTAAAAATCACGATATTTATATCGGCATAATTCATAACGTAAAAATCACGGCAATTACGCTGGCATAATTCATAACATAATAAACATGAAATTCTTTCACTGTCTAACATAATGTTCTAAAACCATAATCCTATACTATTTTAATGGTTTTTCCTTAAAACTGTTATAACATGCTTATCTTGGAAACATCATAATTATTTAAAATAACATAATTTTCATGAAAATATTATACTCATGCCACACAAATGTAAGTAACCTTCTAAACTCACAATTTGTTCTGAAATCCTATTTTCTTATAAAATGTGTTCAAACCATCACCCTGTTCAACAGCAGTATTCCCAAACATGGTTCTATAACATACATATTTTTCTGATAATAAATTTTGTATTACAATAAATAATTTCATAAAAAAAATACTGATTTAATTTATTCCCTTACCTGACTTATTGAGAAGCCCTCTATTTAATCCAAATCTACACGCATGGTATTCCCAGCTCAACACCCTGAAATTTACATTTTCCCCAACAAAACTTCAATATTATTTCATCTATTACATTTCCTCAGTCTAGAAATACCAAATACCTTATAAAACTTAAAATAACCAACTTACCCAAATTTTGGGATGGTTCCCAAGTTGGCCAAACCAACGATCTACTTCGACAAACATGAAGAGAATCTTCTCAAGAGTAACATGGCGGCTTTCGATCATCGAACCTGAGAAGAACGAAGCCAAAAATCTAGAGAGAATGAAGGAGAGATGAATTCTAGAGAGAGAGAGAGACTTGCATGCAAAAATTCTCGCTAAAACCTCAAGTTTAGGATATTTATAAAGTGCAGATTCGTCGACGAGACATGTTGCCTCGTCGACGAGTCTATGAAGGGAGTTCGTCGATGAACACTTACCCCTCATCGATGAATTTTAGGCCTTGAAATTAGCCCTGTCGATAATGTCTCGTCGACAAGACACGCATCCACGTCGACGAGCCCAAGAAACCTATTCGTCGACGAATGCTTTGCGCTCGTCGACGAGACGCTGCTGAATGTTCTTTTAAAATTCCCTTTTCCTCCTTCCTTTTATTATTTAATTACTATAACTCTTTGGGTCTCTACATTCTCCCCTCCTTATAAAATTTTATTCTCGAAATTTACTATCTGTATTGAACACTATCCTTTAAGGAAAATTGACTACTTATTTTATTATTTACCCTCACTTGAGGCGGAGGAATACCGTGGTTACATTTAAGGTCCTGAGAGATTACATATAAAAGAAAAATTCTCCCAAAACCAAAAACACTACTTATTTAATAACCTACAATACTACTTATACATATATCATTTTACTTTTCATAAAATTAAGATTATACTATATTACTTTACTTGAATGTCTAGTGCTGGTCCCCACTAAAAAGGTGCAGGTATTTCTGTCGTATTTCTTCCTCAAGCTCCCAAGAAGCTTTTTCCACTACGTGATTTCTCCACAGGACTCCTACTAATGGAATTTTCTTAATGCGCAATTCATGTTCCTTCTTATCTAAGATCTACAATGGTATCTCCTCATAAACTAGTGAATCTCTGAGCTCTATATTTGCATAACTAACCACATGGGAGGGATCTGTGACGTATTTCCTCAGCATGGAAACATGAAATACATCATGTATCCTGGATAAAACTAGTGGTAACGCTAGCCAATAGGTAACTAACCCCACCCTCTCAAGTATCTTGAAAAGACCAATAAACCTAGGGCTCAACTTATCTTTCCTCTCAAACCTCATAGTTCCTTTCAGTGGTGCTATTTTCAAAAATACATGGTCTCCCACTTCAAATTCCAATATCCGGCAATGAGTATCTGCGTGGCTTTTCTACTGACTCTGAGCTACACTCATTCTATCTCTAATAAGCCGGACTCTATTGTTCACCTGCTGTATTAATTCTAGTCCCGACACTCGCCTCTCTCCCATCTCATCCCAGTATAGTGGAGATCGGCACTTCCTACCATATAACACCTCGAAAGGTGCCATGCCGATGCTGGTATGATAGCTATTATTGTATACAAACTCTACCAGCAGCATAGGCTGGGTCCAACTACCCCCAAAATCCAGCACACATGTCCGTAGCATATCCTTTAATATCTAAATCGTCCTCTTTGACTGTCCGTCCTTCTAAGGATGAAACATCGTGCTAATTGATAACTGAGACCCCAGAGCCTCTTGAAAGCTCTTCCAAAATCGTGACATGAAACGTGGGTTTCGATCTGATACTATAGACACTGGCACACCATGTGATCATACTATTTATTGAATATATATTTCTACTAGTCTATCCATGGAGTAGTTGATTTTGATAGGGATAAAGTGAGCGGTCTTTGTAACGACCTGTTTAATTTACTACATAATCAACCATATTAATTATCATTAACTTAAAACACAATAAAGTCAACCTAAACTTGTGGATAACGAGGACACACCTATCATACATAGCGGAAACCTAAGTAGTAGTAAATATAAATTTCATCCACCCAACCATATAACACAATATACCAGAGTTACCTACATTCCACCATATACTATTTAAATATACAATCCTCAGAGTCATAAAAAGATGAAACTAGGATTTAGTAACAAAAACCAGTTGATCCTAACTCAAAGCTTACCCTCCTAGTGGGGTAGCAAAAACTGTCTCAACGGTGGCCTTGGTCCACCGGTCTTTCTGGGTTCCCTGAAATGATTTAAGCTAGGGTGAGACACCTCTCAGTAAGGGAAATAAACTAAATACAGCTGTTTAACAATATGAATATTTGTGTGCTATAATAATTATACAAAACATGTCACATGCTTGAAAAACTGATAATATCATAACTAAATAAACATATCATTTCGTAAATATACTAAATCATACTGCATTTTACTGTTCATAAAATCATCTGATATAACTAGTAAATTATGAAATTTTACCCAAGATGATTAGCTAGCTTATGTCATGTATTACCCCCCATGATGGGTTGTGTAGCCCGAAGGCGGGACCCGACAATGACTGGCCGACCACTGCCGAGTCAAAAATGTCTGTAAGTACGATGGGCCCGCCACACCCTGATGTGGACTGCCAAGTGGACATCTACAACTCTACACTAAAAACCACATCGATTATCCATCTCCCACCCCCTCTACTAGCAGGGGCGGTTAGTACAAGTCTAAACTGAACTGAACTGTATAGCTATGGTACCACGCTCTAGGAACTGATTAGAACTATCATCCGGTTCAAATAACATATAGTACATGATAATATACTGTTTAATGTAAATAGATTGATAGCATTTTATGATTTCTGTAATAACATAAACATGCATAATCCACGGCCTTGCGCCTGATATCAATCACGGCCTTGTGCCGAACATAGCATACATACTGATATGAGTAAATGTATTATTTATCATGTATTCTGAAATCATAATGTACTGCATTATCTTGTTATTCCTGAAAATATCTAAAACATGCTTTAACTGTAAAATTGACTTATACGATATGCATAAAATAATATTCATGCCACACAATGCTAAATAAAATCATACATTCTGTTTTGAAATCATATTTCCTGACATTTCATATTAAAATATAAATTCCTGTATAATAGCATTAATTTCCCAAATATACATTTTCTCAATAATACCCATATATAATACATGCTTTCTGAACATAAACTTGCTATTAAATAATAATAATTTTCATAGAAAATTACTATTTTAGTTTACTCCCTTACCTGACTACTAAAAAGCCCCTACAGTGTCTAGCCCTACACCTACAGGGTTCCTCGTTCAACACCCTAAAAACAACATCTCCATAAACAAAACTTCAGTATTTCTTCGAGTATTACATTTTCTACAACTATAGGAAAGTCAAATATTAAATAAAAAGCCTTACCCTGAATTTGGAAAGAAGTTCAAGTTAACTCCAACAATGATCCACTCCAGGAGACTTGAAGAGAACTTTCCCAGGAGTGTCGTGGTGGCCTCGGATCGTCGAACTAGCAAGAATTCAGCCCAAAATCTTAGAGAGAAGGGAGATGGGATGAACAGGAGAGAGAGAGAGAGAGAGAGAGAGAGGAAGGTTTTCGAGTGATTTCTATAGAGAAAATCAAATTTAGGCTATTTATACACCTACACTCGTCGACGAGCCACGTCACTTCGTTGACGAGGCCACAAAGGAAGTTCGTCAACAAACACTTACTCCTCATCGATAAAATTCAGAGCTGAAAATAGCCTCTCAGTATCTTCTCATCGACGAGACACGTGTCCCCGTCGATGATCCCAATAAGTCACTTCATCGACGAGGATCTGCTGTGACCCCCTTTACAATTTTCTTTTTCTCCCTCTTTATTATTTAATCATTATAATTTCTTCGGGTCTCTACAGTCTTTGTCAATCGATCAACGACCACTCAAATAACATTCTGTCCCTACCGCACCGGCAGTAAACCTGTCATGAAATCCATAGAAATGTGATCCTATTTCCACTCTGGAATGTAAAGTGGCTGTAGCTAACCCACTGGCCTCTGGTGCTCAGCCTTTACCTGCTGGCACGTCAAATACTGCTACACAAACTCAGCAATTTCCCTTTTCATGTTGCTCTACCAGAAAGACTCTCGTAGATCTCTGTACATTTTAGTACTGCCTAGATGAACCATGTATAAGGATATGTGAGCCTCCGCCAAGATCGTCCTTTTGATATCCACATCTGTAGGCACGCATAGTCTGGCACAGAACCTCAAAGTTCTGTCATCAGAAATACTAAACTCCCCCCTGTTCTTCCTGTACCTTTCTATCAACTCCATCAACTATGTGTCATTCTTCTGGGCTGTTTTAATCTTTTCATATAGCGTAGGCTGCACCACTAGGTTGACAATAAATTTCTAGTGATCACTCTCTACTAGCTCCATATCAAGTCTCTCAAGTCCATCTGGATCGGGCACTGAATTTCTACTGCTGATAATGCTGCTATCATGGACTTCTGGCTCATCGCATCAACCACCACATTTGCTTTACCTGAATGGTAGCTGATAGTACAATCATAATCCTCGATGAGCTTTAACCTCATTCTCTGTCGCATATTTAACTCCTTCTACATGAAGAAGTGCTTTAAACTTTTATGGTCTGAAAATATTTCACATCTCTCTCCACACAGATAATGCCTTCAAATTTTCAGTGCATGAACCACTGCAGTCAATTCTAAATCATGAGTGGGATAAGTCTTTTCATATTATTTCAATTGCTGGGGGCATATACTACTACTCTACGCTGCTGCATCAACACACATCCGAGCCCCCTCAAAGATGCATCACAGTAGATCACGTAACCATCACCTCTCGATAAAATAGTCAATACTGGTGTTGTGACAAGCCTCTGCTTCAAATCTTGGAAGCTCTGCTCACAAATGTCATCCCATTCAAACCTGGCATTGTTTCTGATTAGTCATGTCAGAGGTCCTGATAATGCTGAAAATCCTTCTACAAACCAACGGTAATAACCTACCAGTCCTAAGAAACTCCTGACTTCTTTAACATTTCTTGGCCTGGCCCAATTCACTACTGCCTCTATTTTGCTGGGATCTACTGAAATTCCATCCCCTAATATAACATGCCCCAAAAATGCAACTTTCACTAACCATAATTTACATTTACTGAACTTGGCATACAATTTCTTTTCCCTGAGCATCTGAAGTACTAGCCTTAAGTGCATCTCATGTTCTTTAAAACTCCTCGAGTAGACAAGTATATCATCAATGAAAACTACAACTGGTCTAAATACTGGTGAAAGACTCTATTCATCAAATCCATGAATACAATAGGTGCATTCATCAGACCAAATGACATAACTAGGAATTCATAATGCACATACCTGGTCTTGAAAGTTGTCTTTGAAATATCTTCAGTTTTAACTTTTACCTGGTGATAACCTGACCTGAGGTTGATCTTGGAATAGAATTGGGTCCCCTGGAGTTGATCAAATAAATCATCTAATCGGGATAGAGGATACTTATTCTTAATTGTTACTTTGTTTATTTCTCTGTAATCTATGCACATCCTCTTAGACCCATCTTTCGTTTTCACAAATAACATTGGAGCTCCCCAAGCAATACACTAGATTTGATAAACCCTTTATTCAACAAATCTTGCAACTGATCCTTCAACTCTTTTAACTTATCTGGGGCCATTCTATAGGGCACTTTAGATATTGGTGCCGAGTAATTTCTCAATCTGGTGGTATGTCGGGTAATTCCTTTAAAAAACATCTAAAAATTCTTTAACTACTAGAATATCATATTATTTCAATTCTTCCTTCAACATCTTCTGAATATGCGTGACATACCCTTGGCCACCACTTTGTAGCAGCCTTCCCACTTGAATAACCAACACGATCCGTGGAGGGGCACACACATGTGATCCTACAAATCTGAATTCCTACTCACTTGGGGGTTTGAAGATTACTTCTCTTTAATAGCAATCAATCCTAGCATAATTAGCTATCAACCAATCCATGCCCAATATCACATCGAATTCCCATATGTTAACACCACAAGGTCGGCTAGTGATACTTCCTCCTAAATGCCCACTGAATAATAATAATAATAATAATAATAATAATAATAATAATAATAATAATAATAATAATAATAATAATAATAATAATAAGTACCCTTCTACAACTTATTGTAAATCCAATCGGCATAATTACTAACAACCTTGTCTTAATCTCGAATAATTAAACATATCACAATAATACGAACGAATGGGTAGTAATAGAGTCAAATAAAAAACAATAGCTTATATGGTAAAATAATAAGAGTACCTGCCACAACGTCTCTGAAAGCCTCAGCTCCTTCCAATGTTGATGGGTAAACCCGTGCCTGCTCAGTATTTCACTGCTGACCTCCACGGGGTGTCTAGGTATTACCCTGAAGCCATTTGGGAATGGAAGTTGTATTATACTGCACACGACAGATTCATGCTACATGACCTGGTCTACCACATTGGTAGCAAACTTTATTCCCTGTTCGATATTCTCCCCTATGTCTTGTCCATCATGTCAAGCAAACAGGATAGGTCTACTCGCCTTGAACTTCACAACTCCCCGTCTCCTGCCCTTAACCACCGCTAGGTCCACCTCTCCTCCATGGGCCTCGGCTGGGCCTCGCTTGAAACCCCGATGGCGTAGGCCTCTTCCTCTGATTCAATTCCATAAACTCCTCCGCCTAAGCATCCTAAATAGAAGAGGAAATGTATTGCTTATAGAAAATTTCTTTAAAACGATTCCACGTCAGGGTTGCCGAAACCAACTTTTGTTCCTCGAGTAACTTCACTAACATCAACCAATGTTTGGCTTCCCCAGTCATCTTAAAAATAGCATACAGAACCTTCTGTTCATCTGCACAGCAAAGACTTGCCAATATACCCTCCATCTCTTGGATCCATTCCTTCGCAATGATTGCATCAACTCTTCTAGTAAAAGTAGGGGGATTCATACTGGTAAATTCCTCGATAGACAAACCCGATTCAATTGGTGGCTAGTTCTGTCCCCTATGGTTCCTTACATTACCAGCCATGACCTATTGACCTGCACTATGTAGCATCTGTTCAGAATCACTTCCACTTATTCTAAAAGCCCCTACGTTGCCACTACATCTAGCATTCATGTTGCTGCAACCAGGATCCATTCTGAAAAGGAAAATAAGCATAGTCTGAGAATCCTATCTACATAACATAACTAATATATTTATCTAATCAAAATATCATGCTATAAATTAATATATTGTCTTTATTCTCAATTTAAGATCCAGTCCAGTAATTAAGAAACACAACCCACCAATAGTTTATTATAACTTTCCTGAAATCATCACCCCACGAAAGACATAGAAACCACCGTGGAAATCTTGTTTCCCAATCACAGAACAAAACCCTAAATACTCTTCTTCATTCACCATCAGTGACTCACTAAATTCTTAATCTATTCCTATACTCTGGTATTGTTTTCCACTACACTCTAGAGTTTACAGAACCTAGCAACCTAGGCTTTGATACCAAACTGTAACGACCTGCCTATTTTTGCTATATATTTTTTTCCACATAATAACATTTATAATAATTATAATAACCTACTAAACTGCCAAAGTCATTATCAACCTGGACCCATGGGTACCAGGGATATACTTGTCATACATCTCTGATACCTAAGCAACGGAAAACATAAATTACATACATACCATCCAACACCAAACACTATACTAAAGTTCTGCTGAATCTATCATATATATACAGTCATCCAAAAAAAGATCAAAAAGTATCCTAGGGTCTCAATCCAAAAACCCATTTGACCCTAATTCAACCACTTACCCTACTGACAGGGTAGCTCGGTCAACTTCTACTGCTGCGGGGCTCTATCTGCCCTCCTACCTGGATTTCCTAAAATGTTTGTAATGCTGGGTGAGACACCTCTCAGTAAGGGAGATAAACTAATATCAGTGTATGACAATGTGAGTATTTTTGCATTATACATATAAACAGTACATAGCTCATATCTGGTTAAAATTGTTTGTATCATATCTGAATAAAACATGATTTGTCATAACATAGATTAACATACTAAATTTTTGTACAGGAAAATCATCTTATAGGACTATACCATACTGAAATATTACCCAGGATAGATAACTAGTTGTTGTCATGTCTTACTCCCCACATGAGAGGGTTGTGCAGCCCGTAGGCGGGACCTAGCAATGGTTGGCCAACCATGCTAAGTCAAACATAGGTGTGTAAGTATGATGGGCCTGTTCCACTTGTTCCGGACTACTAGGGGAACTACGACACTCCCATAAAGCCACGTCGACTGCTATCTCCCACACTCAATTTGAGATGTATGATAGCACTAACATAAACATAATCATAAACATATAGCTATAGTACTGTGCTTCATAAAACTAAACTAAGTTATCTGGGTTCTAACATATAATACATTTCATATTATTAAAACATAATTGTTTCGTATTTCAGAGTAATATTTGACATAATTATATTTCATAATTTCTTACATATCATACATAATCATGGTGTCTGCACCGACATAAATCATAACATAAAAATCACGATATTTATGCCGACATAATTCATAATGTAAAAATCACGGCATTTACGCCGACAAAATTCATAACATAATAAACATGAAATTCTTGCATTGTGTAACATAATATTCTAAAACCATAGTTCCTGTATTGTTTTAAAGGTTTTTCCTTAAAACTGTTATTACATGCTTATTTTGGAAACATTATAATATTTTAATATAACATAATTTTCATGGAAATATTACTCTCATGCCACACAAATGTAAGTAACCTTCTAAACTCATAATTTGTTTTGAAATCATATTTTCTTATAAAATGTGTTCAAACCTTCACCTTGTTCAACAGCAGTATTCTTAAACATAGTTTTATAACATATATATTTTTCTGATAATAAATATTGTATTACAATAAGTAATTTCATAAAAAAATGTTGACTTAATTTATCCCCTTACCTAACTTACTGAGAAGCCCTCTATTTAATCCATATCTATACCTATGGTATTCCCAGCTTAACACCCTAAAATTTACATTTTTCCCAACAAAACTTTAGTATTATTTCATCTACTACTTTTCCTCAGTCTAGAAATACCAAATACCTTATAAAACTTAAAATAACCAACTTACCAAAATTTTGGAATGGTACCCAAGTTGGCCAAATCAATGATCTACTCTAGCAGACTTAAAAAGAACCTTCCTAGGAGCAACGTGGCGGCTTTGAATCGTCAAACCGACAAAGAACGAAGCTGGAAATCTAAAGAGAAGGAGGGAGAGACAAATTAGAGAGAGAGAGAGAGAGAGAGAGAGAGAGAGAGAGAGAGAGAGAGAGACTTGCATGCAAAAATTCTCGTTAAAACCCCGAGTTTAGGATATTTATAAAGTGCGGATTCATCGACGAGACACGTCACCTCGTCGACGAGTCCATGAAGAGAGTTCATCGACAAACACTTACCCCTCGTAGACAAATTTTAGGCCTTGAAATCAGCCCTCTTGGTAATGTCTCGTCGATGAGACACACATCCACGTCGACAAGTCCAAGAAGCCTATTCGTAGACGAACGCTCTGCGCTCGTCGACGAGACCCTGTTGAATACTCTTTTTAAAATTCTCTTTTCCTCCTTCCTTTTATTATTTAATCATTATAATTCTTCGGGTCTCTACACTACAACCCTGTCACTTCCTGAATTCCTTAGAAAAGAATCCTTAAGCTAATATAGAGGAACTAATAATGTGAGCTCATAAATACATCAACTTGGAGGAAGCCATCACTGCAAGAAGAAAGCATATTAGGTTTGAAGATAAAACATACCTAATACCACTAGATCATGCAAACCAGAACCCTCGGCAGCTATAGCAAAAAACATGGGGAGGCACTTCCTCCTAAGCCAAGAGGGCCTCTTGTGCTTAAGATGATTCCCCCTAAATCGTTTTCTTCATTGAGGAACTGTCATTCCTCTTCTTTTTCTTAGCAATCATCTCCTCAAACTCGATCCAATCCATATCTTTAAAAAGGGGTTTAGGTGGAAATAAGAAAAAAAGTTTGGAAAAAAAGACTGGAAGAAAGAAGGCTCAATCCGCAAAGAACAAAAATTTTACTATCTGAATGATCCCCTTATGAACTCCTTAGATTTCTTCAATAATGGTTTGTTTAGTAGCTATCAGAATGGGGAGCAAATGGTGTTAATAAGTTGTGCAGATAGGCAGATTGAATACTAGATGAAGTCGCAGAACTAAAAAATAATAATAAAGTGAAAAGAAGAAGGAAAATCACCATCAAAGGGTGTTGACTAGGTTCGAGGTCTGTGAAACTTTCACCTCCTATAAAGCAAAAAAGAATTTTTTTTTTTTTCTTTCAATGATGAATGGAGGAAGCACTAAGAGCGAAGAATTTATACTCGGGAAGACAATTGAAGTAGAAGACCTCTTCTTTAATAAAATTCTTTCTCATATGACAACAAGACCTTAATAGCCTAATAGAGGATTGGTAACCTTTACGAATGAGCAGCAAGACAAACCAAGGTCAAATAAGAATTGGGAGCATGCTAACTACAAGACAAGTTGTAAAACCACAACATTAGATAAAAGATGAAAGGGTAGCCTGAGTCCAACCTCAAAATAATCAAGATAAAAACAAATTTCATCTGGACCTAGTTGAAAAGTAGATTTAGAACTAGAAGGCAGCTGGAGGTGAATAGAATCTAGGATAAAGTACAAAGTATGCACGAACCAAGATACTTCTTTGGGACGCATGCTTTATCTAGAAATTCCACCCATAAAAGTAAAAAATGTCTATCTGGTGAGCACAATACATGAGGCAATTAGAGGTGAGCATTGCTATCCAAAATATGGCCATATGATGAGCACAGGTCATGATGCCAAAAATGTAACGCCCTAGAAAATTATATATAGAAGTGTAAAAAAAAATTAATTATTAATTAATTAATTATTATTAAACTAAATTAATTAATTAATTATTATTAAATTGAATTTATTAAATAAATAAAATGATAGATATACATATATACATATATATATATATATATATATATATCTGTATGTGTGTGTGTGTTCTCAGGAAGCTAGTGACTTCCTGAGAAATCAAAATTCATCTTCTTCCCCCCTCATGCCAACTCTCTCTCTCTCTCTCTCTCTCTCTCTCTCTCTCTCTCTCTCTCTCTCTCCTTTCTCTCTCCTCACACTCTCCCACTCTCTCTTCATTTTTTCTCCATCCGTAAGCCGAATAAAAAAACAAACACCATCACGAGGTCCCAACTTCAATCCTTAACAAGTTAACGGGAGTGGATTTGTCGTAAGGTCGTCGTAGGTACCACTCCAGGGATAAGGTAACTCTCTCTTTCCTCAATTTCTCTTTAGATCTTCAACTAAATTGACTTCAGACGCAATATCAGGGTCCCAGCTTCCATCCTCATTGTTTTAATCAGAGTGAATTTTTGATTTGGGGATCCTAGGCACCACTCCAAGGTTAAGGTGAGGAGTACAAATTATGTCAGTTATTTTAAAAATCCAACTGGTTAAATTATAATATGTGATTATTAAATTTGAGTATTTGATTATATCAGATTTTTGGGAATGTTTTGGGATTAAGTTAAATTGTAGGGAATTGATTAAATGGAATTTTTGGGAAATATTTTGGAATTAGATTAAACTGCAGGGATTTGATCATATTGGTATTTTTAAATATGATAGAAATTAAATTTAAATATGGGAAGTGGAACAAACCCGCGTTTTTAGAATTTAATCGGTTAATGGGAGCCTGTGAGCTTAGGAATATTAAAATAATTATAATTCTGGAGTTGAGTTGATTGAACTGGGGAAATGTGATTTTAGGGTTTTGAGCTCCGAAATGCCGCGAGCTTGGATTTTAGGATCTTTGCAGGAATTCTCTCAGTAAGCAGGTAAAGGGAATAAATTATAACAGATATTTTTGGAAAAATTAACTAGTTGGAATTATGTGAAATTGTGAATACTGTTTATGTTTTGGAAAAACTATGATACGAATATTTTTCATGTGATTATTTTATTATGATTATCAGTTTAAAATTATGTGGCATGAGGAATATAAAATAACAGTTTTATACTGGCAATGTGATTGATACTGAAATATATGATTTGCAGTGAGAAATGATGTGTGAGAAACACATATATGATTTTATACAGTAATGAAATTATGAGATATATACATCTGTTTTTATATGGATATGTTAATATGAGATATACTGATATGTTTTATACATATATGAAGATATGAGAAACCAAGATATGATTTTATATAGAAATGATGATATGAAAAATATACATATGTTAAATACTAAATTAATTATACGTGATATACACGGATGTGTAACGACCTCAAAATTCTTATCATTTTTTATATATATATAAATACAATAAACATTCCTACGCAACAGAATCACAAATCATGAAACCATTTGTACATAAATTGTACAATACCAGAATCCAGAATATACAGACCATGCAAAAATATCTCTCTAGTGTCATCTACTCAAAAAGATATACAGCTCTGACAAAAACTCACCCTATAACCAGGGTGATCTATCTACTTTCTATCCGCGAGCCTGATCTACTCGCCTAGTTGGCTCACCTAAAAATGGTAAAATAATGGGGTGAGTCGACGTTCAGTAAGTGGAAATATGCTATTACTAGTGTGTGGCAACTAAGTTATAAGTGCTTTAAAATATAGCAACTGAATTGTAATGCAACAATCTGTAAAACATATCGTTCATGCATATCTATCTTTCTCAATTTAAAATATACTGTAATGTTCGTATTTTCTACTTTTCATACTGATAATATCATACTATACTCATCATATACTGTAATACTGTATACATATACATATCTGTGCTTATTCCCTAGGACTCTATACGTCATGATTTGACCCCTCATGACAGGATTGTGTGGCCCGTAGGCGGGACTCCATTTGGTCGGCCCTCTAGATGAGTCAATATACTCTACACTACCCCAGCCTGGCCAAACTACATACTCTCCTAGGCGCGGGACTGGCTGCTACCTCATCAAACCGGCCCCCTCAACCCAGTGAACTGGGGAGCTGCAAACTCTCCGAGCACGGCTGACGGTACCCATATACTATCTGAGATTTGTGGTTGCACTCTATATGTATCTAGCAACGGTACCATGCTCTGTAATCTATATCTGTATGTAATCTTTCCACAGGGATCTGATACTATGTACATATATATATACTCTTTTACTGTTTTCGTCATATTTCCAAAATTACCATAACTCTATCTTTTGGTACTATATATACTGAAATCTCTGTATACTGTATTCCGTAGCATCTCGATGCTACCTATATATATATATATATATATATATATCTGTCTGTATCTCTGTCTATAAACTCTATCTGTATACTCTGTACGTTATGGTAATAGGAAAACATGACATTCTGTAACTCTGCATTATTGTTCTATATAAAGCTGTAATATGAATACTTATCTGAGTAACTATATACATGTATCAGTATAAAACTGTGATATAAATACTGATCTGAGTAACTGTATACATGTATCTGTATATATGTATATATATCTGTTTCATGAACTATTTATATAAAAACTGTATATGCATGTACATTTCTCTGTGAATATAAATCTATATCTGTATAATCTCATATGTTGGAAAACTATATCAAATGTATATACGATCTATATCTTTGTATTCAGTATAGCATGATATTTCATAAAACTGTATAAATTCCTTCTTCACATAAAAGTCTACTTAGGCCACACCAACATTTATGCTCATTTTCTATAAAAGATGTATAATAAACTGGCATGAAAATATGTTTATGAAAACTCTATAACCTCTATAAAACTCCTAACATAGCATATTTCCCTTACCTCAACTTTGAAAAGCCCCTACAAAATTTTGGCTTTATACCCACAGGGTTCCTATCTCAACATCCTGAAAACACAATCTCCTGGAACAAAGCATCAGTATTTTCTAGCCTACATCATTTCCTATAACTGTCAGGAAGCCAAAAACTAAATAAAATACCTTACCCTGAATTTGGGATGAAATCCAACTTTGTTTTCCCGACGATCCGCTCCGACAGATTTGTGGAGAACTCCACTAGGAGTGTCGTGGTAGCTTCGGATCGTCGATCCGACGACCGGTGGGGCCAAAAATGAAGAGAGAAGGGAGAGAGAGTCGTAGGAGAAAGAGAGAGAGAGAGAGAGAGAGAGAGAGAGAGAGAGAGAGAGAGAGAGAGAGAGGAGAGAGAGAGGAGAGAGAAAGGCGCGGTGAAAATGAGAAATATCCCGTCTTTCCATTATTTATACTGCCAGGTTCGTCGACGAGACACGTCACTTCGTTGACGAACCCTTCAGTAAATTTGTCGATGAAACCTTGTGTTCATTGACAAAATTTAGAGCAGCCCTAACCGCCTCTTGGTACTTTCTCGTCGATGAAGCCCTGTGTTCGTCAACGAAATCCTTAATGCCTTCGTCGAAGAAACCCTGTGTTCGTCGACGAAACTTGGTAGCTTCCCTTCTATTTTTGCTTTCATTTCTCTCTCTCTTAATATTCAAATATCATTATTTTTCCAGGTCGTTACATTCTCCCCTCCTTATAAAATTTCTTCCTCAAAATTTACTATCTGTATTTCCTTCTATCCTCCCATAAGGCAAATGGTCTACTTATTTTATTACCTGTCCTCACTTGTGGCGGAGGAATACCGTGGTTACATATTATGTTCTGGGAGATTACATATATAAAACCAAAACCTTCTATTAACTAAAATGAATACATGTACCTGCAAAAGAAACCTATCTAACTATTATACTATACCCGAGTACCTCTATACCTCTTGGAACAACTGCGGGTATCTCTGTCTAATCTGCTCCTCGAGCTCCCAAGAAGCTTCCTCTATAGTATGATTCCTCCACAAAACTTTAACTAACTGTATTTCTTTAGTACGTAAAGTCTGAACCTTCCTGTCCAAAATTTGTACTGGTACTTCTTCGTATGCCAATGAATCTTTAAGCTCTATCTCTGCATAACTAATGATGTGGGATGGGTCTGGAACATATTTTTGTAATATGACAACATGAAACACATCATGAATATGAGCCAAAATTGGTGGCAAAGCTAGCTTATAGGCAACTGACCCAATTCTCTCAAGTATCTCAAAAGGGTCAATATACCTAGGGCTCAACTTGCCCTTCTTTCCAAATTTCATAACTCCTTTCAGAGGAGCTATCTTCAAAAATACCCGATCTCCCACATCAAATTCTAACTCCTAGCGGCGAGCATCTGCGTAGCTTTTCTACCGACTCTGTGCTGTACTAATTCTTTCTTTAATCAGTCGAACCTTGTCACAAGCCTGTTGTACTATCTCTAGACCCAAAACTCGCCTTTTGCCTACCTCGTCCCAAAAAAGAGGAGAACGACATCTGCTACCATATAATGCTTCATATGGAGCCATGCCGATACTAGCCTGGTAACTGTTATTATAAGAAAATTCAACTAACGGCATAAACTGGATCCAACTACCTCTGAAATCAAGGACACAAGCACGAAGCATATCTTCTAGTATCTGAATGGTCCTCTCAGTCTGACCATCAGTCTAGGGATGAAAAGCAGTGCTAAAAGCTAACTGCGTACCCATAGCCTCCTGAAAACTTTTCCAGAATCGTGAAGTAAACCAAGGATCACGGTCTGAGACTATGGATATTGGTACTCCATGAATACGAACTATCTCCCGAACATATATCTCTGCCAATCTGTCCATGGAATAACCAATTTTAATAGGAATGAAATGAGTGGTTTTCGTCAGACGATCCACAACCACCCAAATTGCATTCAACCCCTGTCGCACTAGTGGTAACCCCGTAACAAAATCCATCGAAATGTGGTCCCACTTCCATTTGGGGATAAACAATGGCTGCAACTGCCCTACTGGCTTCTGGTACTCAGCTTTAACCTGCTAACATGTCAAGCATTGCTGAACAAATTTGGCTATCTCTCTCTTCATTCCACTCCACCAGAAATACTCTCGCAGATCCCTATACATTTTAGTACTTCTGGGATGAATCGTGTATAGGGATCTATGAGCCTCCTCTAATATAGTCCTTCTGATCTCAGCATCTGTAGGAACACATAGTCTAGTACGGAATCACAGAGCTCCATCATCTGATATGTTAAACTCATCACCCTGACCATTATGTACTTTAGCCATCACCACTGTCAACTCCACGTCATCACCCTGAGCTGCCTTAATCCTCTCGTAAAGTATAGGTTGAACCACTAAATTGGCAATAACTGCCTGAGGACTCTCCTCCACCAATTCTATACTAAGCCTCTCCCAATCCATCAAAATCGAGTGCTGAATCTCCATAGCTGCCAGTACGGATCCCCCTGATTTCCTACTCAGAGCATCTGCCACTACATTCACCTTTCCTGGGTGGTAATTAATCGTGCAATCATAATCTTTAATAAGTTCAAGCCAACTTCTTTGCCTCATATTTAGCTCCTTCTGGGTAAAGAAATATTTCAAACTCTTATGATCCGTGAAAATTTCGTACTTACCACTATATAAATAATGCCTCCAGATCTTGAGAGCATACACCACTGCAGTAAGCTCTAAATCATAGACAGGATAATTCTTCTCATATTCTTTAAGCTGTCTGGACGCATAAGCAATGACCCTGCCATGCTGCATCAACACGCATCCAAGACCCTTCAAAGAGGCATCACTGTATATCACAAAACCATCCTCCCCTGATAGAATAGCCAGTACTGGAGCTGAAACTAACCGCTGCTTCAACTCTCGGTAACTCTGTTTGCAGTCATCGGTCCATTCAAATTTTACATTTTTCCTCGTAAGTCGTGTTAATGGACCTGATAGCCTGGAAAAACCCTCCACAAAACATCTGTAATAACCTACCAACCCCAAAAAACTCCTAACTTTCTGAACATTTCTCAGCCTTCCCCAATTCACCACTGCCTCTATCTTGCTCGGATCAACAGATACGCCTGCTTCAGAAATCACATGGCCGAGAAAAGTAACCTGCCTTAACCAGAACTCACATTTCTTGAATTTTGCATATAATTTTCTTTCTCTTAATACCTGCAACACCAGCCTCAAATGATGCTCGTGCTCCTCACAACTCCTCGAGTAGACCAGTATATCATCAATGAACACAACCACAAATTGGTCCAAATATTGGTGAAATACCCAATTCATCAAATCCATAAAAACCGTTGGTGCATTAGTCAACCCAAATGGCATCATCAAGAACTCGTAATGTCCATATTGGGTACGAAAAGCAATCTTCGAAATGTCCTCCGCTTTAACTTTCACCTGGTGGTAACCTGACCGCAGATCAATCTTAGAGTAAACCTAGGTCCCCTGGAGCTGATAAAATAAATCATCGATCCTAGGGAGAGGAAATTTATTCTTGATTGTCAGTTTATTTATCTCCCTATAATCGATGCACAATCTCATGGTTCCATCTTTCTTTTTCACGAACAAAACTAGCGCACCCCAAGGTGACACACTGGGCTTGATAAAACCCTTATCCAGTAATTCCTATAGCTGATCTTTTAGTTCTTTTAACTCGACTGGTGTCATATGGTATGGTGCTTTAGATACTGGTGCAGACCCTGACAACAAGTCTATAGTGAACTCAAATCTCACTATCTGGTGGCAAACTAGGCAATTCTTCTAGGAACACATCTGGGAATTCCCGCACTATTGGTATGTCAGCTTGTCTCAATTCTTCTTTTGGCAATTCTTTTATGTATGCAACATACCCTTGGCAACCAGCCTGTAACAGTCTCCTCACCTGAATAGCCGACACTAGCTGTGGCGAAGCTCGCACACTTGAACCCGTAAATTTAAATTCTGGTTCATTCGGGGGTCTGAAAATTACTTCTTTTTGATGGCAGTCTATGCTAGCATGATAAATGACTAACCAATCCATGCCCAATATCACATCAAACCCCTGCATATCTAGGACCACAAGATCAGCTAGCAGCACTCTCTCCTGAATACTTACTGGAAAATTCTAAAGTACCCTTCTGTATCTAATCACAGATCCCATCGGCGTCCCCACAGACAATTCTATATCTAATGGTTGTGTCTCTATCCCCGCTATCTTCACATACCCCGTCGATATGAAAGAGTGGGTAGCACCTGTATCAAACAAGACAATCATTCTATATGGTAAGGCAGTAAGAGTACCTGTGACAACGTCTCCAGGCGTCTTAGCATCTCCTGGTGTCAACGCATAGACCCTCGCCGGCGCAGTGCTCCTCTGCTGACCACCGCGAGGCGCCTGATATCCACCTCGAAATGGTCTGGAAGCCTGTGCATAATTCGATAGCATATGACATGATCGAGCCATATGATCGGGTCTTCCACAGTGATAGCAAACATTCTCCTCAAATCGACATTCACCCGGGTGTCTTCGGCCACACCTGGCACAAGTGGCGAGAGGCTGACTGCTCTGGAATCCCCTGTGCTTTACCATCTGTCTCTGGCCTCCACCAGATCTACCTCCTCTCCAAGGGCTTTGGCTGGGACCCGCCTGATAACTCGAGGGTGCAGCCCTCTTCTTCTGACTTTGTGCCTCCGTCTCTCTAGATAGACTCTTCTCCGCGATAGTGGCCCTGTCAACCAACTCTGAGAAATCCTGGTCCTCAGTACCGCCACCTGCCTGTAAATATCCCGCCTCAAATTTATCTCAAACATTCTAGCCTTCTTTGCTTCATTTGGGACAATATAAGGGCAGAAGAGAGAAAGCTCAATAAATCTCACCGCATACTGTGAAACAGTCAACGATCCCTGGTACAAACTCAGGAACTCCTGCACTCGAGCATCTCTAATTGAAGCAGGATAATATCTATCAAAGAACATGTCCCTGAATTGGGCCTAGGTCATTTGCACTGGTATAGCTCTCTGCTCCTCAAACAATCTGGTAGCTGCCCACCATCTCTCAGCCTGCCCTGCCAGCCTATACGTAGCGTACATAACTCTCTGCTCATCAGTGCAATGAAGTACTGTCAGAATCTTCTCCATCTCCTACACCTAGTTCTCTGCAACTGCAAGACCAGCCGCCCCAAAGAAAGCTAGCGGATTCATCTTTATAAATTTCTTAATGGTACATCCCTGAGCTGAGGATGGACCTCCCTGCTCTCTAGAGCTCCACGCTATCTTAGCCATAACTTGTTGAGTTACACTGCATAGCATAGCATCTGAATCCCCACCAACTGCGCCAGAAGGACCCGCTCCATCATTCCCACTAGCGTGAGTACTATTGTCCCCTGGGTCCATCCTGTAAAAATATAGAACACCGTTTCAAAATTCTATCTTTCTACAAACCAAACTTACTTAACTAAAACTCCAAATCCTCTATTAACTATCCTTTCTACTCCTAATCCCAAAATCCACTCTTGCAACCTAAACACATGACTCGTCGACAGTTTACTATAGTTTTCCTGAAATCGTCACTCCAGGAAAAGCACAAAAACAATCACGAAATCCTGTATCCAGACCACAGAACAAAACCTCAACTCTTTTCCTATATTCTGGTATTGTCTTCCGCTGCACTCTAGAGTCTACAGAATCTAGCAACCTAGGCTCTGATACCAAATTGTAACGACCTCAAAATTCTTATCATTTTTTTTTATATAAATACAATAAACATTCCTACGTAGCGGAAACACAAATCATGAAACCATTTGTACATAAACTGTACAATACCAGAATCCAGAATATGCAAACTATGCAAAAATATCCCTCCAGTGTCATCTACTCAAAAAGATATACAACTCTGACAAAAACTCACCTTATAACTAGGGTGATCTAACTACTTTCTATCTGCTCGCCTGATCTGCTCGCCTAGCTGGCTCACCTGAAAATGGTAAAATAATGGGGTGAGTCGACGCTCAGTAAGTGAAAATATGCTATTACTAGTGTGTGGCAACTAAGTTATAAGTACTTTAAAATATAGCAACTGAATTGTAATGCAACAATCTGTAAAACATATCTTTCATGCATATCTATCTTTCTCAATTTAAAATATACTATAATGTTCGTATTTTCTACTTTTCATACTAATAATATCATACTATACTCATCATAAACTGTAATACTTTATACATATACATATCTGTGCTTATTCCTTGGGACTCTGTACGTCATGATTTGACCCCTCATGACAGGGTTGTGCGGCCCGTAGGCAAGACTCCATCGGGTCGGCCCTCCAGATGAGTCAATATACTTTACACTACCCCAGCCCGGCCAAACGGCATACTCTCCTAGGCGCGGGACTGGCTACTACCTCGTCAAACCGGCCCCCTCAACCCAGTGAACTGGGGAGCTGCAAACTTTCCGAGCACGGCTGACGGTACCCACATACTATCTAAGATATGTGGTTGCACTCTATCTGTATTTAGCAACGGTACCATGCTCTGTAATCTATATCTGTATGTAATCTTTCCACAGGGATCTGATACTATGTACATATATATATATACTCTTTTACTGTTTTCGTCATATTTCCAAAATTACCATAACTCTATCTTTTGGTACTATATATACTGAAATCTCTGTATACTGTATTCCGTAGCATCTCGATGCTACCTATTTATATATATATATATATATATATATATCTGTCTGTATCTTTGTCTATAAACTCTGTCTGTATACTTTGTACGTTATGGTAATAGGAAAACATGACATTCTGTAACTCTGCATTACTGTTCTATATAAAGCTGTAATATGAATACTTATCTGAGTAACTATATACATGTATCAGTATAAAACTGTGATATAAATACTGATTTGAGTAACTGTATACATGTATCTGTATATATGTATATATATCTGTTTCATGAACTATTTATATAAAAACTGTATATGCATGTACATTTCTCTGTGAATATAAATCTATATCTGTATAATCTCATATGTTGGAAAACTATATCAAATGTATA
The DNA here is from genome assembly GCF_029873635.1 of Malania oleifera. Taxonomy (NCBI): domain Eukaryota; kingdom Viridiplantae; phylum Streptophyta; class Magnoliopsida; order Santalales; family Ximeniaceae; genus Malania; species Malania oleifera. Next base: position 80,362,701 of record NC_080423.1, on the reverse strand, counting down.
TACGATTTATATCTTTGTATTCAGTATAGTATGATATTTCATAAAACTGTATAAATTCCTTCTTCACATAAAAGTCTACTTAGGCCACACCAACATTTATGCTCATTTTCTATAAAAGATGTATAATAAACTGGCATGAAAATATGTTTATGAAAACTCTATAACCTCTATAAAACTCCTAACATAGCATATTTCCCTTACCTCAACTTTGAAAAGCCCCTACAAAATTTTGGCTCTATACCCACAGGGTTCCTATCTCAACATCCTGAAAACATAATCTCCTGGAACAAAATATCAGTATTTTCTAGCCTACATCATTTCCTATAACTGTTAGGAAGCCAAAAACTGAATAAAATACCTTACCCTGAATTTGGGATGAGATCCAACTTTGTTTTCCCGACGATCCGCTCCGACAGATTTGTGGAGAACTCTGCTAGGAGCGTCGTGGTAGCTTCGGATCGTCAATCCGGCGACCGGTGGGGCCGGAAATGAAGAGAGAAGGGAGAGAGAGTCGTAGGAGAGAGAGAGAGAGAGAGAGAGAGAGAGAGAGAGAGAGAGAGAGAGAGAGAGAGAGAGAGAGAGAGAGAGAGAGGCACGGTGAAAATGAGAAATATCCCGTTTTTCCACTATTTATATTGGCAGGTTTGTCGACGAGACACTTCACTTCATCGACGAATCCTTCAATAAATTCGTCGATGAAACCTTGTGTTCATCGATGAAATTCATATCAGCCCTAACCGCCTCTCTGTACTTTCTCGTCGACGAAGCCTTATGTTCGTCAACGAAATCCTTAAAGCCTTCATCGATGAAACCCTGTGTTCGTCGACGAAACTTGGCAGCTTCCCTTATATTTTTGCTTTCATTTCTCTCTCTCTTAATATTCAAATATCATTATTTTTCCGGGTCATTACAGGATGTGTTTATATAGAAATGATGAAATGTGATATACATAGAGAGGTTTTATACAAAAATAATGAAATGTGATTACATACATGTAGATATGATGATAACTATACAGATATGATGAGATATAAAAACATGATGAAATATGAATGCAGAAATGTGGAAATGAGAACCCTGATTGACCAGAATTATACTGAGAGCACGGTACCGTTGTTAGCATAAGTGTTAGTGCAACCACACGTCTAGGATAGAGTGTGGCGAGACAGTTAATCGGGCCTTTGGAGGGATGTTAATCGCTCTTGGGTCCAAATCAGGTTGCGGTGGGTCAATCGTACTACAGACAAGTTTATTTTTGATCTAACCTGGTAGGCCAACCACGCTTAGGTCTCGCCTACGGGTCGCACAACCCGGTCATGTGGGGTGAATACATAACAATGTGGTATGAATATCCTTAGGATGGTTTCTTATTACAGACACGATAATTGTATGTTACAATATGATGAACAGTCATGAGTTATAGACGCATTGTGCTATATGCTGGTGGATACTCATAGGCTAGAATGTGATTATCAGAAAATGAAAGCTTATGAAAACATGTTGATCTATGATTCTGAGAAAAGAAAGCTTATGAAACTATGTTTGTATATATGATTATGAGTACAAATCTGTATGTTCTTCCCAGTTGATATAATTATTTAAATGAATGTGTTATGATATAACAAAACTCATGTTGCCACACACTGTCAATAATTTATTCCATTTTACTGAGAGGTGTCTCATCCAAAATTTAAACATTTTAGGAAATTAGGACAGACAAGCAGAAAGAGCTCCGAGGTAGAGGATATCTCATTACCCTAGTATATAAGGTAAGTGTTTAGAGTTGGGGTTATGTTTTGTATAACCCCTAGAGTATTTTGTGAATTTTTGGGGTAGTATATGTATATGTATCGAGGTTATAGCACTCTGGTATTGTATATGGGACTTAGACACTTTATGTATTCCGCTGCTTGGATTGTATGTATTGATGGATAGACCAGCCGGTACCCCACTTCGGGTCGGGTTATGTTGATATATGGTATCAGGGATATTTGATAAATAATTGATTATTAATGTTTATTATATAAAAAAAAAGGTAGAAAAATCAGGTTGTCACGCAAAATGCTCATATGATGAGCACAACTCATGATGCAACCAGAGTGAGCACAACTAACCAAAATATAGTCCATCTAATGAACACAACTCATAATACCCAAAAGTGCCAATCCAATGAGCACAACTTATGAGGCAACTAGAGGTTAGAACAACCCACAAAAATATGGCCCATTTGATGAGCACAACTCATGAGGTTCAAAAATGTCCATCTGATGAGCACAACCCATTAGGAAACCAAAGGCAAGCACAAACCACCAAAATATGACCTATTTGATGAGAACAAATAATGAGACTCACAAATGCCCATTTGATGAGCATAACTCATGAGGCAATCAAAAGCAAGCACTACTAACCAAAATATAACCTATTTGATGAGCATAACTCATGGGCCCAAAAATGTCCATCAAATGAGCAAAAATCATAAGGCAACTAGAGGCAAACATTGCTTATAAAATATGGTTCACCTAATAAGCATAGCTTGTGAGGTAACAAGAGGTGAGCACTACTCATCAAAGCCCATCTAATAAGCACAACTCATGTGAACCAAAATGTCCATTTGATGAGCACAACTCATAAGGCAACTAGGGGTGAGCACTGCTCACCAAAATATGATCCACCTAATGAGCACAACTCGTGAGGCAACAAAAGACGAACACAAGCTTACCAAAATATGGCTTATCTGATAAACACGACCCATAAGGCTAATAAAATGCATAGCAAATAAAAGAATTGCTTAGTAGATAAAATAACTGCTCAGCAGATAGAGTCTACTCTGTCAAATAACTACTCAATAAATAAAAAAGCTGCTTAGCAGGTAGAATTTGTTCGCCCAAAGAATTGTTCAACAGATAAAATCCACTTAGTCAAAGAACTGCTCAGGAGACAAAAAAGCTGCTCAACAGATAGAATATGTGTAGTTAAAGAAATGCTGAGCATATAGAATCTTCTCGGTCAAAGAACTACTTAGTAGATTAAAGATCTACTTAACAAATATAATATGCTCAATCAAATAACTGTACAACAGATATAATCTGCATGATCAAATAACTATTTAGCAAATAAAAAAGTTGCTCAGTAGATAAAATCTACTCAGATAAAGAACTACTGAGTAGAAAAAATCATTGATTTATCCAAAAGGTTGTTCAGATAAAAAAAGGTATGATTGCTAAACCAAGAACCAATTGGCAAACATGACCTCTTTACTTTATTTTTAAATATATAATATATAATATACATGTATATTACAAGGATTGACTCAAAACCTAAATTGGTGGCTTGAATGAGCCATTATAACAATAGAATGGCTCAAATTGAGCCACATTTATTCATGTCGAAGCAACAACTCGGTAGAATGGCTTAGATTAAGCCGCATTCACTTACATGGGCTTAGCAACTGAACCAAATGGCTTGGATTGAGCCATATTCATTCTTGCTAGCTTGATAGCTCAACAAATTGACTCAGATTGAGTCTCCTTAACTCATATAGGCTTGACAACCCATATAACGGTTCTAATTGAGCCACATCCAGAGGATATCAACTTAGTCGCTCAGATTGAGTCACATCAATTCCTACCAACTTAGCAGCCTATATAATGGCTCGATTTGAGACATCTCCACCAAATGCGACTTGCTTGTGCCCAAAGTTAACTCATGACCTTTAAATTTAGGTTTGGATTGGGCGCTACCAAAAAGTTAGCTTGGGACTCCTTTAACAACTTGATACTTATTTGCTGGCTTGCTTTTTCACATGATTCAATTGAGTCATTTTTTTGAAGAATATTTGTTTGAATTTTTTGACTCCAATGAAATTGGATTAAGTGAATAATATGGACTACTCTCAAGCTAAAGAAAGTAATTTTAAAGCTCAAAAGTGAGGGGGAGGCAGCAATATAACACAAAATGATCCCAATGTTGGCTTACAAAAAAAACTAAAAGACAAAGAATCCGCATTGAGAAACCAAACGAGTTTAATGACAACAAATATGACATCTAAATCAATTCAACCCAATAAATATCCACAAGTCAAGCATAACTCCCATAGTCTCAATAACTTCTCATTTATGAAGGAATCAATAAGGGTATCCCTTGAATGCCTATAATAAGGATTTCATAAGAAAGTCAAGGTATCTCATTCTTAAGGGATTCCATAAGAAATGTCAAGGTATCTCATTCTTACCTATACTTTTACTATTGTAAATATTCAATCCTTTCATATTCCTCCTAATTTAGATATTGAAATAATCCCTCGAAATACACCCCGAGCCCTCCAAACCTCCTTTTCTTAATTCTTAATAAAAGGTTGAGGTTATGGTCAATCTGGTGAACCCATTCAATTTTTGGCTGCAACACTATTATATTTTATAAATTTTTTGTCTCACACATTATTTTCTCTTATGTCATTTATTGTTCTTTAAGGAAAATTGCCATCTAACCTAATTTACTCAATAATTAAACTAACCCAAACCTAGCTTAATGGTATAATTGACAATTTGACAAGAATATCACGAAACTAATAAAGTTGAGTCAATTAAAATGTTGAGCTTTAATAAGACTCATATTGACCCATGAATAGCCTTCCTAAATTTATGACAATAGTTTTTTAGGGGCTGTGTTGGTATCAGTGTTATAAATTAGAGAAATAAAAATCAGAAATGAGAACTAAAAACTAGAAACGAACAACTTGTTTGGTTCACATTTATAAAACTAATACAAATTAAAAACTTAATTAAAAAGATGTTCATTTTCATCTTTAAATCAAAATGTTATAAAACTATGATTAAAATAATAAAATTACTAATAATACATTTTAAAAAATTACTATAATAGAAATAAAAATTTATTATAATTATTTTATGTAATTGTTTTACTTTTAAAATTTATGTTACAATAAAAATATTATTAGACATGACAATTGAAAAATAGTAAAAGCATTTTATAATTAGTTCTATTATTATTTTTTAAAATTTACATTTATATTTTAACTATATTTAAATTTATATGATCATTTAATTTAATTTAAAAGTATATAAAATGAATAATTTAATTAAAAAATTATTTCTAAATATTAAAATTTCTGACATTAGGTTGTCAAAATAATTGAAAATTATATAATTTAATATTTAGTTTTTGACGAACAATCAAAAATTGATAATATATATTTTTACTATAAAGAAATAGAAATAGGAAATAGAAAGGAGCAAACATAGCAAACTCACCCTTATTTTAAGACATTAGCGGCTTAGCCCTTCAATTACCAATTACCATTCGTCCAACGCAAGAAGCCCCCAGCGGAAATCCGCAATACTCGCTGGCGATTCTTCTTCCTCAGTCAGCGGACTTCTGTGAGGCAGTGCGTGCGAGGTGTTGCTTAATAGGCCGCCGAAGCCTCCGGACGCAGTCCCAGTTAATGTCAGAAGCCCTCTCTGACCTTTCTCTCGAATTCTTTCGGCCTTTCTCACCTCTCCCGCCTCACCACTCACCGACTGCTCTGTCTTCTCTTGTATGTCCCGGCAGCTTCCCCTTTACTTTATTTATTTACTGCTAACCATGGCTGCCTGATGAGTTCTAACTATGGGTCTTTGAGTGATTGCTGCTCTCTTTTTCCCCTATTTTTTAGATTTTATTTTATTTTTTTGTTCTTTGTTGATTTGAGTGATATTTGATTGCTGTCAGTGCTGTATCTGATGTGTTTATTTTCCCCATTTTAAATGTGCACGAGTTATGCCTGCGTTTCATCTTAAATTTATTCTGTATAAACAATTTTCTTCCAAAAGTAAAATCATGCCTTAATATATATATATATATATATATATATATATTTAAAAAATGATTGGTTGATGTATCTCTTCTTTGTTGTATCCTAGTGTTTTGAAAATTGCTTTATCACTGTGTTGGAATCATGTTGTATTTGTGTTATGTGCGGGTATTAGTGCTTCTCAGTAGTAGTCACCTTGACTAAAGACTGAACAATGCGGTATGCAACAATAAATTTTTAGCAAATAAGTTAAAGTAACCAGGTTTGAATAATTAATGGCATTTCAATGAATAGTAAACTCATTGTGATTGTTTAATTAAAAAGACCAAATATCACCAACTTTTTGTTCCCATATTTATCATATATGCAAGCAAAAAAAAAAGAGGAACAATGAACAAATTAAATATGAGAGCAATTGATTAATACTGTTGTAAAAATTAAGCTAAAACAAGGATGCGAACAATACAATGAAGAGACTTATTGGTTGAGGTGTTCATAACACTGCCCTTGGGGTAGACTTTGCCCCTCTTAACATTGTTCAAAAAGTTTATTGGTGTCCACGCCCAGGATTCAACAAACCTTGTTTGAAGATGTGCATTTGCCAATTGGGGACCATGAACGATATCATCTTGGTTAGCCCAGATATAGAAGATGTTACGCAGTACAGTAACAATAGCAGGAAAAATCACATTAGATGAATATTGCAACAATGATCACAAAGAAGGAACATGAAAGAGATTTTCTCTTTCAAAGAGGAGAAAAGACTCATAGGGGAAAAGAAATGAGTAGGACCCTATATTAATAAATATCTAGCCTAACAATATACATAGACCATAAAAAATAGTCAGAAGAAAAGGCTACAACAATAATGTGGATATCAAGGTATTAGATATTTGGAAGATTTTTAAATCTGTCAATAAAACTAATTAAATCTTTTAAATAATTGTTAGTGGAAAAGGTCAAATGACTAAGGGACAAAATAGTAAAATTGAGCCCAAGTAGGGAATGGTTTGGTTAAACGTTTTTGGATCAAGTTCTCCACAAATGTATGGTCCTTGCTTGCCTTGTGCGTGTGTGGGGGATTATGGCCGTTCACTTGTTCACAAGGCCCTAAAAAATACCCCCAAATAAAAAGAGCTTTCAAACTTTCTAAATAATGAATGTGGTACAAAATACTAACCAAGAAAGAAGAGAAACATCAAAGGCTTTTGAAATACCTTTATGCAAAATAAAATGCCAACAATACCTTACTATTTATAAAGACTAATAATGTTTGGGTTAACCGATCATAATGTAATATATTGTATCTGGTGCCTTTTGGGCTATGAATCAGACCTAGGAAGATAAACCACAAAAAATATGGTGAGACATTAAGTTTCTATGAACCATAATTCTTATTGTAAGTAAAGCAAGTTTATCATCTTCATTACAATCTTAAGCTGAACTATTCAATGCGAATTGACACAAATAGGCAATGTGCCTTGCCTAGAATTTATGGGTGTTCTAACAATAATGCCTAAGGTCATATAAAAGCAGGTCCACTCCACACTCATATAGGTGAAACAATAAATTTTGTGCATTGCAGTTAAGCACACCACCTAGAAGGGTCATGGAATTTGTTAAGAATTTAAGAGCAAGAGCTCAATCTCACTTTGCAGTCGTACACTATTTTCACGAGCCAAGCTTGTTCTGGGCATTATGCTTGCCTATGACTACTTGCCTTGTGTACATTGGATGGTTTACCATAATGTAATAGTAGTGTAGGCTTTCTTCATTGAGTATGTTCATGCCTTAGTGTAAAGTGGGAGTATGACTCCTTGATTAGTTTTATGTTTCCTATTCTTAGAGCCATAATAGCATATAAAGCATTTTAGGGAGGGTGAGTGTTCATCAACCATGGTAAAAATCACTAACATTTGTAAACTTGTTTAGTGTATTTGCCTTCCTCTCTAAAGACACATTGCCTATAAATGTGTTATGAATTATGTTGCTTCATTGTTTACTATGTGATTGTCATTTGCATACATGACTTGCTTATTACTTATGCTCACTTTGCATTCGACGGTTGTGAATGTGTTATTATACTTACAACTAACTAGTTAGTAAGAGTGCTTACCTAGTGCCACATGACCCTTCACAAGGTATGAAGTATTCCGCCCGTGATAGTTGGTATGAGAGCTTGGTTAATTACTTTGTGAATTTGATTGCCTTCGCATTGTGGGATCATGCGAAGCATTGGTAAGAGACAATGCCAAACCAATATCGAAAGAATTGATGCGCTAGAGGGTGTAGACTAATACAACCAACAATGTGGCCATGGAGATGGGCAAACTTGCTGAGTGTGTTGATTTATTGGAAGGATCACGAAAACGTCAACATAGTTTAATTGTGGAAATGTTAGAGGATTTCCTAATAGAAGCTTTACTGATCTAGTTGGGGGATTTGAATGCCTAGATAAAAACTTGATGGTTCGTGCAATGGGAAATTCCAACTCTATGGGGATCTGTATGGAAAATGGAAGAACAAAGGAGCTAGAATTCGGAGATATGGGGTGCCTGTGATGCTAAAAAGTTTCTTATTTGCAATGGAGCAATATTTCTATGTGGTGACAACTGACTTACAGGAGGCGAAAGTATCTGTGGCTACTATCTACTTGACTAGTTGGGCTAAGCTGTTGTGGAGTACCAAGTACAATGAGATATAGAATGTACGGTGTGTAGTTGATTGTTGGGTAGACTTGAAGGGAAAACTCAAGCCCAATTCTTTCCTAAGAATGTTGAGTACGATGCTTAGAGCTAACTACGAGGCCTTAAACACATTGGTACAGTCAAGGAGTATGTGAAACAATTTTTTGCTTTGGTGTGGATATTTGGGACATGTTAGAGAATAACAAGCTGTTTTATTTCTTAGAAGGGTTGAAACCATTGTCTAACAATTTAAGACTTGCCTATTGCATAGGTTGTCACGAGACACTTGACTAACTACGATGGAGAGAGTACCTTAATGTCCAAAGAGAATGGCATGGGTGGAAACAACGGAAAGTCTTTTAAGAAGGGCAAACCCAAAAATGGGGTAGTCGAAACCATGGTGCCAACTTCAAAGGAAGCTTTGTTATCTCAATCTTTGAACATGTCTAGTGTTAAGGGTAAGTTGACATGCTTCTTATGTCAAACCCCTAATAGAGTTGTTGATTGCCCTTACAAGTCGTCACTCGATGCCTTGTAAGCTTCCATGCAGAAGCGGCACAAGGAGATAATGAGGATGAGGAAATTCCAAGAATGGGTGCGATGTAGTTACTCAACGCGTTGGAAAGGCAAAAAAAAGATTCAAAAGTTACTGAAGCAAAAAGATTAATTTTTGTAGATCTGTGAATCAATGGAATAGCACCTGTGATATGGAGGATTCAAGACTCATGAAAGCAGTTAACTTCGAAACTCAACCTATGTTGGGAGTAGCCAAGTAACTAACTGTGAAGCTTGGACAATGGCGGGGCATGCAAGTTTCTCAGCCATGTTAATGTTTGATTTCCAAGTGATACTTGGAATGAATTCTTGAGGGAGACTAAGGCAGTCCCTATGCCATTTGCTGGATCGCTTTGTATAATGATGCAAGCCGTTGCAAAAAAAAAAAAAAGGGATGACAAGAAGTTATTCTCAGTAATGCAACTCAGGAAGTGTTTGAGGAGGGGGCAAACAAACATATCTCGCCACATTGGGGTGAAAGAAGAGGTAGGCCAAGAGTAGATGCTTATTGCCACCCAACATGTGTTGGGTGAATACAAAGTTGTGATGCTAGACAAATTACCTCATAACTTGCCTCCATGACAGGGCGGACAAACCAAGTCATAGATGCACTGAAAAAGAAGACCAAGCTTGCGAATTTACAAATGGTTACGTGCTTAGTAAGTATGGTTACTACTACACTATGGGACCTTATTAATGAGAACCTTGACAAAGATCCAGTTGCCCAAAACCTCATGAAGCTAGTGGAAGAAGGCAAGGTGCGTCATTTTTGGTTAGAAGATGATTGTTAATAACATGTAGGAGCCAACTCTTTGTGCCTTGAGCTAGTGATCAAAGGAAGATACTACTAAGAGATGTCATGACACCATGTGGGCAGGCCATCTAGGATGGCATCACACTTTGGCATTGTTGAAGTAGAGGTACTACTGGCCACACATATGTGATGAGGTGGTCAAGTATACCCAAACTTGTCTCACCTGCTAGCAAGACAGGGTGGAGCTGAAGAAGATTGTAGGGCTGTTGAATCCTTTACAAGGACCAATGGAAAGGTGGGAGAGAGTCTCACTTGACTTCTTCACTAGCCTACACAGAGTTGGAGACACAAGGTTTGTACTTGTGGTTATAGACAGGTTTTTGAAGCATGGTACTTTCATACTCGCACCAAAGTATTATTTGATAGAGGAGTCACAATTATTTTTCAAACGCATTGTGAAATATTGGATTATTGACCAAGACATTGTCGATGTCTTGGACCGAGACTTCAGATTCACAAACAACTTCTGGATAGAACTTTTTAGAATCTTTAGTTCATAACTTAATATGTCTTCGAGGTACTACCCATAGATAGATAGACAAATAAAGAGATTTAACAGGCTATTAGAGGAGTATTTGTGCCATTTGGTCACCACTAACTAGAAGAATTTGGTGCAACTACTCAACGTGGTTCAGCTCTGTTTCAATGCCCACAAAGGCTCAACAACCAACGATAGTCCTTTTAAGCTTGTAACAAGTCAGCAGCCACTATTACCTCACATGTTGGACAAGTTGTATGGAGGAAAGAGTTCAATAGCATATATCTTCACCAAATAATGAAGACAGAACACAGGGATCACCCAATTTTATGTGGAGGAAGCTTCAAAGCAGATGAAGAAGCGGCTAGATCAGGGGAGAAGACCATTCCACTTCAATGTGGGTGACTTAGTGCTTGTTAAGTTCCATCTATAATAGGTTAAGTCACTATGAGGTCGAGATAGGGAACTACTTCGCAAATATGAAGGAACAGTCCCCATCTTGGGTAAAGTCAGGAAGGCCTCTTACTAGATTGATCCTCCGGTTTGGATGAAGGTGCACGACTGTACTTTATGTTTCACATCAGCTGCCTCTAGCCATTAAATTATGGCACTAAAGATCCAAGTAGAAGATAGTCAACCAAAGCACCATTGAAGACAACATAACTTGACAGAAGAGAAGTTAAAGTCTTCCTTGCTAACAAAGAGTTCACATCATCAAGGAAGAAGCAGCACAAGTTCTTAGTGAAGTGGAAACACCTTGGGGGTGAGGAAATCAATTGATGTCAGCGGAAAAGACATGGAATCATTCATGGAAAAAGTTGAGAGTACTTAGCTTTTGAGTCTCGGAGGACGTCAACCGCATAAGTTGGGGAGAATGTCACTAGCCAAGTTTGTTCAAGGCATTATGTTTGCTTGTGACCACTTGCCTTGTGTATAGAAGATGGGTAACCATCATGTAAATAATAGTATAGGGTTTATTTGTTTGAGTGTGTTTATGCTTTAGTATTAAAATGGGAGTATGACTCCTCATTTAGTTTGACACTTTGATGTTTCCTAGTGCTACTGCTACAGCTAGAATAGCATATAAAGCTCTTTAAAGGAAGGGTGAGTGTTCGTCAATCATTGCAAAGCAAGCTAGCATTTGTAAACGTGGTTAGCCTACTTGCCTCCCTCTCTAAACACACGCTGCCTACGGGGGTGTTGTTAATGAATTATGTTGCTTCAATGTTTCCCACATGATGTCATTTGCTTACATAAATTTCTTACTGCTTCGCTTATTTTGCATTTGAATATTGTGAATGTGTTCTTGTGGTAAACTGTGGTGTACTTTGGCTGACCAGTTAAGCAAAAGTTCTTTAGCTAGTACCACACAGCACTTCGCAAGATGTGAAGTGTTCGGCCTATGACACTGGTTGCAGAATGTTGTTTATGGGCACCCATTTTTCCTTTCCCCTCAATCAGCATTCATGGAAAAACATTGCTTTAGATTCTTTTTACTTAAAAGCTGCAAACTAACTTCCAGGTAAGTTGTTAAATTTCCACTGTACCTAAAACTAGAAGCTTAAGCTATTAGGTGTTGGGGCAACTATGTATATAGCATTATAACACTCCCCTGCTGCCCTGCACATGCAGTTCGATTGCACGTGGATAGATAAACAAATGATAAATAACTCCCACCATTGGGATTAAGATAATTTTTAACCACCACATAAATGCGGGCAACACGACTAGAACCCAGGACCTCTTGACAATAATAGCTGTGATATCATATTAAATTTCCACTCTACCTAAAAACTTAAGCTATTAGTTTGTGGGCTAACAATGTATATCAAACCTTAACACTCCCTTCACACGTGCAGCCCAGTTGCATGTGGAGAGGAAAACAAACAATGAATAACTCTCATATTTAGCTACTCCAACCTTCATCCTCCAGTTTGTGTTTCTGCCTAAAATTATGAGGTGAACTGAAACTAAAGACCCACAAATTCTGAACCTACATTTTCAATCTAGAAACAAGTCCTATTCTCGGTCTGTTGTACTGCTGATTATTTATTGTTTAAATTAAATTGCCCTTGACATTGTCCAACTTTGTTCCACTAACTGTAAGGTTGCATCTACCATTCTCTGTGTTTTTTTTTTTTTTTTTCCCATCTCATGGGGTGGAATTTAAGGTTGATTTTTTATTATTACACATATATCTGTGCAGGATAATTACGACTTAATTGACTGAAGATGCCAGTTATTCTCATCATTCAAAATATCAGAAATTCTTAAATCACTCCTTGATTTTTCTTCCCGCTGGATAGTCTTTTGATCATTGATTTTCTGGTGATGCAATGGATGATGTGTCTTCAATGGAGCTCTGTGTACAAGAATATATTCTCCAGCCATTATTTGCCACTTCAAAATCATCTAAACTAGATGAAGCACTAAAGATTCTGATAGAAGTTTCCCGAACTGCTGATGGCCGCTTAGACCTTGCAGCCAATAATATCCTTTTCACGGCCCTTCAGCTCTGTCAATCTCTCTCTTATCCACCTGGTGGTCATCTTCTGTTATTGTCTTTAAAGTTCCTCAGGAACCTATGTGCGGGAGAAATAGCGAATCAGAACTCATTTATTGAACAAAATGGAGTAGAAACAGTTTCATCTATATTGGGTTCAATTGAATTTAGTTCTGATTTAGGTTATAGGATTATATGCATGGGTTTGCAGGTTCTGGGAAATGTTGTATTGGCTGGAAAAGAACACCAGCGTGCTGTTTGGCATCAATTTTTTCCAGAAGAATTTGCCAGAATTGCAAGAGTGCGAGGAAGGGAGGCTTGTGATACTTTATGCATGATTCTTTATACTTGTTGCGATGGAAACGGTGGACTGATTAGAGAGCTTTGTGGAGATAGAGGGCTGCATATTGTGGCAGAAATTGTGCAGATTGCTTCAGCAGGTAAAATTTTGGATTTTATTTTATATTCTGGTGTTTGAGTATAGGCCTTGGATCAATGGTAAGGTTGCCCCTTTGTGACCGGTTGGTCATGTTTTCAAGTCTAAGGAAACTGTTTCTTTGCATAAAATCAGGGGTAAGGCTGCGTACACTGTGATTACCCTCCCCCTAACTTTGCAAAGCAGGAAGACTTATGGCCTGGGGCTGCCCTTGGCATTCTCGTGTCATTTTTGGTTTCTTTCTCCATTTTATATTATTTATCTGTACCTAGACATAGTTTAAATTATCTATTCTATGAATCTTTTTTATTTTTTATTTTTTATTTTACCAGTTGGCATTGGAGAAGACTGGTTGAAGTTGCTTCTTACAAGAATCTGCCTTGAAGAATTTCACTTTCAGCCATTATTTTCTAAGTTAAGCCTATATAGGTTTGAGAAATCGGCTGATATCAAATGTGGAGATGATCATTTTGTGTCTGAACAATCATTTTTATTGAGCTTCCTATCAGAGATCTTGAATGGGTGGATTTGTGAGATCACTATTTCTAGTGATTTTGCACTGTGTGTTCTTGGAATATTCAAGAAAGCTGTTGAGGTTGTTAATTCTGTCCCAAGAAGCGAGTTTGGTCTCCCCACTGGTTCTACTGCAGTTGATGTTCTTGGATACTCACTCATCATTTTGAGGGATATTTGTGCTCAAGATGGTGCAGAGGGTGGTAAGGAGGAAATGGTGGACGTTGTTCACTCATTGATATGTGGAGGACTTTTAGAAATGCTTCTAGGTTTGCTTCGTGATCTTGAGCCTCCAGCCTTAATTAGGAAAGCCATCAAACAAGTTGAGAATCATGATGGAACTTCCTCCTATTCATCCAAGATATGTCCTTACAAAGGATTTCGTAGAGACATTGTAGCAGTCATTGGTAACTGTGCTTACCATAGGAAGCATGTACAAGATGAAATCAGACAGAAGAATGGGATTCTTTTGCTATTGCAACAGTGTGTTAACGATGAACATAACACATTCTTGAGGGAATGGGGCATTTGGTCAGTTAGAAATTTGTTGGAAGGGAATGCAGAAAACCAACGAATAGTAGCTGAATTGGAGCTTCAAGCGTCTGTTGATGTGCCTGAAATTGCTGGACTTGGTCTCCGAGTAGAGGTGGATCAGAGAACTCGACGTGCGAAGCTTGTAAATGCCTTATGAAGGTGTCCCAAGCGTAAAGAAGAATTTCTGGGTGAAACTGAATATATGATTAATGTTGATGTTGTCAGCAGGACCAGGTGCTTGAACTTCCTGCCTTTTTTCAATTACATTTTCTAGTCCTTGACCTGGCAAATTTTGCACAGCCCAGAATTACTTCAATCCTGTCCCTAATAATGGTGCTATTTCTTTGTTTTATTTCCCTAAATGATTGGCAAAAGAAAGATTGAAGCCTGTTAGAATGCTCCAAATCTACCTTGAATTCCTAAGTTTTTTTGCTCTTTTGACTTCTGGGAAATCTTTTGTGATATCTTGTAGGCTGACTGTATATCATGGATCTTGAAGTCTGACCGGAGTCAATATTTGAAGAATTGGGTAGATAAATACTTTTGTTCTCTTCATATCGGAGGGCCAGGGGCCATAGGGAATGTTGATACACAGCGGAGTTAATTTTGGGACATGGTATATTATTTTCCTTGTTTAATTGTATGTAATATAACTTGAACTGATTTCTAGAATTTCATGTGCATATTAAGTATATTTCAGCCAAACCCAATCTTTTTATGATTTATTGCCTAATTGCCTCAGTTTTGTTCTATTTTTCTTTTGTTTCTTGTTCTGAGTGGGAATAAGTTCTTGTAGGCTGTGTTTAGGTAGAGTATTTTTAGTAGGAATTTAAATTCCTTGTTTGGTTCTTCCAAGAAAAAATTACAGATATTTCAGAGGTTTTTAAGAGGTTCTATACGTCCATCTAAATTCCTTTAACAAATAATAAAAAAATTGATCTCATTTAACTAAACCATTTTAAGTAAGGTCTTCAAAATCCCTAGACCCTCCCAGCCTCTCTCTTGATTTATCGCTTCCCATCAAAGCGCCTTTGGAAGTTGGAACTCATCATCGCCTTTGACTTGGAGCTCTCTCTGTCTCTCTCCCCCTTCCTCCCTTCCTCCATGATTCGAAGTTACTGATCTATCTGTGTTAGAAATTATATGCCCAAAAGCCTTGTTTATTTAAGGAGTATTGCAGAAGCTATCCCTGTTTCAAGATGCCCTGATGCAGGACAGCATCGCAGGTTTGCTGCCTAGGAGGAATTAGAAGAAATTGAAGTGAGAAGGGAAGGGGAAGAAGGAAGAAGCAGATACACTTAGGGGAAAGAACACATGTTAACTATCAATTCAAGTTCAACAATAACTACCTCCTACATGGTTTCCACACACTATTTATAAGAAAGCCTATAATACAATAAATTACACATATACCGCTAAAGATTCATGAGATTTACAAACACAATACTAAAATACACAAATATTACAAACAATCCCCCAAAACACATAATCCTACTACAAGCTAACTAAACACATTCAAAAACGATTAATTAACTATGCACATATGGGTTTAGGACCCAATAATCCATTGATCCTATTCTTTGAAATAGGCCTCCAAATTGGGTCAGAATGTTCCATCCAAATAACCACTTCTCCTACATCATACCCTGTGTGGTTTTCCCCCATCTTTCACAGGCAGGGTTACATACTTGATATTGTTGTTAGCGTCACTGCCTTTGATTGATTTGTGTCTTTTTTCTGCTACAATGGATGATGATGCACAATTCATTAATGAGTAATCTTTATGTTTCTCTACTTGTTCTTGTTCTTGCTTGGCTTCGATTTTGGAAACTGTCGAAGAGTTTGATCTTACCGAAGATACAGATTACGGACTCTTATCAGTATCTCTATGGTTACGATTTTTTGTTCTTTGTTTTTCACGTTCCATTCTTATACATTTAACTTTCCATATTTTTGGAATACTTTTGTTGCTAAGCTTTCCTTTTTTTTTTTTTTCCACAATAGTTTTTGTCGAGATATGGTATTACTAGTAATAAATGCAGGTGAAGAAGTGCCTTGTTTTCCTTTGCAACTTCTGAATGGTTTAGATAGTTATGTTTTACTGTTGGATGGTCAGCTTTGTTGGTTTGGCAGTATATTACTGAAACAGATCATCCTCCCACATTCAATCAGAATGAGCTTTTTGGTGGCACATGTGGGTTGGTGCTCTTGAACCCGGAACTAAGTTATATCCTTTTCTATTTTTTGGATAGAAAATATTAGCCCCTAATATTTACTCAAACCTACATTGTCACTGCTAAGTTTTCTTTTTAATATTATTATACAAATAATTTTATTTTTTTAATATTTTCTTGTGAATTGAGAAGCTTATGGCTGACCATCAAAGGATTCCTGTTATGAATCAAAAAGAAGATGAAGATAACAAGGAGATGGATGTAGTTATATTGGTTATTTAGACGGTTTGTGCTGTGGTTAAATTATGGCATAATGAGATGCACAACCAAGTTATTAGAAGGGAGACATTACCAAATTCTGATTTGCTAGGGAGAAGCTATGTCAATACTTCGTGCAATAAAGATGAAGTTAATTGTATTGAACATTAAGAGTTTACGCAAGTTATGTCATAGTGAGATGTAGAACAAAGTTATTAGAAGGGAGCCATTAACTAATTCTGATTGCTAAGAAGAAGCTATATTGATACTTCATACAATGAAGATGAAGTTGATTGCATTGAACAACTAAGAGTTAAAAATTTGTTCAAAGTCTTGCAAGAGAGGGTTAGTTAAAAACATGTTCTTGTTGAAGAAACAGTGGCAAAGCTTTTTATTAAGTACACAAAGGGAAGATGGTTCTTGGGTTCATTCACTAAATGATCGTACCCATTTTCTCTTTATTTGATTCTTAATGGGGATTTTATTTTTTAAGATCTTCACTTTCACAGGAACATAAATGATGGGCTACTGATTTTATTTGTTTCTCAGTTGTTCGGACTCTTTCTGTATTTTCATTACAAGCGATTTTGGGATCTGGACTTTGCAAAGGTCAGCAGTGTCTACTTGTTAGTTATTTTACTCATCTTGTTCTTTCCTGTATCCCTTTTGCTCTTGCTAAACATGTTTGGAAAGTTAAGGGTCTGTTTAGTTCCCTTTTGCTCTTGCTAAACATGTTTGGAAAGTTAAAGGTCTGTTTAGTTTTGGAAAACAGTTTTCATTTTCCATTTGCTTGTGAAAATAGTTTTATTTTTTATTTCTAATTTTCAAAGAATTACGAAAATGCCTCCTTATTTTTCAATTTTCCAAATTTATATAGAGAAGTTGGAAAATATCTTTTCATTATTTTTCTAGATTTCCAACTCTTACTTTGCATATGGGAACATGAAATTTGGACCATGGACTTTAATTTGTGTAGATCATGTATAGCACTTCTTCTAAGTCCAAATAAATCTAAATTTAAGCCTCAAAATCCATGATTCCAAATATTAACTTGTATAAAATTTGAAAAAAAATGAAAAACAAGTCTTTTTTTTTTCTCTTTTTTTTGTGATTATTTTGAAATAAAAAAAATGAATAACTTTTTTGCACAAATATTACCTTACATAAATTTTGGAAAATTGGAAAACAAGTTGTCTTTTTTGTAATTATTTTGAAATCTAAAAATAAAAAATGAAAAATTGTTTTGCATGTTAAAACAAACTCCTTATTTTCTACTTTAAAAAAAAAAAAAGAATCTTAGAAAATTAAAAAATAAGTTAAAATTTTTATAATTCTTTGAAAAACTAAAAAATGGGAAATATAAAATATTTTCCACTACTAAATGGACCCTAAGTTTCCATCCAAGTTCAAGGATTTTGTCTTGTTGGTTGTCCTTAACAGAATTAGAACGAACTTGTTGCTAATTAGGAGCCCTTGCAAGGTATTATTTGTTGATATGTTGAATGATGCATTATTATACTAATAGCATTGTCAACACCGGGCTCGGGTTGCCCTTTTGGTTGTCAACTAGTTTGGTGACCATTTGAAAAATAAGTAAATATAGATGATAATGTCAATGATTATCTAACTCACTTTTTGTTTTAGAAAACGGAGTCGCCACTTTATTTTAGTTTTGAAAAGGAAAAATAAAGGAAAACCTTTTGAAAGGGTTTTAGGTTCGGGAGTACAATTATGAATAGAGAAAGTAATCTTTTAATTCCTTTTTATGGAATTAAAAGACTAGCTCCTTAAAACATCCGTTCTATGGATGGTTATCGTGCTTGCCTTATATGTGTGTCTCCCTCAAGAAAAAAAAATCAATTTTTTGTGATAAAAATGTGTTTTAAATTTATGAAAAATGAAGGAGCATCAAGGGCTAATCGACCACTTGCAGAGACCGGTCGACTGTCTACAACAAACTTCTCCTCTTTTTTTGCATTTTTCTAGAGAACTTTTCATCACCCAACCTTTTTTCAAGAAGACTTTCATGAGGTCCATGCAAAGGATTAAACCTCATTAAGTCCCTGCTACTTTGTGCCTTTCGAAAACAAACAAGCATTCACACAAAATTTAAAAAGAAAAAGAAAGGAGAAAGAAGAATTTTTGTTTTTTGTTTTTTTATTAATATGGCTGAATCTATCAATGTAGATTGTGTATATGTCGTTCAAAGAGGAATCAAGTCATCTGTAGTTCATCAAAACATTTCAAATTTTAGTTAGAAAAAATTTTGATGTTCTTTTGAAATTCTTGAAAATACTTGAAATCTTTGATTGAAAAATCTCCATTTTATTTGAAAACTTTGATTTTTCAATAAACTCTCTGCAAAAACAGAGCTTTGAAACCAATTCAAAGTTAGAAAACAAAGTATTTTTTCACCCTCAAACCACTTCATAAGTGGTTGTTTTGAAAATGTCATTTTTCTAGTTTTAACTCTGAAAAGTTGATTTTTTTAAAAGGAGAACCGCAAACCCACCTTGAAAACTTGTTGAAAAACAAACTAGAAATTTTTTAGAAAATGTCCAAAAGCCACATTATGGGCATTCATTCCAGAATTTGTTTTAACACTTGAAAAACACTTGAGAAAGTGAATTTTTAGTTTTTTTTATTTTTTATTTTATTTTTAATTTTTTTATTTTATGAAGAACCCATGAAATTACATCAGAATATCAACAATGACTTGACCATACACTTTGGTGAGTGTTCCGACTCATCAAGACCATTGAAGTTTCAAAAAGGTCCAAAGAAAAATGGCCAAAATTTGGCCTTTGGATTGAGCAGTCGACCACCTTCAGAGGCCGGTCAACCATTTGCATGCTTTTTTGTTTTTTTTTAAAAAAAAAGGATGCAAATTTTGTGCTAGTTTTATGAAATCAGAACATAATTCTACTATAGATGGAACCTAGATGACATGATAACTCCCTAATTAACATGCATACATAGGAATCATGCAAAGCATCTCATGCCAACCAACATTATAACAAGTATGCAAGAATGAAAATATGACATGCTAAATAGATTTAAACCAAAGTATGGGACTAAACTGAATATTGCTTCCCTATGTAGGATAGAGGGGAAACTCTCCCACCCAAAGAAATTTATTGAAGAATGGAAAAATGGAAAGATTGAAAGAATTGAGAATGGTATGAAATCGCAATTGGAAATCCCCCACAAATATGCATGAAAATCCTTCAAATCCTAATAAAAGCTCTCTCTTTCCCCTTTGTAGGCATGCAGGGAAAGGCTACCTGCATGGTTTATTTATAGATCATGCTAAAGTGGAGGGAATTGACTTTGAAATTTG
The DNA here is from genome assembly GCF_029873635.1 of Malania oleifera. Classification (NCBI taxonomy): domain Eukaryota; kingdom Viridiplantae; phylum Streptophyta; class Magnoliopsida; order Santalales; family Ximeniaceae; genus Malania; species Malania oleifera. The sequence continues at coordinate 80,342,600 of NC_080423.1, read as the reverse complement.
AAGTCAAAAACTCAAAATTCAAAATTCAAACACAATTAACCACCTACGAAAAACTTCCAACGGCCTTGGTCGTTGCCTAACATGTGGCAATGAGCCACTGACCAAGATACTTGGCACACCTGGATCCACCAATCAATCAAATCAAAACAACTCAATATTCAAAATTCAATTGAGTCAACTACCCCATGTAGGCTGGTTAACTATTATTGATTGGCGCCAAAAGCTCTTCTAGCATGCGCAAGGAAATGGGGAAGAAAGGGGGACTAGCGACCATCATTAAATGACTAGTCGACCTTCCTGTAGCATATTTCCTTTATTTTCTTTTAGCTTTCGAATTTTCAGCTAGGTTATGAAACTGTTTGGATGAAAAATGACTATCAACAAACACATTCTTGTTTATTCTTGCATTTTTATGTGGCTCGGTGACTATGGGATAAATTATTTTATTACTATGGTGAAAATTTTGGGTGTGGCCCACCTTTGTGGAGGTGTTTTTGCTGGTCTTTTTCAAAGGCTTTGGGAGGGGTAAGGATGCAAGCAGCTTGTGGTTGTGTGATATTTATATGATGTTTTCTGTGGTTTAGTAAGAGAAGAATGCACTTGTTTTTTATGGTTGTTATTTGCTTTTGCAAATGCTTTGGAGTAGAGTTGTTTCTTTGCTTCTTCATGGGTGTATTCATTTGGATGCTTTTGTGGAATTTGCATTGCCAATCTTTAGTGAGATTGGAGGGCCTTGTTAGCTTGATCTTTTTTATTTTATTTTTATTTTTTTAAAATTTTTTTGATAATAAAAGAAATTATATTAAGAAAAGAGAAGAGACTACAATCTAGAAAGTGGACAAGAAATCCTCGATAAGAAAAGAAAACAACAGAAAAAAAATCATAAGAAATTAATAAGTAAAAGAAACTAGATTAGAAATCTGTCTTTAAACCCTTCTTGTCATAATTCACCAAACACTGTAGATTAGCTAATTCCTGCTGACCCTTCACCTTTCTTCTACCCCCCATGCAAACAGTTTTTTGTTATTTCCATGATCAGACAGCCCCAGACCCATCTTATCCAGAAATTGTTGAGCTTCTAAGTCCTTATTTATTTCTTCTGCAGCTGTAGGCAAAATACTATCATTGTACTGCTGCTCTATGGTCTATACCCGTTCTATCATCATCAAAATTGGAATGCCCTCCAAACCTTCCAATGGAGGGGTGGAACATATGATAAATCCCAATGCAAAGCAGAGCATAAGAACAATGAAAACCATAATTGCCAAATTGTTCCCAAAACACATCTAGAAGCCGACCACTATCATGATTAAACTGACTAGTGTCATCACTATAGGCCCCATTTTTTCTATTTTCTTCCCTATGCTAACCGTCTCATCTGTATCCCCCTACCACTCAAAATGTTCCACAATGCACAAGCTACTTTTAGCATTTCCTCATAATTTTGTTCCTCTTTCTCCCATTAGAATCACCTCGCTTGTCTTCAAATGCTTTTTTCTATATCTGCACTTGCTTACACAGCCCAGTGGTAGACACAAACCTTATCATTGCTATCATTTTCACTAGTCTTTCTCTTACCGGTTGTCTTATCCCAACATCATCACCTTTACCCTGAAAACCTCCACACTACACCAGCCCCACACCCTCCCCCTCAAAAGCACCATTTGCCAATGGAAACTTACTGGTCTCTTCATAATCACTGCTCTCTCCCATCAAATTCCTGAGATGTTTTCCAGCCTCCCACACTCTTCAGCTCGCTTCTGCCCTGTATTCACCTTATCCGTACCCCTAATTTGCAGAGAAGATGTACTCACCTTCTTCTTCTCCAGCTGGGAATTGAATTGAGTGGAGTTGCTAGAATATACACTTCCAAAGTGAATCACAAATCCCTGCTGGACACTGGCCTTGACACTTCCCATTTGGGCTGCCTCTTTGGCTCACTTCAAGTCACAATTAAAACTAGAACTATCTTACTCAGATCTAATACAATTGTGAAGGACCAGATCAACCCCTAACTAGGCCCAGACCAACCCATCTTCAACCCTAACTTACCTCACGCGAAACCCTATCCGCCTCTATCTCTCACTAATGCTAACCATCCTAATTTCTCATTGTTCCCTGCTGGTACACTCTTTATGACTTCACCACACTTCAAACAAACATGGACATTTGTTATGTTTGTGTGACTCTTATACTTGGTGGAGTTCATAAACAAAGGAAGAAAAAAAAAACATATGGGTGAAGTCTTTGTGCTGTGCAGTAGGGGACTCGTCAATGAGTGGGCCTCTTTCGTTGACGAGTGAAGATACCGAGAGGAGGAAAAGTTCAGACATCTGAGCTATCGAGAGCAGATAATATTTAGAAGTTCAAAGTCATCGACGAGTGGACATCAATCGTCGACGAGTAGACCCTTCTCGTCGACGACTGCTCTCGGGGCTGCGAGAAAGAATTCAAATTTTGAATGTGAATGTTGGGACGGTTGGGTGTTTGGAGGGAAACCTCCAAGGGGTTGTTAAATATGTCTTTCTAGGCATATTATGATAGAGGGGATCATTGTAACCATTTTATTGTGTACTTTGATTTTTCATAGTGAAACCTTTGCCGGTTGCTCCCGCGGATGTAGGATTTGCTGAACCATGTACATTTGTGTGTTGATTCTTGTTGTTTTTCAGATATATTGTGTGTGAATTATACGTTGGGCTTCATTGTTTTGCTGCATTTATAAATTCCGTTGCTCAATTCCAAACCCGTTTTCACAACAATTGGTATGAGAATGTTGTTGTCCTGGCATCAGGTACTTCGTTTGCAAGGTTTGATGTTGTCAAATTTGATGGAACTGGAAATTTCAGTTTGTGGCAGAGGAGAGTGAAGCATGGTTTTAAATTGCGGTAGCGGGTGGCGTAATGTAACGGTAACGGGTGTAATGGGAAGCGGGAGTAGCGGATGTTACATAACGAGAAGTGGGTGTAACGACTTTGAATTTTTTTTAAGCACACACAACCTTTGCATATTAGCGTACTTGCATATTTTAAACTTTTAGTCCTTCTTAGAAAGAGTTTTAGTGTATTTTGGATCCTTTAGTTTGACTAAGTTATTTGGTAACGGCAACAAGTTTACATTTTTTTTAAACCACCATTGATAGAAAAATTACGTGTGTGCGCATATTTATATTTCTTATTGTTCTTATTTATGATAAATTCTTATGTTTGTTAAATTAATTAATAAAACAAAACACATTATACACTCCATTAATCTATTAGACACGTAAGACATGAATAATATAAATATAAAATAGCTAGAAAAGAAAAAAGGTTGAAGTTGAAAAATATAGAACATAAATATCACATTACTAATATTATCAAAATAAAATATTTTCCTAACAAGTTAGTATTTTCAAATTGTTAATTAATGCATCTCTTGTGAGTATTTAAAGAAATAGTAAATTTTGTATCATTGTCATCCTCATTATAATCTTTTCCCTCTCTTGCCACATGGCATATTGAGAATGATTTATGAAAGAGGGAAAAGGTGAGAAGAAAAAGTAAAAAATAAAATAATTTTTTTGGTGTAACAGCCTTGTAGTGGCTACGTAATGGCCATCGTGGCCTTACATAATGGTTGCGGTCCGTAACGACCGCTACAATTGTGATTTTTCTTCCCACCAATTTCGCGGTGTGTAATGGTCCAAAAAATCATTACGTAATGGTGTTACGTAACGGTCGCAACCGTTATTTAAAGTCATGGAGTGAAAGATTTTGCTTGTGCAGCAAGGAATGGTGAAGACCATGTATGGTGTTCAATCGGAAGGTATGGATGAGGCAACTTGGAGAGAGTTGGAGGCAAAGGTTGTTTCCACAATACGTTTTTGTTTAGCCGACGAAGTGCTCTATCGTGTGATGGAGGAGGATTCTCCAATGGCTATGTGGCGAAAGCTTGAAAGCCGGTACATGTCCAAATCACTTTCTAATAAATTATTCCTTAAGCAGCGTCTTTATTGGCTTAAGATGGCTGAAAATTCGAACTTAAATCAACACATCAATGCATTTAATCAAATCAGAAGTGATTTAATGCGTGTTGATGTTAAGTTTGAAGAAGATGATAAGATTTTGATGTTACTAAATTTCTTGCCAGCAACTCATACTTATGAAAATTTAGTTACCACTTTTACATGGGGGAAAGAGACTCTCAATTTAGAAGAGATGACAAGTGCCCTGTTGAATTTTCATCAAAGGATGAAAATATGTGATGAAAATTCATACAGAGAAGGACTTGTGGTGAAAGGTAACTATGAGCGTGGGAAAGGAAAAATCAAAAGTGGATTGAGTCAAAAATCTCGTAATTAATCTAAGAAAAAGCATATCCGGTGTTATAAGTGCGGTAAAAAGGGGCATGTGAAACCAGAATGTCCGGATTGGAAGAAAGGAAATGCGGAAAAGCATGAGAGAACTTCAAAATCAGCGAATGTGGTTCAAGAAGGAAATTTAGTTTGCAGTGATGGTGATGTACTTTCAGTTTTGTCGGGGTCGGATCACCTTACGGACTTATGGATACTTGACTCGACATGTTTTTACCATAGGACTCCAAACAAGGAGTGGTTCAGCATCTATAGGTTGGTAAATTCAGGTTTAGTTCTTATGGGTAATGATGTTTCTTGTAAGATCATTGGCATTGGAAATGTTATAGTTAAAATTAAAATGTTTGATGGTACTGTGAGAACCTTGAGTAATGTAAGACACATACTGGAGTTATGTAAGAGTCTGATTTCGCTTAGCACCTTGGATTGTAATAGTTTCAATTATAAGTTCGAAGGTGGGGTTATGAAAATATGGAAAGGTAATCTAACGGTGATGAAAGGGCAAAAGTTAGACGGGAATATTTACACACTGCAAGGAACTACTGTTGTAGGTGGAGCTACAACCGTAGATACTAAATTTGATGAAACTGTTTTGTGGCATATGCGTCTTGGGCATATAGGGGAACATGGTATGAAAGAACTTCACAAGAGGAAACTCTTGAAAGGTATGAAAACATGAAAGCTGGATTTTTGCGAGATTAGTGTTCTTGGAAAATAAAACAGGGAAAAATTCAAATCAGCTGTTCTCAAGACGGAAGGTATTCTTGATTATGTGCATTCCATTGTTTGGGGCCTGGTTAGAGTAGCATCAAGAGGTGGACATGTGTATTATGTGAGTTTTGTTGACGATTACTCACGGAAAGTCTGGGTATCATGCGGCACAAATTTGATATGTTTGTGAGGTTCGAGTTGTGGAAAGCTGAAGTGGAAAACCAGAGGGGGAGGATAATCAAATGTCTAAAGGTCAGACAATGAGACCAAGTATGCTGATTCTAGGTTCATTGAGTTTTGTGAGCAGCAGGGCATTTAGAGATACTTTACAGTTCGCTGGACACCTCAGTAAAATGGTGTGGTTGAAAGGATGAACCGAACTCTAACTGAAAGAGCTCGGTGTCTCAGGCTTAATGCAGGGCTACCGAAGAACTTCTGGACCGAGGCAGTTAATATGACTTGTTTCTTGATAAATTGATCACCGAGGGCATCATTAGAGGTCAAGGTTGCAGAAGAAGTATGGACGGAAAATGCAGTAGACTATTCCTGATTGAAGGTATTTGGTTGTCCAACCTATGTTCACGTGTCTAGTGAGGTGAGATTGAAGTTTAACGCAAAGTCTCGACGTTGCATTTTTTTGGGATATCAAAAGGGTGTGAAGGGGTTCAAGTTGTGGGATCCAGTGGCAAACAAGGTGGTGATCAGTAGGCTATGGTGAAGTGTACTCAAGATTGTAATGAATAGAAACAGGAGTCCGAAAACTAATTAGGGCAGAGATGAACATGTTATGCAGGTGGAGTTAGAAGTTCAGGGCAACAACAATGATCATGGTCCTTTGGTTGCAGGGAGTTCTGGTTCGGGAAACCCAACAAGTCAATAATTTTCTTATACAGAGATCCAAACGCAATATTAGATCACCACTAAGGTATGAATTTGAAGAGTTAATATCTTATGCTTTCTTTACCAGTTGCAATGATCCAACTACATTTCAAGAGGCAGTGCACGATCAGGAGAAATGTAGGTGGATGGGTGCAATGATTGAGGAAATGGAATCACCACATAAGAATCAAACTTGAGATTTGGTGGAGCTTCCAAATGGGAAGAGGGCTATAGGCTGCAAATGGGTATATAGGAAGAAGGAAGCAATTTCAGAAAAGGAAGTAAAAAAATTCAAGATACGACTAGTGGCAAAAGGATACTCATAGAAAAAGGGAATAGATTATGATGAAATCTTTTCACCTATGGTCTGACACACTTTTGTATGGATAGTGTTGGGGTTGGTAGCTCATTATGATCTGCATTTGGAACAAATGGATGTGAAGACGATGTTTCTTCATGGTGATTTGGAGGAACAGATTTATATGGTACATTCGGAGGGATTCAGTGAACCACAGAAAGAAAACTTAGTTTGCATGTTAAAGAAATCTTTTTACGGGTTGAAACAGTCTCTAAGACAATGGTACAAAAGATTTGATTCCTATATGATCAAGATTGGCTACAAAAATGTGTGTATGACTGTTGTGTGTATGTGAATAAACTTGATGATGGTTCTTTTATTTTCTTCTTGTTGTATGTCGATGATATGTTAATAGCTGCTAAGGATTTAACTGAGGTTAATTAGTTAAAGAAACTGTTGCATAAAGAGTTCGACATGAAAGATCTTGATTTAGCCAAGAAGATACTTGGGATGGAGATTCAATAGGATAGAACTACAAGGAGGTTATGGTTATCTCAGGGCGGTTATGTGGAGGTGTTGGAGAGGTTTAGCATGACTAATGTAAAATCGGTATGTACACCTCTAGCGAGTCATTTTAAGTTGTCTATTGCAGATTGCCCAAGTGCGGATGATAATATCCGGGACATGTCAAAGGTCCCCTATGCTAGCGCCGCGGGGAGTTTAATTTATGCCATGATGTGTATAAGGCCAGACTTAGCACATGCTGTGAGTGTGGTAAATAAGTTTCTTTCTAATCTGGGAAGACAGCATTAAGAAGCCATCAAATGGATTTTCGGAAACTTACGGGGTACATCGGATTATGGCATCATGTTCGGCAAGCAACAGGTTAGTCCATCAGGATTTGTTGATGCTGATTATGCATGAGATATGGATGACAGAAGGTCTACAACGGGTTATGTCTTTACCCTTGTATGAGGACCTATATGTTGGAAGTCCATGGTACAATGCCTAGTGGCATTGTCTATAACTGAAGCTGAATATATGGTAGTTGTTGAAGCTGCAAAGGAAGCCTTATGGCTTATCGGTTTGGTCAAAGAGCTGGGTATATAGCAAGATGGGGTTGTGCTGCGTTGTGACAATTAGAGTGCTATTTACTTAGCAAAGATTCAAGTGTACCATGCTAGAACCAAGCATATTGATGTGAGGTTTCACAGGGTTTGAGAGTTGATTACTTCAGATAAACTTGTATTGGAGAATGTTCACACATCTGAAAATGTAGCGGATATTTTGACAAAGCCGGTCACTATTGAAAAGCTCAAGCATTGCTTGAACGTACTCCATGTTTCCAAGTGCTAGAAGGGAGACAAACCTAACCGAAGGTTCTAAGGTCAAGGTGGAGCAATCAGATATGTTTTTTAGGATCTCCTAAGAAGTGTATAACTGCCAAGGTGAAGATTGTTATGTTTGTGTGACCCTTATACTTTGGTGGAGTTCATAAACAAAGGAAGAAAAAAACATATGGGTGAAGTCTTTGTGTTGTGCAACAGGGGACTTGTTGACGAGTGGGCCTCTTTCATTAATGAGTGGAGATACCGAGAGCAGGAAAAGTTCAGACATCTGAGATATGGAGAGCAGATAATGTTCAAAAGTTCAGAGTCGTCGATGAGTGGACATCAATCGTCGACGACTGCTCTCGAGGCTGCACGAAAGAATTCAAATTTTGAATGTGAATGTTGGGACGGTTGGGTATTTGGAGGGAAACCTCCAAGGGGTTGTTAAATATGTCTTTCTAGGCATATTATGATATAGAGGAGATCATTGTAACCATTGTATTGTGTACTTTGATTTTTCATAGTGAAACCTTTGCTGTTTGCTCCCGTGGATGTAGGCTTTGCCGAACCACGTATATTTGTGTGTTGATTCTTGTTGTTTTTCAGATATACTGTGTGTGAATTATACTTTGGGCTTCATTGTTTTGCTGCATTTATAAATTCCGCTGCGCAATTCCATGCTCGTTTTCACAACAACATTCTTAGGCATCATGATTTCCTTCCAAACCAATCACCTCACTGCACTATCAATCCATTTCCCTTCATCCAAATGAGTCTTTCTTCTCTGTAACTGTCCACATTGATTGAAGTTCTTACTGCTCCATCCATAACCATGACACCCTCCTGGAATTAAAACAGAGAACCTCTTACAATTCCTTCCCAACCCTATTACTAAAAATGTATCCATTTTGTTGAACCTGATGGCCATCCAGTTATTGATCCTTCCAAACCTAGTTTTACTAGTGAAATTCTCCAATGACCTAGCATTGGAGGATAAATTATCTGCAATCCAACTCATTGTCTCCAACAAAACCCTAACCTAGTGGCTATAAGCTAGGTTTCTCCCTAACAGGATCATAAATTCCCCCTTCCTACTTTCTCTAGTCCCAGATCAGAGTTTCCTTTATTCTTGATGGTGTACAGTAACAATCATCTTTCATGTTGAGTGATAGCAATGGCAAAATGAAAACAAAAAGGTAAGGAGAGCTTCAACAGGAGAGAGGAGAGTGGAGAGACATGAGAGTGAGAGAGCCATTTTGAACTCCTCTCTAGGAGGAAAATTATTATTAATTTTTTTCTTTTTTAAAATTTTTCTCCACTTTCATTTTCATTTTTCTTTTATTTTATCTTAGAAGGATACCTTATTTGCCTTTTTGTATATCTTCCAACCATTAATAAATTTTCTTTTTTTCTACCCACAAAATATTTTTATATACTCTTCTTGGCCATGACATAAGTTTTTTTTTTCCCCTCATTTTTTCTTCTCAACTCCATCGCAAATAATAAATTGTCAGTTTAATAGTGTTTTCTGTGCTATATTGAAATTTAATGAGTGTTTGAGGAGGCAAGAGTGTTTCTTAAGGCTTTCATTCATATCCTTCAAAGTAATTTTCTTGATCCTCCACCCCCCATCAGAAGTTTCTATTTAGTTTTAAATCTCAATTTTAATTTCAAGGAAATTTTGTTCCATGGTCTAATTTTCTCACCGAAATTTCAAGATGTCAACAGTTGGATAATTCGTTGATTTCTATAAAAATTTTGTAAGACAGAAACTAACAACCATTTAGATTTGAAGAGTGGTGAAGGGCATAAAGTGTGACAATTTTGTGGAAATTTAAGACCATATGAACATGTCTTTATGGATTTGAAGAATTGGATGGAAAACCTTTTAAGACTGAAAAAAGTAGTAGAGTTGGATAAAGGAAGAACCTGAAAAAATGTATGAATCGCTGGAGCATTAATTGAGAGCTTAAGAGGTTAGAATGTTATGTCAATTATGACAGAATTGGTTGAAAAATAAAGGGGTTAAGGAACAGAATATAAGAGGGTCCTCTTCGAGGACAATAAGAAGAGGGCAGTGGCGAAAAACTTTTTAAGCTAGTAACTTTATGTTATTTATTTGCAGAAATCACATGGAATTCTTTTTTTGAGATTGACTTAAAGAGCATCTTGGGTTAGGGACTATAGATCTTTCGATCTAGAGGCAAACAGTTTGGCTAGTGGTGCTTGTGTCTTGAAGAAGACAGATGCTATTGATTCCTTGGACATCATTGTGGATTTATTGATTATGTGTATGTGAATGGGATGGTTTGGATCATTGTTGCCAGAAAACAAGAACACCCTAGTGAACCATGAATTGTTACAAATGTTTCAAAATTTGGGTGCATTTTTTTTTTTTTTTGGAGTTCAGGAACGCTAAATCTAGTGATCCAAAGTTTTAATTCATTATTTTTCCCGTAACATTTTTTTATTCGTTAAAGCAGGGAACTATTTCATTGTAATTCTATATTGAGTCATTATTAATCTATTTTACAAAAGAAAATCTCTTCTTGATTTAGAAACATAAATATATGGGTTATAGTACACATGTTTCACCAATATATTCATAGAAGTATACCCCCCTAACATTCCACATTTTAGAGCATCTTCCATACTGCAATCCCATTCCTGGTCATGAACCAGAACATTCCAAGTTATAGGTTACGTTGGTTTGGCTGTTCACTGGAGCGCAGGAGCCATGTGAAGATGAAAGGAGGATTTTCTTGTTGAGTGATTTAACCTTGAAGGAATTATCCATGGGTCTTAGGTGGTGACCGCCACAGAGTCCACCCCCATGGAAGAAGTGGTGGGAAGAGAAGGGATATGGCAGCCCTCAGGTTCTTCAATGGGAATTCCTTAATTGATCTTTGCCACTGTCATGGGTTTTATTCACTTGTTCACTTTTAGGGATAATTTCACCTTCTCTAGAATTGATATCTTTCTTGCCACAATTGATGGGTGGACCTTTTCCTCAATATTGTGCAAATATTTTCTTTGGCCAACATTGGATCACCTCCCCATCCTTCTACAAGTTGAAGTAATGATTAGAGGTTTGTCACCTTTTGGTTTCGAGAACATGTTTTAGTCTTTCAGGCTTAAGGGTTTAAATTTTGAAGAGTTAGTGGAGAAGAGGTGGAACGACATGTGGTTTGAGGGTCGCACTAGCTAAGTACTATGCTCTAAATTGAAGGGTTTGCAAGCAGAGATTAGAAAGTGGAATCTAGTGGCGTTTATGGAGTTGAAGGGCAGTCTCCTTTGGGTAATTGAGGGGCTGGGCAGTAAACTAGCTGAAGGAATTTCTTCCAGAGAGATGGGAGGTATTTTTCAATGAAAGAGCTGGTGGATTGTCTACTCGGTGAATGTTGTTTGGCTCTGGAAAGGTTTTTCTGCTCCAGTGTTCTGTATTTACTTTCATTCTTCCTGCTTCCTGGGGCCTAAGGCAAGGGGACCCTCCCTCCCTCTCTCTCTCCATTCGTTTTTATATGGTGAAAAATATGCTTAGCAAAATGTTATCCAGAGCCGTGGAGGATGGTATTAATCTTAGGATTTAAAGCTGTTGAGCAGTTTCCTTCTATAGGCTTGTTGGCAAAGAGGATTGATAAGCGGGAAGCTCCTATCCTTGGAAGGCTATAGAGAAGACAATGGCCCCAATAAAATGTGGTTTTCATTGCTTGGGAAGCAACATGGAACAAAAGCCTGGTGACTGAGAACATAGAAAGGGGCATTGCATTAGTGAACAGATGCATTTTGCGCAGGAAAGGAGCTAAGGATTGAACGGGCATTGCGTGGGTGGGTTTAATCTTTGGTGTACTAGTACTAGAGTTCCATGTTGATTTCCTTTTTCTTCGATAAACGTACTAATATTAATTATAATACTGTTAAATGTAGAACCAGAATTTTTGAAGAAAATGAAATGGTTGCTCATGGTGAGTTTAGATGTCTAATTAAGACACTTGAATATTTGGGTTTTGGAATGATGCTTGAATGTCTATAGTAGCAGAGGCTATTTTTCAATCAATATGAATTTTGTGACTTCTGGAATGATGCTTAAATACGCTGGCTTTTTAAATAACTTGGGCAAATTTTATGAATCTGGTTTTGGTGAAGATGGTTTGTTATGGACATAGGATTGCAGGTTATTCAGAATGTATTTTCTGCCAGTAGAAGTATTGTAATTTTGGACTATGGACTGCAGTTTGAGTTTTTGCAGTTCACCAGAACGTAATTTTCTTATTGGATTGCTATTGGAATATTGGACTGTACTTTTGGCTGCAATATATTTTGTGTTGTTGGAATATTGGATGTACTTTTGGCTGCAATATATTTTGTGTTATTTGGAATATTGGATGTGCTTTTTGGCTGCAACACGGGCCACATCACTATAAGTCTTGAGTCTCACTAGGTGGATTGCTTGCATGAGTCCGCTTCTGGGATGTCAAGGCCAGTTTTCTCTAGTAAATGGAGGGCTGTCAAATCCGTGCCTACCATCTCTCAAGTTATTTTGGGAGTATTCCCCTCTTTTACTATTAACTTTAGTTAGCTTATTCCAGCTCTTCTTCTATCGACATAGAAGCTATGGCTAGTTTACCATGAATGTGTTGACAAATGCGTTGGTTCTTTATCTTCTATACCACAAGGTCTGTTTGCATTTTGCTATAATGGGAAGTTACACCTTATTTGGACCGCAATTGTTTCGGATTGCATGTAAAATTTCTGTATTGGACTTCAATGGTGAGCTGTGGTTAAAGGCAGCATGGCATGCAGCATTGAGGGCACATGCTCTTTTTATTTGCAACATATCATTAATGATGTTTTGTATTGTTATTATGATGCTTGGGTGTGGGTTGGGGTTGTAGAAAGAAATGACCTCGTGAAGGTTGGTCGTCAAAATATGAAGCCAGCATGCATGCTGCCATTAACTACAATTGAATTGAGCTGGTTTGAATCCATTTCTTCAAATTTCATAATAATAATAAACAAAAAAAGTCGGGCGAATTGTTTTAAATAATAGTCAACTAATTAATATAAATTTAGATTTTCTTTATTCAGTTGACATTCATATCCTTTCACGTAGAAAAACTAACATCCCTTTTTATAATTTTAATTTATAAAAAATGAATTTAGAGTTTTATTTTATCTTTTTTTTTTTACCTTTATGTTTGACAAATTACCTAATTTAAATTAAGTAACTGTTATGAAATTATAACAATTAAGTAATATTATTATAATATTTTATTTTTCTTATAATAATTTTAAAATTTTCTTTTCAATTTTTATTGTGTGAATCATAATTTTTTTAATGTGCTACTTGAAATTAATACAAAATGGGCATTTACTCCACCGAGTTTTAATTTGTATTAATTTTATTGATATTAATTAGATATTGATGTTTAGTTTAATTTTAAAAATTGAAGAGATGAGAATGCTTAGATGGATGAGCGGTATAACATTGAAAGATAAATTAATAAATGAACATATTCGCAGTAAGTCCTGTAGAAGACGAGGAAGGGATGACTCAAATGGTATGAATATTTGTACTGTAGGCCAAATAGTGCACAAGTGAAGAAGAGTGAGTTAGTTACAGTAGGGGGGGGGCAGTAGAAGGAGTAGGAATAGATTTAAAATAACTTGGGAGGAGATATTGAGTAAGAATTTAATATTCCCGAATCTGTCAAAAGAAATGATCCATAATCGCATAAATTGGCGAAAAAAGATTCATAGAGTTGATCCCATCAAGTGAGAGATTTAAGGCTTGATTTTATTATTGTTAATTTTTATCTTTAGCTTTTATTCTTATAAATTTTGACACGATTCCAAACCTTTTTCATCCAGGATTTACGATGTTATTATGACTTTATTTTTTATGAATTTTTGGAGGTCTAAATCCATCTAAGATAAACTTTCTAAAATAGTTAAATAAAATATTGTTGGAAGCGGGGAGAGCGAGAAGGGGCGATGCGCTGAAATTGCGTGGGGAGGGAGATGATTGCGAGACGCATGGGGGACATGATGGCTGGGAGTGGATTGGATTGGGAGCGAGGGCTCATGAATCATGACGATGCAAGGGAGAATGGTGGCGCCATGAGAGACGCAATCATTTTCCATGAATGAAATGCATGTGAGTCTGTGCCCCTCTTCCCTCTTCCCTTGCTTGGTGACCTTTCTTTTCTTTGTTTTCTTTTTCAACGGTTACTGATATTGAGGCTAAATTGACCCAAATAGTTAAATTTTAGATTGGGAGGGTTATTGATTTTGAAATTGTATTGGATTTGTTCGGATTTATTCAAATTCAAATTTAAAGAATAAATTCAAATTTAAAGATCGAATTTCATACACTGAAACAGTGTAAAAGCTTTTATATATGGGATTTTAGAATGCCTGATTAAATTTTGGACAATAATAAAAGGGATATAGAATGTCGGATGAATTATTTATTGATGTATGTATGTTTCAAGCTTAGTAGGCTTTCAATGTACAAAAAAGTACTTATATGTGAGCATCTCAGGGCTTGTGTACTCCTATAGATAGGTACGTTGGGTTTGTCTACATAGGTTAAGAGACTTTATATAGCGTAATTTATTTAAAAAAACTAAGGAAACTTCGTGGAAGAAACCCAATGTGCATGGTGATGGTGGGAATTGGAGATATTAACAAAGCTAAAATCTGTTCGCAGCTGCAGCAGTGGAAGGAATCCAAAGGAGAAGAGAGGCCATCAATTAAGGCGACGTTTGTGGGCGTTGCTTACTCTTATCGCCGTGAAATGGAAGAGACAACTTGGCAAGGGAACATGCAAAAGTTGAAAATGCCATAATAGGATATAATACAGCTGCTGGTGTTGGTGCCTGACTGCCCTTTGTTTTTTCTTTTCTTCTCTTCCCCTTTTCTTGGGTCATCAAGAACCGGCATGATTCTATTCAAATAGATAATGTCAACTGCATTTGTGGGATTTTTAATCATTAAAAAAAAAAAAAAAAACAGCTTGTGGGATTTTTCCAACTCATGCCCCACTCTTTCTATTATTTTCTATTTTTATTTTTATTTTTTTTGTGTGCGTGGGGAATGTGTTTGCGAAGAAAAAAACCTCATGTTGTAGTATGTGGCTTATATCCTTCTGGGTTTAAAATTTATTGTTTTATTGGTTGGGATGATTAATAGGTTGGGGATGCGGGGGGGCAACACCCCCGCGGTGTGGTACAAGAGTATTTGAGGAATTTTTTTAATATTTATATACGACTAGGGTTAGTATAAATGCATATCATGTAACTCTACTTTTACATAGTAAAATCTAGCCGTTGCTCGCTCTTGTGGATGTAGGCATACTGTCAAACCACGTTAAATCTGTGTGTTTTTTTGTTACTTTATCTCTTTGTTTTTCCTATACTATTTATCATAATTGCTGCATGTTTCACAAATAGAGTGACGAAATTGGCCTTTTGGGTTTAAAATTTATTGTTTTATTGGCTGGCACGATTAATAGGTTGGGGGTGCGGGGGAAACGCTCCTGCGGTACGATGCAGGGGTATTTGAGGACTTTTTCTAATACCTCTATATGATTAGGGTTAGTATAAATATATATGATGTAACCCTACTTTTACATAGTGAAATCCATTTGCTGCTCGCTCCCGTGGATGTAGGCATACTGTCGAATCACGTTAAATCTGTTTGTTTTTTGTTGCTCT
This sequence comes from Malania oleifera, assembly GCF_029873635.1. Taxonomy (NCBI): domain Eukaryota; kingdom Viridiplantae; phylum Streptophyta; class Magnoliopsida; order Santalales; family Ximeniaceae; genus Malania; species Malania oleifera. Next base: position 80,327,309 of record NC_080423.1, on the reverse strand, counting down.
ATTTCTTTATTTTTCCATACTATTCATCATAATTGCTGCGCGTTTCACAACAATTGGCATCAGAGCCAGGTTACGATGTTTGGGATTTCTTCTGTGAAGCTCGACATGGTCAAGTTCAACGGATTTGGAAATTTCGGATTATGGCAAAGGAGGGTCAAGGATTTGCTAGTGTAGTAGGGCATGGTGAAGGCGTTATACGGAAAGTAGTCGGAGGGCATGGATGACATAAATTGGAAGGAACTGAAAGCGAAGGTTGTGGCAACTATCAGACTTTGTCTGGCCGATGACGTGATGTATCACGTCATGGATGAGAAATCACTGGCGTCAGTTTGGTTGAAATTGGAAAGTTGGTATATGTCCAAGTCGTTGATGAACAAGCTTTATCTTAAGCAGAAACTATATATTCTTAAGATGTTAGAGGGCTCAGATCTGAACCAACATATCAATGTGTTCAATCAGATCATCAATGATTTGAAGTGAGTTGATATGAAGTTCGAAGACGAAGACAAGGCGTTGTTGTTACTAAATTCCCTACCTACTTCTCCTATGTACGAAAGATTTGGTTACAACTCTTATGTGAGGAAAAGAAACTCTCAAATTGGAGGAGATCACAAGTGCTCTATTAGGTTTCATCAGAAGAAGAAAACCAATGATGAGAATTTACAAGTTGAGGGGCTTGTGGTGAGGGGTAACCATGAACGTGGGAGAAATAAGTCCCGGAGCGGATCAAGTAACAATAAATCTCAGTTTAAATCCAAGAAGAGGAAGGACATATAGTGTTATAAGTGCGAGAAAAAAGGGTACCTAAAATGAGATTGTCTAGGTAAAAAGAAGGGGAATACAGAGAATAAAGGTCCATCAAAGTCTGCGAATGTAGTGGAAGAAGAAGACTAAGAGAGCGGTGAAGGGGATATGCTTTATGTTTTATCCAGTTTAGATTATCTCACAGATTCTTGGATTCTAGATTCAACATGCTCCTATCACATGACACCAAATAAAGATTGGTTTGATATCTACATGTTAGTAAATTATGGTTTTTTTATAATGAGTACCAATGCATCATACAAAGTTGTTGGAATAGGGAATATCAAAATTAAAATGTTTGATAGTGTTGTTAGAATGTTGTGTGGTGTTAGACATATACCGAATTTAAGGAAAAATCTGATTTGATTGGCCATTTTAGATTGTAATGAGTTTAATTACAAGTCTGCAAGTGGAGTAATAAAGGTGAGTAAATGTGCCTTAACAGTGATTAAGGGGCAGAAACTACCCGGAAATATTTATACACTATTAGGTGCCACTGTTGTAGGTGGACTTGCAGCTGTAGAGTCTGAGCAAGATAGTAAAGGCTTGTGGTATATGTAGTTAGGTCATATGGTTGAGCATGAGACGATGAAGCTTCATAAGAGAAATCTTTTGAAGGGTGTCAAAACATGCAAGCTTAATTTCTGTAGGCATTGTGTTCTTGGGAAACATATTAGGGTGCAGTTCAAGACAGCCACACACAAGACAGAGGGAATTCTTAACTATGTTCATACAGATGTTTTGGGGGTTAGTAAGGGTAGCATCACGAGGAGGACATATGTATTTTGTGAGTTTTATTGATGACTACTCACGAAAGGTTTGGGTGTACTTCATGAGGTACAAGTCAGAAACATTTGCAAAGTTCAAGTTGTGGAAAGATGAAATAGAAAACCAGACAGAGAGAAAGATCAAATGCCTCAGGTTCGATAATGGTACTGAGTACACAGATTCAAAGTTCACAAAGTTGTGTGAACAGCATGTGATTAAGAGACACTTCTGTAGAGACGAATATTTTATTTTATGAGAAAACAAGGAAAAAAAAGAAGAAAAAAAAAAGAAATTTGAAAAGGGGATCAGTAGGGGAATTTCAAACCATTAAGGGTTCATCGACGAACCCATTGTTTTTGTTGACGAACACCCTTCTTTGATTCATCGACGAGTACACGTGTCTCGTCGATGAATACACGTGGCCAGCAGTCTATATATATATATGCTTAAATCAGATTTTCAGCGAGAATTTCATATTCTCCTCTCTCTCTCTCTCTCTCTCTCTCTCTCTCTAAATTTTGGCTTCTGCTCGTTCTCTCTTCAATTTCGGCTCAGTTTTAGCTCGTTTCAACAATCAGGAACCACCACGATAATTTAGGGATGATTCTTTACATGTTAATCAAAGCGGATTTTTGATTCGGGGTCCTTAGGCACCACTCCAAAATTAGGGTAAGTAAGTTATTTTAGGATTTAAATGATTATTTGGAATATGTGGACTCAAGAAATGTGTTAGATGATAAATATACTGGGGTTGAGTTAATTGAACTGGGGATAATGCAATTTCAGGGTTCAGAGTTCTGAGCACCGTGGGCGTGGTCTAGGGTTTTAATAGGCTTCTCGGGAAATAGGTAAGGGGATAGATTAAGTTAGGTATTTTCAGAAAGTTAATTATTGAATATACAATATTTGATTCAGAAATTTATATATGGTTTAGTATAGTTTTTGGGAATATTGATGTTGAATTGAAGAAACCTTGAAAACAAATTTAATATTATTTTGTCTGCAAAATATGTTTTCCTAGGGTAGATAATATATTACAGAGTAGTACTCACTTGTGTGTGGCATGAGTATAAATTTTACTGTAAATAATGGTATGTCAAAATATTTTATATTTTCACAGAACAAACATGATTTGATGACAGTTTTTAGAAAAACTATAAACATTATAGAAGTTATATTTTCAATATATTATGGCATTCAGGCAGCGCAGATGTCGTGATATTCAGCCGGCGCAGATGTCGTGACTAGATATATTATAGTAGTTATTCATAAAATATTATCGTTACAAATTTTACATAGAATCATACAACAGTATTATTACAGCTATTTATGTAATATACTATATGATAGCAGAACCCTGATGACTTAGTTTAGTTTTAGAGCACGGTACCGTAGCTATCAGATTAGGTAGTGCTACCAAACGTCTCAGATAGAGTGTAGGAGATTGATAGTCGATTGAGCCTAGTGTAGTAGTGTGCCCCCTTAACAATCTAGATCAGGCTAGGCAGGCCAATCGTACTTATAGACTAATTAGTTTTGGCTTAGCGTGGTTGTAACGACCCAGAAAATATTGATATTCAATGTTAAAGAGAGAGGAAAATGGAAACAAAAATAGAAGAAGACAGTAGGCTTCGTCGATGACATCGCATTTTGAAGATAATAATAATTTCAAGAGATTACTAGAACTCGTCGACGAATACAGGGCTTCGTCGACGAATACAAGGCTTTGTCGATGAGTATATAAGGAAATTCGTCGACGAATTCATGGCATCATCGACGAGAAAATACCGAGAGGGGGTATGGAGCAGCCTGAATTTTGTCGACGAATACAGGGACTCGTAGACGAATTTAATGAAAGACTCGTCGACAAGGCGATGTGTCTCATCGACGAATTTGGCAGTATAAATGGAGGGAAACTGGGAAATTTCGTCATTTTTAGCGCCCCTCTCTCTCTCTCTACTTCTCCCTCTCCCTTCTCTCTTCGATTCTGACCCCACCAGTCGCCGGATCGACGATCCAAAGCTACCACAACGCTCCTGGTGGAATTTTCTATAAGTTTGCCGGAGCGGATCGTTGGAAAAACGGAGTTGGATTTCATCCCAAATTCAGGGTAAGGTCTTTTATTCAATTTTTGACTTCCTGACAGTTATAGGAAATGATGTAAGCTAAGAAATACTGATGTTTTGTTTTGGGGGATTGTGTTTTCAGGATGTTGAGTTAGGAGCCCTGTGGGTATAGAGCCAGAATTTTATAGGGGCTTTTTAAAGCTAAGGTAAGGGAAATATGCTATACTAGAAATTTTCATAATGTTATCAGAGACTTTATAGATACATATTTATACCAGTTTATTGTACAGTATTTATAGAATATGAGAGTTTAAATACAAGTGTGGCCTGAGTAGATTTTTATGTAATGAAGAAATGTATACAGCTTTCATGATGAATCATACTATACTAGATATACAGATATAGATATATATATTCACAGAGAAGTGTACCTGCATATACAACTTTTATATGAATAGTTTCATGAGACAGATATATATATATATATATATATATATATATACGTGTAAATGTGTACAGTTTTGTTCAGATCAGTATTTATATCATAGCTTTATACAGAACAGTATATACAGAGTTATAGTATGTCATGTTTCCTATTACCATAACATACAGAGTATATAGACAGAGTGTATAGATAGACATACAGGGATAGCATCAAGATGCTACCGATATAGTATACAGAGATTACAGTTCTTATAGTACAGAAAGATAGCATTATGGTAACTTTGGAAACATGGCGAAAATAGTAAAGGAGTATATATGTATATATGTATATAATATCAGATCCCTGTGGAAAGATTACAGACAGATATAGTACAGATACAGTTTACAGAGCATGGTACCATTTCTATATACAGATAAAGTGCAATCACATATCTCAGATAGTGTGTGGGTACCGTCTAACCGTGCTCGGAGAGGATGCAGCTCCCCAGTACGCTGGGTAGAGGGGGCCAATTAGATGAGGTAGCAGCCAGTCCCGCGCCTAGGAGAGGATGCAGTTTGGCCGGATTGAGTTAGTGTAGAGTTTATTGACTTATCTAGAGGGCCGACCAGATAGAGTCCCACCTACGGGCCACACAACCCTGTTATGAGGGGTCAAATCATGACGTACAGAGTCTCAGGGAATAAGTACAGTTATATATATATATATATATATATATATATATATATATATATATATACAATTTTACAGTATCTGATGAGTCTAGTATGATATTATTAGTATGAAAAGTAGAAAAAACAGACGATAAAGTATTTTTTAAATTGAGAAAGAAAGATATGCTTTACAGATTATTTATTGCATTATAGTTTAGTTGCTATTTTTAAGTATTCTTAACTTAACTGCCACACACTAGTAATAACATATTTCCACTTACTGAGCGTCGACTCACCCCATTACTCTAACATTTTTCAGGTGAGCCAGTTAGGCGAGCAGATCAGGCTCATGGATAGAAAGAGTGTTTGATCACCCTGGTTTAGGGTGAGTTTTTGACAGAGTTGGGTATATTATAAGTAGATGATGATAGTAGGGCATTTTTGTATGGCTATGGTTTGTAAATACTGGATTATGGTGTTGTTTTGAATATATGTAAATGATTGTATGATTTGTGTTTCCGTTGCTTAGGTATGAATGTTGATACACAGATATATATATATATAAATGGTATGAATTTTGAGGTCGTTACAGTGGTAGGCCAACCATTGTTAGGTCTCCCGCCTGCGGGTCGCACAACCCAGTTATGTGGGGGTAATACATGACATTAGCTAGCTATCCATCCAGGGTATGATTTCAAGTAATATATAGATATGATAGATGATTTGCATGTATGCAGAAATTTAGTATGACACGATATGTTATGTTGAAATATGATTTATTCAGACTTATATAGAACGGTTTTACTTGATTTTTCAAATGCAGATAAATTGTGTACATATTTTCCTTACTTATCAGATACAGTTTATCATGTACAGTATATGTTTATAACACAATAATACTCGTGTTACCACACACTGATATTAGTCTATCTCCCTTATTGAGAGATGTCTCACCCCAGCAATATAAACATTTCAGGAAACCTAGACAGACGAGTGGAGTGAGCTTCAAGATAGAGGAGGCTATTAGTGCTACCCTGGCTAAAGGGTGAGTTGTTGGGTTGAGATCAGGTTGGTTTTTTGGGGTATGAACCTAGGATATTTATGGTCCTTTTTGGGATATATATGTGTATTTATGGACATAATAGAACTCTGGTATTATATATAAGGTTGAATAAATCATAGTTTTCGCTGCATAGTTGTCATGTATGTATGGACAAGTATATCCTCGGTTTCCTTTGGGGTCCAGGTCAATTTAGTTTATGTTATGTGGAAAAAAAAAATATAGCAGAATTTTTGGGGTCATTACAACTTTACAGTACGCAAGACACCACAACATAACGGTGTAGCAGAAAGGATGAACAAAAAAATAGCTAAAAGAGCTCGGTGTCTCAGGTTGAATGTATGACTTGTAAAGAATTTCTTTGCAGAAGTAGTGAATATGACATGTTTCTTGATTAACATGTCACTTAGTGTAGCATTAGATAAGAAAGTAGTAGAGGAAGTGTGGACAGGCAGCGCGATAGACTACTTTGATTTGAGAGTGTTTGGATGTCTAGCCAACGTGCATGTTTCTAGTGAGGAGAGATTGAAGGTTGATGTGAAGTCTAGACAGTGTATCTTTCTTGGGTATTAGAAAGAGGTGAAAGGTTTCAAGCTCTAGGATCCGAAGGCAAACAAGGTGGTGATTAGTAGAGATGTAGTTTTTTATGAGAAGTCATGTTGTAGCGTACTCAAGAAGAAGAGAAATAGGTGCCAAAAAATTGCAACAACAATGAGCATATGGTACATGTGGAGCAACAGACCCATGGTAGAAAAGACAATTTTTAGATGCACGGGGTTGTAGCTCAAAAGATCGGCAGTATCATAGTATAGCTATAGACAGGCCCAAATGCACTATCACACCACCCACTAGGTATGGTTTTGAAGATTTGGTTTCTTATGCACTGGCTATTAGTCGCAGGGATCCTACTACTTTTCAAGAGGCAGTACACATACAAGAGAAGAGTAGATGGATGAGTGCTATAGTGGAAGAGATGGAGTCTTTGCATAAGAACCAGACATGGGAATTGGTGGAGCTTTTAGAGGGGAAGATAGTGATAGGATGCAAATTGGTGTATAAGAAGAAAGAAGTAGTATCAGAAAAAAAGGGAGAAAAGTTCAAGGTTCGTTTAGTAGCAAAGGGTTACTCACAGATGAAAGGGGTTGACCATGATGAGATCTTCTCCCCAATGGTCAGACACACTTCCATCAGGGCAGTGTTGGGTTTGGTAGCATATTTTGATATGTAGTTGGAGCAGATGGATATAAAGACAACTTTTCTTCATGGTGATTTGGAGGAGCTAATTTACATGGTATGACCAAAAGGGTTCAGTTTGCCTGGACAGGAACACTTGATCTATAAATTGAGGAAATCACTTTATAGGTTGAAGTGGTCTCTGAGGCAATGGTACAAGTGATTTGACTCCTATATGATTCGGATTGGCTACAGGAGATGTGAGTATGATTGTTGTGTTTATGTGAAAAGTTTGATGATAATTCATGTATTTTTCTATTACTTTATGTGGATATAAGTTGATTGCTACAAAAAGTATGAGTGAGGTTAACAAGTTGAAGACTTTGATAAGCAAATAATTTGATAGGAATTGGGTGCATCCAAGAAGATTCTTGGGATGGAGATTCGTAGGGACAGAGCTTCTAGGAGATTATAGTTATCTAAGCGTAGCTATGTTGAGAGGGTGTTAGGGAGGTTCAACATGGATAATGCAAAACTAGTGAGTACACCTTTGGCGAATTATTTTAGATTGTCTACCGCCCAGTGCCCGAAGACAAATGATGAAGTTCAAGACATGTTAAAGGTTTCATATGCCAGTACAATGGGGTGCTTGATGTATGCTATTGTTTGTACAAGAACTGTTTTGGCACAGGCTGTCAGTGTGGTGAGCAAGTTTCTATCAAATATGGGACGACAACATTGGGATGCAGTCAAGTGGATTTTTAGATACTTGAGGGGCACTACAGACTATGACATTATGTTTGGCAGACAACAAGGTGATCTTTTAGTTGTGGGATATATGGATGTAGACTATGCAGGGGACTTGGATGATAGGACATCTATCATAGGTTATGTATTTACTCTTGTGGGGGGGGGGGGGTGTATTTGTTAGAGGTTCATGGTCCAGTCTCTAGTTGCACTATCTACTACTGAGTTAGAGTATACGACAGTAGCTGAGACTGTCAAGGAAGCTTTGTAACTTCCAGATTTGATCAAGGAGCTAGGTATTTTGTAAGGTGGAGTTCAGTTGCACTATGATAGTTAGAGTGCCATTTATTTGGTGAAGAATTAGGTGTATAATGCGAGTACCTAACACATAGATGTGAGGTTTCTTCTATGTTTTTTATTGCTCCATCTCTTTGTTTTCCCATACTATTCATCATAATTGTCGCACGTTTCACAACAACTAATCATATAGTTTGAAATGAATATTAAAGAAGGATAGATTTATGAAGTTTCACATATTGCAATTCATTAAAAAATTATTTTGTGATGGTTTAATTCTTGAATTGTATTTTGATTGGTTCATATATATATATATATATATATATATATATATATATATATTAAGGAATCTCACTAAAGTTCAAGTTTAAAATTTAAATATCAAACTAGTACAATTTAAATTTCAAGAAATGAAAGTAAAATTTAGTAAAATTTGGGAATTTGTGCTATAATTTACTCAAATACACTATGTACGTATTAGGATTACATGTAACTTATTACTCTTTCCATATCCATTCCCATCCTTGTAAAAATTTAAACATGTCATCCCAACATGCAAATGCACCACTGGTATACCTCCTAAAGTATGAAGAAAATATTATAAAAACATGTTATATAAGCATTTTTTAATTTTTAGTGTATTTGATTTAGTAATTTGAATTTTTTTTTTGGAGGGTAGCGATGTTTTAATATATTTGATAGTTGCAACTGTAGCATTTTCTCAAAATTAGCTACAACAATATATGCAACTATAATAGTAGTTCCTACTTTTCAAGTGTAACATTAGGGCAAAAGATATTGACTTTTCCATTGATATTTATTGAAAAAAAAAAAAAAGGACCCCGCAGGGGGGGGGGGGGGGAGGGGGGAGAGGGGTGTAAACTTCTTTAAATTTTTCAAAAATATATTTCACAAACCTCTCCTAAAATTTAGTAAAAGGTACGAACTTTCTTTATACTATAAAGATCTCATTTTTTTTTTTTTAAAGGGGCGGCACCTCCATTTATTTATTAATATACCCTCACTTTTGAATGAGGAATACCGTGGTTACAAGAAAAAACAAAAATGAGAGTATAGAAAAACCCTCCCAAAAAAAATTAGGACAACAAAACTAAACATAACTAAAAAATAAGATAAAAACATAAACACAACCAAAATCAAATCAAAATACACCAAACAAAACTCTAGAGTTGAACTAACGACGAACGAAAACGAGACCCCGCCTATTCATCCGAAGAATACCTTTCAGATAACGTGGTAGAAGCTGTTGTTTTTCGTAAATTACATTGTTCCACATTTCTCCTTCTTTAGCAAGAAAATTAGTTACACTATTGTCTTTCCTATATTGATGCATCACCATGACTTTCACTCCTTCTAACTCCACCACGAGCTCCTCCCAAAATTTCCAAAGATACCACAAAGTACATCTACCTTTCCGAAACCAATCAACTACAATTCACGAGTCACTTTCAATAATCACATTAAAATAATGCAAACGTTTGCACAAATGAATTCCTTTCCTGATTGCTTTTAATTTCGCACTATTATTCGTACCATTGTCAAAATTAATAACTTGAAAAAGCAGTTTTTACCATGTCATGGCAATCCCGAATAATTCTTACACCTCCTGAAGTACCTGGATTGCCCCTATAATTCCCATCACAATTAAGTTTATCCACCCTACCAGAGGCTTAACCCAAAAAATAACTTTTCCAGGCCTGTCACAAACTCCCTGATGCTTAATTTGAAACTCATTCAAAATCTTAATGTCCGACTTTTTCAATTTTTGAAAAGAATTGGCACTGTCAACAATAAAACTAACCCAGAATTGAACACTTTTCTGCATCTGATATGCACTTTGATAAACTCCTTCCATTCTCGCTTTACATCTTCGATTCCAGAGGCACCACGTAATCAAACACGGAATCAGCCCGATTAAAATACCTTTAATAGACGATTTTTTAGTATAGTGGAACCAATTTGCCATTTTATTTTTTCAGGGAAGAGATCATTGGAAAGAAATCCCCAATGCCACACTAGCCCAATGCCAAACCTCTGAAGCCACCACACCTAAAGAAAGAATATGATCAATATTTTCCTGACTTCTCTGAACGCAGCAATCACAAGCCGAAACCATCGATATTCCTTTGGCCTAAATTCTATCATCTACAACCCAACATCTAAACCAGGATCTCCATAAACACATTGAGATTCTTCTGGGCAATAAAAAATGCCAAAACCAGTCATTCCACACAAAATTTTCACTTCTGCTTCTCACTGCCTCCCAAGCCGTTTTTGTAAAAAAATTACCGTCAGGGGCAGGCTTTCAAACAAAAATATCTTGGCCACTTTTACCCGTTGGCACCTGGTGCAAAATTTTCATTGTTTTATCGGCACCAACCAATTTTAGTACTAAATCAGAGTTCCAATTATTATTCAGTTAGCAATCCTTAATACACAGTTTCTTGTTCAAAATATCCTCAATGCTCACAGATAATGGGTCTCATGACAGCCACTTATCAAACCAAAAAGAAGAGTTCCCACCTCTCACCAAAATTTTAACATTATCCATAACTTCTGGAATGGTGGCCATAATTGATTTCTAAAACCGAGAGTCATTTGGTCTCTCCTTCCTTATTAATAAATGATCATTTCTGCAATATTTAGTCCTGAAAAAACCTACCCACAGATTGTTAGAGGTGAGCAATCTGAAGACAAATTTCATGAGAAGAGATTTCTGAACTTTCTTAAGATCTCTCAGGCCCAGACCCCCTTCCGAGGTAGGTTTACAAATTTTCCCCCAAGAACGCCAATGAATCTTCCTTTTATCTTTCACCTCTCCCCATAAAAAATTATAAAGAAGAGAGTTAATACGAGAATATGTGACTTGCGAAACCTTAATAACAGACATCAAATGAATAGGCATGCTAAACAATACATGTCTTAATAAAATCAATCTTCTACCTTACGAGAGCAACTTAGATTTCCACCCTACAATTTTCTTTCTAATCTTCTTTACCTCCTTGGATATTTCATTTTTATGACACTTATACCCAATTCACTTACTTATATACCATTATGTCCAAACAAGAGTATAAGTGACTTGAAAATCACATGTCTAGTGATAAAGTGAGATTTTTGAAACGTGTTTTGTTTTTGTAATTTTGTATTTTGTATTTTTTTTTTTTGGTCAAATCTTGAATGAGTTTAGTGACTAGTGATGCCAGAAATCCAATCTAATCTTTGTATCTCCACATAATTCATTACAATAAACTATAATCAAGAGAAGAAAGAAAGTTGGGAAACACTTGTATTGGGATAATGTATAAATACTATAATTATATATTTTTTATTTATAAAATCTAGAATGTGCCTCTTATCTTCTTTTGATGTATGCTTTTTTAAGTTTCCCTAAGGTCCAAATGGTTAAATTCCCATAAGATTTATATGCCCCATCAATTAGGGGGAATAACATACCATAGGAGACGTATAAATTATACCACTTTAATATGCCTCTTTAATACAAGGAAAACCATAAATGATCTCTTTCCATTAATGACTTTCAAATCATGTGCACCATGATCTATTTTTACCTCATATTAGGTGCACCCTCGTCCCAAGCTTTAGAAGATGGTTTTAGATTTGAAAAATATTTCAAACATCACATTTCTTTGCAAAATCCACATGTTAATTAGGAACAAAACTCATCTATTGAATATGAGTAGGGTTCATTTGTTATTTATGACTAGAGCTTATTTGTCAATTATGAACATGGTCCATTTCTCATTTATGAGTAGCACTCATCTATCAATTATATATGAGCATAGCTTATGAAAGTAAAGTGCAAACCCAAGATGGGGGTGAATTAGATATTTAAAATTTATTACGTGGAAGTTTGACTTATTTTAAACCTTTTTAACAAGTATCGATCACAATCTCAATCACCATACATTAACTATACCAATTAGCAATCCTAGATATATATGGAATTTAAAAACACAATCAAAATTTTACCTTCAGCAAGTTTAACAATCAACTCTGAATTCCAACAATGAATAAGTATATTCTTAAAACAAGATTCAATAATTTTAATTAAGTGAGTATCCTTCTTATACTTGAACAATCAAACAACTAAAATGATTTTACCTCAACCAACCAAATTAAATTAAGAGTTTCAACAATTAACAGATTTCCAATCGAAAACTTAAACCATACAAAGCATTCACCATCTAATTTAATTAATCAAAGTGATCCAAATCAAAACTCAGTATTCAATAGGTTTTCCCAATAAATTTTAAACATGCACAGCAACTAATAAGTGCAGAAATTAAATAGAGATAGGGAAAGAAGATTGAACACACGGATTTTTTACAAGGTTCGACTTCCTGCCTCCGTCCTTGCCCCAATCAACTTGCTGTGAGGATTTTCCTTACCCACTCCGTTCAACAAGTGGAGCAACTTCTCTTTGTTGGAAGGTGGAGACCCCTCTCTAGCAAGAACACCCTCTCGCTAGGCATCAACTCTATCTCTCAGTTGTCAAATTGCGAAAACAACAAATCAATTGTTCGTACAAGTAGATTACTCTCACAATAGAGCAGATTTTGTACAAAGATAAAATCACTATATACTCTAAACAGTAATTTGCAACGAAGCTCAATAAGAAATCAAAGGTTTTCTTATTTGTATGAATGAGAATTTTAGAAGATAGAAAGAATCAGAAAAACAAATTAGGGCTTAAGGATTTCGCACAACAGCTTTTCAAGAAGAACTCAAAGTAATCGTGAGTATATTGTGTGTATTGGTACCCTATATAATAACCCTTATATAGTTTAGGAATGAACCTTACCATTTTACGCAAGTTTGAAAACCATATCTTGTAATTTTGGAAAGAAATAACGCAATTCATAAGTTTAAAACACAGGCATCAGTCGCCTGAACCATTTAAAATAAGCGCTCCAAAATTGGCAGTAGTAGTTTAGTCGCCTAAACTCATGAGTTCAGTCACCTGTCCCTATTCTAATTTCTTTTTACACTGGCAATAGTAGTTCAGTCATCTGAGCAATTTGTCTTAGTCGCCTGAGCACTCTATAACTCAGTATATTTTCATATATTTTTGTTTCCAAAACTTGTTTGTTTTACTTTGAAAAGAATTTTGGACTTGTAAAAATATTTTTCAAAATTTTAAACAAGTCTCTAAGTCTAATTTTTATTCCTAAGAGTTTCATAAACAAATTTGAAGTTTAAGAGTACTTACATGAGACTCTAAGAATATTCAAATACAAGTAAATCCTAAGTCTTCATATAGTATTGCTTTAACGTCGTCCAAGCTTGATCCATATTTCAATGAGCTTGTATTCTTCATGATATGTGAATTTAAGTTAAGCTTTTGTCAATCTTTACCAGATTTATCCATTGTGCTTGTGAGAAATATACCTGAAATTAATCTTGAAAACATGATTAGTATCCTTAGTTTGTTATCATCAAAATGAAATTAAATCTTGTTAGACCAACAACTTATATGTTGAATATGTACAAAGCTCATCTATTGTATATGAGTACGACTTATCTATTAATTTATGAGCATGTTTCATCTGTCATTTATGAGTAGAGCTCATTTGTCAATTATAAGTAGGAATCAATCGTAATTGGTTATTCTACTAAGTAAGCCTATTTGGCCTTTTATCCTTTGTGACCTCATAGCAGCTAGCTTGTGTGACCCTTCAAGGTTTATCCTTCACAACCTTATTCACTAGCCACCTTAAGACTAAGTTTCCTTCTTGGTAATTTTCTACACATAAACTGCTAAAAGAGACAATTGCATTCTCACAATAATAGAATACTAATAATATTGAAATACACAACGGTTTTTTAGGAAAGTTAAATTCATTATGGGAAGAAACAAGGGAGGAGCTTGAAACTTCCAAGAAGAAAAGAACATCAAGAGGATTACCTGGTTCTCAAGATGATGGGATCAAGCTTAAAAAGAAAGAAGAGTACAAAGATCACCCCCTTCTAGGTTTGATCAAACATACAAAACTCCTCCCAATTTAACAAACATAGATTCCTATTTGTACGTCCAACTCCATTAATACAAGTTTGATAGACATCTATGAGATACTAGTGAGGTGTTAGTGTATTTCTCCCTGAAGATTCTCCTATTCCTCCGCTTCCATATTTCCCAACATATGGCTACCGGAATTGCAATTTCAAGCTTCTAATTAAGAAGCCCATTGAGTATAAAGAAGTTACAAGTGCAGAATAATGAAGCAAACTCATTTGGCATAACCCAATGAAGATATAATCTCTGCCACATAGAGACCCAAATCTGCATCCTGAAAGAACAACGGAGGAAGAGATGATCGACTCCTTCATTATCCTTCTTACAAGGGAAGCACATTGAGGCCAACCTCCAACCTCTTTTTTACAAATCGTCAGCCATCAAGATTATGTTTTTAACTGCCTACCAGCACAATGTTGTTTCAATAAGTGTATTTACCAATAAATTTTTTATTTGCACTTGCTCTGTTTCATTTGCAATTTAGATGACCTTTTGTCAATTCTTATTCATACAAATATGTTGGTCCTATTAGCTCATTGGTATTCTAAAGTGTGTTACAATAACTAACAAATTAATTGATATAATTAAATGTAAGTGAAGGATGTAATAAGTCACTAGTGTATATTTAAGGTGTATTGGAATCTTATTGAGGGGATTACTATAGGTTGGGTGAATATAGCATTGAGCAAAAGGTTACACCATGCAGGTGGTCAATCATTCTGCACTAGTACCAATTGATGGCATAGGGGAGTATTATTATTACAAAAAAATGCACTATCATAACTCATCATGATAAAATTGTGGTACATAGAATATACTTAACAATCATGAGGCAGCCAATTTTATAGGCTAATCCTCATATACAATAATAGTTATTTGAAACTGTTGTACGTTTTTACCCATACTAACTCATATAGCAGTAAAAGTGTTATTTTATTTTTCCCAACAAATTTAGGTGGACAAATAGCTCTGCATGAAATTATATTTCATTTATCATTTAAACGTGACCTCCACTATCTAACTAAAAATAGGATAAAAAGTATAGACAATGATACATACTATACATTTAATTTTTATTACAAAAAGCACACTGTCGCGACGTCCCGAACCCGGCCCAGAGAACCAATCTCTGGTTTAAAAATGGGTTCGGCTTGCGAACTGGGAAAAATGAATGTGTATTTTGAAAATGTGAATTTTCGTGAAAAACGATGTGTGGTGGAGTCGCCACTAACCTTTTGAAGTGTGGTTAGAACACTTGATTACTACCCCGTTAGGGGTAGAATCGGTCTACGTCACCAAAGTTAGGCTCGGGAGTATGGTTACGCAAGGGGAAGGTATTAGCACCCCCTACACGCCCGTTCTTACGAATGGTACCAGATTAATAAAGAGTTTTCCCGAAATAAATGTAATAAGCTTTTAAAGATCACTCCCTTTCAAAAGTCAAAAACAAAATGAAAATACTATATAGGTATTCCCTCAGAACCGGGGCAATCTAGTACTCCGAAGAGTCAATGTTCTCGTTGGCAATCATCGGGAAGGAAAATCGAAAATAGGATACAAAATACGCTCCCGAGGATTTTGAAATCTATAGGTTTTTTTTTTTAAGTATCAAAAATACTATTTCGGGAGGTTTTTGAGATTGGTTCGGGATTGGAATGAATTTTTCTTGTGCCTAAAAAGATATTTTTGTGATTTTTCCTAAGTGTGAAAATGATTTTTGATATTTTTTCCCGAACTTTCAAAATAACACAAATGAAATCAATTGAAACCAAAATGTGAAAATACTTTTGGAATTTTTGAAAATTTCATGATTTTTGTGAATTTTATGGATACAACAATAATATACAAGCGAAATGGAGAAAACTGGGGTGAACCGGTTTGGGAATGGTGAGCCGGTCAAACGTTGACCAGTGTGGGGGGGAAAAACCATTTTAAGGTCTTGGTCGAGACCAATGATTTTTCGAAATTTTCCAATGTCCTATGGAATACAACAGAATTTTAGACAACAATCACGAAAGTCATGGTTTTAAAGATATGCCTTTAGAATGTATTTTTGAAAATCTTGAATGTAGGGAAACAAATCTAACCTTTGCCAAACATGTTAGAAACTTTCTTGGATTTTCTTCAAAAATTTTCAAAGGTAAATAAGTTTCAAAGCTTTAAAAATTTTTGAATTTTCTTTGAAAATTTTTCTGAATTTTTGTGTCTTTTATGAAAATTTTTTTGTTTTTTGTTTTTTTATGAGTTAAAAGGAAGCTATTTAAAGTAAAGAAAAGTGAAATAAAGTCAAATAAACCAACAGAGGCCGATTAGGGAAAGGGGGACGGAAATGTAACGTAGGAAGAGAAAGTTCATTGGTCTTACCTATCGTCTTTTTCTCCTTCGGTCTTCTTCTCCTGTCTGTGAATCCGCAAGGTTAGTCTACAGCGCCTTCCTGAGGGTTGTTCTTGAGTTCCGACTCGAGGCACTAGGGAGTACCTTCTTCAAATGGAGTGACCCGGTACCGGTAGGAAAAGGGATCAATCGATCGCTTGATCTTCTTTCGTTTTCCTCTGCTCCGGTCTTCTTTTCCTGTTGATGAGTCTACTAGGGCCACTCCACAACGTCTTCCCGAGAGTTGTTCTTGAGCTCTGATTTGAGGCACTACGGGGTGCCTTCTTCAAATGGGGTGACTCAACACCGATAGGAAACGGGATTAGTCGACCTCTTGATTTTTACTCAAAAAAAAACTAACTTCACAAACTCGTGATAGAAAACTTCAATATTTGAAATCTTCTCCTTACCACCACTAAGAGCTCCTCCCCTTGTGCTTGAAATGAGAGGGCTATTTATAGGCTTAGCTTGGGGCAAGCATAGGAAAGAAGACATAGGGGAGTCATGATGGGGGGAACCAAGTATGGGAGGAAGAATGATGAAGGGAAATTAGCATGGGAAGAATGATAAAAGGAGAAAACATGACATGTGGTGAGTGATGATGGAGGGAACAAAGTATGGGATGAAGAATAATGAAGGGAATATAGCATGGGAAGATTGATAAAGGGAGGAAACATGACATGTGGTGAGTGATGATGGAGGGAACAAAGTATGGGATAAAGAATAATGAAGAGAATATAGCATGGGAAGATTGATAAAGGGAGGAAACATGACATGTGGTGAGTGATGATGGGGGGACAAAGTATGGGATGAAGAATTATGAAGGGAATATAGTATGGGAAGATTGGTAAAGAGAAGAAACATGACATGTGGTGAGTGAGGATGGGGGAACAAAGTATGGGATGAAGAATTATGAAGGGAATATAGTATGGGAAGATTGGTAAAGGGAAGAAACATGACATGTGGTGAGTGATGATGGGGGAACAAAGTATGGGATGAAGAATTATGAAGGGAATATAGTATGGGAAGATTGGTAAAGGGAAGAAACATGCCATGTGGTGAGTGATGATGGGGGAACAAAGTATGCTTGCATTTGACAAATTAAAATAAATAAATAAATAATAATAATAATAATAATAATAATAATAATAATAATAATAATAATAATAATATGAGGGTTCTAGAAGCTGTGTGGAGCCCATCGGAGATGTGTGGGTCCCACGCGCCATGTGGGGTCCACAAGCCGTTTGAGGGTTACAAAAGCCCGAGCTAGCAAGGCACCGGATATGTGGATCCGGACTAGCATACCAGAGGGGGTAACGTGCACCGGATGTAGGAATCCGAGCTAGCGTACCAGGAGAAGTGGGGCACACAAACCGTGTGGGGCCCAATTGAGATATGTGGGGCCCACAAGCCATGTGGGACCTAAAAAGATACGTGGGGTCCACAAGCCATTTAAGGGTTATAGGAACTCGAGCCAGTAGACACAAGCATGCCAAAAGAGGTAACGTGCATCGGATGTAGGAATCCGAGCTAGCGTACCAGAGCAGGTAACGTGCATCGGATGTAGGAATCCGAGCTAGCGTACCAGAGGGGGTAACGTGCACCGGATGTAGGAATCCGAGCTAGCGTACCAAAGAGGGTAACGTGCATCGGATGTAGGAATCCAAGCTAGCGTACCAGGAGAAGTGGGGTCCACAAACCGTGTGGGGCCCAATTTGAGATATGTGGGGCCCACAAGCCATGTGGGACCTAAAAAGATGTGTGGGGTCCACAAGCCATTTAAGGGTTATAGGGACCCGAGCTAGTAGACACAAGCATGCCAAAAGAGGTAACGTGCATCGGATGTAGGAATCCGAGCTAGCGTACCAGAGCAGGTAACGTGCATCGGATGTAGGAATCCGAGCTAGCGTACCAGAGGGGGTAACGTGCACCGGATGTAGGAATCCGAGCTAGCGTACCAAAGAGGGTAACGTGCATCGGATGTAGGAATCCAAGCTAGCGTACCAGGAGAAGTGGGGTCCACAAACCGTGTGGGGCCCAATTTGAGATATGTGGGGCCCACAAGCCATGTGGGACCTAAAAAGAAGTGTGGGGTCCACAAGCCATTTAAGGGTTATAGGGACCCGAGCTAGCAGGCACAAGCATGCCAAAAGAGGTAACGTGCATCGGATGTAGGAATCCGAGCTAGCGTACTAGAGCGGGTAACGTGCATCGGATGTAGGAATCCGAGCTAGCGTACCAAAGGGGGTAACGTGCACCGGATGTAGGAATCCGAGCTAGCGTACCAAAGATGGTAACGTGCATCGGATGTAGGAATCCAAGCTAGCGTACCAGGAGAAGTGAGGTCCACAAACCGTGTGGGGCCCAATTTGAGATATGTGGGGCCCACAAGCCATGTGGGACCTAAAAAGATGTGTGGGGTCCACAAGCCATTTAAGGGTTATAGGGACCCGAGCCAGTAGACACAAGCATGCCAAAAGAGGTAACGTGCATCGGATGTAGGAATCCGAGCTAGCGTACCAGAGCAGGTAACGTGCATCGGATGTAGGAATCCGAGCTAGCGTACCAGAGGGGGTAACGTGCACCGGATGTAGGAATCCGAGCTAGCGTACCAAAGAGGGTAACGTGCATCGGATGTAGGAATCCAAGCTAGCGTACCAGGAGAAGTGGGGTCCACAAACCGTGTGGGGCCCAATTTGAGATATGTGGGGCCCACAAGCCATGTGGGACCTAAAAAGATGTGTGGGGTCCACAAGCCATTTAAGGGTTATAGGGACCCGAGCTAGCAGGCACAAGCATGCCAAAAGAGGTAACGTGCATCGGATGTAGGAATCCGAGCTAGCGTACTAGAGCGGGTAACGTGCATCGGATGTAGGAATCCGAGCTAGCGTACCAAAGGGGGTAACGTGCACCGGATGTAGGAATCCGAGCTAGCGTACCAAAGATGGTAACGTGCATCGGATGTAGGAATCCAAGCTAGCGTACCAGGAGAAGTGAGGCCCACAAACTATGTGGGGCCTAATGGAGATATGTGGGGTCCACAAGCGATGTGGGGTCCACAAGCCGTTTAAGGGTTATAGGAACCCGAGCCAGCAGGTACAAGCATGCAAAAAGAGGTAACGTGCATCGGATGTAGGAATCCGAGCTAGCGTACCAAAGAGGGTAACGTGTACCGGATGTAGGAATCCGAGCTAGCGTACCAGGAGAAGTGGGGTCCACAAACCATGTGGGGCCCAATTGAGATATGTGGGGTCCACAAGCCATGTGGGACCTAAAAGGATGCGGGGTCCACGAACACCATGGGACCTATAAGAATGTGTGGGGTCCACAAGCAGTGTGGGACCTACTAGGGTGTGTGGGGTCCACAACCAATGTGGGACCTACTAGAATGTGTGGGGTCCACAAGCAGTGTGGGACCTACAAGGGTGTGTGGGGTCCACAACCAATGTGGGACCTACTAGAATATGTGGGGTCCACAACCAGTGTGGAAAGGTTTTGACATGAGGTCTCCTCGGAAAGGCCTGGTTAAAATTAGGGTGTCGACACACACAACTTTCAACAATCAATAGGTTATTATTTGGAGCTATGCTATTCTTGATCACAAGGTTTTCACTTCTATTTATGAGTGTTTTGTGCTTAAAAGTAAGACAATTAAACTTATACAAGTTAGAAACATACCTTTTCTCCGATGTAGACAAAAAAATGTTGTAATGACAATTCAATAAATAGCTCTAACTTTTAGGTTGGGCATTTCATCAAGCACATGGTATGCTTGCTCATGCAAGTAAGCTAGATGCTTAAAAGACCTACTACCGGTAGAACATGGGTAAGCACAACGACCCCATATCCCTTTTCTCCAATCCTCCTTGGGCATTGGAGTTAAGGTACTCATCTTTTTATTTTTGGGTCATGTTAGACCTTAGGTCGAGTCATTACTTGATTTTAGGGAGGTCAATCAAAGTGCCCCCCTTTTTGTTTGTTGCAAGGATTATCACAAGGAAAGCAAACTTAATTTTCAAAAGACAATGTCAGATAATTGATGCAAAAATTTGATCTTGATCTCTGCATACATAGTTTGACTAAAGGAAAGGAAGAAAACAAAAAGTTTGAAAGACCCCTAGTGGCCTCTAAGGTGTTCTATGATGCTTAAGTTAATTAGTATTGAGATAATATATAGGTAATATATTTATAATTTTTAGGATAAAATCTAGTAACACCACCCAAATTTTTTGAATATGACATTCCATCCCCAAGTTCTCAAAAACTACCAAAAACCCCTTGAGGTTTAATTTTATTGACAAAAGGAACCTTCTATTAGTTGGTTGTTAGTCAACCATTAAGTACAACAACAACAACAAACCTTGAGTCCCACTAGGTGGGGTCGAATATATGAATCTTTTTTCGCCAATTCACCCGATCTAGAGCATTTTTATCTATTAGATTAAGGGTTATTAAATCCTTCCTCACTACATTTTTTCAAGTTATTTATGGCCTATCCCTACCCCTTTTTATGCTAGAAACCATAACTAATTCACTCCTCCTCACAGGTGCTCTACCAATTAATTCTGCGTTCAAATTCTCAAATCATTTATGTCATCCCTCACTCATCTTGTTTTCAACCGATGCTATGCCTAAATTATTGTGTATATGTTTATTTCCTATTTTATCTTTTAATGTTCAACCACCTATCATCCTTAACATACACATCTCAACAACTTTCATTTTTTGGACATGTTTCTTAATTGTTCGGCATTCTGAACCATAAAAGCATAGCTAACCTTATAATCATTTTTATAAAACTTTCCTTTTAATTGTAAGGGTATTCTACGATCACTCAACACACTTGACGCATTCCTCCATTTTACCTAACCAATCTTAATCCTATATACTACATCTTCTTATATTTCCCTTTCACCTTGCATAATAGATCTAAGATATCTATTATTTTATCCATAATAAAATGACAATTTTACTCTTTGCCTTCAATTTTGATAAGATAAATTAAGAAATACATTAATTTAATAAATTAAGTTGAAAAAATTGATCAGTTAAGTATAATATGCTTTGAAACTTGAACTTATAAGTAAAATAAACACCCAACTGTTGATTCAGGTCAATCAATTGACATAAACGTGATAGAATAATTATATTATTATTTAAAAAAATTACATTAAAAAATAAATAATACTAACAACTCAAATAAAAAAAAAGAACACTTAGCTAATTACATTGTTCCAAAATATTTTAAATATACATTTTTTTTGTAAATTAAATGGCTAAATATATCTTTTAAATATAGCACACAGTTTAAAAATTGGCTCGGATCAACCGGTTGCTCAAATTGTCACTTATTTTTCAGGTTTGATTGAATATCATATTTAATAACATAACAACTAGAACAAAATCGGGAATCGATGAATTGTCTCAAACAAAGATCAACCAATTAATATAAATTTGAGTTTTCTTTGTTCATTTAACATTCATATTTCACGTGCCGAAGAACTAACATTCAATTTTATAAATTATAAATTTTGAAATTTTAGTTTACATTTTTTTAACATTATGTTTGATAGGTTATTTACATTTAAAAAAACCGAATTATATTTTATTTGTTCTATGATACATTTATTCATTAATTTTTTATGGAAATTGCATCAAACATAAATATTGTAGCATTATATTTTTAAAAAATATTTGAAATAATAAATCTTTTTGATTGCTCTGATGTCAATTGGTTCATTTAAAGATTTGTTTAATTAGTTTTCAAGATATTAATTGACCAATTTTATAAATTTAATTTATTAAATTGACGTAATTTTAAAATGTCATTTTATTATAGGTAAAATTTATTTTTTCACATATACTTAATGGTTATCTAATGGTCAATGAGGGGAAGGTTTATTTTTGCCAATAAATGCTTTTTCTGATAGGTTTTGAAATTCCATGGGATAGAGTAAATTCAGAGAGCATTTTCTTTTTTCCTTGCATCTCTTTGATATAATGTCCCTCAATTAATGCCTTCCAAAAGACATATGTAAATTATAAGGTATTTTTACCCATATCAACGACTTTTGTCCACAACATTAATTAGCAACTATAAAGTAAAATGACAACCATGCACACAACCTCAATATCAAGCATGCCTTTCATAGCTAAAATATATATATATCACACACACATATACCTTTATAATCATGACTTTCACATAAAAAAAACAAGGAACTTTTTTTAATATGATTTTTAAATATTTTGTAAATTAAGAATCTTAATAAATAACAGTACTTTAATGATTTTTTTTTTTAAAAGCTCATCTCATTTCCCTTCCACCCTTTAAATTTTTATTTTATTTTTTAAATATTTTATATTTAATATAATTAAACATTACCATACCTAATATTATCAATATAATTTTTAAAAAATTATTACTAATAAGTAGTATATAAAATTATTGATAATAGATATTAGCAATTGTCAATTATTGCAAATTATTATATAAATATTATATAATATAATTAATGAGGGGTTCAGTGTAATTGCCATGTACATATAAATAGTGGCTAAAAAGTATTTAAGTAAAATAGTGCTTGAAAATAAAATAACATGAGATACTAAAAGAAAAGAAAAACTAGTTATTTTAAAATCTGAAAAATGAAAAATTTTGAAATCATATAATAATGTGTTGCAAAATATACGAATCCAAGTCCAGTGCCAACTTCCAACTAAAAAATTTATATGAAGTACAGAGTCATAAACTGTATTCATACACAAACTAATTAATAATATTAATTACCTTTATTTCTTCAACCAGAATTTGCCTTAATTTAAACCCAACCCAGAAGCCTATACCAAATTCTGCCCAACCCCTAGCCTAAAATCCTAAAATTAACCCTACAACTCTGATCATAATTACCTACCTGTTAGCTAAAACCTATCTAACCTAAATCTTCATCAGACCCACAAATCACAATTACTTAAATGTTAGGCAAAAAAGAGATGCAGTTTTAAGTTTTGAATATTTTAATTTAATATTGATACACCAGTGAGACCTCTCCTATTTTTTCTTAAAAAATATATATATTTGCTTATTTAATATGCATGTTTGTTTTTCAAGAGAAGTAAATGAAGAGAAATGTTTTTTGCAGAACAATTTTCACACTAATTTCAATTGTTTTATATATGTGTGTGTGTATTGTTATCAGAAAGAAGTTCATATTGGATCTAGACTACACAAGGAAAGGTAGCTCATCTCTCATTCCATATCTCTTCTCATCTCTCCTAATATTCTAACCCAGCACCTCCAAATAAAAAAATTTCTCAAGCTTTCATAATTAGTCATGAGAAAATTTTTCGGTAAAAATAAAAATTCAATATATAGAAATTTGACGAAATTCAAATTCAAGAAAAGAATGATATACACATTGTTGAGAATTTCACTTGTGAGTTTATCCCACAATGAAAAATTTGAATGGATGATGGGTGCTTATATGCATGGTTGGACCCAAGACCCAAGACCCGATAGGCTTAAGTTTTTGGGTCAAGTTGATGTTCACCCATGTGTATCAAGTCCACCATGAACTCCTCTAGTGCTAACACACAAGCACTTTTAGTTTTTGCGTGACAAAACCTAAAAGTTTTCCAAAGGATAATCCTAATTTATGTTATTCATTTTAAAATTAAGCACTAATCAAATTGCATCAATCAATTAGATATCTTCATTTTTTCTTGGTAAATTAGAAACCTTTTATATTGACAGGTAACTGGTTAGTTCATTCCTCATACTAAATAAAATTCCTTGTGTGCGCTTCTTCCCAAGATTAAAACCTGAAACGATCTCTCAAACTCTAATTGTAACAACCTGCTTATCTTAATATAAAATGAAACTTACTAAATAGAATAGTCAACTCGAACTCGTGGGTAACAGGGACATCTATCAATCACAGCGGAAACCTAAGCAGCAGTAAATATAAATCACATTTTCAAAACCATAGAATACGTAATACTAGAGTCTACTGTAATTCCATAATACTATGTTTATATACAATCTCCAAAGTGCCAAAACAAACCTAAGATCATACAACAAAAATCTTTTGATCCTAGTACAAGACTTACCCTCCTGACGGGGTAACTTGATAAACTCAACGGCCGCCACGACCCGCCAGTCTCTCAGGGTCTCCTGAAAAATTAACTAAATTCGAGGGTGAGACACTTCTCAGTAAG
Organism: Malania oleifera; assembly: GCF_029873635.1. NCBI lineage: Eukaryota > Viridiplantae > Streptophyta > Magnoliopsida > Santalales > Ximeniaceae > Malania > Malania oleifera. Next base: position 80,302,648 of record NC_080423.1, on the reverse strand, counting down.
GGAAAATAAATTAAATACAGTTATGTGATAACATGAATATTTATTGCAGTTATACATACTCAGTACATTTCATATATCTAAAAAACATACATCATAATATGGTGGAATAATCATATACTTTCATATTTTCTAATAATTCATACTTTTTGAAATGTCTGTTATAGCTAATAATACTGAAAACACACCCAAGATGAATAGTTAGCTGATATCATGTATTACCCCCCATAACAGGTTGTGCAGCCAGAAGGCGGGACCCTACAATAGCTGGCCGACCACTGTCGAGTCAAAAATATCCATAAGTACGATGGGCTCGCCACACCCTGGTCCGGACTGCCAGGTGGACGTCCACACTCTACACTGAAAGCCACATCGACTATCCATCTCTCACCCCCCCCCCAGTGGGGTGGTTAGCACTAATCTGATCATAGATATCTGATCTATAAGCTATGGTACCGTGCTCCTGAACTAAACTAAACTAACATTCGGATTCTAATAACATATAATACATGAGATTATAACATTTTTCATCATTTCATAAATACGACCTCGCACCAAAAATTATTTCATAAGTACGGCCTCGCGCTGAACATTTCATAAATGCCTCGCGCCAAAATCATTCCATATATACGGCCTCACGCCGAACATTTCATAAATACGACCTCGCGCTGAAATCATTTCATAAATATCATTTTGAAAATAAATCAATTATCATGTATTTTCAACATCATTTTGCACTGTAACATTTCATATTCCTGAAAACATGCTTCATTCGTAATAAAGTCATATCGTAATACATTTCACGTAAAGTAATATTCATGCCACACATTTGTCATATAAAGTCATACATTGTATTCTAAAAATCATAATTTCTGGCATCTCATTCATATATATACATTTCAACATAATAGCAGTATTTTCCCAAACGTGCATTTCCTTTGTTATATACAGATATAATACATGCTTTCCTAAAAATAAATTTACTCATACATAAAAATAATTTGCATGAAAAATAACTGCTTTAGTTTATTTCCTTACCTGGCTACTGAGAAAAGCCCCTATAAATTCTAGTCTCACACCCGTAGGATTTCCTAATCAATACCCTGAAAATGAAAACTTTCAGTACTAAACTTCAGTATTTTCATGCGAATATAATTTCCTATAACTACAGTAGGACCAAATTTGGCATAAAAAGTCTTACCTCAACTCAGGGATGATTTTCAACGGGGTTCCACCAACGATCCGCTCTGGCAGATATGCAGAGAACTTCTCCAGGAACGTCGTGGTGGCTTCAAATCCTCGAACCGGCAGAAATCCAGCCCGAAATCAAAGGGAGAAGAGGAGGGAACCGAAAGGAGGGAAAGAGAGAGAGAGTGAGAGTGAGAGAGATTTCTTAATTTTTACGTTTAAATCTGGATTTCTACTATTTATAGGGTCAGATTCGTCAACGAGACACGTCACCTCGTCGACGAGTCCTGAAGAAAGTTCGTCGACGAACCTGTACCTTCGTCGACGAATTTCAGACTCCCCTAAAACCCTCTCTCGGTATCTTCTCGTCGATGAAACTTGGCTTCGTCGATGAAACCCTCTTATACCCTCGTCGACGAATCCCCCGTGTTCGTCAACGAGGACCTAATGATTTCCCTCGATTAATACTCCCAAAGTGCAATGTTGTCGACGAACGCGAAGTTTTCATCGACGATGTCGACTTCCTCCTTCTATTACTGTTTCCATTTCCCTTCCTCTTTATTATATAAATCCCTTTATTATTCGAGTTGTCACACTAACCATTTGATTACTTCCTCAAAACCTCTTACTTAACATTTAATTATGCCTTATAAAAAATATAATGCATGAATGTGTTTTATATAATTGTAAAAATGTTAACCCTATGGGTCATTTCCAGTTTTGATAATGACAAATACTTTGGTATTTAATGGTTGTTAAGTTTGTGTGCAGGTTCTTATTGGCAAATTCATATGATGACATTTGGCAACCTGAAGAAAAGGAAGACCCCGGCATATTTATTTGTTGTAATTTTTATTTGGGTCTGTAATCTTAATTAAGAAAACGTCTGTAATAATTTGCATATCATGCATGTAAGAAAGTAAACTCAAGACCTTAGAAAGACCTCAGGGATCATCATTCGGTTGACCGATGCTGGATTTTTTTTGTGTCCTCAAAAGACCTTAGAAAGACCCTAGGTCCCAGCACTAGCACATAAGATGTCTCCAAAATCACTTAACATATCAGGGGAGTTAACTGAAGCAAAATTAGACTTAAATGAAAAATCTTGTGAGTGGTCGAGTGACTGAACCTGCCAGTTCAAATTGCCTCGGTCGACCGAACCATGGATGGGTCAACAAGTTGACTTATGTTCGGCAGATTGAACCAAAATGTACATATCTTCCACGGTCAATCGAACCTGTGTCAGGTTACTTTTCACCAACTCGGGTGCCCGAACCTCAACGTTCAAATAATGCTCGGGCGACCGAACTTGTGAGTTTAGTCAACCGAACTTTATACCAGGCACTCGAACTACAGTATTTTTTAGGAATCACTCAGTTTAGCGAACTGAACTACTTTTCAGGCAACCGAACCTCAAAAACACTTTTTTTGTGTTGTGTCTATTCAGGCGCCTAAACCTTGGACCGAGCACCTGAAAACTTTCGGGTTGTTTATTTTTTTCACCAAGGTTAAAGTGTTTAAATGGGGTTATTTTCTTTAGATAGGTTTAAAACTTTTTTAATAATGCCCATTGAGTCTCCAACGATCATAATCTTGCCTATGCCTATATATACAAGCTCATTTGCAAAATTAATGGGAGATTAGCAAAATCATTAAGCCAAAATTCTCTTAAAATTTTCATAACCTATTTGGCTCATACTACTCCCATTCACTCTCATACGCTTACTCCTTGTTTATCCAAGTATTATGAGAGTTTCTAGATTGCTTGTCCTCCATTTTAAAAAGCCCACAACTCTCATTTGAAATTTGTATTGTTTGATTTTTATCTTAAGAGTTAGGCTAGAGTTGTTCCCACTGATTTTAACAAATAAATCGTGTGTGTAAAAACTAAGTAGCTTGAGGGGCTTTGCATTGATATTGCAAGATTCCTTAGACTTATATTTTGTGTGCAAAAAAATATTTTACAAGCTCGTTTTCAAACAACTCTTGTGCTTGTTACATTGAAGAAAATATTTTTGAGTTTGTTTGAATATTATTGCTTACATCTTTGAAACACTGATCTGACATTGAGATTTGGTATACTTGGTTTTCAAAGAATAGCCTGTTGAAATACTCTTGTACTTGATTGACCATAAACATTACATTGAAGGTTGATTGCACACATATACATCACTGAACTTATAGATCCTATATTATTGTTGTGCATTGATTAGTGCTTGTGCTGAATCGTTAGATAGTCTGCTTAGTTAAGAAGCATTTGTTTGTACGCAAATTTAAATATTCGTTGTATTCTATACGTGGGCCTGAAGAGGGAGACTAGCCCTGTTGAATAGTTCCAGATTGGCTTAGATCCGGTTAGGAAAATTAGGTGCACCACCCTAGTAAAGTGTAGGTTGAGGTCAACCCTGCTAATTGACCTAGTTGTAACTGGTGTCATTCCACCCGTTAAGTGAGCATTAGTGGAATTCTCGGACTTGTGAGCTAAAGGTAGGGACATAGGCAATATTGGTCGAACCCCGATAACATATCATGTGTGCAATGTTTACATTTTCGCAATTTACATTCCTACACATGTATGTTATTTTATGAACGCTGCGCATGATTTAATTTCCGCACATTTTATTTATCTGCGCATTTGGAATTCCATAGAAAGACCATAGATTGTGAAATACTGCTTACATCTGGTTTAACTTAGGAATAAATTTTAAAATTTCAATTCACCCCCCTTTTGGGAATACACCAAAACTAACAAAAGCTCTTAAAATTAAGGAGTGCATCTAAATCTTATGAAAATAATATATATATATATACAAGTGCTTGTGACTTGGGCCAGCTTAAGCGCTAAGGGCGACTTGTGATTTTGGTGACCCCAAGGTCACGGGTTCGATTCCCCCTTGAGACATTACGCCGATGAATTACCAGGGGTGCATCAATAGGCGGGCGGTTTCACCCCCCGAGTTTGGTGTCGCACCATAGTATCCAAAGTGGTGCGATGGTGGCTGGAGTACTCGGGTTATCAAAAATATATATATTTAATATAGTTATTTAAATTTTAAATATTTTAAAAATAATTCTCACATTTACAGACTGTCGTGTGTCATTATGTGGCTTAAACCAAACGGGTCTATTAATTGATTAAGAGTTCATGAAAAATAATTAATGCGCATCCATTAATAATAGTAATAATAATATTAGAGGATTGACTTAATATTAAGTGTTAAAAGGGAAAAAAAAACACTTGTATGAAGCATCAAATTTATCCAAAACTATTATTATTATTATTTTTTAATAATAATAATAATAATAAAGGATCAAATTAACATTAAGGGTTTTAAAATGGCAACGAGCCATTTGTACAAGTATATCGCATAAGCCTCCCACGAGGTCAGGTGTTCAAACCCTCCCGGGCTCGTTTCCACCCTTGGACTTCTGAATTTACCTTCATTTGGAGTTATAGGGTCAACTTCAAAGGGCGCAGGATTAGTCACGTGAACTGTAAAACGGACAAGTGGATACCCGGTGCGTAATCCAAAAAAAAAAGTATATCGCACAAAATATATAAATTCTATAAATAAAAATAATTATAATCAATTCAATAAAAAAAATACCCTATTAGCAAAATTAGTTTAAAGGAATCTATATGACCATAAAGAGTTAAATATCATAAACTTAACTATTAACAATTAACAAAAAAGTAAAATAAAAATTGACTCAATAATGAAATAAATTAACTCAATATATTCAAACTTGTAATTTTCATATTAATCCACTTAATAATAATAAATAAAAGTTGAAATTAAAGGTCGCTGCCACACCAATTTTTTATCATGAAAGAAAATTTCTACATAAATCATAAAAGTTCCTAATTATTCTTTGGCTTGCGACGTACACAAAGCATCCCTCAAAGGATATACATGCATTATTATATTCCAAGTTAAAAGAATCGTGAGAAAATGCATTATTTTCATTTTTAATATATATATAATTAATAAAAATATATATGGCCCAATGTAGCTAACCAGTAACCACGTGCATAGATGCATCGAAGTTCGCAGAAATCAGAAAAGCTAAGGAGAGAGCTAGAGAGAGACGAGAAAAGCTCATTAGAGAGAGAGAGAGAGAGAGAGAGAGAGAGAGAGAGAGAGAGAGATCGTAGATATCAGAAAAGTTAAGGAAGAGAGAGAGAGAGAGATCAGAAAAGCTAAGGAAGAGAGAGAGAGATTGAAAATGTAGTATGTGAATCGGATCCTTCGCCAACAAGGTTTGAAAGCCTCCACACACCTCCAATTCAGCAACTGCTCTTCCAAAACCCCCCACCCTCTCCCCTCTCTCTCGCTTCATAACTTAGAAGATATCTCTCCGTTAAAACCCTTTCTTCGTTCTCTCTCTCTCCCTCTCTCTCTGAGGAAAAGAATGCATAAAAAAACAAAAAATCCAAAGAACAGAGGGAGAAATCACCAAAAGAAATAGAAAAGATAGTGATTCCATGATTACAGCTGCACCATTCCACATGTAGCTAGGATCCATCTCACTCTAATTACCAGCCATCTTCATCTTCTTCTTCTTATTCTTCTTCTTCATATATTTATGCTTAATTCCTCACAATTTTCCCTCCACAATTAAGCATATATGTCGAATCCAGAGTTTTTCCTTCTCAAAGGATCCCAACAGCAGATCCAACTCAGCCTTCTGACCCGACCCGCTTTGGAATTCCCTGATGACGGCTGCCACCCCAACGCCTCACATGACCGCAACCCCATCATCCATCATGTTCATCATCTTCCTCCTCAATCACAAGGATCAGAAGCACCCCTTGATCTCAACCAACCCGGAAAATGCGAGAAAATCGCTCCGGATTCTCCCGAGAAAGTTGGACGACACGACAAACCGTCGATATCAATATCACTGACAGGAACTGAACCGACGGACAATAATGATGACGAGGACGGGTTCCGAACTCCAACGTCTTTGGAGCATAGAATTCCGGAACCCAAACAATGCCCACCTGCACCCAGAAGATCACCCTGCCGCCTGCGCCTCAGTCCTCGGAAGGTGTCATCCGCTACCCGCCGGCGCCGGAGCCTCAACCTTGATCTTTTGAGAGAGATCGAAGAATTTTTCGGTTTGCCCACCGATCAGGATGACGACCGTTATCGTTTCGACCGGAAGATGAAGAGAGCCCGAAGAGACGACGTCAAATAAGGAATTTTAATTATACATACTTTTAGTTTTGTGGTAAGAAATTCGTGAAAAATGAGTCTGCTTGGAAGCTATATATCAATCTCCAGAAAATTAATCAATAATGCCGTTTGAAGTTCGTTCATCAATTGAATCAAATCGCTATATGCTTCATCTGTCTTCATCAATTCTTTACTACTGATTTTGATTCATCAGTTTTTTTTTTTTTATTCTTTTTCTGGTTGTTGAGATCTTGATCTGCATCTATATCGATGAGGCAATAAAGTTAAAGCATCAAAAATCAAATACAGAAGAAGCACAGACCAAGAAAAGTAGAAGGATTCACAGAATTGAATTCCAATTAATTTGATCAATGAGTTATAGAAGGATTCACAGAATTGAATTCCAATTAATTTGATCAATGAGTTATGTATGTTGTACTGTTTGAGATCATTTAATTTTATTAATTCTTCGTTAAGAATAACTTTACATGTAACTCAGCAATATAATGATAGATTGATAATTCAAAATTAAATTATTATTATTTTTCACTCAATTTATAAGAGAAGTTGGAAAAAGAAGTAGCAAAGTTTGGATTTTTTTTTTTTTTTTTCTGGAATTGTCGCAACATCTCGGAGGGCTGACCACAAGAAAAGGGTGGAATTGAAACTTTGAAATGCTTCGACCGAGTGGTGGATTTGATATTATATGATATGAAGTCTAGTGTAATATCACTCTAGGAAAAGTATTAGCGACAATTTTTTAGTGGCAATAGAATGAAGTCGTCGCTAAAGACATGGGATTGAAGGCCTTTTGCATCGACTTCTTGAACTTCATCGCTAAAAGTGGGACGGGAAAAAGAGAATTTTTTTCACGAGTATGAGCGAAATTTTTGGCTACAATTAATTTCTTTCAACGACAAAAATATTCGTTGCTAAAACACCTTTAGAAGACGACTTAAAAGACACTGTCGTTTTGGGGTTAGATTAAAAGCCATAACCCTCACTATTCCAATTTGTCCCTCAATTCACTGTCCACTTTGTGGTAGCCCTCACTTCGTCTCGGCCTGCATCATCCATCGTCGCGTGTTCTTTTGGCTTCTCTTGGTATTTTTACCCCCCTCACTCTTTCAATCAAATGTTCTTTTTCAAGATTTATCTTTCATTTATCTGAGGAAATGCTTTTCTAGCTTGTATTTTTATCCCCCTCCTGTGCTCCTCCGACTTCTCTAGCGTCGTCCATAGTTGTTTTTTTGAGTTGTCGGGAAATGCTTTTCATTGTTGGCAATCTCAATCAAATGTTTTTTTTCAAGCTTTATCTTTCATTTATTTATTCTTAGGTTTTGAGAGGACTTGCACAACGTAAAGATGAGCTGAGTAATTGAAATTATTGTCAAGCAGAGGTCAACTTATTTTAGTAAAACTAATGTTTTCTCTTCTTTTATTTTATTTTTTTTTTCCTTTCTAAAAGGGAGTGGGAGATTGTAATAAAATTTTCAAATAGGATCATTATATTTATGCTTCATTGCTAAGAAGCCATATAATATGAAAAGCAATGTTACAAAGTCAAATGCAATTTGAGGATTAACTGTATCCTTTAATTAAAATTCATGATGCAATAATTACATGTTTGATACATAGGAATGGAATCAGGTAGAATAGAATCACATTTATTTTTTGATTTTGTAATTCTTTTCATTCAAATATTCATTTCATTCTATTCAAATCATATTTCATTTCACAAAGAGTTCCTTCACTTCCTTGATAGTTTTTGTATGATTAGACTATATTTGTTCATTGACTAATAGTTGCTTGTTTTATCTTTGACACTTTTTTTCCTTTTTTAAATCAAGTTTTCTTGAGACATGAAAGTGATCTCTTGTAAAGAGGACATGAGTGTTAGAAATGTGTATGGAATTTTGAAGAAAAAGTACAATTGAATTTTATTCAAAATATTTTTTGACATAGAATGTAATATGTTTCTATTTTTTTATGTAGCAAGATCAAATTTAATTTTAGATACTCATAAGAACAATATTATAGTTTTTATGTCTTATGTATATGAGTTGTACTTTTAATTCATAATTTATTAAAGAAATATTTAATTTACATACGGAAGTGGTGCAAGGAACCAATGAGTAGAGAAATAGCTTTAATATAGAATTTTGGTATATATTAGGAACAAAAACATTTACATAATGATAAATTGCACCAATGGTCCTCGAACTATAACCTTTATTCATACTTGTGTCTCAAATCTCACCATTAGTCACAAATGTCCAAAACTAGTTAGTTTCGACTCATCAATAGTTTCAACAATGAATTTTATATCCAACTCCACGATGGCAGCTACTATCTCCTAGTAAATTGTAACAATGGTCTTATATAGTATACTTGATCCGAATCACTAAAAAAGTTAACAGTCTTCCTCAAACTATTGACTAGATTTCAAACAACACCAAACTTTAAGGGCTAGTGTGAAACTTATTAGTCAATCAATTGGAGACTAGTGGTGCAATAATTTAGAGTTTCATCCAAAATATTAAGTAACAATTAGTCAATAAAACTAAAAGTAATTTCAAAGATTTTAGGATTGATGGTGAGTCAAATTTGTAGTGATCCCAAAAAAAAAAATAATTAATTAATTTTTATTATTAATTTAATAATATAATATAATATAATATAATAATATATTACATCTCTCTCTCCTCATTTTCTAGGCGAATTTTCGACTGATTGAAGAACGGAAAATACCACTGGATTCCATTCTCGGCCACCAACATTTTAACCAAAGTGGATTCCTGATTAGGGCACCATAGGCACCACTCCTGGGATAAGGTAAACTCTCTCTCTCTCTCTCTCTCTCTCTCTCTCTCTCTCTCTCAATTTCTCTCAAATTTTCAGCCAAATCAACAATCAGACACCACCACGGGGTCTTAACTTCGATCCTTGTCATTTTAATAAAAGCAGATTTTTGATTTGGGAACCTAGGCACCATTCCAAGGTTAAGGTGAGGAGTACAAATTATGTATGTTGTTTTTAAAAATTAATAGATTAAATTGGAGAATATGAGTATTTGGATATAATATTGGTTGTTATTTCAGAATTTAACCGGTTAATTGGAGTACGTGGGCCTAGGAAATGTTAAATAATTATTATTCTGGGGTTAAGTTGATTAAACTAGAGTTGATGAATACAGGGTTTTGTGCGAACGCTGCAAACACTGTTATAGGATTCTTGTAGATATTTCTTCAGGAAACAGGTAAGGGGATAAATTATGTCAGGAAATTTTTAGAAAATTACCGGTTAAAGAAGTATTTGATTATAGAAATTATATATGAAATTCTGGATATTCTGGCATATGGGGTTTATATTTATGAATTAATATATTATTTTGGGAAATCAGATGTATTAACCGAGTAAGCCCTAAATGTTGATTAAATATTATTTTTCAGCAAGATATGTTTTTCCCAGATAATTAGTATGTTATAGAATAACACTCAAATTGTGTGGCATGAGTATAAATATTTTTATAGTATATATATCAGTAAGTCAGATTATTTTATGATCATACAGAAAGTGCAGTTGATAATGATTGTTTTTAGAAAAGTTATAAACATTACGGAAATTACGATAATGTATAGTACATTATGATAATTTAAATATAGTCAGCCTAGATGCCGTGATAATATAGTCGGCCCAATCCCGTGACAATATAGCTGACCTAGATGTCGTGAACAATATTAATATGACAGTTTATTCAGTAATCATGATAAGACAGATTTTATATAGAAATATGCAAATGACAGATTTTAGGAGGAAAAGTTTATGTTATAGTTATACTATTTGAAGTGTACTATATGATAGCAGAACCTTGATGGATCGTTCAGATACAGAGTACAGTATCGTTGCTATACAGAATAGACATCTTGTGCAGCCACACTATTAGATATGGTGTAGGTGGATGGACGCTGATTAGCCATAGAAGAGTAGAGTTACTCCTTGGAGTCTAGACCAGCTGGGTAGGCAATCGAGCAAATCGTTACAATTACAGTTACACCTACAGATACAGACATAGTTTGACTTAGCCTGATAGGCCAGCCAGAGTTAAGTCCAGCCTTCAGGTCGCACAACCCGAATAATGCACGATTAATTCATGACTTAGCCTTCCTTCTAGGGGAAAACTCTCAGTATTATACAGATGTAGTAGATGATTTACATGTATATAGAAAGTTATTATGATATAGTATGCTTATGTTGAAAAATATGATTTTACCGGATTTATAACAGTATGAGTACAGATTTACTTGATTTATCAATTACAGTTATTTTAGTATAGATGACTATATACAGTATATGTTTATAGCACACTAGAACTCATGCTGTCACACACTAGTAATAATCTATCTCATCTTACTGAGAGGTGTCTGACTCAAAAATTTAAACATTTTAGGAAATCAAGATAGACGAGCAGAGCGAGCCCCGAGGTAGCCGAGATCTTAGTACCCTAGTATTCAAAGTAAGTTTTTTAAAGTTGGGGATATGTTTTGTATAATCCCTAGAGTATTTTATGGATTTTTGGGGATGTGTATGTATATGTATGGAGGTTATAACACTCTGGTATTGTATATGAGACTTAGATACATTACGTTTTCCGCTGCAGTGATAATATGTACTTATGAACAGGTATATCCCTGGTACCCCATCCTAGGTCTGGGTTGACCGTGGGATATTATTATTAATATCATAGCTTTATATGATAATAATATATATATATATATATATATATATATATATATATGTAGTAGGAATTTTAGGTCGTGACAGTTTGGTATCAGAGCCTAGGTTGTTAGGTTCTGTAGACTTCATTGTACAGTGGAAAACAATACCAGAGTATAAGAATGGATCTCGATGAGGATAGGATATGGTAGATCAAGATATTAGTAAGTTATTATTGGAGGTTAAAAAAGAATTTAGGATTTTGTATCGCAGCCTGGAGGCAAGAGTTCCGTGGTTGTTTTTGTGATTTTCTTGAAATGATGATTTCAAGAAAGTCATGGTAAACTATCGCTGATTCTTATTTCTAAATGGTAAGACTAAACCTTTAATTGGGTAATAAGGACGTTAAGTTGATTGGTTATATAAGAATATCTTTTGGCTCTTAGTTAGATAAATGTATTAGTTGTGTTATGAAGTTAGAAATTTTAGGCTATTTTGTTCTATTTTTAGGATGGACCCTGAGAGTAGCAATGCACACGTTGGTGGTGGTAGCGATGTAGGGCTTTCTAGTATGAGCGGAAGTGATTCTGATGCAGTATCACGTAGTGTCGTCTAGCAAGTTATGGCAATGATAGCGAGAAATTCAGGGGGACAGGGCTATCCACTAGCTTACCAGGGTTGCACGATTAAGTAGTTCACTCATATGAATCCCCCATCGTTCTCAAAAGGAGCCGACTTATTCACGGCAGAGAACTGGGTCCAAAAGATTGAGGAGATATTAGCAGTCCTCTCTTGCATTGACGGACAGAAGGTTTTGTTCGTCACATTTAAGTTGATAAGGGAAGCTAAGCACTGGTGGCTGTCAGTGAAACTACTTGAAGATAAGAGGTCGATACCTATAGCTTTGACTTGTAGCTGCTTTAAGGAAAGCGATATTTCCCCACTACTACCAGAAATGCTAAAGTAGGGAAATTTCTGAATTTGACTCAAGGGCATCTGACGATCCAGTAATATGCAGTTAAGTTTGTAGAGCTATCAGGATTTGCCCCATATATGGTGCCAGATGAGGAGAAGAAGGCGAGGAAATTTGAAGGAGGCCTAACATAGATTATCTATGAGCAGGTACATTCTAGGTCTCGACCATCTCAAAGTTAGTAGATAAAGCTACAGTGATAGAGACCAGCCTATAGAGAGGTGTTGAAGTGAGAGTCAGAGGAAGTGGCATGCGCCTCCTGACTTCAGAGCAAGTACCAACCGAGGCCCAGGGAGAAGAGACAAAAACAGTAGGGAACAGAGACAGGAGGTGGAGAGTCATGGGTATCAGGGTGATCGGACCAGTCCTATTTGCCCCAGATGTAGCAGGAGTCATATAGGAGAGTGTCAAGTAGGAAGGAATGTTTGTTACCTGTGCGGTAGGCTCGGCCACATCCCTCGATCCTGTTAAGCGCCACTTAATAATATACTTGCCCATAGAGCATTTTAGGGAAATAACCAAGTACCATGACGTGGCGAGCAGAGGAATACTACGCAAGCATAAGTTTATACACTGGCACCAGGAGACACAGAGGCGACCGACGATGTGTTGACAAGTACTATTATGATGTTTCCAATTAAACCTATTGTTTTGTTTGATTCAGCGGCAACACTTTTATTTATTTCTCAGGAGTACATTAGATTATGTGAGATAGAACCCCAGTTACTGGATATTGAATTGTTTGTGGCCACACCGACATGAGCAATAGTAGTTTGTAGAAAAGTACTCAAAGACTATTCAACGGATATTCAAGGGAGAGTGCTACCAGCCAATCTTGTAGTATTGGATATGCACATATTTTACGTAATTCTAGGGATGGATTAACTAGTTGCTAACTGTGCCAGTATAGATTGCCATCAGAAAGAAGTAGTATTCAGACCTCTTGGGGAGCATGAGTAAAAATTTGTGGGGTGGTGTGTGCACTCCTCGCCACATCTATTGTCAGCTATTCAAGTAAGGAGCCTACTTCAAAACGGATATCAGGGGTACATAGCCTATATAATGGAAGCATCGGGGAGAGAAATCAACCTTGCAAATATTCCGATAGTGAGGAAATTCTCGGATGTTTTTCCAGAGGATTTACCTGGATTGTCTCCTGATCGAGAAATTGAATTTTTCATTGACTTACTTTAGGGACGACACTGATTTCTAAAGCTTCTTATAGAATGACACTAGTAGAATTGAAAGAGTTAAAGGAGCAGTTGTATAAATTACTAGATAAGGGGTATATCAGGCCCAGTGTGCCACCTTGGGGAGCGCCAGTGCTGTTTGTTAAGAAGAAGGACAAGTCGATGAGGATGTGTATCGACTATAGGGAGATCAACAAATTGACAGTTAAGAATAAGTATCCTCTTCCCCGTATTGATGATTTCTTTGATCATCTTTAGGGAACACGAGATCTATTCTAAGATTGACCTTCAATCTAGGTACCAAAGCAGAAGATGTTCAAAAGACTGCTTTTCAAACTAGGTATGACCATTATAAGTTTATGGTTATGCCCTTCAAACTGACTAATGCCCCTGCGGCATTTATGAACCTGATGAATAGGGTCTTCCATGAATACCTAAATCAGTTTGTGGTGGTATTCATAGATGATATTCTGATTTATTCGAAGAATGTTTAGGAAATCCAAAGTTTCTTAGGTCTGGCAGGATACTATCAACGGTTTGTGGAGGGTTTTTCCAGACTATCGGGGCCTCTAACGCGGTTAACAAGAAAAAAATGTGAGGTTTGAGTGGAATGACGATTGTGAGAAAAACTTCCAAGAATTGAAGCAACAACTCGTCACTGCACCAATTTTGACTATTCCATCAGGAGATGGTAGATTTGTGATTTATAGTGATGCGTCTCTTAAAGGACTTGGGGGTGTTTTGATGCAACAAGGGAAGGTTGTGGCTTATGCTTCTCGGAAACTCAAGGAGTACGAGAAGAACTACCCCACACATGATTGGAATTTGCGGCAATGGTATATGCATTAAAAATTTGGAGGCACTACCTGTATGGTAGAAAGTGTGAATTTTTTACAAATCATAAGAGTCTTAAGTATTTCTTCACGTAGAATGAGCTGAATATGAGACATAGGAGATGACTAGAATTGATAAAAGATTATGATTATACCATCAGTTACCACCCAGGGAAAGCTAATGCGGTAGCCGATGCCTTGAGTCAGAAGTTAGGGAATGCCTCAGTACCAGCAATGGTAATCCAACACCAGATCAAGATGGATCTAGAAAGGCTTGGTGTGGAATTAGTAGAGGGAAGCCATCAAGCGCTCATTGCGAATTGGGTAGTTCAACCCACTTTACTATAGAGGATTAGAGCTGCTCAACTAAAAGATGTGGAATTGGTAAAGATTGTGGATAAGTTGCAGAGTGGACAGAGGACATATTTTAATATCTCGGATGATGGAGCGTTGAGATTTCGTACCAGACTATGTGTACCTACTGATGCTAAGATTAAAAGAACTATATTGGAGGGAGCACATCGTTCTCTTTATACAGTGCACCCAGGAAGCACTAAGATGCACAGGGATTTAAGGAAATCTTTTTGGTGGAGTAATATGAAGAAGGAAATTGCTAGATACGTGGAGCAGTGTTTGACATGTCAGCAGATGAAGGCTGAGCATCAGAGATCGGCAGGACTGTTGCAACCACTTTACATCTCCGAATGGAAGTAGGAGCACATTTCTATGGATTTTGTTATAGGGTTACTGCCGGCACTTTATGGACAGGATGTCATTTGGGTAGTCGTTGACTAATTGGCAAATACTACCCATGTTCTTCCCATCAGAGTTAACTACTCCATGAGTAGATTTGCAGAGATGTATATATAGGAGATAGTCAGACTACATGGCGTGCCAGTGTCCATCATTTCTAATCAGGACCCAAGGTTTACATCTCAATTCTAGAAGAGTTTACAAGGAGCCTTGGGTTCTCAATTGACATTCAGTACAACATTTCATCCTCAGACTGAAGGGCAGACAGAGAGGACCATACAGGTACTGGAAGACATGTTGCGAGCCGGTGTGTTAGACTTTGGTGGTAGTTGGATCTAGAATTTGCCACTAATTGAATTTTCTTATAACAACATCTATCAGGTTAGCATCAAAATGGCACCGTATGAAGCGTTGTACGGTCAGAGGTGCCGATCTCTGTTATACTAGGATGAGGTTGGCGAACAACAGATTTTGGGGCCAGAATTGATTCAACGAACATCTGAGAAAATCAAGTTGATTCAGGGAAAGAATTATAACAGCTCAGAGTCGATAAAAAGTTATGTAGATACTCATTGATGAGAGTTGGAGTTTGGTGAGGGGGATCATGTACTCTTGAGAATTGCACCAATGAAAGGAGTTATGAGATTCAGAATGAAGGGTAAGTTAAATCCTAAGTATATTCCAACCATTTGAGATACTGGAAAGAGTTGGTCCAGTTGCCTATAGGTTAGCAAATTTTGAGGAGGAAATTTTTATAAGGAGGGGAGAATGTAGTGATCCCAAAATAATAATATAATTAATTAATTAATAATTATTATTAATTTAATAAAATAATATATTAATATTTTAATATTAAATAATATAATATTATAAGATTATAATATTATATATATATTACATCTTACCTGAAGGAAAGAAATTCCTTTAGGAAAAAGGAAGCCTAGAGAGACATCTCTCACTCTCTCCTTTCATCATCTTTCTCTCTCTCCATGCCTTCTCTCTCTCTCTCTCTCTCTCTCTCTCTCTCTCTCTCTCTCTCTCTCTCTCTCTCTCTCTCTCTCTCTCTCTCTCTTCATTTTCTCAAAGATTTCTTAGCCGATTGAAAAACGGAAAATAGCATTGGGTTCCATTCTCGGCCACCAACATTTTAACCGGAGTGGATTCGTGATTAGGGTGTCGTAGGCACCACTCTTGGGATAAGGTAAACTCTCTCTCTTTCTCCTCAATTTCTCTCAAATCTTCAGCTAAATCGATGATCGAACACTACCACGGGGTCTTAATTCGATTCTCGTCATTTTAATCGGAGCAAATTTTTTATTTGGGGATCCTAGGCACCACTCCAAGGTTAAGGTGAGGAGTACAAATTATGTCTGTTGTTTTTAAAAATTAACAAATTAAATTAGAGAATATGGGTATTTAGATATAATATTAGTTGATATTTCAGAATCTAACGGTTAATTGGAGTATGTGGGCCTAGGAAATATTAAAATAATTATTATTCCGAGGTTGAGCTGATTAAACTAGGGTTTATGAATACGGGGTTTTGTGCGAATGCTGCAGGCACTGTTATAGGATCCCTGTAGATATTTCTTCAGGAAACAGGTAAGGGGATAGATTATGTCAGGAAATTTTTAGAAAATTACCGGTTAAAAGAAGTATTTGATTACAGAAATTATATATATGAAATTCTGGATTATTTATGAATTAATGTCTGATTATGGGAAATTAGATGTTTTAACCGAGTAAACCCTAAAGGTTGATTAAATATTATTTTTCAGCAAAATATGTTTTTCCCAGATAATTAGTATGTTATAGAATAACACTCAAATTGTGTGGCATGAGTATAAGTATTTTTACAGTATATATATCAGTAAGTTAGATTATTTTATGATCATATAGAAAGTGCAGTTGATAATGATTTTTTTTAGAAAAGTTATAAACATTATGGAAATGATGATATTGTACAGTACATTATGATAATTTAAATATAGTCGGCCTAGATGTCGTGATAATATAGCTGGACCAGTGCCGTGACAATATAGCCGGCCTAGATGTCATGAACAGTATTAATATGACAGTTTATTCAGTAATCATGATAAAACAAATTTTATATAGAAATATGCAAATGACCGATTTTAGGAGGAAAAGTTTATGTTACAATTATACTATATGAAAATACTATATGATAGCATAACCTTGATGGATCGTTCAGATATAGAGTACGGTACCGTTGCTATACAAAATAGACATCTAGTGCAGCCACACTATTAGATATGGTGTAGGTGGATGGACGTCGATTAGCCATAGAAGAGTAGAGTTATCCCCTAGAGTCCAAACCAGTTGGGTAGGCAATCGAGCATACAGTTACAATTACAGTTATAGCTACAGATATAGACATAGTTTGACTTAACCTGGTAGGGCAGCCAGAGTTAAGTCCAGCCTTCAGGCCACACAACCCCGAATCATGCGGGGTTAGTTCATGACTTAACCTTCCATCTAGGGGAAAACTTTCAGTATTATACAGATGTAGTAGATGATTTACATGTTGAAAAATATGATTTTACCAGATCTATAACAGTTACAAATTTACTTGATTTATCAGTTATAGTTATTTCAGTACAGATGACTATATATAGTATATATTTATAGCACACTAGAACTCATGTTGCACAAACGAGCGGATCGAGCTCTGAGGTAGAGGAGATCTTAGTACCCTAGTATTCAGGGTAAGTGTTTTAAAGTTGGGGATATGTTTTGTATAACCTCTAGAGTATTTTATGGATTTTTGAGGATGTGTATGTATATATATAGAGGTTATAGCACTCTGGTATTGTATATGAGACTTAGATACATTACGTTTTCCGCTGCAGTGATAGTATGTACTTATGGACAGGTATATCCCTGATACCCCATCTTGGGTCCGTGTTGACCGTGTGGATATTATTATCGGTATCAAAACTTTATATGATAACGAATATATATATATATATATATATATATAATCATATTTAAAACATCTACGTTGACACTTGTGTTTATTTTTTACTATTTATGAAATTGAACATATGAATTGATGATTTGTTATTGAACTCATTCTTAATTGATTTGGTGTCATGTGAAATCTAATGGGAGTTCTATGGTTTGTGACAGGGAAGAGGCATCATAGGCCATCACAGAAGTAATGTGGAGAGAGAGGAGATTGATTATTAAACCTCTATATCATGCTCAAACACTATCAATTTATAATTGGCATGCGGGAGTTACATATTAACAGCCAACAAGGGAGGATTAAGAGGACAAGAGTATCAATAATGAGTTTCCCCCAACCCCTTCTCGGTCTGAACCAATTTAGCATTGATCTGACAGATTTTTCTTTTGGTGAAAACTATCTACATAAAATATTTAAAAATAGAAAGCTCAAAGAAAATAACAATCAAAGTCTAGAAAATTCCAAAAAAAAATTAAAATTAAGAATATTCATAAAAATTCTTATTCCATAAATTTTTATATCCCATAAAAAAATCTTAAAATTTTCACAAAACTTAAAAATAAAAAAATTAAGAAAAATTGAAAAAAAAAATCTAGAAACATGAAATAACATTTTTAGGACATTCATTCTTCATGTCGAGCAACTTAACCTTTTTAGTGATCACATGTCTTTTGATATGTTTCATGTTTGATATTGTCATTTGTTCATATTGTGCTATCCCTATATGATGTATAGGTGATGGACCAATGGGACGATAATCTCTCTCTTTATGCATATGAGGGACATGGTATGAAAACCCTTAGCCTACTTAAAAAATTTGGTCATGTTAGCTGGTAATGTCTAATGGACTAATTGGAAAAATTGGCTTACAGTTGCATGTTGAGGAATTGGTTCAAGGCTTGTATTTCATCTACCTCCTTCTTGATCTGCTTAAGTTGGCTCCTTTCCCAGTTTCAAAGGTTTTCTTTAGAGAAATCCAATTTCTTTTCATCATTTTCTTTTTTTTTTATTGAATCCCTCTTCTAATTGTTGACAAAAGTCAATCATTTCAAGCTTATGACTAGAGTTCGTCTCGTGAATGTGCGTGTCAATATTAACATGCCCTACTCACTTTATGCAAATGCTACTTCAACATTTTTTAGGAACTTGACTCGAGAATTAAAATCACTAAGAGCAACCCTTATTTGCTTTGAAGCTATCTTTGGCCTTAGAATTAGTTTTCCAAAGCAGTTTGTCCTTTAGTAGAAACTTGGAATAACCAAAGTCATTGTCTAACCTTCTTGTCGCAAGCTTGTAAATTTTTAGCTACTTATCTTGGTTTAGCCCTGGGTGCCAAATTCAAAGCAAAAGGTATCTAGGAACCCTGCCATTGATCAAAGGTTAGAAAATAAATTGACTTCCTAGACGATATTTGTTAGTTGGGACGAGGGAGTCAGCTAACTCTTATTAAAAGTTCCCTCTCAAATACCCATTTTATCTATTACATGTCAATTCTTCCAATTCAAGCTTTGATGGTTGCTCATATAGAAAGGCTCTAAAGGAATTTTCTAAAAAGGTAATACGATCAAACTCCTTTTAAGTACCCCTTGGTAAAATAGGAAAGTCTTTATCCTAGTATCCAAGGGGTTGGGGATAGAGAAGATTAATTCTCTAAACAAGGATTTGTCAGGTAAATAGTTGTGAAGATTCAGTCAAGCTAGAAAAAGATAGTTTCTGGAGTTTGATTATTTGCATCAAATATGGCCATGGATTAGATTGTGGGAATTACATGGTTCTTATAGGAATGCGTGACTTTAAAAAAACAAATGAAATTCAGTTCCAAAAACTTATGGAAGGATATATTCAGTGCATGAAAGAAGCCTTCTGCAGGTTTGGAAAATTAAAAGTATGATCAAAGAAAGGATTCATTTTTGGTTGAATTGATAGGCTACTCAGAAGCCTTTAAAACAATTGTTCCCTCATCTTTATTGCAACTAACAAAGAAGCAATGTCCTCAAACATTCTTAGTAAGGAGTAGGGTTTTATTCTATCTTTTGGACTCTGATTTACACCAAATCTCCCAAGTCAGTAGAGCAGTTAACATTGCCCTCACTTTTGAGTTTGATTTACTCTACCCCTTTGGCTGACACTAAAGAAGATGCATTGGGATTTCTATTAAGGACAATTTTTTAGTTAAATGTCTTTATAACCATATTCTATCAAATCAATATGGGCATATTACTAGGCAATTGAAGTATAGGTCAATGTAGGACCATCATGTTCTAGTGTCGGGCTGAACACTCCACACCTTGTGAACGGCCATATAACACTAGTTAAAACACTCTTACTTAACTACTTGGCCAAAGTATATCGCAATTTACTACAAAAACACATTCACAACAGTTGAATACAAAGCAAGTGGAAGTAGTAAGCAAATCATGCAAGCAAATTACAAACACGTAGTAAATATTGAAATAACGTAATTCATTAACAACACCTCTATAGGCAACCTATGTTTAACGAGGGAGGCAAGTAGGCTAAACATGTTTGCAAATAATAGTGAATTTTTCAAAATTAATGAACACTCACTCTCCCTTAAAGAGCTTTCTATACTATTTTAGCTCTAACAATAGGAAACATCAAATTGAGTAAGGAGTCATAATTTTACTTCATGCTATGGCATAAACACGCTTAAAACATAAAACCTATAATACTATTTACATGACACTTAACTCATCCTATGCATATAATGCGAGTGGACACAGGCAAGCATAATGCCTTGAACAAGCTTCACTTGTGACATTCTTCCCTACTTATGTGGTTGACACCCTTGTTGAATTTGATGCTAGGTAGTCTTTAACTTTGTACACGAACGGTTTCCAGTTTTCTATCTATATCTAGTTAATTTCTTTATCTACAAGATCTTTCCACTTCACTAAGAACTTATATCACTTCTTCCTTGATGATGTAAACTTATTGTTTGTAAGGATGACTTCAACCTCTATTTTATTTGGTTGTTGTCCTCAATAGTGCTCTAGTTGGCTAACTTCTATTTGTATCTTCAGTGTCAATGTTGAATGGCTTAAGGTAGCTGACATGAAACACATGACACACCTTCATTCAAATCAAAGGATCAACCTTGTAATAGGCCTTCTCGACTTCTGCTAAGATGGGGACTGGTCCTTCATATTTGCAAAAAGTAGTATCCTATCTTAACCCTATAATGACCTGATGTATTTTGGACAAAACTTCACAAGCATCAAGTCACCCACACTGAAGTGCAAGGACCACCCTTAAAAAAGATATCATTTTTTGAAATTAAATTTTTGAAAATTTTATTAAAAAATGAGAGGAGGCAAGGACCACCCTTCGAGGCCGGTCAATCATGCCTTGCTCTCAAGTAAGGCTAGTCTATCATCCCTCAATGAGCGGTTAACCGCCTGTAGTAAGTTGTCACGCCCTTTTTTTAGTTGTCCAAAATATTATGTGATCAAACTCCAACCCCTAGAAAATGTTTTCATAAGGTACGTAAAGAGGATTATGCCCCATGAAGACCTTATAGCTTCATTTGCCTTTTCAAATTGCAAAAAGAAAATAAAACACACAAAAGCACAAAAATGAAAGATAAATTTTTTTTTTTTTTTTTTATCTAATGACTATATACATTGAAGTAGATTGCCCACATACCCTTCAAAAAGAAGGATCAAGCTTTAACTTAAAAGATTTTTTGGGATTTATTTGATAAGAACCTTGAATGTTTTTAAAAAATAAATATTTAAAGAAAAATATGATTTTTTTTTTTCAAAAAAACAAATCCTTGAAAAAATGAAAAACCTTGAAAGCGCTAAATTTTTAGAAAAATCCACTTTTTCTACCCTAAAATCGCATCATGGACAATTTTTATAAAAGGGTGTTTTCTAAAAAATTGGAATTTTTATTTTCGTTGGTAAACCATAAAACATGCGTTGACAACTCAAAAATCAAAAAACGAATAATTCTAAAAATGTGTCCAAAGTTGCATCATGGATAGTCATTTTAGAAAAAAAAATTTAAAAATAAATCTTGAGAAATAATGAATTTTTTGGTTTTTCAAGTTAAAAAACATCAAATTATTGTATTCCATCATTTTAGAAAATTCAACCAAACCATCCAGAGAATGTGTAATCAACAAATCATATTAAAAATAAAATTAAAATCCAAAAAAAAAAGCCAAAACAAGCCTTTGTTTGGTCGGTCAAGTGAACCTTAATGGTTGGTCGACTGCTTGCAAAAATCTAGTCGATCGACCTCGCCCCCAAGGCAAATCAACCACTTGCACCCATTCTTTATGATTTCGCAAATTTCATGCATATTTTTGTAAAATCAGTACATCAACCTACTCTACACTAATCCTAGATGAAATATTAACATCAAAAATTAAGATTCATACATGGATATGTGTGTGTGTGTGTGTGTGTGTGTGTGAAATAGTCATGCAGATTTATTTTGGTACTTCACTTCCTTTTGAAAAGAACAACATCAAAACTAATTTTATTTTGAAACATTCATAATTCATTTCATCAAAATACAAAACACAACATTCTAACCAAGGGTTAACATTTAAAATATTACACAAACACAAATGCTACGTGTTGATGGCAATTTTGATGAAATGATCAAAATGGAAATTAGGTAGTCCTTTCGCTTTTCCTTAACTTTTACTTTTTGTTTTTCTACTTTGTTTTGGCATTTTTTACCGTATCAAGTGATTCAAGATAGTCTGGAATGGTAAGGTGGGGTTCCAGGGTGATTTTGACCTTATGCATGCAAATAGAGGTAAAATCTGTATCATTCTGGCCTTATCGACTCCCTTTTGGCCAAATTTACTTGCATGAGATGATTCAAGTTAGTCCAAAATTGTAAGGAAAGGTTTGACAATGATTTTAATTGTGGACATGCAAATCAAGGCGAAATTCCTACCATTTCAAACTTTTTTACCCTTTTTTTTCCAAATCTAACTGCACCAAGTGATTTAGACTAGTCCAAAATGATGAGAAGAGGTTTAATAGTGAATTTGAATTTGGGAACACATATCAAGGTAAAAACTTATCATTTCTTATTTTTTCAGTCTTCTTTTGCCAAATCTAACTACATTACATTATCTCAAGCAATCTAAAATGGTAAGGTAGTGGCTCCTACAATAATTTTGCCCTCCCACATGAAAATTAAGGTGGAAACTCCTTCATTTTTTACTTTTCGACTCTCTTTTTGCCAAATCTAATTGCACCTGGTGATTCGAAGCAATTTGAAAGGATGAGGGGTCAAACTATAATTTTTGTTTTCATTCAAAAAATTGAGGTAAAATTCTGAATTTTCTATAATTTTCTAGCATTTTTGGACACTCCTAGAATTTTTTGTCTTTTTTTTCAAACCCTATGTACCTTTTCTTCATGCTAATAAAATAAACTTTTTTAAAAAATAATGTAATATTGTAATTTTATTATATTTTAATATTTGGAAAAAACTGAAAAATAAAATCCTTTCAAAAAAATGAAAGAACGCACCGTTTTTGCAACCTCCCTACAGTTTTGTCCCGACAAATCTCCATCCAAGTATTTTCTTGACTGAACCAAGATCTTTCATGTCAAACTCCTTACGCAGCAGTTCCGTTAACTGATTCTGTAGTAACCCAAAAAAATATTGTTAATTAATTAATTAATTAAAAGGAATAGTATGAAAAAAACTAATTGGAATAAATAAATATATATGTGTGTGTGTGTGTGTGTAAAGTTATTATAATATTATATGTTAAGATAGGATTGTATTGAAAGCAATCCGAAGGATTGAAATCTTCACTTTCAATTTTTGTAGACAGACCCCCCAAGCGTCTCTCACGCCTCTCACTCTCTATCTCTCTCCTTCTCCTTCCCTCTTTCTCTCCACAATTTCTCAGCAAATATTAGGCCGATCGAAAAATTGAAAATATCAATGGGATCCTATCTCCTCCACCGAAATTCTTACCAGAGTGGATTTTTCGTAAAAGCGTTGTAGGCACGACTCCTAGGGTAAGGTAAACCCACTTTTTCTCCTCAATCTCTCTCAAATCTTCAGCCTAACTAACGATCTAAAACCACCCCATAGTTCTAGGAGTGTTTCTTTACAAGTCTAGCGGAGCGAGTTTTTGAATTGAGTTTTCCAGGCACCAATCCAAGATTAGGGTAAGATTTAGGAATTTGAGCAAATTTGTGATTTTACTAATTTAATTATTTATTTGAAGCTTATGAGTTTAAGGAATATTAAAATAGTATTTTATTTGGGGTGAAATTGATAAATAATTTATGAATTCAGGATTCGCGTGAACGCCGTGGGTATAATTTGGGGATCCTTGCAAGCATAATTCAAAAAACCAGGTAAGTGAAATAGATTAAGCCAATAGATTTGTAAATTTCACCGGTTAAAATGAAAATTTTATGAGTATATAAATGTATGTGATTATCATGTGAACTTTAAAGAAAAGCCAACCGTTTGAATTATGATTTTGAGCCTAGGGTTGAGTAGATATTATTTGTGAATATGAAATGTGGAAAATAATGAATTTTCTGGATAATTGTGAGGGATATTAAATGTGTATTTTCAGTAATATGAAAGATGAACATGGGTTGGCTTTTGTTATTTTAAATTATATAAATTATGAGTATTATTTGAAATGTGTGGCATGAGTAAAATGAAAATAAAGAGTTGAGTTGTGATATATATATATATATATATATATATATATATATATATATGTATGACATGTTGGAAATACTGAAACGTATTGCAATTATGTTACATGTGTGTTGTTAATCAGATCAGGATATGAATGTTAAATTGCAATGTATGATTTGAGAAGTCCGGTGGACCATAGTGAGGCATAGTACTGTTCTGTATGATTTTAGGCAGAGATTAGTGCACCCACACGTCTTAAAGAGAGTGTGGCGATGGGATGGTCGATTGAGCTGTGTAGGGTAGAGATTCCCCCTAGAATCCAGACCTATGTGGGAAATTCAATCTGACTCACAGACTGAAGAGGTTGTTTTCTGATTTATCTCTCGTGGGCTGACCAGGGTTAAGTCCAGCCTTCGCGCTGCACAACCCGTCATAAGCGGAAGCATGATAGTGATTATCCATCCGGTAGTGAGTTCTAAATGTATAATTGTTTAATTTAACTCGTGAATAATATGAGAACAGAACATGTGAATGCAGACGTGAATACAGAGTAGCATGAAATTAGAGTAGTATGAAATGTGAATGTGAAATGTGGATGATATGAAATGTGGAAGTGTGAAATCAAAGTAGCACAAAATCAAAGTAATGTGAAATGTAAAAGTGAACTATGTGATGTGAAATATTGAGAACATGAAAAGATGAATATTACAGAGATAACAGATATAGGGTGAAGTAAATATGTATTTTATATTGTAGTATTATATGTATTTAGGGCGAAGTATACTCTCCGCCCGAGGGCTTGCAGAGAAAGGCGAGTGTCCTGATTAGTATCTGATGTAGCCATACTGGGTTACATAAC
This sequence comes from Malania oleifera, assembly GCF_029873635.1. Classification (NCBI taxonomy): domain Eukaryota; kingdom Viridiplantae; phylum Streptophyta; class Magnoliopsida; order Santalales; family Ximeniaceae; genus Malania; species Malania oleifera. Next base: position 80,277,304 of record NC_080423.1, on the reverse strand, counting down.
GTATTAGAGCAAAGGGAAGCTACTTGTATGGGCGGATAATCTTCCTTATTCTCAGGAACTTTTGCTAGTAAATATTTGTGTGAATGTGTGTGTGTGTACAAGATAAACTATTCACCTGAGGGCTTACTGAATAAGGTAAGTGCTCTAATATGCTTCAGTTGTAGCTATAAGTTGCATAAGGTATCATAGCAGAAGGGTTATACTTATATGGGCGAGTAATCACCCCAATCCTTAGGAACTCTTGTTAGTAAAATATTTTGCATGTGTGTGAGTATGGACAGAGAATGTTTTTATAACTGTGATAAATTTTATAAATGATGATTATATATTTGTACACAAACCTCATGATAGCCACACACTGGTGCTAATTTATTCCGTCTTACTAAGATGTGTCTCTCCCGATATGAATTTCATCTTTTTTAGGACCTCCGTATGATCGAGCTTAGCGAGCTCGGGGTTGGGTTTGTTGGCATAGTATTTTTGTGAGAGGGTACAAATTTTGGTTGTATTTTTTTTTATTTATGTTTTTAGTTTTTTGAGATATATATTTGGATACCGGATGTTGGGAATTTTATTTTTGGGATGTTTATATAGTACTCTGGTATATTATTGAGGATGTTTATTTATTTTTCCGCTGCATGATTGAGGTTATGGTATCAAACACAGGTGATTGAAGCACATCACACCCTAGAACCCACTTAGTGAGTTCGGGGTAAGACAAATTCACCTCTGTTAAATCTTTTGCAGCTATCAACATGTCATCGACGTATAATAACAAGAAATAAGAGAACCATCCTCAAACTTGTTCACATATACACAACAATCATACTCTCACCTTTTATAGTCAATCTTGATCATGTAGGAATCAAACCTTTTTATACCATTTTCTTGGAGATTCTTTCAATGCATAGAGAGATTTCTTCAACTTACAAACCAAGTTTTCTTTCCTTAGTTCACAAAATTCCTCTGGTTATGCCATATAAATCTGCTCCTCCAAGTCACCGTGAAGAAACGTCATCTTCACATCCATTTGTTCCAAATGAAGATCATAATAGGCTACTAACCCCAACACAATCCTGATAGAAGTATGTCGAACCATAGGTGAAAAAATTTCATCATAATCTATCCTCTTCTTATATGAGTATCCTTTTGCCACTAACCGTGCTTTAAATTTCTCTCCTTCCTTTTCTAAAATTGCCTCCTTCTTCCCATATACCCATTTGCAACCTATCGGTCTCTTCCCATCTAGAAGCTCCACCAAATCCCAAGTTTGGTTCTTAGGAAGTGACACTGCGCAGAACAGCATCTGCGTCTCCTCCACCTATGCTGGAAGGTCCTAGCCTATCCTCCCCAGCATTCGTGCCACCACTTCCTGGGTCCATCCTGATTACAAGAAAACATACTTAAGCAACTTATCCCCTATAAGGACCTATCCCGTATCAACTCAAAATTAACTACCTTCCCTGACCTTACCCAATATCCAGTTCTGTCACCCAAACACACAACCCGACAATAGTTTACTATGGTTTTCCTGAAATCGTCACCCCAGGAAAAGCATAGAAACCACTACGGAAATCCTGTACCCAGACACAGAACAAACCTCAATTCCCTTTTTCTATACTCTGGTATTGCTTCTACTGCACTCTAAAGTCTACAGAACCTAGCAAACCTAGGCTCTGATAGCAAACTGTAACGACCTGCTTAATTAACTAGGTATATTATTTTATTTTATTTTATTTTATTTTTTTACTCTAATATTCTACATGCTCTAATACCATGCTGAGGGTAAACCCAACCAAAACCTAAGCAGCAAGAAGCGAAAATCATGTAACATAACTATAAATTATTGCATACAATACCAATACCAGAGTACTACCATGTTTCCCAAAATATACACATAAAACTGTTTTTCAAAAATTCCCTCAACTGTACTGGGATATACAAAAACGCTCCCAAAAATGATACTCACTCTCTGACTGGGCACTACAGACGCCCCTCTATTTGCGAGCCTAATTTGCTCGCCTACCTGGATCACCTGAAAAATATTTCAACACTAGGATAAGCCAACACTCAGTAAGAAGAAATATGCTATTACTAGTGTGTGACAAATGAGCTGCTATATATCATGTAATCTGTTTCATATAAACATGAATAATTGAGTATAAAAGTACATCACAAATAATAAAGTACATCACCCTTTTTTTCTTATTGCTTAACATATCAGTATTATGGTTATAATTCAAAATACTTCTAGTGTATATAATAGGATCCCCGTTTCTGTAAATCAATATGTAAGTAATAGTAACTGAAATTGTTCCATGTGGCTATCTGTGTCATGACATGCCCTTCATGACGAGGTTGTGTGACCCGTAGGCTGGATTTACCCTGGCTGGCCAATTAGGAATAAATCACGGAACTCCGTCAATCAACCTACCCACCTCAACCCATATCTGGATGGGGAGCCTAACCTCTTTAAGGGTTTAGGTGGTTGACCGTACCACGTATTATCTAAATAGGTAGTTGCACTCATAAAGTAACATAGTATCTGTAGCAACGGTACTGTACTCTGTAGCTGCAAGTCCAACAAGGTCTAATATCATATAATATTTTTCTATACATATTTATCTGATTTACCATGATTCTGAAATAATCATAATAACCATGATATTGCAAAACGTACTGAAATCTGAATAATCATAACATGGAACTACATATTCGTAATACTAAAATTCGTATAATCATGGTACTGAGATTCGTATAATTATGGTACTAAAATCCGTAAAATCATGGTACTGAAGTTCACATAATCATAGTACTTAAGTCCGTAAAATCATGGTACTGAAATTCATAAAAATCATAAAACTACAATTTGTAAAACATATCCCCGTACTACATACATATTCACAAGCCACATCATACTTTAATACATAATTTTCGTAAATAAATACATTGTATAATATTTAGAATTTTCCTAGCATAGTGTATTTCTCTTACCTTAACTTTGAAAAGCCCCTAGGGAATAAAAGCCTAACACCCGCAGGGTCTCCTACAAAACACCCTAAAAATAATATTTGCCAAAACTAAATATCAATATTTTTCTGCCTACATCATTTCCTATAACTACCAGGAAGTCAAAAACTCGATAAAAGTCCTTACCCTGAATTTAGGATGATTTCCAACTCCGATTTCCTGACGATCCGCTCCGGCAGATTCGCAGAGAACTCCACCAGGAGGGTCGTGGTAGCTTCGGATCGTCGATCCGGCGACTGGTAGGACTGAAAATGAAGAGAGAAGGGAGAGAGGGTCGTAGGAGAAAGAGAGAGGAGAGAGAGAGAGAGGCGCGGTGAAAATGAGAAATATCTCGGTTTTTAGCTATTCATAGGGCCAGGTTCGTCGACGAGACACGTCACCTCGTCGACGAGCCCTTCACAAAATTCATCAAAGAGACCCTATGTTCGTCGATGAAATTCAAAGCAGCCCGAACCATCTCTCGGTATTTTCTCGTCCACGAAGCCCTATGTTCGTCGATGAAGCCTGGTAAATTTCTTTAAATTAAATTAAATTATTTTATTCTCCAAATTGCAATATCATCGACGAAGTCTACGGCCTCCTTCTATTTCTGTATCTATTTTCTCTCCCTCTTTATCATTAAAATACTCATTTTTCTTCGAGTCACTACAGTAGCTAATTTGAACTTTACCCTGTTTTGTTTTCCAAGAACACAAATCCTGCAAAAGTCCAGTTGACATGATTTCAAACCCTTCAAAAGTTTCCTCTTATGTAATTCCTTCATACCATGCTCTCCCATATGCCCAAGACGCATATGCCACATTACTATCTCATCAGATTCAGCATTTATGGTTTCAGCTCCACCTACAACAGTAGTTCCTTGCAATGTACAGATATTCTCATCTAACTTTTGTCCTTTCATCACCGTCAGATTTCCTTTCCATACTTTCGTAACTCCACCTTCGAACTTATAATTGAAGCCATTACAATCCAAAGTGCTAAGTGATATCAAGCTCTTCCTCAACTTTGGTATATGTCTTACATTGCTCAAGGTTCTCACAACACCATCAAACATTTCTATTTTAACACTTCCTATGCCAGTGATTTTACAAGCAACATCATTACCCATAAGAACTAAACCTAAATTTTTTAACCTACAAGTGTTGAACCACTCCTTGTTTGGATTCATATGATAAGAACATGTTGAATCAAGAATCTAAGAGTTCGTGAGGTTTTCTAATCCTGATGAAACTAAAAGAACATCACCATCGCTGCAAACTGAACCTCCTTCTTGAACTACAATCATTGATTTCGAAATCCCCTCATACTTTTCAGCATTTCCCTTCTTCCAATTCAGACACTCTGATTTAACATGACCCTTTTTACCACATTTATAACACCGGATTTCCTTTTTCTTCTTGGATTAATTGTGGGATTTCTAACTAGACCCACTTTTGAAATTTCCTTTGCCACGCTCATTGTTTCCTTTCACCACAAGTCATTCTCTTTCATCACATATTTTCAACCTTTGATGAAAATTTAGTAGGACACTTGTTACTTTTTCTAGATCAAGAGTTTCTTTTCCTCACGTAAAGGTGGTGACTAGATTTTCATAGGTATGAGTCGATGGCAAGGAATTTAACAACATCAAAACCTTATCATCGTCATCAAACTTAACATCAACCCTCATCAAATCACTTATGATTTGATTAAAAGCATTTATGTGTTGATCCAAGTTTGATCCTTTAACCATCTTAAGCCAATAAAGACGCTGCTTAAGAAAAAGTTTATTGTTAATTGATTTGAACATGTACCGGCTTTCTAACTTTCGTCATAGCTGCTAGAGAATCCTCTTCCATTATACAATAGAATACTTCGTCGGTCAAACACAAACGCATTGTAGAAGCGGTCTTTGCTTTCAAATCTTCCCATATTGTCTCATCCATTCCTTCCGATTGAGTGTCAAGTAAAGCCTTAGACATTCCTTGGTGCATAAGAATATCCTTGACTCTCCTCGGCCACAAACCAAAATTTCCAGTTCCATTGAATTTGACAATGTCAAATTTTACAGAAGATGATCCCGATGTCATGACAACAATCACTCTGATACCAATTTGTTACAATATGGATCGAATAAATAAGATGGACAGCGGAATAAGAACACAACAAGTAAATCAAACACAACCAAAGAATGATAAACAACAAGAAAAACAACAAGATTTCCGTGGTTTGACAAAACCTACATCCATGGAAGCAATGGCATAAGAATTTCACTAAGGAAATGTCAAAGTACACAATACATTTCACAAATGATCACACACACTATCAATACACCCCCATAATGACATATATAACAATCCCTCGGAGGTTTCCTTCCAATTACCCAATTACCCCAACGTTCAAATTCAAAATTCAAAAAAACTGCTCGTACCCCAAAAAGACTCGTCGACGAAAACAGGAGATTTGTCGATGATCCAAAGAAGGACACTCGTCGATGAGAATAGGGAATTCGTCGATGAGCTCATTTTCTGCTATCGGTATCTCAGGATCTCTAAGTTTTTGTTGCTCTCGAGATCTACTCGTCAACGAGAACAGGGCACTCGTCAACGAGTCCCTGTTGTGCAGCCCCCTTATATTTTTCTTCATTCCTTTGTTTATGATACTCCAAGTTTAGAGTCACACCATAAACAATAAAATGTTTGAATTTTAAAATTTGAAATTCAAATTCAAACCGACCATCAATTACCAACCAATGATTGGTTGATGTCCTGACCATTGCTTGACATTTGTCAATTGTTAGGACACATGGCACAGCCCAATCAGATGGAAGAATTCAAATTTGAAAATTAACTAAACTAATTGACCCCCATGGGACTGCCGCCAACACACACGAAGAAAAAAAAAACATGGAGAAAGGGTCAATCGATCACCCATAAGTGGCTAGTCAAACGCTTTATATAATTTTTCATTTTTCTCTTCATTTTGACTAAATTCATTTATTTCTTCAATTAGATTATCATTTGTTTGGTCAAAAAAAAAATTTATCAACACAATCAAAGTTGTTTTGTAAGAAATGAAAAGTAAAACTTAAAATGAGAAAAATGGATGTATGTTTTTCCTAAATGTGACTTTCATTATAATAATTTTTCTTATCTCAAATTATATATATAATATATTTTTGACTTTTTTAAAAAAAAATTGTTATGATTTTTCCCATACCAAAGGAAATATAGTTAACTATAATCGCTCTTTCAATTTTCAAAATTAACTAGAGACATTGCAAGAATCAAGGTTCATACGTGCTAATAGAACCTCAAACTAGATGTATAATAAATACTATGAACCTTAACAAAAAAATTTATGCAAGATAAATGCCAAATCTATTTGCATCAATTGTTTGATGTAATAGCTTACTCAAGATGGATTTTGCAAAATATATGTTATGGTGGATAGCTTGCTCAAGACAAAATAAAAACTAGATGACATGATTTAATGTTATTTTTCATGTATATTAAAATTAAAGGTGGAAAGAATTTATAGAAAGCAATAATTTAGAAGTACAATAAATCATATTGATAGATGAAACAACAAAAACCCTAGATGAGCTTTCAAAATATGAGTTATATAACCTTAGACTCTATTTGAAATAAATAAATTTCATAAAAGTATGTTTTTTATTTATAAATTTATAGTTATCTTTGTTTAGAAGCATGCAAACCAAGGAATTAAAATCTTACTAACAAATCAAAATTGAATCATCTCTTTTACAAATACAATCAAAATTCATAACTTCTGGAAATGAATTTCTAGAAATAAAACGATAAAAAATTTTACTATTTATGGCTCCACATACATTTAGTTATTGAGTGCTTTAAAATAATAATCAAGTAATTTTAGAACGTTGAAAACTTTTATTTTACTAAAGTTAAACAATGAATCATGCGGATTGAAGGAAAATATTTACAATTACAAAAAAGGCATTACAATGTAATTAAAAAAAATTGTTTCAATATATTAGCAAGCTAAAGTATGGTGATATGTTAACTTAAAGTTAAATTCATCACATTATAATGTAGAAAGTGCAAACTTAATTGTGTCTTATGAATACAACCCAAACTCAACTTAAGTGGGAAAATAATAAAGAAATGAAGAGGTAGCATATTTTTTGGTAGCTAAAGAAAGAGCGCAAGCTTCTAGTGTTGGAAATGCTACAACAAAACCTTTAAAGTCGAAGTGCCTTAGATTTTTAAAATTATTTTAAATTCAAAAAAATTATTGTATATTGCCAATTTAAGATTATTTAAATTGAAATATTTGATAATTTAAAGCAAAAACTAGTAATTTAAATATATATATAAGCTAGAGTTCAACAAATTTGAATGGGAAAAACTTAAAACATAGCTCATAGCCCATGTGCACATGAATGGTGAAGCAGGCTAGATGGGGTGGTGCAAGTGTGTGATATGGGCTAGCCCCAAAACTCACTTGCTAGTCCACCACTAGAAAATATCTTATATATAACTATACATCTTATAAATAAAGAAGAGTACTCAAAAGTCATAGGTCCATGGTTACACAAACCCATATGACAAGGGCTCAATGGGTACAACAGTATGGACCACACTATCGTATCTAGTGAGTCCATGTCACGAGGACTCGAGTCATCACGGGTGCTCATGTTACATAGCATGACTTTGTTATAAGTAGGTGAAAATTTTCCTACACAGCGAACACAGGACAAGAAAGGTTGCCTTCGATTTCAAGGACACACATACACAAGAAGTCCATCAACATGCAGAAGAAGGTAGAGGGGTTCGTAGATTTGATCATGATTAGATTATATTGAAAATCAAAATGCAATGCTAATGCATGGTATATGTATAAGGAAATAAATTGTACCATAAGAGAGAAACACACACACCTAATAGGTAGCAAGATGAAGATCTTGACTAAATAGTGAAACCATCAATGACGAGGTCAACAAACCTCATGCTTATCATCTAAATCTCAACACTCCATAGGACTCTTTACTTCAACGGTCAAGCACAGATGGAGGCAAAAAAAAGACATTGATCCCCACTAAGATTTGACAAAAAAAAAAAAAAGACAAACGCTTCATTTGACATTTGATTTATGGTACACTCATCTCTTGATCAATCTATCTATCATTAAGTAGTTTCAAACAGCTATTTTACTCTTTTTCCCCTTGGTAAATATGAAATAGCATAACAATGCTTGTATTTTTACCAATGATGGAATCTACACTTTGGGAGGGAAATTACGCAAGTTTATAAGCAAACCAACTTGCAAGCTAATTAAATAAACTAGTTTACAAGTTATGTAATTGAGATCATCTAGCTCAAGCCCTGTTTGTTTAATTTTTAAACTTTAAATCAAAGCTCAAGTTTGACACGTTTGTATTGCCAAACAAGTTTGAAGAGTCATTATCAAGTCAAGTATAGAGTAGATCACAAGCAACTTGGCTCATGCAGCCCTATCAAACTTTAACTAATTTTAATTTGAGGATCAATTTATTTGATAAATTCAATGAGCAAACACATATAAACATACACAGAACGAAGTGATTATGTTGCTACATTGTCCTTCTGTTCAAAGGGCAACAATAGCTTCCAAGGATGAATGAGCTCACAACTATTGTTTGTCAGCTCTGAGCACCGAGGCAAATTGAGTTTGAAAAAGAGGGAAGGATGCAAGTCCAAATGTGAGAAGACAGAATTAGAGGCAAATTGACAACTTTTATGCTCCCCCACTTATGTCTATAAAATTAGCGGCAAACGACAATCTTCCATGTTACTACTCAATATTCACTTGACGCATAAATTTACAGGCTGCTTGTTAAATGTTTAACCAGACAGGAATACCACAATCTCCTGCATGTTTTTCACATAATAAAATATCAGTCAGTGCACACAATGATGGCTCAAATCCAACCTCTCAATAAAAATGTCATTCATTGAAAAATAGCTGTTCCCAATGGCATTAATAAATACAGTGATGGCATAAAACCCTGAAATGCAGATGCTCAGCTATTCATCGTGATCCAAAATGGCAACCCACATGCCCATATGGGTCAAATATATACATATATAATAGCAGAACAGGAGCTAAAGGGGGGGGAATGGAGGGATTGATAAGCAGAGACGGACACAGAAGTTTAAGAAACAGAAGCAGAAGTCGAGCAAAGTATGGCCAACCCTTCTCCCACAGGGTTACCAAACAAGAAGTCAAGTGGCTGCATTGCCTGCCGGACACCTTGACACGGCACAACCATCTGGCAACTCAATTAATAATCAAATACACAGCAGAAACCAGCAATTTTACGAATACCAATCTCACACATAATCATACAAATTATTCATTCATTAATCAAAATGGTCCCTAACAAAAAAAAAAACAAAATTAAGAAAACAACAGTGTCAGGATTGACAGGGTGCCAACATATTTTGTTGCGCAATAGTTCTCAATAGCTCTAAGAAAGAAACAACAATTTAAAGAATAGGTAATACTCAAATCACTCTGCCCTTTCAAGGTCATTGCCCCCACTAACATAATGAAGCAGTAAACCAAAAACCAAAAACCAAAAACCAAAAACAAAAAAAAATAAAAATAAATCTTAAACAAAGACGATAATGGTTGCAGCTTTTTTCCTTTTCTGAAATAGATAGTACACAAATCATATCCTTCGTTATGATCAGAAACATTTCCTGTGCACAATCGACGGGCCAGACTCATCATACTCTGCCTTGGCAATCCACATCTACACTCAAAAGTGAGATCAAGCTTTTCATTAAAAATTCAACATGTTTGTACAGGATGCAGAACAAAGTAAATATGTTTTTTATACATACCTGCTGGAAAGTACTGAGAGATGCCAAGATGGAGCCTCCGATCCAAACACTGTACTTCCTCTCGGGTGGAGCAACAACCTTAATCTTCATGCTGCTTGGCGCTAATGCAGTTATTTCCTTGCTCATTCTATCAGCAATTCCAGGGAACATGGTGGATCCACCACTAAGTACAATATTTCCATACAGATCCTTCCTAATATCAACATCACACTTCATTATAGAGTTGTATGTTGTCTCGTGGATACCAGATGCCTCCATTCCAATCATAGATGGCTGGAAGAGGACTTCTGGACATCGGAACCGCTCAGCACCAATGGTGATGACTTGCCCATCAGGTAGCTCATAGCTCTTCTCAACAGCGGAGCTGGTCTTCGCAGTCTCTAGCTCCTGTTCATAGTCAAGAGCAATGTAGGCCAGCTTCTCCTTCATGTCTCTCACAATTTCACGTTCAGCAGTGGTGGTGAATGAGTAACCACGCTCGGTCAAGATTTTCATCAAGGCATCAGTAAGGTCACGACCTGCAAGGTCGAGACGCAGGATTGCATGTGGAAGCGCATAGCCTTCATAAATTGGGACAGTATGGCTGACACCATCTCCAGAATCCAGAACAATACCTGCAGGCAAGAACATATTATTTATTACAAAAGTTTACTGCAACAAGGCAAAATAATCCAAAACTAAAGGATTTGCTTATGCATGCCTCAATTTCAATTTTTTTTTGGATTGCTCATATATATTGACAAAGCAGAATTATCAAAAGAACAAACACACGCATTAAAAGAACATTTTAAATAGAACACGTATATGATTTGCAAGAGCAGAAAAGTATTCTAAAATATCCAGAATTACAAAAAAGTGCTTTTCTTTGAGACAATGCAAACCATTTTGGAATTTCACCAATTGTACACAAATGTCTCCCATCAAATCCAGTATTGACATTCAAACAAATCATCATTGCAAGGGAATAACTCCAGACACCTAAAATTCATCAATCTGAACATGGAAACACACCCCCCCCCCCCCAACAAAGTTAACAAGATCAAGTCAAAGTTTAAGAATAGAACCTATAACTACTGTTTTACGTACCCAACACCAACAAAGATATTATCTTCATATATTTTATTCATATTACACACACTCCATCAATAATATGACCATTACAAGCTGACACTAAGCTATTAGAATAAAACAAAATCCAGAAATAAGATTCTTGAAACTAATTTACAAGCTTACCAGTTGTGCGACCACTCGCATAAAGGGAGAGAACTGCCTGGATAGCAACATACATTGCAGGAGCGTTAAAAGTTTCAAACATAATCTGAGTCATCTTCTCACGGTTTGCTTTTGGGTTAAGAGGTGCTTCTGTTAGGAGAATTGGATGCTCTTCTGGAGCCACTCGAAGTTCATTGTAGAATGTATGATGCCAAATTTTCTCCATGTCATCCCAGTTGCTCACAATACCATGCTCAATTGGGTATTTAAGAGTTAGAATACCACGCTTAGACTGAGCCTCATCCCCAACATATGCATCTTTCTGCCCCATGCCAACCATCACACCAGTATGACGTGGGCGTCCAACAATACTTGGAAACACAGCCCTTGGAGCATCATCTCCAGCAAACCCAGCCTATTAACATTATTTTGCAATAAAAAAAGTTCAAATAATATACAATCAAAAATCAATCACTAAACAATATCTACAAGATCAAGAATCACGTATTATACCTTCACCATTCCTGTTCCATTATCACAGACAAGAGGTTGAATGTCCTCAGCATCTGCCATCTCCTATTTGCCTGTAGAGATAAACTACATCACATCAGATGAATAAGACAATTAGAGGGGACGTGGAGGAATGGTCTATTTTAAACTACAGAAATTTTTTCCCCATAGCTAAATGTGGGATGAAATGTCTGGTCCAGCGACTTAATTTGCAATAAAATTTTCAAAAAAATTAAAAGGAATATCCTAATCAAGGAGAAACAATGTACAAAGAAGATGACAAATCCTCCAGACGATCAAAGGACAAAATAAAAATAATAATCAAAATCAAAAAGGAGAAAAATTAAGCAAACAAAACTAGAGAAAGCCATATTGCCACAAAATCTGCAGAAAAAACAACATTGAAGCAAAGAAAACAATCCTATCCCAACTAAAATGTTTATAAACAAGGGAAATCAGTGCACACAGCCATAATAACAATATTAGTACCTCAATTTTCAATTAACTCAAATATCTTTAAAAAAATATCTTAAAGAAGAAGACATGTCCAAGAAAAATGGAATTGTGCATTCTTAATCTAAAAGTTGAAAATGTAGTAGCAGTGTATTAATTTATAAGACAACTCGTGCATAGTTCCTGGTATGACATGCCTGACAATGGTAAATTCCAAAATTTTCATTAAGCCTTAAGGGTGTGTTAGTTTTGCATTTTAAGGACTAGGCTGATCACCCCATATCAAACAAAAATAAAAATCCTACTCATGTCCTTATCCCATCCCTCCCCTACAGATGACAAGCCAAAATAACGCATAATAACTATCATGACCAGTCCAACCCAATTGTATTTAGTTTAGTCCAGTCTAGTCCAGTCTTGAAAAATTCGATTCTCCAAAAAAATGCTTACTAAACTTCCACAAGCTGCTACCACACTTGCTCAGCATACAAGTAAACAGAGAACTAAATTTTTTCATTAGACCTTAAAACTTCTCACAAGGCCCTATTGGGGTTTGCTTGGCACAAATTAATGAAGTGATTTTTAAAAAGTAAATAACAAAACAGCAAAAACATCGCTCTTGGATGAAAATAGAGCCAGGGTTCTTCTTAACATGGAACCCGATGTTGCCTATACTAAAACATTAGCGTCTACAAGGAGGATGCATGAATCTGAACAGGTGCTCTCACTTGAATTTGTAAACAGGGAACATTTTCATGAAACTCATAGGTGCATGGTCCATGTCCAAATATTCCATGAGGAAAGACAACAGTAGCATAAATGACACCAACCAACCATTTTTATGAAGTTGTTTGAAATGGTGGGGCTTTCCAGAAATTACTTGCAGCTAATCAGTCGAATTTCTGTTGGCTCAAATCCTGCATTATCCAGAGTGCCATATTATGGCAGATTTTGGATTTTTCTTTTAAATATTTCTACAGCCAAAATTTAGTGAATTTTCATTAAAGTCTCAAAATAATTTATCCAAAATATTGATGGAACTATTAAAAATATTAAGAGGGTGTTAGGAGTCCCAAATCAATCAGATTTTCTAATTAATGTGTCTTGATTCCCAAATCACTAATTAGAAATCCCAATTGATTTGGGAATCTTAACAGAGAGTCAAAGTTTCAAAAATCCTTCCCCGCATCATTCCAGATTTACAGCATTTGCTAAAATTTTACAGGAATTAGCTTCAAGGTACCTTGTCTAAAACTCCAAACACCGAGGTTACTCGCAAAGAGATAATGATACTAGATCAAGAGGAGATCGGTCACACGAGAAGCTCAAAACAAACCTTCATTCAATCAATTTCATAAAAACTAGCATGAATGAAAATTCACAATAGAGCAGTGTCATAAGATCAGAATTTTTAAGAGACTTCTAAATTGAAAATATAAATCTCCAACACAGGTCAGTCTTAATAAGCAGTTGAGCCGATCAAAACCAAAAATGTAAAAAAGAAGAGAGGAAAAATGTAGAATCATTCTTGACGAAAGATCATCGTCAGCAAAACACAGATCCAGATCAAGGCATCCTCCTCCCTAACCAAACAAACCAACTCATACCAAAATCAAAACACAAGATGCAGAACACAGAATATGCCCACAGATCCATCAAAAATCGCAATAAGAAACCCCAAGACAACCCCCAAAGCAAAATGATGATAACGCGAACTAAACCACGCAATATAAACCAAAACTCTTCATCAATTCGACACAAAACAAGATCCCCAACCCGAGAACCTCCCACTCAATCAACAACAGCAAATCCTTTCAAGCGCATTGCACCAACAGATCGAACATTCGAACAAGAGAAACACGAAATCGAAACCTGAACAAACGGAAATTAACCTTTGGAAGAACGCTGGATTCGACGTTTCTGGAGAGCCGAAGGCGGGAGTGTCCGATTAGCTCCTCGCGTTTCAGGAATACGAGGGAGAGAGAGAGGAGAAGCGAGCGGAGCCAAATGGATGAAATGAAACTCAAACGCCGCTCCCCGAAATGAAATGCACCTTAAATTCACCGCAAATTCGGCCGCACTTCGATCTGGACCATCCGTTCTTGTAAACAACGGGTGCGGATCAACGGTCCCGGCGACGCCTTACGCTGATCAGGGGCTCTTGTAAGATGGATACAGCTGTTTTATTGCTTTCCGATTCAAAGGTAGGCTTTCTGCCCTTATGCAGAGACAGATAAACCCCTGCACTTTAGCTTTATTACTGATCAGTCCTCTAACGGACAATCATTTTAACTATTAATATTATTGATCCTATACACGGGAATATGATTTAACAATAAGTTTTAAAGAAATTCATTGAATTATACTATTATTCAAAAAATATAAATTTTTAATTTTATGCATTAAATCACAAAATTTTAACATATAATTGTTGGATATTATATATTTAAATAGGGGCATTTTATTCTTTGTACATTTATTAGGTTTAGGTTTCTTCTATTAGGCTGTATTGTATTCATTGTTGAGATTTGATTTTGTGCTGGCCTGTGTGCAGCTTCTCTCTCTCTCCCTCTTTGCAATCTCCTTCTCCCTCTCTTTTGTATTGAATCTTGATTGTCAACATATTATGAATGTTAACATGGTATACAAGCAGGCTAAATACTAAGTTTTGCATTGGGTCGCCGCCGCTGTTAGAGGTCACTGAGTTGTAGCTGGTCGTCATCGGTACACTGAGTTTTGCATTGGGTCGCCACCGCTGTCACAGGTCACTGAGTTGCCGCTGGTCCTCGAAGCCTTTCCTTTTGTTGATTTCACACACGCGGGCACTGGAAACGCAACTTGCGAATCAAAAGCTCGGTGCTCTTCTAGTTTTTCCGGATTTCACGAAGGGCAACAGTTTCAGGACGATAATGGTGAGACTTCTTCACTCTACCAGTGGTAGGCGACGTCGTGCAACGGCCGCTGCCGGTGGCAAACCGTCATTCTTGTGTTGTTCTCCTATCGTTCCAGTCGTCATATTCGCAAGGTAACAAGTGGCGAGACCGAGTTCACAGTGTTAGAACACTGCTGGGGCAGATTTTGAGCAACGCCAGCGATGCAGCTTCACCGTCAAAGTCGCGTCATATCAGAGCATCGGCCGGAGCAGCCTTTACGCGTACATGTTGACAACTTGGGAATTAGGGCTTGCGAATTGAATTGTGAGTCTTGTGAATTTTATGTTTGGCAGGGTTATGATGGCTAAAACAACTTGAGAAAGTTTTGTGATTTGAATCTATTGCAAGATTTTGAAGGACATTGGGAAAATAGGATCTATATATTTCTTGTGAAATTAATTTGAATAGAACTTGAATCTATGTCTTTTTGAGTTTGATTTGTGAGAGTCAAATCATCTAGCGAAATATAAAGTGTTTGCAGTGCTATTTTGTTTCTGAATTTACTAATTATTCTGTTTTATGGGAAATTAAGCAATTGAGAGTTTTTGCATTTGAAGATGGTTGTTGAGACAGCCATTAGTGAAGATGGCTAAGAAAGTGTGTTCCAATGGTCAAAATCGACGTTAGAAAGTTGTCATTAATGAGTATAGTTATTGCAAGCAGAAGGGTCATTGGAAAACTCAATGTCCATTATTATTAAGTAAGGGACAACAACAGACTTCGAAGCCTATACATGATCACACTGCAGCTACTACATCACCAGAAGAGGCGTCTCTCATGGCGCTTACACTATTTATTATTGTAGAGCAGTTGCAGAAGCTTCTTTCTACATCAAAGCCTAATATCTTATTTGTTTCTCCCTCCATAGGTTTGTCCTCCTCATTCACTTCAGGTATATCTCCGTCCACTTGGGTATTTGATTCAGGTGCTACTTATCATATGTCAAATAACATCTCTCTATTTACATCAATATCTTCTACCCCGACACCTTCATCTGTTTTAGCTGCCAATGGTACCCCAATGCCATTTGTAGATACTATTTCCATCTTTTCATCTTATTTGTGTCTTTCTTATGTTTATTGCATCCCTCAACTTTCATTGAATTTGATTTCTATTAGTCAACTATGTGATTCTAGATACTGTGTTTCCTTTACTCCAACCTCATATTTTGTGTAGGATCCATATTCCAAGAAGCTAATTGAGACAGACTGTAAGAAGGGGGGATTGTATGTGTTAGATGAGCTTTGGGTCAAAGAATTTGCTAGTTCTTATATTGATCTGTCTTCATTTCGTTTGAGTTCAAATTTTTCTAATTTTTATTTATGGCATTCATGCCTTGGACATGTGTCTAGTTCTCGACTGATATTTTTGGCTTCCACATGTATTTTAGAAAACTTACCTTCTCATGACCTTTTTGATTATAGTTGTTGTAAGCTTGTAAAATTCTCTGCTTTGCTCTTTATTAAAAGTACATCAATGTCTCTTGCACCATTTGATCTAATTCATTATGATGTTTGGGGACCAGCTCCTACTACCTCTAAGGGAGGGTCCCGATATTATGTTTCTTTCATTGATGATTATACTCATTTTACTTGGATATACCTTATGAAAAAACGTTCTGATTTCATTAGCATCTATAAAATGTTTTGTTTTTTGGTTCAAACACAACATTCAACTGTCATTAAGTGTTTCGGGTGCAATTTGGGGGGGGGGGGGATATAATTCTATTGAGTTTTCCACCCTACTCACCTCTGATGGCACCATATATTAATCACTGTGCATAAAAACTCTTGAACAAAATGGTGTGGCTGAAAGAAAACATCGACACGTCATTGAGACAACTTGATTCCTTCTCCTTTATAGTAATGTTCCCAAAGCTTTTTGAGGGAGAAGCAGTTCTTACTGCCACATATTTGATTAACAGAATTCCTAGTGCTCTTAATTTGGGAGTCTCTCCTTATGAGAAATTGTATGGCACGACTTCAAAGTATTTTCATTTGAGAGTATTTGGTTGCACATGGTTTGTCCTTCATCCTCATACTAAGTGTTCTAAATTTTCTACATGATCCTTTATGTGTGTGTTTCTTGGTTATGGTGATGGAAAAAAATGATATCGTGTTATGATCCAGAAGCACAAAAAATTTATGTTTCTCGTCACATCACCTTTCTTGAACACATTCCTTTATTCTCTATTCCTACAAGTTCTAGCATCTTAAATGAGTATGACATTGTAAATATTGATCCATTTACTTGTACATTGATTCAGAGTCTTCCCTAGTTGCTCCTATTTCTTCTATTTGTCCTTCATTTTCTTATGTAGGTACAAATCCCCTATCCTCCTTGGCAGACTCCTCTTCATCTTCCAATCATGTGGACCCCACATCTTCTCATTATCCAACGTGACTGCGTAAGCCCCCTTCTCACCTTGATTCATATGTCCTTGTATCTAATTCTTGTTAATCTTCTAGTTTTGCTACTTTTTTAGTTTCTCTTTATTCCTATTGTGAGCCTACTTCCTAGAAGGAGATAGCTTTTGACCCTCTTTGGCAACAGGCTATAAATGAATAACTTACTACTTTTTATTAGACTAGCACATGGGAGATGGTACCTCTTCCTCCTAGTAAAACGATAGTGGGATGTTGTTGGGTCTACAAGATCAAAACTAAGGCTGATGGTTCTATTGAAAGATATGAGGCTCGTTTGGTTGCAAAAAGGTTTACTTAAAAAGTTGGTTTTGATTATGAGGAGACATATGCACCAGTTGCTAAGATGACATTTATACATACTTTGATTACAATAGCTTCTATTAACCAATGGATACTCTCATAGTTAAATGTAAAGAATGTCCTCTTAAACGGGAATCTCAAAGAGGAAGTTTATATGTCTCCACCCCCTGGTGTTTCTCATCGTCTAGGGGAGGTCTATAGACTGATAAAATCTTTGTATGATCTTAAACAAGTTCTCAGGGCTTGGTTTGAGAAGTTCTCTGAAGTACTTTGTTCTTTTGGCTTCCAGTCAAGTGATCATGATTCTGCCTTGTTTACTCATTCTACATCTGCTGGGCATATTATTCTCCTTTTTTATGTAGATGATATGATTTTAACTAGAGATGATACAGATGGGATTGTAGAGTTAAAATCAGAGCTGCACCACCACTTTGAAATGAAAGATTTGAACCCCTAAGATACTTCCCTGGCATTGAGGTAGTCTATTCTCCTAAAATTTATCTCTTCTCTCAGTCTGAATATGCAGCAGATGTCATTCAAAAAGCTCTTCTTACTCATACTCGAACTGTACAAACTCCTTTTAAACTCAATGTTCACTATACCTCTTCTAATGGGGTTCCATTGGTGGATCCAACTTTATACCATACTATTGTTGGCAGTTTGGTTTATCCCTCCATCACTCGACCTGATATTACATATACGGTTCATATTATAAGTCAGTTTGTATCCTCTCCCACTACGATCCATTGGGCTACTATTCTTCGTATCTTACATTATATCAGAGGGACATTGTATCAGAGTATATTACTCCCTTCTACATCTACTTTAGAACTTCGTGCTTATTCTGATGCTGATTGGGCTGGAGATCCTACAGACCGCAAGTCCACAACTGGTTTCTGCATTTTTCTTAGTGACTCTCTCGTTTCTTGGAAAAGCACGAAGCAATCTGTAGTTTCTTGTTCTTTCACTAAGGCTGAGTATCATGTCATGGCTTCAACTACTACTAAAATAGTTTGGTTGCGTTGGTTACTTGTTGACATGGGTGTCTTACTTGCTGAACCCACTCTTATGTTTTGTGACAACACCAGTGCTACCAAGATTGCTCATAACTGTAGAAACCCGAAAAGAAAAAATTATAATGATAATTAATTAATTAAATAATAATGAATATTGAGTAAATAATATAATATAATAAAATGATATATTAATATAATATGATTTAATATAAGGTTATAAGATTATAATCTTATGATATATATATATATATATATATATATATATACACACACAAATATCTTCTTATGATATACATATATACAAATATCTTCTCATTACATATATATATATATATATGCAAATATCTTTATACAAATATCTGTTATAATATTTATATATCTAAATATCTTGGGGAGGCTTCTTGGACAAGCCAAAGCCCTCTCTCTTTAATTTGTCCCACTCCCTCTCTCTCCCTAAAATCGTCCCCTCTGCCACGCTCTCCCGCCCACTTTCGAGTCCTATCTAGCTCTCCAATCGTCTGCCTCCTCTCAACTTACTGGCTTCTCTCTCCGCGGTAAGGTTTAAGGAAGCTTGGGAAGTTTGTCTTCCGAACACTACAGACACCATTTCAAGAATGTGGTAGGCATATCTTCGGGAATAGGTAAAGGGAATAAATTATGTCAGTTTGTTTTCCAATTTCAACCGATTAAACTAGAGCTTATGATCCTAGGGATATTATGTTAGTTGTTATTTCAAAATCCAACTGGTTAAAGTTGAGCATAGATAAAGGAAATAGGTTATGTTAGTTTATTTTGAAGTTTTAACCAATTAAATTTAAGGGGAATAAATTATGTCAGTTTGTTTTCCAATTTCAACTGATTAAACTGGAGTTTATGATCCTAGGGATACTATGTTAGTTGTTATTTCAAAATCTAACCGGTTCAAGTTAAGCATAGGTAAGGGAAATAGGTTATGTCAGTTTATTTTGAAGTTTTAACCAATTAAATTTGAGTATACCAATATGGATATATTATATCATATTTTCTGAATGAATCGGGCATATGAAATTAGTGATTTTGGTATATTAAACACATGTCTGGGAAGAAATAAAGTGAGTAGGGTTGATCATCTCCATTTCCATTTCAAATAAATATTTTGAGTTAAGTTAATGTTGTAGAGATGATCATACCCGTATTTTTAGTAAAATATATACCAGGTATATTATGACATGATTTCTCCGGTAGTTTATTAAATTATGACTCAGCACTCAAATCGTGTGGCATAAGAATATTTCATTTATTGTATAATTAAAGCCTATTGGGATTTTTTGTGGTAATATACTGTGAATGATATGGTGATATATTGATTTATTGAATGGTTGAGAATAACGTGCATATTGTGAATTCGACGGTTTTATACCGATCACGGGGATTGTTGGAAAATTTTGGAAAAACTATTGCAAATCATGTGTTGAGAAAATAAGATCATTTTATCTATTTTATTATGTAAATTACAATATATGGTTTAAGAACCCTGATGGACCAGGTGTGATGAAAGCTAGGTACCGTAGTTAGAGAGAAATATTAGTGCAGCCACACTGTTGTGGAAGTGTAGGCATGAAAAGTCGATTTGGCTAGAGAAGGGTTGTGTACCCTCCTGGAGTTTGGACCAAGATGCGGTAGGAAAATCGGACTTACAAATGAGTTACTTTGACTTAGTTGTGGTTTGATCAACCAAGCTAAGTTCAGTTTTCGGACTACACAACTCGTCATAGGCGTTTAGCATGCCGTTAGTCCAAAAATGGGAGTTCTTCTAGGCATATTTGTAGATTTATGTAAATGGGGCTATTATGGAGCCAGAATTTTGTTTTAAAGGAAAATGTGTATTTTTAATTATATAGGTGTGAGTTACAATTTATAAATGCAGTTTATTTAAAGTTAAATTAATGGAGGTATAGGATGCATAGTGGAATGGGTAGGCTAGGTGTTGTAAGATGGATCAGGCATAGGATGCATAGCGGAATAAAATATAATAAGCAAAATGGAATTTTGGTTTTGTCTTGCAGCCGGGAGGTAGAAATCCCTCGACGGTCTTTTTTCATTTTCCTGAAACGACGGTTTCGAAAAAGCCATGGCAAACCATCGACGGTTTTGTTTCTGAGAGCAACGAGACTTGAGCTTAAAAATTGGAACTTGAACATTAAGTTGGTTGATTTGTGAGGAGAAGTCCTTGAAATAGAGTCTATGTATATTGTGTAGGGTGTTGCGTACTTTATAATTCCTAGTGAAATATTTGTGTTGATCATGTTACGGCATTAGGATCCTAAATTAGTTGTTTGTCCTATCTTCAAGATGGATCCTAGAGATAAGAACGTGGATGTTGGAGCAAGTAGTAATATGGGGGCTTTCAATGAGGAAGAGGACATTGATTCTACTTTATTGCTACGTGGGCTAAACCAACGGGTTAAGGCAGGGATTATGTGGAATTCTAGGATACAGAACTGCTCGCCCCTTGACCAGGGTTGCACTGTCAAGCAATTCACTCACATGAACCACCTAACTTTTATAGGAGGATCTGATCCAATCATTGCGGAGGACTGGATCCAAGAGATGGAGGAGTTATTGACAACTCTTCACTATGCAGACAAGCAGAAGGTTATGTATGCCATTTTTAAAATGATTGGGGAGGCCAAACGTTGGTGGATTTTCGCAAAGTTACTGGAAGAACAAAGACCAGAACCAGTTACCCTAACATGGAACCATTTTAAGGAAATCTTCTATGATCGATATTTTCCCTCTTCCACCAGAGATGTCAAGGCGGAGGAGTTTACCAATTTAAACTAGGGGAACTTGACCATTTGAAAATATGCAACCAAGTTTATTGAATTGTCTCAATTTGCCCTGGATATGGTTCCAAATGAATCCTAGAAGGCTCAGAGATTAGAGAAAAGTTTGAGTTTGAGGATCTACGAGCAGGTGGTGGAATTTCAAGTCTAGAACTTTGCGAAGTTGGTGGATAGAGCAATAGTATTGGAGAAAGGCCTACAGAAAAGTACAGAGGTATTGAACAAAAGGAAGAGACCCATGCCTCCAGGTTTTCATGCTGGTGCAAGTCAAGGTCCATAGAAGAGAAATAGTGATAACGTGGGCCAAAGGTGAGTAGTGAGGAATCGGGCCTATCAGGGTGAGTCGTCACACCCTCCTTGTTTTATGTTATAAGAGGCATTGGGATGAATGTCGGGTTGGAGGTGTTATCTATTATCAGTGCGATAGACCTAGCCACATTGCACGAGACTGTCATGCACTGCCGAGTAATGCACGCACTCTTAATCAATACCGAGGAAACAATTAGGCACCTCGGGGCAACTATTAGAGGAGCACCATCCAGACGTGGATTTATTCTCTTACTTCGGGAGATGCAAAAAATGCTGGTGACATGGTGACTGTAATGACCCGGCCCTTTATACGGACCCAGGTGTCATTCACTCATACAAAATACCTGTACCTGTTCAAGATTCATAAACAACCCGCCCTAATCAGGGACATACGGGTATAAATCATACATGATTATGATGTAAATGTCGCGGAAAAACATAAACGTTCATTGGGATTTCTATCAATTTTATACCAGAGTTTACTAATACATCCACAATTACATAAAACTATACATAGAATAAATCTTGTTATTACAACCCTCCAAAAAGGAACTTTCATCTAGGTTTAATACAAGATTCAAACGCTTACGTAAGCTAACCAAAAATACTCTCCCCAGGCCCTTTTTCCACTAGGACCGACGTACTGATGGACCTGAAAACAAAGGTTGTATAATAGGGTGAGACACCTCTCAGTAAGGAAGAAAGTGTTACAACAGTGTGTGACTGCACATATGCACATTTTCATAGAATTCATACATTTGAAACATTTGTTTACAATACTGTAATATATAACATTTACCTGCACATCAAGTATTTAAATCATGCATATGATTATTAGAACAACGACCAACTTGTCATACATGTATTGCCTATTTACCCTGTGGCATAGGTTGTGCACTGATATCTCCAACAATTCCCTATTCGTGCAGGCATATGTCAAGTATCTATATATAGTCCGACTGCCCCCATCTAGTTTATTATTTTTCCAGTGGTTTCATTAAACCTGCTAGTCGACTATCTATGTACCCAAACTAATTTTAAACATGAATGGTTGCACTATACCCTTCCAGTTGAGGAATATTCCCTGCCATTTGGAGTATCTTTCAACCCCTATTACTGGAGCTTTTTCAACTTCTTACATTGGAATATCTTTCAACCTCTATTACTAGAGTATCTTTCAACTCCTTTAGTAGCAAGTTGTGGTTCCATTTATCATATATACAATTTATAACAAAATATAGGAACCTGTGCAATTCTAGTATTTTCACAAATTCAAATAATCACGTCGGGTTCAAACTGGCGTCTATCCACTCGGTTTACCCCTTTTCACAAATACAGCTCGGTGTATCACCGGCCTCTATTTTCCAAATATTCAGTATAACAAATTGAAACTCCGATCCCATAATCTATATCAATAGTATAGAAAATTCATACATTTCCATTTCAACATATATCACACGAGTTTAGTCCAAAAATCCGTTAAATGATATAAATTTTGTAAACATCATTTGAAAGGAAAAGTAAAGGATTCAAGCATCTCCTATTACAATATAAATGTAAATAAGTGATTTTCATAAGATTTGGAGATTATACGCCAAAATCCTCGTTTTTACCAAAAACCGTAAAATTGTAAAACTGACATTTCTACTTGGTAGAATATCGCAAATAAGCAGTTAAATCTACAAATAAATATAAACTACCTTTTTAGCGGTTTAGTTTTCCAAAAATGACTGTTGTAATATGTTGGCCTAATAAGGCTTACAATTCTTATTTTGATGATAAAATCAATGATGTGTTTAAATATGTTTCAAGTAAAAGTTTTTCAGGAATCTCAAGTGCATAAGGAAGCTTATGGATTACAAAGAATTCTTGAAGAACACAAAGTAGAGTTTATGGATTACAAAGAGCATGAGGAATACAGTTATACTGGTGAAAAGCTCAAAGAAAAGATTAAAACAACAAAGATGATGGAAGAACAAAGACTGAAGATCAAAGAATTATATTTTTTAAGCAAGTTCTAAATGTAAGTACTTCAAAGTTATTTTCAAGTATAAATTGGTTTGAAGCTCTTAGAAATTCAAAAATATATTTTTTACTCTAAAGAATATTTTTAAATCAATGAAAATAAAAGCTTTTGAAAAGGGAAAAATTTTCAAATATTAAAGGGTCAGGCGACTGCCATATTAAGAAAGAATTTTTTTAAAAGTCAGTAACTAAACAGGCGCCTATGTGAACAAGTCAAGCCACTGCCTTGGTTCTGGCAGGTGACTGCCTTGGTTCTGGCATGCGACTACCAGCATTCTGTGTTGAGAGATTGCTCTGTGACAGGCGACTGCCACTTGAACGTTGGTATTAAATCACTCAACGGAAATATCTTTTAAACCACGTTTTTGGACATATTTATTTCAAAATACTTGGAAATGATTTTTAGGAATCTTTGTGAGTAATGTACAACTTCTAAACATCTATAAATAGCTAAAATCTTCAAAGGTTTTTGACATAGAATGATTGAAGCAATATTCAAAGGTTTTTGAAATTAAGCAATCTTCAAAGGTTTTCAGATCCAACAATCTTCAAAAGTTTTGGATCAAGCAACCTTCAAAGATTTTTTAGATCAAGCGATCTTCAAGTATTGAAAATTCTCAAAGGATCTAAAATTCTCTTGTGTTCAAACTACTAATTTGTTATTGATTTATACTTTGAAGTAAAAACTTTCAAAAATCAGAATCTTTCATTTTCTTTGAAAATTATTTGGTAATTCATACTAAGTATTGAGCTTCAAATTTTTTATATTTGATTACCTTGAAGTATCATTGTGCTAATTATTGTACTAATCTACTCTGTTGTGAGAGTTTTTTTTTTGTACACAAAATCTCTTTTCCTTGATTCTTAAACGATTCAGAGTTGTTGAATCGTTGGACCAAACGAGGGATTGTTTTTTGGAGAGGCAGGCTCTAGTCTAACAGAAGGAGTGGTTGTAAACAGGTGTTGTTCCACCCAGTAACGAAACTGATATAGTGGTATCCTTTGGTATTTTGCCAAGGGCGAGGATGTAGGCTGTGTTGAAGCCGAACCTCGTAAAAATTCTTATCTCTTTCTCTCTGCTTTACTTTATATTTTTTTACTTGTTATCATTGTATGGTTTAAAAGTGCAGGTTGCAGGTTTTTAAGTGAGAAAGAAACAAAGATACTTGAAATTTAGAAAGTACGTTTTGATTAACCGTTTGCGGAAACCCAAAAGGGAGTACGTTGGTTAATCTGCAGAAATCTTGATCAATAGAGTTGCATTCTAAAAGCTTACAGGGAAATTAACTAAATCTCTAATATTCTTGGTTGAGTGATTGAATTACTTTGATTTCATTAATTGACTTGTGAATTTAAATTTCAATATTTTTAAGTGTGATTATCATTTATATATTCTGGGTGTTAAAATCAAAAGCTTAAAAATCGTTAAAATTCAAAAGAATCCAATTCACCCCCCCCCCCCTCTTGGGAAGCTATTCCTTATTTCATAATCAAATTCCCCTTACCTTAACTCAAAAAGAAACTTCATACGAAAATGATCCAAACTGACCACCCGAGATCCTGGAAACCTAAAATCATAGAACATAACCTTACTATATTTTCGACTATTATCCAAATATCCAATCAAAACTAAAATCAGATTCCTACTTCAGTTTTTGGGAAAACCTGAAAATCTCCAAAACAACAATCAAATCCGCTAAAATTGTAGAGTTTTCTCTTCTAATCCACGCAGTACCCTCCGTTTTTGGAAACGAACAACGAACGATGAAGAATCTTAGAGAGAGAGATTCGCAGGTTAGAGAGAGAGAGCTTTTGGGAGAAACTTAGCTCTCAAGCAACTCAAATTGGATATTTATAGGGCCTTTGACCAAGTCTAATTCGTCGACGAGGCGGCGTCTTCGTCGACGAATCCACCACACAACTCATTGACGAGACCATCCCTTTGTCGCCGAGTTCAAGTTCCGGATATTTGTCTGATCCGCTCAGTATTTGCTCGTCGGCGAGGCTCTAAATTTCATTGATGAGGCTCTGAAGGACTTCGTTGACGAACGTGACCCTTCGTTGACGAATCGAGCTTATACAGGTTTGGGTCTCTACGGTGACAGTTAATGTAGTTATATTTCAAAGAATGCAGTAGTACTATTTGATTCTAGAGCAATGCATTCATTTATATCCCTGAAATATATTAAAATATGTGATGTGGGACTCAACCATTAGATGCTAATTTATTTGTGGTCACACCGACGAGAACCTTAATAGTATGTAGGAAGGTACTTAAGGATTATCCAATATTCAGGGAAGAATGCTACCTGCTAACTTAGTAGTGTTTGATATGTATGGGTTTGATATAATTCTGGAGATGGATTGGCTAGCTTCCAGCTATGCTAGTATAGTCTGTTATAAGAAAGAGGTAGTGTTCAGGTCTCCTGGAGAGCAGGAATACAAATTTTAATGGTATCTTCATTTGTTTATTTATGGTGATTTCATTGTGGTCAAATCTTCAGGATTTTAGGATACCATTGCTTAGGAAGCAAGGTTTTACGTTGTTAAGGGAAGTGATATTTTCATTTAATCAGATTTCTTAATTTAGTTTCCTCATCTTTCAAGCATAAGTTTATGAAGGTCTGCATACATTACTTTTGAGGGATTGTAATTGAGAATTAAAGTGGTTGGATGTTGGCCTTGTATCATTGAATGAAAGAATGTTGATTTGCCTTACAATTATATTTTCATACCCGGGAGTTCCAAAATCTTTAATGAATTGATGTAGTATAACAAAAGCTTAGGATACTTTAGTCTTAGTAAGTTTTCTCATATTTCCTTAAATCCATTGTTTCAAAATGAAGCAATTATTATGGAGGTTATGGAGGTTCACCATTTCCTTTTATTTCAAAAGTTGAACTTGAATTCGATGATAAGGTCCTGGCTAAGAGTCATTTCGTAGATAAACCAAATGTACGGGGAAAGTACTTGACAACTCTTACTTAAGCTTTGGGGGTCACTTGAGTTGTAGATGGCCTATTGTAAAAGACTTCCACTCATAACAGGGGCCAGAAAAGTGGATGTGCAGAACTTATGGCTGTTTGTGGTTTGGACTTTATGTAGTTGAGGTAATAAGATTTTAGTGATGTATTTCAATGGGAAGTAGAGTCAATGATGCATATGCGTAGAAACATCCATGTTATATTGTGGATTTAATTTTATTTAACTTATGATTGAATCTACGTGCGGGTGTGCACGTGGGAATATAATATCTTGATATAGATCGATCATAAATCAATTTTGGGTGCTGGCTATGATGATGATTTCCTATTGTATTCATGGATAGTATAAGAATTTTTCAAGATTGGTACCTACTTTTGTCATTATTGTAAGATAAAATTATTGTTGAAGCTTCCTTGTGGAGTGTTGTGCTGAGAGTTTTTAAAAGGAGGATCCAGAACATATTGTCTACTAAGAGATAAAGGTTATGTCAATGTTAGATTTTGGGGGACTGGAAATGCAAATTAAAGTTGTTGAGTGTTGGTGTTGTAGGAAGGGGTATTAGAGCAAGATGTTCAATCCATCGGTTTGTGTTAGTTATCAGTTTTTGATAGGGTTGTTTATAAGTTTAACTTAAACTTGTTGGGTTCACGATGAACTTTATTCGGAGTTATATTTAGCAAATTTTGAGGACGAATTTTTTATAAGGAGGGAGGATGTAGAAACTTGAAAAAAAAAATTATAATGATAATTAATTAATTAAATAATAATGAATATTGAGTAAATAATATAATATAATAAAATGATATATTAATATAATATAATTTAATATAAGGTTATAAGATAATAATCTTATGATATATATATATATATATATATATGCAAATATCTTTATACAGATATCTGTTATAATATTTATATATTTAAATATCTTGGGGAGGCTTCTTGGACAAGCCAAAGCCCTCTCTCTTTAATCTGTCCCACTCCCTCTCTCTCTCTCTCTCTCTCTCTCTCTAAAATCGTCCCCTCTCCCAAGCTCTCTCTCCCACTCCCGAGTCCTACCTCGCTCTCCGATCGTCTCCCTCCTCTCAACTTGGTGGCTTCTTTCTCCGCAGCAAGGTTTAAGGAAGCTTGGGAAGTTTGTCTTCCGAACGCTGTAGGCACCATTTCAGGAACGTGGTAGGCATATCTTCGGGAAAAGGTAAGGGGAATAAATTATGTCAATTTCTTTTCCAATTTCAATTGATTAAACTGGAGTTTATGATCCTAGGTGTTGGCTTTTTGAGTCTGATCCCTGGTTTTGATAATGAGAAATCGCAAGTTTTTTATGTGTGTGTTTTAGTGCGTGAACATGTATTATTCAGGTCACACATAAAATCAAGAGAACATGGAGGACAAGGCAGGTCTTAAAGCACAAATCTGGTGTACTCCATGGAGTTAAAGAGTAAAGAAGATAAAGAAGACATTTGTTTTTGATTGTATATGCATTTATTTTTATATTTAGCCTGTAATAATGCATGCATCTGTATGACATGTCTTGTATGCTCAGATAGGCCTTAGATTGACCATAGGGAACCAAATGACCATAGGGCACCCTTCGGTCGACTGACGCCGAATTTTTGGGATTATTTCTCAAAAGCCTTAGACTGACCTTAAAACCCATAATTCTGCATGAAAATGTCTACTATTGTCTTAGACTTAAGTATCATGTGATTAGGGACAATTTCATAATAGGAATAAGACCGAAATGCAGAGTGTTGGCATGTTCAATCGACCGAACTCCAATGCATAAAGCTTTTCGATTGACCAAACCTTCCCAGGGTCAACTCTTTGACCCTTCGGTCGATCGACCTTGAAATGTATACCAACGTTCTAGTCAACCGAACAGACATGTGGGAAGTCCTAACGCCTTGGTTGACTGAACCTCCAAGTTCGAAAGGACTTGGTCGACCAAAGTATATGAAGTTTGGTCAACCAAACTTAGTCTAGTTGACCGAACCTCAAAGGGTTCAGAATCGCCTTTGACGGTCAACCGAACCTGTTGTTCAAAAATCCCTCGGTCAACCAAACTTAGTGAGATGGTCGACCGAACCTTAAAAATGGTTGACTGATCCTCTCAGGTTAGAAATATTTTGAAGTGCTAAAACATCATTAAAAATTAATTAAACAATTTGGAAAATACCTAGCGTGTCCCCAACGGTCATAATTTTCATAAAATCTATAAATGCCCCTTCATTACTCCAGATTAGCAACTTTGATTAACTCCAAATTCTCTCTAAACTTTTGTTAATCAAAGTTCTCCCAAAACCAAATTTTATTGTTTAAATCATTCTTTTGGGGCAAAATCTTTTATACAAATCTCTCTAACTCTCTTTCATGCATTTATTTCAAAATCACTTTTGAAATTAGTATTTTATTTAGGACATTTTATTTGCACATACTCTCACTAGGCACTTAATCTTTGAAAAATATTTTTGAGAGTATTGCTTAGGTTTTCTCCTGGATTATTTCTTTAATAAATATTTTTGGGAGAAAATTATTTATTGCACAAATATTTTCTTGAATTTAAACTCCATATTCTCCAAATACTTTTATTTACAAAAATCTTTGTTGGAGAACATAATAATTATTTTTATGTCCACGTATTTTATTTGTGAAAATTATTTAGATAAGCACCATTTGCTCTACTAAACATATATTTCATATCATACTAGAGTGTTTGTATTTAGCTTTAATGATGTACATCCATGTTTGTATTTAGAAGATTTTTCATATGCACAAAAATATTTTTTCATGTATCGATTGGGTTCAGCCCGGAATTGAACTAGGGAGTCTCAACCCCATAAATGAGACTGGTTGGGTTCAGCCCAGAAATTGAACTGGGGAGTCTCAGCCCTGTAAGTGAGACCGATTTGGTTCAACCCCGAAATTGAACTGAGGTTTTCCTCACCCCATAAGGAGAGGATGTAAAAGGCTTCTGCTTCACCCATTTAAGTGAACAGGGTTAGTGTAATCCTTGGGGGGTATGCCCAAGGTGGGGATGTAAGCTGGTTTGGCCGAACCTCGATAACAAATATCATGTGTGTCTTTCTCTCTCTCTCTCTCTCTCTCTCTCTCTCTCTCTCTCTCTCATTTAATTATTGAACTTTAATTTCCAGATGTGTATGCTTGCTTGTTCACTGCTATAATTATTCACGTGCACCCGTTTAATTTAAATGAGATATGTTACACACGTGTATGTCTACGGTGATAGTTTAATCATTTTACATATTCGTTTGCATTATGAATGAGATATGAACTGTGGTGAATCGATATAAATGTTTAAATTAGCCGAAATGTTTTAAAACCCAATTCACCCCCCTTTTGGGATCACACCAAAATCAACACTAGGGATATTATGTTAGTTGTTATTTCAAAATCCAACTAGTTCAAGTTGAGCATAGGCAAGGGAAATAGGTTATGTCATTTTATTTTGAAGTTTTAACCGATTAAATTTGAGTATATCAATATGGGTATATTATATCATATTTTCTGAATGAATCAGGTGATAGGGATCAACATGCCTTATGTATCCCTTTTACTTATATGATGACACATAGACGACCTCCCGATGTCCACTCCTTTGCTAACATGGTAACACATGGACGACCTCTAGATGTCCACTATTATTAATATATGTTTTACAGGAACACATGAGATCAATTGAAGATCTTCTACTTTTTTTATGTGAAGACTTTGTTATTGTGTTAATTTATATTTTTCGTGGATATGTTTTCTCTTGATTATTAGGTGCTTGAAGACCATGCTTGAAGACCTAAGTGAAGTATTGAAGTAAAGTCTACCTCAAAACCCATGTGGGCCTCACATGATTTCTGAGCCCCACATGGCTCCAATGGGTCCCACGCGGTTTTGGTCTTCCTTTTGGAATATGTTTAAATTTCAAATTTGAATTATAATAATGCAAAACAACTAAGCTTGACTTGTGTGCTTATAAGTTGGAGTTTCTTGTTTTTTTAGTAAGTATTAATTGTGTTAGGTTAATAGTTGTTGAAAGTTGTTGAGAGTTGTTGAGTGTTTAATGCTTTGTCTCTTAGGCTATGTCTATAAATAGCCTTCTTATTATAAGAACAAAACAAATGAAGTTGAAGTTGAATATAGAAGAAACATTTCTTTGCTTGAGCTTATAAAGCTTGTCCCTTTCCTTGTGAGTGAGTAGTGTGAGGCTACGGCGTTCTCTCCGGAGATCAAGTGGTGAGAGACCACTAAACTATCCAACGACTCCATCAACCCCTCCTCCATCTAATACTCTCACGACCCCCATCAACACCACACGGCCAGCACCTTCATACACCCACACCACGATCATCATCTACACTTCATTGATGCGTTCATCTTGTGATTCAATGTTTGTACAAAGGAACTACGGTGTGATCTAGCTACGTGTGGAACAACGTGTTGACCTTATTGGTCACGCCCAGTTTTGATTATGACAAATACTCATTGTATCTAATGAGTAGTTGAGTTTTTGTGCAGGAATTAA
The DNA here is from genome assembly GCF_029873635.1 of Malania oleifera. Lineage (NCBI taxonomy): Eukaryota > Viridiplantae > Streptophyta > Magnoliopsida > Santalales > Ximeniaceae > Malania > Malania oleifera. The sequence goes on along the minus strand of NC_080423.1, from coordinate 80,245,895 downwards.
GAATGATAAGATCAAGATGTGCACAAAGCAAGAAAGGCTTGAAGACAATTTCATAAACTCTTAATTATAATATTTTCCAGTGAAATTGTCTGTAATAGTAATTAGGGTTTTTCGGTTTGTAATAAGCTCACACACATCACATGAATGATTTACTTTGTAAGCTCAAACCGAACCATAGAAAGAGGTGTACCTTCGGTCGACCTTCGGTCGACCGACACCGGACTTTTTCGATGTCTTCAAAATTGGACCCCAAGTGACCTTAGGACACTCACCTTTGCACTTGTATGTAATAGGCACTTGAATAAGGTTTTTATGTTGCAAGAAGGGACCGAAATGCACACTTGGTGCACCTTCGGTCGACCGGCCAACTCAGTTCAAATTGGCCCGGTTGACCGAAACCGGTCCGGGTCAACTATTTGAACCAGTCTCGGTCGACCGACCCCTTATAGGTCATTTGACCTCGGTCGACCGAACACCCTGAGAGTCAACATTTTGACCTCCCGGTCGACCGACCAAAATTGCACTCCAACTACTTGGTCGACCGAAGGGTCTTGGGAAAATTCCCAACAACCCGGTCGACCGAGCCGAGCAGTTCAAAAAGGCCTCGGTCAACCGAACCGCGGTATTTTTGAAAATCGCCTTTTTCCAGTCGACCGACCACTTAGTTCAAAATGCTCCCGGTCGACCGAGCTACTTGAGTCCTGGTCGACCGAACCACTTTTGGTTGACCAGACCTCTCGGGTTGTTCCCATTTTTACCGTGGTTAATATTTTTCTAAACAGGGTTAAAATGCATTAAACTCCATTAAACTTTTCTAATAATACCCTATAGGTCCCCAACGGTCATATTTTCTCCCTTGCCTATATATATGTCTTCATTTGCAAAGATTAAGCAGAATTAGCCACTTTGATTAGGGAAAATTCTTTGAAAATCCAAAACCCTATAATACTCATTCTTAAGCCTCCTACACTCATACTTACCTTCTCATACAAATTGAACTCTTTGTAAGTTGATTGAGTGCTAGTCTAAGTAGGTTTGCTCTCCCATTCATATTTGATTGCTTTATTATCCTTGAGAGCTAAACCTTGAGCATTCTAAGGGGACTTTATTAATAAGTCTATCCTAAGAAAACTCTGATAGATCTTCTAAGATTTGCACCTCCATTGCAACATCTTAAGAAGAGTGTAATTGTATTTTGGTTGCAAAACATTTTCAAATATCTAATGCGTTATTAATCTTGAAAATACTTGATGAGATATTTGCTAGTGTGATAAAATCTTTGTTGCAATACTCGTTAACTCATATATCTCTTGTTGAATACAAAGATTGAATATCCTTTTGCAAACCAAACTTATACGTTGCTAGAGCTTCATATACATATGTGTATTGAGAAAACTTGTTGATTGAAATATATGAAGTCTGGATGATATCTTTGTTTGAGCACTTAGATTGAATATCCTGTGATACAAAGATCATTTAGGTTTGCACTCTCACGTACGCATTACACTGATAGTAAATCTATTTGAGAGTTGACATCTTAGACCACACTGAGCTTACAAATTATTTCATATTTGTGGTGTATATTATTGCGCGAATTTGGGTACATATCTGCTTTACTTGAAAGCACAATCACTGTACCATTTCAGTATAATACACATTGGTTGTATTTCCAGGCACGGGCCTGAAGAGGGAGACTAGCCCTGGAATAGTCCCGGATTGGCTTATACCCGGTTAGGAAAGCTAGGTGCGTCGTCCTGTTGAGGCGTGTAGGTTGAGGTCAACCCCGCTAATTGACCTGGTTAAGGTTGAGGTCAGCCCTGTGTTAATTTGACTTGGTTGTAAACGGTGACGCTCCACCCTTAAGTGAGCTCTTAGTGGAATCCTCTAGCTTGCGAGCTTGAGGCGGGGACGTAGGCACGGTTGGCCGAACCCCGATAACATATCGTGTGTTCATTTATATTTCCGCACTTTATATTAGCCGCACATGTATGTTATGGGTGAATGATGCGTATGACTTAAATTTCATATTATACTTATCTACGCATTTGGAAATTGAATAGGCAGACCCTAGGTTGTGTATATACTGCTGTTTATCCGGCTTAACCTAGGTGATAAATTTTAAAATTCCAATTCACCCCCCCTCTTGGGAATACACCAATTCTAACACAACGTCAAGTCATCCAAACCAATCTCTTGGTAACTTTAGTACTTGTGTTTGAATCCTTTGTTATATTTTGTGAACCCTTGCTAGTATATTAAAATCACATCTTTGAAGAACCCATTTGATCCATAGATTGCAATATTGGTACTTACTAGTTAAAATCAATTGTATGAATATTAGTTTGCTAACATAGAACTTATATTCTTGAATCTTTGAAATAGCAACTTTTTAGTATATAACTTGATTCCTTTGTGAAAGAATCAATTATGACTTAATTGATAGACAAGTCATACACCTTTTCAAAATCCTTGCATATGTGAAATAAAGCATGATTTATTGTGTTTATGTTCGGATAATTAAATTCTTAAGTTAAAGTGTTTAAGTGTATGTGCTTGTGTGAGGGTTGAATCGTAGGACATAGGTTGGCCATTCCCGCCCTACATCATTAGGTATATGAAATTAGTGATTTTGGTCTATTAAACATGTGTCTGGAAGAAATAAAGTGAGCAGGGTTAATGTAATAACCTAGGAATTTAATCAAGGACTCGTCAACGAATGCAAGGGATTCGTCGATGAGGATAACAAAGGGTCTCGTTGACGAGGGCATGTTTCATCAACGAGAAGATACCGAGAGGTTGTTTCTAAGCTCTGAATTTCATCGACAAGAAGATAGCATTTGTCGATGAACCTCCTTCTTGGACTCGTCGACAAGATGACGTGGCTCGTCGACGAAGTTCGCAGTATAAATAGGGCTAAACTCAGTTTTTATGCAGGAAAAACCGACCGAAACTCTCTTTTCTCCTCTCTCTACGGTCTCTCCATCCTCTCTCTTCAATTTTGGCTCTGTTAGTCGCCGGATTGACGATCTGAGGCCACCACGACGCTCCTGGGAAAGTTCTCTTCAAGTTTACTGGAGTGGATCATCGGTGGGACGAAATTGGATTTCATCCCAGATTTAGGGTAAAACCTTTTTGTTGAAATTTGACTTTCCAGTAGTTGTAGGAAATGCAGCAGATGTAGAAATAGTAATATTTTGTTCTGGGATATATAGTTTTCAGGGTGTTGAGTGGGAATCCTTACGGGTGTAAGATCCGATACAGTAGGGGTGTTTTAGCCAGAATCAGGTAAGGGAAATATGCTATGCTAGGCAAACCTACTTTAATTTAGTATAAATTATATGTTTTTCAGCAAATTATTATTCAGATTATTTATCCAGTTTCATGGCCTGATAATATTAATGTTTAATTATGTGGCATGAGTTTATTATTCCTAGTATACGGTTTCCATAATTTTCAGAATACCATAATTTTCAGTATATGCACGGAAACTTGTATTTTACAGTATTTTTCATAATATTATATTTTACCCATTTCAAAACCATAACATTTAGTTTATATAGTTAATCAGATATTTCAGTTATTCAGTTATTCAGTTATGCAGACATTTCAGATATCCAGTTATTACAGTTTATTCAGCTCAGTATCTGTAATGTTATGGTTATTTCAGCTATTGCAAAATCATGGTAAAAACAAGTATTTTAGAAATATCAGTTATGTATATAGTATCAGACCTTGATGGACCATATTCAGCAGCAGAGCACGGTACCGTAACTATATTCAGTTAAGAGTGCAACCCTTATTCAAATAATAGGTGGTATTCAGAAATCGATCGTGCCTATGTTGTGGACATGCTCCCCATCAGATATGGGTTGAGGGGGCCGATCTAACTGGCAGAGTTTAGTTGACTTACCTCGGTCGGCCAGCCAGGTTAGGTCCCGCCTTCGGGCCGCACAACCCTGTCATGAGGGATTAAATCATGACTTCAGTTATCCATCCAGGGAATTTTCACAGTTATTATTTATACATATTATTATCAGATTTATAGACGAAAGTTATACTTATAAGTATTATCAGTATTATGAATAGAACATTCTGAATAATTAGTTTATGTTAAGCTACGGAAGCATGTTTTATATGATAACATGTATACAGGTTTTCTCAGTTTATTATATATGGTATATTATTTTAGATCAGATTTTCCAAGTATATGACTCACTTGCTACACCCTAGTAATAGCATGTTTCTTCTTACTGAGCGTCGCCTCATCCTATTTAACTTATATTTTTCAGGTGATCCAGCGAGGCGAGCAGATCAAGCTCGCAGATAAAGGGGTTTCAGTACTGCCTGTTGTTAGAGTGAGTATTTTGGGGAAAGTTTTCCTTGTATAGTTCTAGTCTCAGATGAAGTATATTTTGAGAGATACAACTGTGTATTTATACTGTGGGAGTATGTTAGCACTCTGGTATTGTATTATATATATATGGTTTTAGTTGTATGGATTCAGTTTCTCGCTGCTTAGGTTGATGGTTTTATATTAATTAGAAAATAACGGAGCAATGGAATTTCACAGTATTTATTAGTAAAAAAAAATTAAATTAGCAGGTCGTTACAATTAATCATCTCCGTTTCCATTTAAAATAAACATTTTGAGTTAAGTTAATGTTGTAGATCATACCTGTATTTTCAGTAAAATATATACCGGGTATATTATGACATGCTTTCTCCAGTAGTTTATTAAATTATGATTTAACACTCAAATCGTGTGGCATGAGAATATTTCATTTATTGTATAATTAAAGCCTATTGGTATTTTTTGTGGTAATATACTGTGACCGATATGGTGATATATTGATTTATTAAATGATTGAGAATAACGTGCATATTGTGAATTTGACGGTTTTATACCGATCACGGAGATTGTTGGAAAATTTTGGAAAAGCTATTGCGAATCATGTATTGAGAAAATGAGATCATTTTATCTATTTTATTATGTAAATTGCAATATATGGTTTAAGAACCCTGTTGGACTAGGTGTGATGAAAGTTGGGTACCGTAGTTAGAGAGAAATATTCGTGCAGCCACACTATTGTGAAAGTGTATGCATGAAAGTTGATTTGGCCAGAGAAGGGTTGTGTACCCTCCTGGAGTCTGGACCAAGACACGGTAGGCAAATCAGACTTACAAATGAGTTACTTTAGCTTAGTTGTGGTTTGATCAACCAAGCTAAGTCCAGTTTTCGGTCTGCACAACCCGTCATAAGGGTTTAACATGTCGTTAGTCCAAAAGGGGGAGTTCTTCTATGCATATTTGTAGATTTATGTAAGTGGGGCTATTATGGAGCCGAAATTTTGTTTTGAAGGAAAATGTGTATTTTTAATTATGTAGGTGTGAGATACAGTTTATAAATGCAGTTTTATTTAAAGTTAAATTAATGGAGGTATTTTGTGTACACTAAAACTCATGTTAGTCACATACTGATAATAATCTATTCCTTCTTACTGAGAGGTGTCTCACTCCCAACAAATATTTTAACTTTTCGTGACCTACAGGAAATCAAGCTTAACAAGTTTTGGGAAGGGGTGAGATAATATAGTTTAGAGTAAGTGTTTGTAAAATACTGAATTACGTATATTTCTATGTCTCTTGGGTTGTAATATTGTTATTTGGAGATACCAATATGTTTGTGATGGTTTAGTACTCTAGTATAGTATTTGAGGTTTATATTATTTTAGCTGCTTGGATTGAATTAATGTATGGAAAGTCTCATCCTGGATTCCACTAGGTTCGGGTCATTATAATTGTGGTATCAAAGAGTATATTTATTCCTTTGTGGCACTCTAGACCCCAGTTGTAATAACTAGGATAATTATTATAATTAAATAATAAAGAAAAGAGAGGGAAAAATAATTTTAAAGGGGGATGCAGCAGGGCCTCGTCGACAAACCACAAAGTGTTCGTTGATGAAAAGTCTTCTTGGGCTCGTCGAGTGGACGCATGTCTCGTTGACGAGAAATTACCATAGGCTATTTCGAGGCCTGAAATTCATCGACGAGGGTTAGGTGCTCATCGACGAATTCCCTTCTTGAACTTGTCGATGGGATTATGTGGCTCGTTGACGGGGTGACATGGCAAAAGGTTTATAAATAGCAAAAAATCAGGATTTAGTGAGGAAATATCATTTTCCTCATTTCTATCTCTCTCTTGTTCGGTTCCTCCCACTTCTCTCTATGATTCTCGCCCCAATTGTCCCTCTTTTAATGATCAGAAGCCGCCACATTGATCCTGGGGATATCCTCTACAAGTCTTCCGGAACAGATTGTCAGTTTGGCCAAGTTGGGCACCATTCCAGAATCAGGGTAAGTAGATTGTTTGGGTATTTTCAGTTTTATTAGCCTTATTTGAGTTTAAATTTTGAGTAATGTGGGAATATACTGAAGTTTTGTGAAATAAATTAGGATATTATATTTTCAGGAATAGGATGTTTTTGGGACCCTGCATACGGGTTGGGGACCCTAGTGAATATTTTTCAAAAGCCCAGGTAAATTATAGCTCAAGAAATTATGAATAAGCAATCTCATGAAATATAGGTGTATTGATTTTCTGGAAAATATGTATATGTATATGTAAATGCGGGTTTTTGGGGTTGGTACATCAAGGGTGCGAGAGTTGAGTGGAGGCCAGCCTCCCAGTCAGATAAGTAAAGGAAATATGCTATGCTAGGAATTTTAGAAAGTTACTAGAAAATTATGTATATATCAGTTTATTATTCAGTTTTTCCAAAATATTATTATTATATTAGAATATGCAAACTTTAGAGCGAGATTCTTATTACTTAATTGTGTGGCATGAGTTCATAACAGTTTAATATAGTATTTATACAGTTTTACAAATATCATGTTTTATAGTATATTAGCAGAAAATATCGATATGCAGTTTTCAGAAAATATGATTTATAGTATTTTTCAGAATGTCATGACTTCAGAACCATAACACTCAGTTATTCAGTTATTCAGTCAAAAATTCAGATTATGCAAATCAGTTTAAAAATGTTATGGTTATTTTAAAATCATGGTAAAAACAGTAAGATAATTATAAATATCAGTACTAAATAGTATCAGACCCTTTGAAAGTATTCAGTCAAATTCGGACAGCAAAGCACGGTATCGTTGCTATTTTCATATCAGAGTACAACCACATTTTCAGATAGTATGTGGATTCCGTCAATCGTATCTATGGAGAGATTGCAGTCTTCCCAATATTCTGGGTTGAGGAGGCCGGTTTGACGAAGTAGAGACTAGTTATCATGCCCGGAAAGACTGTAGTGGGTCAGATTGATGATTGGTAGAATTTCAGATTGACTTACCTAGTAGGTCAACCAGAATTAAGTCCCGCCTACAGGCCGCACAACTCTGTTATGAGGGGTTAAAGCATGACATTCAGTTCCCAGGGTATTATCATGGTTGTTTCTATATATACAAATTTACAGTATAGCAGTAGATTTATTATAATACTAGAATTATGTGTAACTAGAAAACTCAGATATACAGTTTTATTTTAAACTATGATAAATGTAATTTGTATGGTATACTAGACTAACAGTTTTACAGTTTCAGTATTATATCAGTATATTAAAATGTAACTCAGTTGTCATGCACTAGTGATAGCATATCTTTTCTTACTGAACGTGGTCTCATCCCAGTGACTTAACATTTTTCAGGTGATCCAGTTGGGCAAGCAAATTCGGCTCGAAGGTAGAGAGGTTCTTGCGCTGCCTTTTTTGAAGGGTGAGTGTTTCCTGGGTGTTGGTTGTTTGGGTAGATCCCAAAGTTTTTTATGGATGTCATTGGGAGTTTTGTAATGTATTTGTTGGTTTTTTTTTTTTTTTAAATTTATGGTATTGTAAATATAATTTATGATTTTATGTTTACCGCTGCATAAGAATGTAATGTGAACAGAGTTTCCTCAGTGCTCGCTTGGGGCTTGAGATGTTTTTAGTAGATAATATAGAGAGATTTGCTATATATGTTTAAGTGGAAAAAAAATGGCATGAAAAATCAGGTCGTTACACCAGTTTTGGGTTCGGGACGTTACAATAACTCTATCTTTCATGAACGCACTAAGCATATTAAAATTGATTGTCATCTTACACATCGTCATCTTCGCCTTGGTACCATCTCTTTCTCATTCATTTCCTCTACCACGCAGTTGACTAACTTCTTCATAAAGTCGCACACTATTAGTCGTTTCCAGTTTCTACTTGGCAAACTCTCGATGCTTTTCAGTGTGCCATCGTGAGTTTGAGGAGGGATGTTAGATAATATATTTTTAACTAGGACCATTTTAGCCTTTGTACATTTATTAGGTTTAGGTTGTATTGTATTCATTATTGAGATACTTTGGTTTTGTGCCAGCCTGTGTGTGGCTTCTCTCTCTCCCTCTTTGAAATTTCCTTCTCCCTCTCTTTTTTACATATCTCATAATTTTTGACAATATTTTCCATATAATCAATCATTTTCTGCATATATGTGCGGGATATGCTTTTATAAATATGTTTAAAATATAAGCATTTAATTTTAAGTAGCAAAAATTACAAAATGCCAATTTAACATCGAATTGTGAAATTTAAATAATGTTACTAAATACATTCTATTAGAATTTTGATAGCATATCTTTTATATTTTATACATTTTACATATATTTTATCCTGTATAAATTCAAATTTATCTATATATGTAATTCAAAATGAACCTTTGCATACAAACTACAATACTAATTCAAATTTATCAAACATAACCATCAAGCCATTCAATTTTTGCATTCTACAAAAAAAAAATATTACAAACTTCATTTTTTCACTATACACAATAATAAAGGTACATGTAATTCACTATGCCAATTACTTAAACTTGACACCCAATATTTGACAATGTACCTCTGTTAGTTACAAAAAAGTTACTATTCCAATTATAAAGGATGTTAAACATAAAGAAACTTTAACATAACACTCCATGTGATGATTTTATCGAGTTTAGTGAATTGCGTCAAGGCAAATATGATTTAAGAATTACTAATAATGACTTAAAAGTATAGTCATGGATCTTATTCTTGTGAAAATAATGACGAAAGTAATAAAAGTGTTAACCATGATAGTGACATGAAAGTAAACATTGCAACCATACGATTGCATTAAAAAAGGGGAAAAAAACTTTATTTTTATTTTGACTTTCATTTTAAGTATATGTAGCATGCCTTATTTAACTTTTCATTTGAAGTTTGCTGGTAGTAGTAAATATATTTACTTCACTTTAAAACTGAAGAGAAATCAACATAGCATAAATGACCTTAATTTTAAGAACACAAATAGCATATCAATTCCTCCACTGTAATGTTCGATTAAAATGGAAAGGTAAGGACAAGGCTATTACATGGTGATGTAAATTCTATTTGCAGGCTTTGAGATTATGACATTGTAAATGAATAAATTGACACTATTCTAAATAAAATAAGATCATGGTAATAATTGAGTTGATATTATTAAGAATGCACAAAAAATAACATCAAAAAGAAGTTTTAGGATCATGACATTGTAAATGAATAAATTTTTAACCATAATGTTGATTTGCTAATATCAAACCAAACCAATAAAAAAAAAAACACCCAACATAAGGCAATGCTAATACACAATTCCAGCCAAGTGCAAGGCAATTTGAATAAACAAATGTTTGATACATTGGTTGCACTGGTTTGATAACACAACTAGTGTCTTCTGCAAATTGATACTACAACCCAAATCACTAGATACATTGATTGTAATTGATATACCCTAAATATATATCAAGGTCAAAATGTTTCATTTGCCATAAAGGAGCATTATGACGCAGCAACAATCAGGGCCATCATCGCTCAAGAAAAGCTGCTCTGAAGTGGTCAACCCCATGCAGGCCAGAGCGATCCACGCCTGGGCCACAGACAGCTATTATCGGCTCCTTAAAAGCCAGAACAATTCACGCTCGTGCCATTACTCACCAATAAATTGCCCTACACCCTCAAGTCAACTTCTGCCACTATAAATTGGGACTCGCGCGAGAGGCCAAGGTAAGTCACTCTTAACCCAATCTTACTGTTGCATTCAACCTTTTCGAAGAGTTCCTTTATTTAAACATTGGAGCGATCCCCAAGAGTCCAAGCCTGATTTGTTTTCATCCTTTTCAGGTTATCGGAAGTCGGAGAGTAACGTCGCAGGTCATCACCATTTTTATCCTGCAACAGTTGGCGCCGTTTATAAGAATCGGTTCTAAGAGGTGTTCATCTTGCTTCTGACCTCCGATTCTCGAATAATAACAACAACCCAGGGCTCAAGCTCCGGTCCTACCACTGCTAAAGAATCACCCCAGTTCGTTCACTCCATGCTTGGAGATTGTTCAGGGGTCACCAGAGAGGAATTTCTCGCCTTCTAAAGGAAAATGGAAGCCTTCCAAAAGAAGATGGAGGATATGTTCAACCTATTCTTGCAGAAAAAGGGTAAGGAAGAACATATCCCCCGCCAACAACAGGTTAGCCCCGACTCACCTAAGAAAGTAGAGAACCCAAAGGAGAGTGAGGGAAAAACTAACCTCGCTAAGAGAGTGGAGGACACGGACAGCGTAGGAGCCAATGAGCAAAGATCGAATGAGTTAGAGGAGAGGTTAAAAAAAAGACCAAATATAGAAAATGATGAAAGAGGGTCGAACCAACCCCTCTTATGGGGAAACTTATTTAAGATCCGTGAAGCTGCCGTTCACCAAAGAAGTGATGGAAATCCTGCTACCCAGCAAATTCAAGATGCCTACTTTTGAAAGGTACGAGGGTTTGACTGACCCGATCGATCATCTGGACACCTTCAAGGCGTTGATGCAATTGTAGGGTGCACATGATGCCATCATGTGTCAGGCATTTGCAGCCACCCTTAAAGGTAGTGCTAGGGATTGGTACCAAACCCGGCCTGGATCAATCGGCTCCTTCTTTGAGATGGAGTAGCAGTTTACCAGCCAATTCATCAACAATCGAAGAATCGTCAAAACTTCGGCTCATTTGATGAACTTGGTTCAAGGAGAACGAAAGACGTTGAAAAAATTCATGTACCGCTTCATCACCGCGACCATGCAGATCAGCAACCTGGATATTGGAGTGGCGTTGGCAGCCCTGACCACGACCCTTCAGCTAGGGAATTTCCTATACTCATTGGGGAAGAAGCCCCAGTTGATATGGGAGAACTGATGGCCAGAGCACACAAATATGTCAACTCGAAGGAGATGATGGATACAAGAGGAAATCAAATCGAGTTGAAAAGGAAGGGTAACAATAAGGTCGGAGAATCTTCCAGAGCCAGGAAGAGATAAGAGAACAACACGCTGCAGGCCAACTCTAGGGCAAGGGGGCACGCTAGTAAGTTTCAAACTTATACTCCCTTAAACATACCGCAAACCGATGTGTTGATGCACATAAGAAAGAAGGAGTATGTTTCATGGCATGAACCTATGCGAACTCCTTCATATGAATGGAATATGTCAAAGTTCTGTTAATTCCATAGGGATCACGAGCACAATACCGAGGAGTGTGTTCAACCAAACAATGAAATTTCAGACCTTGATAAAAGAAAAAAGAGGCTATCTGTCAAGATTCGTAAAGAAAGGGGATCGTCGAGGGGAAGCTCGTGAGCATAAAAGTCCAAATGGAGATGAGAAAGAGGAGCGGATCATTGGAGAAGTTTTTGTGATCTTTGGCAGATCCGCCAATGGCGGAGACAGCAGATACGCTCGAAAGAGGTATGCCACGCGGGTGCTCTTAATGGAGAAAAGGGAGCCAAACAGAAAAAGACAAAAATAGGAAGACGCTATCATCTTCGATAGTAAAGACGAAGAAGGAGTACAATGGCCTCATGACGATGCCCTAGTAGTATCCCTTCTGGTGGCTAATTGCAAAGTAAGGCGCATGCTGATAGACAACGGGAGCTTGACCAATATAATATTCTGATCGGTGCTCGAAGGAATGAAGGTCGGTAGGGAGCGCCTCAAATTGATCTCCACCCCATTGGTCATATTTGGAGGAGACATAGTACATTCCTTGGGAACAATTACACTCCTAGTGACAATGGGGATGGTCCCACAACAAATCACCTCATTGACGGATTTCCTAGTGGTTGTTCGGCCATCAGTATACAACATCATACTGGGTTGTCCATCGCTCAATGTGGCCCAAGCTATAACGTCCACTTATCACTTAAATATGAAATTCCCTACCTCACACGGGACGAGGATGATCAATGGAGATTAAGAAGCAGCTCAGAATTGCTACATTATGGCATTAAAAGGCAAGATTGAAGTAAGGGAAACCTTGACTGTTGAAGACCTGGAGGTGAGGGGAGAGTACCCACAAATTAGCACATTGTATGATGACCTTACATGCATACCCATAAACGGTAATTAAAAGAAGTGTGTACAGATCAGGAGTCGCTTGTCCGACCATTTCAAAACAGAACTAAGTAAACTACTGAACAAATTCGTAGATGTGTTTGCCTAGTCGACTGAAGATATGCTAAGGATTGACCCTGTAATCATGGAACACAGGTTGCAAGTAGACCCCAAGCATAAGCCCATAAAGCAGAAGAAGAGGAGCTTCGCGTTGGAGCAGATCAAGGTGATAGATGTGGAAGTGACGAAACTGGTGCAGGCCAAATTTGTCAGGGAGGTCAACTATACGAAGTGGCTAAGCAATGTGGTTTTGGTAAAGAAACTGAATGGAAAGTGGCAAACATGTATCGATTTCACGAACTTCAAAAAGGCATGTCCAAAAGATAGCTTCCCCCTTCCCTAAATTGATCAGCTGACATGAGCTCCTAAGTTTTGTGGATGCATATTCTAAATATAACCAAATCCCAATGCACTGAGGGGATGAGGAGAAAACATCATTCATCACAAAAAGAGGACTCTATTACTACCGAGTGATGCCCTTCGGGCTGAAGAATGTAGCGGTAACATATCAGAGATTGGTTAACAAGATATTTAAATACCAGTTTGTAAAAATGATGAAGGCGTATGTAGATGACATGCTGGTGAAAAGCTGAAAGTAGGGGAGCATTGCAAGGATTTGAAGGAAACATTTGAACTACTGCGCAGGTATCAAATGAAGTTAAATCCTTCCAAATGCGTGTTTGGTATCTTCGCAGGGAAGTTTTTAGGCTTCATGGTGACACACAGGGGGATAGAAGTCAACCCTAACAAGATAAGGGCACTGTTGGAGATGAAAGCTCCTCGAACCAAGAAGGAGATCCAGGTCTTGACATGAAGGATCACTTCCCTCAGTAGGTTTGTCTCCTGTTCGGGAGATAAAGGTCTACCTATCTTCCGGGCACTGCAAAACAAAGGTGGATTTGAATGGAGAGGAGTAAAGTAAGGCCTTCGATCAGCTCAAACAATACCTTGGTTCCCCCCCCCCCCCCAACTACTAACAAAAGTGAAAGCAGGAGAGGACCTCTACCTATACGTGGCCTCAACTCCACATGCGGTCAGCTCAGTCTTGGTTAGAGAAGAAGAAAGGCAACACAAACCCATATACTACACCAGCAAAGTGCTGAGCAGAGTTGAAATGTATTACAACACAGTAAAAAAGGCAGCCTTCTCCATTATATATGCAGCTCGAAAGTTAAACCATACTTTCAAGCGCACAAGATAATCATGTTGACAAACTTACTACTGAGACAGATCCTCCAGCGACTAGAGAGCTTTGGAAGAATGATGAGGTGGTCGATTGAGTTAGGAGAGTTCGACATACAATACCAACCAAAGCCTACCATCAAAGCTCAGGTACTGGCTGATTTCATGGCAGAACAATCCTACGAAACAACAAAGAACTCAAAGGTGTGGACATTACATATGGACGAGTTGTCTAACGTAACCGGAGGAGGAGGAGGACTAATTCTCATGACACCAGATGGTTCGGAGAAATTCTACGCACTAAAGTTAGAGTTTGCGACGACCAACAATGATGCTGAATATAAAGCCCTGCTAGCAGGGCTGCGCTTGGCGGAGGCAGTTAGGGTGGCATGGATTCATATAGCAAGTGATTCCCAGCTAGTGGTGGAACATGTGAAGGGAGAACTTGAGGCTAAGGAAAAAAAATGTAGAAATACCTAGCCAAAGCCTAAGAACACATCAGAACATTCACTCAATTTGAGATAGAGCGCGTGTAGAGACCTGAAGAATAATGATAATTAAATAATAAAATAAAGGGTGGAAAAGAATTTTTTTTTTTTTTAAAAAAGGGTTTCAGTAGGGTCTTGTCGACGAGTGTAGAAGTGCTCGTCGACGAGTAGGGCTCTTGGGCTCGTCGATGGGGATGCGTGTCTCGTCGATGAGAAATTACCGAGATGACTGTTTCTAGAGCCCGAAACTCATCGACGAGAAGAAAGTGTTCGTCGACGAACTCCCTTCATTGACTTGTTGATGAGATGACGTGTCTCGTCGATGAGGCCACATGGACAACACTCTATATATAGCCCCAAAATGAATTTTCAGTGAGGAAATTTCATTTTTATCAGTTTTTTTCTCTCTCTACACGGTTTCTCTCATTTCTCTATAGGTTTTCGACTTCATCTCTCCCCAGTTCGACCATCAAGAGCTACCATAGTGATCCTAAAGAGATTCTCTAAAACATAGCCAGAGCAATATGGCTATGTATGCATATTTCGAAAAATTCTAACACTCTGGAATTGTACATATTGACGTGGTTATATATATATATATATATTTTGTTTTCCACTGCATAGGTAGTTTATTGAGTTTCAGATTCCACGGTCCCTATCTTGTCCGTGATGATGGTTTGGTTTATATGGGAAGGTATCGGAGTAGTGAAATTTTATAGTTTGTATATATATATATATATATATATATATATATATATATATACGGTATGAAAAATCAGGTCGTTACAGTTTGGTATCAGAGCCTAGGTTGCTAGCCTGCTAGGTTATGTAGACTCTAGAGTGCAGTGGAAGTAATACCAGAGTATAGGAAAGGATTTGAGGTTTTGTTCTGTAGTTTGGATACAAGATTTCTGTGGTGATTTCAGTGTCTTTCTTGGGGTGACGATTTTAGGAAAGCAATAGTAAACTATTGTCGGGTCGTGTGACTAGGTTGTAGGATTGAATTTTGAAGTAAGATCAGGGAGGGTAGTTAATTGTGAATATGAGATTTCAGTTAAATGAAATAAATTAGATCTGTACAGGAGATAGGGTCCTTAAATTATATTCTTTGTTTTCAGGATGGACCAAGGGAGCAGTAGTACGAATGTTAGGTGTGATGGAGCAGGACCTTTTGGTATGGGAGGTAGAGATTCAGATGTAGTACTACGCAACGTCACCCAGCAAGTGATGACTGAGATGGCCAGAAGCTCAGGGGGAGCGTAGCTGCACAATCGAGCAGTTTACGCAGATGAAGCCTCCATCTTTTTCTGGAGAAGCTGATCCAATTGTGGCTGAAAATTGGGTCTAGGACATTGACGAAATTTTTACAGTGCTTCCATGTACAGGCGACCAAAAGGTTTTATTTGCGACGTTCAAACTGATTGGGGAGGCAAAACTCTAGTGGAGATCAGTGAGGTTGATTGAGGAGCAAAGATCGGATCCTGTGCCAGGGACGTGGAGTCGATTCAAGGAATTATTCTTTGAGCAATATTTCCCTACTATTGTTTGGAGTGCAAAGGCAGTAGAATTCATGCACTTAGCTTGGGGGCAGATGACAATATCACAGTACGCAACTCGATTTATTGAGTTGTCTCGGTTTGCCCCACATTTGGCATCGGACGAGGAGAAGAAGGCGAGAAAATTTGAAGAACGTCTGAGACAAAATCTATTTGAGCAGGTTATTCGCGGAGGTTTTTTATAGAGCTGCGATTATTGAGAGTGGCATGCAGAAAGGCACCGCAGCCCAGAGTCAGAGAAAGAGGCCCATGCCTCAAGGTTTTCAGGCGGGTTCCAGCTGGGGCCCATGGAGAGGAGATTGCTACAGTGGAGGTCAGAGACAAATAACGAGACCTCGTGAGAATCAGGGTGTGCAGACCTACCCTGTGTGTCAGATGTGCGGGAGGAAACATTTGGGTGAGTGCTGGGCAAAGATAGACGTCTGCTATCATTGTGGGAGACCCGGCCATATGGCACGAGCATGCCCAAGACCGCCAGCTCAGGCCCCAACTCCCAGACAGTTCTAGGGTGGTTATCAGGTGCCTCGTGGAGGCCAATAGAGGAATGTAGCCCTGACGAGGGTTTATGCTCTGACGCCGGGAGATGTCGAGGCTACTGGAGACATTATTACAGGTACACTTATTGATTTACCATATAAAATTGTTGTTTTGTTTGATTTAGGTTCCACCCACTCATTTGTGTCATTGAGGTATGTTAGATTGTCTGGATTTGAGACATAGTTTCTAGATTTTGAGTTGTCTGTAGCTACGCCAACTAGATCAGTGATGAGATGTAGAAGGGTACTTGAAAACTATCCAGTGAGCATTTAGGAGAAGATATTACTAGCCGACCTCGTGGTATTAGATATATGGGGGTTGGATATATGGGATCACGTGTGCGTGCCTCCCCACAGTTGGTGTCAGCTATTCAGGCGAGGTGGCTACTTCAGCGTGGTTTCCAGGGATATGTTGCCTACATAAAGGAGCTATCAAAAGAAGAAATGAATCGAGCTGACATTCCAATGGTTAGAGAATTTTTGGATGTCTTTCCAGGGGAGTTACCTGGCTTACCACTAGATCAGGAGATAGAATTTGCAGTTGATCTGCTTCCAGGTACGGCGCCAATATCTAAAGTGTTTTACAAAATGGCTCCAGCTAAATTGAAAGAATTGAAAGACTAGCTAGAGGAGTTATTAGATAAAGGTTTTATTAGGCCCAGTGTGTCGCCCTAGGGGGCGCTAGTTTTGTTTGTGAAAAATAAAGATGGGACCATGAGGATGTGCATTGATTATAGAGAAATAAATAAAGTGAAAATAAAGAATAAATATTCGCTTCCTAGAATTGATGATCTATTTGATTAGCTTCAGGGGACTCAAGTCTACTCCAAGATCGACCTCAGGTTAGGTTATCATCAGATGAAAGTTAAAGCAGAGAACGTCTCGAAGACAGCTTTTAGGACTAGATATGGGCACTGCGAGTTTCTCGTTATGTCGTTTGGCTTGACAAATGCACCAGCAGCGTTTATGGATTTGATGAATCGGGTGTTCCATCAGTTTTTGGACCAATTTTTTATGGTTTTTATAGATGATATACTGGTCTACTCAAAAAGTTTTGAGGAACATAAGCATTATTTGAGGCTGGTGTTGCAGATATTGAGAGAAAGAAAGTTTTACACGAAATTCAAGAAATGTGAATTCTGGTTAAGACAGATCACCTTTTTAGGGCATATGATCTCCGAGGGTGATATATTAGTTGACCCAAGAAAGATAGGGCAGTGGTGGATTGGGCGAGGCCGAGAAATGTTTAGGAGGTCAAGAGCTTTCTAGGTATGGCAGGGTACTATCGGCACATTGTAGATGGTTTCTCCGGACTATCAGGTCCCTTGACATGGCTCACGAGGAAGAATGTGAGGTTTGAATGGTCTGATGAATGTGACTAGACTTCTAGGAGTTGAAGCAGTGGTGGGTCACCGCCCTAGTGTTAGCTATTTCATTAGAAGAGGATGGATTTGTTATATACAGTGGTGTGTCCCTGAAGGGATTTGGGTGCGTGTTGATGCAGCATGGCAGAATTATTGCATACGCTTCTGGGCAGCTTAAAGAATATGAGAAGAACTACCCGTGCATGATCTAGAATTAGCAGTAGTGGTGTATGCTTTGAAAATATAGAGGCACTATCTTTATGGTGGGAAATACGAGATTTTCACTGATTATAAAAGTTTAAAGGATTCATTCACCCAGAAAGATTTAAATATGCGACAAAGAAGATGGTTGGAGCTTATTAAAGGCTATAATTGTACTATCAGCAACCACCCAGGGAAAGCAAAGTGGTGACTGATGCACTAAGAAGGAAAACAGCAAGAGCAGCAGTGTCAGTAGTGGAGATTCAACGCCCTATCCAGATGGATTTAAAGAGGTTAGGCATGGAGCTGATAGAGGGTGATCACCAGGCATTTATTACCAACCTGGTGGTGCAACCTACTTTACAAGAAAGAATCAAAGCAGCTCAGAAGGATGATGCAAAATTAGCAGAGTTAATAGAGAAAGTACAAAACGGACAGGAGGAGGATTTCAGCATATCAGATGATGGAGCCCTGCAATTTCGTACTAGACTATGTGTTCCTACAAATGCTGAGATTAGGAGGACTGTTTAAGAAGAGGCACATAGATCCCTATACACAGTGCATCCAGGTAGTACTAAAATGTATCGAGATCGGTGGGAATCCTTCTGGTGGAGTGGCATGAAGAGGGATGTTGCTAAATTCATGAAGCAGTGTTTGACATGCCAGTAGATAAAGGCTGAGCACCAGAGACCCGCAGGGCAGTTGCAACCACTTTACATCCCTGGGTAGAAATGGGATCACGTCTCTAAGGATTTCGTGGCAAGGCTACCATCAGCACGACAAGGATAGAATGCTATTTGGGTAATCATAATCGACTAATGAAGGCCACTCACTTTATTCCTATTAAATTCATCTATTCTACGGACAAGTTAGCAGAGATGTACATTTAGGAGGTAGTTCATGCTCATGGTGTGCCGGTATCTATAGTCTTAGACTGAGATCCTCGATTTACTTCACAATTTTGGAAGAGCTTTCAGGAAGCTATGGGAACACAATTAGCATTCAGTACCGCTTTTCATCCTCAGATTGATGGGCAAACTGAGAGAACAATTCAGATACTTGAGGATATGCTACGAGCTTGCATGTTGGAATTTGGGGGTAGTTGGATCCAGTATCCATCACTGGTGGAGTTTGCATATAATAATAGTTATCAGGCCAGTATTGGTATAACACCATATGAGGCATTATAAGGTAGGAGATATCGTTCCCCACTGTACTGGGATGAAGTAGGTGAGAGGCGAGTTCTAGGACCAGAGTTGGTGCAACGGGCGTTTGATAAAGTCTGACTAATTAAAGATAGAATTAGTGCAGCTTAGAGCCGGCAGAAAAGCTACGCAGATACTCACCGCTAGGAGTCAGAATTTGATATGGGAGATCAGGTATTCTTGAGGGTAGCTCCTCTGTGAGGAGTTATGAGATTTTGGAAGAAGGGTAAGCTAAGCCCTAGGTACATTGGTCCATTCGAGATACTTGAGAGAGTGGGGTCAGTTGCCTACAGGTTAGCTTTACCACCAGTTCTATCTAGAATACATGATATATTTCATGTTTCCATGTTGAAGAAATATATCTCAGACCCATCCCACATGATCAGTTATGCAGAGATAGAGCTTAGAGGTTCATTGGCCTATGAGGGAGCACTAGTGGAGATCTTAGATAGAAAGGAACGGGAATTACGCACCAATAAAATTCAATTAGTGAAAGTTTTGCGAAGAAATCATGCCATTGAAGAAGTTTCGTGGGAGCTTGAGAAAGAGATCATACAAAAATACCCACACCTGTTTAGTGGGGTACAGTAGTAGATTGTATAGTTCAAATAATGACAGTTTTATTTTATTCAATATGGAGTGATGAATGTATAGTTGTATTATAAAATATAGGATAGGTAGTGTTTTTGATTTTTGGGTTTTAGGAGAATTTTTTTTTATGAGTATATTTGTAATCTCCCAAAACTACTTATGTAACCACGATATTCCTTCGCCATAAGTGAGGATAAGTAATAAAATAAATAGCACATTTTCTTTAAAGGATGGTATTCAATATATATAGTCAATTTTGAGGACGAATTTTTTATAAGGAGGGGAGAATGTAAAGACCCGAAGAATTATGATAATTAAATAATAAAAGAAAGGAGAGAAAATGAATTTTTTTAAAAAAAGGCTTCAGCAGGGTCTCGTCGACAAGTGTAGAAGTGCTCGTAAATGAGCAAGGCTTTTGGGATCGTTGACGGGGACGTGTGCCTCGTCGACGAGGAGAAGGTGTTCGTCGACGAACTCCCTCCATTGAATCATCAACGAGGTGACGTGTCTCGTTAACGAGGCCACGTGGATAGCACTCTATATATAGCCCCAAAATGGATTTTCAGTGAGGAAATTTCATTTTTATCAATTTTTTTTCTCCCTCTACACAGTTTCTCTCACTTCTCTTTAGGTTTCTGGCTCTGTCTCTCCCCGGTTCGACGATTAGGAGCTACCACGGTGATCCTGGAGAGATTCTCTACAACATAACGAGAGCAAAATGTTGATTTGAGAAGTTTGGGAACCATCCCAAAACCAGGTTAAGTAGATTATTTAGCTATTTCTAGTAATACTAAGCTTAGTTGAGCCTAAATTTTGTATTATATAAGAATATACTGGTGTTTATTGGAATAAAATTAGGGTGTTCTATTCTCAGGGTTAGGGTGTTTTGGGACCTTGCAGGAATGGGTTGAGGACCCCTGTGGATATCTTTTCAGAAGCCCAGGTAAATAATGAATAGGTTATAATTCAGAAGATAGAAGAATGAAGAATATTCTGGGTATTTAGTTGATTGACAAGATATATATATATAATAATTTCAGGATTATGGAATTATAAATGCCAGAGGCGTAATTTAGAACGTTAGTAGGAGAGCTTAATTACTAGGTAAGGGAAATATGCTATGCTAGCAAATTCAGGAATTTTTATTAGTATCAAATATAATATTTGAATATGAGAACAGGGTGTGATTTTGAATATGTCAGAATATAGATTTGTACAGATTTTTAATACATGAGTTTTATTTGGTGTGTGACATGAGTTTGTATTTATTTAGTACAGAATTTATACAATTCTTGAAATATCATGAAATATATATATATATATATATATATGTTCTATAGGATTATTAATTCCCTGTATACATATAGATAGACAATTTACAGAATATTCAGAAATATGATTTATAGTATTTTCATGTTACCATGACTTTAGAATCCATGATATTTAGATATTCAGTTAGTTATTCAAAAATTCAAATTATTCAGATCAGTTTTATAGTATTATGGTTATTTCTAAATCATGGTAAAAGCAGTAAGGTAATTATAAATACCAGTATTATATAGTATCAAACCCTGATGAATTATTCAGTCAGATTCAGACAGCAAAGTACGGTACCGTAGCTGTTTTCAGTTCAGAGTGCAACCACGTAACTTAGATAGTATATGGATTTTCAGCAGTCGATCGTGCCTATTTGTGGACAGGCTCCCCATGAGTTAGGGTTAAGGAGGCTGATCTGACTTTCGGAGTTCAGTTGACTTATCCGGGTCGGCCAGCCAGTGATAGGTCCCGCTTGTGGGCCGCACAACCCTGTCATGAGGGGTTAAATCACGACGTTTAGTTTTCCAGGGTATTATCACAGTTAACTATATGTTATTACAATTTTACACAATAGTAGTAGAGATACTATATTTCTAGAAGTATGAAGAAGTAAAACAGAAATATTACAGTTGCATCTTAAATTATGTTAGGTGTTTGTTGTGCAGTATATTATTCTATCATTTTTACAAATTTAGTAATATATTAGTTATTATTGTGTAATTCAGTTGCCACACACTAGCAATAGCATATTTCGTCTTACTGAACAATGTCTCATCCCAGTAATTTAACATTTTTCAGGTGTTCCAGTTAGGCGAGCAAATTAGGCTCGCAGATAGAAGGGACTACAGTACTGCCCTGTCTGTAGGGTGAGTATTTTTGGGAAGCCACTTTTTGAATAGTTCCCAGGTCTAGGTGAGGGCATTTTGGGAATGACAATGTATGCATATTCTGGAAAATTCTGACACTCTGGTATTGTGCATATTGACGTGCTTATATATATTTTGCTTTCCACTACATAGGTAGTTTATTGAGTTTTAGATTCCACGGTCCCTATCTGGTCTGTGATGATGGTTTGGTTTATATGGGAAGGTATCAGAGTAGTGAAATTTTACAATTTGTATATATATATATACAGTATGAAAAATCAGGTCATTACAGCGCGTGCCACGAACAAAGAATGCAAAGGCTGATGCGCTGGCAAGATTAGCCTCAGTTACAAAGCCAGATTGGAAGAACATAATCTACTTGGAGCGAGTAGGAAAACCCTCTTACGAGGAGGTTAGTGTCAACCTGATGGTAGTTGAAGTTAACAGAAGGGATCGGAGAACCCCTTTGATGCCGTACCTTCACGACAGATCCTTACCGGAGGATAAGAAACATTTAATAAAGGTAAGGAGGAGGGCGGCAAAGTACACGCTCATAGACAAAAATTTGTACAGGCGATCCTTGATACTATCATACCTATAGTGCCTAAGTACCGAAGAGGGAGAATATGTGCTAAGGAAAATTCACGAAGGAATATGCGGAAATCACCTGGCCAACAGAGCCTTAGCCCACAAGGCCCTACGACAAGGGTTCTACTGGTCCACAATGAGGAAAGATGCAATCGAAATAGTCAAGTAGCGTGACAGGTGCTAGCGGTGCGTGAGAATACCACATATGTTGTCCCGCCTTCTATCCCCCTGGCCAGTCCTCATCCCTTCATTCAATGAGGACTAGATATCTTGGGACCGTTACCTCAAGCGACAGGACAGAGGAAGTTTTTGTTGGTGGCAATTGACTACTTCACCAAGTGGGTAGAATTAGAAGCTCTGACTCACATAACGGAACGCAACATCACCCGATTCGTATGGGCTTCTATTGTCTGCAGGTTCAGAATCCCGTAGGGCATAGTCACGGACCATGGGAGATAGTTTGACAATGAGTGCTTCAAGAAATTGTGCGCTGACCTATCTATAAAGCTTCTATTCACATTAGTTGCACATCCCTAGAGCAATGGCCACGTGGAGAACATGAACTGTACTATACTACACGACTTGAGTACGTAGCTTGAAACTTCACAAGGCATATGGGTGGAAGATCTCTTGTCCATAATTTGGGCTTACCACACGACTCGACGAGCAGCAGCAGGTGAAACCCCATTCATGCTCGCTTTCGGAGCAGAGGTAGTCATTCTTGCCATGGTCAGAATTGTAAGAACCAGACCTGAGAAATTTGGATTAAATAAATAAGAAAAGGGAAAAGAATTTAGAAAGGTGAAAATAGCAGGGCTCATCGACGAGGTTCCTTCTCTTGTTGACGAAGCCCCTTCTACAGCTCGGCGACGAAATTCAAAGGTTTGTCGACGAGTGAATACCAAGAGATTTTTGGGAATTCTGAAATCTCAAGCTCATCGACAAGGCCACGTTGTCATCAATGAATGCCCTTCTTTTGCTTGTTGACGAGCGCTCCACTTCGTTAACGAGGCTGGCTGGGTCAAAGGTCTATAAGTTGAACTTTCAATTGCTTAATGGTTAAGAAACATAAAAATCCTCTCTCTCTCTCTCTCTCTCTCTCTCTCTCTCTCTCTCTCTCTCTCTCTATAACTCGAACCACTTTCTCTCTCTAAGGTTTTGAGCCGTCTATTACTCGAATCAACGATCCAACGATACCACGTGGATCAGGAGAAGAATCTCTACATTTATAGCGGATCAGATCTTCGTTTCAAGGATTTTCGGGTTTTGTTCTAAAATCGAGTTAAGGGTCTAATTTCGTTTTTGGTTTGGTAGATCTGTAGTGGTTGGGATTATATTGAAGTGTTGTTCTTTGATTTTTAGGTTTTGGGGATCCCGTGTCATTGGTTCGAACCGATTAAGTTCATGTTTCAGTTTTCAGGATAAGGTAAGGGATTTTGGTTTATTTCAGTTATTTTGTAATCTAAATCGGTAAAACTGTGGTTTACGATTATACGAATGTTTTGGCTATTTATTTGGGAAAATCTATCGAGTGAAATTATGGGATTTTCGGGTTTACAGTTTTTGGAAAATTGGGGGTTTCGGGTATCATCTCCATTTTTGTTGGAAAATTATATATATGACTAAATTGTAATATACAAATGACTATACCTTTGATTACGTTAAACTATATTTTTTCAGAGTATCTGATATGAGATTATTTGTTTATTCAAATAAGTGTGGAATGAGCTAATATATTGAATGATGTGTTTTGTGAAAAAGCGTGTCGATTAACTACCATAGGCTGTGAGTTATTGAAATGAGATATAGGAACGGTAGTTCCAAAATATTCTAGGTTTTGTGAAAATGCCGAGTCGGAATAAAACTGAAGGCGTAGGACAATTGAAGCATGCTAGTTAACTACGAAAGGCTGAGATATGAGCCGTGCCGGAATAATACCGTAAGCGGCCGAGTCGGTTAACTACCGTAGGCTTAGATATCCGACGTGAAGCCGAGGGTGTGAATTACCACCTATGATTCCAGTTGGCTACCGAAGGGTGTGAGTTTCGCCATATTGCACTAGTTGAATGCTATGAGGCTTATGCTATGCTAGGTTACCGGGGACGTCGTGTCGTGAGGCCGATTTAGGTCAAAGAGTGTGACGACATTAGACCGAGTGGTTTTGTGAGATATAGTGGATCTATGTTGTGAAAATACTGGAATTGTGAAATATTTATATTTTACTATTGAAATAACACTCATGTATCCACACACTAATATAATCTGTTTCTCCCTTATTGAGAGGTGTCTCACCCCTATCATACAAATGTTTATCAGATCCTTCGAGTAGCCAACACTAGCATCCTAGCGTTTCAAGAGCGTGGTTGTTGGTTAGCATTGTCTAAGTACTTGTGTAAGTACTGATCTTTGGCCGAGTTTTCATTTTGGGTTATGTAGGCGCCTCGGGGGTATGTGTTGTATTATGGGACTAGTTCCTGGTTTTGTATAGACTTTGGTATGGTATTATGATATAATAGGTTGAATTATTCCGCTGCGTATATTGTGTATGTGATTGTGAATAGGGTTTATGAGAACCCTACGGGGTCAGACCCTTATATTGTGTAGTATCATGGATGGTTGTATGATACAGAGACAGGTTAGGTTACTAAATCACACCCTGGGACCCATTTTCGGGTTCGGGGTGTGACAGGAATCCCTTCTTGGCGGAGGCAACATTTTGATGAAAAGAATAACAGTGAAGAACTAAGCATGAAATTAGACCTCCTAGAGAAAAGACAAGAACAAGCACATATGAGAATCGCCACATACCAACAAAAAGTGGCCAGGTACTACAACACTCGTGTTAGAGTGCGAACGTTCCACCTAGGAGAACTGATCCTTAGGAAGATGCCAACCAACCCAGCAGAGCCTGGAACGAACAAGCTGAAGTCGAATTGGGAGGGACCATACTGAGTGGCATCAGAAATTAAGTTAGGGACATACACCTTAGAGGACTTAGGGGGAAGGGAGATAAAAAACACAATGAACTCTGATATGTTGAAAAAGTACTACTCTTAAAATTTCGTTGCATAAGTTGTACAATCGAGTTAAAAGGCTTCAAAAGCAAGAGTACAATCTCAAAAGTAATAAAATATTGAGCTGGAATCTTCAATCACCAGCATTACTTCCTTCTTAGCCCTCCTCCACATACTCTTCGGTCTCATCCATCTCATCCCCTGATTCTAGGCTCTTATTGCCGTAGCAGTAGGAGTATATATCAGCCACATATTTTTCCCGCAACTCTGTGGAGAGCAAGTACATATCAGCCACCTTGTCCTCAACAACTAGGGACATAGTAGCTAGCTGCAAGCAAAATCAAAATTAGCACACAACAATGAGTAGTAAAATCAAATCTCATGAACCAAGCTACCTGATAAGTGGGGTCTCAAATATTGGAGAGCAGGTTTTCGAGGAGGGTCAACTTCGCCTCCACAAGGTCTTCAACATGCACTGCACGATGAAGGGCGAAACTAGAAAGAGTAGGATCATAGAAGATGGGTCCTCCATAAGAAGTGGCCATGGCAGGAGCCAACTGAATAAGTGGAAGCTCATTGTTGGCAATTGGGGCGTCCTCCATTTGAGAAGAGTCTCCTTGTAAGTCTAGCTACTTCTTATTCTTCCTACTAGCCATCTGCTTTTTGGCCTTAGCTATTACAACCTCATACTGATTGAAGTCCTTGTCTACTAAAAGAAAAAGGGAGAAGTAAGGAAAAGTTAAATAGAACAAGGTACACATATAATAAAGCTCAAGAAAAGCAAAGACCAGGAGAGACACGACTTAGCCCCCACTGCACAAGGACTCACTCCTTGAGCAGCTGCTCGTGGGGCATAAGTCCCTGCTGAGCACTACCTGCAACTCTTGAAGGATAGCTTCCACTAACCAAGACAAAGCGGGAGCCTGTTGACTTTTTGAGTCCGATCCCTGGTTTTGATAATGAAAAACCACAAGGTTCTTATGTATGTATCCAGTGTTTGAGTAGGCTTGATATGTTAGTGCACGCATAAGGAAACTGAAAATGGAAGCCAAAAAAAACTCAAAGGATATGTACATCAACTGGCGTATTCCAAGGAAGTCACGAGAGCAAAGAAGATTGAAAACTTTTAAATTTCACTTGTATTGCATTTAGTTTTTCTATTTGGTCTGTAAAAGTAAATAGGAATTGGTCTATAATAATTAATGCATTGCATGCATGATATGGATAAAAGCTCAGTGATGGCCATAGACTGACCATAGGGAGCCACAGAACCTTAGGGATCACCCTTCAGTTGACCGACACCAGATTTTTGGGTATAGTTTAAAAGCCTTGGCCATTGACCTTAGATTGACCCTAGGTCCCTAATCATTACATGTAAAGTCCCCCATAACTTAAAATTTATACCTATACGAACAAGGGTGACTTATGATAAAGAATAGGACCGAAACTGTGCATTGAACAGTGCTTTGGTCGATCGCAATTTCACTATGTAAATCACTTTGTTGACCCAACCGATTAGAGGTCAACAGTTTGACCATAGCACGGTTGACCGAACCTTGCCAAGTTCATACAACTTGGTTGAACAAACTCCCACCAAGTCAACGCTTTGACTCGTTGGTCAACTGACAAAAAATATATGGGCAATGCCTTGGTCGACCAAACCCCCACGTGGGAGAATCCAACTGCCTAGTCGACCAAACTTCATAGTTCAAAAGATACTGGTCGACCGAACCGCGCTGATTTGGGAAAATCACCTTTAAGACCTTTAGTTTGGTTGACCGAACTCTTAATTCATTTTTTGCACGGTCTACCGAACTCTGTCACTTGGTCAACTGAACCTTAAATTCGGTCAACTAGTGCTCTCGAGTTGGCGAGAATTACCGAGGTTAAAAACGCTGTTAAATTTTATTAACCTCACTTAAACTTTTTTCAAAATGACCAATATATCCCCAATGACTATAATTCTTCCCATTTCTATATATAGCCTTTCATTTGCAAAATTAAGGGGAGATTAGGGTTTTAGATTAGAAAAAAATTCTCTGAAAATTTTATTGGCCAAAATCTTCCCCACTTCCATATTCTTCATACTCAAAGCCATATACTCTTTCATTGATCATTCTATTGCAAAATCCTATTGAGAAAGAGTATCTTGAGTTATTCCATATAGTTCCTACGTGCTTATACTCTTACACTTGTGATTGCTTTGTTGATTTTCTTGAGAGTTAAGCCCAAAGGATTTCCCTAGTGATTTAGTTCATAAATTCATTTTTTGGGAAACCTTCTTAAGCTTGTGAGTCTTTGCATTCTCATTGCAAGACTCAAAAGCTTGTTTTGTGTTGTGAAGAAAAATATTTTTGATAAGCTTATTTTTTAAAAAAAACATCTTTTGTGCTTGAGGTTTTGAAAATTTTGTTTGAGATATTTGATTAAACTATTGAAATCTTTGAAACTATATTTGTGGTTGAAATTATTATATGCATAGTGTTTCAAAGATAGATTGCTAACACATACACTCTCATACTTAGATTGTATATTGACATACTATTGAGAGTAGATACACATATCTGCACTAAGCTTATAGTTCTTATTGTGTTTGAGGTGCATTGATTAGTACTTGTGCATATTGGTACGTAATTTGCTTAGTTGAAAAACATATTTGTTGTACGCAAATTTTATTGAGAAATCTGATGTATTCCAGGCGTGCCTGAGTGGGCGGTAATCCAGCCTAGAAAGATTGTGTAGGTTGAGGTCAGCCTTGTGTTAATTGACCTAGTTGTAAAGGTTGAGGTTAATTTGTGCAAATTGACCTGGTTGTTTAGGTGTCGCTCCACCCATTAAGTGAGCTTATAGTGGTAATCCTTGTGCTTGTTAGCTAAGGCTGGGACGTAGGCAGTATTGGCCGAACCCAGATAACATATCGTGCGTGTTCTTTATATTTCTACAAATTTATTTTTCACACTTTCATTTTCAGCACATGTATGTTGTATGTAGGGGTGTACAAAATTTACTGAAAAATCGAAAACCAGACCGAAACTGGACCGAAACACATTTCGGTTCGGTTTTTCGATTTGCGATTTCGGTTTCGGTTTTGAAATACAAAAAATTTCGATTTTGGTTTCGGTTTCGGTTTCGGACCAAAATCGAACCGAAAAATCGAAAACCGAATTAATAAAAAATAATTATTATAGATGCTGCCTGTTGGTGTTGCCGTGTTGGATCACCAGTCGTCAGCGAGAAACCACCTCCGAATCCACCTCTGGTCGGTCTGGATGGCGGAGATTTCTGGGACGAAGTCCATGGCTCCATGCGACGCTCGCACTCCTCTTCTTGGAGCTTTAGAGAGATGCCTCGGACACGACGAACAGAACACAGAACCCTTCTGCCTTCTGGATCCGTTTCATGAGATGGGTGGAGAACAGGAGAAGCCGGCGATCTCGTTTTGGTGTGGAAATCCAGGGTCATGCGACTATGCGAGAGTAGTACTTCTTGATCACCTGCCGGCTGCCGAGAAGATTTCTTCACCGTCTTGGTGTGCAGTGCACAGTGCACACCCCCATCTCTGTTTGTGTGTGTGTGTTTGCGAGAGAGAAAGAGAGGCCGGTGGCCACCGGCGAACTGCAAAGAGGGCAAGCAGATTTGCGAAGGCACATGCAGCTGCAGGAACCACATGCTAATTGCTAGCCATCCCACATCAGTTGGAAATGGGAAGTGAACTAGGATCCCACCTTATATATTTTGTATGGATCCGCCTTTTAACATGTCTCATGGTTTGGGCTTTGCAATTAAAGCCTTGGCCCAGGAGTTCTGTAATGCCGTAATGGGCTGTGGCTCCTAGGCTCAAGTATTAATATTCTTTTGATAGTTCAAAATTCGGTACAACCGAAAATAACCGAACCGAACCGCAAAGTTCACGGTTTGGTTTGTTCATAAACCGATGCTATACGGTTCGGTTTCGGTTTGGTCATTTTGAAAACCGAGGAGTTCGGTTCGGTTGGCGGTTTTGGCAAAAACCGAACCGAACCGAATCGTGAACACCCCTAGTTGTATGTTTGATTCATTATATGTAGTACATGTGTTGATTGAGTTTATAATTGCATAGACAGACCATATGTTGCGTAATACTGCTGATTTGGATAAACTTAGGTAGGACAAAATTTTAAATACCCAATTCACCCCCTCTTGGGAATACACCAAAACTAACAGAGCCAAGTGTTGCAATCGGGCTGAAACAAAGGGTACTGTTATGCAATAATGTATATAAAATTTAGGCATCTGCAAAATAAACAAAACATGAAGGGAATTGCATCACCATCTAGAGGAGTGGACTACACATAGGGCCCATTATAATCTAACTCCCTAGACGTAAAAAAGAATCAAAACTTCCAATCATGAATAGAAGAGCTACAAGGGGTAAACAATTTGTAGTCAGGATGGGCATTGAAATAGTACATGTCCTTCTCTACGGTATGCTTTCTCATTTGATAACAGCTCTGAAATAGAGGCATTGTGGGTCGGTAACCTCGTTTGAGAAGAAGGATGGCAAAACATGTCAACGTCAAATAAGAATTGGGGGCGAACTGCGAAGGGGCAACGTTGTATAAATGAAGCACATTAGAGAAGAAAGCTAAGAAGGGAAGCCTAAGACCTAGGTCAAGGTAATCAGTGTACAGACAAATCTCATTTGGATAGGGTTTCTGACCTAACTTGGAGCTGGTGGGTAGCCTAATGTGGATAGTGTCGGGGATAACAAATAAACGACATACAATCTGCAGCTCTACTAGGGTAAGGCCAGACCGAGCATTCCTAATGGTTACGGGAGAACTGGACTGAACCTCGAAAGAATTCATGGAGTCAAAACTTTAAAGTGTCAAAAGGACAAACAATTTACACTATACAAAGATTTGGATCAACAATGCATATTTCCAATAGTTTACCAAGAACACATCCAAGGAAAATGAAGAATGCGAAGAACATTCAAACAAGATATGAAGAACATTAAGAACATACGAAGAACATAGCAGAAAAAATCAGCACATAATGCCAAGAAAAAAGAATGAAAAGATGCAAGGAAAAAGGCGGAGTGAGGGCATACCTAGCAGTAAGGGAACCTCTCAACTGAGACAGGGAGCAAATGGGCTAGCAAGCACCTTTTATAAAGAAAAGTTGGCCCAAATCTCTACAAGAACACGAATCTAGAGGAGGCAGGATCATTGATTATTTCATGTCTCGAGGAAAAGGTTGTAAGTCCCCGTACGAGCTCACAGTCCGAAGAAAGTATCTTCTAGAACCCGTGTGCTGACAAAGGCTCCGTATAGGCATGTCTCCCAACCATATGGGGCACCTAAGAGATGTATGGTCTCGAGGAAAATCGCGATACCCCAAAGGTATGGTTCACTTAACGAAAAATCTTGAAACTCTACAGGTGAAAGCGAAATTATGGAGACTCTTTGAACTTCAAAAGTACACCACTGCTTGCGACCCATCTCGAAACTGGCCCAACTGATGAGCAACGCTCATGAGGCCCAATGAAGATGCCCAAAAATAAGCATGACTCATTAGGCAAAGAAGACTAGCCCAACTGATGAGTTAAGGCTTATGAGGCCACAAAAGGTGCCCAAAAAATGAGCATGACTCATTAGGCAAAGAAGACCAGCCCAACTGATGAGCTACGACTCATGAGGCCACAAAATATGCCTAAAAAATGAGTACGGGTCATTAGGCAAAGACAATCGGCCCAACTAATGAGCTAAGGCTCATGAGGCCACAAAGAGATGCTCAAAAACTGAGTACAACTCATTAGGCAAAGAAGACTGGCCCAACTAATGAGCTAAGGCTTATAAGGCCACAAAAGATGCCCAAAAGATGAGAACGACTCATTAGGAAAAGAAGACCGAGAGCTGCTCGGCAGGATTCCTCGAGAAGAGCTAGTCGGAACAAAGTTCCCAAAAGGAGCTGCTCGGTAGGATTCCTCAAGTAGAGCTGGTCGAAACAAAGTTCCTAAGAGGAGCTACTCAACAGGATTCCTCGAGAAGAGCTGGTCAGAACAAAGTTCCCTAAGAGGAGCTGCTTAGCAAAATTCCTCGAGAAGATCTGTTTGGAACAAAGTTCCTCGGGAGGAGCTACTCGACAAAATTCCTTGAGAAGAGCTGTTTGGAACAAAGTTACCCAAGAGGAGCTGCTCGGTAAAATTTCTCGGGAAGAGCTGTTTGGAAGAAAGTTCCCCAAGAGGAGCTGCTCAGCAGAATTTCTCGGGAAGAGTTGGTCAGAACAAAGTTTCCCAAAAGGAGCCACTCGGCAAAATTCCTCGGGAAGAGCTGTTCAAAACAAAGTTCCCTAATAGGAGCTACTCAGTAAAATTCCTTGAGAAGAGCTGTTCGGAACAAAGTTCCCCAAGAGGAGCTGTAGTAACCCAAAAAATAATAGAATTTAAATAAAGAGGGAGAGAAAATAGAAACAGAAAAAGAAGGAGGCCGTAAACTTCGTCGACGAAAGTCTTCAGAATTTCGTAATATAGGGCTTCGTCGATGAGAAAATACCGAGAAAGGTTTCCAGCTGCCCTGAATTTCGTCAACGAATACAGGGTTTTGTCGACGAATTATATGAAAGACTCGTTGATGAGGTGACGTGTCTTGTTGACGAATTTAGCAGTATAAATGGAGGGAAACCAGGATATTTTGTCATTTCTTGCGCCGCTCTCTCTCTCCTCTCTCTCTCTCTCCCTACGTCTCTCTTTCCCTTCTCTCTTCAATTCCGGCCCCACCAGTCGCCGGATCGATGATCTGAAACTACCACCACACTCCTAATAGAATTCTCTGCAAATCTGCCGGAGCGGATCGTCAGGAAAACAGAGTTGGATTTCATCCCAAATTCGGGGTAAGGTCTTTTAGTCCCTTTTTTGGCCTTATGGCTGTGATGACCCAAAAATATATATACGATTAAAGTACAATAATAATAAAATAATAAAAATGGTCATTAAGTTAATATCAATACAGAAGTGTTTTTTTCTGTAGGATCCTTGATTCCATGTTTGATGCCTAAGAAAGACCTTGTCTAAGCGAGTGCTCAGAGACCATTGTGGCTCAATCGCTCCCTGGAGGTCGGCCTGGTCAAAATGGAATTTCATAGGATAAACAGGATAGACACTGTTTGTACACGTAAATAAGTATATATACATAAAATGGTGTTTTGACAGACATAATTTGTAAAAATACACAATAAGATGATAATAATATAGGTATCATATGTGGGGCCCACAAGACTATGTGGGGTCCACATGAGCCCTGGAGCCACAAGACACTGTTTATATACGTAAATAAATACATAAAATAATGTTTTGACTAATATAATTTGTAAAAATATATGATAAAATTATGTTAGTTTTTTTTTTATTTAAAATTCATACCTGAGTTTATTTTATAAGTAAATTTCAATGATGTTAATTAATTCCACAAAATTTCCATGAGTTTTTTTTTACGCATATTTAATTATACCAGTTCTATCTTTAATATACTTACATCTATTTTTGGGTTAAAAAAATGTTCTAATCCTCTCGGGTAAATTTTCAATATTTCTTTATATTCAAAAATAAAATTATATATATTTAACACAAAAATTGTGTGGCATGAGTTTATTTCTACGTTGTATTTTTTTATGAAAATATGAGTAAAGATGAGATTTTCACGATATTATTTTAAATTGCATAAATTATAATAAGATGATTTTAAAACCCCTAATGGCAACGAAAGTTCAAAGTTACAGATGCTCGGTACCGCAGATTAAAGTTTATATGGATTAGAGTGTACCCACACTGTTTACAGAGTGGTTATTTATGTTAGTGGATTTCTCCTGAGTGCACACCTGGTTTCGGACCAGGACTTAATAAGGAAAATCTCACTTAAAGTTTACGTACGTTGATTTAGTTTGGTCGGCCAGCCAGCTAAGTCCAGTCTTCGGACTGCACAACCTAGTCATGGGGGTAAACATGACTTACGACAAACAGGCCTAAGGATGGTTTTTATAATATATGTTTATACATATTTAATTACGTATACAAAGTTACTAATGATTTGAAAGAAAAGTGTAAGTTTACGTGAAAAAGATCATTTCGGTGCTTAAATGACGATCTAAGGAAAACGTATAAGGAAAAGTATATGTATGTTTATCATTAAATATTTTTACAGTTTTAAAGTTAAAAGTTTAATTTAACAGTTATAGTATATAATTATAAAATTTTACTGTTGTAATTGATGGTAAAAGTTTTATGTAGTGAATTTTAAATTTATATTTATTCTAAAAGCAGTTTTGAAGTTATAGTATTAAATATTGATTTACGAAATTTTTTAAAAACTCATTTTGGCCACACACTAATAATAATCTTATTTACTTACTGAATGTCGTCTCACTCCAATCATATTTTTATTTCAGATAACTCTGAAGAGCATGTTGAAAATCAGGCTTAGCAAGCATGCGGGTGGAGATAGAAAAATAAAGATTTATTTAGAAATATTAGTATGATGTCAGATATTTATGCTTGTGTAATTTTTCTTCTTTTGAAATAAATGATTGTAATATGGATAATTAGCGCTTTGGTTTAATAAAAATTGAGTTTATTTGCTTCCGCTGTAAATTAATAGTAAAAAGTTAATATCCCAGGCCCCTCGGGGTCGGGGTGTTACAATGGCAGTTATAGAAAATGATGTAGGTAGAGAAATACTGATATTATGTTCTGACATATGTTGGTTTCAAGGTGTTTTGTAGGAGGCCCTGCAGAAGTGAGGCTAGTATTCTATAGGAGTTTCCTAGTAGTCAGGTAAGGGAAATATGCTATGTTAGGCATTTCTAAAATATTATACAGTTTATTATATGATGAAAATTATGTATTTAAGTAATGTGTGGCTTGTGATTATGAATACAGTACAGAGATATGTTTTACAATATTTCAATATTTTGATTTTACGTTACTTCAGTACCATGATTATATGAACATCAGTATTATGATTACGCAGTTACAGTATTATGATTATGCAGTTCTCAGATTTACAGTACAGTTTATGCAGCATCATGGTTATTTCAGTACTTCAGAATCATGATAAATCAGATATATATATATATATATAGAAATATATTATATGATATCAGACCTTATTGGACTTGCAGCTACAGAGCACGGTACCGTTGCTACAGATGCCATGTTACTTTATCAGTGCAACCACCTATTTAGATAGTATGTGGTAAGGTCGATCACCTAGGCCCTTGAAGAGGTCAGGCTCCCCATCTAGATATGGGTTGAGGTGGGCAGATTGACTAACGGAGTTCAGTGATTTTTTCCTGATTGGCCAACCAGGGTAAATCTAGCCTACGGGCCGCACAACCCTGTCATGAGGGGGGGCAAGTTATGACACACAGATAGCCATAGCGAACAGTTTCAGTTACTATTTCATACGTACAGATTTATAGAAAGAGGGAACATATTTATGTACACTAGAAGTACTTTGAATTATAATCTATAATACTGCTATGTTAAGCAACATGAGAAAAGGGGTGGTGTATTTTATTATTGGTGCTGTACTTTGTATTCAGTTATTCATGTTTATATGGAAACAAATTTCATGATATATATATATAGTAGTTCATTTGCCACACACTAGTAATAACATATTTCTTCTTACTGAGCGTTGGCTCATCCCAGTGTTAAAACATTTTTTAGGTGATTCAGGTAGGCAAGCAGATCAGGCTCGCAAATAGAGGGGCGTCTGTAGTGCCCTGTCAGCAAAGTGAATATGTTTTGGGAGGATTTTTGTATTACCCTAGCTAGTTGAGGGTATTTTGGGAAATTCATATATATGTGTATATTGGGAAAACATGTAGTACTCTGGTATTGAGTGGTATTGGTTCTGTATTGTATATAATGGTTATGGTTATGTTTATTCAGCTTATGCTTCTCGCTACTTAGGTTTATGGATGGATTTATCCCAACATGGTATCAGAGCATGTAAAATATTAGTGTATAAAAAAAAAAAAACCCCCCATTTAATTAAGCAGGTCGCTACAAGAGCTACTTGGCAGAATTTCTCGGGAAGAGCTAGTCTGAACATAATTCTCCAAAAGAAGCTGCTTGACAAAAATACTTGAGAAGAGCTGGTTGGAACAAAGTTCCCCAAGAGGAGTTGCTCAGTAGAATTTTTTAAGAATAGCTGTTTGGAATAAATTTCTCTAAGAGGAGCTCCTCAGTAGAATTTTTTGGGAATAGCTGGTCGGAACAAAGTTCCCCAAGAGGAGCTGCTCGGTAGAATTTCTTGAAAAAGAGTTGGTCAAAACAAAGTTCCCTAAGAGGAGCTACTCGGCAGGATTCCTCGAGAAGAGCTGGTTGGACCAAAGTTCCCAAAGAGGAGCTGCTTGGCAAAATTCCTCGAGAAGAGCTATTCGGAACAAAGTTCCCAAAAGGAACTGTTCATAAGTTTACCTCGAGAAGAGCTGAGGAGCTACTCAGAAGAAATCCATGAGGGAAGCTACTTAGGGTAAACATTTGCAAAAGCTAGCTCAGAGTGATCGATTTGGCAAAGCCAACGTGCCTTAATATCGGCTCGGATCAGTCGAATTCGACTTGAAATCGGCTCTGCATTGGCTCAGATAAGCCGTTTCCCTCCAATATAGCTCGATGAAGCAGTGTGCATCCTAATACAGGCTCGTATCCGTCAAATTCGGCTTGGCATCAACTCGTCATCGACTCGGTTTAGCTGCCTTCCTTCAATTCGGCTTGGCATTGGCTCGACATCGGCTTAGATCAACCATATTCCTCCAATTCGGATCGGCAAAGCCGAACGCATCTAATATCGACTCGAATCAGCCGAACTCATCTCCGCATCAGCTTGGACTAGCCATCTCCCTCCACTTTGGTTCGGTAACCAAAAAAAAAAAAAAAAAGGAAAGATAGGACAACTTTCAAACTTTCTAGAACAAGTTCCAAAAATTTGAAACTAAGGGGGGAAAACTGATATACCCTAAACATATATCGGGGTCAAAACGGTCCATCTACCATAAAGGAGCATTATGACGCAACAACAATCAGGGCTATCATCGTTTAAGGACAGCTGCTCTGAAAGGGTCAACCCAATGCAGGCCAGAGCGATCCACACCCGCGCCACAGACAACTGTTATCGGCTCCTTAAAAGCTAGAACAATTCATGCCCGCGCCATAACTCGCCAATAAATAACCTTACACCCTCGGGTCAACTTCTGCTACTATAAATAGGGACTCGGGCGAGAGGCCAAGGTAACTCACTCTTAACCCAATCTTATTGTTGCATTTAACCTTTTCGAAGCGTTCTCTAATTTAGGCATCAGAGTGATCCCCCGGAGTACACTCCGAGTCCTCCAAGCCTGTTTTGTTTTCATCCTTTTCAGGTCATCGGAAGTCGGAGAGCAACGTTGCAGGTCATCACCTTTTTTATCCTACAATAGTAATGATTTGAAATACAACTCGTCTTTACAAACTGATTTTGTTAAAGAATAAACTAGCGTAGAGTAATTTTCATATACAAATTTGTCTGTGAGCTCAATTAAGCCTAGATTTGAAAAGGTACGTGGAATTTGCTAGAAATTAAGTTATGTGGTTTGAGTTCAATGCTTGTGTGAATTGGTGCATATCTTTATGCTTTACTAAATTTTGAACTTGTTATTAGATGGATTTGTGAATGTTTTATAGAATGGACGTGTTATGAAGATGAGAGTTCAAGATGAAAATTGAGGATTTTTTTTTTTTGTATTTGTGAGTGTGTGTGTGTGTGTGTTTTTCCCCCCCCTAGTAATGTGTACTTGTAAGTGGATGTGAAGCTTGTACTTGAGAAGATGTAGACGTAATGCACACATATAGTGAATGAACCCCTTTTTATTGTTTGTTTTACTAAGGGATAGGTGGAAAAAAGGGACGAGGGACATGAAGTTGATAGTGAAATCCGCTCGATAAGAGAATTCTTACCAAAACCTACCCCTAATGGCACTTGCAAGGCCAATGGGATGGGAGGATGAATAAAGAGAGAAATATAAAAGTTGAGAGAGTTCGGGATAGGCAAGCCTTAGATGACATCTCAAATTATTAAAAGAAAGGGTAAAAGACATTAACCTCCCCTTAGGTTTGACGAAAAGACAGGAACCTTCTATGAAATTTGAAAAGTTTCATTAAATTCTCTAGAGGTTTAAAAAATATCACAAATCTCCGAAAAAACTTATCAAAAAGACACAAACATTACCATCAAAATACTTATTTATTTATTTATAAATATAAAAAAAAAATTTGTATCTTTCTAACCAACCTTAAAAGAGGTCATTGAAATTTTTAAAATTTAAGAAAAGGTACTGAAAAATTTGAATCCTAAATCACGTCAGTCTGTCTTTTTGTTAAACTTTAGGAGAGTTTAACTTTCAAGCAATTAAAAGAAAAATATTTATTAATTTCCTAGAAAACCGCACACACTAATGGATTTTAGTAAAATTGGCTGCCAAAAGTAATCAAAAAAATCAAAATGATTGATCATGACAAATTTTAATAAAAAACTCAGGTCAAAATAAAAATATATTGTGAGCAATCAGGAGAAAAAAAAAAAAAAAAATGACACCTTAGGAGTAATGTGGAGCTTTTCATCGATTTGGCTCCGCTCGCTTCTCTTCTCTCCGTCGTGTTCCTGAAACGCGAGGAGCTAATCGGAGACTCCCGCCTTCGCCTCTCCAGAAACGCCGAATCCAGCGTTCTTCCAAAGGTTTATTTCCGTTTGTTCAGGTTTTGATTTCATGTTTCTCTTGCTCGAATGGTCAATCTGTTGGTGCAACGCGCTTGAATGGATTTGCTGTTGTGATTGTGTGGGAGGTTCTCGGGTTGTGGATCTTGTTTTGTGTCGAATCGCTGAAGAGTCTTGGTTTATATTGTGTGGTTTAGTTCGCGTTGTTATTGTTTTGTTTTGGGGGTTGTCTTGGGGTTTCGTATTGTGATTTTTGATGGATCTGTGGGCATTTTCTGTGTTTCTTGTGTTTTGATTTTGGTATGAGTTGGTTTGTTTGGTTAGGTTGGAGGATGCCTTGATCTGGATCTGTGCTTTGCTGATGGTGATCTTTTGTCAAGAATGATTCTACATTTTTTCCTATCTTATTTTTTATATTTTTGGTTTTGACCGGCTCAACTGCTTAGTAAGACTGAGCTGTGTTGGCGATTTATAATTTCATTTTAAAAGCCTGTTAAAAATTCTGATTTTATGACACTGCTCTATTGTGAATTTTCATTCATGCTAGTTTTTATGAAATTGTTTGAATAATTGTTTGTTTTGAGTTTCTCGTGCGACTAATCTCCTCTTTATCCAGTACCATTATCACTTTGCGAGTAACCTCGGTGTTTGGAGTTTTAGACAAGGTGCCTTGAAGCTAATTTCTGTAAAATTTTAGCAAATGCTGTAAATCTGGATTAATGCCGGGAAGGATTTTTGAAAATTTAACTCTGTTAAGATTCCCAAATCAATTGGGATTTCTAATTAGTGATTTGGGAATCATGACACATTAATTAGAAAACCCAATTGATTTGGGACTCCTAACACCCTCTTAATATTTTTAATGGTTCCATCAATATTTTGGATAAATTATTTTTGAGACTTTAATGAAAATTCACTAAATTTTGGCTGAAGAAATATTTAAAAGAAAAATCCAAAATCTGCCATAATATGGCTCTGTGGATAATGCAGGGTTTGAGCCAACAGAAATTCGATTGATTAGCAGCAAGTAATTTCTGGAAAGCCCTACCATTTCATACAACTCCATACAATGTTTGGTTGGTGTCATTTATGCTGCTGTTGTCTGGACCTCATTGAATATTTGGACATGGACCATGCACCTATGGGTTTCATGAAAATGTTCCCTGTTTGCAAGTTCAAGTGAGAGCATCTGTTCAGATTCATGCATCCTGTCTCCTTGTAGACGCTACTGTTTTAGTTTAGGCAACATCAGGTTACATGTTAAGAACCCTGGCTGCATTTTCATCCGAGAGCGTTGTTTTTGCTGTTTTGTTATTTAATTTTTAAAAAATCACTTCATTAATTTGTGCCAGGCGAACCCCAATAGGGCCTTGTGGGAAGTTTTAAGGTCTAATGAAAAATTTTAGTTCTCTATTTACTTGTGTGACGAGAAAGTGTGATAGCAGCTTGTGGAAGTTTAGTAAGCATTTGGTTGCTTGTATGCCCAGAAAGTGTGATAGTAGCTTGTGGAAGTTTTGTAAGCATTTGGTTGGAGGATCGAATTTTTCAAGACTGGACTGGACTGTGCTAAACTAAATACAATTGGGTTGGACTGGTTATGATAATTATAATGCCTTATTTTGGCTTGTCATCTGTAGGGGAGGGATGGGATAAGGACATGAGTAGGATTTTTGTTTTTGTTTGATATGGGGTGACCAGCCTAGTCCTCCTTAAAATGCAAAACTAACACACTCTCAAGGCTTAATGAAAATTTTGGAATTTACCATTGTCAGGCATGTCATATCAGGAACTATGCATGAGTTGTCTTATAAATTAATATGCTGCTACTACGTTTTCAACTTTTAGATTTAAGAATACACAATTCCATTTTTCTTGGACCTGTCTTCTTCTTTAAGATATTTATATAAGTTATTTGAGTTGATTTAAAATTGAGGTTACTAATATTGTTATTATGGCTGTGTGCTCTGATTTCCCTTGTTTATAAACATTTAAGCTGGGATAGGATTGTTTTTTCTTGCTTCAATGTTGTTTTTTCTGCATATTTTGTGGCAATATTGCTTTCTCTAGTATTGCTTGCTTAATTTTTTCTCCATAATCATATACGACTCTTCCAATGAACACCTTCGAACAAGGGATGCTCATCATGGCTTACTAGTTAGATATTTTCTTATTCCTCCATAAAATTGTATTGATTTTCCTCGAGATAATTGCCATTATGAAGACTCATAATAATCCGCTGTGTTTTTGTTGTTTGTTCAATCCTATTCTCCCTAATATTCATAAGCTAAAAGGAAAAATTCAAAGATGGATTCCAAATCAAATGTTGATGAGACTCCAGGGCATCAATGAGTAGTGAAGCAAGTTATTTGTTAGCTAGTGCTGCCTCAATAAGTGCAAACGAGTTCTTGCCACCTTTAAGCAATATGTTCTTTGAACATTCTTTACTCATCCTCTTGATGCTTTGAAATCAAGTCAAATGTACTTGTGTTGATGTGGAATTGAAACTGCTCAAAGGTTGCCCCAACTAGATAAATGAAGGAGCTTAATGCCCCATGTACCATCTAAGGGTGCCCCATAATCTTATTCATCACTTCTTCCATACTTTCTCTTCATGTCTCTCCTCTTTATTCCTAGTACTCACAATCCTCATACAAGAAAGAGAAATGAAATCGTCATGATGAATACGATCAAGTGATGGAGGATCATGGGTCAAAGGGCCTTTGATCAACAAAGCCAATTTCAATTATGTTTTTATGGCTAATCCCACGAAGAGCAAGAAGAAAAGCAATTGCCTTCCCTTGGGTATCATGAATGTCAAATCCTATGAGGTTTCTACCTCCATTACTCTATGGGAAGGGACCAATTATTCATGGGTGTTCCAACATTTTGCAATGCTTCGACAAAGAGACAATTACTAATGAAAATGGGCAAAAGTCAATAGATGTTCTACAACATGCTTTTCAAGTAT
The DNA here is from genome assembly GCF_029873635.1 of Malania oleifera. Classification (NCBI taxonomy): domain Eukaryota; kingdom Viridiplantae; phylum Streptophyta; class Magnoliopsida; order Santalales; family Ximeniaceae; genus Malania; species Malania oleifera. Next base: position 80,204,776 of record NC_080423.1, on the reverse strand, counting down.
GCCTATTGAGGCATTTTGGGCATCTCATCGTGAAGAAGGCCACCATCGCTGCTTTCATTACTGAAAGAGATGTTAGGACCTACACCAACACTAATGCTTCCATCACATTCATACTACCAGTTATGTTCATTGCGATTTAAAGCCTGAGAACATCTTACTTTTTCCACCCAAATCAAGTTCAAATTCTAGTAAATTTGTGCCCTAAATTGTCAATTTAGGATTGGTCAAGAGAAGGAGCATACAATATCCTTACTTGAGAGGAACTACAATGTATCTATACCCTAAAGCTATGTTTGATGGGATATAGGGACCCTTATGATATTTGGCCATCTTGGTTGGATGATGTTTGAGATGCTGACCGTGAGGGCACCGTGGCTAGCTATTGCAAAATTAGGCCTTCTTCTCCTGGATTAGCACTCCCGCAAATTCCGCAAATTCCAAGTAGTCTGTACAAAAAAGGGAGAGATTTTTTGATATAGTTTTTTGTGAGGAAGGCTACGTAGAGGTTCGCTGCTAAATTGCTTTTGACACACCCATTTGTCATAGCATTGGACTACATTGATAATGCTCAAGAAATTGATGATTGAGGATGACAAGGAAGAAGGAGATATGCCTTTTTTTTTCCCCGCGAGGGGAGGGGGGGAGTGGGACACATTTTTGAGAATTCTACTTGTGATTTTGTCCCACATTGGAAAAATAGAGTGAAAGATGGGTACTTATACACATGGTTGGGCCCAAGAATTAATAAGCGTAAACTTTTGGGTCAAGTTGGTGTTCACCCATATATATCAAACTCACCCATGGACTCCCCAAATCATGACAAGAATTCTCAATTCAATTCAACAATAACCTTCTCTTACATGGTTTTCACATCCTATCTATAAGAAAGCCTAAATCACAAAAATTACCCAAAAGCCCCTAAGATGCATGAAATTATTAGCATACCCCTAAATTACCCAAATATTACAAACCAACCCCCAAATAATCATAAACATAATTAATTATCCTAAATCTAATAACTCCTCAATCCAATTCTCCTTAATCAGCCTCCAATAAAGGTCCATTCATTGCCTTGCTTCTGTCCTACATCAATTTTCCTAGTTGATAGAGCATTTGTAAATTTGTAAATGTTTCCAACCAAAAATTAGCTACTTCACTAATTGTTTTGAAATGTTAAAAATTCAAAAAAAAAAGGGGCAGAAAATCTGAAAAAAAAAAGACCTCTATCATGATGTATGCATTTACATAAAAGCAAATAATCAAAGAAAAGAAAGTACACATACACTATAAAACATGTTGATTAACTTCAATAACACGTTTTAAAGATTATATGAAGTATTTTGAGATAATTTCTTTACCAATGCACTGAACTGGTAATTCTTCTTCAGCGCTGCTAAATACATGGTCTGGACAGCAGTTAGTGATGCTACATCTGTATAGTAAAGGAAAGTGAAGAACCAGTGAAGTGGGTACAAAGCTAGAATGACTGCACAAAGAGTTGCTTTTTGTCTTTCAAGAGCTGGCCTCAGATGGATGATTATCTCATAAAAAAGAATGCTGCATACTACTGCCAAGACACCATTGATGGAGCGAAGAACTGCAGTAGAGCAGACATCTGAAAATGTTGAAGCTACTTACGCACGTTGCATGCCTGGAAACAAAGAAGCAACATGGGCAAGTGAAAGATAGTACCTGCAAGAATTTTAAAATTGCATAAACAACTTCTCTTTCTACTATTTTGCAAACCTCCAAATTTGAAAGGAAAAAAAAGTCCTTTGCATTAAACAGCAAGCTCCATTTGGTGGCTCAAATAGTGAGGGAAAAGAGAAGCAATCTGGAGCGATCCTGTCCCATTGCCTTTGATTAGTCGATACGTAAAATTAATTGATGGACAAAAAACTCATCATTAATTAAACAAATAAAAAGATGTAGAGAAATGATAGGAGTCAGTGAACACACAGGCCAGGGGGAGTGGTGATCATTGGATCCCAACTTTTGAAATTGCCCTTGCAGTACTGTTGAGCCTGAGGTATGTGGAAGATCTCATCCTGCAAGCGATTTTGAATATGATCACACAATATACGCACAGTTCTGTTTGTGAAGAGAGAGAGATGAAATGGACAAAAGGGGTGGAAAAAAAAGGGGTATTTGGGTTTACCATCTAAGGATCATCACGAGAATAGAAATGGGAATAACCCACAAACTGATAAGGGCTGCAACAACAATTCTTCTCATCTCTCTCCTTTTAATCGGCTTCAGATTTCAAGAACCAAACGAATTCCCGAATTCATTCTGTTTCTTTCCTGAGTAAACATAGAACAGAACTCATCACGACTTCTTTCATCTTCTTCTAGGTGCAGAAAAAACCTCATGTCTGGATTTGTGAAGCAGTCTATACCATCAACTAAAATTCAAAAGACTTGAAATTGTTCAAAATTTTTCTGGACTTAAAATTTATTTAATTTTTTAAAAAACCAACAGCCACTCGAAAGAAGATCAAATAATCAAAATTTCATCATTGACCCAACAGTAACACAACCAACAAAAAAAAGAAAACTAGGAAGTGCGGAAATCCTAAGTTAAAGCATGTTGACGGAGAAAAGAGTTGTTGGAAAAACTGATTTTATAGCATTTAGCACAATGAATCGCACTTATAAAGCAGTACAAATAAAAAAAAAAAAATACAATACAACGTAATAAAAAAATAAAATTGGTAAAACCCCACCATGATTTAAGCAGGAATTTAGTAGAAAAAATTGAAGAGATTTTCTAGCAGCAAAACAGAAGATCACAGGCTGGGGTAAGAAATGCTGCAAGGAACTCTCTCTCTCTCTCTCTCTCTCTCTCTCTCTCTGTTTTTTTTTTTCTTCAGTCGAAACAACAACAACATCACATTTACAACCCCTACTCAATTGATGTGTGATGAACAAAACCCATCCTCAGCTTAAGTCGGAAATTAGTAGAAAAAAAATATTGAATAAAGTAACCTGATATTTTTAGTAGCAGTGCTGCAGAAGAAAGAGAGTGCAGGCTGGTGGCAACCTCTTTTCACAGTCGAATCAAAGAGCAATCAAAACATTTCTTATTAAACTTGGCCAAAAGGATAAAGATCCTTTAATTCAAACCGAATCCAACCTACTTAATTGACTCATAACCGATTCGCACATTAAATGAGTCGAATATGGTTTAAACTTTTTTTTATTCTCCTTTAAATGAGTCAATTGGCGAATTTAGAATTTTATCCGATAGATATCCACCTATTCGCTAGCAACTAATGTTTAAATTCATTAATAATCAGATATGCTCATGCTTATTAGACATCAAATCAATTAGCATAAGCTCTATTGGCCAAGACCTAGTCCCACACTCTCAACTCTTACACTGCTATATGCGTCTCTAGGTCTACCAAATGCCCACATTCAAACTTAAGCTCAAACACTCAGTTTTTTGCGATAAAAATAAAAGTCTCTAAATTTATGCTCTAAAAAATAAAACAAATATAATTTTATGATTAGTCATTAAATGTTTAATATATTATCAAATTATAATTTTAAAAGCAACTTTAGTTATTGTGTTATGAAATAAATTGTTCATTGGATTTCCGAACTGCCATAAATCAGCAACTTAAATGAGTCGGATATAGATTGTAATATTTTCTTTCGATAATCCGCCTAATCCGCCACGGATTATCCGACCTGGTCCACTTTGCCAGGTCTATCTCTAATCTCTAAGGCCGTTTGAAATTACTTAAAAAAATTAGTGAAATGAAAACTTGAAAAACAGAAATTACAAATTGAAGCTAAAAAGTAAAAATCAGCAATATATTCAATTAATATTTATATAATTAATATAAATTAAATTTAAAATATTTATCTTCATCTTTAAATTAAAATATTATAAAAATATAATTAAAATAATGAAATTATAAATAATACATATTAAAAAATTACTATTATAAAAATAAATTTTATTATAATTATTTTACTTTATTTTTCTACTTCCAAAGTTATTTTTACAATAAAAATTTTATTAGACACAACAATTAAAATAGTAAAAATATATTGTAATTGACTTTATTATTATATTTTCAAAATTATGTATATTTTTGGATATTAAAATTTCTGAAAATAGGTTGGCAAAACAACTAAAATCATAAAATATGGTTTTCAGTTTTTTGGCAAACAACTGAAAACCAACAATAGAAATAGAAAACTAAGAACGGAAATAAACATATTTTTATAATCTGTTTTTTCAATGTGGAGAAATATAAACAAAAAATAGGAAACAACAACGATACTAAACAACCATTTTATAGAGAGTTGGCTTCTTTTTAAAATATCAAATTTATTCCTATAATTTTCAATTATTATTTCAAAATATTCCTTTAACTGTTCTCAATTATTTCAAAAGAATCCTTATTATTATATCAAATTTATCTTATAACTACTCATAATTATCTCAAAATGCCTTTATTATTATCTAAAACTATCCCAAAATACCCTTATATTATTTATTTTTTGTTATTTTCTTTATATTAAACTTTCTAAAGCTAGAGAAAGGAAGAGTAAGGACTTAGGAAATGTAAAATGTATAATAAGTGAAGATGATATTGTCTTGGTTAAGGACGAAGACATTAAAGAAAGATGGCGAAGTTACTTTATTAAGTTGTTTAATGAAAACCAAATAGAAGACTTAAGCTTTGAATTGTCAAATGATGAAAAGACTAAAAATATGAGATTTATTCGCAAAATTAGAGTTAACGAAGTTAAGTTTGCACTAAAAAAGATGAAAAATGGGAAAGCTATAGGACCAGATAACATCCCAATTGAAGTTTGGAAATGCGTAGGTGATAACGGAATTATATGATTAATTTATTTAATACAATTATAAAAACTAAGAAAATGTCAGATGAATGGAGGAAAAACACTTTAATACCTATGTAAAAAAATAAAGGAGATATTCAAAATTTTAATAACTATCGTGGAATTAAATTTATGAGTCATACGATGAAATTATGAGAAAGGATAGTTGTACAAAGATTAAGGTTAGAAATGAAGGTCTTAGAAAATCAATTTGGTTTTATGCCAGGGAGATCTACCATAGAAGCTATATATCTTTTAAGAAGATTAATGGAGAAGTTTAGGGAGAAAAAGAGGAACTTGCATATGATATTTATTGACCTAAAGAAAGCATATGATAGGATACCTAGGGAAGTTCTATGGTAGGCTTTAGAAAAAGGGGCTGCATTACATCATAAACTCTATGATGAAGAAATAAATAGCACTTGTAGATTTCGATACTTTGGATCTATTATGCAAGCTGAAAGAGCAATTGAAGATGATGTAATGCATAGAGTTAAAGCAGGTTGGGTAAAATTGAGAAGTGCTTCAAGTATGCTATGTGATCATAGAATACCATTTTAATTAAAAGGGAAGTTTTATAGGACATCTATAAGACTAACTATGCTCTATGGATCAGAATGTTGGGCGACGAAGAAACAGAATATCCAAAAAGTAAAATTTGCCGAGATGAGAATGCTTAGATGGATGAGTGGTATAACATTGAAAGATAAATTAAGGAATGAACATATTCGCGGTAAGTTAGGTGTAGCTTCTATAGAAGATAAGATAAGGGTGAGACGATTCAGATGGTATGAACACTTGCAACGTAGGCCACATAGTGCTTCAGTGAGGAAGAGTAAGTTAGTTACTGTGGGGGATAATAGAAGGGGTAGGGGTAGACCTAAAATAACCTGGGAGGAGATAGTGAGTAAGGATTTAATATCCCTGAATCTATAAAAAGAAATGGTCCATGATCGCATAAATTGGCGGAAATGATTCATACAACCTACCCCACCTAGTGCGACTTAAGGCTTGGTTTTGTTGTTGTTGTTGTTGTTGTTATTTTCTTTATAATTTTTTAAAATTTTTGAAAAATAGAGAGTCGACTAGTTAGATTTAAAATTGTTTTTCAGCTAAATTTACACAAGTACTTGTAAGATACCGTATAAGATAACTTTAAAAAAAATACTCAATAACATAACATATATCTTATGATACTAAAAGATGTTAGCGTATCATTAGAGAGTAGAGACCTCAAAATATTAATTCTGATTTTTATTTTTTTTTTAATTTTTAAAATATCTTACTGATTTTTGATTGGTTGGTACTTAAAATCCTAAATTGATATTAGCTAAAAAATATGTTAATTTAATTTTTCCAATCACTATCCTTCTCACTATCTTTTCCTCACTCTTGCACATGATTTGTTCCTTGCGAAGGAAAGTTTGCATTGTTTCTTTATTTTTGTATTTCTGGGTGCAAACATGTCACTCAAACACCTACAATTATGACTCTCTCTCTCTCTCTCTCTCTCTCTCTCTCGCTGAGCTAAAAAATTACAAAGCAAATGTCAAAATTTCTTTCATAATTTGGCTATAGTTATCCCTAAATCCTCTTCCCAAATCCACATATCCCCTTTGCAAACTTCCTATCCCTCTTGTTGTCATTGCCATCTTTCCTTCCTTTCATTGCTCCTGCGTTATCAAAGGCATTGTTGCAGTACCATCACTGCACTCACTTGTGTCTGCAGCTCTAGGCATCTCAACTAGATCCAAACCAATATGGTGTCAACCCCTTCAAGTGGCATCCCAACCCCTCCATCTATGGTGTTGCTATCGTGACTACTTGGAGATCAATTTTTTTTTTAACTTTTATTTCTTTGATTTTTTCCCCTTAGCTATTTGAATCATCTCCCCTCTCAAAATGCTCCACATTACTCCCACAGTGCCATTTTTCTTTTTTTCTTTTTTCTTTTTTCTTTTTGCTTATGATTTTTATTAGTTTAATTTAGTTTTACATGAGTTCTTTGATATGAGATACTCAAATTTGTCGTAATCAGTAATTCTTTTTTTTTTGGGTTACTTTTGCTTCGTTTGGATATTAATTGTTGAAAATATGTAGTGGGTATTAATCTATAACTATCATCATTAGAAAAATTTAAGAAACTGATTTTAGCAAATATCATCTACCAACTATTTGATGAAAACAGAGAGTTTTCTTATAGTTTCAAAATTGTTGAGGTATCCTCTTGCTGTGTTTGTTGTATGTGTTTGTGTAAATGCCTCTAAGTGAAGAAACCAAAATCAATAACACTATCACTTATGCCATTGATTTAGATTCTTTATTGCTTCCACCTTCCCTCTTTCTCTCTCCATTTCTCTTTGTTATTCAAGCATGATCCATTCTGAAATGATTATGGTTGTCTCTATGTCTAAGTTATATGTGTTTGTGTAAATGATGAAGCAGAGGAACAACAAGCAATACCGCTATGAGCTCTACTAGCGATTCAACTTCTCTATTGCCTCTATTTTTTTTTTTTTTTGTTATTCAAGCATGAACTATTATGTACTGATTGTGGTTGCATTTCTTTAAGTTAGGCATTTTTATCACCATAATCATTTTTAAGGATGATTCGTTCTAGCCTTTTTTGTTTATCTAGAAATCTAATAAATCGAGTATTGATACTCATTTTATTTGTTTTTAGGTCAAAAGATATTAGTCTCCCTTGAGATTTCAAAATTTTTAGGGACTTTTGTTGAGGTTTTAAGAATTCCACTAACCTCCTCTATGGTTTGTCAAAAAGACACGAACATTTCCTTATATTTTGTAAAGAGACAAGAGGTTCGAGGGATGTAAGTTTCAAAAAATCAAATGTCAAAGGAGGTCTATGGGAGTTTTGAAACCTCTAGAGAGGTCCATGGTATTTTTGAAACCTTAGACGAGGTTAATGTCTTTTTACGAAACCACAAGGAAAGTTAGTGTTTTTTGACCTTGTTTTTTAAATTACAATTTAAGCCATAGTTTAGTGATCGATTAACATTGAACAAATTTCTCATTGCACCCACTTGTGTTTGCAGTTTTATGCATCTTGACTATATCCAAATCAATCTAATGCCAGCCCTTTAAAGGTTGTGTCCCAACTCGAAGAGTCAATCGTTGCTTTGAACGTGGGCATAGGGTAGACCTAGAGATGCATATAGTAGTGTAAGAGTTGAGAGTGTGGGACTAGGCCTTGACCAATAGAGATTATGCTAATTGATTTGTTGCCCAGTAAGTATAAGCATATCGGATTATCAATGAATTTAAACATTAGTTGTTGGCGGATATCTATTGGATATACTTCTAAATCCGCCAGTCGACTCATTTGAAGGCGAATAAAAAAAGTTTAAACCATATTCAACTCATTTAATGTGCGAATCGGTTATGATTCAATTTAAGTAGGTTGGATTCAGTTCGGATTAAAGGATTTTTGTCCTTTTTGCAAAGTTTAATAAGAGATGTTTTGATTGCTCTTTGATTCGACTGTGAAAAGAAGTTGCCACCAGCCTGCGCTCTCTTTCTTCTGCAGTGCTGCTACTAAAAATGTCAGGTTACTTTATTCATCATTTTTTTTCCTATTAATTTCCCACTTAAGCTGAGGATGGGTTTTGTTCATCACACATCGATTGAGGAGGGGTTGTGAATGTGACGCTGTTGTTGTTTTGACTATAAAAAAAAAATGGTTCCTTGGAGCATTTCTTACCCCAGCCTGTGATCTTCTGTTTTGCTGCTAGAAAATCTCTTCATTTTTTCCTACTAAATTCCTGCTTAAATCGAGGTGGGGTTTTACCAATTTTTTTTTTTTATTACATTGTATTTTTATTTTTTTCTATTTGTACTGCTTTATCTTTGCAATTCATTGTGCTAAATGCGATAAAATCAGTTTTTCCAACAACCCTTTTCTCCATCAACGTGCTTTAACTTAGGGTTTCCGCACTTCCTAGTTTTTTTTTTTTCTTCTGTTGGTTGTGTAACTGGGCCAATGCTGAAATTTTGATTATTTGATCTTCTTTCAAGCGGCTGATTGATTTTTTTTTTTTTAAATTAAATTTCAAGTCCAGAAAAATTTTGAATATTTTCACGTCTTTTGAATTTTAGTTGATGGTATAGATTGTTTCTCGAATCTGGACATGAGGTTTTTTCTGTACCTGGAAGAAGAGGAAAGAAGTCGTGATGAGTTCTGCTCTCTGTTTGCTCAGGAAAGAAACAGAATGAATTCTGGAATTCGTTTGGTTCTTGAAATCTGAAGCCGATTAAAAGTAGAGAGATGGGAAGAATTGCTGTTGCAGCCCTTGTCAGTTTGTGGGTTATTCCCATCTCTATTCTCGTGAATCACATTGTTCCTGATCCTTACATGGTAAACCCAAATACCTTTTTTTTCCACCCCTTTTGTCCATTTCATCTGTCTATCTTGACAAACAGAACTGTGTTTATATTGTGTGATCATATTCAAAATCGCTTGCAGGATGAAATCTTCCACATACCTCAGGCTCAACAGTACTGCAAGGGCAATTTCAGAAGTTGGGATCCAATGATCACCACTCCCCCTGGCCTGTGTGTTCACTGACCCCTGTCATTTTTCTATATCTTTTTTATTTGTTTAATTAATGATGAGTTTTTTGTTCATCAATTAATTTTACGTATCGACTAATCAAAGGCACTGGATCGCTCCAGATTTCTTCTCTTTTCCCTCACTATTTGAGCCACCAAATGGAGCTTGCTGTTTAATGCAAAGGACTTTTTTTTTTTTTTTTTTCTTTTTAAATTTGGAGGTTTGCAAAATAGTAGAAAGAGAAGTTGTTTATGCAATTTTAAAATTCTTGCAGGTACTATCTTTCACTTGCCCATGTTGCTTCTTTGTTTCCAGGCATGCTATGTGCACAAGTAGCTTCATCATTTTCAGATGTCTGCTCTACTGCAGTTCTTCGCTCCATCAATGGTATCTTGGCAGTAGTATGCAGCATTCTTTTTTATGAGATAATCATCCATCTGAGGCCAGCTCTTGACAGAAGAAAAGCAACTCTTTGTGCAGTCATTTTAGCTTTGTACCCACTTCACTGGTTCTTCACTTTCCTTTACTATACAGATGTAGCATCACTAACTGCTGTCCTGGCCATGTATTTAGCAGCGCTGAAGAAGAATTACCAGTTCAGTGCATTGGTAAAGAAATTATCTCAAAATACTTCATATAATCTTTAAAACGTGTTATTGAAGTTAATCAACATGTTTTATGGTGTATGTGTATTTTCTTTTCTTTGATTATTTGCTTTTATGTAAATGCATACATCATGATAGAGGTCTTTTTTTTTTTCCAGATTTTCTGCTTTTTTTTGAATTTTTAACATTTCAAAACAATTAGTGAAGTAGCTAATTTTTGGTTGGAAACATTTACAAATTTACAAATGCTCTATCAACTAGGAAAACTGATGTAGGACAGAAGCAAGGCAATGAATAGACCTTTATTGGAGGCTGATTAAGGAGAATTGGATTGAGGAGTTATTAGATTTAGGATAATTAATTATGTTTATGATTATTTGGGGGTTGGTTTGTAATATTTAGGTAATTTAGGGGTTTGCTAATAATTTCATGCATCTTAGGGGTTTTTGTGTAATTTTTGTGATTTAGGCTTTCTTATAAATAGTATGCGAAAGTCATGTAAGAGAAGGTTATTGTTGAATTGAATTGAGAATTCTTGTCTTGATTTGGGGAGTCCATGGGTGAGCTTGATATATATGGGTGAAACATCAACTTGATCCAAAAGTTTACGCTTATTAATTCTTGGGCCCAACCATGTGTATAAGCACCCATCTTCCACTCTATTTTTCCAATGTCGGACAAAATCACAAGTGGAATTCTAAAAAATGTGTCCCACTCGCCCCCCTCCTCCTGCGAAAAAAAAAGTATATCTCTTTCTTCCTTGTTATCCTCAAATCATCAATTTCTTGAGCATTATTATCATAGTCCAATGCTGTGACAAATGGGTTTGTCAAAAGCATTTTAGCAGCGAACCTCTGCATAGCCTACCTCACAAAAAACTGCATCAAAAAATCTCTCCTTTTTTTGTACATAAACTTGGAATTTGCGGCAATTCATTGAGAGTGCTAATTCGGGAGAGAAGGCCTAATTTTGCAACACCTAGCCACGGTGCCCTCATGGTCAGCATCTCAAACACCATTCAACCAAGATGGCCAAATATCATAAGGGTCCTTGTATCCCATCAAACATAGCTTTGGGGGATAGATGCATTGTAGTTCCTCTCAAGTAAGGATATTATATGCTCCTTCTCTTGACCAATCCTAAATTGACAATTTTGGGCACAAATTTACTGGAATTAGAACCTAATTTGGGTGGAAAAAGTAAGTTGCTCTCAGGCTTTAAATCGCAGTGAACATAACTGGCAGTATGAATGTGATGGAAGCATTAGTGCTGGTGTAGGTTCTGACATCTCTTTCGTGAATGAGAGCAGCGGTGGTGGCCTTCTTCATGATGAAACACCCAAAGTTCCTCCATATGCATACTTGAAATGCATGTTGTAGAACATCTATTGACTTTTGCCCATTTTCATTAGTAATTGTCTCTTTGTCGAAGCATTGCAAAATGTTGGAACATCCATGAATAATTTGTCCCTTCCCATAGAGTAATGGAGGTAGAAACCTCGCAGGATTTGACAGTCATGATACCCAAGGGAAGGCCATTGCTTTTCTTCTTGCTCTTCTTGGGACTGGCAATAAAAACATAATTGAAATTGGCTTTGTTGATCAAAGGCCCTTTGACCCATGATCCCCCATCACTTAATTGTATTCATCATGACGATTTCATTTCTCTTTCTTGTATTAGGATTGTGAGCACTAAGAAGAAAGAGGAGAGACATGAAGAGAAAGTATGGAGGAAGTGATGAATATGATTATGGGGCTCCCTTAGATGTTACATGGGGCTTTAAGCTCCTTCATTTATCTAGTTGAGGCAACCTTTGAGCAGTATTAATTCCATACTAGTACACTCGACTTGATTTTAAAGCATTAAGACGATGAGTAGAGAACGTTCAAAGAACATATTGCTTAAAGGTGGCAAGAACTCCTTTGCACTTATTGAGGCAGCACTAGCTAACAAAGAACTTGCTTCACTACTTATTGATGCCCTTGAGTCTCATCAACATTTGATTTGGAATCCATCTTTGAATTTTTCTTTTTAGCTTGTGAATATTAGGGAGAATAGGATTGAGCTAACAACAAAAACACGACGGATTATAATGAGCCTTCATAATGGCAATTATTTCGAAGAAAATCAATACAAAATTATGGAGGAATAAGAAGATATGCAACTAGTAAGCCATGATGAGTATCCCTTGTTTGAAGGTGTTCATTGGAAGAGTCGTATATGATTATGGAGACGAAGGATCATGTGTTAGAGACTTAAAGGGTTTTTGATCTCCAAAGTCATTTTTGGCTCTGTTTTTATTGCCAACACTAGGAAGAAGAAGAAGAAAGGCGGACTTTTTTTTCATGGGTGTCATGGCGATCAAATCCTACGAGGTCTTTTCTTTTGTTACTTTGCAAGAGAGAGAAATTCTGAACAATCTTCATGGGTGTTCTAACATTTTTCAATGCCTCGTAAAAGAGACAACCATCGATGAAAATGGACAGCGTATATTCAAGGTCTTAAATTTTGATTTCGACTCAAATTTCGAAGCTCCTCTAGTGTGGAAATTTTGACGGAAATGTTGATTTTGATTTGAAAAAAAAAATTGGAAATCAGTAGCTAATCATGGAATTCTTTTATGGAACTTTAGAAATGGTTAATAGATACGATGACATAAGTTTTAGGACTAATATATTACAACTTAAATTCATCTCTGTTGTGTATGTGGTGTAAAAAGTTGTAATATAATTTGTGTATAAGATATGTGTATTACAAAAATTCAGTTAATACAAATGAAATTCCTAAACCATTTAAATATTATTATTATACAAATAATGATAATTTAGACATGAATGTTTAGATAAAAAAATGTTGCTGTAATTTTTTTTTCATATAATTTCAAAATCTGTTGTAATAATCTTTTTGTTTCAATAAAAAATAAAAATAAATTAAGAGAGAAATTTCACTTCACTCCTAAATCTCTCATTTGAATTCTAAGGAAATTGGTTCTATAGTTAAAATTTCGATAAGTTTCCTTAAAATTTTGAGATTTCAATAAATTTCAAATGATTCATTGAAATTTCAATGGAAATTATGTAAAACGGAAATTGACTGCCATTTCAATTTCGAGGGTAGTGGAAATCGGAAATTTTAACAAAAATTTTGACAATTTCGTGGAAATTTAAGACCATGCATATATTCTACGACTTAATTTTGGAGTATGCCCGTAGTGGTGTCATCGTGAAGAGCACCATTTGCCATTGCTCTCTATCTTGAATTAGCTTAAGGGCCAACACCAGGGCTATTCTCCGATCGCCATCATGTTCTTGCTGTTGCAATCATACCCATTTAAAGCCCAAGAACTTATTAGGGCCCGTTTAGTTGTGGAAAATAGTTTTCATTTTCCATTTTTTGTTCTTGAACGAATTATAAAAATTGCAGCTTACTTTTTAATTTTCCAAGGTTTGTATGAAAAGGTAAAAAATAAAGGGTTTGTTCAATTGTTCAAAATAGGTTTTCATTTTTTATTTCTAGATTTCAAAATATTTGCAAAAAAGACAACTTGTTTTCCAATTTTCCAAAAGTTATATAGGATAGTGTTTGGAAGCATGAATTTTGGGGCTTGGAGTTGGATGTGTGGATTTTATGCTATAACTGCTATAAATCCTTACAAAGCCAAATCTGAGATTTGAATTCTATGCCCCCAACCGCAAGGTTGGAAATAAAAAGTCTAGAAAGTAATAAAAAAATATTTTCCAACTTCTGGTAGAAATTTAGAATTGTAAAACAAGGTGGTGTCTTTGTAATTTTTTGAAAAATAACAAATGGCAAATAAAATTATTCCACAAGCGAATAGAGCCAATACTTTTTATTATTTTTCAATTTTTTTTATACAATTGTTGTAAAACTGAAAAATTAGCTAACCTTTTTTGTACTTTTTTGAAAAACTTAAAATGGAAAATGAAAATTGTTTTCTGCGACTAAATGGGCCATTACTTTTTCTACCCAATTCTAGTTCAAGTAAACTTGTGCCGAAGACTGCCTATTTTGGATTGATCAAGAGGAGTGTATGGTATCCTTGAGAGGAGCTACACTGTTTCTACCCCGAAGCTGTGGTTGGTGGGATACGTGGATTTCCTTATGATATTTGGGCTCTTGGTTGTGTGGTGCTAGAGATGCTAACTGAAAGGCTACCATGACTCATTGTTGCTGATTTAGCCCCCATTTGGAACATCTTAAAAAGTAAGTACTTATGAAAAGTACTTAAATTAAGTACTTTGTCAATAAGTAGTGTTTGGTTTACACTTAAAATGAATACTTACTTTAAAAAAAGTACTTTTCCAAGCTACTTTTTTTAGGAAAGTGAGTATTTTTTTTTTGAAAAGTAATATTCTGGAAAACAAATTATTTATCTGAAAAAGTACTTATAATAAGTAATCCTGGGCTATTTTTAGAGTAAATACTTTTTCCAGAAAAGTACTTTTCTATAAGTGGTTCCAAACGATCCAGACATGAGGGCCTTGTGTCTTAGATTGGTGCAGTTAATGAATTGCTGCAAATTCCAAGTAGCTTGTTCAGAAAAGCGAGAGATTTCTTGAAATAGTATTTTTTGAGGAAGGCAATGTCCAAGTTTGCTGTTGAAATGCTTTTGGCTCATCCATTCGTTGTAGGATTGGATTGCACTGATAATGTGCCAGAAATTGATGATTTGAGGAGTAAAAATAGTATCAGTTCGCTCTCTCTCTAATGCAACCTCCCCACTCCTCTCTTCCTTTCTTCTTCTTGTTCCTTCTTCCTCCTCCTCCTTCCCTTCTCTTCTGTTCTGTCTGTCCTTAACCCTATGCTGCCTTCTAATTCTATTCTGTGATTCTGCTTGCTGTTTCAATCTCTCCCTCGTACTTCTGTAATTCTTCTCCTCTCCTTCTCTTCTTCAATTCTCTCCCAATAACTCTCTCTCTCTCTCTCTCCCTCTCTCCCTGTTTCTAAATTTCTGTTGCTGTCCTACATCTGAAACCTTAGAGTCGTGCATCTTCACTTGCCTGGTTCCCTTGAAGATGATAATTGTTTCATGCAATTGCATGTTTTGTTTTGTTTTTTGTTTAGCTACCGTTGAAATCATATACAACCATTATTTCCAAACTTGTTTGATTGTCCCTCATGTATTCTGCCATTACTTGTTTACTGTCTTGAAGTATCATGAGGATCCCAAGCCATAATTCACAGAATAAAGAGATGGACTGGTGCGTTTTTTATAGCTCTGGACTTAAAGAGTGTTTATTTCTTTTAGTTTATTCCCTTTCCCTCCCACTTACCTAAAAAAAGTAGCTAAGTAATTATCCTTTCTTGTGGCAGACCTTGTTGTTAGTTCTCCACTTTGTTGCTAGGCACTGGTTTGGACAACTTTAAGAGAACATTAGGAAAATATCAATTGCCATCCAAAAGTGGGAAAATGTAGATTCTATGACACAAGTACTGTAACATGTCGAGATCATGTTCTGGAGACTAGTTCCCCCCCCCCCCCTTCTTCCAAAATATGGGTGAAATTTCAACGCTATCGAGTTCCTACAAGGCCAATAAAGTTATGTCACCAGAAATTATTGCTGTAAAACTGATTGGACAATGGATGTTATAGTTTATCTATTTGGTAACCTGTTTTCATTTCCTTTTATCCAGCTGGGGGTTGTCTCCATATTAATTCGACAAACAAATATTATTTGGATGCTTTTCGTTGCATGTACGGAGATTATCAATATTACTATGGTCCATCAAAGAGATAATGTAATTGTAGATGATGTGGCAATCAGGAAGAATGTCACAATGGGCGCAAACTTGAGAAAGCGAAAGCTGGGGAATGCTGTGGATGGGGCCAATTATTTTAGAACCAATACAAGCACCTCTTCAACCGCAAATGCATCAGGTTTCGTTTTCTCTGGCAACTCTTTCCTCGTTTTAGTTTATAACTGTAAAAATATTTTAAATCCCCGCGGTCCTATCCGGGATCAATTCCACCATTTTCATTAGATGTAAAAAACAAGCTTGTATTTTCTCAAAAATGGAAAAAAAAGAGCTTGCCACTTGTCTTGAATCTAAATTTGAATTTTTAAAAAAAAAAAGTGATTTGTACTTGGTAGCATGTCCATTTTTCTATTAGCTATCTTATAAGCATGAAGTGGGAGTAGTAAAGTGGTTGGGATTGGGGCAGAAAGAGAGGAAACTTACTGCCTTTGGAAGTTCAAAGGTGTGGTAGAGTAAACTCTTGCCTGGTAAATGTATTACCAACATAGCATAGTTGTTACATGGTGTATCATATTGAGTATTGATTCCTACATATTTCATATTTAGTGTCATAAAGTACGCTTACTTTTCTAAAAGAAATAGAAAAAGTAGTTAATACTGAAAAAAACTAGCAGAAACCTGTGACAACCTAAAACTCAAAATGTTAAATAGTTATATATATGTGTTTGTGTGTGTGTGTTATTTTGATGAGAGAAGAAGAGGATTTTGTTAGAAAATAATGAATATACAATAAGGTGAATAAGAAGTCCCTTTTTAAAAAGAAAAATGAAAGAAAAGTAGAAAAGCAGTCAACTAGATACTAAATCAAAGGTCTGAGAGAGGTTCTAGATTTTTGTTTAGGCTTAGTAGGGTCTTGGGTGGAGGGTAAAAGTGGTTTGGATTGTGGGCGATTATGGTTTGGGGTGGTCTTTACCTTTTTTTTTTTAGTTTTCTTTGAGGGTGCTTATCCTCTCTTGCTTGTATTCTCTCTCTCTCTCTCTCTCAATATATCTTCCTTTCTTATCTAAACAAAATATTAAACCAAAAATGTTACATTCATAATTTGAGCATGACAATTCAGCAGCAAACTATGTATATAAGAATAACAAGATGTTGATATATCTTGTAGCTTAAATTGGCAAATGAATAAAAGGCATATCTCATTAATTTATAACATTGCTTTGGAAATGCTACACATTTTAAATGTAGTAAATAATTTAATTAGATATTATATTTAGCTAATAATTTAATTTAAGAATTTATTATTTGCCATTTTTACAGTTGAAAGTACCTCAATTTACCATTTTAATTAAACATTTATCTACTGAATATCTACGGCACTAACTGACACTTACGGTAATAGCTTCAGTAAAATGATAACAATAAGAATATTAGTGCTGGAAGTCTGGGCTTTGAAAGTGGGAAAATTTAGAAATTAGAAACCTTATTGTCACAAGCCATCCATTACTAAATAGAATGTGCATAATAGCTCATTGTGTATGCTAAAGAAAATAAAGATGTTCAAATATTAATGGGAGATCATTGCAGAAATAGATAATGTCCCAATTCTATTTGAAACATCAGCTACAAAAATTATGAATTGGAAGGGCCCGCCGGGGGGGGGGGGGAGGAGGGGATGTACAGAATTCATTAACTCAGTTCTAGTTTGTGGAAGTTGGACTTGGAAGAGTATAATGATGAAGTTACTTACGTTTATTACACAAATGTAGATTTTTGAAAAGGAAGAAGTAACTGAATATCCCTTCCATTGTATCCTTCCCAATTAACATTGTGCAGCCAGATGTGGGTGCAACACTACACCAGTTATCAGTTTTTGGAAAAAATAGAAATATTTGGGGGGTGGGATTTGTAAGAAAATTACCAAAAAGTAGAAATAAAAACAATAACAAAATAGAAAATATTCAGCACAACAGATTGCAACATCCTATGTTTCTTAAATATAAACTCTAGATGGATGTTAAGTTTTCCCTTGCCTTAGGAAAACATTAGATTACATTATTTTGTAAATAAAGCATTCTTTCAAATATACCCTGGTTATTGCATCTTGGGTTTTCCTTTGATATTTCTCCATCAAAAGCATTTGCCTTTGCCATGTGACTTGGCAAGTTGGCATGCCAAAAACCTACAATAAGTTGCATTATCTTGTAAATGAACTAGTATTTTTTTTTTCAAACATACCCTGATTATTAGCAGGAGAGGGAACAACTGTTGGTGAGGATTCTATACCGTATAGGCGAGGGGTTCTATGCTGTATAAACTTATTGATACAAATAGGAGACCTAAATACACAAATATGACTGCCTCATTACAAAACTGACCTTTACCCCTTGCTCTTCTCTCCTGCCAAATTTCGATGGAGTTCATCAATATCTGCTTGCAAAATTTAAAATGTCTTATAAGCATTTTATTTAGCTCTTTTTTTCCCCAATAAATAGAACTAAAAAAAAGGTGGGGAGTTCATTTACCTGATATTGTTTAAGTATATCTTATCTCCTCTTCTTCATTGTAGGGGTCACCAAGTTGGCATCCAATTCAAAGGGCTGGGGTTCTAGAATTGCTCCTTTGATGTGCCCCCTCAGCCGATTTGCAGAAATGCAGAGAAGTTAAAAAAGATAAAAGGAAATCCTTCTTCTTTTGCATAATAAGCAAAAATATTTTCCCTCCACTTCTGTTTGAAGAAGAGTAAAAGTTTTAAAAAAACTTGGCATAAAAAGAAATGAAGGGTTAATTTTGCTCCAGGTCTTCTGTATTGGTGGTTGAGGGTTGTTTGGTATCATTGTAAAAAATTATGCAAATGAAAACCAGATATAAAAATTAAAAACCAAAAACTGAGCTTGTTTGGTTAATAATTCTAAAACCAAAACAAATTAGAAAACTTGATTGAACAAATGCTCATTTTTATCCTTGAATCAAATAACAATTAAAAAATATAATTAAAATAACAAATATGCAAAAAGAATACAAATTAAAAGATATTATAATAGAAGTAGAAATTCTTGTAATTATTTTACTATATTATCCTATATCAAAACTCACTTTTTTGTGCTACCAAAACAACCTTATTGTACGTAACAATTGAAAAATTGTAAAAAATATTTTTAATGGCATTTATTATTTGTTGTAAGGTTAGCGATGGAGCAGTGAAGAAGAGGAGATAAAAAGAGAAGAAAAGAAGAAGAAAGCAAGAATGAAAAGGGCATCCCTCAGCTTGTTGCAACCATTAGATGAGGTGTGCTAAAATAAAGGCTTTATGAAAACATCACCTATTGATTTCACAAAGTCTCATGACCTTGTTCAAAACAGCATCCCTCACAAAATGTCAGTCAACTTGAATGTGCTTTGTTCTCTAATGAAATATTGGATTGCTAGGGACATAAAAATGGTAGCTTGACTATCATAAAACATAGCTATTCATTTTGTTACAGAGAATCCCATCTCTGACATAACAGACTTCAGCCAGATAAGCCCATACATGTTGTGATCCATAGCTTGGTATTCTGCTGCAACACTGGATCTTGCTGTGGTAGTTTGCTTCTTGTTACACTGGGTAACTAGATTGCCTCTTACAAACACTGGTAGTAGACCTTTGACCATCAACAAAGCCAGCCCAATCTGCATTTATTACATTTATATATCAAATATCAGCTGGGAGAGCCTTTGAGATATTGCAAAATCCTATAAACATCATCTTAATGTGGTTGTTTGAGGTTTTCCATAAATTGACACACCATCCCTTCTCTAGAAGATATGGCAGATCTCTAGTGGCAGTCAAGTAGATCAACCTGCCAACCACTGCCTATATCGACAATTGTCTTCATAGTCCAGTCTGATATCCCTAGACAACTTTATGTTAGGATCCATAAAGTATCAATTGGTTTAGTTCCCGACAAACCACTCTCACTTAGCAAGTCAAGGTCTATTTTTGTTGAGATAGATTCAACCCTTTTCTATACTGTACAATCTTAATACCAAGAAAGTAACATAGAGTATCCAAGTCCTTGATTTGAAATTTAGCTTGAAGCACTGCTTAGCATCTAAAATCCTGCTTTGGTCACTGTCAGTGATGATATCAATACAAACCACTAGAAGTACTACAGGTGTCTCCTTTTTGAAGATGAATATTGATTGATCAAAGTAGCACTGGATAAAGTCTAATGTTTGCTATCAAAAAAATGAAGTCGAACTAAAGACCATCACACATGAATTTATTGAACCAGGCTCAAGTAGATTTATTAAGACCATAAATGGCGATATGCAACATACATACTTTACCATCCTCTCTTGAGCAACATCCTGCAGAGGTTGCTCTATGTTTTTTTTTCGATAAAGAAAGAAATTTATTAGAAGAGATAAGAATGTACATCAAAAGAGAAAAAGTGGAAAAGAAAAGAGAACACCTGGGAGCATAAGGAATCCTCCCTTCACAATTACGCCAGAAGATCATCATAATTTGAAATTCAACTCAATGAAGCAGAGCCAACTATTCCCACTGTAGGTCTTCCAGAGAAACATGACAAAAATAGCCATTAGCTGACATCCACAGTGACGCAAGATAAACGACTCTACTCCAAACCATGTATATCTCTCCTTACAAATCTCCTTCAATAAGGCATTCTTTATAGCCGATTCGAGCAATGGGCGAGAAGGTCTCAAAATAACCAATACCATATGTTTGGGCATACCCCTTGGCAACTGATGAAGCCTTAAGCCATTTAGTAGAGCTGTTAGGAAGATGGTGTAGACCGAACAACACCTAATCATCTTCTTACGAGGAGGAAAATCCACCAAGTCCCATGTCCCTCGAGCGGTCAAGGCATTCATCTCTACATGCATTGCATGCATCCACCCATGGTTAACAAGCACTCCAACATGTGAGGAAGGGATAGCAAGGAGGAAATAAACAAGACAAAAGAACACGTAGAACTAGGAAAGTAGAGAATTGAAACATAATGAGCACTAGGATAGGCAACTAAGGTTGTTGAGTACATGTTTGAGTACTGTTATGGTAAGCAATGGGCAAATCCAAGTCACACTCAGATGGATCTCCAAAACTAGAAGTTGTAGCAGTGATGCAGCTGCATGTTGGTAGTGATGTTTGTGCTCGCCTGTTGTGCTTCATAAATCCTTAATTGTTTCTTTGGGTCTGTGATTGATGCATTTGGAAGAGGAGTAGAGGATTTTGAGAGAGATGATGATAGGAACAAGAGGATCAAATGGGGGATCATAAATCATTGATGGACTTAGCATAGATTCATCCAAGGAGGACCCTGCCCTAGGGAAATAAGATGTCCCTTAAAAAATGTGACATCTGCACTAGTATATTTCCTGGGAGTGTGGGGATCATAACATCTAACCTTTCTGAGTTCTTAAGTACCTGACAAAGACACATTTAATAGCACAAGAGGACTTGTTCTGACCATGGGACAAGAACAAAACACATGCACCCAAAGGCACAAGGTACAATAGAGAACATGGATGTTTTTAGGTACACAACGGAGAAGTGTATTTGCTCCCCATAGAAAAATTGAGGGAATCCTAATGCAGTACAAATATTTTAGGAATATGCATATGAATGAGGAGAGGCAATGCAATGTTAAATAAATGTCTATATTTTCTTTCAGCTACTCCATTTTGCTGAGGGGTATGTACTCATTTTATTTGATGAATAATCCTTTGGCCACGATTAAAAAAAAAAAAAAACACCTAAGCTCATTTTGAACAAATTTAATACATTATCGAATCGAAAAATTTGAATATCAATGCCAAACCAAGTTCATATTTCCTGGTAATATTGAGTAAATACATTCAAAAATTCATCTGTCTTTTAACAAATAAATCCAAGTCATATGTGAAAAATCATTTATAAAGGACTAATTTATTTTTACATAATAAAATAAATCTATTAAAAAAAACATAATTACAATGAAACGAGGATAAGAAATACCCCAAGAACAAAGCACAAAAGAAAAAGAAAGAAAGAAAAAGAAAATACATCAAAGCTACCTTCCAATCCCTTTGAATATTGGGCAGCAAAAAACCCCCAAAAGCCTTGAAAGAATGAGCCCAAAAAGAAGAAAGAAAAATAGCTTTCTCCCATATCAATCTTGGAGGAGTCTTTTGATCTTTAAAAACGCTAGCATTCCTTTATAGCCAAAGTGACCAAAATATTGATTAACGGACGAATTCTTGACTCTCTACACACGCCCTGAACATCTTAATGAATAAGAAAAAACAGTGATGCACTATGAGACTTGATTCTAGACGGAAAAGATGTCCTAACACGCTTTTCCAAATTGACGCCTAGAACACTCAAAACGAGAAACATACTTAAACATTACAAAAAAACTTGTTATAGTTTTTTAAGGGATGGATGCCAAATCTGCGTGCCACTGAACGTGCATGTGCTGGTTAAGGGAAAAACCATGATTGGAAATTAGGGGAGCAATATGACAAGAATTGGATCTACCACCATCACCATTGAAAATGGTACAAGCGGTCCTTCTCAAGCCTCCCGCCAATTTTTTTTTTGTTTGGAGATCTTAAATAACATAATAAGAAGGAAAGAAGGTTATAGAGCAATTTTGAGATTTAGTTATTGACTAACTGATAACGGGCTCAAGGGAAATTTAAGCACATATAACACAAGGGAATAGATGGAAGGAAAAAACAATATTGCCACAAAAAAACTAGTGTAACTGAACCCTAGACAAGAGTAACCTTTGAGTGTTAAGTAGTGGGTTTCAAGGACTTAAATAAATTAGGAATGCCTTTCATAGGGGAGGTGGAGGCACAATGATCATTAACCTATGGTGAAGAGGATGAAGAGGCTTAAGGCAAGAAGCTCAGATGTAGCTGAATGAGCCACAATAGCATTAGATATAGACAGTTGAGTTTGGACATATTGAACCATGCAAACAAGATCGTTATACTCCTTTTGGGACATAGTAAATGATGTACTCAACTCTTTGGTCAGATGCACCTAAAGTTTCAATTGTGGAATCACCCTTGGCAACAGACTTATTGGCCCTAATCAATTTTCCATGGAGATCCCAACAGTGATCAACAACATAGTTTTCCTTGTCACAATGCAAATGTGAGAATTTCCATGACAATCCCCTCATCCTAATACACTACCTTTACCATGACTGCTTTCTAAACCCCCGTCCCTATCATCCAACACTTACCTTACAATAGTTGGATGCATTGTTAGCCATAGCTGAACTATTATGGGAAGAAACTTGAGAAAAAGACCAAGAACCATCTTTGCAATCCATTGGATTCTAGCATTTGCTTCATTCATGGATGGTATGGATTCATCTGTAAGAATTTGATCGCCATGGAATAAAGCCCAGACAGAAACTTGGCAGCCAAAAACTTTGCTCTTCATCTCTTAATCATTTCAACGCCAGAACTAATTGGTTGATAGATGTTTAGTTCCTCCTGTATACCCTTTAAAGTGCTATAATACTTAATATTGGACCTACGTTCTTGTTCATATTTGAAAAAAACTTCCAATATAGGTAAAAAAATACGAGTTTATTTTATCTTGTAGAAGCTTTCATGAATATCATCCATATACCCTTGGCTGTTCTATGAAACATCATGTTCGCAACAATTCATGGCTCTGAGCTATTCCACAGCCACACAAGCAATGTGTAATTAATTCATGGAGTGTGAAGATGGTGCATAATGGAAAAATACTTTTGACTTCCCTTTCACGTTAATATGCACATGCACTGTGAGACCACAACAAGTAGTTTGAAGATCCAATGAATTTGATGGTTTTCATCTGTACATTAGCAATATAGCTCTCTCATGCCATCAAAAAACACCCCCCTATACTCTGCAGCCAGCACGCACCAATATTGAGAATGAATAACACAACAACTCTGCAGAATCAGGGTGCACACAGGCACAGAGCAGCACTTTAGACCGTCAAAGATCCAGAACTTGAAGAGGCTAGCTCAAAACTGAAGTAACAAGCCTACAAGGAATTGCTTGACTATGTTGAAGAAGGTAGCTCACAAGAAGAACCAGGCACTTAATAAACAACATGATTGTGTGGCAGCTGCAGGCATCATTGCTGGTGGCAACTAGAGGGAGTGCAGGCAAGAGCAGGAAAATAAAGTACTAACCTAAATCACAGGCAACTGATACAAGATTACAAGCAAGCAGGCGATCATGAATACATGATGGTAAAACAGCACCATCATGCCATAGTTTAACAACAAACAACATAGGACTATACACGAAACAGGTTATAACTTCTTCAGATTAGCAAACCACCACAAACACACACAGCATCCAACCGAGGATGCTACACCACCAAACCAAGACGAATAGTGCCTAAACGACTCTCAAACTATCCCAGAAAATCAGATTTGAGAACTAACTAGGGGAAGATAAAGAGAAAAAAAATAATTAAAATAAAGGACTCTTTCTGAAAATCATCTCAGATTTAAAGGAGATCAGGAGACCTTTGAAGGCCTTATCTCTAGATGTTTGCATGCTATGCAATTTGAATTCTGAAACGGCACCTTATCTAGTTTTACACAGTGACTATGCTTGGAGAATCTGGAATAGTTTCTTCGGTGTGATGGGAGAATCTTGTGTTCGCCCAGCATCAGTGGAGGAATTGTTGTGTATTTCTTTTGAGGGGTTTGGTAGAAGTCTAGAAGAAAGGAGAGGGTTGCACTTTGGAAATGCAGTATTTTTGCAGTGTTGTGTGGAGTATGGTTGGAGCCTAATGGATGGATTTTTTCAGGGAGAAAATTGAATTGGAAGCTGGTTTGGGGGAAGGTTCATTACCTGGCTTCTTTATGGTGTGTTGGGTTTGGTTGCTTTAAGGGGGTTAGCTTTTTGGAGGTTCAGCAAGAATGGAGTTTTATTAGTGTATTTTTTTGGATATTTCCAGAAATTTAACGGGAAAAGTCTTTTTTTCTCCTTTTTGTAAATCTCTTCTTATAAATGAAATCTCTTCTTTTGTTATGAAAAAAAAAACAGCTCAGATTTAGAGGAAATTATTGATTTGATACCATGTTTTAAAGCTAGAGATAGAGCTGAGAAAAACGGAAAAAGAGAACAAAAGAAGAAAGCAAGAGAAAAAAGAGGCAGCGGTTTCCTTGAGCCTTACATATAGCTCCAGGTCTGCCCTCGTATATACTGCCACTCAAACAACCTAATTTCTAAAATAATTTATTCCCTTCTAACGCGTATTATAATAATTAAAGATAGAAACTTTTGTTATCGCTTTACTAAATTTTTATATTTCAAAACTCCCTTCTAGTGCTACTAGAACAATCTTATGTACAGTTGAAAATTAACGAAAAAATATGTATTTTTTAATTGCTTTTGATATTTTTTTTGGGGAGGTCCACGGTTCAACCACCTTGGTGGGGATTCCTCCTAGTTTTAGAAAAAGTGGGGTTTTTTTTTTGGGGGGGGGGGGGGGGGTTGGTTGGAATGTGGTACACCACAACATGTCCGTACTTCCCCAAAAAAAAAAATCATTTAGTCATTTTATTCTTATTTTAATTAAAAATTATGTAAAAAATGAATGATTTAATATGCAAAAGTTAATTTTGGATAGTAAAGTATTCAAGCTGTCAAAACAACTGAAAATCATTAAATTTGGTTTTCAGTTTTTTAAAAACAGCTGAAAACCAACAGTAACAGAAAACTAGCAATGTAAATGGCCACCTTGTCATAATTTGTTTCTTCATTCTATAAAAACAAAAACTGAAAATTGAAATGATACCAAACAAATCTCAAGCAGTTCATATGATATGAACAGTGGGGGGTCCTATAGATGAACAGCCGAGCAATTTATTTCCTTCATTTATATTATATATGCATCAAGTCCTAATGATCCCAGTGTAGCTTTTTCTACATAATATAATTCCAAAATTTGAGTTGAAATCCATTACAGTTTCCGGCATTTCTATTTTATTACAAGATGTACATATGTGATGGAACAAAAAAGTCACAAAGTACTATGTTGCAAAAGAATATGCCTCAAAAATAACAATAAACTTGAAGGAATGTAGAGCATGTCTTAACAGTAATTTGCAAATTCATTGGGATTACCTTTTTTCTTTCTGCTGCAGACTTCAGCTCAAAGTAGATGTGATTCTGTAGCTCATTAATTGTATACAATTCTGAGAGAAACTGCTGTGCCATTTAAGCCTGTCCAGCTTTTGGTGTTGTCTTCATGTGGTACAGCTACCAGAACCATTATGAACTTAAAGCTATTCTTGTACACCCATATCTTATAGAAATGAATAAACTAAGTTAATACTCATCAACTCCGCTGGTCTGATGACATGAATTGTTTCATGCAATGAACTAAGGAAGCTGGAATTGATGCTCACACCTTCAACAATGGGGTTAGTACCATAAACTCTTTCTCGATATTCAAAAGCAATACTCTCTTGGGGATATTTTATAAGATTATATCTTTACGGATCCATTTTGAAGCATCTCGCCTCCGTATCCTAAAAATATAGGGAAAAATCGCAGTTCTTTCAGAATGAACTGTCTAAAAAGGGAATTACTCCATTTCAACCTGAAGGAAACCATCCCTCTCTGATTGGTTCCCTTGTCAGTTTGCATTCTTGTGGTAGCCAGCAAAAACTGTTTTTCCTCTCCAACACATATTTTGCCTCAGGAAGGATACCCAAGTGGATTGTATTTCTTTTGGGAGTAAGATTTTTCTAACCTAAGCCTTTATGCATTCTGGATTTCCCTTGTCTTGAGGCAAGCCTTCATTGTGCCTTTTAAGCCTTTTTCTTCAATGGAGCCGAATGAGGGTATAGAATTCATGTAAGCAATCCCTAACAATTGTGTTCAAGGTTAGTTGGGTGAAGTTTGATTAGTTATGCCTTTTTCTTTTCCTAATTGATGGGCACAAATAATTGGCATTCATGGAGATGAGATTTTTTCTAAGAGGCAAAGTGAAAGCTAAAGAAAATTTTCACAAAGCTTCCTCTGTCCTTGTGGCGTCCTTCAGAAAATAATTACATGCTTTTTCCTCTGTAGAAAAACATTTCAAATTGATTTTTATCAAGTATGGCTGAAACAATCCTTGCATGTGCACAAGTACACGAGTGTGTTGTTATTTGTCATTTGGGCATTTTTTGTAGTGTCATTTATTTCTGATATGGGAATTATAACATGCATCACAAAGGCAGCATCAGCCGTGGTTTCTTTGTCATATCCATTGCAGTTCCTTTTGCAAATAGTTGCATTTTTCTGTATTTGACCGAAGCAATTGATTTTGAAATTTGTGTTGATAATAATTTGACTTAATGACAAGAATAAAGCCTGAAGTCTCAAAGTTTTGGTCAGTTACATCAGTCTTATTCGATCATCAATCAAGTAGGTTAGGACAATATCCCCTGAAAGTTGGAGTGCTGTCACATAATTTTTTATTACTGTAGTCAAATTTAATCTTGCTATAACCCTCCCCAAGTTTTTCTAACATGGATTAAATTACTCTTTTCAACTGCAGTTATGCAGTGTAGCTGTAACTTCCCACAGTCCTTATTTACTTGAAAACACTAACACCCTGGCAAACCAAAAATTGGTACAAACGCTCAGAAACGTGGTACATTTTTGTTCTGGAATGCTAAACCTAATGATCCAAATCTCTAATCCAATATTTTTCACAAAATATATATTTTATTAGTTAAAGTTGAGAATTATCACATTATAATTCCATTTTCAGCCATTCTAAATTTATTATGCAAAAAAGGCAGTCTCTTCTAGAATTTGAAAACTTCAACATCTTCCTCAAAATATAAAAGTCAACTTACATACTTTTCACCAAAATATCATATAAGTATACTCCTCACATTCCACGTTTTAAAGCTTGTGTTGAACCACGATCCCATTCCCATTCCTTGAACCGGAATGTTACACATTCTAGGTAACATTGCCTCAAACCATCTTAGTTATTTTACAAATCCTCCTCCTTGCTTATTAAGGATGTGTTCAACTCCTTTATGGATCATATCATCATCTTAACCTTCTTATTTTAGCTATATGCTTTTTGGATTCTTTCTTAGTTGTTTAATATATTGATCTGGATAACATAGTTGATCTTATAGCCATGCTATAAATTTTAACTTTAGATGCTCATATAGTAACTTTCCTGCTGGAACTCCTTTGTGTCACATATTCTTCAATTTCTTATTTTGCTTGCTCAATTGATCCAAGTTGTTTTACAATCTATCTTCTTAAATTTGAGCATAATTGAAAATTTATCTAATTGAATGGCTGTGGCAATTGGTATAACTGGTAGAAATACGAGATATCAAATCCGGGACTTTGTGACTATCAAATTGTTTTATATTCCTCCTGGTATTTTGTCTGCAATTAGACTATATCTTCTTGTTTCATGTTGCAGGTTTGCTTGATGAGATTCAGGCAATCTTGATTTCATCATGGCATTTGAAGTATGAGCTTTTGGTTTCCTTCTGCCCTTTCTTTGTAGTGTTGGTGGCTTTTGCTGCATTTATCCTCTTAAATGGGAGTGTTGTTTTAGGTATAAGCCCTCCTTTTTCTACTTATTTTTTAATTAGCAAGACTGTAAGGGTTTGCCTCTTATTTTATATAAACATGTTGCAGGTGCAAAAGAAGCTCATGCTGTTTCCCCACATTTGGCACAGATACTCTATTTTAGTTTGGTCTCTGCTATATCTATGGCTCCTCTGCACTTCACTTTTAGTCAAGCTGTGAACCTGTTCCAGTTAATGTGGAAGAATAGGCCCTACTGTTTTTTAATAGGGTTTCTGGCTCTCACTGCTGGTTTCCTATCAGTGCATTTTTTCAGGTCTGATCAGTAAATAATATGCATATACTAATTTATTGAACCATGACCCTGCAAGTTCTTACTGCACGGTTTCATTTACATTCGCTTTTTACTGTTAATTTTCTTCATCTAGTGAATTGACTGTCGCAGCCTAGCTCATCCCTATCTTCTTGCTGACAATCGGCACTATACTTTTTATCTTTGGCGGAGGATAATTGGACTTCATTGGTCAATGAAGTACATTCTGGTCCCACTATATATTTATTCATGGCTTTCCATTTTCAGTATATTGGGTTAGTGCTAAAATCCCGTCACTACATTGTTTCTTCCTTTAAACTATTCCGCGGCCTTATGTTTTCATTGGCAGGGAGAGTTCAGAAGAAGACTGGGGTGTTGGCGTATTTCCTGGCTTCTGCTGCTGTTCTGGTTCCTGCTCCCCTGATTGAGTTCAGATACTATACCATTCCATTCTATTTCTTGATGCTTCATTCGCCTATTTATGATTATAGAAGTTGGCTTCTAGCTGGAATTCTTTATATAGCCATCAATGTCTTCACAATGATGATGTTCTTGTTTCGACCATTTCATTGGAACCATGAGCCTGGGATCCAGAGGTTTATATGGTAGACATTCTTATGAAATGCTTAAAGCTTCATGGATTCTTTATCCAAGCTCTTTTTAGAAATCAAGGGTTTCAGAGTTTATTACTCTCTATGCATTTGTACTGTTTGTTTCAAAAACCATGGCACATAGAGATTTTTAATTGATGAGGCCTGTAAATTATTCAGTGGAGGAAATGAAAATCTCCCAGCTTTGCTCATGCTTGTGTTATTGAGCTTTTTGGGTAGTAATATCCTTATTGCTTGGTACTTGTGTAACAATATACTACATGGTTTCTGCTGCTGCTTTTGAAATTCAACTAACATCCATGCTTACCATAACATCTTGGGGATGATTCTCTCTGTTCTTAAAACTGATTTATGATTTTATGATAATAAATTTGACCGAGCATGGAGCCACATTTGACAGGCAGCAGCAGGAAAGGGGGCCAAAAATCTCACTTTAGTACGCTTATGATGGTGCTCTCTCTCTCTCAAGCCACCCATTAGACTATTTTTCATGAAGTTCATTTCAAAACAAGCTTGAGCTGATTTGACACTTTTTAACTCCTCCTTGTACATGTACATCATTCAGTTCACTGTTCAGAAATTTTAATTTTGGATTTGAATGGATGTATCTTTTCAATTTACTTTTGAGCCTTTTGTTTTGTTTTGTTTTGGGTTTTTTTAGCATGCATAATATCTGTGACTGAAAGAATCTAATGGTTAAATTTAATTTATGATTTGTAATTTTAAAGGGAAAAAGGAAAAAAAAAAAAGAAAAGAAGAAGGTATGTTAGAGATGATGACATTCATGTGGATTTTGGCCGTCAGGGAAGGTAATACTCATAGCTGCCCTCCAAATTTCCTGCACTAGCAATGTTAGTGTTCAGTTCCAAAGGAACTTTGGAATTCATCCTATGGAAGAGTTGATTGAAGTTGTCTTGACTTGTTTTACCTCACGGAGAGGGGTCGCTGGTGAAAAGAAAAATGTCAGTTGCTTAATGTTCTCAAGTCTGCATGTTGTGTAGGATAGTCAACATATTTGAGATGGCAAAAGTGAATAATGTCATTTTATTATTTTTTTTCCTTTTATATTTTTGTGGTTGTAGACACTGCTTTGATAATTTTGTACTATTTTTTTTTTTTATAAAAATAGGAAATTCAGATGGAATACTTTGTGTAAAAATTTAGTGTGCAAGTTTTAATGATTGAATTCTTCTTTCAAGAAAATAATCCAAAATATTGGGCAATCCAAGGGCAGAACAAAAAAATTCATTGGCAAATGTCCTAGGATACTAATTGGATAAAAAAATCATAATTATAAAATGGAAGTATCAGTAACAAATGTTCTAGGGCCATTTGTGATACTTGATCTTGAGTCGTTGGGGGTGATCGTATGGAACTTAGCCAGTATAGGCATAAATTTTGATGCACTTAGGAATTAGAATTGGAATGATTAATTCTAATTCTCAATATTTGGTCTTTGTTTCCCATTTTATAACGGATTTGGGCCCTTTCTAATTTCAACCTTCTAATACAACACTAGCAATAAAACTAAATCTTAAGTCTCACTAGGTGGGATCGATTATATGAATTCTTTTTAGACAATTTATTCTATCATAGATAATTTTTTTTGATAAATTTAGGACTATTAAAACTTTATTCACCATCTCATTTCAAGTTATTTTAAGTTTATCCCTATCCCTTCTACTACCTCCATAGTAACTAATTCGTTGTTCCTCACTGATGCACTATGTCGCCTACGTTGCAAGTACCAAAACTGTATTAGTTGTCCCTCCCTTATCTTATTTTCTATGGGAGTTATACCTAACTTATCGCGAATATGTTTATTCTTTAATTTATCTTTCAGTGTTAAACCATTTATCTATCTAAGCATTCTCATGTTGATAACTTTTACATTTTGAATATTCTATTATTTCGTTGTCCAACATTCTGATGCATAGTTGGTTTTATAACTGTTCTATAAAATTTTTCTTTTAATTTTAAGAGTATTTTACGATCACAAAGTACACTTGAAACACTTCTCCATTTTACCTGACATACTTTAACTCTATGCATTACATTATCTTCAATTTCTCCTTCAACTTACATAATAGATCCAAAGTATCGAAATCAACAAGTGTTATTTATTTTTTTGTCATCAAGTTTAACCTTATCTCCGATATTCCTCCGATCATTATTGATGTAATATTTTATATATTTTGTCTTATTTTTACTTATCCTAAAGCCTCTAGATTCCAAAGTTTTTCTCCATAATCTTAACTTAACCTTTACTTTGCCCTTAGTTTCATCAATTAATATAATATCATTTGCAAATAACAAACACCATAGAACCTCATTTGAATATTCTTCGTTAGTTAGTCCATCACTAAAGTAAAAAGATAAGGACTCAAAGGATGTTCTTCGTTAGTTAGTTCAAAACTAAAACAAAAAGTTAAGGACTCAAAGGAGGTTCTTGATGTATACCTATAGTGATTAGAAATTATCTTGTTTCTTTATCTATAGTCTTTACATTAGTCATTACTTTCGTAGATATTATTAATGACATCAGTATATCTCCTATATGCAACTTTTTTTTTTCCTTTAACCCACTATAAAACTTCACTTGGTAAAAGTTTAAAAATGTATTATTTATAAAGTTGCATTTGAAAGTATAGATTTTGGGATTAGAGTTTAAATTTGTGTAAATTTAAACAAAATTTAATATAATTTTAAAATATATATTAATTTAATATAAATTTAAATGTAAGATCTCTCAAAATATAAGATAAATGAATTTTAAAAATTCAAATTTAATATTGCATAAAATAATGGTAGTGATTCTATTATAATAATGAAGTTAAATTAAATTTAACAAATCTAAATGAGTAAGTAGGTAAATTTATTATGCCACTACAATAACTAAAATCAAATTTGATAAATTCAATTTTAAACATGTAAAAAGTATTGAAAGTATATCTTGATTATTACTTTTAAAATTATTACAATTGATAACTTTGAATTAAAAAAAAATATCTTGACAAAAAACTCAAAAAACTTTATGATACAGAAAAGGGCTTAAAAATTTTGTCTAGCTCGTAATATTTAATTATTATTATTATTTTTTAAATTGTTAAACTTGTTTCATACTTTCATTTTCGTTTACTTGCTTCATCCACTGGATCTAACACCTATCTTCAACAGGAATTTAGCCGAGTGATGCTTTGCGGTTTGCACATCCGTCGTCAATGGCGAACCTCAGGCTCCGCGGCTTTGTCTGGTGGAGAAAATGGGCGAAGAAGGACTTGGCAACCGCGGCCGTTGCAGTCACCATCTTCATCTTTGTTTTCATCCTCATCTCCTGTTCATCGAGAAATGGGACCAGCGTCTCCCAGCCCTTCGATCGCCCTACCACTGATCTCGTCGACTTGACGTTGTCGCACGTCGCTAAGGACAGAGGCGCTTGTAATTATTCCCTCTTTACAAACCAGATCAATTGACTTTGAATCTTGGAAGTAATTTTCTTGCATTCGGGGTTTGAAATTAAGGCGATTTTCGCTTTCAAAAGCAGGAAAAAAAAAACCTTCCAGACTGCTAAACGACTGATGCCTTAAAATGTGTTTGTTTCTGTGGCAGTGTGTTTGGATGGGAGTTTGCCAGGGTACCATTTTCAGAAGGGTTTTGGATCCGGGGTTAGCAACTGGCTTCTTCACATAGAGGTTCGAGCAGTTTCTGACTTTTCTTTTTGACCTTTTAGTGTAACTTGTTTGTGTGCCTGGTGGGATTTGGGGAGTGTATTGGATGATTGGGCATAAATGTGTTTAAGTGCTGTTTCTGAGCTATTGCGTTGCGTGGCAGTTTATTTAAAATTGAATTTTGTGCATTATGTTTTTTCTTGTTGTTAATGTCTGTATTCGGTTTGTAAATTAAACTCCTTTGCTAGGAAGGACCGTTATTGACACGGCAATGTGATAATTTAAAAAAAAAATGAGGATACAACATGGCAGGGATAGGTCAACTATATATTTTTGATAATAAAAAAAGTATATTAGATAGGGAAAGGGAAAATAAAAATATATGTTTTGGCATGTTTTTCCTTTTATATGACAAATATTGTGGTAGTTTTTATTTAAACTGAAATATAAGCACCATTCATGCAAAATTATCAATTACACATTTTTCAAATACACTTACCATGTGTTTGGGAGCTTGGATTTCAAGCTTTGGGAATTGGATTTGTGTGAATTTGAATAAAATACAGGATAAAATTGTATTGATTTTTATTTAAATTTGCACAAATCCAAATCCAAGCCTTGAAATCCATGCTCGCAAACACTAGATTATCAAATCATCAACTACATTCATATTATGG
This sequence comes from Malania oleifera, assembly GCF_029873635.1. Classification (NCBI taxonomy): domain Eukaryota; kingdom Viridiplantae; phylum Streptophyta; class Magnoliopsida; order Santalales; family Ximeniaceae; genus Malania; species Malania oleifera. Next base: position 80,171,176 of record NC_080423.1, on the reverse strand, counting down.
AATACTGGTCCAACAAAAATAAAACAACTCAAAGGCATGGCTGATGCTGGGCCATGGGCATAACTCATCAAAAAATTTATTTAAAAAAATGATTAACAAAAAGTAGCAAATTGGCCATGGCTTTAGAGAAAGAGGGAATTCTGGGGATTGGGAGTTCCTACAGTGCTCTTTAAGGCTGGCATAGTGTTGCTAGGACTCTAAAGTCCAACCACTGAAATGTCAAAGAATCTCTTGACTCTTGGTCTCTTAACTTCTCAATTTTTTTGGGGGTTTTCTTAACATAATTAAAGTCGGCAAAAAAATGTAGTGTTGGACTAAATTTCTGACATGTGTTTGATACGTGTCAGGGAGTGTTAGGCATATGTCGGTATTCCGCACATGTTCCCACCAATACCTCATTCTTTCAGAAGTGTTGGCATTTCGTAGCCCCTTTGTTTATGGTGAAAATTAATTTCCACTCAACAATTTTCAATGAGAATTAAGGTCTCAAATGATATGTAAATGAGTTAAATTCACTTTGCCCATTGTGTCACTGGTCAAGTTTGTTTAGGGCATTGCCACTTGTGTATAGTGGATGGTAACCATTATGTAAATAGTAGTATAGGGTTTATTCATTTGAGTGCATTTATGCCATAGTGTAAAATGGGAGCATGACTCGGTTAGTTTGATGTTTTCTGGTGTAGAGTTAGAAAAGCATATAAAGCTCTTTAGGTGAAGGTGAGTGTTCATCAATCATTGTATTTACTCACTAGCATTTGTAAACATGGTTAACCTGCTTGCCTCCCTCGCTAAACACATTGCTTTTTAGGTGTTGTTAATGAATCACATTGCTTCTGTGTTTATCACGTGATTGTCATATGCTTATATGAATTGCTTATTGTTTCCGCTTACTTTGCATTCGATTGTTGTGCATGTGTTCTTGTGGTAAATCATAGTATACTTTGGTTGTCTAGTTAAGCAAGTTAGTGCCATATGGTCCTTCACAAGGTGTGAAGTGTTCGACTTGTCACAATTGGTATTAGTGCTTGATTAATCGCTTCGTGAATTGGTTGCATTCATATTGTGGGATTTTGTGAAGCATCGTTAAAAGATCATGCCAACCAATACTGAGAGAATTGAAGCACTAGAGGTGTAGGTTGAGCCAATCAACGATGTGGTTATGGAGATGACTAGACTTGCTGAACGCGTTGATGTATTAGAGGGACGACAAAAACATTTACAAGGATTTGTTATGGAAATGTCAGAGGACTTCTACGCTACAATAGAAGCTTTATAATTTCCAATTGGGGGATTTGAATGCCGAGACGAACCATCAAGCTATGGGAAATTCCAACTCTATGGGGATAGAATATGGAAGAACAAAGGTGCCAAAAACCAAAACATATGGAGGTGCCCATGATGCTAAGGAGTTGGAGAACTTATTATTTGACATGGAACAATATTTTTGCACAGGGAGGAATGACTTAGATGAGACAAAAGTATTCGTGGCTACTACGTGGCGATGCTAAATTGTGGTGGCATACCAAGTACAATGAAACACAGAATGGACATTGTGTAATTGATTGTTGGGCAGATTTGAAAAGAGAGTGCAAGGCCTAATTTTTTTTTTTTTGAGAATGTTTAGTACAATGCTTGCTGAAAATTGTGAGACCTTAAGCATACTGGTACAATCAGGGAGTATGTGAAATAATTATTTGCTTTAATGTTGGATATTAGGGACATGTTAAGAGAAAGACAAGCTGTTCTATATTTTTGAGGGGTTGAACTATGGAAAGGGAAGAGCCTCGTCGCAAAGAATTCAAGACTTGCCTATTACATAGGTTGCTGTAGAACACTTGACTAACTACGTTGGAGAGAGTTTCACAATGTCCCAAGAGAGTGGCATAGGCGGAAACAACAGGAACTTTTTTAAGAAGGGCAAACACAAAAGTGAGGGAGGCGACACCAAGGCGTCAACTTCAAAGGAAGTTTCGTTGTCTCAATCTTTCAATACATCTAGTGGTAAGGGTAAGTTGGCATGCTTCTTATGTCGAGGCCCTCATAGAGTTGTTGATTGCCCTTACAAGTCATCACTCAATTCCTTTCATGCTTCCATTGCAGAGGGAGTACAAGGAGATGATGAGGATGGGGAGGAAACCTTGAGAATGTGGCTATTCAATGTTTTGGAGAGGCAGGCAAAAAAGCCAAAAGTTACCCAAACAAAGGGGTTAAAGCAATGTTACCTAGATCATGGAATTTTCTGATTCGTGGAATGGGAACAAGACTACGATGTGGCAGATGTTTTAAAATGTGGAATGTTGGGGGTATACTAAAATAGATATATTGGTGAAAGAAGTGTAATGGCACTTGTGTATTTTGGAGAGAATGTTGAGGTATTCCTAAATCTAGAAGAGATTTTTTGCTCTGAAATAAATTAATTATGACACATAATAGAATTACAATGTGATGATTCCAACTTTTAACGAATAAAAAAATGTTTTGTGAAAAGCATTGATTTAAAACTTCGGTTCATTAGATTTAGCGTTTTGGAACAAAAATGTACCATGTTTTGAAACATTTGTACCAATACATGGTTCATTAGGGTGTTAGCGTTTTCTGGTAACTATGGGTTAATGTTTGTGGATTTGTATAGGCTTGGCAAAACGGTTGGGGCAGATATGTGGATTAGGCGGATTATCAGGTGAGGATATTATAATCCATATTCGACTTAATTAAGTGGCGAATTTATAACGGTTTAGATCAGATAATCTATGGAGGATGATGGATAATACGTCATTCACTCATTCCCATACCCAATATATATATATATATATCATCCAATGAACAATTTATTTTATAATATAAAAACAGAAGTTATTTTTAAAATTATAATTTGGTTATTGTTAAACATTTAATAACCAATCACAAAATTATATATATATGTATATATATATATATTTTATATTTCAAATAATTAATTTAGAGACTTTTATTTTGATCACAAGAAAATTGAGTATTTGGGCATGGGGTAGACCTAGAGGCGTATATAGTAGTGCAAGAGTTGAGAGTACGGGATTAGGCCTTGGCCAATAAAGCTTATGTTAGTTGGGTTGATGCCTCATAAGCATGGACATATAGGATTATCAATGAATTTAGACATTTGTTGTTAACGGATAGGCGGATATCTACAGGATAAAACCCTAAATACGCTAACTGGCTCATTTAGAGGTGGATAAAAAAAAGTTTAAACGATATTCGACTCATTTAATGTGTGGATCGGTTACGAGTCAGTTTAAGTGGGTTGGATTCATTTTAGGTTAATAGATATGTGGATCAATGTGAAGATTACCCATGCTATGGTGGATGACGGGGTTACTAATAACTTTGTATCACAAGCAAAAATATAGAGACTCAATTTGAACTTAGAGAAGGACTCAAAATGCATGAAAGTGGTTAACTATGCAGCTTAACCAACTTTGGGAGTAGCCAAGCTAGTGAATGTGAAGCTTGGAGAGTAGGCGGGTTATGTGAATTTCATAGCCTTGTCGATGGATGATTTCCAAGAGATACTTGGGATGAAATTCTTAAAAGAGACTAAGGCGGTACCAATGCCATTTTCTAGTTCCATTTGTCTGAAAGGAGACCACCCTTACATTGTGCAAGGTGTTGCAAATAAAGGGGATGATGAGAAGTTCTCTTAGCCATGCAACTCAAGAAGGGATTAAAGAGGGATGAACAGACATATCTCGCCACATTGGTCGTGAACAAAGAGGTAGGCCAAGAGTGGGTGCTTATTGCCATCAAAGTTGTATTGGATGAATACAAAATTTTGATGTTGGACAAGTTACTGCACAACTTGTTGGTGTGGAGCATGAGATCGAGTCGCTACTAGGGGTGAAGCCTTTTGCTGAAGGGTCATTATTAGATGACGTCTTTAGAATTAGCAAAGTTGAAGAAGCAACTTGACGAGTTATTGGAAGAGGGCTATATATGTCCTTCCAAAGCACAGTTCGAAGCACCATTTTGTTTAAAAGATAACATGATGGGAGTATGCTAATGTGTGTGGATTGCTGCACACACGATAAGGTGGTTGTGCGCAACAAGTATCTTAGTCTATTGATTGCTGATTTGTTTGATCAGTTAAGTCATGTCACGTACTTCACCAAACTTGACTTGTGGTCAGGCTACTATTAGGTGAGGATTGTAGATGGTTGTGAGCCACTTGACATGGTATAAGGCGTATGAATTATTGGTGATGCCCTTTGGGTTGATGAATGCGCTAGTGACATTTTGCACACTAATGAACATGGTATTTCATGAGTACCTCAACAAGTTTGTGTGGTAATCCTGGATGACATAGTTGTCTGCAATTCTACTCTGAAGGAACATGAAGAGTATCTAGTGAAGGTGTTCGACTGGATGAAGGAGAACAACCTTTATATGAAAAGAGAGAAGTGCTCTTTTGCTCTGAGGAGTACCAAATCCCTTGGTTATGTGATCGAGCAAGGTCGTATCTAGATGGATATGGAAAAGATGATAGCTATCGAAGACTGGAAGATCCCAATGATAGTGAAAGAGTTGCGTACCTTTCTTGGACTCGCCAGCTATTATTGCAATTTTATGGAGGGGTGCTCGAGGAGAATTGCCCTGTTGACAAAATTGCTAAAGAAATATAATAGGTGGAACTGGATAGAGAAGTGTCAGGGAGCCTTCGACAATTTGAAGGAAGCTATGATGCGAGATATAATATTTGCTCTTCTAGACATCATGAAACCCTTTAAGATATAGATAGATGCATCAAATTATGCACTTGGTGGAGTCTTGTTACAGGATGGGCATCTTGTTGCGTAGGAGAAGGAATCCATTCTCCCCTTTTGGGTTTCTCCTAATAGCTAATGTATTGAGTCGAATGGTGGATAGGGTTGTGGAAGGGGGTTGGTGAAAGGTTTGGAAGTGGGGAGAGAGGGAGTGGTGGTTTTTCATCTATAGTTTGTGGATGATACTATTTTCTTTCTACATGATCATAGCCCCTTTATATGATGTATTTTGGGTGTTGTCCATGCTTTTGAGAGGGTGTCAGGGTTTAAAATAAATATAGGGAAAAGTGGTTTAGCAAATATTTGTGTGCCCCTTAAGTGTGTTAGAGAGTAGGTTTCTAAGGTGGGGTGTGGCATTTTAGAGTGACCTTTGGCTTACTTAGGGGTCCTTTTGGGTGGTAATTCTAGATCCGAGGAGTTTTGGAATCAGATAGTGGAAAGAGTGGCTCAAAGGTTGGATGGTTGGAAGGGGCACTATTTTCCCTTAGGGATAGAATCATAGTATCAATGACAACGACAACAAGCCTGAAGTCACACCAGGTGGCGTCAACTACATGAATCCTTTCCCACCAATACACCTGATTGAGAGCATTTTCCTCTATTAGATTAAAAGCTATTAAATCCTTCCTCACTGCCTCATTCCAAGCTATTTTAGGTCTGTCCCTACTCCTTTTCATGCCAAAAACAATAACTAACTCCACCGCATAGGTGTGCTACTAGGCTTGCGTTTCAAATGCTTTTTAAGTTGCTCCTCTCTTATCTTATCTTATCCTCGACCTGTGCTATGCCTAGATTATTGCGTGTATGCTCATTTCTTAATTTATCTTCTAATGTTATGCTACTTATCCACCTTAACATTTGCATTTTGGCAACTTTTACTTTTTGTAAATATTTCTTAGCTGCCCAACATTCTGAACCATAAAGCATAGCTGGCCTTATAGCCATTTTATAGAACTTTACTTTCATTTTTAAGGGTATTCTACAGTCACACAACACACTTGACACAACAGTCCATTTTACCCAACTTGCTTTATTTTCATGTATTACATCCTCTTTAATTTCCCCTTCCGCTTATATAATAGATCCAAGATATTGAAATTTACAAGTGTTATTAATTTCTTGATTATCAAGTTTAATCTTCTCCCTCCTATTTCTCATATTACTGAAATTACATTTCATATATTCCGTCTTATTCCTAGTTATCCTAAAACCTTTAGCTTCCAAGGCGATTCTCCAAAGTTCTAACTCAAATTCCACTCCACTTCTACTTCCATCAATGAAGACAATATCATCTGCAAACAATATACACCAAGGGATCTTGTTTTGGATATTCTTAGTGAGTTCATCAATCACTAAAGTAAAAAGATAAGGACTCAAAGTACAACCTTGATGTACCTATTGTGATTGGAAAATCTCTAGATTCCCCTCCTACAGTCCTAATGCTAGCCGTTACTCTATCATTCATATCCTTAATGACCTTAATATACCTCCTGCATACCTCCTTCAATGACTCTAATTTTGAGAATAATCTCCTATTTTTAGACTTTCCTTATCTGTCACTTCCATGTTTAATTTTTCATTTTGGTTTTCATTAAACAGCTTATCAAAGTATTTCCGCCACCTCTCTTTTATGTCTTCTTCTCTAATTAAGACATTATCATTCTCATCCTTTGTACATTTTACATTACCTAAATCTTTGCACTTTCTTTCTCTAGCTTTAGCAAGTTTATGAATGTCTCTTTCTCTTTCTTTTGTATTAGTCTATTATTTAAAGTATCATAAGCTCTATGTGCAGCTTCACTAAGAGTCCTTTTTGCATATTTTCTTTCCTCTTTATACTTTTCTAGGTTTTCTATATTTCTAACTATGCTATATTTTATACTAGGATTTTTTGGACTTCTTGATCCTACCATTAACTTTCTTGACTACTTGAGTATCTTCCTTTGGATTCACCTAAAATCTCTTTTTCTATCTTTATGATAGAGTTAGTCATCTTATTCTAAACATTGTTTGGATCTACCTTACCCCCTATTGTCCAATCACACTTCTTGATCATTTTATCTTAATTTTACTATATTTTCTCCATTCAAGCTCCACTACCTTGTCCTCGTGTTAATTTACTTATTCTTTTCTTTTCCATTTTTTAGTATGTGTATGTAATAATATTAGGACTCTATGCTGTGTAGCCAAACTTTCGCCTGGAAATCTATTTGACTCTCCCTTACAAGATAGACAATCTCGCTTCCTAGTTATGAAGAAATCTATTTGACTTTTTTTTTTTCCACTTTTGAAAGTCATTAAGTGTTTTTCTCTTTTCATAAAGCAAGTATTCAATATAACTAAATCGTAAGACATGGCAAAATCTAAAATTTATTACCGACATCATTTTTATCTCATATCGATGTCCTCCATGCATCCTCTCATAACCTATATTATCATTTCCAATGTGTTCATTCAAATATGCTTTTGTGAATGTTTTTTCAAATGTTGGTACAACAACAACAACAAAATCAAGCCTTAAGTCCCACTAGGTGGGTTGGCTATATGAATCTTTTTTTGCCAATTTATGCGATCATGGACCATTTGTTTTGACAGATTCAGGTCTATTAAATCCTTACTCACTATCTCATTCTAAGTTTTTTAAACTCACTCTTCCTCACTAGCGCATTATGTGGCCTAGGTTGCAAGTGTCCAGATCATCTAAGTCGTCCCTCCCTTATTTTATCTTCTGTAGGTGTTACACCTAACTTACCGCGAATATGTTCATTTCTTAATTTATCTTTCAGTGTTATACCATTCATCCATCTGAGCATTCTCATCTGCGGTAACTTTTACTTTTTGGTTATTCTGTTTCTTTGTCGCCCAATAAAACTTTCCTTTTAATTTAAGGGTGTTCTACAACCACAAAGTACACTTGAAGCACTTATCCATTTTACCGAACCTGCTTTAACTCTATGCATTATGTCATCTTTAATTTCTCCTTCAACTTGTATAATTGATCCAAGGTATCGAAATCTACAAGTGTTATTTATTTCTTCATCATCATGTTTAACTTTGTCTATAGTATTCCTCCTACCACATTACTGAAATTACATTTCATATATTTTGTCTTATTTCTACTTATCCTAAAATCTCTAGATTCCGAAGCTTCTCTCCATAATTCTAACTCAGCCTCTATTCCGACTCTAGTTTCATCAATCAATACAATATCATCTGCAAACAACATACACAATGGAACCTCATTTTGAATACGCTTAGTCAGTTGATCCATCACTAAAGCAAAAAGATAAGGGCTCAAAATAGATCCTTGATGTACACCTATGGTGATTGGAAATTATCTAGTTTCTCCATCTATAGTCCTTACACTAGTCATTACTCCATTGTACATATCCTTAATGACATCAATATACCTACTACATACACCATTTTTTTCCTAAAACCCACCATAGAACTTCCTTAGGTATCCTATCATATGCTTTTTTTAGGTCAATAAATACCATATGTAAGTCCCTCTTCTTTTTCCTAAACTTTTCCATTAATCTTCTTAAAAGATATATAGCTTCTGTGGTAGAACTCCTAGGCATAAAACAAAATTGATTTTTTGAGACCTTTGTTTTTAGCCTTAATCTTTGTTCAACTACCCTTTCCCATAGTTTCATTGTATGACTTATAAGTTTAATTCCACAATAGTTATTACAATTTTGAATATTTCCTTTATTTTTGTATATAGGTATTAAAGTGTTTTTCCTCTCTTCATCGAGCATTTTCTCCTTTATTTTTGTTGGTATCCCTTGTAAAATACTGCCCATATCTTCTCAAAATTGTCTTTTAAGATTTTTTGCTAAGCCTATTTGGGGAACATTTACTATCGCCATGTCTAAAGCTATCTTTATTTTAATGATCCTATTCCTTATTCTTGTAACATCTCTACATTATCTTTTAGGTCTTTGTCTACAATAATTCCCACCCCATTTTTATGTTTCTCTTTCCCTGTGTACTAAAGTTTAAATCTTGAATTTTCAAAATTTCTAGCTTTCTCCCCTACTTATTTTGTCTCTTGAAGGCAAATTAAGTTAATTTTCCTTCTAAACATTGTTTCCACTTTTTCCATGCTTTTGCCCGTAAGTGTTCCTATATTCCAAGTTGTTAATCTTAATTTCTTATGTGGACTTCTTAGCCCTTCCCTTTATATATTGACCAGGTCTATCCTCTTGACCCGGGTGGATTTGGTGAGGATTCATGATAAATAGATCAGATAATTTTTATGCTGGTTGTTAACTACCTAACGCAACCCTACTCCTTTATCCGGGCTTGGGATCGACTGTGTGTACAAAGATAATTTGTGTTACATAGGTAAAGTGCAAGTTTGAGTTTTTTATTTTTTGGGATGCAACTTATTTCACATATACAATAAAGCAAGAACTAAAAACCCACACCCCTACCTTGAGCAATCTAAACATAGAGAAAATTTATTTACACTAAAAAAGCGCTTTTGAATTTTTTTTTCATAAATCAAGATTTGCACAAAGAAAACACAAAAAAGCATACGCTAAGCCTACAAATTGAAAACACAATGACTAAATGCATATGTTAAGTGGTCTCCAAAACAAAACACAAAATCTACTCCACTAACCAACAATTGAGAGGAGAGGAATAAAAAATCAAGAGAGGAGAAGATCTCATTGGCGGCTAAAAATGGCAAGGTTGAATTCTAGGCAAAAGTTTGGTGTCCCAATAAAAAAAGCAATGACAACTGACTAAAAATATGCAGTAAGTGCCTTTCGGAAATTTAACACTCATAACAAAACCAATTGAAGAATATGAAAAGCAATGAGTGATTACAAGAATTCTAAACCAAAATCAAGATTGGCGAAAAAGTTAAGTAATCAACAATGTCGAGGTAACCCCTCTCACACGACTCATGCCACTTTCATCAACTTATATTATTTGTCAATTTTTTAAAAATCTCAGCGGGGATTGCAAATAAGGTTGAGAAGATAATGAGAGATTTCTTATGACCTAGAGTTCGGGGTTTTCGGGATCACTTAGTAAGGTGGGATGAGGTATGTGGGTCTAAAATGGAGGGATGGCTGGGTATTGGTAATTTGGTGTCTAAAAACATTGCTCTTCTAGCTAAATGGTTATGGAGTTTTCCCTTAGAAGATCATTCCCTTTGGCTTAAAGTGATTAGAAGTAAGCATGGGTTGAGTGTCAATGGGTAGGATACTAGTGTTAGCTTGCAATTTTTTTCAGAGAGGCTATGGAGATCTATTTCTTAGATTTATCCCTTAGTCAATCCTCACTTTAATTTTGTGGTGGGAAGTGGTTTTTGGAAAGATCCGTGGTTGGGAAATGATGTTCGCTCCGCATCATTCTCTTCTCTCTTTTGATTGAGCTCAGGGCAGGATGGTATGATTTCTTTCTTTGTGGTTGATTCAGTCATCCCTTTAGTTTCTTTGAACTTTCATTTTAGAAGATCTCTAAATGATAGAGATTTGATGGAACTTTCCTACTTGTCGTTATTAAACAATTGTCATCTTTCTTTAGCTAGGGATACTTGGTCTTGGGCTTTGGATTTTTCTGGGGTTTATTCTTGTAGATCTTTTTCTTTTTAAATTTTATATATAGTTTTTGACCCGTTCTAATTCTTGTTTTCCTCTATACTTGTGTATCTTGAAGGCCAAAGCTCTCCCAAAGATTAAGGCTTTCATTTGGCTGGCATTGCTTAATAGAATCAATACTAATAATCTGTTGCAAGTCAGGAGACCTTTAAAGGCCTTATCTTTAGATGTTTGTGTACTCTATTTGAATCTGAATCGGCATCTCATTTGTTCTTACATTGTGATTTTTCTTGGAGCATCTGGAATAAAATATTTGATGTGTTGGGAGAAGCTTTGACTTGTCTAGCATTGTTGGAAGGAATGTTGGCTATTTCTTTTGAGGGTTTTGGAAGAAGGAAGGATAGGGCTGTTCTTTGGAAATGCGGTACATTTGCAGTGCTGTGGGGATTGTGGTTGGAGCATGTTGCATGCTTTTTTTCAGGGAAAAAAATTGAATATGCAGTTGGTTTGGGAAAAGTTTCAATACTTGGCCTCTTTTTGGTGCATTGGCTTTGGATGTTGTAAAGGAGCTAGCTTTCAAAAATCTAGCGAGATTGCAAGAAATTTTTGCTTTGACTTTTCACAATATTTCTTTGTTTTTTTAGTTTCTTTTTTCTGGATTTTCCAGAATTTTGATGGGAGATGTCTTATTCTCCACTTTGTAAATTCTTCTCTTATTATTGAAATGCCTTTTTTTGCTATCCCCCCCCCCCCCCCCCCCCTAAAAAAAGGTTATCACCCAAGTAGGCCCATTGGCAAGAATTCATGGTGGAGTTTGATTTCTCATTTAAGCACAAGGCAGGGTAGATGAACAAAGTTGCAGATGTAATGAGCAAGAAGGCCGAGCTTGTGTCCTTATAGATGGTAACAAACTTGACAACAAGAACGATTACTACAACAATGTGGGAACACATTAAGGAGGACCTTGTCAAAGATCCAGTTGTCCAAAGCCTCTTGAAGTTGGTGGAGAGGGCAAAGTGCGCCAATGCCAATTCTGCTTGGAAGTTGGATTACTGATGACACATAGTAATTGACTCTTTGTGCCTCGAGTTGGTGACTTGAGGAAGACATTGCTGTAAGGGTGTCACAACACCATGTGGGCAGACTGCAGGCCATCTAGGATGGCGTCGCAGTTTTGCATCGTTGAAGCAATATTACTGGCCACACATGCGTGATGAGCTGGTTGAGTATACTCGAACTTGTCTCACTTGCAAGCATGACAAGGTGGAGCGGAAGAAGATTGCAGGGCTGTTAGAGCCTTTTCAAGTATCAACAAGCCTGGGAGAGTGTCTCACTTGACTTCATCACTAGCCTGCTTGGAGTTGAAGATGCAAGATCTATACTTGTGGTTATAGACAAATTTTTGAAGTACGATACTTTGATACCCACACCAAAGTACTACTCTATAGACGAGACAATGCAATTGTTCTTCAAGCATATTGTGAAATATTGGAGTGTTCCCGAAGGCACTTTTAGTGACCAAGAATCCAGATTCGTAGTTAGCTTTTGGACAGAACTTTTTAGAATCCTTGGTTCACAACTTGACATATCTTTGAGCTACCACCCACAAATAATTGGATAGATGGAGAGATTCAATGGGCTACTGAAGGAGTACTTGCACCATTTTGTCATTGCCAACTAGAAGAATTGGGTATAGCTACTCACTTGTCTTTGTTTTGTTTCAATAGCCAAAAGAGCTCAACAATCAACAAGAACCCTTTTGAGCTTGTTATAGGCTTGCAGCCACTATTACATTACATAGGGGACAAGCCATGCATAGGAAAGAGTTTGAGAGCATACATCTTCACCAAAGGATGTAGATAGAACACAAAGGTAGCTTGAGTTTAATTGGAGAAAGCTTACAAGTGGATAAAGTAGGCATATTAGGGGAGAAGACTGTTGCACTTCAATGTGGGTGACTTGGTGCTTGTCAAGCTCCATCCGGAGCAGATCAAGTCACTACGGGATTGAGATAGGGGACTACTTTACAAATATGAAGGACTAGCCCCCATCTTGGCTAAAGTTGGGAAGGATTTTACGAGGTTGATCCTCCGAATTAGATGAAGGTGCATCCTCTGTTTCATGCATTGACATTGAAGATCCAAGCAGAAGATAGTCAACTAGAGCACCACTAAAGACAACACAACCTGACAAAAGAGAACTTGAAGTCATCCTTGTAAACTGAGAGTTCACATCATCAAGGAAGAAGTGGCACAAGTTCTTGGTGAAGTGGAGAGGCCTTGGAGACGAAGAAATCAACTAGATGTCAGTAGAAGACATGGTTTGTTGACAAAGTTGAAGAGTACTTAGTGTCAAAGTTTACGAGGACATGGATCACATAAGTGGGGAGAATGTCACTAGCCAAGTTTGTTCATGGCATTATGCTTGCTTTTGACAACTTATCTTGTGCACTAGAGATGGGTAACCATCTTGTAAATAGTAGTATAGGATTTATTCATTTGTGTGTTCAGCCTACTTGCTTCCCTTGCTAAACACACATTACTTATAGATGTGGTGTTAATGAATTATGTTGCTTCAATGTTTACTGCGTGAACATTTGCTTACATGAATTGCTTATTGATTCTGCTTACTTTGCATTTGATTGTTGTGAATTTTTTCTTTTGGTAAACCATAGTATAGTTTGGCTGACTAGTTAAGCAAGAGTGCTTTAACTAGTATTGTACGATCCTTTACAAGCGGTGAAGTGTACGTCCTATGGCACCCCGTCAGGTGGTTTGGCTGGTTTTATTTTGCTCATCTTGCTTTTATTTATTTATTTCACTTAGCACTGTTCCAGCCCATTTCCCGTCTGTGATGTGATTTAATTAATTTAATCAATGTGTTAGTTGTACTGAGCACTAAATCAACTTGCATTGTAATTGTTGGACTTGGCATTACATTGGTTGGAGCGCGAAATGATTAGTTGCTCTAGTTGCTGAAACAACATTGTAGATTTATGTAAATTGTGGAAATTATGCATGTAAATCATATTAAAATTGATGATTGTGAATCATTAAGAACCAATGGAAAAAATCTCAATTTATAATTTTGATAGAAGTTCCAATTTCAATGTAAAGAAACATTGGAAACGTATGATAAATTATGGAAATTAAAAATGTAAATTATATTAAAATAGTTGATTGTGAATAATTAAGAAGCAAAGAAAAAAATCCAAATTTTGCTCCTTCCTTCAGTTATTTTAAATTGCTCAAATTTTAGCTGATATACCCAAAATTTTGGCTGAAATTCGTGAAATTTTTGGAATATCAGCCAAAATTTCAGGAATTCCCAAAAGTTTATAAAAAAGAAATTGAAACCCAATTTCGTTTTGATCCTTCCCAGAAAGCCAAAATTTAGACTGAAATTTTGACAAAATTGCCAAAATATATGACCATGGTTATGGCTATATCCCTGTTTTTGTGCATTTTAGAACTCAAGGCCTTTATGTTTTTTTTTCCCAACTGCTCTGCTTGTCAATAATTCTAGGCATTCATGTTCTGCTTGAAGATGGAAATTATGGATTTTATTTTGATTTTGGAAATCTAGATCTTTTAAGGAGTTTTAGTTGATTTAAGGTTATTTTTTTATATTTTAATTCTTTATGTTGGTCTGTAATATGGAGTGCATGAGTACTCTGTTTATGTTCATTGCAGTTCAATCAAACTTGCCTCCAGTTCTCTCCCTCTCCTTCTCTTTCTCTCTCCCTATGTCCATTGCTTCCCTTCTAGTTCTCCTTTTATCTGTTACATCGACATTGTGCTTGCTTTTTAATTCTTTTCTTTTGGATATGGACCTTTAGTTTTGTTTAATTTGTTTTGCAATTATTACTCATTTGGAGCTCTTTTGTCCTATTATGTTGTAGGGTGGAGGTTGGTGCAGCACAATTGCATCATGTTCTTTTCGTAAAGGGACGGCATTGGGTTCTTCAAACCATATGGAACATCAAGTTCATTTTTCTGGAATTTTAAGCCGAGATTCATTGCAGAATCCTGGTATTAAGCTGCTGCCAGTTGTTTAATTTTCAATGTTTGAAGTCTATGCTTTTTTCTGTATGTATTTACTCTTCACCAGATATATGCAGTAGCTCTGTAAATGTGAGGGAATTTTGTGTATGATGCCTGTCCTTGTACCTGCGAAATTTCTTTTTCTTTCCTGTTCTTTTTTTATTTTATTTATATAAATATGTTGCTTAGGATAAAACAAAAGATTAGGATGCAACAAGAATAAGTCATGCTCTCCCCAACCCCCTATATGACACGGAGCCTTGTGCACTTGGTGTTGTATTTTATATTTATTTAAATTACCTTTACATGGCTGAGCTTGAGTTGAAAACTTTGGAATTGAGGTTTTAGACTGGACCTAGTTGGGCATAGTTGCTATTATGCATGGTGGTGACTTGGCCCAATTCCACACTTTCCTGGTCAATGTGCATGCTGATGACTAAAATGTCTATTTGACCATGGTTTCATTTTAACTTGTCTAATATAGGAAAACTAATATTGAAGCCACAATTTTGCTATTCAATGATGTTGATGGAATTTTTGGACGGAAATCACAGTATACCCAAGCCTGGCTTCTCTTAGTATAGTTTTATATTAACAAAAATCTTGTATTCAAGTGATTTATTCAAATTTTTTAAGTGCTTGCATTAGTTCTGTTCAGCTAATGTTATGGTCATATCTAATCAGTACTTTTTAGTTGATGTTCTGTATGTTTTCCAGATTTCTATAACTGGAACCGAGTTAAGATACGCTATTGCGATGGTGCATCTTTTGCTGGACATCCAGATAGTGAGTTTAAGGTATGGTAAGTGGGAGGTGTTCTTCCTTGTCTGGGTAAGTAATTGTTTGAGAAAGAGTGTTACTTTTGGTAATCTTTCTTATAAGTTCATTTATATCTCAGAATGGAACAAAGCTTTTCTTCAGGGGTCAGCTTGTTTGGGAAGCACTTATGGATGAGCTCTTAGCAATGGGATTGTCTAATGCAAGACAGGTAAATTTCTTGATACTATAATAATGTCCTTTAAAAAAAATAATATATGTGGGGAATAGAGAGGATCTGTTTTTCTGGCATGATATTTGGTGTGGGGACTCCTAGCTCAGCACTAAATACCCTTATATCTTCAGGCTTGCTTGCGATAAAGATACCCTCATTTGCTAGCACCTGGACTCGCTAATCAGGGGATGTTCTAGAATGTTCCCTTTATTAGGAATGCTTTTGATTGGGAGATTGATATTTCGACAGATATCTATAGTAGCCTTTACAAAATTCAGTGCTAGGCCACCTCCAATAAGCCCAAGTGGTCCTTGAGCAAAGATGGAAACTTCACGGTTAGATCTTTCTATAAACACCTTAGCTACTTGGTGGAGTGCAAAAGCAATTTACCTTGGAAGCTTTTTTGGGAAACAGCAGCCCCCTCAAAGGTTGCTCTTTTTCACGTGGGAGGCTACACTCGGAAAGGTTGCTTCCCTCTGATAATCTTCAGAAAAGGGCTTCTCTTTTGTGAATAAGTGTTTTCTTTGCCTGGAGCAGGCTGAATAAATGGAGCACATTCTTCTGCACTATTCTTGGACCAGAATCCTCTGGAGCTTGGCCATTTCCATGGTCAAGCAGAAGTGCATCGCTGCAGCTACGATGGAAGGCGTGATTTGCGCTTGGAAAGGGATCCACTCTAACAAGATCAAGAGGGAGGCTCTTTCCCTCATCCCCCTTGCTATTTTTGGGTGGTATGGAGGGAAAGGAATAGAAGGCCTTTTGAAGCAAAGGTTTCTACTCTGTAGGCTTTCAAGAACCGTTGGATATCTATGATTTCTAATTGGTTGAGTGGGCTGGCTTGGGGGAGTGGGGGTGGGGAAGGGGGACATTTGTGATCCTTGATATTGTTTTGTTTTTCATTGTTTTTGTTGTGCTTGAGTGGCATCCCCTTGATGCCCTTGTCTTTCTTTTAATAAAATGTCTCTTTGCTAATAAAAAAAAAGATAATAAATAAATTCATTAAGCAAAGGACCATAATAACTTTTCGTAGTTTTTCATTTGGCGTAAAAAGTTAAAAGACTTGCTATTGTTGTCAGTCTGGTGTCATGGGTTGGCTCCTCATATAGTTGTTCCTTAATTTAGATCCTACAGTTGTGACTTTTTGGGACTGGTGGTAAAGAGTATGTCCAAGAGCTTTAAAGGGTGCTTCTTTACCATAGGAGGGCATATTATTTTGATTGAGCCTGAGCTTCTCTTTGCTGTATTACTAATCTATTCTCTTATTTCAATTCTTTTCTAGGTAGCTGTGTGAGAAGTTGAGAAAGATTTCCTCTGGTTCAGTGTGGGTGATGAGAAGAGGGATTATCTTGTTAGTTGAGGAGGGATTTAAAGCCTAAGATTGAGAGTAGCCTGGGGGAATGCCAGAGCAGTAGACAAGTTCTTGAAAATCTCAAAATGTGAAGTTTGTAATGGGAAACAGCTCATTTTTGTGAGGACTTGTTGGCAGGGAATGCTTCTTTCTTGAGATTTTTTGCTTATCTAATTGTCAATGTGCTCCTCCCACCCCTTTTTAGTTATTCAATGGAGAGCTGTTTCTTCAAACTCTTGTTCTGTTAGGATTTCTGATTGAGAAGAGTGAGGACCTTATCTTCTTGTTAAATGCTCTTGCTTCTTTTTGGAGAAATTTTCTTGATTCCAATGCTAATTTGTTTTATTTTCATCCTTTTGTTTGAAAAGCTAAAATTCCTTTCAAGCACAACCTCTTTCTCGATTAGTAGTAATTGATATGACTTGTTATAGAGTAAGACCTTATAAAGCATTGTCTCTCAATGAATGCATATTATGTTATTGGAGTGGAGATTAATGTTCTTTTATTTTCACACTGTTTTTTCCCCCTCCTTAAAGTAGTCATAGTCACTTGTTTGTTAGGGAACATCTGTTTGTTTTCCAATGCTAATATGTTTTATTTGCATCCTCGTATTTGGAAAGCTAAAGTTCCTTCTCAAGTCAAGCTTTTTCTTTGTTTGCAACAATGTTTTAAAAGGCTCAATCAAGGCTCGTCTCAAGGCAAGACATGCCTAAACGCCTCGAGGCCTAAAATGCCTTGAGGCTCAATCTAAAGTACCAAATTCCAGAAAGGGTAACGCATTATATGCTGAGGCTTACTCAATCAAGGCTCGTTTCAAGGTAAGACATGCCTAAAATGCCTTGAGGCCTAAAAAGCCTTGAGGCTCAATCTAAAGTACCGAATTCCAGAAAGGGTAACACATTACATGCTGAGGCTTACACGTTTGTACAAAAGGCATGCCTTTTGCGCCTTTTTAATTGAGGCTTACGTATTTTGGGTGTGTGAGATTCTGAAGTTAGATTTGGATAGAAAGTTTTAACTACATGTTTTTATATAAAAGGAATGTCATAATATAAGTTGATTTCAAAAACTCTTGAATCTCAACCTTCCCAAAATAACTACAAGTTGTATCTTAGATTATGAAATAATTTGAACATTGTAATAGTATAGCTATCCCTTGTCATGATTTACGTCATGAATTTGAGTTATCAATTTTTGAATGGCCAACAAGTAGTTTGCAGTATATTTAACTATTTCTACATTATATTTGTGATTTTGTTAATTTTTATTTTCTTTTTAAAATCTATGTAATTTATTTGCATATTTATCTAAAAATAAAATTCTTGAAAAGCTTATGTCCCAATGCCTTAAGGCTTACCTGTCACCTCCTAAGGGTTAAAACACCTCACCTTTCGCCTTTGCCTTTTAAAACATAGGTTTGCAATCATTGAGAGGATCAATATCAATGATTTCTTGTAGAGTGGAAGGCCTTGTAATGCATTCTCTCTGGGCAATGTGTAATTTGTTATCAGAATAGAGAAATTAGGGCTCACTTATTTTTACATGGTCTTTTTTTCGTAGGGTAGTTGGATATAGGCATACTTGGATAACTAGTTTGGCATCTTTGTGGAGCAGTTGGTCTAGGGAATCTTTTTTGAATGACATTTAAGGATTTGGAAGTGCTGATGTGAAAGGCTCTCTAAAAGTACGTGATTTTTGTAGTGCTATGGTGTGCTCGGTTGGGCACAATGCTAGAACTTTGACGAGCAGCGACTTCTTCTGGTCCTTTGTGGTGTAAGTGGTTTTCCCAGCTTTGTTTAGGTGTTTTACAGATGACTTCTTTAAAGGAGTGTCTTTGATTAATATTCAGATAAATTGGAGTGTTGGCTAACTAGTCATTTATTTTTCTTTTGTTTGGTGGTGGATTCCTTTTCCTCTTTGTACTTGATATTTTTCTTTCTTAATAAGTTTCTTTGTTTATTTTAAAAAAATCTAGACATTTTGTGAATAGAATTGGTGGCTTCTGTTTGATGTCATGCAAAGTCTTTTTTATTTACTTATAATGGAAATGCAACTAAAAATGGGCGGCCCAGTGCACAAAGCTCCTGCTTATGCAGGGTCTGCGGAAGGGGCAGACCAGAATTGGTCTATAGTATGCATCCTTACTCATGCAACTGAGTTCTTAATTCCATTTCCCTCTCCAAGAGTCAAGTGCATTGCTATTAGCCATCTTTACACTACAATGATGGTTATAACGAAAGCACGTTGTGTTATTGAAGCATTAAGATGCAATATATGTGCTGAGAACATAGTATACACACTGATTGTGTTGCGCTAATATAGCATCTGGAAAGGGTGGGAGGATTACTTATCAATCATCCTCTTTCATGTTGGAAATGGGAGCAGTACTTTCTTTTGGCGTGACAGCTGGTGCAGGGTGCAGCTAACCTACTATTAGTTCCCAATTTTCCTGCAACTTTTAATCTTGCATGCAAGAAAGATGCTTTGATGAATATGTGTGGACCATCTGTCAATGGGGCAGCTTTGAACATCCTTTGTTAGAAAAGTCCATGATTGGCAGCTTGATTCTTTTGCTAGCTTTTACAGCTGCCTTTACAATTGGACAGTCCGGATGTATCTTTATGGAAGGTGAACAAAAATGGCTACTCCGTGCTCAGCTCGTTTCACAAGTAGCTAGACAGCCCCTCTGAGACTGGGATTAATTTCCCTTGGAAAGACATTTGGAAAACTCTTGTGCCAACCAAAGTTCATTTCTTTTTTTTGCTTGGGAGGCAACTTTGGGAAGATTTTTACTCTTACTAACCTGTAGAGAAGGGGTTTCACCTTGGTCAATAGATGTTTTCTATTCAAAGAACATGCTGATATTGTGGACCCCTTGCTGCTCCACTGTCCCTGGACCAGAATTTTTTGGAATATGACCACCAGTTATGGGACAGGACTGGGTCACTGGTGAAACTGTGGAAAAGAGAATCTGGGCTTCGAAAAAGGGAAAAAATCCTTGTCCTTGATCCTTCTCACTATCTTTTGGATTGTGCGGAGAGAGAGAAATGCTAGAGCTTTTGAAGGAACAACTGCTTCTCTGACAAGACTCGAGGATAGATGGCTTACTGTTTCAAGCTGGTTTAGTGGGCAGCAGTTCATGCTGGACAAGCATATAAGTTCTAATCTCTTGGATACATTATCACATTGTTGAGCCATCTCTGTCTCCCTTTTCTTTGTTTGTACATGGGTGGCACCTCCTTGGTGGCCTTTTTATGAAATTCTTTTTATTGATTGAAAAAAAAAGAGCATATACTAGTGAGGCTGGCCTTTCTTTTTGGCCAAAGCCTCCAACTTAGCTAAATTCATTATAGGTGACTTAGTGGGGGCATGATGGTTGATTTCCCGCCATTATTGCATGTTGTTTGTTTTCTCTTTATTTTGGATTTTGACCACCTTAACTGCCCAAAGATATTAATAAGCTTGTTTTTGATAAGAAATTGAAGAGATGGCATTTATATAATGTTATGTATATTACTGTATTCATGATAATGGAAATACAGGGGTTGTCAATTCCATTTCGCTTTGTGAATTAAATTGCATCAATAGCCTGTATACATCTACTTAACTTGCAAACTGAATTTATTGGTCATCTTGCAATCTTTCAAAGTTTTTAACCAAGTCCAAACTGTTTTTTACAGCTAAAGAAATATGGTAAGAAAACAAAGAGAGAAATCATGAGGGTATGAGATCCTCAGACCAAGAAACGAAAACCAAACAATAGAAGGAAATAAGAGAAGAAAGAAATGAAAACAAACTCTAGCAAACTCTAAATGTGTAAACTTCTCTTTAAGCCTTTCCTATCATAATTGAAAAAACTCTGTCGATTTGCTGAGTCACACTGTCCTTTCTTCACATCTCTTTTACCACCATCCAAGTGAACTTCATTCCCTCCTGGATCAGCCAACCACAGTTTCATCCAATAATTTTTGAGCTTCTACATCCTTCACACGAACATCAGGGGCAAGTAGAGTTCTGTCTCTAGCTACATACAAGTCCCCAAAAAAGAGAGCCCCAAAACCCAAGTTTGTAGGACTTCCACAAGATTCATGTCGATGAAAGGCCTCAATAAATTTTGCTAGAATATGAGGAACCAAACTGTAACTATGCGCAATGTAGAAAATGGACTTGACTTTTTTAATGTGTTTCCCATGTGCATTTATCCTTTTTTGAAAGGTGGACTTGTTAAAAGATGAGTATCACTCTACTTGATCTTTTTCTTCAGAGTAATAATCTTTACATCGAGATTTGTGCTTGATTGGTTGAAAAGTTCTCTTGCTGCAGAGGATTGATTTTATCTGAAGAGGTGTTTGATTGTTTCTTTCCTGCAAAGAGCTTGTTTGCTAGAGCTTTCCAAGCATCTTGTGTGTGTGTGTTGGGGGGGGGGGGGTGGTGAGGGATTGATCTCTTTCCTATCAATACTTCGGTTTTCAAGACCAACTCTTTCAACTGCTCAGACATCCATCCCCTTCGCCCGCCCTATCTATCCGCGCGCTGGCTGGTAGGATCTGTCCTCTCTTTTGTATGTCTACCTTTTTTTATAGCATAAGTTATGGTGGTTACAAAATGGGTCATTAGCAAGCAAATGTACTTACAAATGTCATCTATTGTGATTTTTAAATACATTCTTGGGACATTCTAAATGCACAATTAAATAGGTTTTCCGCTTAATTATGTGCTATTGATGCCTTCCACTTCTAAATTTGATTTAGCCTTTGGGCTTTTAGGCTCATTTAGATAAGCTCAAAATTTTCATGTCTATATTCACCATTGAAGTAAGTAATTGTGTACTCTTTTATTTATTTTTATTGACAACATTTCGTGTAATACATTAAAAAAATGGTGTCCCTTCTTTAATCCAGGTTATGCCTTCTAGGTCAATCTTCATTACTGTATTTGTGAAAAATATTTATCTCATCATGTGAAATCTTCTCTCAAACAATTTTCTTTTTAAGCTCATGAAAAGTGTTCGTGGACATCTTAATTTGACTATTGTATTGTAGATTTTTAGTTTATCTTTTTGATAATTTCACTTGCCAGGCTCTTCTGTCAGGATGCTCTGCTGGAGGGCTGGCAACTCTCATACACTGTGATGACTTTAGATATCTTTTGCCAAAGGATGCTACTGTCAAGTGTCTTGCTGATGCTGCTTTTTTCCTTGATGAGTATGTGTATATGTTCTAGTGTTTTCTCATTTGTTTTGGAGCTGCCTTTTCTTTTTATTATATTTCTAATTGATTTCCTTTATCCCTTGTATTGAAGAATAGACATATGGAGGGCATACATTTCTTCTTTGTTTTATTCCTATATTTCAATTAATGTGAAAGAAAGTGATATCTTTGATTCAAAGGACTTTAGAAAGGAAAGAGTAAATAATTTTTGAAATTCTATTATTGTCCCATGATGTATGCATGCACACTAAAGTCAGCACCTGGAGGATGCCAAGGAGAAAAAAAGAATAAAGCATCAAAAAAGAAAACTATAGTGAGTTCTTACAACACGTAGACACACACAGACACACCCCAAGCATCAAATAGGAAAACTATAATGAGTTCTTACAGGCATATATATATATATGCTCATGTGCAACACACACTAGCACAATATTGTGCAATGTGTGGTTAACATCATTTACTAAGGGGCTGTTTGGTATCACTGTCAAAAATTAGAGAAACAAAAACTAGAAACGAAAACTAAAAACTAGAAACAAAAACTAAAAGCTAGAAACTAGCAACCTATTTGGTTAACGTTTATAAAATTATTAAAAATTTAAAACTTAATTAAAAAATGTTCATTTTCATCTTTAAATCAAAATTTTATAAAAATATGATTAAAATAATAAAATTACAAGTAAGATGCATTAAAAAAATGCTATAATAAAAATAAAATTTATTATAATTATTTTACTTAATTTTTCTACTTTCAAAATTTACTTTACAATAAAAATTTTATTAGATATGACAATTGAAAAATAGTACAATTATTTTGTAATTGGTTTTATTATTATTTTTAAAATTTATATATATATTTTAATTATATTTAAATTTATATGATAAGTTAATTTATATTTTAATTTAAAAGTGTATAAAATGAATAATTTAATCCAAAAAATTATTTATGGATATTAAAATTTATGGCAACAAGTTGCTAAAACAATTGAAAACCATAAAATTTGGTTTTCAATTTTTTGGCAAACAGCTAAAAATCAGCAACAGAAACAAAAAATTGACAACAGAAACAAACACGTTCATAATTTGTTTTTTCAAACAGAAACATAAAACAAGAAACAACAATGATACCAAATATGCCTAAATCTATAATTGAAGAATTTTAATTACTTTAAAATAATTGAATACATTCAACAAAAAAATTATTTATTTACTTGAATCTTTATGATTGATAAAGCAAATTCAGAATGTTCATAATTTTATCCAAACTTTTGATATTACTCTGCCATTTATTCTCATAAAAAACTATAAGAATTGTACAAAAAAAGTTGTACGTACATATTTTAGAACAGTATGAGTGTGTGTCTTTCATTTTTTTATTCAAATATATTATTATTTATTATTATTTTTTTTTTCCGTTTTCGCTTAGACATGATGTGTATATGGCTAGTAACTAGAAATTGAACATGCACATAAAGATTTATTTAAAAGGGTTTGGAAGATGATTTTATGTGAGTGATAAAGCTTAATTCAACATTTACAACATATATGCAATTAAGTTTTTAATTTGAATTTTTTTAGGTGTCTAAACTTAATTTGATACACAAAATATTAATAGTTAAAGGACATCTTTCTGTAGTTGTTTTCACTATGTAATTTATTTAAAACTGGGGATGATAACTTGGACCGAAAAAAAAAACTGAATTAAAAACTGAAAAAATATGTAGGCGGTTGTTTTTAAAGAAACAATTTTTATTAAAGCAAGAAACTCTGATTTTACTAATCGAATGAAGAATGAATGATATTAGGATATACATATCTTTATATGCAAAAAATTAGTGTAGATTTGTTTACACAAATTTCAATTAACATATAATTATAAAAAAAAAGCTAATTAAATTATTTTCCCAAATGAATTGAAATTAGTTTATTAGATCTTTTTTTGGGATAGAAATTAGTGTACTAAGGAAAGAATTATTTTTTGATGGAGAATTATGTAAATACATTTTTAGTTGTTTCTAAAGATTAAAAAATTATGTAAACTGAGAAGAACAAATAGGTGAACATCTGTGAGCATCATTCTTTGAAAATAACAAGTATTTCTTTTTCATTCCAAAAAACGCTTACTAAAATCAAAGCAGGGATGAATTATTGGTTGAACAGGTGAGCCTTTTATATTAAAACAAAAGACCTTTACTTTAGAAGTAAAATATCTTATTATTCCTAGAAATTTAATGTTTTTATGTTCAAAAACACCAGAAATTAGAATTAGATTTTTGGAGCATTCTCAAGTCTTCCCACCTAGAATTGCTTTTCTATAGTATATAATATAGATATATTATTAATTTATTGTATTAAATCTGGGGCAATGGCAGGCTTAGGTCAGGAATTTCTACAACTGTGTATATGTGCTGAAAAGCATATGTGTGTGTGCGTGCTTACACGCACACACAAATTACACATAATGGAATAAGAGGAAAAAAGTAATGAAAACTTGGGCATTAATAGTATGAATGTGAAATGTTTGAGATCAGAGATCTCCCTATTTTCTATCTGGATCAAGAACGTACTCCTAACCCAGTTAGATTTTAGAGTTTTATGTAAAGGGTTGTGGATTCAAAATGGTTGAGAACATGTTCGTGGATTCTGATGGTGAAAGGGGATCATGAATAAGGTATATGCTTGTAGACTCACATGCAGGCAATTGTGGTATTGGATCTGTAGAGTCTTTGATTTTGTAGTTGTAGACTCAGTAAAATCTTTTAATCCTTTTGTTTCTCAATGTGCTCCTGATTTTTGGACCAGGTCTCCTGGTTTTTTTCTAGTTTTAATAGTTTTATAGATGGCTTTGACTTTTAGAGTTATGTGTGCCTTCTTTAGGCTCCTTTTTGTTGGGGTTTTGGGGATTTTTCCCTTTTTCTTTTCCGTTTCTTTCTCTCCTTTTGTGTGTGTGTGCGTGCGCCAGAGGGGGTGGTCTAGTAGTTCTTCTGGAATAAATATTCTTATTTTCCTTTGTTTGGTGCCACAAATAAAAGAGAAAGTATCTATTTAACAGAAAATCTTTCAAGAGTAGCAAACTTCTTCCCTTAAAGTGAGAAAAAATTTCACTTCAGGCAATCAAAGAAAAATTAAGGGTTTGTTATTGGAAAATTGTTTTCCTTCCTTTTTTCTTGCTGAAAAATATTTTCCCTTCAACCAAACAGAGCCTAAGTATTATTATATCTTGATTAAGTGACTTTGATCTTGATTGATGAAATTATGATGAGATTTTGTGTATGTTATTGATTCATAGGAAATAGCGCCTATTATCTTAAGATCTCTTTTCACTGTGACCTCAATTGTGAATTATTCTTGATTAAGTCCATGAAATTGTGTGCTATTTATATTCTCATAGGATGATTCCTTTGATTGATACCATAATTTTTCCCTGACCTGCATTTCAGGAAAGACATCGCCGGTCATCACACATTGCAATCTTTCTATCGCAATGTTGTCCACCTCCAGGTGGGTACATGTGTGTGCATCTGTTTTTCACTTTTGACATTTTCAGGTAACACAGAAAATGTGTTTTTTTTATTGTTTGCCATCTCATGGCTATCTTTGCAGTTGAAATACTGAACAATTTCTTTGCATAAATTAGGTTCATGCATTTATTAGTTTGAATGGTTGATTATGCGGCAGTAATTCAAGTGTAGTTTGACATAGAAATAAGTTTGTGTGTTCTTCAGGCATCATTATTCAATATTCATGTGGATTGGTAAAAAAAAAAAACTTGAAGCAAATGATTTATAGTTGGTGTCTGTAGACTCTGTTCATAACTCTCTCTCTGGTGGCTGACACTTGAAGCAAATGAGTGTTTTGTATATGAGTGCTGAATTTTCCTTTCTGAGGAAACATTGCTAATATACCTCACCTGCATGTTATGTTTCTCAGGGTGTAGCAAAAAATTTAAACAAGGATTGTGTTGCGAAAATGGAACCATTTAAGGCAGGTTCTACTTTTCTTTTTCCTTCCCCCGCCCCCCTTTCTTGTAGTTGTAATGTAATGTTTGACGTTTTGATTGTTTAAATGTATGATGCCTTATCTTTTATATATAAGACATGTTTCCTCTTTGTTTCTCAGTTTCTGTGATTTGCAATTCCAGTGTTTCTTTCCTCAAGAAATTATTAAAAACATAAAGACCCCAGTATTCCTTGTCAACCCGGCTTATGATTTTTGGCAGGTAACTTTTCCATGAATTTCATGCTTCATTTGTTCATAACGGGATGACAATCTTTTTCCCTTTCTGATCAGTTGATTTTCAGATACGGAATGTCTTGGTACCAGATTCCTCAGATCCTCGTGGCAACTGGGTACAATGCAAACTTAATATTCGCAACTGTAATAACAGTGAGACTGAGATACTCCAAGGTAATGGGATGCTTATATTGGTTTTTGATGTATGCTCTGGGCTTAACAGATTAAACTAGTATCCATGTATGAGAGATACTGTGATTGGGCAAGGGTGAAGAGTTAAGATTCCTTTACTGTGCTACCAGCCTACATATGGCTATTTTGTATTTGAAAATTAACTAATAGTGGGTCCATGGATAATTACGGTCATTTGATCGATGGAATTTATTTGAAAAACCTAGAATATTTTACAACCTAGATGTGGCCACTGGGTTCGCTGTCAGATTATTTTATTATATTGAGCTCTGAAATAGTGCATACTCTGCTTTAAGCCATTGACTGGTGAAGCCAAATTCACAGAGGAGTCCATGTATATGCTGTTTAGACCCAGCTCAAGTTGTGTCAGGTCACTGGATCTCTAATGAAGGGAAGCCTGCTTATACCATATGCCATTTGATTGAAAACTTGCTGCCATATGGTCCTCTACTTAATATAAACTGTTAGATTACCGCTTTACTTAAAAGTTTAAGCTATTAGGTTGTAACCAACAATGTATATCAAGCTTTAACACTCCCTCGCACGTGCAGCCCGACAGCACCTGCAGAGATAAACACACAATAGATAATACCCATTACAGGAAATATAGTAATTTTTTAAACATCACATAATAAACACGGGCAATGAGACTAGAACTCAGGACCTCTTGGTATCAGCTCTGATACCATGTTAGATTACCACTTTACCTAAAAGCTATTAGGTTGTGTGCCAACAATGTATGTCAAGTTTTAACATAAGCAATTAGGCAGATATGGCCAGGGCAGATCTGCCCCGAATTCTGAATGAGGTGTACTGATGATAATAATAGGCTTATTATTAGAAATTTGAGTAGCAGCCAGATCCTTATTGATTACATTTGAGACTCTTCCTATTTTTTGGCCTTCTCTCATTATTAACAAATCATGTACAGGTTTCCGTAATTCTTTGCTAAAAGCACTGAGTGAATTTCAGCAAAACAAGGAAGGGGGGATTTTTGTAAACTCTTGCTTTGCTCATTGCCAGACATGGATGGCTGAAACATGGCATTCACCCAATTCTCCTAGGATTGGCGATAAGGTACATTTAATATAGTCCTTGAAGAAACTCCCACTCTTTCCCCATCTGTATGCGCATGGGTGGTCGAATAGTTTACATTCTTAATCTTCATGCTAATGCATCCGTGTGATGATGTATAACTCAAAATTCTGTAAGGCTTACCTGTGTCAAAATTCTCATAAGGCGAAAGTTTCAAACTGTATATTTTTTTCTCCTTAACCATCCATTGCATCCGCGTAGCTTATGGTTCTTTTGTGATTGTGCTGTTTTTTTAACAAAATTGTGTTCCGAATGTTTATGAATCTCAGATTTGACAGTATGGGATTGTTCTGGTGCTTGCAATTTTTGAGTAATATTTAGAGATGAGATTACTGTACTGAGTACGTCTGCTCTTCTGACAGACAATTGCAGAGTCCGTTGGCGAATGGTATTTTAATCGAGCAGTTAGGCAAATTGATTGCCCTTACCCATGCAATCCTACCTGCTAGAATGTGGATCTTGCTTGAGGTTAGTGAAGGTCAGGACTTCTTATGCTCTGCTTCTGCCTATGGTGCCTCCCAATTCTCAACTTATTTACCACAAAAATTTCCCTTTACATCCCAGCATCGTTTCAGCAGTTGAAAATGATGCATGAAGCGCTGTTTATAATTTCATACCGTATAGCTCGGGCTTGGGAAAATTTTTTGATGCTCTGTGCGTCATGGAATCTCTAGTTTGAATGAAAATGGAGCCATTTGCCTTCATTGGCGAAGCTGTGGAATTGAAGAACTCAACAACATTGTTCTCCTGTTATCTTCTTGGATGTTAGGGCTTGCCATCCACTTTAAGCATTGGATTTTTTTTTGTTTTATTCATGTGGCGTTTTCTGGACTTGCCAAATTAAAATGAGTCAATTTTTTGTTCGATTGCAGTATTGAACATTTTTTATTGTTCCTCTTCTTTTATGCTTTAGTTTTAATCTGTAAAAAAAAGGAAAAGAAAATTGTTTCTCTAATTTATAATTTTATGTTGCTTAGGTATCAAAAAAAGAAAAAAAAGAACAGAAAAAAAGTGGAATCATATTCTTAGATCATTGTTTTCATTTAAAGAAATTATATTCTTAAAAATATGGTTTCTCGTTTGCAGCATTAGCTTTTATTTTTAAAAGTGAACTAAATTCCATTTTTTTTTTTTTAAATGAAGCAAAACTTCCATATATTATTAATTTAGAAAGATTTAGGAGTAAAACAATTTTATCTTAGATGGCAATGTTTTCATTCTTTGAAATTATAAGATGAACATTTATCTAGGGCCGTTATTTATTTATTTATTTGCTTTAAACGTATGATCTAAAGGAAAACATTATATTTAAGAGTACTACCTCTTAAAGTAGGAATGTTTTTCCAAAGTAGGGTTGCTTAATTTACTGGTATTTCTTTCAAGCTTGTAAGGAATGTGAAAAGAATACATTTTCTCAAAATAAACAGTGTATTATTTGGCATCTATATATATAGGCATTTACATGCACCACAAAACATGCAGCATCATTTGGAGACCGTATAAAATTCATTATTTTTAAATAAAGAGAATGGGAGAGGAAAAGGTGTGGTGGTGGTTGTGTTATTATTTTCATGTTTTGATTGTACTATGAATAGAGGTGGCAATAGTGTGTTTGCCTATTTTAGTTTCTATTTTTTGGTTTTAGTTGTGACAATTTAAAATGTGATTTTCTATTATTTCTTGTTGATACTTTCATAGTTGAACCACTTTTTTGGATCAATCATTGTTAATGCAATTTTTTTTAATAAAAGTTAAAATAAATCATGTGAATTTGAAGCAAAATAAAAATAAAAATATCTTTAAATTTTCTAAAAATTAAAAAGGACAGATAAAGTTTTTAGCTTATGATTTTTTTATCTTTATTTTTGATCTGTACTTTCATAATTTTCGATAGCAACACAACATGGATAGGTCAAGTACTTATCACATTGCCATTTGCCTTTGTTGAATGATGAAGCACCATGAATTCCACCATACATAACATAACAATTCCCCAAGAAAGACTCAAAATAACATTTAACTCCAATATATATATACATATATATATATATATATATATATATATTAAAAAGTGCTACAATTCTATTGACAAATCATCAAAATAAGATTTGATTATATTTTTGGATATCAAACTTCAACTATACACCAAATATGTGTACTTTTGTTTTGACTTCCTTTTGTCATTCTCTTTTTGGACTCTTGATTTTTTTTTTTTTCACTAGTAACAATTTTTCAATCCTTTAACATGCTAGGTCCTCAATTTTTTCTCTACCTCCTCTTTTTGGTTGATCCTTTTTACAACAGTATAATAATTTGCTATATTTTTGCTGTTTGACTTTTTTTCCCCTTTGCTTCTTCTCACTAATAATAATAATAATTATTATTATTATTATTATTATTTGGCAGGGGTAGTTATCACTATAATTGCTGCATTGTTGCCTTGTTGCTATGGTATTAGGAGTTGGAAACATGATAATGTCTTGCCATCTAAGTAATTTATTAAAACCCAATTGAGTCATTGGAGTGATGGCATTCCTTTATGTTTGTCACAAAGTGCCATTCCGTTTTAGGTGGGAGTGAGGACCATCACCATTGCATAGCATAGCTTAGCACCCTACGAACAAAACACAGAATGGCAATACTGATGATGACATTTCAAACTCAAAAGCTGTGCATTCTTTTGATAGCAATTAATCTGTGTCACGAGATTGTTACTTGTAACTATTCACCTTAAATGTGCCTCTGTCTGTGCTGTCTAGTTAGCTTGCTTCCTCTCTCTGTGCATGCATCTCATCTTACTTTCCTTTCAACAATTTCCATTTATTATGAACCTACCTGCTTGCTTTCTTTATATCTCCGTCATCCTCCAATGCTTGGTCTGTGTCAACCCCCTATAGGCTAAGAGATTATATGAGGAATTGACCCTTCCGCGAGTTTATACAGATGGCAGATGATTCATTTCAGCCCTCCAATGCTTGGTCTGTGTCATCCCCCTCTAGGCTAAGAGATTATATGAAGAATTGACCCTTCCGCGAGTTTATACAGATGGCAGATGATTCATTTCAGTCCTCCAATGCTTGGGCTGTGTCAACCCCCTCCAGGCTAAGAGATTATATGAGGAATTGACCCTTCCGCGAGTTTATACAGATGGCAGATGATTCATTTCATTAGCCGTCGATGATCTATTGTCGCGTATCCCACATCTATGGATATGTGGAGGAGTCTCCCTCTTGGGAGATTATACACAGATCAACCCTTCCCACATGCTAATGCACCTGTCAACTAAATGTGAGGTATAAGGTACCTAGGGTCCCACTCTTTTAGCCGTCTGTCATCAAATGAGTTATTTGGAGCCATACACATAATGTCTTTCTTGGCAACGGATACGTGGAGGGGCCTCTCTCTCTCTCTCTCTCTCTCTCTCTCATTTTTGGATTTTTTTTTGCAAGGCAGGAAAAGGTCATCACCTGCAGCGTCCTAACTAGACCAATTCTGGTTTTGAAAATCATCTTAAGTCATAATGGCTGACTATTTTTTTTTTTCTCTGGTTTTGGTCCAAAAAGACTCCCGAGCTCATGGGTTTTCAAAGGGGTTGATGGTTTCTTTGGGGAAATGTATTGCCAAAAACGCGTTAGAGGGATTTTTAAGAGGCAAATGATGGGTTTCATTGACTATGACCATCAACCCCCCACTCCCACTGTGCGTTTGGTGACCGTTCCCTATTTCTCAGTAGAAAACCTTAAAACACACCCTACAAATGCAACTTGTTGACCTCGTAAATAATCTCTGTTTAATGCATGTCCCACCTAACCATACAACTATTGCTTTCTGGCAGCCATATGTTGACATCCCCCAAATGAAGGAACAACCCCATCAGAGATTACCTTTTCTTTTGTTTTGTTTAGATCACAAAGTGTCCGTTACATTTTTTTTTTTTTTAAAAACACAACTGCAAGAAGAACAACAGTGTGTATGAAATGACATTATTTATTATTTATCAATTTTGATGAACTTGATTCTATTCTCAAAACAAATTAAAGCATACATCTTTTCTGGAGAATCAAAACATTGCATTGCCAAGAAGACAGGAAGAATACAAGACAAAAGTTGATATATTATACTGAACATTCAAAACAGGGGAATACAGTTGTAAGATTATAAGCTTTCAAACCTCTGCCCCTGCGTCTGTCTCTGCCTCAAAATGGAGGGATATATGTGACGTTGATTTTCAGAGTAATAAACAATGATTCTCTGCAGGACTTGCTACTGGACTTAACAAAGATACTGTAACATAGAGCAGATAATGCCACTGAACTCACATCTGTGTTCTTTTTTCACTGGTGAAGAAGTAGAATGTAATGAATTGAATTGAACAAAGGAAAAATGAAATTCTAAATACCCCATTTCAGGAATTAAACAGAGGAAGGTTGGACTGCAAAAAGAATGAAAAGAACATGGACCAATTGGTTGATATTTGAGTGAGCAACCTGTGTATGGGACAAGGGGTGGAGAGAGGTGGGGAGGGGAATTGAACTATGGGAGCCCCTTCAAAGGGCAGCATGTATTTATCTGAATACAATATACTATCACAGAGGGGAAAACATGAACCAGTTTACACCTTTACAGTCCCCACAAGCTGATATATGAAACAATTTTTTCTCCCCACATCTAAAATCTTATAGTACAAATATTAATGGGGAAAATTGGGGAGAGAGGAGGGTAGAAATTGCTTCAATTTAAAAGTAGAAATTGCTTCAATTTTTTTTTTCTTTCTGTTTTGGTGTATGTACTCATTGTATCTTCTATTCCAAGTCTATATTTACACAGAAGATCGCCAGATCCGTCCCTCCAAAGATATAACAATAACAGAGACATCATCATGGTATTTTCGACGGTCCCCTTGTGGAATATCAAGCAACTCATGAAAGTCCATTCCTGCAAAATAGATCAAACCCAGTTCATTACATATGATTCAAATTTCATCCAATGTGAACTTTGATTCTTTCAACACTTGTTCAAACGATCTTACCAGCCTTCTTTGCAGCTCGAAACAGCACTTCTTCGATGAGATGCTGTGCAGGATCCCCTTCAGGGAATGCAGCAATGAACAACTCAACTTCTGAGACAGCTTCTTCGTTAGTGAAGTACTGGTATAGTCCATCAGAAGACAGTATCAAAAATCTGTCTTTTGGGCTGAGTCTGTGGTGGTAGAGGGATGGCGAACAGGTGATGTATGGGTTGGCCCCAACATAGTCGATCCTGAACATCTCTAGTAATGCATTATTCCATTTTGGCTGCAACGATGGAATGGAAATTTATGATCATTTGTATGCAAAAATGATTTTAAGAACATAGATTTATCCAAAAGTGAACTTCATGAATGTAAGCACACAATCCAAATATACCTGTTTGAGATATCCAGCCCCAAAAGCCCTGGTGACCTTCAATGAACCTTTCACTCGATCATTGATTACCGCAGAAGCATCATCTGGATGTTCTCTCAATATTTTCTGAACTTCCTGCTCAACAGTGAACTTAATCCTCAGAAAAGAGCCCTTAAAAATAAAATAAAAAATTCTTAGGTGTTAAAAGGACTGAACTTTACCTCTTCCACAGATGTGCTGTGATCCATGGTGACCTGAAGAGAAGCTAAACTGGGTAATCTATCAAATTCATCTCCATCATATGATTGAAGATCATTCAGAGTCTCCTCATTGATCCGTTCCAAGTCCTGCCCGAGCCAAAGGTCGGGTTCGAACTTTCGAGCTAGAACTGCTCTGCTATCCCCCACATTCATCAAATAAACATTTTCCCCCTTCATCAGCATCACCAAAACACATGATCCCATGAGAGCTAACTCAGGGTTTTCCATTACCATCTTGTCTGCAATCTCCAAGTATGCCTCCTCCGTCTTCTTCAATGCCAGCGAAAGGGCTTTGAGAACATCGGAGTGGTTTATAGACGCTGCTCCGTCGGACTCCAATTGGTTTAAGTGTTCCTTCAATCTCCTATCAAGCTCTAATCTTTCCCTTTCCCATTCCTGCCTCCACTTCCTTTGATTCTCCTCCCATTTCCTTCCCAACCCTCTGTTCTTGCTCTTGGAAATCCTACAGCGCTTTTTCTTGGAACCGACTTCCCCACTAACAGATGGTGAATTCTCTGGCTGATCATAACATTGACAACATTCATCCCCTGCGGGATTCCTCGTCTGGGGCCAATCGAATTCCTCAATCGGAGGGGAAGACTCCTGCGAATTCGAATTCAAAGCGGATTCAGCCACAAATACTGCAGTCGCAGGGGATTCAAACTTTTCATTCCACAGCAACCCTTTGAGCTCCTTTTGAACAGCAGGGTAAAGATTAGACAAGAGGAAATCAGGAGCATCAGGGCCATTGAATCCGTCATAAATCCCCACGAAAACCCAACCGCGTTCTTCCGAGATCACGACATGAACACGATCCTCCCCTGCTTTTCCCTGTGCCCACTGAAGATTCTGACTCCCCAACGACTCATCCCCATCATAAACATAAACATCATCATTCAAGCTCCCATTGCTGCTCAAATTAGCACTCGCATTAAGACTACACTCATTGTTCTTATCCGATTCGGATTTAATTGGCGCAACAATAGACTTATGACCTCCTGGAATCATGTTCGTAATCGCCCTCTGAAAAGCCTTCATCAGAGACTTTCTCTTGGATTTGCGCTTAAACCCAAAACCCCCATGGGAGAAGCTCCTCTGCAGCTGATCAAACGGCTTCTCCATCGGACCAGAGTAGACCCCGCGATCGATCGGACCCGACACGAAGCTTCGATCGATCGGACCAGACACGAAGCCTCGCTCGATTGGACCCGACAGGAACCCTCTTTCCATGGGGCCGGAGCCGGGGATTCCGCCGGAAAATTTCGGCAGCGGGCCAGAAATGGAATTCCGGGGAACCGGTTGCAGGGGAATAGAAGCAAAAGAATTGGAGCTCTCAAAGGCTGAAGCTTTATCGAGAGAAGCGTAGGGATAGAGATGGTGATCGAGCAGAGACGTGGAGAGGGGGGTGAAGGCGTTGGCGCTGACGGACGCGCCTGAGATGGAGCGAAACGTCGTCGTTTCGACCTCCTCGGAGTGGACTTTGGAGGTGGAGAGGCGGAACGGGTCTGGTCGGATGTAGCAGAAGGAGTGACCCAAGCCCTCGTCGAGAGGATGGTCGGAGAGGATGAAGTCGATGTCATGCCGGCGGGAGACTTCTCCGGAGCCGGCGAAGCAGTGGCCGAGCTTTCCTACGCCGTTGCCCATTGGAAAGAATACGTACCCAGATAGCGTTGACCTTTGCACAGATGCTAGAGGTGGTTTTTCATGGCAGATGGAGCTCTCTGGCTCTGTGAGAAGGAGAGAGAGAAAGGAGCGAGGCGAAGATAAATAGAAGAGAGAGAGAGAAAAAGATAGGGGAGAGAGAGAGAGAGAGCAGTTGACTTTGTAAAGTTTTTTTTTTAAATTTAATTTAGATTATGTTTTATTTGATGTTTGTTTACGACTTTGTGAGCTATTAATGGAGACGTTGACTTGAGTTTGGGGAGTTTCAGTAAATCCCTGTGGGTTCCAAGGTAAAAAGTCGTGGGCGTGCATAGTCAAACCGGAGATGTTAACTTCACCTGCCAGTGCATGCTACCTGGACACGCGGCACTTACTCTGGTGGTGGAGGACACGGCATTATGCGCAAAATTATTTCGCAATTTATATATATATATATATATATATATATATATATATATATATAGATAGAGAATGCAAGTGAATTAATATTTATAGTGACACCTTAATGATGACGTTCAAGTACCAATTACAAAATATTTTATGTCATAAATTTCTTTTTAAAAGATATTCATCTACGTTGACCTTTCATCCTTATTATTATTATTTTTTAATGAAGATTGAATTTTAGATTTTCAAAATTCATATTTAGCAAACAAATGTTTTATTTTGTTTAGACCAAATCATTTTTTTTTTTTTAAAAATCCAAATATTATTTTGCACGGATTGGCAAGTTCAGATTTTGAATATTTAATAACTTGCCTTTTATATTTTCTAAAATTTAATCTTTAAATTTATTAAATTCCCATTAACTATTTTAAAATTAATGCACTTGAAAAGGGGTTTACAAATATTTTAAAATGTCAAAGAACTTTATCAAAAGGAAATGAGGTTTTCCTCTTTGGAAAAAAAAAAAAAAAAATCAATCCGTTCTTTTATCGAAAGATCAAAGAATAGTCTTGCATTTTCACACATAATTTAAAATGTTTTTATATTTGCTAATCTCTCGTGTATATTAGTTCCATATTGTTTATTACTTATTTTTACGGCGTTTGTTGAAGTAAATGTGTTTTCAAATTCATTGAAGTGACAACTTGTCAAGGTTTCATACATTTTTTTTTTTTAAACCGTAGATGTGGTTGTGTCACTTAATTAATTACCGATTTTAATGAAATTCTCAAGTCTAATACAAATTTATAAAAAATAATAAGTCCGCGTGAAGAGCACAGTTATACTTGGAAACAATATTAAAACAATAGCGCCCTTATGATACCCGTTTCATGAATTGTACTAATTAATTATAATGTATTATGACTTGATAAATAAGTAATAATTTCTTTTCATTCATTTCAAAAACAAACTCATTTACACGTCATAGATAATCATGCCAACAATAACTAATTGACTTTTAACTGTCAAATATTTAGGTATCACTGAAGCACACGTCTCTTTCTCAACGAAATTACAGTTAAGCAAATAATAACTCTCTCATCTTATTAGTATCTCTATAATTGTTACCAAAGCTCCATTGGAGTGACTTTATTATCAAATTATTTGAATTTTTTTCAGTACATAAAAACAAAACAACACTGATAATATGAAAACATCAAATTTTGTTTACTAAGTATTTAAGTATTTTTCTGGACACTATTCATAAACCTAACAACGAGGACCTCTAGTTTAAGGAATACCTTTAGGGTTAATTCTAATTCTAGAACACAGTTAGAGTGATTATATTATCAAAGATTTGGTAAAATGAATACAAAAGTAAAATTTACCTTATGTGTGTGTGTTTTTTCTTTTTGATAATTCGGGGACTTCAGTCATCATCGCGTCACTTTGGACACTACGGTATGACATCAAACTCGAGGGAGTGAAAGTCATCCGTCCATTGACGCACCCCTGGTAATTCACTAGGATAAATTCTCAAGGGGGAATCAAACTCGTGACCTAGGAGTCACCAAATTAAAGTCCCAAGTTGCCCTTTATCACTTGAGTATAAATTATAGCCATGTAATTTATAAATGCTCATCTCTCTCTCTCTCTCTCTCTCTCTCTCTCTCTCTCTCTCTCTCTCTCTCTCTCTCTCTCTCATATGTAAGTATTTAAATAATTATAATTTATTGACAATTTGTCACTTTTAAGGATGTGGATTTTGTTGGTCTATTTTTAATTTGATAAAAAAATATATATATTAACCAAATGAATTGAGTCTTTGTTAACCTTATAGGTCACACCTGATTTTGATAATGACAAATACTCAGGTATTTGATAATTGTCAAATGTTTGTGTAGGTTTAAATGAACATCCCAAGGAAGGACACTTGAAGCAACTAGAAGACCCTGAAGACTTTTCATATTTGTAATCATAAATTCAATATTTGTAATATGAGTCTGTAATAGTAACTTAGGATGTGATCTTTATTTATTTTATCTGCACATAATGCATATTGGATATACGGTAAGCTCAATATGGTCATAGTAAGACTCTAGGTCCCAACACTCACACACATAACATATAATATATAGGTGTGTTGAAATTGTGCTTAAATTGAACATTTTCAAACAACTTGAGAGAGCTCGGGCGACTGAACCCCTGGAGTTCAAAACTCCTCGAGCGCCCGAATTGTTGATAAGTCAACAATTGACTTGAGCTCTTGGGTGGCTGAACCTATTTGTGTATATTGTCCACGGGCGCTTGAACACCTCGAAAGGGACAGTTCACCAACTCGGGCGACCGATCATCTTAGTTCAAAAAGAACCCCGAGCGACTGAACACATGAGTTCAGGCCACCGAATATTGGACCGAGCACCCGAAGTCACGAACAAAGGCTACTGACTTTGATTTGGGTTGCCGAAACTCTACACGGGTGATTGAACCTACTTAAAGACCTTTTTAGTCTATATCTGGTCGGGTGACCGAACCAAGGTTCAACCACCTGAACCTCAGCTGGTTAAAATTATTTTAACCGCGATAAATCAGGGTTAACTCAGGCTAAATGCATTTTAATCATTTGAGAATTTTTTAATTATTCCCATCATATCCCAAACGGTTATATTTTTACCCCTGACTATAAATATGAGTTCATTTGCAAAATTAGAGCGAGATTAGCAAAGTGATTAGAAAAAAAATCCTCTCTCTTGAAAATTCATGCTTTGGCCAAATATTCTCAAACTTTCATCCTTTTGATAAAATCTAAGATTGTGAGAGTTCTTTTTGTATAAGTGTGATTGCTATATTGTGCTAAATGCTCCCACCTATTTGTGTGCTTGAGATAATTTCTTTGGGAGTTTAGCTTAGGTTTATCTCACGGATTTTTCTATTATAAATCTTGTGTGGGATTAAACCAAGGAAATTTAGGATATTTGCATCTTATTGCAAGTGTCCAACAACTTGTTTTTGGTGTGCAAAGATTCTTTAAACAAGCAAATATTTTCAAACTAGCATTGTGCATATTACATTGAAGAAAACTTTCTTAAGCTAGTTTGATTATCTGATTTGTATACTTGGAATATTGATTTGCTATTGAAGTAATCCGTTTAGATTCCAAGATATTGTTTGTGTTGAATACTCTTGAGTATCATACTGATTATACTGTGTTGAGTATTGTTTGCACAAAACTTGCATCACTGAGCTTACACTATATTCATGTTATTAATGTCTATGTGAATGTGCGTATTTGGATACAATTCTGCTTTACGTGAAAGTACCATTTTTGTACCATCTATTTGAGAGAATACCGTTGTATTTCTAGGCATGGTCTGAAGGGGCGATAATCCAGCCTGGTAAGGATTGTTTGTAAAGGTTGAGGTTAGTCCTGTGCTAATTGACCTGGTTTGTTATAGGTGCTGCTCCACCTGCTTAAGTGAGCAATTATAGTGGTAATTCTTATGTTTGTTAGCCAAGGCGGGAATGTAGGCAATTGGCCGAGTCGAACCTCGATAACATTTTTACCTGTCACTCTTACTTTACTGCTTTCTGGTGCTTGTGTTGTTAATTAGTTCGCTTTATTTAACTACTGGTACATATTACAACTGATTTACATTACTTGCATTAGACTGACCATAGGATTGTGAAAATAATGTTGTTAGGAGATTGACCTAGGGCTCAAACTTTAAAAGTACCAATTCACCCTCCCTCTTGGGATCATGGTAAAGTTACTTGGAAGAGAAATAATCAAACCAAATTGAATTAACAAAAACCAAAAGAGATAAGTTTGGTTCATTGTTAAATAAGGCTGACAAAATTCGGCCTCTAAATATTGTGTATACTTTTTAACTAAAAACCATTAGTTATACTTAATTTCAAAATTTTGAATATTATTTAAAATTTTCATTACATATTATATTACAAGAGAACAATCAAAAATCATAACACGCTAACAAAACCATTAACCCAGTTTATTGACTGACCAAACAATTATGATTTTTTTTAATCAAGTTGGACCAAACCAAAATTTCAAATTAAGAAAAAATAACTAACCAAAAAAAAAATAATCTGGTGGTTACATGCATCACACACTCATCTTATAGAATTAATTAATTATTCTACATTAGAATTTTTTACATCGCTCACATCTTATAAACTTAAACTATTACAAAATCGTTCTAAAAAAAATTTGAGAAATTTCCGAGCGAGCATTGAAGAACTCAAACCCCCCCCTCCCCCCCCAAAAAAAAAAAAAAAAAAATACAAAAGCATGTTGGTATTTGAATAAATAAAGGAGAATAAATTTTCCCAATTAAAAATTTATATATATATATATATATATATGGAAATATGTAAATATAAAAAGAATAAATAAATAAAGATTCACAAGGTTGGGGGGTGAGACTAAGAAAATCCACGTAGTGGAACCAATATTTTAAGAGGAGATGTCAATTCAACGCGTGTTTAGACCCAATTTAATAAAGCAAACTAATTAATAAAACTAAATAATGGGATCAGAGTTTGGCTTTCCCCACTCACACTTCTTGCTTGACTAAAACACAAAACAACGTTTTGCCTAATTATTATATTCATGAAACTGCAATGCTAAGAAACCAACTATGCCTTCTTCCTTGCAACTTTTATACAGTCATTTTTCTTCTTCTAAACTATAGTATTTTTAATCGATTAAATTTATTGAGGCCACGGTCGGACTTGTCACAATATACTTTTTCTTTGTTCGTGAATATCAAGTATTGTGTGCTCATATGCTTGCGTTATTATCGTGCTTTGGTCTAATCTATTACGAGGTCTTCTATTTCTTTCTAATTTTTTTTTCTCGCTCCATCTCAAAGTCAGTGCTCTACCCTTAAACTAAAATGATTAGCATGATTTTGTCGCCTCGAAAATAAACGACAAGGGTTGCGTGTTACTAATGGGGTCAGAATATTTGACGTGATAATTATGAAGTAAACTGCATGATTTTTGTTTAAAAATTAATTTTTAAAAATTAAGAAAATAAAAAGCTGTCTATTTAAGTTTACAGATGTTAAGAAAAAAATTATTGTAAAACTAAGACTTATTACTTGATGCTACCGATGATATTATATTTGAAATGGACAAGACTTATTATTAAATGACTTAAAATTGTCAACTCATCGCATGTAGTCAAAAGTAATTCTTCTTTTGGTAAAGGAAAACTAAAATTTTACCTTCTGTTATTTTATTTTAACTTTCACTTATGAGTAAAAGTCATTATATTAGATTATGTCAAATCCCTCGAGTGTTCATGTGTCTATTCTTCCATTTCCTTCTATCACGTGTGACACAAATCAATATTACTAATTAAATTCAACTTAGACTTAGTAATTAAATCATACTAGTAACTATAAGTTATGTTCGGCAAAAAGGATTAAGTCATCAAGTCTTTGGTCCAACTAGTGAGTCAATAGTAATTTAATTAAAAAATTTATAGTTTTTTTTTGAAATAAAAGATGAAAAATGAGACTATATGCTGTAAAGTTCGTATAAATTTTCATAATTGTATTAAGCCCAGTTGGGTCAACTCAAATGGTAAGGGGTGACTTGTGACTTTGGTGACTCTAATGTCATGGGTTCGATTCCCCCTTGAGGTGTTACGCCAATGAATTACTAGGGGTGCATCAATGAGCCAGCGACCTTCACCCTCTCGGATTTAGTGCCGCACCATAGTGTCTAAAGTGACACGATGGTGGCTAGAGTCCCCGGGTCATAAAAAAAAGAAATCAAACATGCTAATTCTCACTGATTAAGTTTTAACTTTAAATTTTCATTGATTCGTTCAGATGTCATGATCTTGACATTCAAAATTTATTAAGTTATTAGTTTTGCAATATTCAAAAAGGAAAAAAACAAAGAGTAAAAATTAAATTATAAAAAGTAAAAAGCAATAAAAAAGTAAAAAAAACGGTGCAAAGTACAAACCCTTGATAGAAACATATCTGACCCTGGTGGAGTCAACCAATTTCGCCAAATCCCGTCAGTTTGACCAGTCTCATTATATTGTATGTATTTTCAATCTAAATAATAATGAAACATGTACTCAAACCTAATCGAATCAAGTTTAATAACACTTTCCCAAAGTAATATTACAAAACTAACTACTCATATTAAAATGCAAATAGAAATGTTAAAAACTTATATTATAGTGGGAAGTCACTTACTAATTTATGTAGAAGATTAGGTCATATGTATAGAATGAACCATACAACTCTCAACTATAATATTAAAGAAGCCACTTGATATTTCAAACAGGGCAAGTGGAGAAGCCAGCCATCTCTTATACTAACAGCATTGACATTCAATTTTTTTTTTATCTCTCTCTCTCTCTCTCTCTCTCTCTCTCTCTCTCTCTCTCTCACATCTAATTCTTGATTTAAATTGGTTAATGCACCCACTTCCCCGATCCACAATTGATCATCCTCGCTGCATATATAAATAATATATATCTGGATATCTTAGATTCAACTCTATCTCTTATATCTTTTCTGACCAAAACCAAAAGAAAAAAAAAAACGTATATATATTAACATTAATCAGCTGGCTGGTTAAGAAGATTCTGCTGTATTTTTTTTTAGATTAATAAACAAAATATAAAAGCCAAAGCCCTTATATGTAAATAGCAATAGGAGGAAATGAGTTGGTGGTTGACTTTGAAATTAACAACGAATGAACTTTGACCTTCATTCCCATGCATGCACACCTTCATCCTTATTATATGTATATGTATATATATACGTATTTATGTATGTATATTTTATTATTTTGTTGAAAAGAGTTACGGAATTGTATTGATCAGTTTTGAAATGAGGAATTAGGGATAATTTTTTATTTTTAATTTAATATAATGAATCATTTGTATTGTTTTTTACTGATAGACATAGGTAAATCTTGTTAAAGAAGGAGAAATGAGAAATAATGTAATTTACGAAGAATAACACCTTCTACCACATTATTTGAAAGGTATTCTTCGGATTGATAGGTGGGGTCTCGTTTTCGTTCGTCGTTAGTTCAACTTTAGAGTTTTGTTTGGTAAATTTTGATTTGTTTTTGGTTGTGTTTATACTTTTATCTTCTTTGTTAGTTATGTTTAGTTTTGTTGTCTTGATTTGATTGGTTGCTGGTGTTGTTTTTGTTGGGAAAAAATTATATACCAACAATTCCCACAACAGAAAAATAGAGAAAAAAATTGAGGAGCCCCTTGCTGCTATAAGTAGACAAAAAAAAAAAAAAAAAAAGGGGAGAAAAGGAGATGAAGGGGCAGCTGGTGTGTGTGAGACCTTTGGAAAAATGCAAGGCAACGGCTGCCATGCTTCTTTGAGAAGCCAACTCAATAAAAAAACACCTTTCTAAAAGGCATGAGCCCCACAAGGAGGGAAACCCAACAAATCTCCCCCTCTCGACTTATGGGAACAACTTTACCAATCCGACCAAAAGTTGACACTTTATATGCTTGTCTTTAGTCAATGCTTTTGTCATCATATCTGAACCATTATCATCAGTGTGAATTTTGTTAAGTTCCAACAATTTCTTATCCAACACATCCCGAATCCAATGATATCTAACATCAATATGTTTTGACTTTGAATGGAAGATAGAATTCTTACTCAAATGAATTGCACTTTGGTTATCACAATAAAGAACATACCTTTCTTGTTCCATGCCCAACTCTTTCAAGAATCTCTTCAACCAAAGTAATTCTTTGCAAACTTCCGTAATGGCTATAAACTCGGCTTCCGTAGTAGATAAAGCAACACATTTTTGTAATTTAGATTGTCATGCCACAACTCCCCATGCAAAAGTCATCAAATAACCCGAAGTAAATTTTCTAGAATCAACATCACCGGCCATGTCGGCATCCGTGAATCCATGGAGCGTAGATTTACCATTTCCA
Source organism: Malania oleifera (assembly GCF_029873635.1). Taxonomy (NCBI): domain Eukaryota; kingdom Viridiplantae; phylum Streptophyta; class Magnoliopsida; order Santalales; family Ximeniaceae; genus Malania; species Malania oleifera. The sequence continues at coordinate 80,128,045 of NC_080423.1, read as the reverse complement.
AAGCACAAACACACCTTTGAAGTGCCTCTAAAGTATCAGAGAATCCATTTTACCGCTAACCAATGTTCCTTTCCTGGATTAGAGAGAAATTGACTAACAACTCCAACAACATACGCTAAATCCGGTCTTATGCAAACCATTGCATACATTAAGGAACCAACAGCTAAAGCATAAGGAATTCTCTTCATCTCTCCCTTGTCTTTCTCACTTGTAGGAATTTGTTTTATACTAAGCTTGAAGTGACTAGCAAGTGGGCAACCAACGAGTTTTGCTTTATCCATATTAAACCTTTCAAACACTTTTTCAATGTAACTTTCTTAAGACAACCAAATTTGCCCTTTTTCATGATCACGAACAATTCTCATGCCAAGAATTTGCTTTGCTGGTCCCAAGTCTTTCATAGTAAGAGACTTGTTCAACTCCAACTTCCACTTGTCAATCTTGGAGAAGTCCTGTCCTACAATGAGCATATCATCAACATAGAGTAAGAGAATAATATAAGTACCATCAAATTTTTTTTTCACAAACACACAATCATCCGAAGAGGTTTTTGAGTAATCATGATCAATCATGAAAGAATCAAATTTCTTGTACCATCTCCGTGGTGCTTGCTTCAACCCATACAAACTTTTCTTTATTTGCACACTAAATTCTCTTTTCCTTTTTGTTTGAAGCCTTCTGGTTGTTCCATGTAAATTTCATTTTCTAAGTCATCGTGTAAGAAAGCGGTTTTCACATCTAGTTGCTCAACTTCTAAATTCAAGTATGCTGCCATGCCAACAACCCGAATAGATGACATCGTCACAACCGGTGAGAATATCTCATCAAAGTCCCTTTTTCTGACCAAAGCCTTTTACCACAAGCCTAGCCTTGTACCGAAGATTCTTTCTATCATTTTTCAGCCTAAACACCCATTTATTTTTCAAAGCTTTCTTTCTAGGAGGAAGTTTAACCAAATCATAAGTGTAATTGTCAACTATGGAATTCATTTCCTCTTGCATAACCTCCATCCATTTAACTTTATTTTCATGGTTCATGGCTTTTTGATAGCTTTTGGGATCCCCTTGATCTGTTAGAGTAACATAATCACTTGATGGATATTTAGTTGAAGGTCTTGGCTCTCTTGAAGACCTTCTCAATAGAGCTTAATCTTGAACTTGTTGCTTCCCCTCATTTTCATCTTCAACATCATTAGGAATTTCATCATTTCCAACATCTTCAAGAGGTGAAAGAACATCTTCTAAATTTTCATCATGTGCCAAAGGTGGAGAAGGTAAGTACAAGTCAACAAAATCATTCCCATTAGATTGTGGTTGCTCAATCGTGCCAAATCTTCAATTGTTTGATCTTCAAAAAATACAACATCTCGACTTCTAACAATTTTCTTGTCAACCAGATCCCACAATCTGTATCCAAATTCATCATGCCCATAGCCAAGAAAAATACATTGCATTGTCTTGTCATCAAGTTTGGATCTTTCATCTTTTGGAATGTGAACAAATGCACGACAACCAAACACTTTCAAGTGATCATAAGTGACATCCCTACCTTTCCAAAATTTTCGGGAACTTCACCAAGTAAAGGAGATGAAGGATACAAACCTCATTGCTTCACCCCAAAATGATTTTGGCAACTTCGCATGAGAGAGCATACATTTCATTCTCTCCAGTATATTACGGTTCATCTTTTTTGCAATACCATTTTGTTGAGGGGTTTTCTTGACGGTCTTTTGATGTCTAATTCCTTGGCTGTAACAATATGCATCAAATGGGCCAATGTACTCTTCACCATTATCTGAGTGCTCACATTTCACCTTCTTTCCAGTCTCCTTTTTAACTTTAACCTAAAAATACTTAAACACATCTAAAACTTGATCTTTATACTTCAAAGTGTAAGCCCAAACTTTTCTTGAACAATCATCAATAAAGGTAACAAAATAAAGTGCACCACCATGAGATTTAACTTTCAAAGGACCACATACGTGTAAATGTATCAAATCTAAAACATTTGATTTTTTAGTAACAAACTTTGTACGAAAATGAGCTCTATGTTGCTTACTAGCCAAACAATGAACACAAGCTTTAAGAGAGGTACCTTTCAACCCGGGTAGGAGCTTCTTTTTGAACAAAAACGGAATTCCGCTTTCACTCATGTGCTTAACCGCTTATGCCACAAATCGGTGGAAGAGTGACTCTCAATTGCATTCACAACACCATTACCAATTTTACCTTGCATCATATAAAGTGTACTAGTATTCTTGCCTTTAGCCACCACCATTTTACCCTTTGTAAGCTTCCATTTTCCATCACCAAAATGATTGTCAAACCCTTCATCATCAAGCTTTCTGGTAGATATCAAATTTAGTTGAATATCGGGTACATGTCTCACACCTTTGAGTACCAACTTGCATCCCAAATTTGTTTCCAAACAAACATTTCCCATTCCAACAATTTTTGATAAACCTTCATTTCCCATCCGAACAACTCCATAATTTCCTATGGAATAAGAAGTGAAGAAATCTCCCTGAGAAGTGACATGAAATGACGCACCGGAATCAATAACCCAATCAGTCTCTTGATTTGTCAAATTAATGTATCTTTCATCACAAACAACCATGAGATCACAAAATTTTTCAAAATTTTTCTCTTCGTTTTCCTCCTTGAATTTCAATTTTGTACACTCCCACTTCATATACCCCTTTTTATTACAATAGTGGCACTCAATATATTTTTTCAAAACTCAGCTGGACCGGCCTCTTGATTTATCATTGCGGTGAGAATATCTGCTTTTGCTTTTGTCTCTCCCTCGGTTTTTTGTCACAAGTGCCTTTGAATGAGAAGAGCCAACTGATTTTCTTCTAATTTCTTCATTCAACAAGCTGCTAGTTACTTGGTTCATAGTAACAATTCCATCGGGAGCCGAATTACTAACTGTCACAACCAAAGTCTCCCAACTTTTCGACAAAAAGTTAAGAAGCATTAAGGCCTGTAATTCATCATCAAAAACTATTTTCATAGTAGCAAACTGATTGATAATATTTTTCATCTCATTCAAATGTTCGGTAATAAGACCACCATCTTTATATTTCAAATTCACCAATTTTCGGAAAAGAAAAACTTTATTTGTAGCCGACTTTCTATCATAAAGACCCTTTAATTTTTTTCCACAATTCACGTTCCGAAGTTTCGGTAGAAACATGATGAAAAACACTATCATCAATCCATTGCCGAATAACACCAACGATTTTCTTATTAAGCATATTCCACTCATCATCACTTATATCTTTAGGCTTTCGGCTATCACCCTTAATAAGCCCATCCAAATCTTTGCAAAATAAAAGATCTTACATTTTTGTTTTCCAAGTTACCCAATTGCTTCCATTGAAGCTAATCATACGGCCAACATTATCATCCATGATTTACACAAATTTAATGTGTACAAATAACACGGCTCTGACACCACTTGTTGGGAAAAAAATTATATACAAACAATTCCCACAAGTAAATCAATGGAGTAATGCAAATGATAAATAAAAAATAAGACATAAGAAATTTAACGTGATTCCCTCAAATGTTGAGGTAGGGTCCACGGAGTACGGTGGTCCAAATCCACTATCACCTATATGTTGTACAAAGTGGATACAAAAGGCATAAGCCTTACAAATACACAAGAGTGTATAAATAAATGTAGCAAAATAAAAAGGCCTCACCAAATATTCTGAACAAAGCTTCAAAGAACCAACCAAAATGAGCACAATCAAAGAAATACCAATATGTTGAAAATACACAGCCGGAACAGCAGCAGCAGGTTGCTGCAGCAAAGAAGACGAACCGTGCGGTTACTGGGGTGAGGTGCTGGAGCTGTAGACGTGAGTGAAAAACAGAAAAATAGAGAAAAAATTGAAAAGCCCCTTGCTGCTGTAAGTAGACAAAAAATAAAAGGAGAAAAGGAGATGAAGGGGCAGCTGGTGTGTGTGAGACCTTTGGAAAAATGCAAGGCAGCAGCTGCCATGCTTCCTTGAGAAGCCAACTCAATAAAAAAACAACTTTCCAAAAGGCATGGGCCCCACAAAGAGGGAAATCCAACAATTTTTGGGAGGATTTTATTTTATTTTTCTGTAATCTCTATTTTGCTTATTTTGTAATCACGGTATTCCTCCGCCAAAAGTGATGGTACATTAATAAACAAATGGAGGTGCCGCCATCTTTTAGTAAAAAAAAAGAAAGAGTAAATCTATTAAATTTGCAATATATGCTTTAATTTTATTTTCATTTATTACAATGCATTTGTGATGGAAGGGGCCTCTTAACTAGTATTTAATGACCAAAAAATACGTAGAAATAAATAGGCGTATGAATATTTGGCTGGCATGGCATACTTTATTTTACAGATAAAAAATGTTAAAAATAATAATTTTTTTTTTACAAAATTAGTAGCATAAAATTTTGATATAAAATAACAATTAAAAGTATAAATACATATATATATAATAAATAAATATTCTAAATTTAAACAAAAAAAGAACTTTGTAGAAAATCAGAAGAGATTCGAAAACAAATAACTTGTGTATGCAACCCGTTTATTTATTTTTCATTCCCATATAGCAAATGTGCAAGTTCAATAAATGAATGTGGATCCTTGACTTATTTGTTAAACTCATTTCTACAAAATGATATTAAATATTTGTAATTAATAAGTTATAATTAATAGTTTACAAAATTTTTTTACAAAAAGATAATAATGTGTAAGAAAATTAAATAAAGAAACAAATCAGATAATTAAAACATAGGTCATAAATTTGGTGAATTCACATTTAAATTTAAACAAGTATATTCGGGTTAACAACAAGACAATTTGCCTATGAAAATAGTTTTATTTTTTATTTTTAAATTTAAAATAATTGCAAAAATATTACTTTGTTTTTTAATTTTTCAAATTTATATAGAAAATTTAAAAAATATTTTTTCATTATTATTTAATTTAGAATATTTCCTATTATTATTATTTATTTAAAATTCAATATTGCTTTCATTAAAATGGATTTTGGGTCTTTTGACACAGATCCTTTGATTCTATTATTTATTTATTTTTTCCTTCCATTAATGGAATTATTTATTTCCCTTTATTGCCAGAAGGAACTAGCTATGCTCCTGCTGGAATGTATTAGTGAGTTAATTAAGGCAATTAAGTGAAGGCTTTGAAAAAAACAAAAGAGACAAAGTGGCCACAGCTGCAATTTGCAAAGCATTCGCATATCAATTCCTCCCTCCCCAATTTCCATAAATGCCAGAATTTGATTTCTTCAAGTTCTGACCTTTGACCAACAAACGTAAGAATTTAAAATGGGCATTAAGCTCCATCCCAATGTTTGACCACCAAAATGCTTTCTAATTGAATGCCTAAGCCCCCATTGGCAAGCAACTTTATTTCTCACCCACACATTTTTTTATTATCAAACTCTAAATTTCAAATTTGAAACTCAAAAACCTTCCATACCAAACTCTAATTATTAAAAATGATTTTTAAGAAGATTTATTTTTCATGTTTAGAGAGGGCAGGTGATATTTCCTTTTATTTCAAATAGAAATATAATTAAGAAAATAAAAAGAAAAAAAAGTAAACCGAAAAGGGTAATTTTATTTGTTCTATTTCTTTTTTTTTTTTGAAATGAATAAAATCGGATTCTTGAAGATTGTACGAATCGTTTGGTTTGACCTTTTAAAATATTGTGCTTGATTATAGAAATCGTTTCATTTGACTACTGAAGTGCTTTTTGTACTTTTAAGGTAAATGTTGTGTAATTTTTATATTTAAAAGTGAAAAAAGTACTTTAAAATAAATAGGCAAAGCAAAACAATTGTAGTGATTGTATAAGAATGTTTTACCTATTTAATTATTATTGTGAAGATAGTTGTGTTAAATTTGCTTAATTTGTGTTTTCATATAGAGGCAAGTTATACGCCCGCCCACTTTATGCCTAGCTATGTGAAAAGATTTAAGAAAAATGTAACTATGTGCTCAATCGTTTGGAAGAGAATTAAAAGAATTTTTTTAATTGTATTTTAAATATTTTAAAACTTCAATGCTAAATATATTTCAATAAAGATTTTATGAGTTGAGAGATCTTGTTTTTTTCAATATTTTTGGATTTCGAATCTTGAATTTAGATTTAAGAATTCTTGCAGTCCCTCGTTGCTTAAATATTTCTTCGATTGATTTTTGTAAGCAGCATCAAAATTTCTTACAGTAAAGTACACATATTGTAGTATTTTTCAAGCCGTTGCTATTCCCTTTTTTAGTTTCAATCACTCGTGAGATCTTCTCCTTTCTTGTTATTTTTTATTACTATTATTAAAAAAATTTATAATAGTTGGTTAGTAATGGAGATTTTGTGTTTATGATGAGTAGGCTTAATATATGCATTTTTTTTTTGGTTTTTGTGATTTTCATTTGCAAGTTTTGGAATATACAAAATTTTTCAAAAAAATGCTGTTGCATGATTTTTTTTTTTTTTATAAATTGTAGTCTAATTTGATTCACACTCAAAATTGTATACTTTAACTTTTTTTTTTAATGCATTTGTATTAAAAATAGTGTGTGTGGTTTCTACTAGTTTTAGAGTGTGATTTAGAAATTTGTCTATATGAAAAAAAAAAAAAAATGCAAATGTGTACTTCGCCTGTGTGACACAAATTCGTTGTACACACAATTGGTCCCAAGTTCGGATAAATGAGTCGGGTTGTGTTAAGTAGTTGACAGCAGTGTAAAACTTTATTAGATCTTATTATCTTGAATTCTTACCAAATTGCAGGTGCCGCTCTCCTTTAGTTTAATAATAAAAAAAATTAGTAAGAATAAATAAGTTAACACAAGAATCTAAGATTAAATTAACAACATGGAATATAGGGACCCTAACAGAAAAAAAGTATAGAAATAGTGGAGATAATGTTTAGGAGCAAAATTAACTTAATCTTCCTTCAAGAGACGAAATGGGTAGGAGAGAAAACTAGAGAAATTGAACAATTAGGATTTAAACTTTGATACACTAGTAAAGGGAAACATAAAAACAGGGCGAGTATTATTGCAGACAAAGACCTAAAAGATAATGTAGTACACACTTGTTAAAAAAATGGGGTATATGATCATTAAAGTCAAGGTAGCTTTAAGCTTGGAGATAATAAACGCCAGTAGTACGTATGTTCTCCAAATAGGACTAGCAGAAAATCTTAAAAGACAATTTCGAGAAGATATTGATCATATTTTGCAAGGGATATCAGTGTCTAAAAGACACCTAGATGAGCTGATTTGAATGATCACATTAGAAATGGTAATATAAGATATAAGACGATACATAGAAGTCATGGATATGGAGATAAAAATAAGGCTGATAATATAATATTAGATTTTGTCATGTCTTATGATTTTGTTATATTGATTACTTGCTTTATCAAAAGAAAATAACATTCAAGAGTGGGTATAATACAAGTCAAATATATTTTTTCTTAACTAAGAACGGGAAATTGTTTATTTTGTAAGGATTGTAAATTTATTTTAGGTGAAAGTTTGAGTACACATCATAGAGTTTTAGTATTATATATATATATATATATATATATATATATATGTATGTATGTATGTATGTATGTATGTATGTATAAATGGAAGAGAAAAATTAGTATAAATCAATGCAAGAGAAGTAGACGATAGAACTTGAAGGGAGATAACATAGTAAATTTAAAGATAAAATGATTAAAGAGAGTGATTGAACAGTAGGGGATAAGGTTGATGCAAATTGTGTTTGGAATAGAATGACAAATTCTATCGTAAGGAATAGCAAAATAGATTTTACGTAAGTCCAAAAGAAGATAGTTGGGTAGTGACATCAAGAAGTCCAAAAAGCCGTTAAGACAAAAAGAAATTGGTAAAAAATATCTCAAAATTGTAGAAATATAGAAAATCTTGAAAAATATAAAGAAGTAAGAAAAAATACAAAAAAAAAAAAAAAAATACTACTAGTGAAGCTAAACATAAAACTTATGATACTATATACTAAACAAGATACAAAAGAAGGAGAAAAAAATATTTATAAACTTGTTAAAGTTAGAGAAAGAAAATGCAAAGGTTTAGGTAATACAAAATATATAAAGGATGAGAATGATAATGTCTTAATTACAGAAGAAGACATAAAAGAAAGGTGATGGAAATACTTTGATAAGTTGTTTAATAAAAACCAAAATGATAGATTAAACTTGAGTAAAACATGTTCTTCGTTATCTTCGCGGCACATCCTAATTCCCCTAAGACCAAAAGAATCTATCTTTTTCAATTTTTGTAATATATTCCCCTACTTGTCTTGAGTCATAATTTTGAAGTTTATGAATGGATATTAAACTCCAAAATAGCCACACCATAAATTATAATAAACTATTCATTAGTTTTAGAGGTACGTACATTCTTTAAACTATTCTATTGCTATGTGTTTTCAATGTTCATCTTAAAATTATGTTGACAACAAATAATTATTCTTAGCCCCAAGGTTTCATTAACCTAGTTTTGATGATACAAACTATTGAGTACTAATGACTTGGTGTTTAAATTGTTCTCGGATTAAGTCATTGAAGTTGAAGTAAAGTTAAAGAATTGAGAGGAGATATTTGAAGACTTTAATTGATTTGTTTGTACTCTTATTCTCTCATTTGTATTATACTTTATATTGTAAAATCATAAGCAAATATAAGGCATAATACTAATGGGCCTGTCGCGATGTTCCCGAACGTGAACTTGGGACGACTATAAAAAATGAAAATAAAGTGTATGGATTTTGAAAATGTGATTTTCGTGAAAAACAAAGTGTATGGAGTCGCCACTAACCTTTTGAAGTGTGGTTAGAACACTTGATTACTACCCAATTAAGGATAAAATCGGTCTGCATTACTAGAGTCGGGCTCAAGAGTTCGATTACGCGAGGGGAAGGTATTAACACCCCCTACACGCCTGTTCTTACGAACGGTACCTAATTAATCGTAAATTATCTTGTTGACTTTTTGAGTCCTATATCGTTTTTGATAATGACAAATACAAGGTATTTAATGTCTGTCAAGTTTGTGTGCATGCTCATATCAGTAAGATCATTTGATGACACGTGAAGACTTGAAGACTTGAAGACTAAAGACCAAGAAGATTTATTTTGTGTTGTAATTCATACCATGTTTAATTTGGGTCTGTAATAGTAAAGTAGGATTGATCTGTAATAATTGATGTGCATCATGCATGTAGGAACTTATAAGCTCAAGACCAGAATGACCTTAGGGATCATCCTTAGAAAGACCCTAGGTCCCAGTACTTGTACATAAGATGTCCCCAAAATCACTTATAATATCAAGAGAATTAATTGAAGTGAAAATGGACTTATAGGTAAAAATTTTGAGGCTTCGAGTGACTGAACCCCAGGTGTTTAAAACACCTCAAGCGATCAAACCCTTGACGAGTCAACTTGTTGACTTGGGTTTCAGGCGATCAAACCATTTTGAACGTATCGTCCACGGGTAACCGAACCTTGTTTTTAACTTTTCCCTCCAACTCAGCAGCCCAAACTTTGAAAGAATCGCTTGTTTCAGAAAACCGAACTCATACTCAGGCGACCGAACTTTGAAAAATAGCCTTTTTCGTTGAGTCTATTCAGGCGACCGAACCGTGGTTCAGCCACCCAAAACTCTTGGGTTGTCTTATATTTTTACCACGGTTAAGATGGTTAAACAGGGTTATTTTTGCTAAACCGTTTTAAAATAAATTTAAGAATGCCCTATATGTCCCCAACAACTATAATTTTGCCAATGCCTATATATATAAGTTCATTTGCAAGGATTAGTAGAGAATTAGCAAAGTGATTAGTGAGAAATCCTTTGAAAATTTCCAAACCTTATTCTCTTATACTAAGTCCATAACACTTAAATACTTTCATTCCTTTGAGAAATCTTACATTGTGAGTGTTTTATTCATCATTCTAAATTGCTAGATACCCTCACTTGCATTTGTGCTTGTGATTTTTATTGGAGGGTTGAGTAAAGAATTTTTTCCCTTGATTTTGTCAATAAACCTTTGGTTGGCAAAAATTCTTACAACTAAGTGGGTCTTTGCATTTGGATTGCAAGATTCATTAGGTTTATATTTTTGTGTGCAAAAATATTTTACAAGCTTTGAATTGAATATCTCTTAATGCATTGATATTGAGAAAACTATTTTTTTTTGAGATATTCTAAATTGTTATTAGTTCAAATATTGGAAACCCAAAAAAGAGATTGAGATTTTATCTTTGCTTAGTTTCAAAGATTAGCTTGTTGATACACTCTTGTGCTTGATTGACTATTGACATAACTTTGAGTGTTGATTGCACACATAGAGCACCGAGCTTATAAATTCCTACATTATTGGTATGCATTGATTATATTGTGTGTAGTGGTACATATCTGCTTATGTAAGAAACATTTGTTTCTGTTAGTGTTAGATTTGGTGTATTCCCAAGAGGGGGGGGGGGTGAATTGGAATTTTTAAAACTTATTCCTACGTTAAATTAGATGTTAGTAGAATATCACAACCTAGAGTCTTTCTATGCAATCCCAAATGCGCCGATAAATATAATATGCAGAAATTTAAATCATGCACATCATTTACACCATAACATACATGCGCGGTAAATATAAAGTGCGTAAATATAAATAGATACATGATATGTTATCGGGGTTCGGCCAACTGTGCCTACGTCCCCGCCTCTAGCTCGCAAGTCCGAGAATTCCACTAATGACTCACTTAACGGGTGGAGCAGCACTGATTACAACCAGATCAATTCAAGGAGCTGACCTTAACCAACACACCTTGCCAGGATGGCGCACTTAACTTTCCTAACCGGTTCTAAGCCAGTTTATGACTATTCAACAGGGCCAGTCTCCCTCTTTAGGCCCGTGCCTGGAATACAACCAATGTGTATAAAATTTGTACATGAAAATACGCTTCTTACACAAGTAGGTATATGTACCAGTATAACTCAATATAATCAATGCACCTTAATGATGTAAGAACTATAAGCTTGGTGCTTTAAGTGTGCAATGAACACTTAATATTATGGATAATATGAAATATGCATAAGAGTGTATAAACAGGATTTTCTTTGAAACACAATATAAAATATCTCAATGCAAGCTTAGGGTTTCAAAGATGCCAATCAGAGTATTCAAACAACCTCAAAAATATTTTCTCAAATGTATCTAGCACAAGAGTTGTTTGAAATCTAGTTTTGTAAAATATTTTTGCACAAAAAAATAAAAGTATAGGAATCTTGCAATGACAATGCAAAGATCCTTAAGCTTATGAGTTTATCCCAACTCAAGATTTTATCAATAAAAATCTGTGGGATAAATTATGCCAAACTCCTCAAAATCAATATCAAATATTCAAGCAAGACAGTGGGAGTATTAGAAATACCTAATAAGCACTAGCACACAAAATATACTCACAATGCTAAGATGTATCAAGAGAATGAATATTTGAGAGTATTTGGAGTGTAATAGGCAAAAATAGGTTTTTGAGATTTAGAGGATATTTGCTAATTGTTTTTCTAATATCTTGCTAATTATTCCAAATGAGGGGGTATATATAGATTTCCCCAAAAATATAACCGTTTAGGACATATATGGAATAATTATAAAAGTTTTAATATATTTTAGCAAATTAACTTCATTTAAAAATATTAACCACGGTAAAAATAATGGGGCAACCCAAAAGCATTGGTTGACCAATGGAAGTTTCGGTTGATCGAGTTGTGCATGGTTCAGTCAATCGGGAACCAATTGAACTACAAGTTCGGTCGACTGGACATATAAGTCCAAGGGCGGTTTTTTCATTTAGCATGGTTCAGTCGACCGGGAATTTTTTAAACTATCTAGTTCGGTTGACCAGACCATTGAGTTCTCACATGTGGGAACTCGGTCGACCAGGGCGTTGGTATGCAATTTTGGCACGGTTGACCAAATGGTCAATTTGTTGACTCCTAGGGAGTTTGGTTAACTAGGTGATAATGAACTGAGCTGGGCTCGGTCGACCGGACTGTGGTCAAACTGTCAACCCGATCCTGGTTCGGTTGACCGGGAGAAATTGTACTAGAGAGTACGGTCGACCGAATGTGCCTATTTAGTGAATTTCGGTCCTGTTTAAGCATGCAATCACCCTATTCAAATGACCATACATATATATATATATATATGCATAAGTGAGTGTCCTAGGGGAATATCTAGGTCTTTTTGAGGACATAAAAAAAATTCGACGTCGGTCGATCGAAGGGTGTTCCCTAAGGTCTTTCTAAGGTCATGATTTTGTGTAGGGACATAGGGTCATTCTAAGGTCTTTGAGCTTGTAGTTACTACATGCATGAAATGCAGATTATTACAAACATTTTCTTAATTAAGATTACAGACCCAAATAGAAGTTACAACAAATAAATTATAACTAGAGTCTTCAGGGTCTTTATTTTTCTTCGGGTTTCCGAGTGCCATCATATGATACTGCCAAGATAAACCTACACATAAACTCGGCAGACATTAAATACCTGAGTATTTTTCATAATCAAAACTGGGATAGGACCAATATGGTTAACAATTAGCTTTGGTGCAATCCTAAGAGGGGGGTGAATTGGAGATTTAAAAATTCTTCGTAAGATTATCTAATCCAACAACTATATAACTCAACCTAGGGTCGTCTAAGCATTCCTCAATAATGCAAATAAATAACTGAGCAAATATTTAAACAATTAACACAATCTCAGTATTTTCCAAGCATTCACAGAATTTGAAATATAAACAAATAACTGCAGAAAATTAAATAGTGCAAGGAAAGAGATTGACACAGGATATGTTATCGGGGTTCAACCAACTGCCTATGTCCCCACCTTTAGCTCGCAAGCCCGAGGATTCCACTAAAGCTCATTTAATAGGTGGAGTGACATCAGCTACAACTAGGTCAATTAACGAGGCTGACCTCAACCTACACCTTACCAGGATGGTGTACCTAACTTTCCTAACTGGGTCTAAGCCAATCCGGGGGAATTAAACCGGTTAAACCTCAATCAGTTTTAGGGGGAAGCCACTTTAAGGTCTTGGTCAAGACCATGACGCGTGGCACGTTGTGATGGGTCTGGAAAATGCTGGTGGGGTTGATGATGTGGCGGCATCTGAGGGGTTGGAGGCATTCAGGTTGGATATGCAATGTGGAAAAATTTGAGTCATTGCTGAGAAGCATTGATCGAACGGACGCAGACAAGCCACACTTCAATAACCATGTGCGGAGGAGATGGGGTCCACGTGGCAGCATCGTGGGCGTCTACGTGGAAGAGAGATCCAACAGTTGGGATGTGGCCATTTTAGGCCTTAATGGCGAGGGAACAAACCCGCCACATGTGTCTGTGTGCATTGATTGTGAGGGAGACAAGCAGGACACGTGTTCCTTGGCATGTGGAAGGGCGTGCAAGAATTAATAGAGAGGGGGGAACAGGCATGCCACGTGTTGATGCTTGTGGGGAGAGTGTGCCTGGCTTCATAATGAAGGGGGGCTGGCAACATTCAATGCCCCTGACATGGGCGATCTGGGCCATTGACACGCTGTGGAGATCAGATGGTGATGGTTGAGAGTGTCAAAGCTGCTGACGAGGGTGAATCGTAGCCGTGGTGAGATATGCACGCACAGATTGAGGATGTGGCTTGATCTAGGGCATTCATAAAAAAAATGTAAATTGTGCGGCTTCAAGAGTGACACGTGACGATCTTGATCGAATGGGCATGAACGTGCCACGTGGTGAAATCCTGCAGTTACGGGGGCGCACATACTTAAACCAAAAATTTTGTCTCCGTTTCATTTTTGCAATCTCATTCTTGAGCAGCCCTCTTTCCCTTCTCACTTGTTCTTTCCTCCCTAAACTTATCCTTAACTTAGAAACCCTAGGGTTTCTGGCACTCCTATCTCTGCAACTCACCATTCCCTCTTTGTCTCTAGCCTTCCTTCCTCTCTTCTGCTTCTTCATGTGCCAAAAATTAAAAAGCCCTAGGGTTTCTTTCCTCTGTTATTTGAACACACAAAACCCCTTATGGTTTCTTCTTTTTATTGATCTCTCTCAATCCCCTTCCTCTCTTTTCTTTTCCTAACTCTCATTTTCCATTCTCGTTTGCAAGCCTGGAAACCCTAAACCCGAAGCATTCTACCACTGAACTCTTAGCTCTCCCTTATCCTTAAACCCTCTCTCTTAGACCCCTCCAAAGCCTTGCCAGAACACCTTTTCTCTCCTTCTTCGAACTAGATCAAACGAAAGCAGAGCCTTTCAATGGGATTTCAAAGCTCCAAGGGAAGAGACTAATGCAGATCTCCAAAAGGGAGCTCCTTGAAACTTTGAAAATGACCTGAAGAAGATAAGTTCCCTTCCCCTTTCTTTTTATTAATTTTTTTTATTTTTTTTTTATTTTTGAAAGTTGGGATGTATGCGGGAGTCCTGGGTGTTGTGAATACTAGCTTGGTTAACGATCTCTGTATGATGTTGTTGATGTTAGGGTGTATGAGTGTTTTGCATACTGTTTTGATTGTGTATGGAGTTGCAGGTTTAGAATTAGGTTTCAGGGTTAGAGGTGAAGACGAGTTAACTTGTCTTTAACCAAGTGGGTTACACCTGGGTTGACTCGCGCGAGTCAACTTGTAGGGTGAGTGAACTCAGTTGAGCCAGAGTTAAGCTTAGATATCACGTGCAGAGGGTTTGGTGCATGTGTTGGGCTTAAGTGGAATTGTCTTGGTGGGTCTAGGTTAGATGGGCTTGGCTAGATTGGGCTTTTGAATTTAAAATGGCTTGGGCTAAGTTTGTGAAAATGGGTTGATTCGTTTTAAAAATAGGAATTGATTGGGCTTTGGGTTTAAACCAGGGACAATGGGCTTTGATTTTTTTTTTTTATAAATGTGCTGGGTTAAAAATTTTTAGAAAAAACCGGTGGGCTATTTTTAGAAAAGAAGATGGGCTGGTTTTGAAAGCAGGACTTGGGCTTCATTAAACAAGTTGGGTTGGGGTGATTTTAAAACCTGGTGTCAGGCTGGGTTATTTAAAAAAAGTTATGGGCCTGGGATTTTGAAATGGTATGGGCTGAGGTGTTTAAAAGAAACTTGGGCTGGGGGTATTTAAAAATGATGGTGAGGCTCAGTTAACTTTTTAAAAGAGAATGGGCTAGAATTTACTTTTGAAAAAAAGCCGATGATTATGTTTTGAAAGTGGTTTGGCTGTGGGGCTTTAGTTAGAATAATGGATTGAGTGTTCAGGTTCAAAGAGTCCGGACTCGGGTCTGGGTTCAAACATGGGTGTGGGGAGAATTATCTCTAATACCCAACCCCCCTATCCGAGTTTAGGTAGTTTATTGGGGTTGGTTCAAACCTAATTTCAGACTCAGGTTCGAGCTGTTTTATCTGTGGGTCAAAGGTTCTGACTCATGTTTGGGTCTGGGGGATGTTGAGTTTGTGAGTCCGATATCTGTTTTGATGCTAACGAAACACAGTGAACTTATGTGTGTATTTAGCATGTGCACAGGTCTACAATTGAGATCACACATAAGGGACAGGGAGTATAGAGGCCAAGACGGATAATACACATACACCTAGCGTACTCCATTAAGTGAAGAGCATGAAGATTGAAGACATTTTTGTTCTTATTGTAATTGCATTTAGTTTTTGGGTCTGTAATAATAAACTGTAATATTTGCATGTCATGCATGATAGTGTATATGCTCAAGAGGCCTTAAAATGACCATAGGAATCATCACCCATATAGCCTAAAATGCCTTATGTATAAGTACTCTGGGTTGATGAATCATCGAGACCAAAATAGGGCTTAAATTCACATCTTAAGTGGTCTAGGTCGACCGAACCTAAAGTTACATAGAAGCTTCGATCGACCGAACTGAAGTCAATATTTTGACTTTGGTTGGTCAACCATTTTCAAATGAACTGGGCACATATGGTCAACCGAATTGACACGTGGGGAATTCCCAACGCCCTAGTTGATCAAAACCTTAGTTCAAATTTGACCTAGTTGACCGAACCTCTGAATTTGGTCAACCAAACATGCTCTGGTCAACTGAACCTCGGAGGGTTCAAAATCGCCTTAATCTAGTCAACCAAAACCTTAGTTCGAAAATGCCACGGTCGACCAAATTTAGTGATATGGTCGACCAAACCTCAAATCTGGTCGACCGAAACTCTCGGGTAGGAAAATTTTTACCGTAGTAAATCAGGGTTAATTATCATTAAACTTAGAAAAACATTTTAAAAAATACCCAGCGTGTCCCCAACGATTATATTTTTCCTTAACTCTATATATACTTCCTCATTTGTCATAATTAAGAGAGGATTAGGGTTTTAGATTAGCCAAATTTTTTTGAAAATTTTATTGGGAAAAATCATTCATATTCCCATATCTTTTCAAATATATTGCCAAAATCTACCTCACATATTCATCTACCCATTTATTTTGAGTGAGATTAGTTTTTCATATTCATTTTACAAGCTTAAACTCTCCCTCACTTGTATTTGATTATGTATTGATTTTTGGAGAGTAGTTTAAAGTTTTTCCTATAATATTTCACTTATAAATATTGGATTGGGAAAAACTCTTACTTGGTTTAAGATCTTGCATCCTTATTGCAAGGTTCATAAGCTTGTTTTGTGCTTTGACAAAAATATTTTTAGCAGGCTTAAACCCTAATATCTATTGTGCTTTACATTTGAGAAATATTATCGTGATATTTGTTTAGGATTGTAGAGACTGTTTGACTATTCACATTACAAGCATATTAGCTTGATATCAAAAGTCTCACTCTCACATACACACATTGACATACATACTATTGAGAGTTAACACATTGGTTAACAAAATCTCACTTGAGCTTCACATCCTATCATTTGTGAGTGCATTGATTACATCATGCATATTGGTACATATCTACTTGTATTAGAAGCATATTCATTTGTACAAAAATTTCAATTATTTGTTGTATTCCAGGCGTGGCCTGAGGGGGTTTGATCTAGCCCGAAAGATCAGTTGTTAGGGCCTTCTCCATCCTGCAAGGAGAGTGTGTAAAGGTTGAGGCGAGCCCTTCTTTAATTTGGCCTGGTTGTATTAGGTGCCGCTCCACCCGTTAAGTGAGTCTTAGTGGAATCTTCTTGCTTGAGAGCTTGAGGTGGGGATGTAGGCATTGTTGGCCGAACCTCGGTAACATTTCTCTTGCCTGCTTTTAATTTTGGCATTTAAATCTCAGCACCTGAATGTTTGCGTTTGATTGTTTTAATATTTGATTAAGTTTATAATTATATAGGAAGACCCTAAGTTTGTGTGATACTGCTGCTGGAATTTGAATTGACCTAGGAAGAAAATTTTAAATACCTAATTCACCCCCCTCTTGGGAATACACCAATTCCAACAATTGGTATTAGAGCCTCATTGCACTTGGCTAACAACTTTTGCAAACGATTGCAATGGCTCACATTGGTGTATCCCCATTCATAGAGGGACGATCACCTTCCATTATTCCATTGTTTTGTGGTGTTAACTACACCCATTGAAAAATTTGAATGAGCACTTTTATAAAATCTATGGATTGGAGGGCCTGGCAGGTGATTGATAAAGAAATTTGTATGCCAGTGGAAAATGATAATAGTTTGATGCATGCAAATTCAATTGCCATGGACATGCTATATTGCACTTTAGATTCTAACATCTTTATTGAAATTATGGCATGTAAGAGTGTGAAAGAAATTTGGGATGAGCTTCGAAGAAAATATGGAAAGACCTAGGAGAAAGAGATTACTCCTCCAAATAATCCAAGATCAAATAATCAGGAGGAGGTAAATGATGGACTACTAACGCTAAAAGACATTGAGGTATATGATTCTGACTCTGCCTCATTTATTGATTCGTGCAATAATTCATGTGATGCATGTTGTGTTGATTCATGTGCAAAATTCTATGATACATTTTATGCTGAATCATCTATTGAATGTAATGATAGCTCTGTTGTTAATGCATGTGATGATTCTCGTAAAGAATATTGTGATATAATTGGTGATGAATCATCAATTGAATCTAGTGATATACTGACTGATGTTAATGCATGCATTGATTCTAGTAACATTCCTTGTATGAAATATTGTGATGAATCTTGTGCCGAATTGATTGATGGGGGCATGCCTTTGAATGAAAAACTAGAGAGAACTTTATCGAAAACACATAAGCTTCTAGTTAGGATGGATAAAATGAAAACTATATTGAAGAATGAGAATAATAAAGTGGCAAAGAAATTAAATGAATTAAAAGAATATCATGCTAGTCTAGAGAAGAAGAAGATTAATAAAATATTGAAGATCTTCTACATAGAAGAACAAATAAAAAATGATAAACCCTTAGGAGTCAAAAGAAATAAATTCTACAAAAGGGGTCTATCTCTAAAATCCCACAATCATAAAAACTCCAATGCCTCTTTTGAGCAAAATAGAACAAATAAGCAAACACCCTCGTATGCATGTAAATCCTTCTTATTCAATGAAATGAAAGGACACTTCGGTTTTGCTTGCTTATGTAGGAGTGCCGGAGGGTTAGATAAGGAAATGATGTGGGTGATTATGGTGGCTAATTCCACTGGACAAAAGGGAGGAAAAGCTCAATTGAATCTAAATAATCACTCATTCTTGGATCATAGGATCAGCCATTGTGGGGTAGTGATGACCGATGGCTTGGGAAGTGGTTTGACTCACTTGAGAAATGAGCAGTTCAGATGGAAAAATTATGCACGAATTACAAACTGGTGCCGATTTTAGCTTCTAATAATTTTCTTGCGATAAAAAAATTCCAAAAATTCATAAATTGTTCAATAAAACCCAAATATTATAAATAGGACGTTGTTTTAAAATATTGAGACTAATTAGGTATTTAATTAAAAATATATGCCCCAATGCACGAATTAAAGCACCTAATTACGCAGTTTAAGCGCGTAATCACACCCCCCAACTAACGTTTTGCTAGTCTTTAGAAAATAACATGAATGAATTTCAGGGCGGTATCTATAATTACTAACTCCAAAAAAAAATGAATTTAATTCCCACGCAACAGAATCATATCGTTTCACATACAAGAATATAACTAAATTTCACACAAGCTCGTTCATATTCAATGCACACAACCTCGAAGCACATTACTCATGGAAGTTTCATCATTATATAGAATTTAAGAACTAGTATACTCATATGAAGTTAACTAGCGGTACAATTCAGAGTTAATGCGGTCATATAAGTTCGAGCATATACAGGTAAAATTTCAAAGAGTGTGTGATGTGTGTGACTTGTTACACCTAGGATACTAATGGACATCTACAGAGCGGTTGTTTTGACTCGGCCTAACTAGTATACCCTCTACAGAATGGGTTTACTCATCATATATGAGGAGGAGATCAAACATCCTACATATTATAATGAATAAATGCTAAGTATATGGAGTGGACTAGTCTGAGAAGGATCTAGCCAATTTATGAGGTGTCAGGTCCTTCACCCTAACATCTTCTCACCTACTTGCCATGTCCAAACGAGACCACCCTAGATCAACTTATTCAAAAATTTGGCGTGAATACATCTGAGGTATTAAACGTTTGAAGAATCTTCATACGTAGAGAACATGTGTCATGTCCTTGACTTTTGTGGTATTTGTGCAGAGTAGGCATTAGCATTTCATTTCATGTGCATTTCTATTTATCTTATTCTTTCTTCTACTCATTCTTCAATTTCTGTCTTTTCTTGGTTAATTAGGACAATCATTACACTTCTTTTACTGTCTTCATACCACCAATGAGAATTAAGCTTGAACAGTGGTCCATGAACTAAGTTTATCTCTAGTGGTAGTTCAGCTTTCACATCTTGAGTAGGCTACAAGACCTAAGTTTCTATCTTCCCACTAGGTGTCACCTCTAGGCTAGCAAGTCAAAAACAGAGATTAGTGTACAAAGAATTGTCCAGAAGAAAAGAGAACTGAGTTTCGTGAACTCTGATATGATGTTAACACTCAAAAGGGTGTAAATAGCTCAAGGATATCTCACAAGGTGTCATAGTCGCCGCGAGTGTTCTCTCAGTACTCACAAGGAACCCTAAATGCAATGGATCATGTGAATGTGTCTATTTAGCTTCATGAGTTGCCGTGTAAATACAAGAAATTATACAACCAGATTAACACGATTGTACTACCAATCAATTTTTCATGGAGTTACAAAGTCATATAAAGAGAAACTACACATAAATGACTTAAGTGTGTAATTCTTAGGTTATATGCAAGTATGTGAAGGGTATAAGTCAGTGTTAATCATGACATAATCGTTTATCCTTAATGCTTTTTTATTTTTTTGTTTTCATTTTTTTATTTTTTTTTATTTTTTTGTTTTTGTTTTTGTTTTTGTTTTTGTTTTTTGTTTTTAAATATAAAACCCAGCAAGTATACGTGCACAGTGTCACATGCTAATGCTTATCCCCCTAACTAAAGTGAAACATTGTCTTCAATGTGAAAGCATATGAGAGATAGAAAAGATGTGCATGGGAGAAGTATGACGTACTTGGGTGGAGAAGTAATGGAAAAGAAAAATTGAAACTATAGAAAAATGTACCTGAAAATTAACTAAAGATAAAATAAGGTAGAAAAAAATGAAAAGAAGGGAAAGAAAAACATCACAGTTGTTTGGCGGAGGCTCTGGAGGAATTTCGTTTGGTGGGTGTAGGTCTATAAATTGAACTAGCGGGTCTCTAAATTTGAGCCACCACAATGAACATGTGCATATTGAATTTCTTGTTTTAACAAGAAAGGATCTTTATTAAGCATATTTTTTAAGAAATTTACTTCTTTACGAACTAGTTTTTGAGGAAAAGTTGTTAGAACAGTTACCTTTAGTTCTTTAGAAGCATTAGCATTAAAAGTTTTTCCTAGTTCCTTGAAAGTTAGACATTCACCATTCTGCTCACCCTTTTATCGGGCGTACCAATCATCTTACCACTGCGGGGATTTGCTTCAGCATTGGACTCCTTGACATTTATTCCAATTGGGAGTGACAGTTTCATGACTGCCAAGCTCTGAAGGTAAGATACCACAAGTTGGTACTCCTTATTAGTATCAACCTCCTCATTAACTAACTACTTCACTTCTAGGCCCTCTTCCTCTGATTTTTCTTTGAATTCATCTGTCTTAGCTATAACTTCATACGCCAGGACAACTGGTTTTCTGTTGATGAGCATCTCAGGTTAGGAAACTTCTTTCCCACTTCTCAAAGTAATGACGACCTCTGCTGTCTCAAGAGAAACATTATGTATTTTCTGTTGTTGTTGGTATTCTTGCGAACTAACTGAGGTTCCACCGAAAATTTCCCTTTTTCTATGATATCCAACTGCGTGCTTATTGCATTAGCGGCGTCCCACAATTCATTTACGTCCTGAGTATACTGATGGATTTGAATTTGCACGAAACTACTGGAAGGCATCCTCAAGATACATCCCTGGTGGAGCAGGTACTGCATTAAATTGAAATCCTGATGACGCACAACTATTAGGGATCTGTTGTGGCTGATACTGAGGCGAAATAATGTCTGGATAATATGTTGGCTCATATTTATCTCCACCACTGATTGTGCTGATAGGTTGTACTGTCATGAGTGCCTGATTATATCGTGTATTCCATTGTTGGACACTTTCAGTTAGGTAATCAATGAATGATAGTTCCTGATCCGATTCCTTGCTAAAGAGTTCTCCATTGCACATGGTCTGGAAAAAAATGCTTGTAGTTAGGAGTAAGAGCTGTATAGAAAAAAATTAACTAACCTCCATGATTCAAACCCGTGATGTGGACAAGTACTTAGCAGATCCTTGAATCTCTTTCAGCAAGCCCGAAAAGTCTCATCACCCTTCTACATAAACTGAATAATCTGTTCCTACAAAAATTAAGTTCTCTGTGAGGGACAAAACCTATGTAGAAATTCACGCTCCATATCAGCCCAATTAGATATAGAGTGAGGTCTCAAAGATTTAAACCATATCTACACCCTATCCTTCAAAGAGGCAAGAAATAAATGCAGTCTAGTAGATTCATCAGTTCTAACACGAGAGAAAAAAATATTGCAAGTCAATTCAAATTCCGTTAGGTGTTGATGAGGGCACTCAGATTTCGTCCTGTAGAACTGAGGTAGCAATGACTTCCTCCCGCGCTGCATTATGAAATTATGTTCGTCCTTAGATAAAGCAGTGTAAGATGGTGCAGTGGTGTATTGAAGCTGCAAAAAATCCATAAGTGTGCGTGGTGCAGGTGAAGCCATACTTTTTTTCAAAGCTCAATTCGTTTTTTTTTTTTAATTCTTTTAATTCTTTTTATTTTTCATGAGACTATTTAAAATGACAGAAAAAACACTAATTTGAGACTAAGACCGACATTCCCTAGCAACGGTGCCAAAACTTGACTCACTTGAGAAATGAGCAGCTCTGAAGGAAAAATTATGCACGAATTACAAATTGGTGCCGATTTTAGCTTCTGATAATTTTCTCACGATAAAAAATATCAAAAATTCATAAATTGCTCAATAAAACCCAAATATTATAAATAGGACATCGTGTTAAAATATTTAGAGTAAATAGATATTTAATTAAAAATATAAGTCCCAATGCACGAATTAAAGCACCTAATTACGTAGTTTAAACGCCTAATCATGGTTAAGCATAAAAATCCTACAAATAGATCCCACCTTAATTGAAAAGCCATAAGTTATTCATGTAAAGTAAGGAATAGGTCAAAATCAGGTTGAAATTTCGCTGTTGACTGAGTTCGGTTGACCATTTCGAAATGACAAGACAAATTCGATCACCATTACATTGACTTTGACCTTCGGTCGACCATCATTTTTAAGCTGAGGAATTTTGGTTGACCGAAGTTGTAACGACCTGAAGAATAATGTTATTTAAATAATAAAGAGGAAGGGAAATGGGAATTTGAAGTGGGTGATCATGTATTTCTGAAAATCGCACCATTGAAGGGGATCATGAGGTTTGGGAAGAAGGGTAAGTTGAGCCTTAGGTTCATTGGCCCATTTGAGATACTCGAGAAAATTGGGTCAGTGGCCTATTAGTTAGCTCTACCACCATTTTTATTCAGAATTCATGACGTGTTTCATGTCTTTATGTTAAGGAAATACGTCTCGGATCCTTCCCATATCATTAGCTATATAGAATTAGAATTCAGTCGTGATTTAGCGTATGAAGAAGCTCCAGTGCGGATCCTAGATAGAAAGGAACATGTATTGCGTAGCAAAAGAATACCGTTTGTGAAAGTCTTGTGGACGAATCACGTGATAGAGGAAGCTTCGTGGGAACTTGAAGATAAAATTAGACAGAAATATCCCCACTTATTCGATGAATTATAATAGTAATGTATATATTTAGGGTAGTAGTTTTATTTTGTTTAGTATAGTGTAATTGTAATGTAGTGTATAGGATAGGTAGTATTTTGGTTTTGGGGGAAATTTTCTTTTATAATTGTAATCTCCCAAAACTACCCATGTAACCATGGTATTCCTCAGCCATAAGTGAGGGTAGGTAATAAAATAAGTAGATTGGTTTGCCTTCTAAGAAGGAGGAATCATATGAATAATAAATTTCGAGGACAAAATTTTATATGGAGGGGAGAATGTAACGACCTGAAGAATAATGTTATTTAAATAATAAAGAGAAAGGGAAATGGGAACAGAAATAGAAGGAGGCAGCAGACTTCATCGACGAACGTTTTGCATTCGTCCACGACATTGCATTTTAGATATAATAATCCAAGGAATTTTTTCATGGCCTTGTCGACGAACATAGGGGATTCGTTAATGAGGGTACAAGAGGGTCTCGTTGACAAGGGCATGTTTCTTCAATGAGAAGATACTGAGAGGATGTTTGGGCGATTCTGAATTTCATCGATGAAGGGGAGAGTTTCTCGACGAATTTCTTCTTAAACTCATCGACGAGATGACGTGGCTCGTCTACGAAGGCCACAGTATAAATAGCCCTAAACTTAGTTTAATAGCAGAAAAATCAACGTAAACTCTCCCTCTTCTCTTTTCTACTGTCCTTCCCCCTTCTCTCCTCGATTTCAGTCCCGTTAGATGCCAGATCGACGATATGAGGCCACCATGATGCTCCTGGCAAAGTTCTCTCTAAGTTTACCGAGGCGGATCGTCGGTGGGATCAAGTTGAATTTCTTCCCAAAATCAGGGTAAGACCTTTTATTCAATTTTTGGCCTTCTGGTAGTTGTAAGAAATGATGGAGACAAAGAAATAATGATATTCTATTCTAGAAAATGTTGTTTTCAGGGTGTTGAGTAGGAAGCCTTGCGGGTGTTGGACCAGTATACCATAGGGGCTTTCCAGTAGTCAGGTAAGGGAAACATGTTATGCTAGGAAACTTCATTACGATTTCAGTACAAAATATAGGTTGTTATCAAATTATTATTCAGATTATATATATATTTACAGTTTCCAGAATCTTATAATATTAATATTTATTTGTGTGGCTTGAGATGATAATATAATAGTACTATATTTATAGAATTTGTGTATACCATGTTTATAGTTAATAATAGAAATACCATAAGATTTGCATATTATAAAATGATGAATTTTTCGGTGTACAGTATACTCAGAAATATGCATTTTCAGTAATTCCAAATAATATGTTTATCTGTACCATAGCGCCCTGATATACAGATATTTAGACAGCAGTTCAGTTATACAGATATTAGATTTTCAGTCAGTTTATTTAGAATTTCAGATAAATTCTATGAGGTTATGGTTATTTTAGAAACCATAGTAAAAATAGTATATTACAGATATCAATTACCTATATAGTATCAGACCCTAATGGACTAGACAACAGAGCACGGTACCGTAGCTACAAATATTCAGTTCAGAGTGCAACGACTTTACTCAGATAGTAAGTGGTATGAGGTCGATCGTGCCCACGTCGGGACAGACTCTCCATCAAATATGGATTGAGAGGGCCGATCAAACTGTCAGAGTTTAGTTGACTTACCCTGGTAGGCCAGCCAAGATAGGTCCCGCCTTCGGGCCGTACAACCCTGTTATGAGGGGTTAAATCATGACATACAACCATCCAGGGAAATTTTCTCAGATACTATAAGTATAAGTAGATTTCCATAAATAGTAGTAGTATTATGAAAAGTAAATTTATATGGTTTTAATATATGTTATTTATACCAGCATTTATAATTTCAGTTATCCATGATATTATTTCTAAATCAGATTATAAATACAGAAGTATAACTCAGTAGCCACACACTAGAAATAGCATGTTTCGTCTTATTGAGCATTGGATCATCCCAGTGTTGAATTGTTTTTCAAGTGAACCAGCTAGGCGAGCAGAGTAGGCTCGCAGGTAGAGGGGCTGTTGTATTGCACTTTTTGAGAGTGAGTATTATTTTTGGGTGACATGTTTTGTAAACCCTTGGTATCAGTAAGGGTAGTTTCGTGAGAACAGTGATGTTTGTTTATTGTGGGTTGATTTGACACTATGGTATTGTATTATGTGTGGATTTGTTTTATATGATTGGCTTTCCGCTATTTAGGTTAATGTTTGATATTAAAATAGGAAAAAAGATTTTTTTTTTAGCAGGTCGTTTCAGAAGCACCTTCGATCTACCCACTAATCAACCAAACTCGAAACTGAATGCATTTTGGTTGACCAACCATTTCAGAACAAAAACATTTCGGTCGACCAATCCCTGGAAACTGAAATGTCACATACAGCTTTGGTCGGCTACTCTATGCTACGGTCGACCGAATAGACATGGACTGTGAAGAATTTGAAGCATCGGTCGACCGAACTTCTCCTTTAGTCGACCGAACCTTGCAGGCCAATATATATTGGCCGCGTGAAAAGCTCATTTTCACCTCAAAATTAGAGAGCCTTCCTCTGTTTCTTTAGCCTTTCTCCTAAACCCTTACTCCGGCCCCAAAATCATTCCACCATTCTCCATGGCTAGGCCATATGAACGTGTTGATGCTCAGGAGGTGGCCTACGCACAAGACAACTAGTTCATCTTGGATTAGGCATGAATCAGATATATGAGGGAATTCCATCCCAAGGCGGTCATATTAGGTAAGGTCCTTGATCTCTCTTTTATGGCACAACATTTCAGTAACGTTATGGACATGTTTAGATATGAGGGGTGGGAGTCACTTATGACATATCAGCCCAGTGGGCATTATCCCACCATTGTTAGACTATTTTATGCTTATCTGGAAAATGATGAGGATGGATGTTACTCTTGAGTTCTGGAGACCGACATCAGATTTGATGTTGAGTATCTATCTGACATTCTTGATATTGGGTGGAGAGATTTTGAGTGTCCTAATTCGGTGTCCTTCTGGATAAATGAACACGCTATTGGGATGTTTGCAAACCTAGTTATGACTGTCCCACATGCAAACCCCAATCACCCTCCAGACTATAGGTCCCTCACCTTAGAAGCCAAGGTAGTTGATCATTTGATTACATATAATATTCTGCCTAAGGCAGGGTCTAGAATGCATGTATCCTTTCTAGATTGCTTTATCATGTGGTGTCTGTTCACTAGAAAGAAACTTGACCTACCAAGTTTAATGATGAGATGGATGCTGGCTAAGATTGTTGGGTGTAGGATCATCATGCCTTATGGGAGGATTTTAAACAGACTATTCTTGAGGATGGAAGTAACTCGATCGAACCTTGCCATGCTTAAGAGAAAAAGGAACACAAATATGTTCTCCTCGGTTACCTTGAAGCTGATGGGGTATGAGCTAGTTGGTAACATGTGGTTGCCCACGGGTGGTAGGAGACAGGCAGATCAGGAAGAAGTTCCACAGGAGGTGCCACCACGACCTGCACAGCCGTCAAATGCTGACTTGATGGCAGCCATCATAGGATTTGCTGATTCATTTGCTCAGTATAGAGATTCTTAGTATTAGATCACCCATACCATACAATTAGATATCAGGGAGTTAAGAGATATGGCCTCATCATCCAATGCACAGTACACTGCTCTTCGTAATGAGTTCAGAGAGTTTTCGATCTCTTCAGAGCACAGGTACAGGGAGCTAGAGAGGCCCATGGCTGTTAATTTCAATGAGCTGAATGACCGTATTTATGAGATGCACGATGATGGAGATAAGGAGCATATGGAAATTTCCCAAGATGGAGGAGATGATTCTGATGATGGGGATGGCGCATAGACTTAGAGAGAGCACCCCACAAAAACTAAAAATAATAATAATAATAATAATAATAATAATAATAATAATAATAATAATAATAATAATTATAATTATTATTATTATTATTATTATTATTATTATTATTATCATCTGGTTTGTAACTATAAACATCGTACATCATTTTGTTCTTTCTTTTGTTTTTCTGACTGCACTGCACTTTCACCCACTATCCATTTTGATTCTAGCTGGTAGTTGGGTTATTCACTGTTACTTGTATTTTTCGATAGCTATTGCTTGAGGGGGAGCATTTATCCTTCATGCCTATTATATTAAAATGCTTTCATGATCTTACCTTATGCATATCCATATGCTATGCTCTGATCTTTACCATGTATATTCACTGATGGGTGGTTTACAGTTTATATGGACTGTTGATTGTACTACTGTATAGCATGCATAGTCTAGAATGCCTCTTGTATGGAGGATGCAGTGGATGTGAATTGCATGTTGGTAGTTGTCTGTAGGTTCTTGCGTGCTTATACTGAATTATAAATTGCTTGTTTGAACTCATCAGGTACAAGTTTTAAGGGAAAATGTCTAATTTACAGGCGACATGCCACCGAAATTTTGAAAAATTTTACAAAATAAAACCAAGTACAATGATGATGATGATAAAATAAAGTCAAAACATTTTTGAAAGGATGAGTGGAAATTAATTAAATATCAAATTGCATTCTTACATAATCATTAGATGCTTAGGGAATCTAAGATAGTTGCTTATACTACTTGGTTTGTAAAATGAAAGAATTTTTTGATATGTATAAGCACTTAAAAGTATCTAAGCTATCATTCAAATTGAAAGGGGGAGTATCTAAAACGTAAATTCCTTTCATGTTCTGCTCACCAATATTTTTAGCTTAGATGCGTATTGAAATTAAATGTGGCATGTGCTTCCTTATAGAACTATTTTTTGAATATCTAGTGTAAACATATTCATGGTTGCCACTTGGTTCTTGTGTTCGCCATATGATCTTGCATGTGACTAATAAATCCTTAGGATCAATATGGTTATACTTTTCTAGTCATGTTTTTATGTGTGCCTAAATGAGATACTAGAAAATTTTTGCTTGCATGATTCTTAAAGTTTCTTTTTCAGCAAGTACTACCCCAGTTTCTTTTGACGTTATCATAAGGGGGGCTATACCTATACTTATATGCCCATATATATTTCTTCTGGCAAGAAATACATCTATTTGTGACATATTTTACCTTCTTGCTTGTGTGCTACACTTTTAAATCAAAAAGGGGGAGTGTGTTAAAGGGGAATTTTTTTTTTTTGGGGACTACATTTCTCAAGCTAAGATTTTTTTAAGACATCATATATTTTCCTTAGCTTAACACTTTTGCTGATGTTAAAAGGGGGAGAGGTTTTCTTGAGCAAAATGCATGAGTGCACCTTATATCTAAATGCAATTGATACTGTCGTTTGTCTTATGTCTTCTTTTCTAAATTTGCCTATACTATGATGCCTATTTTCATGATATGCATATTCTTAGGGGGGGGGGGGGTCTCTTCAGGCTGGACCCATTTTGCTCATGAGTGTTTGTCATTATAAAAAGGGAGAGATTGTTGACTTTGTGAGTCCGAACTCTGTTTTGATGCGGATGAAACACAGTGAACTTGTGTGTGTACTTAGCATGTGCACAGGTCTACAATTGAGATCACACATAAGGGACAGGGAGTATAGAGGCCAAGACGGATAATACACATACACCTAGCATATTCCATTAAGTGAAGAGCATGAAGATTGAAGACATTTTTGTTCTTATTGTAATTGCATTTAGTTTTTGGGTCTGTAATAATGGACTGTAATATTTGCATGTCATGCATGATAGGGTATATGCTCAAGAGGCCTTAGAATGACCATTCGAATCATCAACCATATAGCCTAAAAAGCCTTATGTATAAGAACTCTGGGTTGATGAATCATTGAGACCAAAACAGGGCTTCAATTCACATCTAAGTGGTCTTGGTCGACCGAACCTAAAGCTACATTGAAGCTTCAGCCAACCGAACTGAAGTCAACATTTTGAATTTGGTTGGTCGACCATTTTCAAATGAACTGGGCACATACGGTCAACTAAATTGACATGTGGGGAATTCCCAACGTCCTGATCAACCGAAATCTTAGTTCAAATTTGGCCTGGTCGACCGAACCTCTAAATTTGGTCATCTGAACATGCTCTGGTCAACCGAACCTCGGAAGGTTCAAAATTGCCTTAATCTGGTCGACCAAAACCTTAGTTCAAAAATGCCATGGTCGACCGAAATTAGTGATATGGTCGATCGAACCTCAAATCTGGTTGACCGAACCTCTCAGGTTGGAAAATTTTTACCACAGTAAATCAAGGTTAATTTTCATTAAACTCAATTAAATATTTTTGAAAATACCCAGCGTGTCCCCAACGATTATATTTTTTCCCAACTCTATATATACCTCCTCATTTTGTCATAATTAAGAGAGGATTAGGGTTTTAGATTAGCCAAATTTTTCTGAAAATTTTATTGGGAAAAATCATTCATACTCCCATGTCTTTTCAAATATATTGCCAAAATCTACCTCACATATTCATCTACCCATTTATTTTGAGTGAGATTAGTTTTTCATATTCATCTTACAAGCTTAAACTCTCCCTCACTTGTATTTGATTATGTATTGATTTTTGGAGAGTAGTTTAAAGTTTTTCCCATAATATTTCACTAATAAATATTGGATTGGGAAAAAATCTTACTTGGCTTAAGATCTTGCATCCTTATTGCAAGGTTCATAAGCTTACTTTGTGTTTTGACAAAAATATTTTTAGCACGCTTAAACCCTAATATCTATTGTGCTTTACATTTGAGAAATATTATCGTGATATTTGTTTAGGGTTGTAGAGACTGTTTGACTATTCACATTACAAGCATATTAGATTGATATCAAAACACACATTGACATACATACTATTGAGAGTTAACACATTGGTTAACAAAATCTCACTTGAGCTTCACATCCTATCATTTATTAGTGCATTGATTACATCGTGCATATTGGTACATATCTGCTTGTATTAGAAGCATATTTGTTTGTACACAAATTTCAATTATCTGTTGTATTCTAGGCGTGGCTGAGGGGGTTTGATCTAACCTGGAAGGATCAGTTGTTAGGGCCTTCTTCACCCCGCAAGGAGAGTGTGTAAAGCTTGAGGTCAGCCTTGCTTTAATTTGACCTGGTTGTATTAGGTGCCACTCCACCCATTAAGAGAGCTTTAGTGGAATCCTCTTACTTGAGAGCTTGAGGCGGGGACGTAGGCATTGTTGGCCGAACCCCGATAACATTTCTTGTGTCTACTTTTAATTTTCGCATTTAAATCTTTGCACATGAATGTTTGCGTTTGATTGTTTTAATATTTAATTAAGTTTATGATTATATAGAAAGACCCTAGGTTTGTGTGATACTGCTGCTGGAATTTGAATTGACTTAGGAAGAAAATTTTAAATACCCAATTCACCCCCCTCTTGGGAATACACCAATTCCAACAGGGGAGCTCAGGTTCAAAACTTGAGAGGGATGGGGAAAGGTATCTGCACTTACATAGAAAAGGGGCTGACAAGTGAGTTTAAGAATTGAATGAAACGAAAAGGGGGGAGCTACATGCTTTACCTCTTCTTCCCACTCCCCCTTTTTTCTTTTCCTTGCTTTGAGTCTATTTGGGTTCTCTGGTTCTGGTCCCCAAGTTTTGGTTCTCTAGTCCCAGCTTTTTGTGATTCAGTAACTCCGTTTCTGAACCTCAGTGGTTCATAGTTTTCTCTCTGCTCTCCGCACTATATAGTGTGGAGTTTTTTTTCTGCTCTCAGTTTAGCGGAGCCCCTTATCTTTGATTCACTTTTTATCTCGGCAAAACCCTCCTCTCTCTAACTTTTTCCTTTTTGAATTTGGGCAGGGTGCTACTGCTTTCTTCTGTGTGTCTTTTCTACAATGAGACTCCATCTTTATTGGGAGTTCGAGAATGCTTTTTGTCGCCAATTCCCTTAACAAAATTCCCCTTTAACGAACTGTGGCAGGGAATAATTCTCTTTAAGAACTCACACATGTGAATTTATTTTTGATTTATTTTATTTTTTTGAATTTCTGTTAACTAACTATGCCATTCCTCTCATGTGCGTAGATGAATTCGAGGGAAAATCCTAGCTGGTAGCAGGGCATTGGAGGGAATGACATCTGTTATTTAATTTTTATTTTTTTGTAATTTTTCTTTTTTGCTTTGTGGTGATGTACCCCCAAGTTGCTTCACCCTGTAACTCTTATTTGTGCCAATGTTTCGTTTTCCTTTCCCTGTAATTACCTGTTGTAACCTATATTTCCCTCAGTAACTCTTATTTTACATTTTTTGTATGTTTAAACACTCACGTGTACATGCGTGACCTTTTTCTTGAATAATGATGTATGCATTTTTTAATTGTGACTCTAGAGTTGACTCATTTTGACCAAACAAGCCGGTTAATAGGATTTTAATTTAATACCCAAACAAAACCGGTTCTAAAATTAAGACCCAATTTAAAACCAAAAACTCATTTTGAATGATTTTAATTAACAAATCCCTAGACTCAAATTTCAAAATTCAAAAGCCCAATTTTCCAGAACTTAGTTTTTTGTGAAATCAATTAGAAGATTTGAAGAAATCTTGAAGAACTCAAAACAATCCCAACCTTAAACTAGAATACTCAACTTTCAGTCTAATTAAAATAGAAGGACTAAATCCTTTGGAAAACCACAAATTTAACTAAAAATTCAAAGAACTTATTTTCAAGATTGAAACCACGGACTCCAACTTTGACTTCAAGACTCGAACTCTAAGCTAAACAAGATTATTATGTCTCAACTAAAAGGGCCACTAAATGGGATTGATTTGCAACCAAAGGGATCCATGCTAGGATTATAAATAAGAATCAAGAAGACTTAACATGATTTGGAGAGACTCTATTTCTTTTTTGGAAAAATCTTCAAGGAACTCGACTAATTAAAAGGACTCAATTTTTTGGAAATCATGGGTACACAGGGTGTTAATTTTAGAACTCAGGGTTATTCGGAGCTCAAAGTTGAGTCTTATTTTATTGAGCTTCTTTGGGGTGGCCTAGTTAAAATTATGGTGTCTACAGCTGCCCATTTTTGTAGCTTCGTTACTTCAATATGATAGGAACTTTCCTATGTAATTTGAAGCAACAAGTCTGTAAAGATAAATGACACCTATTTTGAATAGGCCACAACTTTAGTCAATCAGGTGTTACTTCTGCCAATCAAGGATGTGAGAAGGGCGAACATGGTGTAGTGGGAATGTTGCACAAGTTTTATTTTTTATTTATTTTTTAATTTTGTTAATTTTTTTTGTTAATGACTTGTGGGTAGTATGGAATCGTAGAAGGGGAGAAAGTGGCTTGCATCAAGTGTGATAATTCAAGTCATAGCAGGTATGACGACCTGAGCCTAAACTTTCCTATGATGGCTTGTTGTGGATGTGAAAATTTGAGCCATGGTGGGTTCTGCGACCCGAGCCAAAACTTTCCTATGATGGCTTGCTGTGGATGTGAAAATCCGAGCCATGAGAGGTTCTGCGACTCGAGCCAAAACTTTCCTATGATGGCTCACCGCAGTCGTGAAAATCCGAGCCATAATGGGTTCATCCGACCAAGCCAAAATTTCTCCAAGATGGTTTACTACGAATATGAAAATCCAAGCCACAGCGGGTTCTTTGACCCAAGCCAAAATTGTTCAAGATGGCTTGCAATGAATGTGAAAATCCAAGCCACAACGGGTTCACTGACCTGAGCCAAAACTTCTATAAGATGGCTTGATACGAATGTGATAATCCGAGCCACAGCGGGTTCATCGACCCGAGCCAAAACTTCTCTAAGATGGCTTGCTACAGATGTGATAATCCAAGCCATAGTGGGTTCACCGACTTGAGCCAAAATTTCTCCAAGATGGCTTGCTACGAATGTGAAAATTTGAGCCATGGCGGGTTCTATGACCCGAGCCAAAATTTCTCTAAGATGGCTTGCTACGAATATGAAAATTCGAGCCATGGTGGGTTCACCGACTCGAGCCAAAACTTCTCCAAGATGGCTTGCTATGAATGTGAAAATTTGAGCCACGACGGGTTCTCTGACTTGAGCCAAAATTTCTCCAAGATGGCTTTCTATGAATGTGAAAATATGAGCCACAGTAGGTTCTCTGACCTGAGCCAAAATTTCTCCAAGATGGCTTGCTACGAATGTGAAAATTCGAGTCATGGCGGGTTCACCGACCCGAGCCAAAACTTGTAAGATGTATTTAGGTGTAGTTTGTAGAAAACGGTTACTCCAGTGGGGATGTCCACTCTGGGGGTCGGTTCTAAGGTCCCAAATGAATGCATGGGTTGGTTTGTCTCTGGGGTCAACTGCCCCAGTTTTTAACAAAATCAGAATTGCTCAATTAGTTATTCAACCAGACAAGTATGAATGGTGCTTTGTGCTATGTGCATACATGTTGATACTTATGATGCCTACATGAGGGGACAAGCATGCATGTTGATGTGATATGCTTTGTATGCAAATGCATGAATCCTTTTTCCTACCGTGCCTGTGACCGCGGTGACCCTAACTTTGATCTAGGCCATGTTGCCAAATTTTGAAAAGGTGTCGGAACCGGCTCTACTGAAGCTTAGCACAAAATTTGCCCCTATCGGATGCCCTCGGTCCTGGTCATCTGAAATCTGCCCTAGTATTTACTATCACCAACTTGGTGATATTTCTGACTCCATCAAACATTTGAACTCTGTCCTAGTATTTTCCAGTTCAATGTATAAAAACATCTGAGTTGGCTTCAGTGGAACTTAACATGAAATCTGCCCCTATTAGGTGTGCCCATACCTGCTTCAAGTCACATTTTTGCATGCCACTCGAATGGATGAGTCTTGAAATGGACTCCCAAAGCTTGCCACGAAATCTGTTCCAGTATATTGGTGATTTTGAACCCTTTTTGACTATCCATTCTTTCTTTGGGGATTTTTGGAAATCAAGTAAACTTTTGGTAATGAACATGATTATACATTTATGACATCAATTTGTTAAATCAAGAGATCAATTTATGCAAACACGGTTGTTTCACTATGTTCACAAGTTATTTTTGGAAAGGGATGAATTTTACACCAGTGTCCCGAAGTTCTATAATATTAATCAACTAAATTTCCCCCTTTTCGCAAATTGTCCCAGTTTCATCAAAGGAGACCTCATTTTTTCTTTAATTCTGTGAACCAAACGATACTCTTTTGTCCAATCGTTTGTCCATGATCCAATTGGGTATTACTCATGTTTCGATCTCTAGATGGTCTTAAGACTTGGGACGAAATGTTGTGTAACGACCCCAATTTTCCTACTATATATTTTTTATACTATTAACACTCCAATACCATAATGCATAGTCAAAGTCCACCCAGACCCTTAGGTACTGGGGATTTACCTGTTTATACATACATGTGATCTAAGCAGCAGAACTATAACATAATTTATATACCATACCAGAGTTTTATTGTTTATATATCCCATAAATCCATCCCGTCCTCGACTCGACTACTTACCCTGCAATTGGGTAATACCGATGAACTCCTCTATCACGGAGCTCGCTCCCCTTGCCTGTATGAATTTCCTAAAATATTTGCAATGCTAGGGTGAGACACCTCTTAATAAGGGAAATAGACTAATATCAGTGTGTGACAACGTGAGTTTTATCAT
Organism: Malania oleifera; assembly: GCF_029873635.1. Taxonomy (NCBI): domain Eukaryota; kingdom Viridiplantae; phylum Streptophyta; class Magnoliopsida; order Santalales; family Ximeniaceae; genus Malania; species Malania oleifera. The sequence goes on along the minus strand of NC_080423.1, from coordinate 80,092,909 downwards.
ATTATCAACATATACTGCAAATAATACAATTGTAATACAACTTAAGTTGTAATTGGTAATACAGGAAAATATTTACTCATAAACATAATCTTACTATATCATAATGAATTATCGTATCATTTAAATCATCTGTTAAATCTATATATTAATGGATTTATATCCTGGATGTAAATCTGCATATCATGGATTCACCCCTCATGATCTGGGTTGTGTGGTCCGTAGGCTGGACTTAACTCTGGCATAACACATCTATGCATGATTGCCCACCCATCCTGGCCTACCTACCCTACTACACCATCAAGCCTCTAATAGGTCAGTAACACAATGGGTATCCTACTACACCGCCTACACTTATGGGCTAATCGGACTTTGACCCACACTTTATGAATAGTGTGGTTGCACTGTCGACTATACACCAATTTGGTTCGCCCAACCTTCACTCCGAGAACCTCTAAGGGGGTCAAAACACAGTGGGTATACCTACACTCTGATCTAGCTAGCTAGCAAAGGCATTGTACTCTTAACATACGTAACCATTCGGGTTCTGTTACTATATAATACATTTCTTATAATATATATTTCTGTTCGTAAATAACATTTTCATGTTTCTGAAATAAAATCTGACTTTTACATATTTCTGAATAAAAACTGTTATTTCATAATTTATGAATCATATCATCATAATAAAACTGATCACGACATCTATGCCAGCTGTCATATCTTGGCATCTGTGTCGGCTATATTATCGTGGCATCTGCGCTAGCTAAACTATCACGGCATCTACGCCGGCTGTACTATCATAATATATTGAAAAATATCTTAATTTTTGTACTGAATATCATTTTTCTAAAACTATTGTTAAATCATGCTTTTTCTATGGAAACATAAAATATTCTAATCATGTTATAGGTCTGCAATAAAATTGTTTATACGCACGCCACACAAGTGAGTACTACTATATCATATTATCTGACTTGGAAAACATATTTTATTGACAAAATAATATTAAATCTGAAATCAAGGTTTCCTCAGTTCAACATCAATATTCCTAAAACTAATTATTTCATACATATAATTTCTGAAATAAATACTGTATAATATACGTTAAATTTTCTAAAAATACCTGACTTAATCTATTCCCTTATCTGTTTCCCGTGAAGCTTGTTAAAAACCTTAAATCTTGCCTGTGGCGTTTCAAATTCCAAACCCTGAAATTACATTCACTCCAATTCAATCAACTCAAACCCCTGTATATTAACATCTAACACATTTTCTGGGTTATGAAATTCCAAATAACCACGTAAACCCTAAAATAACTTACTTACCCTAATTTTGGGATGATGCTCAAGAACCTCAAATCAGCATTCCGCTCTGGTTAAGTTGTAGAGAATCTCCCCGGGATCAATGTGGTAACTTCTGATCGTCGAAATGGGGTAAAACAGAGCCGGATCGGAGGAGAGAAGGAGGAGAAACCGAAGTTAGAGAGGGAAAATGAGAGAGAAACTAAAACCCTCACTGAAAATTTGATTTTTGTATAGATATAGGTTGCTTGCCATGTGGCCTCGTCAATGAGACACGTGTACTCATTGACGAGTCGCAGAAGGGTGTTCATCGACAAAGATAATGAGTTCGTCGATGAGCCCTTAATGACATGAATTCCTTACTCTCAGTATCTTCTCGTCGACGAAACATGTGTACTTCGTCGACGAGATATAGAAGGCCATTCGTCGACGAGAACCCTGGGTTCGTCGACGAATGCCTGCTGATGGTCCTTTAATATAATCCCTTTTTCCTTCTTTTATTTTTCTTATTATTATTATTTTTTTTTCGGGTCTCTACATGTTGGCTTAAGGATGTAGGTTTTCAAAAGAAAAGGAAACCATAGCTCAAAAGTCTTCATCCCTGAATGACGTGTTCTGCCCCAATTTGGGGTTTTGCAAAAAAGTTGACCGAACTTGTTAATTTGAACAAGTTGCCTACGTACCAAATCAGTGTTAGGTCATTACATAGTTTAGACTCAACATTGAGTCTAAAAAATCATTTAAGTCAACAACATATGCCAATCTGGTTAGGTCTTTCATTTGGACCGTAATCTAGGCTCTAGATATTGGTTAAAGAAGAAATTGACATATCAAGCTCAAATTTTTAGTCTTCTCAAGGGTAATTTTGGTCAAAGGTCACATTTGAGGTAAATCCTGTATTTTCTTTTCGTTTCTTCTTTTCGTTCTTTTGTCATATTTTGCATTTCCTTTTGCGAAAGAATTATGACTTCATTTTTCATTCGGACTTCGTTTAGGACTAAACTTGTAAACTGCCCCAGTGTGGGGTGTGATAATTTGACGAGTAAATAAGAAATTGAATATTTTAGGCTCAACGAGAATAGAAAAGGGTATTTTCTTTCCTAAGTTTTTCGGGATAGAAAAAAAATGGCCCGCCGTCACGTTGGCATTTTGTTATTGTCTCGCACAATTTACCGGACCCTTGAAAACCCCAACCTAGTTTAATTTTGGGAAATGACTTCTTTGAAGAAAAATGACTTAATTTCCAAGCTTAAAGGGTTTTACAACTGCTAAACAAATGTTTGGTTATTTAGGGAAAAATCGGTCGACCAAAAATGACCATTTGTCATTTAACCAAAACATGAGCAGATAAAAGATCCATGGGGCAACAACATGATCATTTTATTAACTTTCTTTTGAGAGTGTACAAGACTTATAAGCATAATATTTCTTTATAGCATTAGAATTAATAGGGTGTAAGAGGTTGGTTCCGTCCATGTCTTCTAGCAACAGAGTGCCTCCAGAAAATGCTTTCTTCACCACATAAGGCCCTTCATAATTAGGAGTCCATTTGCCGCGAGGGTCAGTATGGATTGGCAAAATCTTCTTCAATACTAGATCTCTCTTCTGGAATTGGCGGGGCCGAACCTTTTTGTTGAAAGCTCTTATCATCCTCCTTTGGTACAGTTGCACATGAGCTATAGTAGCCATTCTTTTCTCCTCAATTAGGTTCAACTGGTCATATCGAGATTGTATCCATTCTGCCTCAGTCAACTTTGCTTCCTTTAGGATCCATAGAGATGGGATTTGAACTTCTATTGAGACCACGACCTCTGAAATTAGGAATAGCTTCCCAAGAGGGGGAGGGGGGTCAATTGGATTCTCTTTGATTTTAATGATTTTTAAAACTTTTGCTTATGATACTAAGAAAAACACAATTGATAAATGATAATCACACTTGAAAATACAGAAATTTAAATTAACAAACCAATTAATGAAACAAAAGCAATTCAATCATTCAACCAAGAATATTAATGCTTTTTGGTAATTTCCCTGTAAATGTTTACCACCTTCTTTGAGTAAGCTCTTAGTATGCACTTCTTTTGATTAAGATTTTCGCAGATTAACCAACGTACTCCCTTTTGGGTTTCCGCAAACAGTTAATCAAAACGTACTTTCTAAGTATTAAAAGTTTTTGTTTGTTTCTCACTTTAAAACCTGCAACCTGCACTTTTAGATCATACAATAGCAGCAAGTAAAAAATATAGAAAGTAAAGAAGAGAGAAAGAGAGAAGGTTTTTACGAGGTTCGGCTTCAACATAGCCTACGTCCTCGCCCTTGAAAAACACCAAAGGGTTCCACTATAGCAATTCCGTTACTGGGTGGAATAACGCCTGTTTACAACCACTCCTTGACCAAGGCTAGAGCCCACCTTCTCCAAACAATATACCCTTGTTTGGTCAACGATCCAACAACCTGGAATCGTCCAAAATCTACAAGATAGATATAAAAAAGATGGTGTACAAGAGAAGCTCACACAAAGAGCAAATTAGTACAAATTGAAAACTATGTACTTTAAAAGATAAATATCAAGAAAGAAATAAACTTTTGAAGCTTTAACAGAGATTTCACCAAATTCCTTTTCTCCAGATGAGAAATCAGTAATCTTTCTTCAGGAATTGATGAGTAGGAAAATCAAAACCACAATACTTTAAGCTTGCAAGAGATTGATCAAAGAGAGATTTTGAGAGCAAGAGAGCTTGAGAGAATTTCAATGCTTGGTGTCATTTTTGATTTACAAGAACCATGAATTTATAGGCTTCAAAGAAATTTTCCTTGTTGCAAAAGTTTCCTTAAAGAGTTTCCCAAGTTGTTAGAAAATTTGGGATTCAAACGGCTATAATTTAAAAAATAAGATTTTTAAAAAATTTTCCCGTTGAACAGTGTTCAGATGTCTGAGGTTTTGAGGTCAGACGTTTGAAGTTCTTGAAACCCTTTGAAAACTTAACTGGACATAGGGTCAGATATCTGAAGAGGAGGTTCATACGTCTGAGGTGCCAGGTTCAGATGTGTGAAGTTGCGAGTTCAGATGTTTGAATTGCTACTGCCTGCTTCTGTTTTGTTCGATAAAATCTTTAGACGTCTGCACTTAATCTTCAGATGTCTAAACATGAAGTTCAGTCATCTGAAGTTGCTACTTCGGATATCTGAACTGAAAAGTTCAGTAATCTAATCTGCCATGAACCTGTTTTTAGAAAATATTTTTCTTTAAAAACTGATTTGCTCTCTTATGATTTATACAAGACTTATTTCAGAATTCTCAAATAGATCTTTAAGTCCACATAATCTCTTTGACAAGCTTCAAAACATATTTCAAATGATATTTTAGCTTTTGAAATACTTACAAACATGTCTCCTAAGCCTTCATAAGACATGCTTGAGTTCTTTCTCATTCTTTGCTCTTGAGGTTCTTTGAAAAATTTTCTTGAGCTTGAAATATCTGAGTTTCTCTTTGGATTATTGAATAGTTGTCTAATACTTGATTCATACTTGATCTTCACTTGAACCACACTTGATCTTTTCTTGAACCATACTTGAACTTTACTTGAACCGTACTAGAACTTCACTTGAACTATACTTGATCCATATATCCTGAAACACAAAAGCTCAACCTTTCCAAGTTAAATAGTCCTTCGTTTGTTATCCCCAAAACCAATTGAAAGACCCTTTTTGGCCAACAATCTTCCCCTTTTTGATGATGACAAACAAGGAGTAAAGATAAAGGTTTTATGAAAAATGAAGTACTCCCCCTTACTATGAACATTAATAAGCAAGCATATAAAAATTAAATACTCCCCCTTGCTATAAGCCATAGAAAATTTATCATGTGTTCCATATATGTTGCAAGCATAGAAATAGAAGTTCATCATATATCCATGTTCATGTGTTCATCATATATCCATGTTCATGTGTTCATCATATATATGTTAAGTTCTCATGTAGTTTATTCATCAAGTTCTCAAGGTTTATCTTTACTAAGCACTCTCTCCCCCTTTGTCATTAGTAAAAAAGAGTACCAAAAGTTATGAAGAACCATCAAAAAGGCATTCTTATAAAAGGTAATCAATACAAAGAAGCAATACAGAGAAGTTTCATATGTTCTCATACAAAAATAGAAATACAAAAAAAAGTTGCATTGTAGCATGATTACAGATATTTGAGTTACATAAGACTTGAGACTTTATGACAAAAAAATTTTCATAGTAGCCTAAGCTAGATAACTTCTAACTATCCTAGTCTTCTTCTTCAGAGCCATCTCCTTTCTCTTCTTCTTCTTCTTCTTCTCCTTCTTATTAGGTTCCTTCTTCTTCAGTATTCCCTTCATCACCTTCTTCTTTAGAATTTCCTTCTTTTTCTATAGAGTCATCATCATCATCATCTCCACTCTGAGGAGCAGAGCTAATGTCCATGGGATCACTTCCATTAGAAGATTTTGCATGAAATTGTTCTATATGAGTGACCCTCTTGTCAAGTGATGTGACTTTTTCTTTAATGTTCTGAAGTCCAGTGCATACTTCATATGAAAAATTGGAGAAATCCTTTTGAAAGGATAGGAACCATGAAGGTGTGTCTTGAGATGAGCCAAGGTCCTGTGTAGAAGAAGATTGTGCGGCTGTTGATACTGGTGCAGAGGCTGAGGTTGTGGCTAAAGCTGAGGCTGCTGCAGAGGCAGGTGGTGCATAAGTAGTCCTTCCTAGTTTCAAGTACCATCCTGAACTTCCCTTGTCATACCCCATTTTCTTGAGGGAAGTTTCGTTAAAAAGATCATATCGAGTTCTTTTTTTGAAAAACTCAGAGATATTTGTAATATTAAGATGAGTAAAAAGAAGAGTAAGAATTCCTCCGTAAGGAAGAATGACTCGATTAGATTCCAGTTTGGTGGTCCACATCCACCTAATGATTAACCTAGCCAAATCTAGTTTCTTTCCTTTGAGCAGAAACAAAGAACAAAGCATTTGATATAAGAAAGATGATCAAAAGAGCCTTGTTTTGGTATGATATTTTTTGAAACTAGTTTATGGAGAATCTGGCCTTTTAAATTTAGTTACTTGTACAGTGGAGGATGTGCAAAATAAATGGGTTCATTTTCCATGATCAGTGGAAGAAAAGCTTCAGGAGTGAATCCTTGTTCTAGGATCCAAGATTGAGCAAACATAGGACAATTAAATTCTCCTAGAGTAATTTTGAAACGGGAGACAATATTTCAGAATTCAGCAGTATTTTCTTTCCTTTAGCTTTCGACGAAAAAAATCCCATTTTCATATGTCATATTCACATAGAAAATTTTGACCAGATGAGGAAAACACCCTTTGGGTTGTTGAGTGATGAAATCAAGACAACCAATATCACGAAATAATGTAAGAATATCTGGAAATTCAGTAGCGAAGAAAGATACATCCAAGATTTAACCTAAGATTGGTTCTACAGAACTTAGTGAGTTTCGATAACAGATTCGAGCTCGAGGAGCAACCAACCATTTTTCAATATTTTGAGTATCCTTCCCTGATGAAGAACCATTGTTTGCAGTCTGCTTGATTCGAGGCATGAAGACACGAGATTTTGGTTACCCTAGGTTTCGTGGGATGAATCCTTGTAAGGTAGAGGCTTTGAATTAAAGTGAGAATGAGAGAAGATGAAGAGTGAGATGTTCAGATGAATGAAACAAACAACTTCAGAAGTCTGAAGTTTAGGGTTTAGTGCGCTAAAGGTATTTAAAATTCACGACTTTAGATGTCTGAAGATTTTAATGCTTGTAATTTGAAAAGTCAGTAGGCGCTCAGACGTCTGAAGTCCCAGGTTCAATCATCTGAACCCTTCTGCTACAGTGTTCAGATGTCTGGGGTGTGAAGTTCAGATGTCTGAAGTGTATAAAAATTTTGAATTTTCACTTCTAATATACTTCTTTGCTATGGATTAACCCAAGTTCTCTCCTAATATGTATAAATCTTTCTTCACTTAGAGGTTTTGTAAATATATCAGCCCATTGATCACTTGTATTTATAAATTCAAGAATTATATCCTCTTTTTGAACATTTTCTCTCAAAAAATGATGTTTTATGTCTATATGTTTAGTTCTTGAGTGTGAAATTGGGTTTTTAGATATGTTTATAGCACTTGTATTATCACACTTTACTGATATTGTCTTATACTCTAGATTAAAATCTTTTAATTGTTGTTTCATATATAAGTTTTGTGCACAACAACTTCCCGCTGCCACATATTCAGCTTCGGTGGTTGATAAGGCTATAGAATTTTGTTTCTTTGAGAACCATGATACTAAGGATGGTCCTAGAAAGTGACATGTGCCACTTGTACTTTTTCTATCAATCTTACATCCGGCATAATCAGCATCGGAGTAACTTATCATATTAAAATCAGTGTCCTTTGGATACCATAACCCTAGATCAAGTGATCCTAACAAATACCTAAGAATTCTCTTGACTACTGTTAAGTGAGATTCCTTGGGTGCTGATTGAAATCTAGCACACATACACACACTAAACATAATATCAGGCCTACTAGCAGTTAAATATAGTAAGCTACCAATAATTCCTCTATAGTGTGTTATGTCTACTTGTTTTCCTTTTTCATCTCTGTCAAGACTTGTAGATGTACTCATAGGAGTTCCTATAGGTTTACTTTGTTCCATATCAAACTTTTTGAGCATATCCTTGATGTACTTAGTTTGATTTATGAAAGTTCCATTTTCAGCTTGTTTTATTTGTAATCCTAGAAAATAATTTAGCTCCCCCATCATACTCATCTCAAATTCTTTTTGCATACATATGGCGAATTCTTTGCATAGATCTTCATTTGTAGCTCCAAATATAATATCATCCACATATATTTGAACTATTAACATATCTTTGTTTTTGGATTTAATGAATAAAGTACTGTCAACCATTCCTTTTGTAAATTCATTTTTAAGTAAAAATTTACTTAACCTTTCATACCAAGCTCTTGGAGCTTGTTTCAAACCATAAAGAACTTTTGTCAATTTGAATACATGGTTTGGATTTTTAGAATTTTCAAAACCTGGAGGTTGTTTGACATACACTTCTTCATTTATATATCCATTTAAGAATGCACTCTTTACATCCATTTGATATAACTTAAAATCCTTATGGGCTGCATAAGCTAAAAACATCCTAATTGCTTCCATCCTTGCTACAGGGGCAAAAGTTTCATCATAATCAATTCCTTCTTCTTGATTATACCATTGTGCTATTAGCCTAACTTTATTTCTTACAACAATTCAATTTTCATCTTTCTTATTTCTAAACACCCATTTAGTTCTTATGATTGATTTATCTTTGGGTTTAGGTATAAGTTCCCATACTTGACTTCTTTCGAATTGGTTTAGTTCCTCTTGCATAACTATAATCCAAGAATCATCATTTAAAGCATCTTCAATATTTTTAGGTTCATCTTGGGATAAAAGGGCATAATGATTGCAAATATTTTTTAGTGAGACTCTAGTTGTTATTCCTTTTGATGTTTCACCAAGAATTTGTTCTTTTGGGTGATTTTTGTCATATTTCCACTCTTTAGGAAGTTTCATATTTTCTAAAAAATTTTCATTTGGAGCATCATTATTCTTTTCTTCTTTTATTTCAAGATCTTCTTTTTGTGAAGTGTCTTCTTTTTCATCATTCTTATCTTTAGTGTTATGATTATTTGATTCATCAAAGTTATATGAATTGATTCCATAATTGAAGAAGTTCTGTTATTATAAATCCAATAAGCTTTACTATTTGTAGAATAACCTAGGAAGATACCTTTATCCGACTTTGCATCAAACTTTCCTAAATCATCTTTAGTATTTAGTATAAATCATTTGCATCCGAATACATGAAAATAAGAAATATTATGTTTTCTATCTTTCCAAAGTTCATATGGTGTTTTATCTATTTTTGATCTTATTGATACCCTATTTACAATATAACATGCTGTATTTACAGCTTCTGTCCAAAAATATTTAGGTAGATTATTTTCATTAAGCATTGTTTTTGCCATTTCTTGTAAAGTTCTATTTTTCCTTTCAACAACTCCATTTTGGTGACTTCTAAAGCTTGTTACATTATAGCCTTTCTCATTTTGTAATTTTTTGCATAAGGTTATTAATTGGTTACAAGCTCCATCTTTATTTGCTAAAAAGATTACCCAAGTAAATCTTGAATAATCATCTACTATAACAAAAACATATTGTTTTCCGCCTAAGCTTAAGGTTCTAGTTGGACCAAATAAGTGTAGATGCAAGAGTTCTAGAGGTCTTTTGGTGGATATGTATTTTTTCTTTTTAAAGATGGTTTTAACTTGTTTTCCCTTGTTGACTCTACGAGTCCAATCCGATTTTGATAATGACAAATCACTTGGTATTTGATCTGTGCATTGAGTTTGTGAACATGACCTATATTAAGCATGCACGGAAGGATAACAAGTCATGGAAGTCACAAAGTAAAGCTAACAAATCTTGGAAAGATTCATGGAACCAAAGAGTACGAGAATCAAGATGCAAGTGGCAAAGTTCAAGAACATCTTGGGAATGGGTATTTAAAACTCATGTACTTACATTTTCATATTATTTAATTTGAGGCTCAACATAACTTCGAATGATTTTAGGATTCATGCATTTCATGTATATCATTAGGGGACTTTCATGGACTTAGAAATATTCTTAAAACCTTGGAAAATACCTTTATAAAAGAGCCAAGAAAGAAATTAAAATAGATTTTTAAATTAAAAAAAAATGAAAATTAAGAAAAAGGGGACTTCAGTAGCCTGAACTCACCCTCAGTAGCCTGAAGAATTTCTTTAGGAGCCTGAACATTAAGTTCGGTAGCCTGAAGAATTAATGGGAAAACACAGTAAGAAGGCCGAGGTACTTCGGTTGCCTGACCCTAGAACTTCAGTCACCTGAAGTCACTTTAGGAGCCTGAACTTCAACATTAGTAGCCTGAAGTCGCAAGAAAGTTTAAAAATCAGATTTTTATTAAATGAACTCGCGAGCTATTTCTTTGATCCAATGGTTGAGATCAATCCTTAGGGTAAGACACTATAAATACTAAATATCTAAACCCTAGAACCAAGCTAAGACACACAAGAAGAGAAGAATACATATTATTGAAAGAATATTGAGAAACTTGCTCTTATTGCTATACGATTGCCTACACTTCAACTTCTAATCATCGAGCTTGGGCAAATCAACTCAGAATCTCGAAGGGAACTTGTTTACTCATCTAGTTTTTCATTCTAGTATTGAGGTTTGATCATTCAAGTTATTATTTTCAAGAACTCCTCATTTCATTTCTTGTTATTGAATATCATTAGAGAAATTGATCTTGAATGTGCATATACATATAAATATTTTTTTAACAAGATCATTACTTAAGAAACGTTTTAGCTATTGGTTGAATAGTGTTTGACTCAAGAGTAAATCTATTTTTCAAAGAACTTTTCATTCCAAATCTATTGTTGAAATAAGCCGAGTGATTGATAGTGAGTATATTTTCACATAGATTATTTGGATAATCTCACTACTTGATTAAGTTTTTTTTTATTGGTTAAAAATATGTGATTCTAGTGTGTGGTTGTTAAAGGATCTATATTTTAGATATATTAACGCTTGATTAAATATCCTTGGTTTTTATAAATATACATTTTATTGAGGGATATTTTTCTGAACAACAATATATTCAGTTTGGGAGTGTTGAACATCATTATCTATATATATATATATATACATACTTGCATATAACAAAGATTGTGTTGAGATTGAATATTTGAAAGGAACCTTTTTTATTGTAATTGATATAATCTTCAAAGCTTTTTGATAAGTTCACAAAAAGACATATTTGTGCATTTCTACCAAGTGAACTAGAACCCTAAAATTCTCCAAAGTGCTTAAATATATCTTTATTTGGGAGATTTCATAAAAAGAGTATTGTGTGTTGAGGCATAGTTATTCATAAAACGATTGTATCGTTTCCATACATTCTGAGCTTCAAGTTATATCATATGTTAATGTATTAAGAATTTGAATTGTACTCACTAGCTTTTGTTAGAAGCAACATTGAGTGTTTGCATATTTGAGCCTAAATTGTAAACACGGTTCGAGTTGTGAACTGGGTGTGAGGAGGAAGCTGTACCTCTTGTAAACAGCGGGGTAGAAGGGAGCTATACCTCTTGTAAGCAGCGAATTGTTAGGAAAGCTCCATCCCAATTTAAGGAACAGAGATTTTAGTAGAATCCTTGAGTGGGTTGCTCAAGGCGAGGACGTAGGCCGGGATGGCTGAACCTCGTAAAATTGTGGTTGCATTCTCTCTTCCCTTATCCTTTTCATTTTCCACATCATATTTCAATTTCCTGCTTGCTTGTGTATGTAGAATAACTTTACACGTATTTAATTGGGTAAAAGAGAATTCATTGATTTAGTAATTCAAATCAACATCAAATTCCAGCCATTAATTATTTAAACATAGAAATAGGGATTGATTGGTAAATAAGTTTCAAAGAATTTTTTAAAATATCCAATTCACCCCCACTCTTGGGATTGTACCTAAATAAACATCCCTTTTGACATGCATCACACAACTTGTATTTTATGAATTTAGTATTTGGTAGTCCTTTTACTAGATTTTTCTTAGATAATTTGGATAGTAGGTCCATGCTAGCATGACCTAGTTTCCTATGCCATAACCAACTTACTTCAGTCATAGCGTTTAAACAAGTTATGTTTTGATTTTCTATTTTCTCAAGATTTATGCAATAAACATTATTTATTCTATGAGCCATAAATAAAGTTTCTTTATTTTTGGGATTTTGGATAACACATTTTTCTTTCATGAAAATTACTTCGAACCCTTTATCACTTAGTTGACTAATACTTAAAAGATTATGTTTTAGTCCTTCCACTAATAGCACATTATCTATAGTGAGCAAAGGTTCTTTACCAATTTTTCCGATACGAACAATTTTACCTTTGGCATTGTCGCCGAAGGTGACGTATCCCCCATCCTTTTGTTTTAAAGTAATGAACTTGGTCTTGTCACCGGTCATATGCCTTGAGCACCCGCTGTTCAAGTACCATTTGTCCGTTGTCGTTGTTGTCCTAAGGCAAACCTACAATGAGGGATACTATGTATTAGTTTTTGGAACCCAAATTCTTTTGACTTTTTTAGTTTTGTTGTTGGTTCCACTATTTGCTTTCCATTCTCTTTGAACTTTAACATATTTTCTCTTTAATGGGCAATTAAACATCACATGACCTTTAGTCTTGCACATATAGCAAGTGGTGTGTTCATGTTTGTTATTTGATGAAGTACTAGCATAAAACATAGCTTCCTTAACAAAATATCCCATGTATAGCTTTTTATTCCTTTTATTTGCTTTACTGTTGTAGCCTATTCTTTCTTTGTTTCCATGAAGCCTTTGCTGTCCAATCATCTTTTCAAAGTTTTCTTTACCTTTGGTAAAATTATAGATAATCTTTTCTTTATCCTCAACAACCTTTTTGAGTTCATTTATTTCTAGATCCTTCTTATTCAAGTCATCTTTATGAGTTTTATCTAACTCTTGTTTTGCTATATTTATTTCTTCTTCCAACTTCTTAATACAAGTATTTCTTTCTTTTTCAATATCTTTGAATGATTCAAGTTGCTTTACTAGTTCTTGATTTTGATCTTTCAAAGTTATATTTCTTTTAAAAATTTTTATCAATCTTTTGTGTAGTGAGAATAATTCAACTTGTAATTCCTTATAGGAAGGCAAGTTATCACATGACTCATCACAAGACTCATTTTGAGAATCGGTTGAAGAGTAGTAAGAATTTACCTCTTCGTCATTCACCATGAAGCATATATTTGCCATCTCTTGTTCACTTGATTCGATTTCGGTTTCGCTGGAGCTTGAATCATCCCAAGTAGCCTTCATAGCTTCTTTCTTTTTCTTCTTGTCTTTCTTGAACAATAGGCAGTCCGGTTTGATATGCCCTGATTTTTTGCAATGATAACAAATTGTTGGTTCATTCTTACCTTTATTTTCTTTCCTACTTGTCTCTCCTTTTTTGGTTTTCTTTTTATTAAAATTTCTAGGAAACCTTTTATTTCTTCTATAGAATTTTCCTAGTCTCTTGGTAATGAATGCCAATTCATCTTGATCTAAGTCACTTGTTTCACTTTCTTCTTCACTAGTGCTGTGGCTAGATGCTTTTAGTGCTATGGATCTTTTATGCTTTGATTTAGAATTCCTTTCTTTTAAAGCCATTTCATAGGTGAGAAGTGAGCCTATGAGTTCATCGAAAGAAGTAGTTTTAAGGTTTCTACCTTCTGTGATATTTGTAGCCTTTGGTTCCCAAATAGAGGGAAGGTCTCTTAGAATTTTTCTAATCATTTCATATGTAGTATATGTTTTTCCTAAGGCACTTAAGGAGTTTATTATGTGGGTAAATCTGGTGTACATGCTTGATATTGTTTCATCAGAATTCATTTTGAATGCTTCGTATTCGCTTGTTAACATGTCTATCCTATTATCTCTAACATCAACGGTTCCTTTATAAGTTACTTCTAGTTTGTCCCAAACCTCCTTAGTTGTTTCGCAGGCCATGAATCGGTTAAACTCATTAGCATCTAATGCACAATATAACACATTTATAGCACTTGCATTTATTTGAAGCATTTTATAATCTAAGCCAGTCATATCTTTCTTTTCTTTTGGAATATGTTTTCCATCAACTATCTTAGTGGGGATAAGGTTTCCATCCATAACAACTTCCTATGCTTTCCAATCCATGTGTTGGAGATATATTTCCATTCTTTTTTTCCATAAGGTATAATTGTGTCCACAGAAAATTGGTGGACGGGTTCAGGATTGACCTTCACCAAAGGGTGCTACTCCAATATTTGCCATTAGATCTTTTTATAGTTTCTTGTTAGGAATTTCTATAATTAAGCTCTGATACCAATTGAAATTAGGAATAGCTTCCCAAGAGGGGGGTGAATTGGATTCTCTTTGATCTTAATGATTTTTAAAACTTTTTCTTATGATACTAAGAAAAACAAAATTGATAAATGATAATCACACTTGAAAATACAGAAATTTAAATTAATAAACCAATCAATGAAACAAAAGTAATTCAATCACTCAACCAAGAATATTAGTGTTTTTTGGTAATTTCCCTGTAAATGTTTACCACCTTCTTTGAGTAAGCTCTTCGTATGCACTTTTCTTGATTAAGATTTCCGCAGATTAACCAATGTACTCCCTTTTGGGTTTCCGCAAACGGTTAATCAAAACGTACTTTCTAAGTATCAAAAGTCTTTGTTTCTTTCTCACTTTAAAACCTGCAACCTGCACTTTTAGATCATACAACAGCAGCAAGTACAGAATATGGAAAGTAAATAAGAGAGAAAGACACAAGGTTTTTACGAGGTTCGGCTTTAACACAGCCTACGTCCTCGCCCTTGGCAAAACACCAAAGGGTTCCATTATAGCAGTTCTGTTATCGGGTGGAACAACGCCTGTTTACAACCACTCCTTGGCCAAGGCTAGAGCCCGCCTTCTCCAAACAATATACCCTTGTTTGGTCAATGATCCAACAACCTGGAATCATCCAAAATCTACAAGAGAGATATCAAAATGCTGGTGTACAAGAGAAGCTCACATAAAGAGCAGATTAGTACAAATTGAAAACTATGTACTTTAAAAGATAAATATCAATAAAGAAATAAACTTTTGAAGCTTTAATAGATATTTCACCAAATTTATTTTCTCTATATGAGAAATCAGTAATCTTTCTTCAGGAATTAATGAGTAAGAAAATCAGAACCACGATACTTTCAGCTTGTAAGAGATTGATCAAAGAGAGATTTTGAGAGCAAGAGAGCTTGAGAGAATTTCAATGCTTGGTGTCATTTTTGATTTACAAGAACCACGAATTTATAGGCTTCAAAGAAAGTTTCCTTGTTGTAAAAGTTTCCTTAAAGAGTTTCCCACGTTGTTAGAAAATTTGGAGTTCAAATGGCTATAATTTAAAAAATAAGATTTTTTAAAAATTTTCCTGTTGAACAATGTTTAGATGTCTGAGGTTTCGAGGTCAGACGTCTGAAGTTCCTGAAACCCTTTAAAAACATAACTGGACACAGTGTCAGATATCTGAAGGGGAGGTTCAGATGTCTGAGGTGCCAAGTTCAGATGTCTGAAGTTGCGAGTTTAGATGTCTGAACTCCTACTGCCTGCTTCTGTTTTATTCCATAAAATCTTCAGATGTCTGCACTTAATCTTTAGATGGTTTAAGTAATTCTTCAGATGTCTGAACATGAAGTTCAGTCATCTGAAGTTGCTACTTCAGATATCTGAATTGAAAAGTTCAGTCGTCTGATCTGCCATGAACCTGTTTTTAGAAAATATTTTTCTTTAAAAACTGATTTGCTCTCTTATGATTTATACAAGACTTATTTCAGAATTCTCAAATAGATCTTTAAGTCCACATAATCTCTTTGACAAGCTTCAAAACATATTTCAAATGATATTTTAGCTTTTGAAATACTTACAAATATGTCTCCTAAGCCTTTATAAGACATGCTTGAGTTCTTTCTCATTCTTTGCTCTTGAGGTTCTTTGAAAAATTTGCTTGAGCTTGAAATATCTGAGTTTCTCTTTGGATTATTGAATAGTTGTCTAATACTTGATTCATACTTGATCTTCACTTGAACCACACTTGATCTTTTCTTGAACCATACTTGAACTTTACTTGATCTTCACTTGAACCACACTTGATCTTTTCTTGAACCATACTTGAACTTTACTTGAACCATACTAGAACTTCACTTGAACCATACTTCATCCATATTTTCTGAAACACAAAAACTCAACCTTTCCAAGTAAAATAGTCCTTCGTTTGTTATCACCAAAACCAATTGAATGATCTTGTTAGGCCAACAACCTCCATTTCGTACACCAGAGATAAAGGAGTAGCTCCTATTGAGGTTCGGAATGTAGTTTTGTAGGCCAGCAGAGCGAACGGGTGCTTGTCATGCAAAACTTTTTAGGTTTCAGTCATCTTCTCCAAGATATTCTCGATGTTCCTATTGGCTGCTTCCACTGCCACATTCATCTAGGGTCTTTAAGGAGCTAAATTGTGATGTATAACCTTGAACTGATCACACATCTTTGTCATTACTTAATTATTCAGGTTTTTTGCATTGTCTGAGATTATCCTTTCAGAGATTCCATACCGGCAGATCAAATCTCTTTTTATGAAGCGACTGATTGTGACACTGGAGTATGAGAGCACCTCTACCCATTTGGTGAAATAATCAATAGCCACCAAGATGAAGCGGTGTCCATTGTTGGCCTTTGGAGTAAATGGCCCAATCACATCCATGCCCCATGCTGAAAAGGGCCAGGGTGCGGATAAAACGTGGAGTTAGGCTAGTGGTACTTGTATTTGGTCTCCATGAATCTAACATTTGTAGCACTTTCGGGCGCATTCAATGCAATCCCTTTCCATGGTTATCCAAAAATATCCACTCCTGAGGATTTTTCGAGCCAACGAATGACCGTTGGCATGAGTACCACAGACTCCTTCGTGGACTTCTTACATGATTTGTGATGCCTTCTACGCCTCTACACATCGTAGGAGAGTCATATTGTGGTTCCTTTTTTACAACACTTCTCCATCCAAGAAAAATCCCATGGCCAGTCTCCTGATTGTTTTTTGGTCATTACTAGTTGCTTCATCGGGATACTCATTTCGCTGAATGTATGTCTTAATATCATAGAACCATGGCTTCCCATCAGCTTCTTTTGTCAATGCACAATACACGGGTTCTGATTGTACTCTGATCTGGATTGGCTCAATCTCTGTTCCTGGATCCACTTTAAACAAAGCTGCCAAAGTGGTCAGTGCATCAGAAATCAAGTTTTTTTTTTTCTTTTCCTTTGGCAGGTGGGAGAAAATGATGCTGTCAAATCCTTTAATTATACCTCGAATGTACTCCTGATATGGCACTAATTTGGAATCCCGGGTTTCCCACTCTCCAGTCAACTGGTGAATAACCAAGGCTGAGTCTCCCTTGATAGCTAATTCCTTGATTCCCTCATCTATGGTAGCCTGCAAACCAATATACATGTGTAGAGACTCGAAAAATATAATAATTAAAAGAAATAAGGAAAATGGGAAGATGGTTTGGGTACAGCCCAAATCGTCAACGGTTTTGTGAGGAAGCAAGGAAACCATTGATGGTTTTCTTTTTACCGCGGACCGGTAGCAGGTAAAACGGTAAAAAAGGATTGAGCAAAACCCAAACCATCGACGGTTTTTTGAGAGGAACAGAAAACCATCGACGATTTTCTCAATAGAATTTTTTTTAAAGGGAACCCGCGAGCTCATTTGTAAAATTAAAAAAAGAAAATACTCTCTCTCTTTCTCACCAAACCCTACGACCCTACCACCTTATTCCTTCGATTACCGCTCCGTTAAACCCCATTTTGACCATCAGGAACCACCACGAGGTTCGTGGGAAGGTTCTCTATAACTTCATCGGAGCAGATTTTCAACTTGGGGTTCCAGGGTACCACTCCAAAACTAGGGTAAGTAAGTAATTTTAGGGTTATTGTGATTATTTTGGATTTATGAACCCAAGAAATGTATTAGATGTTATTATACAGGAGTTTGATTTGATTGAACTTGGATGAATGCAATTTCAGGATTTGGAGTTCTAGACGTTGGGGGTGTAGATTTAGAGTTTCAACAGGCTTAACAAGAAACAGGTAAGGGAATAGATTAAGTGAGGTATTTTTAGAAAAATTTAACGTTTATTATATAGTATTTGTTTAAGAAATTATATGTATGAAATAATTAGTTTTGGGAATACTGATGTTGAACTGAGGAAACCTTGATTTCAGATTTATTATTATTTTTTCAATAAAATATGTTTTCTAGGTCAGATAATATGACATAGTAGTACTCACTTGTGTGGCGTGAGTATAGATGATTTTACTGCAGACTTATAACATGTCAGAATATTTTATGTTTTCATAGAATAAGTCTGATTTAACAATAGTTTTAGAAAGATGATGATCAGTATAGAAATTAAGATATTTTTAAGTATATTATGATATGATAGCTGGCGCAGATGCCGTAATAGTACAGTGCATGCAGATG
The DNA here is from genome assembly GCF_029873635.1 of Malania oleifera. Lineage (NCBI taxonomy): Eukaryota > Viridiplantae > Streptophyta > Magnoliopsida > Santalales > Ximeniaceae > Malania > Malania oleifera. The sequence goes on along the minus strand of NC_080423.1, from coordinate 80,074,405 downwards.
TTGTGATAGTATAGCCGGCGCAGATGCCATGATATGACAGCCGGCGCGGATGCCGTGATCAGTTTTAATATAACAATTTATTCATAAATTATGAAATGATAACTTTTATTTAGAAATATGTAAAATTCAGATTTTATTTTAGAAATATGAAAATGTTATTTACGAACAAAAATATATTATGCGAAATGTATTATATAGTAACAGAACCCGAATGGTTACGTATATTAAGAGCACGGTATCGTTGCTAGCTAGCCAGTTTGGAGAGCAGAATGCCCATATGGAGAGTAGGAAACCCATTGAGTTTTGACCCCCAAGAGGTTGGCGGAGAGTAGGCTGGGCGGACCAGGTCGGTGTATAACCGACAGTGCAACCACACCATTTAGGAAGTGTGGGTCGGAGGGCGATTTACCCCGAAGTGTAGGTAGGATACCCTCTGTGTGTTGACCCGTAGAGAGTAGGATCAGATGGTAGGATGGGCAAGCCAGGATGGGTGGGCAATCATGCATAGATATGTCATGTTTGACTTAACCTAGTAGGCCAGCCAATGTTAAGTCCAGCCTACGGGCCGCATAACCTGAATCATGTAGGGTGAATTCATGATATGCAAATATATATCCAGGGTATAATTTCAGTAATATAAAGATTTAACAGATGATTTTAATGATACAAAAATTCATTATGATATAGTATGACTCTGTTTGAAAGTAGAGATTTTCATATGATATCAGTTACAACTTAAGATATATATATATATATTATAGTTATATTATTTGTAGTATATGTTTATAATACAATAAAACTCACGTTGTCGCACACTGATATTAGTCTATTTTCCTTACTGAGAGGTGTCTCACCCCAACAATACAAATATTTCAGGAAATCCCGACATACTAGTGGAGCGAGCTCCGTGATAGAGGAGTTCATTGGTATTACCCCAGTTGCAGGGTAAGTAATCGAGTTGGAGACAGGATGGATTTTTGGGGTATATATGTGTATATGTAGAACAATGAATCTCTGGTATTATATAATAAGTTAAGTATGTTATAGTTTCGTTGCTTAGATGATATGTATGTATAAACAGGAAAATTCCTAGTATCTATGGGTCCGGGTTGACTTTGACTACATTTTATGGTATCAAAGTATTATTAATATGTGGAAAAAAAAATGTAGCACAAAATTGGGGTTGATACAACATGCTTTGTATTCTGCTATGTTATTGGTGCATGGAAAAGTAAGCTTAGCTGTGGCCGGATAATGTTCTCCTTTCGGCGATATGAGTATGGCTCCTATTCCATGTCCCCACATGTTGACCGCCCCATCCCAACCTTTGTGATCTTCTTCCTCTTGACTTATTGAGTCAATGTCCTTATCTAGGAAGTCAAACTCCATAGGCTAGTAATCCTCCACAAGTCTATCTGCCAAATATTCTGCAATAACTCTGCCCTTGATAGCCTTTCTAGTTACGTAGGTGATGTCGTATTCGGTCAATAGCATTTTCCACCGTGCCACCCGTCCTGTTACTACTGGCTTTTCAAAAACATACTTAATCAGGTCCATCTTGGAGATCAACCAGGTTGAATAATACAATGTGTATTGTCTCAGCTTATTGACCACCCATACCAAAGTGCAACAGGTCTTCTCCAAGTCTGAGTACTTAAACTCATATTCCGTGAACTTTTTGCTTAGGTAGTAAATGACCCACTCTTTCCTCCCTGACTCGTCATGCTGGCCTAATAAGAAAACCATGGAATTCTCCTATATTGCTAGGTATAGAATTAGTGGCCTTCTAAGTACTCAAGGTACTAGTACTGGAGGGTTCAGGAGATATTCCTTTATCTTCTCGAAAGCCTCTTGGCACTCCCCATTCCACTTTTTTGGGTTATTCTTTCTTAGCAACTTAGAGATGGGCTCACTGATGGTGGTCAATTGGGATATAAATCAGGCTATGTAGTTGAGCCTGCCCAGGAAACTTCGCACCTCCTTCTCAATCTTGGGGTTAGGTATCTCTTGGATGGCTTTAATTTTATCAGGATCAACCTCAATCCCTTTCTCGCTCACTATAAACCCCAACAATTTTCTTGAAGTAGCACCAAAAGTACATTTTTTTTTTCGGGTTCAACTTTAACTGACATTTTCGGAGTCTCTTAAACAACTTCTCCAGGTTTGTCACATGGTCATCTTTATTCCATCACTTAACAATCATGTCATCCATGTACACCTCTATTTCCTTGTGCATTAAGTCATGGAACAAAGTTACCATAGCTCTTTGATAAATAGCCTCAGAATTCTTTAAACCAAATGGCAAAACCTTGTAACAAAAGGTTCCCCATAATGTGATGAAAGTGGTTTTTCCTTTGTCTTATGGGGCCATCTTAATCTGGTTGTATCCCGAAAAACCATCCATGAACGAAAATAAAGCGTGCCCTGCTGTATTATCCACTAACACATCAATGTGTGAGAGTGGGAAATTATCCTTATGGCTAACTTTATTTAAGTCCCGATAGTCGACACAAACTCGCACTTTGGCATTCTTTTTAATTATTGGGACAACGTTAGCCATCCATTTGAGATATTGAGCTACTTCTAGAAATCTAGCCTTGAATTGCTTTTGCACTTCCTCCTTTATTTTGAGCAACATCTCCAGCCGCATTCTCTTCAAATTTTGCTTTACAGGTTTAGAATCAGAGTAGGAGGGTATCTTATGAGTTACCAAGTCTGTGTCTAGACCTAACATGTCCTGGTATGACTAAGCAAACACATCCCTATATTCTTCTAACAGTTCAATTATTTTGCTCTTTTCTTTACCCTCTAAAAATGCCCCAATTTTTACCTGTTTAGGTCCTTCCTTAGTTCCCATATTGATTACAGCAGTGGGGTCGCTACTAGTTAATGTTGGTTTTTCATCAGATTTCAACATCCTTTACATTTTGGGGGATAAGTTCATCTCTCTTCTTTAATTTCAGTTTCATGAATTATGTTTTCAAAATTAATGTCAATTTTTTGCTCATGGGTACTAGTGTTATTATCTCCCCTATTCCTATAAAAACAAATTTTGACAAATGTGCTCGAGATACAAATAAATGTCAAGAAATGCATAATTCACTTTCATTAAATGAGAAAAGTTGCCCGGGGCTATATTCCTATTGGTTACAAAATAATAAAATTTAAAATAAGGAAAAACAAAATCATTACATGAGAAAAATAGGAAAGCCAACAGTGCTCCAATTCTGTAGTTCTGATCCTAGCGGTAGACAGTGAACCCATCCCTCGGAGGTATCTGTGGAAGTTTCCGAGTCTGGAACCGATATGCTCAATTGTCTTATTTATGTCTCAAGGTTGGTTTGGCTGCTCTTTACAAAATTTTGGTCTATGTGTGGAACGTCCGATCCCCATTGGATGCTTGTTTCGCATGTGAGCCTTGCCCTCCTTTGTGTCTCCTTCTCTGTTCTCTTTCTCTTTCGGTCTGCAAAAGTTGTCATATTACCGAGACCATATTTTTCTTTCACCTCTTGTACTACCAACGACCTTGAGATTCCCTGCAAGTACCTTCCTAGCCCCTTTCCCAGGCGGTATCCTTGCTTGATTAGTTCTGTGGCAACCATGTGTGTTGTGAAGGAAACCCGAGGTTGTGGAATGGGAGATCCCTCTATTATAGTTGTTGCGTTAATGATGTCAAAAGCCCAGAATGAATCTTCGAGGGCCTCCTCTACTGCTTCCACGTAGGGGGTAGAAGAGGGCTTAGTGATCATTACGCCCGTCTCCCCAAATACACAAACCATCTTGTTTTCTACAATGAACTTTACTCTCTGATGCAAGGAAGACACAACTGCCCTTGTATTGTGGATCCAAGGCCTCCCCAACAGGTAACTGTATGATGGTGTAATGGCCATTACCTAAAATGTAACATCAAAAGTCACTGGCCTAATCTGTATGGGGATTTTAATAGCCCCCACCGATTCTCGACGAGTTTCGTTGAAAGCCCGTACCACCAAGTTGTTCCGCCTTACATAGGAGAGATCCACAGGCAACTTTTGCAATGTTACCATAGGCATGACATTGAGGGAGGACCCATTGTCGATCAAAACTCGGGCTATCATATGATTTTTGCACTTAGCAAATATGTGCAATGCCTTGTTGTGCCCCCTACCCTCCGATGGGATCTCCTCATAAGTGAAAGTTATGTAATTGGTTGCTGCCAGACTGCCAACCACATGGTTAAAGTTATCAACACTGATGTCTTGTGGAATATATGCTTGATTGAGGATCTTTAACAGAGCTTCTCGATGGACTTTTGAATTCAGTAATAAAGATAAAACAGAGATATGCGTAGGAATTTTGTTTAGCTGATCCACCATGCGAGTAATTCCCTTTGCTTCTACCGCACCGCTAGTTTCCCCTTCAATATGTGTTTTTCAATTGTACCTCCACGACACTTCTTGGTTGCTTTGGTATGGAAATGGCCGGGGAATGGAAATCACAAGGTGAGCTGGCACCTCAGTGGTAGTGGGGGTCTTCCTTATGACAGGAACAAAAGGCCGGTGTGTATGCAGGGGGTGTTCCGTTTCTTTTCCTTAATGGCTAAGGCTTCACCACTCCTTCAAACACTCCCAATTTCCACACATTTTTCATCCCCCAATCCTTGTAGGTAAGTTCGAAATGTTTCGCAATGCTGCACAAATTTTCCTTTTGTCTCCTAGCATGAGCAGAGTGTGCTTTTGGAGAAACCGCCCATGGTTCTGCTCGACCTGCTTCTAAAAGCTCACTGTATACTCAATCTAATGACATCCGGTTGAGTTCTATTCTAGGAATATCTTCTACCTTTTCCTCTACCATTCCGATGTTGCTTCCACCATGGTCGAGCAAGGGATTTCCTTGTATTCTCGGTTGCTTATCATCAAATACTAGCCAGCCCGCGTCCCTCAGGTCCTGTACTTTTTATTTGAATGCCCAACACCAGTCGATGATGTGGCAGGGAGAGTTTGAGTGATACTCACAGAGGGCCTCAAGATCATACCAGTGCGGGGGCAGGTTTGTCATGGGAATTGCCGGGATTGCCATCACCATTCCTTTTTCCTTCAACTGGGGAAATCATTCTGCATACGTCATCGGAATGGGGTATACCCTTCGAAAGTTCCTAGGTACATTTCCTGCATGCGCTGGTAAGTTCGGATGGGCCGATATGTTTTGTTGAGCCAGCGTGGGTGCGAGAGCTGTGAACTAAGTAGCTATAAATTGGGGCTTTGCACCCACATGTATTGTTTGGTTCATTGTTGTTTCCATTATGAAATTTTTGTTAGGCCATTGGTTCCAGCCTCTTGGATGTTGGTTTCTTTGATTAGACTACCACTGAATCATCTGGGCCTCCTCTTCTCTCTTCTTATTGGTCCACTTCTTGCTCGGTCTAATCTCAATATTACCATCCTTGACCCAGCTTTCCTTGATATTGACCTCAATCCTTCCTCCCACGACCACAATATCCATGAAATCATGGGGAGTTGCTCCCCGAAGATGTCCATGGTAGGGGTCTTTCAGCGTACTTACAAACAAAGTGATGGCTTCCCGATCACCTACCGGGGGTCCACTTGGATTGCCACATCCCTCCACCTATAGGTGTATTCTCTAAAGGTTTACGTGGGCCTATTTTCCATCTATAGCAGGGCCATTCGATATGGCACCATTTCCATAACATGATGGTATTGAGTTACGAAAGCATTGGCCAGACTTCCCATGTGTGAATCCGCACCTTATCTCAGTGGATATACCATCTAGCTACTGCACCGATTAGACTGCTCTGGAAGCAGTGCATCATCAGTTTCTTATCATAAAAGTAGGCCGCCATTGCTTGGAAATACAATCGGAGGTGGGTTCGTGGACATTGAGTCCCATCAAACTTTTCAAAGTCTGGTACTCTGAACTTTGGTGGTAGCACTACCCTGGGTTCCAAATAGAGGTCTGTGGGGTTGACGAAGCTGGATGTATGGGTCCCTTCAATAGCTCTTAATCGTTCTTTGAGCACATCGCAATGGTACTCGATTGCGGATGTTGATTTAGGTGTAATCCCAAGGGAGGGGGGGGGGTGAAATGGGTATTTTAAAAATTCTTTGAAACTTATTCCCCACTTAGTCCCTATGTCTAAATGTTACCAATTACTTATCAAGTTCATGTGAGATTATTCAACAAACATACATGCAAGATGGATATTGAAATCCAATACGAAAAATAAAGAGATAAGGGAAGAGAGAATGCAAACATAGTTTTTAGAAGGTTCAGCCAGCCAGGCCTAAGTCCTTGCCTTGAGCAACACACTCAAGGATTCCACTATAATCCCTACTCCTTAAATTGGTATGGAGCTTCCCCTACAATCTGCTGCTTACGAGAGGTACAACTTCCTCCTACTCCGCTGCTTACAAGAGATACAACTCTCTCCTCACATCCGATTCACAACCCGAACCGTGATTACAATCAAATCTGTAAAACACTCAAAGTTGCTTCCAACAAAGCTCGTGAGTACAATTCAAATTCCTAATGTATAAGCATATGATAAAACTTGAAGCTCAGAATGTATGAAAAGGTATAATTGTTTATGAATGATTATGCTTCAATACGCAGTTTCCCTTCTAATGTTATATTTAAATGCTTTGGAGAATATTAGGGTTCTAGTTTACTTTGTAAAAATGCACAAATATATCTAATGTGAACTTATTCAAAAACTTTGTCTTGAATATTAGATCAATCAAAATCAACAACTTTCTTTCAAATATTCAAACACACAGTGATCTTTGTAATAAGCCAATATATATATAATATGATTTTCAAAGATTACACACTGAATATATTGTTTTTCCAGAAAATATCCCTCAATAAAATGAATATTTATAAATACCAAGGATATTTAATCAAGTGTTAATATATCAAAAAAATCGATCCTTTAACAAAACACACACTTGAATCAAATCTATTTAACCAAAGATAAAACCCTTTATCAAGTAGTGAGATTATCTAAATAATATATATATAGGTATACTCACTCTCTATCACTCAGCCTATTTTAACAATGGATTTCGAAATAAATAGTTCTTTGAAAGATATATATATATCAATGGCAAAATGACTTTCTCAAGTAACACACTTGTCAAGAAAAATCTCTATATAGTTAGGAACACTCAAGATCAAACTCTCTAACGATATTCAATAACAGATGATGATATGAGAAGCTTTTAAAAAACACTAATCGGATTTACCAAACCTCAATACCAAGTTGAAATCTAGATGTGTGAATAGATTCCCTTTGATTTTCTGAGTTGATTTGCCCAAGCTTGATGATTGTAAGTTGAAGTGTAGGCAATCGTATATCAAGACATTCAAGTTTCTCAATTCTCTTTATAACAAGATGTTCTCTTCTTTTCTCGTTTTTCTTAGCTTACGCTCTAGGGTTTAAATGTTCAATATATAGGTGTTTACCCTTAGATTCAATCTTTACCATTGGATTAAAAAATATCTCGCGAGTTCTCTTAATAAAAATTAAATTTTTAAGTTTTCTCGCAAGTTTAAACGACTGAGATCGAAGCCCAGGTGACTGAAGTTCCTTAATGCTTTGAAAAAAATCAACTTGAATACAAGGTCAGGTAACTAAAGTGGAGTTCAAGCTCCTAAAGTGACAACTTCAGGTGACTGAAGTCACAGGTTTAGGCGATCGAAGTGCCTCGGCTAGATTTTATGTTTCACCATTAATTTTTCAGGCGACTGAACTTAATCTTCAAGCTTCTGAAGAAATTCTTTAGGCGACTGAGGTTGAGTTTAGGCTACCAAAGTGGCCATTTCCTGAATTTTTTCTTTCTAAATTAAAATTATGCTTTGCTCTCTTTCTTGGGTCTTTTATAAAAATATTTTCCAGGGTTTTAAAAATATTTCTAAGTCCATGAATATCCCCTAATGGTGTTCATAAAATGCATGAGTCCTAAAGTCATTCTAGGGTATATGTTGAGCTTCAAATTAGATCATATGAAAATGTAAATATAAGAGTTTTAAATACCCATTCCCATGACATTCTTGAGCTTGGTGTTTGCATCTTCATTCTTGTACTCTTTGAGTTCCATGGATCTACCAAGTTGTGTATACTTTATTCTTTATGGCTTCCATGACTTGTTATCCTTCCGTGCATGCTTAATATAGTTCCCGTTCATAATCTCAATGCACAGATCAAATACCAAGTGATTTGTCATTATTAAAATTGGATTGGACTCGCAGAGTCAATAGCGGATTTGCTTGCGCCTACCCCCGTATCAACGATCATCATTGGAGGTACCCCGACTATTGGGAATCCCGGTACTACTGCCGCTGGGATGAAGGCGAGTAACTCTTCCTCTTTTTTCCTAGTATGCTGTCCTTTTATTACTGTGCTTATGGCTTCTCTCTCTGCTGGATGCACTCTTTCTTTCGATTGTAAATTTGCTACTAGGGCTTCGGTCCGAGTTGTGAGGACTTTTGGTACTGACTTGACCCATGAGTTTACTCTATTGGCCCGCCATGATTCATAGTTCCTATGGACACTTGAGCACTGACTTCCCGACTCTATTAGGCATATATGTTTCCAAGACACTGCAAATTCTCGGAATCGCTTTTGATTGTCACCTTCTCCATATGTGAACTGCGTGTCTACTAGTCCGTGCATCATTGGTATGAACTGACATGCCCCCATCTGCCTTCTGAACATGAGGGGTGCATAAGCGATTCCTTCCCAAAGACCTAGCAGCGGTACCCAAGGAAAATTCCCACACCTATATATCATGTTCGAGCCATCTATCTATGGTGCCTGCCAAATTATCCCTAAATCAACTAAGTTGTGTAATTGCGTGTTCCATTCAGGCTTGCTAGATTGTTCTTTTCATTAGGTCTCCTCGAACTCAACCAAAAGTATCCTGATAGCCGAGAAAATGTTGTGGAAACCTCCTTGGTTAGGTTATAAGTGGCTTACAATCCAAACATAAAGTAGGGGTATGCAACATCTTAAACGCTCCTGTCTTTTCATTTTGCAGTTGTTAAGGGAGTGAAAAGTTTCTGCCAGAATGCCCTGTATCAAATTGACTCCCTTCTGTACTTGTGCGAGAATGAAATGGTCACTTGATCAATAGTGTCCAGCTCCTTTTGAAAAATGACTAGACCGTAAATGGCCAGTGCCATTATGCGTACCCGAGCTTCTTCCCTTTCTTCCCTTTCCATCACTTCGTTCAGCTGTTTCAAGGAGATCTTTCTAAATTTCATGCCTTCCCCTGAGCGCATTTTCTGAATCTTGACCCTGGTGACATTGAACAACTCTTTTATGAAGGAAGTATTGGCGTCATGTACATAGGTTCGGTATGGTGTCGACAATTTAACTAAATGTATGAGTGAAGCATATTCTTCAAGGGTTGGTGCTAGGTTAATTCCATCCATCGTAAAGTAGCAATATAATGGATTCCAAAACTTGACTAGTGCTTTTATGGCCTGAATGTTTCATCGAGACAAGCAACAAGAACCCAATGTGCCTATATTCCCGAGAGAATTTCAACCGTCGCACAGGAGACCATTCTTTCCATATGACTTTCAACTCGTTTAGTCGGTTGGATCTCGTGCTGATACTAATCCGGTTTAGTAATTTAACAATGGTCCCCTGATTAAGATTGTCACCCCACTTGGCCTGTTGACTTTTTGAATATTGCTATTGATTATGCGCTTAAACTGCGTAATTAGGTGCTTTAATTCATGCATTGAGACTAATATTTTTAATTAAATACCTAATTATTCTCAATATTTCAAAATCGTGTCTTATTTATAATATTTGGATTTTATTGCATAATTTATGAATTTTTGGTATTTTTTTTATCCCAAGGCAATTATTGAAAGCTAAAACCGATGGTACTTCGTAATCCATTCATAATTTTCTCATTCAAATTTTGATCGAGATGATTCAAAATTCTATGGAAAGCCAAGAAAATTATCTATTGCTTTTATGTTTCGAGTTTCGAGAGATATGGGCTCTAAGATTGTCAAAATCACTCTCGTTTGTTGAAGCAAAAGGAAGAAAAATGGGAAACAAGAAAAGGAAAAAAAAAAGAAAAGAAAAATATTAAAACCTTACTTTGATGTGACCTGACCATGCAGTCGGGTCTGGACCCTTTAGGCCATGGGCGTATGAAAGCCTCCCAACTCTCCCCTTTATATTTCTCTCCCCCTCTTTTCCCTTGTGGCCCGCACCCCTTTTCTTCCTTCCCTTCTCTTTTCCCTGCTCCCTCTCTTCCCTTCTATCTTATTCTTCCTTCTCTCGGCTACACAGTAGCCGACTCCTCTCTTTTCTTGTCTCCCTCAGCATGCCATAAGCTCCTAGCTTCTCATTCTCCTCTGTTCCTTCTCAAACTCTCTCCTCCCTCAAATTCTCCTCCTTTCCTTCTCTTCTCCTTCTTCCTCCTAGCTCCTCGCTGCTTCTCCCATCTGCAACCCGAGCACTCAACCCACTCTCGTTGTTGTGGCCGCTGCTACTGGAGGAAGACCTGGTGCTGCTGCCTCCCATAATTGCTGCTGTGTGTGGTTGCTATCATATCCGAGAGTTGCACCCAGTTGCCATTGTTCTGCTACGTGCTGCTGGCCGAGGCTCCCTACTTGTTGCTGCTATTTCTTTAGCCACCATGAAAGCCCATTGCTACTCCTCCTTCTTCCTAAGGCACGCTGTTCCTGCTGCTGCTGTGTACGACTGTGAAGTCGAGGAGGTCCCTTCTAGTCGTGTACTACTGTGGTTGCTGCTCCATCTCCCACATGACTGCTGCTCCAACTTCCCAACGGCCAGTACCCTTTCTCTTTTCTTTCTTTCCTCTCTCTTTCTCTTCCTTTCTCTTTTTCTTTCTTTGTTTTCTTTCTTTCATGTTTTTTTTTTTTTTGTCATTACTTTTAAAGAATTGGATGATTGTTATTTTGTTGGTAGAATTTTATTTAAAGTTTTAATCTTCAAATATTGGTTGGGTGTTATTATTAAAGTTTAGTATTTTCTTTCCCTCTTAAATAATATTAATATTAGACTTAATCCTTGTTCAAGCTATTGTTTAATTGATCAAAGTTTGATTCGATTTCTTGAAAAAAAAATAAAATAAAAAAAGAAAAAAAGAAAAAAATATTGTCTTCAGAAAATTAAATTAGTAGTCTTCTTTAAAATTTAAATTTTGCTTGAATTCGATTTAGTTTAAATTTTATTAAAGTCTGATTTTTTATCGTGTTCCGTTTGCTGTTTTGAATTTCTATTTAAAATCTTGATCACACTAAAATTGGTTTTTGTTTAAATTTGTGATTGATTGAGTTCTTTTTAGGATTGCATGTTTTAATAACATATTGAAGTTATTGTATTTAATTCTTTTTCCTGAAGTTCAATGCGTGTTTCAATTCTTGTTCAATTGTTAGACGTAGGGTTTTTGTTTTTCGTTGTTAAATTTAGTGCGTGTTAGGACTTAGATTTTAAACTGCATGTTACTTTAATTTATCAAAAGAAATCTCAAATATCCTGAAAAACCCGAATCTGAACAGTGTTTAGTGCCTTCTTGTTTCTTATTTTCTAATTAGAATTACATAAAATTTGAGATTAAACTGCATTCCCTGGGGAGACGATCTGGCCTTTGGGTTAAATATTACACGACAAAACTTCTATACTTGGGATAGCTTCCGCGCTGCTCATTTTTAGAGTGAGTTAGCCGTATTGTAGACTTGGTCTCATGATGGACTATTGGGTTTTCCATGAATAACTAAAGATCTTTTTCAGAACCTAGGCAAAGTGTATGTGATGCCTACGTGTATGCAACATGTTAGTCATGATATCACACAATTTCAAAACAATTATATACACTCATGAAACCACGCTGAGAAGGATGGAGCTTCTGTCCCAACCCGGGGTAGGTGTATACAGGATTCTCCGAGGCTTTATCCTAGGCAAGGGATTTTGGATAAACATGTGTGGTTAGTGAAACCTAAGGTGTAGTCCCAAGAGGGGGAGGGGGGTGAATTGGGTCTTTTAAAAATTTCTTAGATCCTTTTTGTTCCCTTTTATAATTTTTTTAAGGCTTTCTTGTATTCTTGTTAACCAGGCAATCCACACAAACTCCTATTTCCTCTAATTAATCCACAATCACAACAACCACAATAAATCAATCAACTATTCAAGCAAAACAACCATACACCAAGAAATCAATTTGGAATATTTAGCGACCCTGTATATGAATGTGAAGTTCCTGTAGTTGGCTTTTGAATTTGAATATTAAAACGACATCCAAGCACCTTTTTAATATCATAATTTAAATAAACCTTCAGCTAATAGGTTTTGCAATGTTAACCAATCAACGTATTTCCTTTCGATTTCCACAAAAGATCAATTAACCAACGTACTCCCTTTCGGTTTCCGCAAGCCCAAAAACAAATTAGACTTTGTGTTTACTTAATTTCCAATATGCATTACTTTATGATTAAACAAATAGTAAAACATCCACGCAGGTTATATCGTTGCTGAAATGTAAAAGAGAGTAAGGGAAAGAAAGTGACACCACCATTTTTATGAGGTTCGGCTTACCCCAGCCTACGTCCTCGCATTAGGTCAACCACCTAAGGAATTCACTATACCTTGTTCCTTCTGGGTGGAACAAAAACCTTACAACAAATACCCTCTTTTTTAGGAAGAGAAACCTTTCCAAGCAACAACATGTGCTTGGTCCAACGATTCAACAAACCTTTGAACCGTCAAAGATCAAGATGAAAGAAATAGATCTGCGTGCAAAAACACTCTCACAATTTAGAGTAGGTCGTACAAATTAAATTCTAAATCATACTCCAAAAACCAAAGCTAAATAGAAAATGTGAAGCTTTAAAGGTTTATAAGTCACCAATGGTTCTTAAAAAAAATTTGAATGCAACTCAGAACCAATCTCTTGTTTGTCAATCCACCAATATCTTATAGTTTTTCTTTAGCAAAATGATATGAGCACACAAAAACTTTTAGGAGAATTTCAGTGAAGGGATCATATATAACTTTGGTGTATTGCTCGTTTGATCTTTTTGCTACTTTGGCTTGTGTATTTTTTCATTGCTCAAAGGAGGTATTTATAGACTTTTTCATAGAAAAGTTTTCTCATTTAACATGAAACATTTAGGTAACTTTTCAAAAAAGTATTAAATTATAGAATAAATTTTGAAAATCTTCCATTTAGGTAAATTTTTCAAAAAATATTAAATTATAGAATTAATTTTGAAAATCTTCCATTTAGGTAACTTTTTAAAAAAATATTAAATTATAAAATTAATTTTGAAAATTTTCCCACAAGTTTGAAATTCAAAGATTTTTAATTTTGACAATCTTCTCGCAAGTAAAAAATTCTCAATTTTGACAATCTCTCCATAAATTTGAAATTCAAAGATTCTTAATTTTAACAATTTTCCCGCTAGTCAGAAATTCTCAATTTTGACAATCTTCCCGCTAGTTTGAAATTCAAACATTCTTAATTTTGACAATCTTCCCACAAGTCAAAAATTCTCAATTTTGACAATCTTTAAAACTCTAGTTTACTTGGAAAACTTAATTGGAACATTTTAAAAATATTTTTAAGAGTTTTCCAAATAATGATATTTGGTTCTTTGATTCTTAAGGAGCTTCACATATCTAAACAGTATTGACTTTGATGTACTTACAATAATCGTTCTAATCATGGTCTCCTTAATCACTAAGTCCTTCAGCATCCTTCAGCCTCTCGAGGTTTACTTTTGACTTTGAGATTTGCTTGAATTTTAACTTCTTCATTTTTTGTTCATTACTTCAATATTCTGATGAGCTTCCATCAGATTAACATTGATCTTCAACTTATCAACCGTGAGTGTTCTTTTACCTAGATTTGAAATCAAATCACTCAACACCACATGTTAAAGCATTCTTCATTTTGTTATCATCAAAATAAGATTGAAAAGCCCAGCTAGGCCATCAATCTCTCCCTTTTTGATGATGACAAATGAGGAGCAAAAAATATGAATAAGCATTAAAGAAAAAATCTCCCCCTTACAACTAGCATTATTCTACTCCTCCTTACAATAAGCATTATTTTAACAATTTGTAGATTTAAGACCAATCATGCTTATTGCTCAATTTTTCATTCTTATCATGCTCAAATATGATTTTTTACTAACATGCTCAAAATTCAATATCATGCTCTCAATCATGCCAAAATTTTTGCTCAAATACTGCTCCCCCTTTTGACATCAATCAAAAAAGGTAAACATTCAAATGAACATATGATCACACACTTCTCAATCATGCCAAAATTCAATATCATATTTCATATTAGGCATTCTTATTTCATATGCGTTGTGACATCTTTGAATTTTCGATCATGCATATGGTGCCCAACATTCAAATTTGTGAAAAATACTTCAAACATTACATTTGTCATGCATCATTTAAATACCAATATCATGACAATGTTTCCAAGCACATAATTATGCTGTATTGCTCAAAAACCAAGTTTTATATTCATGGATACCAATATACATCTTAGATATTCATGTTGAAGTTTTATCATGCACTTCTCATAGATATCAAATTTTCATTTATTCATGTGATCATAAACATACATGGTCAAGACATTTCAAAAATCATGTTTCATACTTAATAACTTTATGCTCAGATTTTCAAAATACCAATTTCAAGATACTAATTTTTCAAACATCCACATGTAGCATACTGCATATCACATATCATGAGCCTATTTTTCAAGCAACAAGGAAAGCAATCAAAGTTAAGTGTATTATACGACACATCAAAGTACATGCCAAAACAAACCTAGATCACATAAAGAGACAAACCTTAGGTTAGTTAACTGACACTTTTAAGTTTCACAAACAAGTCTAGGGTTGTTCTATCAATCAGTAAGCTGACCTCAGTGTCAGTTGGCTGACTGCTCTCGAGTTCAAGGCAATTTACCTCAGTTAGTTGGCTGACCTTAGGGTCAGTTGGTTGACTGGCTTCTATTCCAAAAGAAAAACACTTCAGTTAGTTGGCTGACCTTAGAGTCAGTTGGCTGACTGTAGATTTTTCTTTAAGTCTTGTCCTTTTAGTTTGTTTCTCTACTATGTAGTAGACCAAACTCTCTTCTATTGGTTATAAATCTATATTCCGAGAGTGGGTTAGTAAAGATATCAGCCCATTGATCATTTGTATTGATGAAGTCTAGAATGATGTCTTCTTTTTGAACATGATCTCTTATGAAGAGGTGTCTTATGTCAATGTGTTTTGTTCTTGAATGTGAAATAGGATTTTTAGATATGTTAATCGCACTTATATTATCATACTTAATTGGTACAGTTGTGTATTTCAAATTGAATCTCTTAATTGTTGTTTCATGTAAAGAGTTTGTGCACAACAACTACTAGCTGCTACATATTAGGCCTCAGCAGTTGACAAAGCCACGAAATTTTTTTTCCTAGAAAACCAAGAAACTAAAGATCTTCCTAAGTAGTGGCATGTGCCACTTGTGCTTTTTCTATCTATCTTACAACTGACGTAGTCCGCATCTGAATAACTGATCATTTCAAAACTGGTGTCTTTAGGGTACCATAGTCCTGAGTCCATAGTGCCTACTAAGTATCTTAGAATTCTTTTAATAGCTATTTGGTGTGATTCCTTAGGTGCTGATTGAAAACATGCATACATACACACACTAAACATTATATCGGGTCTACTAGCTGTTAGATATAATAGACCTTTAATCATACCTCTATAGTGCTTTGTGTCTACGAATTTTCCCTTTTCATCTTTGTCTAGGCTGATGGTGGTACTCATAGGTGTGCCTATGGGTTTACTATTTTCCATACCAAATTTTTGTATCATTTCTTTTATGTATTTGGATTGACTTATAAAAGTCCCATTCTTTGCTTGTTTAATTTGCAGTCTAAGAAAATAGTTTAATTCCCCCATCATGCTCATTTCAAATTCTTCTTGCATACATTTTGCAAATTCTTTACATAGATGCTCATTTGTAGCACCAAATATTATATCATCTACGTAGATTTGAACTAAAAGTATGTCATCTTCCTTATTTTTAATGAACAAGGTACTATCAATTTTTCCTTTTGAAAATCCCTTCTTAATTAGAAATCCACTAAGTCTTTCATACCAAGCCCTAGGGGCCTGTTTTAGTCCATTCAAAGCCTTAGTTAGTTTAAATACATGGTTAAAATTTTCAATATCCTAAAAACCAGGGGGTTGTTCAACATATACCTTTTCATTAATATACCCATTCAAGAATGCACTTTTGACATCCATTTGGTTTAACTTAAATTCTCTGTAGGAGGCATAGGCTAAGAACATTCTAATAGCTTCCATTCTAACTACGGGGGCAAAGATTTCATCATAGTCTATTCCTTCTTCTTGATTGTACCCCTCTGGTACAATTCTAACTTTGTTTCTAGTGATTATATCATTTTCATCCTTTTTATTTCTAAGTACCCATTTAGTTCCTATGATCGAATGATTTTCCGATTTGGGTACTAATTTCCATACTTGGCTTCTTTCAAATTAGTTTAATTCCTCTTGCATTGCAACTATCCAAGATTCATTCCTAAGGGCTTCTTCAACATCTTTAGGTTCATTTTGGGATAGGAATGTATAATGATTGCAAAGGTTCTTTAGTGAAGATCTAGTAGTCATACCTCTAGATGGTTCACCTATAATTTGTTCTTAAGGGTGATCTTTCTTATACTTCCATTCTCTCGGTAATTCCATATTTTCTATGAGTTCATCTTTTGACTTTTCTTTGTTTATTTCCTTTTCTTCTTTGATTTCTATCTCACCCTCCTTTTTGAACATATAATCTTTTTCTTCATTTTTGACTTCTCTTGAAAAAGGGTTAGATTCATCAAAGTCTACGTGAATTGATTCAACTATGGTAAGTGTTCTTTTTTTGTAGACTCTATAGGCTTTACTATTTGTGGAGTATCTTAGGAAAATGCCTTCATCCGATTTAGCATCAAATTTTCCTAAGTTGTCTTTGTTATTTAGGATGAAGCACTTACATCCAAAGACATGAAAGTAATTTATGTTAGGCATTCTTCCTTTCCACAATTCATAGGGTGTCTTGTTTAGGTTTGATCTAATGGAAACCCTATTAATTATATAGCTAGCTGTATTTATAGCTTCGACCCAAAAATATTTGGGTAGGTCATTTTCATTAAACATAGTCCTTGCCATTTCTTGGAGGGTTCTATTTTTCCTTTCCACAACTCCATTTTGTTGTGGGGCTTTAGGTGCTAAAAAGTTGTGATTTATGCCATGTTCATTACAAAATTTTTTTAACATCTTGATTCTTAAATTCTCTTCCTTGGTCACTTCTAATATTTGAGACATTATACCCTTTCTCATTTTGAAGCTTCTTACATAAAGTGATTAATGAGCTACAAGCTTTTTCTTTGTTAGCTAGGAACAACACCCATGTGTATCTCGAGTAATCATCAATGATTACGAAGGCGTATTGTTTTCCTCCTAAACGTTGGGTTCTAGTAGGACCAAACAAGTCTAAGTGTATGAGTTCTAGGGGTCTACTAGTTGATATATGTTTCTCATTTTTGAAACTTTTCTTGATTTGTTTTCCTAATTGACAAGCATCACACACTTTATCTTTGACAAATTTTGTGTTAGGCAAGCCTTTAACTAAATTTTTCTTAGAGAGCTTGGATATAAGATCCATGCTTGCATGTCCTAACCTCCTATGCCAAAGCCAACTATTCTCGCTCATGGCTGCTAAGCAAGTTATGTCTTGAGAGATCAAGCTATCAAGGTTTATGCAATATACATTGTTCATTCTAAGTGCAGTGAATAATGTCTTTTGATCCTTAGAATCTTGAATTATGCATTTGTCTCTCTTAAACATTACTTCAAATCCTTTGTCGCTAAGTTGACTAATGTTTAGTAAATTATGCTTTAGACCATCAACTAACAAGACATCATCTATACTAAGTGAAGAGTCTTTACTTATTTTACCAATTTCGATGATCTTGCCTTTTGCATTGTCACCAAAGGTTACAAATCCTCCATCCTTTTGAGTAAGAGAGGTGAACTTAGATTTATCTCCCGTTATATGCCTTGAACATTCGCTGTCTAAGTACCATTTATCCTTGGACGGAGTGGTTCTAAAGCAAACCTACAAGAAAGGATCTAAGTTGTTACTTTTGGAACCCAAACCTTCTTAACTTTTTAAAATTTTGCCTAGTTTTAGCATTTAACTTCCACTCATTCTTTACTTTAATATACTTTTTCTTAAGTGGAAAATAAACATTATGTGTCCTTTATTTTTGCACATGTAGCAAGTGGTGTGCTCATAAATATTCGTTGATGAAGTGCTTGCATAATATTTTGATTGATATACAAAATATCCCATAAACAAGTTTTTCTTTCTTTTGTTTGGTTCTCCATTATAACCAATTCTTTCTTTGTTGTTTGCCATCCTCTATTGTCCTACCATCTTTTCGAAGTTATCTTTACCTTTGGTAAAGTTCTAGATGACTTTTTATTTCTCTTGAATTTGGTTTTTGAGATCATTTATTTCTTGCACTTTTTTACTATCTTCATTTACTTGAAACTTAGCTAATTTTTAAGACAAGTTATCTACTTTCTTCTCAAGTTCTTCAATCTTTAAGTCTTTTTCTTCTTCAACAAGTTTTTCGGATTCAAGTTGATTTCTAAGTGCTTTGTTTTGTTGTTTCAAACTTGTGTTCCTCTTTGAGACTTTAAAAAATAATCTTGTTATGTAGAAAGAGTAATTCAGCTTGAAGTTTTTTGTAAAAGGGCATACTTTCACATGAATTACTACAAGATTCATTACACGAATCTTTAGAGAGAGAATAATAAGAGTTTACCTTTTCGTTTTGTGCCATGAAGCACATGTTTGCTACTTTTCGATCACTTGACTCACTTTCTGATTCACTCAAACTAGTGTCATCCAAAGTTGCCTTCATTGCAGGCTTATTTTCTTTCTTTTCCTTCTTGAGTTGTGGGCATTCTGGTTTGATATGCCCAACCTTTTTACAATGATAGCAAGTGGGAGGATCATTTTTGTTTTTGTATTCTTTTTTATTACTTTCTCCTTTTTCAGCTTTTGATCCATTAAATTTTCTAACGAATTTTTTGTTTCTTCTTAAGAATTTTCCAAGCCTTTTAGTTATGAGAGCTGAGTCCTCATCTTCTAATTCACTAGATTCATTATCTTCCTCACTTGAATATTCTTTTAAAGCTTTTAGAGCTATAGACTTCTTATTTTTGTTTTTAGTGCTTCTTTCTTTCAACATCATTTCATAGCTTAGAAAAGATCCTACGAGTTCTTCTAAGGAAGTTGTTTTAAGATTTCTTCTTTCCATAATGGCTGTGGCTTTTGGTTCCCAAATAGGTGGAAGTACTCTTAGAATTTTGCTGATCATCTCATGAGTAGAATAATTTTTTCCTAAGGCACTTAGTGAGTTTATGATATGTGTGAACCTAGTGTACATGCTTGTTATACTATCCTCGGAGTTCATCTTAAAAGCTTCGTATTCACTGGTTAACATATTGATTCTACTTTCCCTAACATCTACTGTGCCTTCATAGGTTACTTCCTATTTATCCCAAATCTCTTTGGCTATTTTACATGCCATTACTCTATTGAATTCATTTGCATCAAGTGCACAGTATAAGACCTTTAGTGCACTTGAGTTAATTTGCAACATTTTGTAATCTGAGTTGTTTAGTTCTTTATCTTCTTTAGGTACTTCTTTTCCATCAACTAGTTTAGTGGGGATTAAATTTCCATTTGTGACAACATTCCATGCCTTCTAGTTCATTGTTTGAAGATAGATTCTCATTTGTTACTTCCAAAAGGAGCAATTTAATCCATAAAAAATTGGTGGCCTAGTTGAGGATTGACCCTCACCAAAGGGAGCTACTCCTATTTGTGCCATTTTTGATCTTTATATAACTACTTGTTAGGTTTTGCTATAATCGGGCTCTGATACCAATTGAAACCTAAGGTGTAGTCCCAAGAGGGAGGGGGGGTGAATTGGGTCTTTTAAAATTCCTTAAATCATTTTTGTTCCTTTTTACAGTTTTTTAAGGCTTTCTTGTAGTCTTGTTAACCGGGCAATCCACACAAACTCCTATTTCCTCTAATTAATCCACAATCACAACAACCACAATAAATCATTCAACTATTCAAGCAAAACAACCATACACCAAGAAATAAATTTGGACTATTTAGTTACCCTGTATATGAATGTGAAGTTCCTGTAGTTGGCTTTTGATTTTGAATATTAAAATGACATCCAAGCACCTTTTTAATATCAGAATTTAAATAAACCTTCAGCTAATAGGTTTTGGAATATTAACCAATCAACATACTTCATTTCGGTTTCTGCAAAAAATCAATTAACCAACGTACTCCCTTTTAGTTTCCGCAAGCCCAAAAACAAATTAAATTTTGAGTTTACTTAATTTCCAATATGTGTTACTTTATGATTAAAAAAAATATTAAAATTGTTGGCCTTATAAGGTTTAACATCTTGTTTTGATGCTAACAAACAAGTGGATCTTAACATACTGTGTTAAGTGATGTATTTTCAGGACTAAATGAAGAAGGCAAGGTTAAAGAGTTCATGAGAGCATGTAATGATTATATCAAGCTTGAAGCATGGATTTAAAGTTTAAAGCCTGGAGATCATGAGAGCATTGATATTAAAGAAATAGTTTCAAAGAATGAAAGCCCAAGTGATCAACATGGAAAGCTCAAAGAAAAATGAAACCTTATAAAGGCCTCAAGGAATTCAAGAATTGAAAAAGTCTAGGAAATTTCATGTAAGTACTTCAAAGATTTCAATATGGATGCATGAATCTCTTAGGTAAATTCATTGGACCTAGATACCTTTAAACATACTTGGAAAATATTTTTATAAGGTCAAAAATTATTTCAAAAAGGATAGAATCAGTTTTGAAATGAAAAGCACCAAAAAGAGGATTTCTCAAATGTTGTCAATTTTTCTACATCTGCATTGATCTACATTTTTCTCTATCAAAAAATATTTATTTTAAAATATATTCAACATGAAAGTTTTAGGATTTTTTCTTAGATTTATTTTGACACCAAGATCATCAAATTTTGAGTTATAATAAAAAAGTTATGACCAAAATACTGAAGGGTGCTTGAAGCTGACAGCATGACAGACGACTGTCAAGAACTGGACAGTCGACTGCCAGTGCACTTTGAGGCGTCTGTGCATGTTTGGATAGACGACTGACACCCTACTGCCCCTTTGTTTTAACTGGACATACAATTGCCCAAAATGGACAGTCATTTGCCACACTGCTTTTTGAAATTTCTCATAACTGTCAAATTTTTTATATGGGGTTGTTTGGAGCTCAAAACTTATGGAAACTTGGGGAATATTTCAAGCCACTTGGGGACCAAGTTACATACCTTTTAAAGTCTATAAATAAGCCTCAAAGATCATTGAATCAATACACCAAGAATTCAAATTTTGAAAAAATACAAAGTCTTTCTCAAATTGCTCTCAAATTCTCAAGGCTCTCTCTTGCTCTCAAGCTCACATATCGTGAACGAATTTAACTGAGTTTTGCTGATCTTCTTCCACCAAAATTGTGCTACAAATTCTAAATCTTTCAATCATTGAAAGAATTAATCGGTGATATACTTCC
This sequence comes from Malania oleifera, assembly GCF_029873635.1. Lineage (NCBI taxonomy): Eukaryota > Viridiplantae > Streptophyta > Magnoliopsida > Santalales > Ximeniaceae > Malania > Malania oleifera. The sequence continues at coordinate 80,052,681 of NC_080423.1, read as the reverse complement.
TTAAGCTTCAAGTTAATTTCCATATTGTTGTTTACTTTGAAGTATATTAGTTGTGCTATAATTGGTGTACTAACCGGCTCTTTGAGGAGCAAGTTCTTTGTACGCATCTATTTGATTCATTTCTTGTAGATTGACAATTACAAAGATTGTTTGGATCATTGGCTAAGCAAGGGGAGATTGCTTAGAGAGGCGGGCTCTAGCCTAGCTAAGGAGTGACCGGATGAGGGGATATCGTTTGGAGAAGGTGGGCTCTAGCCTTAACCAAGGAGTGTTGTAAAGGTTTGTTCCAACTGTTAAAGGAACAGGTTTAGTGAATCCTTTGGTGGTTTACCAAAGGCGAGGACGTAGGCTAGGTATAAGCCGAACCTTGTAAAAATCTTCGTCTCACTCTTTCTTTCCCTACTCTTTATTTTTAGTATATATTTAAATTGCTTGGATGGTTTAAATTGAAAATCAAATATACTACGCATATTTGGAAATCAAGTAAACTTAAAGTTTAATTTTGATTTGGATTGCAGAAACCGAAAGGGAGTACGTTGGTTAAACCATATCTTGCGGAAACCATACGGGAGTACGTTTTTTGGTTAAACACTCAAAGATAAATTAACTGAAAATTTATTTGAGTTTTGAATATTTGGAAAGAGTGACTGAATGTTGTATTGAACATCATATTAAGCAAATCCATATATGCATGGCTTGATTCAAATTTATATTTAGGGCTGAGAAAAAAAGCTTTATTGTGTTTGTGAAAGGATTGTTGAATATTAAATTACATTCTTCACAAGGTTTTCAAATTCATAATCACAGGGCTTATATAAACAAACAAATAATCTCAAGATCTTATATTACCAATGTGCTGAATACCTTATATCTTGGTTTGGTTGTTTGTTGTTTAACTTGTACTTGGCAAATAAATTGATTGTTTGGCTTGAAGATTGTGTTTAATTGATTGGTTGTTTAATTGTGTTATTGATTGGATAAAAAAACTAAGTTCTTGATTGATTAAAGAATTAAACAAACAAGTCAAGAATTGGTTAAAAGAAATAAAAGAAGTTTAAGGTATCTTAAAAGGAATTAAAAGGAATTTTTAGAATCCAATTCACGCCCCCTCTTGGGAAGCTATTCCTAATTTGAAAAACATCCACGCAGGTTATATCGTTGCTGAAATGTAAAAGAGAGTAAGGGAAATAGAGTGACACCGCCACTTTTACGAGGTTCGGCTTACCCCAGCCTAGGTCCTCGCCTTAGGTCAACCACCTAAGGAATTCACTATACTTTGTTCTTTCCGGGTAGAACAAAAACCTTACAACAAATACCCTCTTTTTTAGGAAGAGAAATCTCTTCAAGCAACAACTTGTGCTTGGTCCAACAATCCAACAAACCTTTGAACCGTCAAAGATCAAGATAAAAGAAATAGATCTACGTACAAAAACACTCTCACAATTTAGAGCAGGTTGTACAAATTAAATTCTAAATCGTACTTCAAAAACCAAAGTTAAATAGAAATTGTGAAGTTTTAAAAGTTTAGAAGTCACCAATGGTTCTTAAAAAAAATTTGAATGCAACTTGGAACCAATCTCTTGTTTGTCAATCCACCAATATCGTTTAGTTTTTCCCTAGCAAAATGATGTGAGCACACAAAAACTTTTAGGAGAATTTTAGTGCAGGGATCGTATATAATTTCAGCATATTGCTCGTTTGATCTTTTTGCTACTTTGGCTTGTGTATTTTTTCATTGCTCAGAGGAGGTATTTATAGACTTTTTCAAAGAAAAGTTTCCTCATTTAACATGAAGCATTTAGGTAACTTTTCAAAAAAGTAATAAATTATAGAATAAATTTTGATAATCTTCCATTTAGGTAAATTTTTCAAAAAATATTAAATTATAGAATTAATTTTTAAAATCTTCCATTTAGGTAACTTTAAAAAAAAATATTAAAATTATAAAATTAATTTTGAAAATTTTCCCACAAGTTTGAAATTCAAAGATTTTTAATTTTGACAATCTTCCCGCAAGTCAAAAATTCTCAATTTTGACAATCTCTCAACAAGTTTGAAATTCAAAGATTCTTAATTTTGACAGTCTTCACGCAAGTAAAAAATTCTCAATTTCAACAATCTTCTCGCAAATTTGAAATTCAAACATTCTTAATTTTGACAATCTTCCCGCAGGTTTGAAATTCAAAGATTCTTAATTTTGACAATCTTTCCACAAGTAAAAAATTCTCAATTTTGACAATCTTTAAAACTATAGCTTACTTTAAAAACTTAATTGGAACATTTTAAAAACATTTTAAAGAGTTTTTCAAATAATGATCTCTGGGTCTTTGATTCTTAAAGAGCTTCACATATCTAAATAGCATTGACTTTGAAGTACTTACAACATTCGTTCTAATAATGGTCTCCTTAATCACTAAGTCCTTCAGCCTCCTTCAACCTCTCGAGGTTCACTTTTGACTTTAAGATTTGCTTGACCTTTAACTTCTTTATTTGTCATTCATTGACTCAATATTCTAAGGAGCTTCCACTAGATTGACATTGATCTTCAACTTATTAACCGTGAGTGTCCTTTTACCTAGATCTGAAATCAAATCACTCAACACCACATGTTAAAGCATCCTTCATTTTGTTATCATCAAAACAAGATTGAAAAGCTCAGTTAGGACAACAGTTAGACTCTAACCCCTATTGACAAAAGTGTCCTAGATTGAGACTCTATTGTCCCTCACAGAGGTCTGGACAAAGCTCGCACTAAGCAAAGTGGTTCTCGGGTCCCCATAAGCTCTGCCATATGGGGACTGACACTATTACACTCATTTCTAATCCTAATAGGGAAAGCCCTGGTACAGAGCGTGAGAGTGTGTGAGTTCAATTTTAACCTGATCCCTCTACCCCCCATTTATCCACTTATTTATTCAAAAACATTATTCACAATTGATAACATGCTTAACAACAGATCTCATGCTTATTCATACAACAATATATACAAGTAATCACATGCTTAGATAGAAAAGTACTTACACTTAATTGCATGCTTACTTAGGGTACTCATAATTGAAGCAAAGTATTCAAAACCATATAAACAGTCACATGCTCTAACCACAATATTCAAAGAGTGTATGTGCAATCAAACATCCAATGTGTATAAACAATATGTACAGAATGGAAGGGATTAGTCAAAAGTCTTATTAAATCCTGAAATATGGGATAATTATCGATTAATTATTGGTTTGACTCTCAAGCGTCCCCAGTGGAGTCGCCAAGCTGTCACGACGTTCCTGGACACGAACTTGGTATGACTATAAAAAATGAAAATGAAGTGTGCGGATTTTGAAAATGTGATTTTCGTGGAAAACAAAGTGTATGGAGTTGCTACTGACCTTTTGAAGTGTGGTTAGAACACTTGATTACTACCCAATTAAGGGTAGAATCGGTTTGAGTTACTAGAGCCGGGCTCGGGAGTTCGGTTACGCTTGGGGAATGTATTAAAACCCCCTATATGCCCATTCTTATGAATGATACCTAATTAATCAAAATTATCCTAAAATAAATTTAATAAGCCTTAGAAAATTACTTCCTATAAAAAATCGTAAAGAACTAAAATACTATATAAGTATTCCCTCTGAGCGAGGGCATATAACACTCCAAAGAGCTTGTGCCTCCCTTTTAAATCATTGGGATAGGAAAATTGAGAAAATATAGTATAAACTACACTCCTGAGGGTTTTGAAATTTGTAGGGTTTTTATGAGTGTGAAAATAATACTTGGAGAGGTTCGAAATTTATTTGGAGATGAGAATTTTGTAAAGATGAGTCCTCAAACTCAAAAATATTTTTTCCTATTTTCCTGTAATTTTACTGAATTTTGTGTGATTTTTTCAAGTCTGAAAGCAGTTTGAATCTCCAAAATATTATTTACAGCCCTTTTTTATTTTTATTTGAAATAATGAAAAGTAAATTAAGCAAAAACAATAAGAATAGAATTAAAACTATTTTTAAACTTTTATCCTAAATTTTTTGGATTTTGTTTTGTGATTTTTCTAATTGTAAAAAAAAATTTGGTTTAAAAAATATTTTTTGAAAATTTTTTATGTAATTTTTAGCACAAGATTTATTTTAAGCAATGAAAACTTGGCTTAGGAAAATTTTTGGAAATTTCCCTAATTTTGGAAATTTTTGGAATTTTTTTTTTGCAATTTTACGAATTTTTATTGAATTTTCTATGAAGAAAAAATAAATTTATAAACATTTAAAATAAAGGAAAGAAGAACCGATGGAATCCGGTTGAAGGGGAGTTGGTCAAACCTCAACCGGTTTTAGGGAGAAACCACTTTAAGGTCTTGGTTAAGACCATGACGTGTGGCACGTTGTGATGGGCTGGGCAAATGTTGGTGGGATTGACGATGTAGCGGCATTTGAGGGGTTGGAGGCGTTCGAGTTGGATCTGCAATATGGCAAAATCTGAGTCATTGCCGAGAAGCGCTAATCAAACAGACGCAGACAGGCCACGCTTCAATGACCATGTGCGGAGGAGATGGGGTCCACATGGCAGCATCATGGGTGTTTATGTAGAAGAGAGATCCACTGGCTGGGATATGGCTGTTTCAGGCATTAATGGCTAGGGAATAGACCCGCCATGTGTGTGTGTGTGTGCATTGATTGTGAGGGAGACAAAAAGGACACGTGTTGCTTGGCATGCGGAGGGGCATGCAAGCATTAATGGAGAGGAGGGAATAGGCATGCCACGTGTTGGAGTATGCGGGGAGAGCGTTCCAGGCTTTATAATGAAGTGGAGGTGGCAATATTCAATGCCCCTGAAACGGGCGATCTGGGCCATTGACACGTTGTAAAGATCGGACGATGATGGTTGAACGTGTCAATGCTGCTGACGAGGGTGAATCATAGTCGTTGAAGAACAACTTGATCTAAGGGTGGTGAGCTATGCATGAACAGATTGAGGACGTGGCTCAATTTAGGGTGTTATTAATTATGTGAATCGTGCGGCTTCAAGAGTGTCATGTGACGATATGATCGAATGGGCGTGAAAGGGCCACGTGGTGAAATCCTGCGGTTTCGGGGGCACACATACTTAAACCAAAAATTTTGACTCCATTTCATTTTTGCGATCTCGTTCTTGAGCAGCCCTCTTTCCCTTCTCTTTTGTTCTTTCCTCCCCAAACTTATCCTTAACTTAGAAACCCTAGGGTTTCTGGCACTCCTATCTTTGCAACTCACCATTCCCTCTCAGTCGCTACCCTTCCTTCCTCTCTTCTGCGTCTTTGCAAGCCAAAAATTTAGACACCCTAGGTTTTCTTTCCTATATTATTCGAACACATAGAAACCCTTATGGTTTATTCTTTTTCTTGATATCTCTTAATCCCCTTCCTCGTTTTCTTTTCCTAACTCTCATTTTCCATTCTCGTCTACAAGTTCGGAAACCCTAAACCCGAAGCATTCTACCACTGAACTCTCAGCTCTCCCTTATCCTCAAACCCTCTCTCCTAGACCCCTCCAAAGCCTTGCCAAAACACCTCTTCTATCCTTCTTTGAACCAGATCGAACGAAAGCAGAGCCTTTCAGTGGGATTTCAAAGCTCAGAGGGAGGAGACTAATGCAGATCTCAAAAAGGGAGTTCCTTGAAACTCTGAAAACGACCCGAAGAAGATAAATTCCCTTCCCCTTTATTTTTATTTAATTTTTGAAAGTTGAGATGTATGTGGGAGTCCTGGGTGTTGTGAATACTGGCTAGGTTAATGATCTCTATATGATGTTATTGATGTTAGGGTGTATGCGTGCTGCGTATACTGTTTCACTTGTGTATGGAGTTGCAGGTTTAGGGGTGAAGACGAGTTAACTCGTCTTCAACCTAGTGGGTAACACCTGGGTTGACTCGCACGAGTCAAATTGTAGGGTGAGTGAACTCAGTTGAGCCCGAGTCAAGCTTGGGTATCACGTGTAGAGGGTTTGGTGCACATGTTGGGCTTTAGTGGAAATGTCTTGGTGGGTCTAGGTTAGATGGGCTTGGCTAGATTGGGCTTCTGAATTTAAAATGGCTTGGGTTAAGTTTGTGAAAATGGGCTGGTTCGTTTTAAAGATAGGAATTGGTTAGGCTTTGTGTTTAAACCAAGGACATTGGGCTTTGATTTTTTTTTTTTCTAAATGTGCTAGGTAAATTTTTTTTTGAAAAAACTGGTGGTCTATTTTTAGAAAAGAAGATGGGCTAGTTTTAAAAGCTAGACTTGGGCTTCATTAAACAGATTGGGCTGGGGTGATTTTAAAACCTGGTGTCAAGCTGGGTTATTTAAAAAAGTTATGAGCCTGGGATTTTGAAATGGTATGGGCTGAGGTGTTTAAAAGAAACTTGGACTGGGGGTATTTAAAAATGTTGGCGAGGCCCGATTAACTTTTTAAAAGCGAATGGGCTAGAATTTACTTTAAAAACAAAGCCCATGATTTTGTTTTGAAAGTGGTATGGGTTGTGGGGCTTTAGTTAGAATAATGGGTTGATTTTTCAGGTTTAAAGAGTTTGGACTCAGGTCTGGGGTCAAACACAGGTGTGGGGAGACTTATCTCCAATACCTGATCTCCTATTCAGGTTCGAGTAGTTTCTTGGGGCTAGTTCAAACCCAACTTCGGACTCGGGTTCGAGACATTTTATCTCTGGGTCAAAGGTTTAGACCCGAACTCGTGTTCGGGTTTGGGGGAGCTCAGGTTCAAAACCTGAGAGGGTTGAGTAAGGGTACCTGCACTTACATAGAAAAGGGGCTGACAATGAATATAAGAATTGAACAAAACGAAAAGGGGAGTGCTACATGCTTTACCTCTTTTTCCCACTCCTCCTTTCTTATTTTCCTTGCTTTAAATCTGTTTGGGTTCTCTGGTTCTAGTTCTCTAGTCCCAACTTTCTGTGATTCAACAACTGTACTCCCATGTTTCTGAACCTTAGTGGTTCAGAGTTTTCTCTCTACTCTCCACACTATATAGTGTGGAGTTTCTTTCTGCTCTCAATTTTGCAGAACCCCCTATCTTTGATTCACTCTCTATCTCGGCAAAACCTTCCCCTCTCTAACTTTTCCTCTCTCAATTTGGGTAGGGTGCTACTGCTTTCTTCTATGTGTCTTTGCTACAATGAGACTCCCTATTTATAAGGAGGCCGAGAGTGCTTTTTGGCGCCAATTACCTTAACAAAATTCCCCTTTAACGAACTGTGGTAGGGAATAATTCCCTTTAACAACTCGGATTTATTTTTTATTTTTTTTTAATTTTTTTGAATTTCTATTAACTAACTATGCCATTCCTCTCACGTGCGCACGTAAATTTGAGGGAAAATCCTAGCTGGCAGCAGGGCATTGGAGGGCATGGCATTTGTTATTTTATTTTTATTTTTTTGTAACTTTTCTTTTTTGCTCCGTTGTGATGTACCCCCGAGTTGCTTCACCCTGCAACTCTTATTTGTACCAGTGTTTCATTTTCCTTTCCCTATACTTACATGTTATAACTTGTATTCCCATCTGTAACTCTTATTTTACATTTTATGTATGTTTAAACACTCACGTGTACGTGCGTGACCTTTTTCTAGAACAATGATGTATGCATTTTTAATTGTGACTCCAGAGTTGACCCATTTTGACCAAACAAGCCGATTAATAGGATATGACTTTAATACCGAAACAAAATCGGTTGTAAAATTAAGACCCAATTTAAAACCAAAAACTCATTTTGAATGTTTTTAATTAACAAATCCTATACTCAAATTTAGAAAAAGCCCAATTTCGCAGAACTTAGTTTTCTGTGAAATCAATTAGAAGATTTGAAGAAATTTTGAAAAACTCAAAACAATCCCAACCTTAAACTAGAATACTCAACTTTCAATCTAATCAAAATAGAAGGATTGGATCCTTTGGAAAACCATAAATTTAACTAAAAATTCAATGAAATTATTTTCAAGATTGAAACCACGGACTCAGACTTTTGACTTCAAGACTCAAACCCTAGACTAAACAAGATTATTAAGGTTGACTCAACTAAAAGGGCCACTAAAGGGGATTGATTTGCAACCAAAGGGATCCATGCTAGGATTATAAACAAGAATCAAGAAGACTTAACATGATTTTGAGAGACTCTATTTCTTTTTTGGCAAAATCTCTAAGGAACTCGACTAATTGAAAGGACTCAATTTTTTGGAAATCATGGGTACACATGATCTTAATTTTAGAAATCAAGGTCATTCGGAGCTCAAAGTTGAGTCTTATTTTACTGGACTTCTTTGGGGTGGTCTCGTTAAAATTATGTTGTCTATAGGGCCAAAACTGGTAAAAGGAGAACAAAAGGTAGAAAACCTCGACCTTTGTCTTAGGGGTGGTTCAGTAGTGCTGGAGGTAGTTAATCAGTCTAGGCCGAGGCCAGAGGTGGTCGACCAACCCTTGAATGTGGTTGACCAGTTTGATAGCTCTTGCCTGCAATGGTCTTCTTCTTGTTTCTAACGACTAGTGAGTAGTTGACCAAACCTTGTAAGTGATTGACTAGTTTGAATAGCAAAAAGGCTCCAATATGCAGAAAATGAATAGTTTTCATCAAAACTCTCTATATAAGTCCTCCTAATCCTTGTGAACGTAAAAGAATGGACTAGTACTAAATAGCCAAGTGCTTTTGCTTTCGTTCTCTTTCAATTTCCCTTTTGTGCTATTTATTGCTAATTTTAAGAGAAAACTCTTGAACTTTTATTTGTTTATTTATTTGAGAGTTCATTTTGTGAGCTTTAATTGTGTATCTTCCTTGTGAGGAGTTTTTTTTTTTTTTTTGTAAGGTTAATTGCATTTGGTTTCTTGGTCTCCATAAAACAAGGGGTGTACGTCTAGGTTTCCTTGTCTCCTTTAAAACAAGGGGTTGTAAATTGGTTCCTTAGTCTTTGCTAAAGCAAGGGTATAGTGGAACCTCGAGATTGTTGGTCTTGAGAGAGTGGACATAAGCAAGAATAAGCAAATCACTATAAAAAGAGATTTATTTTCTCTATCCCTTCTCTTTTTAAATTGCTTTGATATTGTATGAATTGCTTGATTGTTTTAATTTGCTTTAAATTTTGTAACAAGTAATCTTAATTTTATTAAACCTAATTCACCCCCTATCTTGGGTTACTTTTGGTCCAACAATGGGTTCAATATATATATATATATGGATTTAACCATCTTAGAGTAGATCTATGGCAATGCATGTTTTTTCATTTGGATTTAAGGGGTATTCCACCGTTAGACCACCATTTTTCAATGGAAATGGTTATGATTTTTGAAAAACAGGGATAAGTATATTCCTTCCAACTCTTTATTTTAAAATGTGAGATATTATCCAAAATGGATATACCCTTCTGATAATGGTGGAAAATAGTGTGACAAAATCTTAAACTTATGTGGGATGAAAATGAAATGCTTTTGCACATAATGAATGCCAAGGCAATGAACACCATATTTTATGCCTCATATTGTAATAAATTTGATAAAATTTCTACTTTTGATATGACTAAAAAAAATTTGGCATTTTCTTAAAATGCTATATGATGATAAAATTACTATTTAAAATGAAGGCAATGTACAAAGAGTAGATAAGGGCCAAGGAAGAAGGTGAAACATCAACTCACTGCCTCATAGCAATTGAAGATAAAGGAGAGGTAAAAGAGAATGTGGAGGAAAATTCCTTCAAAATGAAAAACCCTAATATGATTAACTATATGATGCTTTGAATGAAATACATAATGACTTAAAGTGTATGAGTTTAAAGTATTAGAATATGAAATAAGCTTTTGAAAAAGGAAAATAATAATTTAAAAGCTCAGTAGCATTTAGTTCTCCTACAAATGAATTGAGAATGAAAAATGTTTTTGTTGAAAAAAAAATTTGACAATATCAATTAAGTGATTTAAAAAATTGTTCAAGAAAAAGAGAACTTTAATAAGATATTAGCCAATCAAAATGTTATTTTTGACAAATATAAAGATGGACATAGTTCATATAAAAGAAAATCACTTGTTAAGAAAATATGGGTACCAAAAGGGTCAATTCAAATTTCACATGATAATACTTTTAAATTTGAAACTTAATTGAAAATGACTTTCTTTGAAAAATGAAATTTAGGCTTTTTCAAATCTTTTAACATTTTTCAAAAAAATTTTTTTTGCCCAAAGCTTCATCTTAAATAAGTGATTCAATTATTTTTAAACTTGTGTTTCCTTTAAGATGTTTGAATATATGATTTATTGTGCAAATCTTTTTATACTTTTGTGAAATAGTGATGAATTTTGATTTTTGATAAATATTTTAAGTGCTTGAGTATTTTTTTTTTTTGTTAAAAAAGGGCGGTACCTCCATTTATTTATTAATAAACTCTCACTTTTGGCGGAGGAATACCGTGGTTACAAGTTAAAACCAACCAACGAAATTAGGACAAACAAAATTAAACATAACTAACAAAGGAGATAAAAACATAAAAACAACCAAAAACAAAACGAAAATACACCAAACGAAACTCTAGAGATGAACTAACAACGAACGAAAACAAGACCCCACCTATCCATCCGAAGGATATCTTTCAGATAACGTGGTAGAAGGTGTTGTTCTTCATAGATTACACTGTTTCCCATTTCTCCTTCTTTAGTAAGAAAATTAGCCGCACTTTCCCTATATTGATGCATCACCATGACATTCACTCCTTCTAACTCTGCCACGAGCTCCTCCCGAAATTCTCAAAGATATCACAAAGTACATCTACCTTTCCGAAACCAATCAACTACAATTCGTGAGTCACTTTCAATAATCACATTTACATAATGCAAACATTTACACAAACAAATTCCTTCCCCGATTGCTTTTAATTTCGCACTATTATTCGTACCATTGCCAAAATAACTTGAAAAAGCCGCTTTTACCATGCCATGACAATCCCGAATAATTCCTCCACCTCCTAAAGTACCCGGGTTACCCCTACAACTCCCATCACAATTAAGTTTTATCCACCCTACTGGATGTTTAACCCATGAAATAATTTTTTCAGGCCTATCGCAAACTCCCTAATGCTTAATTTGAAACTCATTCAAAATCTTAATGTCCGACTTCTTTAATTTTTGAAAAGAAATGGTGCTCTCAGCAATAAAACTAACCTAGAATCGAACACTTCTCCACATCTGATCTGCACTTTGATAAACTCCTTCCATTCTCGCTTTACATCTTCGATTCTAGAGGCACCACGTAATCAAACATGGAATCAGCCCGATTAAAATACCTTTAATAGATGATTTTTTTTGCATAGTGGAACCAATTTGGCATTTTATTTTTCCAAGGAAGAGATCGTTGGAAAGGAATCCCCAATGCCACACTAGACCGACGCCACACCTTTGAAGCCACCTCTCCTAAAGAAAGAATATGATCAATGTTTTCTTGGCTTCTCTGAACGCAGCAATCACAAGCTGAAGCCATCGATATTCCTTTGGTCTGAATTCTATCATTTACAGTCAAGCATCTAAACCAGGCTCTCGATAAGCACATTGAGATTCTTTTGGGCAATAAAGAATGCCAAAACCAGTCATTCCACAAAAAATTATCACTTCTGCTCCTCACTACCTCCTAAGCCGTTTTTGTAGAAAAATTACCATCCTGGGTAGGTTTCTAGACAAAAATATCTTGTCCACTTTTACCCGCCGACACCTGTTGCAAAATTTCCCTTGTTTTATTAGCACCAACCAATTCCCGTACTAAATCAGAGTTCCAATTATTATTTAGCTAGCAATCCTTAATACACAGGTTCTTGTTCAAAATATCCTCAATGCTCACAGATAACAAGCCTGATGACAGCCACCTGTCGAACCAAAAAGAAGAGTTCCCACCTCTCACCAAAATTTTAATATTATCCATAACTTTTGGAATGGTGGCCATAATTGATTTCCAAAACCAAGAGTCATTTGATCTCCCCTTCCTTATTAATAAATGATCATTTTTGTAATATTTAGCTCTGAAAAAATCTGCCCATAGATTATTAGAAGTGAGTAATCTGAAGGCAAATTTCATGAGAAGAGATTTCTGAACTTCCTTAAGATCTCTCAGGCCCAAAGCCCCTTTCGAGGTAGGTTTACAAATTTTCCCCCAAGAGCGCTAATGAATCTTCCTTTTATCTTTCACCTCTTCCCATAAAAAATTTGAAAGAAGAGAGTTACTGTGAGAATATGCGACTTGCGAAATCTTAATAACATACATTAGATGAATAGGCATGCTACACAACACATGTCTTAATAAAATCAATCTTTCGCCTTGCGAGAGTAACTTAGATTTCCACCCTGCAATTTTTTTCCTAATCTTCTCCACAAGAGGCTCCAATGTCCTGGAAGACAATTTTCCAGAAACCAAAGGCGCACCCAAATATGAAACAGGGAATTTACCTTCCATGAAACCCGTGATTCTTAATAAACCACGCTTCCTAGCGGGAGTGATGTATTTTGAGAGGAATAACGCCGACTTAGTCTTATTGATTTTTTGACCCGACCACTTCTCATACCTTTCCAAAGCGTAAACTGAATTTCTCATAGACCTCTTCCCATCATTCGCAAAAATAAAAATATCATCCGCATATAACAAATGCGAAACCAATGGGGTCCCAATCGGATGATTAAATTTACCAATCTGACCAGTCTCATAGTTTTCCCTAAGCAACCTTGTCAAAACCTCCTCCATTATGATGAATAAATAAGGAGATAGTGGATCCCCTTGTCGCAAGCCTCTCGTAGATTGAAAAAACCCCTTAAAGGTTCGTTCATCAAAACAGAAAACCATGGAGGCTCCACACAATTTTTTATAAGCTTACAAAACCTCTAAGAGAAACCAAAAGCCTTAAGTACCTCCAGAAGAAAATTCCAATTCACTTTATCATAAGCCTTAGCCATATCTAGTTTTATCATCACATTGCTGCTAGCTATTTTTTTGTGCAAAGATTGAACCATTTCTTGAGCTAGTGTAATATTTTCAAAAATACTTTGCCCAGGAATAAAAGCGCCTTGTTCATGCGAGACCAACTTATCAACAACCTCGGTTAGTCTAAAAACAAGAATATTGGAAAAAATTTTATAAGCCACAGAGCATAAACTAATAGGCCGGAAAATGATATTTCACCTTCCTCCCTCTCAGATGAATAACCCCGAGCCAATTCCTCCTATTGCAAACCTTTGTCCCGACCTTCAGTCAGTTTAGAACTATCCACATGATCCACTTCCTCTTGGGATAGAGGTTCATCGTTTGAAACTCGAGGATCATCATCACATCTGACTTCTTTACACTCTCCTTCATTCCTCTCTATTGAATCTTCATTCCCATTATTTTCTAATGCTCTCTGCGGTATATCAGAGTTTTTCCTTGCATGATCCCCATTTTCTTGAACTACAGGAGTTTTCGCTATTTCAAGGCCCCTATCATTAATCTGCTTTGTCATATGCACATTACTGGGTCTTGCTTCTTGCACCATCTTCTTTGCTCCTTTACCCACGTCAGAATTGGTTTCTATTACACCGTCATTAGTCTTTGGTTTGCATATCTTTTTTTCTTTATATTTTTCCTCCTCCCTTTGCTTCTCTCTTACCTTGCAAACAATCGAGGTATGCCCTTGCCTGCAACATTTATAGTATAAAAAACCCATCTTTTCATATTTGACCTCTTACCAAATACATTGTTTCGAAGATAAAACAAGAGGAAATCCCTTTACCGGCTCCATTGTTAAGTCAACTTCCACGCAAATACGTGCCTTTGATGCTCTTGTATGATTAATTGTTACATTATCAGTTTCAAGATAATGACCAAAATGAGTCGCTATTATTTGGAGAAAATCTGTTCGGTAAAGATGCATTGGTAACCCCGGTAAGAAAATCCATTGAGGAGCCAATGGGGATTCCTTTTTGGTATCAAAATCCTTCATCCATTTGAACATCCGAAAAGAATTGCCTTCCATAATTCTACCTTCCCTTGCCCAACCATGCAGAAAGTTACGTTCGTTTTTCATGTGAATTAACACGTGATAATCATCCACAACACTAATCGTTGGAATTTCCGTCAAACCCCACGTTTTCACAATCAAAAGCCGAATTTTATCAATAGATGTCCGATTCCTCAAAAATTTCATTACTAATGCAAAACGAAATTCTTCCTCAGCCTTAACTATCTATGCTTCTGAGAAAATAAATCCCAATTCCCCATTGATATTAACGGGCAATCTCATGGGAATTTTGAACGCAGGCATCTCCACTTTTTTACTCACAATTTGCGCATATGACTGCACCTCAGGACTAGCCTAAACGGCATTCCCCACCGACGATGTGACCATCGGTGGGGGACGACACTGTATTTCAAAATATTGATATTAAAGCCAAACTTTTCTAAATAGAAAATAGACTAACCTGCATTGTTTGGCGACTCCCTAAGCAGCGACGGCTTTTAGTTTCCGTGATTTGTCCTTGATGGCGACGACTCGCGGTTTTTGGCACAGATCGTTGTCCTGTGTTACCCCACGTGTGTCTCCTCAGAAAAACAACAAACCTTGAGTCTTGGCGTTCGCTTCGCAGGGAAAAGCGGTGACGGCGATGGGAGAAGCGTAGCGGCGGTGCTGGGAAGCGGTAGAGAGTTGCCGAGCGTGGAGGCTGATGTGGCTGGGGCGGCGATGAAGGGTGCACTGGCAACAAGGTAGTGGCTAGCCGAGAGTGGATGTTGGCGGCTGGAGCTGGAAACGTCGGAGAGGATGGGGGGTTCTGACGGAGCTGCAGTAGAGGACCCAGTGACAAACTGGTTATCGGCGTAGGAGACAACTGTCGTGGCGTTGATGGTGCTTGTTGAGACTGTGACGACGGGTGAGAGGGGTCTGTGGAGGGCTGTGTTGCAGCAGTCTGGAGAGATCGGGTCCTGAACCTGAGTTAAGGAAATTTCTTGCACATCTTCTTCATAAAAAATTTGAATGTCTGGCGCTTCAGAAAGGGCAAGAGCATGGACGACCTCCCCCACCTCAGAACCCACACTGCAATTCCAATTTTTCCCCTCGGCTACACAACAAGGAACAACAGGAGCACGAGGGCGTACGGGCGCGGAGATCAGGGAGCAGGTTGAGTGTGTTGGTTGGAGGCGGTGATTGACGGATCTGTGTCGGCGGGGGAGTTGGTGTAGCGGCGACTGAGCATGAAACTCGTAGAGCCGTGGGTGAGCTGTGGTCATCGCCGGAGATCCTAGAGGCTGGCCGGAGATTCTGGAGGCCGTGGAGCAGGGTCGTGCCGATGGTTATGGAGCAGGGAGCGGCGGCAGCAACTGAGAGACTCGAGACGAGTGAAGACTCGAGAGACTCAGAGAGATGAGATACTAAGAGACCAAAGACGAGATCACGAGAGAGATTGTGAGATGAGAGTGGGACTGAGCGACCAGAGACGAGAGTCTCGCTGGAGACAATGACGACGATGTCGTCCGAAACAATGAGCGGCGAAGTGCTTGAGTATGTTGATAAATCCTTGAAATAGATTTTTGGTCTTTAAGAAAAAAATTTTACAAGTAGCATTGGTGTTGAAAGATTTTGAAAGTAAAAATTTTCTTCTCTTACTTTATTAGTTAAATAAATTTAATTCAATTATGATTACATATTAAATAAATTAAAATATAAATTTATGAGCTAGTTTCAAAATAAATCTTTTTATTTAAGGGAGGGTTTCAAGTAGTAATTATTATGATAAAGTTATACTTTCATTAGATAATTGAATAAAATACAATAAGGATGCTAGACATCAACTTCCATGAGTTGCCAAAACAATTTTTAATTCAATTATAACTAGTAGTTATAGAAAATTTTAATTTATATTAAAAAAATTGTGTTACAGTTACAATATACTAATAATTTTATTGATGTGTCAGTTTTAAAATATTAATCAACTTATTAAATTACAATTTATTGAGTAGTTTCAAAATTTAAAATCACATTTTAGGTTAGATTTTTGGTGAAAAGTAAGTAATCAGTTTCTCATCCTCAAATAATTTTCAAACGCTTAAATAACTTAATTATTCTAACAACAAGCATGTCAACAACAAAGACATCAAATTAATGTTTGATATACATATCCACATTGCAACCTTATGTAATGGTTAATTAAGCCTCAAAATTTTATGGACTTTAATTCAATTAATTAATATTCTAATTTAATTAAGTTATTTTGTAGATATTTTAATCTCTTTAATATTTCTTATTAAAAAAATAGGATAAAAATCAGCAGCACCCCTGAGTTTTTTGAAAATGACACTCCATCACTTATGTTTCCATCAGTTGATAGTTAGTTAATTGTTAAATCTATGCAAAATAAAATAAAATAAAATAATTTTAGGCATAATAAAGTGGTCTTTTAAAATGAAGCATGTTTAACAAATTAAATTTTAAAATTAGTTATAATATCTTGAAAACTAAGTAGCTCAAAGAACTAATTGATTCTCAAGTTAATTCGTCTATTCTGTCTAATCACTTTTGATCAACCAATTGACATCAGTTTAACAAAATAAATTTACTATTATTTCATTTTTTTTAAAGTATATGAAATAAATCATAAAAAAGATGTTATAATTATAATACTACAAACTATTTGTTAGATGTAATTTTCATAAAAACTAATGATAAAACACACCATAAAAATAAAATAAAACATAGTTTAATATTTTTAAATTCAAGTAAGTTATCAAATATAGTATTAAAAAGAGGATAAACTAAAATTTCAAAATTTATTTTTTATAAATTAAAAATATAAAATTGGATTTTAGTTCATTTTCGTGAAAAATATAAATGATAAATGGATAAAGAAAATTCGAATTTATATTAATTGGTTGATCATGGTTTGAGACAATTCACCGTTTTTATAATTTTATTCAAATTTTTTAGGTTATTAAATATGACGTTCAACCAAATTTAGAAAGCAAGCCATAGTTTGACCAACCATTCATTTCAAGCTGATTTTTTTAAACTTTATTTTATTTGTTAAAGATATATTTAATCATTTAATTTTCATGAAATGTACATTATAAATATTTTGTAGCAATATAATTATTTACGTATTTTTCTAAATTATTAGCATTATTTATTTATTTTTAGTAATTTTTAATTTTTTTAAAATAATAATTAAATTAAATTATCATTTTTATGTCAATTGATTGACCTAACTTAATTGCTAGGTATTCAGTTCACTTATACGTTTAATTTTCAAAACATATTATAATTAACTAACTAGATTTTCAACTTTGATTTATTAAATTAATATCATTTTCTTAATTTATCCCATCAAAATTGAGTGAAAGGGTAACATTGTCATTTTGGATAAAATTTATTTATTTTTCACTAAACACAATGGTTGACAAATGTCAATCAATGGAAAGTTCATTTTGTTAGTAAAATCAAATCTCAAGGATTTTTGTGATAGTTTTCAAAAATCTGGAGCTCGAGTGTTATCTTTTGAAAAGTGAGTGAGTGTTGCTGGATTTACCCTAAAAAATAATAAGACTACTATTTTACGTATATTTGGAAAGTAGGTCATAATAAAACTAGAAGTTACATCCTTGTTTTTGAGTCCAACCTAAAAGGAGGTGGATGTATTTATAACTTTTATTTATATTCAATTTGAATAATTGTGAGTAAACGTATTTCAAGATTTAAATTTATTAAATTCATTAATAGCTAGATCCTATTATTTTAAGTTAACAACATATAGAAATAATTAGACATCAAGACATAATAAATTTTAGGATAATCTAAGAACATCCCTAGAGTGTCTGAATTTAACACTCTATCCCTTGAATTTTCGAAAACTACTAAAAAAGCCTCCTGAAGTTTAGTTATATTTTATTTTATTTTTTAAAAAAAGAGGGCGGTACCTCCATTTATTTATTAATATACCCTCACTTTTGGCGGAAGAATACCATGGTTACAAGATAAAACAAAAGGGAGAGTACAGAAAAACCCTCCCAAAACTAGCAACCAACCAAATTAGGACAACAAAACTAAACATAACTAACACAGAAGATAAACACATAGACACAACCAAAATCAAAACAAAATGAACCTTTTGCTAGTGACCATTGTTCAATCACTAAGTCTAGTGAAAAAAACAAAATTTACCCTAAATAAAATGATAATTTTACCCTCTTATTCAATTTTGATAAGATAAATTAAGAAGATGAAAATAATTTAGTCAATTAACTTGAAAAAATTAGTTAGTTAAGTACAATATATTTTAAAAATTGAACTTATAATTCAACCGACTTTCAATAATTGATTTGGGTACCGGAAGGTACCTCCTTATTTTTGAGTCTAACTAGAGGTCTTTATAACTTTTATTTATACTCAATTTGAATAATTGTGAGTAAGTGTATTTAAAGGTTTAAGTTTATTAAATTTGTTAGTAGCTAGGCATTATAATTATTTTAAGTTAACAATATAAATAAATAATTATACATAAAGACATGTTAAATTTTAGGGTAAAATCTAACAACATCCTTATAGTTTCAAAATTTAACACTCTATCTTCTAAACTTTCAAAAACTACTAAAAAGACCTCTTGAGGTTTCGTTTTATTGATAAAATGATCCTTTTATTAATTGATTGTTATTCAACCACTAAGTCTAGTGAAAAAAATAAAATTAAATTTTACCCTTAATAAAATAATGATTATACCATTTTATTTAATTTTGATAAGAAAAATTAAGAAGATGATATTAATTTAGTCAATTAAGTTAGAAAAATTTGTTAGTTAAGTACAATATATTTTAAAAATTGAACTTATAACTCAACAAAACATTCAATGATTGATTTAGGTCAACTAGTTGATAGAAACATGACAACATAATTAAATTACTATTTAAAAAATTTATGAAAATAAAAAATAATATTAATAATTCATATTAAAATGCTTAGATAATTATATTGTTTCAAAATATTTGTTATATACATGTCATGTAATTTGAATAAAATCAGGAAAAAATAGTGAATAGCCTCGGACAAATGTCAACAAATTAATATACATTTTGTTTTTCTTTATTCTTTAATCATTCATGTTTTACACATAGAGAAACTAACATTTAATTATATAGTTTTATTTTATAGAGTATGAATTTTGAAATTTTAGTTTATGTTTCTTTTTAACACCATGTTTGATAGGTTACTTGAGTTTAAAAATATTGAATTATGTTTTATTTGTTTTATGATATATTTTGTCATTAAATTAGTTATGAAAATTAAATTTCAAAAACATTTTGTAGCATTATAGTTACTAGTTACTGTTTATTATTTAGCTGTTTTTTATTTTTATTTTTCCATAAATATATTTTAAAACTTTGTAATAATTCTTGACCCTTTTTTGTTATATTGATGTCAATTGGTTGATCTAAAGTGATTAGACCACTTAAACTAGTTAATATGAGAATTGATTAAGTCTTCGATTCGCTTAATCAGTTTTCAAGTCATTGTGGACCAATTTTCTTAATTTAATTTATTAAATTGATCTCATTTTAAAATATCATTTTATTATGGATAAAATTGTTCATATATAATTACCGATTGACTAACAAATGAGTATCAGAAAGTTCATTTTGTCAATAAAAAATTTTTTAGAAGGTTTTTCAATATTTGAAAAATTTAGGGGTAGTTGTTGGATTTTATCCTAAATTTTAATAACATTTGTTAGTACAAAAATCAAATTACAAATTTATCATAGAATATTAAAATATTTATTGTTTTATTATGGGTTAGCTTCAAATTATTAATAAGCTTACTAAATTACAGATATATCGGGCAATTTCAAATTTAAAAATAAAATTTAAAGAAGTAGCTCAGTGTTTAAGATTTTTAAGTTTATTTATAATAACATGATTAAATTTTATGATTTAATACATAGAATTAGTGTCTTTATTCTTATAATTTTTACTTTGGCCAATTTTTGAAATCATATCCTATGCATAATTCAAAGTCTCTGCTAGTATTAGGTTAAATGAGATCTACTTACCATGTTCTATTTATTTCTATCCAAGAAGACTTACATACCTACATGCATAATATGTAAAATAGAAAGAAAAATAATGTCAGGAACTTAATAGAAAGAAAAAGAACTTCAAGAACTTAGAAAAAGGTCCTAAGGGTTTAAAATATTTTTAGAATTTTTTTTATAATTTTACTGCATTTTAAAGATTTGTTTTTTGGATTTTTTAGGAAATTTTCAATTTTATTAAAATCTTGAATTTTTTAATGAAAATTTAAAATTTATGGGTTTTCTAACTTTCCTAATTATATATATATATATATATATATATATATATATTTCTAAATTTCTCAAAAAATTAGATTTTTTTTTTTGCATTTTTTTATCTTTTGAAAATTTAAATATTTTAAAATGAAAAAAAAATTCTAAAATGAATGAAGGCATCGGACTTAGGTTGGGTTAGGTCAACCCAACTCGATTTTCAATAGATTGGGCATTTTTTTTTTAATGGTGATCGACCAAATTAGTCTTGACCGATTTAATCGACAACCACAAATTGTAGTGTGGCATGTGGCTTAGGGGATTAAAAAACCTTTCATCTTCTTTATGATCACCCTCCAGCTGCATAAGCACAATCTTATCTCTCTCTCTCTCTCTCTCTCTCCCTCTAGATGCCATAGCACCTCGAGGCACCGCCCCTGTAGCTGGATTCACGACCCAAGCTCAAGTTGCTGGCCCACTAGGTTTATATTCCCAGATAGCCATGCAACCAGCCATGTCTTCAAAGAATGCAAGAAGAAGGCGTGGTGGACTCGTCTGTTGGACGGCTGCTGCCCGCGAGATCAAACCCTGGTTTGTCGGCAAAGAGGAGTGGGGTCTTTTCTAGCTTTCAGAGTTAGTGTGCTCATGAAGGTCCTTGAGAATGGAGTCTCTGTGTTATAAAAAAAATATGAAAAATAAAATAAAAAAGAATGCAAGAATGCTTTAGCGTTGCCATGCACTTGACTTTTGACAACTATTGTGCTGTTGTCATTTATGATAACTCCTTCGTCCCACATGCTTCTTAGCCATTGTTGTCTAAGCCCCACTTGGTCGCCCTAGGTGAAGCTTTAGTAGATCCTCTCTTCTTCATAAATCACTCCAAGACGGCCATCCTCACCTGCCATGACTAGAACCATCGATCACCACCATGGGAGCTTCACTGACCCACTTAAGGGCAGAGAGAGCAATGACTATCTGCAGGAAGTCAAGCAGATAGGAACCCTGGTAGTGAGCACTTGCTTCTCCTCCTCCTCTTCTTCTTCTTCTTCTTCTCCTCTCTCTCTCTCTCTCTCTCTCTCTCTCTCTCTCTCTCTCTCTCTCTCTCTCTCGCACACACATACACACACTGTGAATAGTCATTTTTTTCCCAATAAAATAAAGAGACTGAATTGAGTGTATGAAAAAATTAGGTCAAAATCACAAAGAAATAGAATGTAACATAGGACGATTGATCGGTCACTTTTGAGCGGTCAATTGGCTCCTTTTCTTCTTCCACAATTTCATAATACCTTAGGTCAAAATCACAAAGAAATAGGGTTGATCAGTCACTTTTGAGCGGTCGACTGGGTCCTTTTCTTCTTCCACAATTTCATAGTACCTGATAACATTTGACTTGCTCTTGTAGGTAGTCAACCGACCTAGTGGAATTTTGAGTTGTTTGCGTATAATTAGCTAATGGATTTGAACATGCCAAAGTTGGCACATGTCAGGCAATGATTAGGGTAGTTGGTTGCTGGTGGTCACTAGTTTGAACTTGGATTTTTGAAATTCAAATTCAAATGACATTTCCCCCCCATCATATTGAAGGTTTATAAGTGGGCCCTTAGAGAGAGAGATTGGGGTACATCCAAGTGGGGTAAGGAGAGGAAAAATAATGTGTTTTTTGTGCATTGTTTGGATAAGAATATCGTGGATTTGATTTGAAAATTGAAGAGAGATCCTACTTCTCTCGACTCTTTTTTTTTTTCCATTTATTCATTAGGGTGTGTGTAATCAAGAGTGTAACCTTCACTTGATCTACAAAGTTTCTTGAAACAGAAGATCAGCATCCTAGTTTTCTATATCATTTGTTTTCAAGTTCTAGTTTTAGTTTTTGTATGGGAAGCATGTTTGCATGTTTGTAGCTCAAACTTTTGATTCATACATGTTTTTTACATTTTTCGTAGATAGATCATGCATGCGTAGGCTGTTAGAGTGTGTTAATATTTAGATTTCATGGAAACATTTAATTGAAACTTTGAAAAATTGTACTTTTTTTCTCAAAATTTGCAAGTATATAGGCTAGTTGATAATCCCACTCTAAATTTGAAAAATTAGTTGTTAGGCTACAAGATGGTTGATTGCCTTTGCAAACGGTAGACTACTAAATATTAAGACTGAATATTTTGACCTTTTTTCTAGATTTTCTTAGGGATTTTTAGTATTTTGAGTCTAAACACTCTTTAAAATGTGGTGCTTGAGTCTGATTGCTAAATTATCAAAGGTTTTCATGGTTTTTTTGTAAAAAAAACGAAGTTTTCATTCTTAAAGTGATTTCAAACGAGTTTTAAAGTTCACAAAGTTTCCACATTAAAATCTCGAGTCATACATCTATGATACAACTTTTGGATCTTCTCTAAAACATTTTTAATATGATTTCAAGGCCGGTTTGTAGTTTTCTCACCAAAAATCCACATTTTCTTCAAGTGTAAGTAATTAGGTAACATATTCAAAGTTATCACCCATGAAGTTGATTGATTGTGGAAAAAATGAGTTTTCTTAAACTTAAACTTGATTTTAATCTTTGTTTTACAGAGTTCTCATTGAAAAATCAAAGTTTTTTTTTTTTAAACTAAGGTTTTTCAACACAAACATCAAGAGGTTTCAAGTACAAGTACTTACAAAAATTTTTTAAAACTCATCCAAAAATTTTAAAATCTATTTTTGAAAATATTTTGATGAACGATAGATGACTTAAATCCTCTATGGAGGATATGTAGGCAATCTATATTGGTAGATTATCCAAATTCTTAAGAAACTTAGTTTCTTCCCTTTTTTTATTTTTTATTTATTTTCTTTTTGTTTGAATGTTTGAGGTTTTGAAAGGGAGCAAAAGTATTAGAGTTTCCATGGAGCAAGTCCTTTGTATAAACTCTATAAAAGATTTTTCAATAGGGGTTGAAGGGCTATAAGTTCATTTTACAAAAACCAAATAGAAAAGGAAAATTGCAATAAGTAGTCAACCAACAATCGCTGCAAGTTGAATTTTTCCTTAATTTTTAATATTTTTCTCAAAAATTGAACTTTAAAATAGGAGAAACATACACTCACATAAATAAAGTGCAATTACCATTCTTGGAAATTGTGTTTTAGAATGTTAGGTATTTAAAATCTTATTCCAAGAAGGTTTTAAAAGCCTACCTTCCCTATTCACAAAAGTGCTCCCAGATCAAATCATTTTTCTAAAAAGGGTTCTACTTTGTTTTAAGCTAAAATGAAGTGGCGACTTCATATTTTAAATGGAAAAGGTAAGTAGGGGAACTAATGGTTTGGTTCATCTTATTTGGAATTCAATAGTTACCAAATATGTTGACAACCAAAACGAGCCACTTGAGACTGATGTTCACACACACACACACACACACACTGTTCACCTTATAGGTCGCACCCGATTTTGATAATGACAAATATTGATGTTTGATGATTGCCAAGTGTTTGTGCAGGTTCAAATTAATATCCCAAGAAAGGACACTTGAGGAAACAAGAAGACCGCGAAGATTTGTAATTTGTAATTGTAATTCATATCGGTCTGTAATAATTTATATGGGTCTGTAATAGTAACTTAGGTTATGGATGTATGCTCTTACCTGCATATCATGCATACAAGATATAGCGTAAGCTCAAATAGACCATAGCAAGACCCTAGTCTCCAACACTCACACAAATAGCATAAAATATATAAGTGTGTCTTAATTGTGCTCAAAATAGAACAAATCTAAGAAAGTTAAGAGGGCTTGGGTGGCTGAACCTTTGGAGTACAAAACTCCTCGGGCGCCCGAACTCAAACAAAGTCAAAAAGTTGACTAGCCCTCGAGCGACTAAACCATAAATGCATGTATCTTCTCCAGGCGCTCGAACCCTTTGAAAGGGATTGTTCACCAACTCGGGTAATCGAGGTTTTCAATTCAAATCAGCCCCGGGTGACCAAACACAAGAGTTCGAGCACCCGAACCTAGGACCGAGCACCTGAAGTTACGTAACTTTGCTACTGAATTTCTATTTGGGCTGCCGAACCTTTATACGAGCGACCGAACCTCATTTAAAACCTTTTTGAGACGTGTCTTTTCGGGCGACTGAACCTAGGTTCAGCCACCCGAATTCCAGTCGGTTAAAATAAATTAACCACGGTAAAACATAGTTATTTCAGGCTAATTGAATTTTAATCTTTTGGGAATGTTTTTAATAATGCCCATTATATCCCGAACGATAATAATTTTTTACCTGACTATAAATATGAGTCCATTTGCTCAAATAGAACATGATTAGTAAAAATTCTCTCTCTCTTGAAAATTCTTTTTTCGCCCAAATACTCTCAAACTTGCATCCTTTGATAAAATATGAGATTGTGAGAGTTCTTATTGTATTGGTGTGATTTTTACTCTGTGTGAGAAACTCCCATTTGTGTGTTTGATTAATATGTTTCTTTTGGGGAGTTTTAGCTTAGGTTTATCCTGCGGATTTCTTCATTATAAATCTTGTGTGGGATTAAACTAACAAATCTTAGGATATTTACATTCCATTGCAAGTGTCCAAGAGCTTTGCTTTTGGTGTGCAAAGGTTTTTCAAACAAGCAAGTTATTTTTTTAAGCTAGTATTGTGTCTACTTCATTGAGGAAAACCATTTTGGAACTAGTTTGATTATATGTTTAGCCTGCTTGGAATATTGATGTGCTACTGAAATATCTTGTCTAAATTCCAAGACTTTGCTTGCGTTGAACACTCTTGTGCATCATACTGATTGTATTGTATTGAATACTCTTGAGCTTCATATTGATTATACTGTATTGAGTATTGATTGAACAAAATTAGCATCACTGAGCTTACACTATATCCATGCTATTGATGCGTATGTGATTGTGCATATTTGGGTACAAATCTGCTTTACGTGAAAACACTTATCTCTTGTACTATTTGATTGTAAAATCTGAGTGTTTTCAAGCATGGCCTGAGGGGGCAGTAATCGAGCTTGGTAAGGATTGTATGTTATGGTTGAGGTCAGCCCTTGAATTGACATGGTTTGTATAGGTGTCGCTCCACCCGTTTAAGTGAGCAAGTTGTAGTGGTAATCCTTGTGCTAGTTAGCCAAGGTGGGGAAGTAGGCAATTGGCCGAACCTTGATAACATCTCTGTGTGTCACTTTTACTTTGGTGCTTTCTGGTGCATGTGGCGTTAATTAAATTGTTTTATTTAAATTCTGGTATATTTACTTTACTTGCACTAGATTGTCTTTAAAGTTGTGAACATAATGGTGTTAGAACATTCACCTAGGAATTAAATTTAAAAATACCAATTCACCCCTTCTCTTGGGATCACGGTAGAGCTAACAATTGGTATTAGAGCCATGTTGCATAGACTAGTTGTTATTTTACAAAAAGATCACATATATAGCTCTGTGACCCCTTTCCTTGAGGGACCATCTTCCACTCGACCTCCTGTTTTCAATGGTGTTAATTACACCTTCTGGAAATAGAGGATGCGCATCTACCTTCAGAATACTGATTGGAAGGTGTGGAGGATCATCTCTAAGGGAAACTATGTCCCTATGAAAACAGAGGGTGCAACCAGGGTTCCTAAGACTGAGGATGAGTATGATGATGATGATATGAAAGCTGTTAGACTTAATGCCACTGCCATGAATATTTTATACTGTAGTCTTGATGTAAATGAATTTAACATAATTATGACATGTTCTACTACAAAATAAATATGGGATAAGTTAGAGGTCACTTATGAGGGCACTAGAGACGTGAAGGACAGTAGGATAGATATGTTGACTAGTGAGTATGAGGCATTTAGGATGAATGTAGATGAGTCCATTTAGAGCATGTACACCAGATTCACACACATCATAAACTCACTACATGCATTAGGAAAGACCTATCCCACATATGAGATGATTAGGAAGATCCTTAGAGGTTAACCTCCTGTTTAGGAAGCCAAGGCTACGACCATTGCTAAGGGTAGAGATCTTAAGGCCATGACCTTAGATGAATTGATAGGTTCCCTGATCACATATGAATTGAGCATAAATGAGAGAATTATTGAGCATAATAGGGCTAAAAGATTACTTCATTGAAAGCCTCCACTAACACATCTAGTGAGTGCAGTGAATTTGACAATGATGATGAAATGGCTATGCTAACTAGAAAATTTAGCAGATTTTTCAGGAAGAACAGGAAGCCCTTGAAAAAATACAGAGAGTCTACTAATGAGAAGGGAGAGTCCAGAAAAAGAAAAGAAAAATCAACTACTCCTACGTGCTATAATTGCAAGGGCACATTAAACCTGACTGCCCACTGCTAAAGAAGGAGACTAATAAAAAGAAGAAAGCCATGAAGACCGAGACTTCATGGTACAAACTTAATAGTAGCGACTCAGAATCAGATCACAGCGACTCGGAGGTCACCAATCTATGCTCGATGGCACACGAGGATCAGGTATGCCTAAGATCGTCCTCCTCCAAGGATCGGTGGTACTTGGATAGTGGGTGCTCACGACACATGACTGGCGACAAGGGAAAATTCACTTCAGTTGTTCCCAAGGATGGAGGCTATGCGACATTTGGTGACAATGCCAAAGGACATATCATCGGGGTAGGTAAGGTTGGTAAGGATTCTTCTCTTACTATTGAAAATGTTCTGTTGGTTGATGGGTTGAAGCATAATCTACTTAGCATAAGTAGTTCTGTGACATAAGATATAAAGTATCTTTTGAGAATGCTAAATGCATAGTAGAAGATAGATTAGATCACAAAGTGCTTTTTACTGCAAACCGCCATGAAAATGTCTATTCTACTTCCCTTAATAACTTAGCTTCACAACAAGTTACTTGTTTTTCTGCTGTAAATGAAACTAGTTGGTGAAATTAGGAATAGCTTCCCAAGAGAGGGGGTGAATTGGCTTTTAAAACTTTCTTCGTAGTTCTTTTTAAAGTCCTTAACTTCTTTTAATATTTAACTAATTCTTTAACTTGTTTATTTATTTTTTCAATCAAACAAGAACTTGGTTTCTTTTAAACAATCAACAAGGCAACTAATAAAACATTCAATCTTCAATCACACAAATAATTAAACTCGTCAAGCCAATCAACCACAATGCTTAGACCAACAACCAATTTGATTGCCAAATATATGTTCACTGCAACACTAGTAGATTGATGAAATCATTCAAGATTTAGTACTATTGGAATATAAACCAAATCTTTACACCATCCAATCATAATCAATATAATATATGTAACTTTCAGGCTTTGATGTTTTCAGCCGTGTGGTGAATGTGAGTTTTGAACAAAGCCCTCTATATATGAAATTTCTTCTTCAATATGATGTTCAATATAAAATCCAATTACTCTTTCCAAACTTTAGAATTCAAATAAACTCTTAAGTTAATTTATCTTTGGGATGTTTAGCCAAGTAACGTACTCCCATATGGTTTCCGCAAAGAATGGTTCAACCAACGTACTCCCTTTCGGTTTCCGCAACCCAAATCAAAATCAAACTTTAAGGTTTACTTGATTTCCAAATATACGTAGTTTATGTGATTTTAAATTTAAACCATCCACGAAATTTAAATATATATTGAAAATAAAGAATAGGGAAAGAGAGAGTGAGACGGAGATTTTTACGAGGTTCGGCTTATACCTAGACTATGTCCTCGGCTTTGGCAAACCACCAATGGATTACTAAACCTTTACAACACTCCTTGGGTAAGGCTAGAGCCCGCCTTCTCCAAATGATATCCCCTCGTCCAGTCACTCCTTAACTAGGCTAGAGCCCGTCTCTTTAAGCAATATCCCCTTGCTTAGCCAATGATCCAAACAACCCTTGGAATCGTAAATCTACAAGAAATACAACCAAAATATGTGTTCAAAAATTTTTCTCCTCAAAGAGCTGATTAGTACAACAATTACAGCACTATATACTTCAAAGTAAATAACAATATGAAATTTTAACTTGAAGTTCAATGAAGTATATCACTGATTAATTCTTTCAATGATTGAAAGATTTAGAATTTGTAGCACAATTCCGGTGGAAGAAGATCAACAAAAAATTAGTTGAATTCGTGCGCAATATGTGAGCTTGAGAGTAAAAGAGAGCCTTGAGAATTTGAGAGCAATTTGAGAGAGACTTTGAATTTTTTCATAATTTGAATTCTTGGTGCATTGATTCAATGATCTTTTAGGCTTATTTATAGACTTTAAAAAGTGTATAACTTGATCCTGAAATGTCTTGGAGTATTCCGCAAGTTTTTACAAATTTTGAGCCCTAAGCAATCTCTTTTAAAAATATGACCGTTATGAAAAAAAAAAAACAAAGAAAACAGCCGCATGGCAGTAGACTGTCCATTTGTGGCAGTCGTCTGTGCAATTAAATTAAAGAGGCAGAAAGGTGGCAGTCGGCTGTCCAAACCCACACAGATGCCTCAAAGTGCACTGGCAGTCGTCTGTCAAGTTCTTGACAGTTGTTTGTTATGCTGCCAGCTTCGAGCACTCTTTAGTATTTTGGTCATAAACTTTTTTTTATAACTTCAAATTTGATGATCTTGGTGTTAAATGAAAGATAAGAGAAAATTATAAAACTTTCATGTTGAGTACATTTTAAAATAAGGATGTTTTGATGGAGAAAAATCTACATCAATGCAGATGTAGAAAAATTGACAGCATTTGAGAAATCCTTTTTTTGGTGCTTTTTATTCCAAAACTGATTCTAACCTTTTTGAAACAATTTTTGACCTTATAAAAATATTTTCCAAGTATGTTCAAAGGTATCTAGGTCCAATAAATTTACCTAAGAGTTTCATGCATCCATATTGAAATTATTTAAAGTACTTACATGAAATTTCCTAGACTCTTTCAAATTTCCAATCCTTGAATTCCTTGAGGTCTTTATACTTGCTTCATCTTTCTTTGAGCTTTCCATGTTGATCACTTGGGCTTTCATTCTTGAAGCTTTTTCTTTAATATTAATGCTCTCATGATTTTCAAGTTTTAATCCATGCCTCAAACTTTGATATAATCATCCTCCTTTGAAGTATAAGCTTTCATGAATTCTTTAACCTTGCATTCATCATTGAGTCCTGAAAATACATCACTTAAAAAAAGCATGTTAAGTTATACTTGTTTGTTAGCATCAAAACAAGATGTTAAGCCTTGTAAGTCCAACAATCTTCCCCTTTTTGATGATGACAAACAAGAAGCAAAAATTGGAGTAAGCCTTAAAAAGGCTCCCCCTTTTAATAAGCATCATCTTAACAATATTTGCAAGATCAATATCAATTTCAAAACCTCTTTTACAATATGGCTCATCACTATCAAATACTTCTCCTTTTGATATATATTATGTTCATGCTCATTTTTTGTAATTTGCAATACTATGCTCAATTTTTGCTTTAAAACTTCTCCCTCTTTTGATATCCATCAAAAAGAAAAAAAAAAAAACTCTCGAGTTAATTTATCTTTAGGATGTTTATCCAAGTAACGTACTCCCGTATGGTTTCTTCAAAGAATGGTTCAACCAACGTACTCCCTTTCTATTTCCGCAACCCAAATCAAAATCAAACTTTAAGATTTACTTGATTTCCAAATATACGTAGTTTATATGATTTTCAAATTTAAACCATCCACGCAATTTAAATATGTACTGAAAATAAAGAGTAGGGAAAGAGAGAGTGAGACGAAGATTTTTACGATGTTTGGCTTATACCCAACCTACGTCCTCTCCTTTGGTAAACCACCAAAGGATTCACTGAACCTGTTCCTTTAACGGGTGGAACAAACCTTTACAACACTCCTTGGTTAAGGCTAGAGCCCGCCTTTTCCAAATAATATCCCCTCGTCCGATCACTCCTTAACTAGGCTAGAGCCCGCCTCTCCAAACGATGTACCCTCGTTTGGCCACTCCTTAACTAGGTTAGAGTCCGCCTCTCTAAGCAATATCCCCTTGCTTAACCAACGATCCAAATAGCCCTTAGATTCGTCAATATACAAGATAAAAATCAAATAGATGTGTACAACAAACTTGCTCCTCAAAGAGTTGGTTAGTACAACAATTACATCACAACTAATATACTTCAAAGTAAATATCATTATGAAATTTAACTTAAAGCTCAATGAAGTATATCACCGATTAATTCTTTAAATGATTGAAAGATTTAGAATTTGTAGCACAATTTCGGTGGAAGAAGATCAACAAAACGTCAGTTGAATTCGTGCAAGTTGAGAGCAAGAGAGAGCCTTGAGAATTTGAGAGCAATTTGAGAGAGACTTTGAATTTTTTTCAGAATTTGAATTCGTGGTTCTTTGATTCAATCATCTTTGAGGCTTATTTATAGACTTTAAAAAGTGTATAACTTGATCCCCATATGTCTTGGAGTATTCCCTACGTTTTTACAAATTTGGAGCCCCAAGTTAAAAATTTGACCGTTATGAAAAAAATATAAAACTACCATGTGGCAGTAGACTGTCCATTTGTGGCAGTCGTCTATCCAATTAAATTAAAGGGGCAGAAAGGTGGCAGTCGGCTGTCAAAGCCCACACAGATGCCTCAAAGTGCACTGGCAGTCGTCTATCAAGTTCTTGACAGTCATCTGCCATGTTGTCAGCTTCGAGCATATTTCAGTCTTTTGGTTATAACCTTTTTTTTATAACTTCAAATTTGATGATCTTGGTGTCAAGTTAAAGCTAAGAGAAAATCTTAAAGTTTTCATGTTGAACACAGTTTAAAATAAATATTTTTTGATGGAGAAAAATTTACATAAATGCAGATGTAAAAAAATTGACAGCATTTGAGAAATCCTCTTTTTGGTGCTTTTCATTCCAAAACCAATTCTATCCTTTTTGAAACAATTTTTGACCTCATAAAAATATTTTCCAAGTATGTTCAAAGGTATCTAAGTCCAATAAATTAACCTAAGAGTTTCATGCATCCATATTGAAATTCTTTGAAGTACTTACATGAAATTTCCTAGACTTTTTCAATTCTTGAATTCCTTGAGGCCTTTATACTTGTTTCATCTTTCTTTGAGCTTTCCATGTTGATCACCTAGGCTTTCATTCTTTGAATCTATTTCTTTAATATCAATGCTCTCATGATCTTTAGGCATTAAACTTTAAATCCATGCTTCAAGCTTGATATAATCATCCTTATCTGAGGTACAAGCTCTCATGAATTCTTTAACCTTGCATTCTTCATTTAGTTCCGAAAATACATCACTTAACATAGTATGTTAAGATTCACTTGTTTGTTAGCATCAAAATAGGATATTAAGCCTTGTAAGGCCAACACTAAAGAAATTTAATATGGAAGATTGCAAAATTCTTGGTACACTTATGAACTCTTCCATTAAACTTGATAAAGAGGAGCAAGGAATTCCTGTTGATGTAAAATTGTATCGTGGAATGATTGGGAGTCTTCTATATCTCACTCCTAGTAGGCCTAATATTATGTTTAGTGTGTGTATGTGTGCTAGATTTCAGGCTGCCTCTAAGAAATCTCACTTAAAAGCTGTCAAACGAATCCTTAAGTATCTAGTTAGGACTATAGAGTTAGGCTTGTGGTACCCTAAGCATACTACTTTTGAGATTGTTAGTTATATTGACGTTGACTTTGCCAATAGTAAGGTTGATAGGAAAAGTACTAGCGGCACTTGTCATTACTTAGGACAATCTCTTATTTTGTGGTTCTTTAAGAAACAAAACTTAGTTGCCTTATCCACAGCCGAAGCAGAATATATTGTGGCTGGAAGTTGTTGTGTCCAAACTCTTTATATGAAACAACAACGTGGGGATTTTGGATTGCACTATGACACACTACCAATTAAATGTGATAATAATAGTGCAATCAACATTTCTAAAAATCCTATCTCACATTCATGAACTAAACACATTGAGATTAGACATCATTTCCTTCGTGATCATGTGCAAAAAGGAGATGTAGCTCTTGAGTTCGTATGCACAAATGAACAATGGGCGGACATATTCACTAAACCATTTCCTGAGGATAGATTCATCCAAATTAGATGTGAGTTAGGTCTAATGCATAATAGAGAAGCTTCTTAGATGTGTCATAGTTTGCATAAATTTAGGGGGAGCTCTCAAGTGAAATTTAACAAGTCTTAGCAACCAATTTCATTGTTGATTTGTTTACTAGCCTTAGACTTTGTGAATATTGATTATTGATTGTGTGCACATATCTTATATCTATAGCATGATCCTATTGCGTGTAATGCATATTGCTCACTACTTGTATTGCACAACCCTCTTGTCCACTTCATAGTGATATTGAAATATTTACTTGAATTGTTGGACCATACTGAACTGTTTGAGTAGTTGTGGATAAATTGTTAGGAATTTTAAACTTAATCAGGTTACATTTTATACAGATGAATATTTTGGAAAGTCCGATTTACAAACGACACTCTGCAGAAAATTTTCCAAATCTTTCCAAAAATTCAAATGTATAAACATAACACTTACCTATTGCCTAGAGTGTTCACTCTTATGACCCTTTTTGCTATTGCCAAAATGGGAAGATGTAGGGCAAAAACTTGGGTTAAATATTAAATAAATACATGGTGCATATTGTTAGGGGGGGCTTCTTTAAGCTATACCCAATTTTTGCATGGTGTATTTGTCATCATAAAAAAGGGGGAGAATGTTGACCTTATAGGTCACACCCGGTTTTGATAATGACAAAAATGATTGTCAAGTGCTTGTGCAGGTTCAAATTAATATCTCAAGGAAGGACACTTGAAAAAACAAGAAAACTGCGAAGATTTGTAATTTGTAATTGTAATTCATATCGGTCTGTAATAATTTATATGGGTCTGTAATAGTAACTTAGGCTGTGGTTGTATGCTCTTACATGCATATCACGCATACAAGATATAGCGTAAGCTCAAATAGACCATAGCAAGACCCTAGTCTCCAACACTCACACAAATAGCATAAAATATATGAGTGTGTCTTAATTGTGCTCAAAATAGAACAAATCTAAGAAAGTTAAGAGGGCTCGGGTGGCTGAACCTTTGGAGTACAAAACTCTTCGGGTGCCCGAACTTAGACAAAGTCAAAAAGTTGACCAGCCCTCGGGCGACTGAACCATAAATGCATGTATCTTCTTCAAGCGCTCGAACCCTTTGAAAGGGACTGTTCACCAACTCGGGCAACTGAGGTTTTCAATTCAAATCAGCCCCGGGTGACTGAACACAAGAGTTCGAGCACCCGAAGTTACGTAACTTTGCTACTGACTTTGATTTGGGTTTCCGAACCTTTATACAGGTGACTGAACCTCATTTAAAACCTTTTTGAGATGTGTCTTGTCGGGTGACCGAACCTGGGTTCAACCACCCAAACTCCAGTTGGTTAAAAAAAATTAACCGCGGTAAAACAGAGTTATTTCAGGCTAATTGAATTTTAATTTTTTGAGACTTTTTTAATAATGCCCATTATATCCCGAACGGTAATAATTTTTTACCTGGCTATAAATATGAGTCCATTTTCTCAAATAGAACATGATTAGCAAAGTGATTAGCAAAAATTCTCTCTTTTTTGAAAATCCTTTCTTTGCCCAAATACTCTCAAACTTGCATCCTTTGATAAAATCTGAGATTGTGAGAGTTCTTATTGTGTTAGTGTGATTATTACTCTGTGCGAGAAACTCCCATCTGTGTGTTTGATTAATATATTTCTTTTGGGGAGTTTTAGCTTAGGTTTATCCCACGGATTTCTTCATTATAAATCTTGTGCGGGATTAAACCAAGAAAGCTTAGGATATTTGCATTCCATTGCAAGTGTCCAAAAGCTTTGCTTTTGGTGTGCAAAGGTTTTTCAAACAAGCAAGTTATTTTTTCAAGCTAGTATTGTGCCTACTTCATTGAGGAAAACCATTTTGGAACTAGTTTGATTATCTGTTTAGCCTGCTTGGAATATTGATATGCTACTGAAATATCTTGTCTAAATTCCAAGACTTTGCTTGTGTTGAACACTCTTGTGCATCATATTGTTATATTTTGCTAAATACTCTTGAGCTTCATATTGATTATACTATATTGAGTATTGATTGAAAAAAACTAGCATCACTGAGCTTGCACTATATCCATGTTATTGATGCGTATGTGATTGTGCATATTTGGGTACAAATCTGCTTTACGTGAAAGCACTTATCGGTTGTACGATTTGATTTACGTGAAAGCACGTAAAATCTGACTGTTTTTAGGTGTGGCCTGAGGGGGCAGTAATCAAGCCCGGTAAGGATTGTATGTACTAGTTGAGGTCAGCCCTTGAATTGACCTAGTTTATGTAGGTGCCGCTCCACCTGTTTAAGTGAGCAAGTTATAGTGGTAGTGCTTGTGCTAGTTAGCCAAGGCGGGGACATAGGCAATTGGCCAAACCTCGATAACATCTCTATGTGTCACTTTTACTCTGGTGCTTTCTGGTGCATGTGGCGTTAATTAAATTGCTTTATTTAAATTCTGATATATTTGCTTTACTTGCACTAGATTGTCCTTAAGGTTGTGAACATAATGGTGTTAGAACATTCACCTAGGGATTAAATTTAAAAATACCAATTCACCCCCCCCCCTCTTGGGATCATGGTAAAGCTAATACACACACACACACACACACACACCGACTTTCTTTAGTGATCAATGAAGTTATCCTCTCCTAGGTTTTTTACTTGCCACCATTCATAAACAAACCTAGGGCTTTTAATCTAATCTTTTGGTAGCCTTTTGGTAGGCTCACCAAGGGTTAGGTCATCGACTGCCAAAAATAAAATTTATAAACCTAACTACTCCCAAGTTCAGTGGAACAGTGAGTAAGTTGGGTATTGATCCTTAGGAACTCAAGTGCAGTTATTTACCACTTCCAACGTAGTTTATTATGACTTTGTGTAAAAAGGAAAAAGATGAGATTTTGAGGGGGTTTTTCTAACAACCTACTGAAAGCATGTAAATTCTATATTATCACTACTCCTACAAAGTAGACCTAAGATCATGAATCACACCTAGACTGTCTTTTGGCACAAGTTATGTTCAGTCAGCTATCCATCTTAGGCTAATGTTTAAGTGAACCATTCGAGGGCATAAAGTAGCGAATGTGCACCAGTCATCTGGAGCATGATTGGGAACTAGGGTATACTCTATCTCAACGATCACGAATTCACCCCATACATGAACTGTGGCCTAATTCGTATGAGTGATTGAATCCTTAACTAGGCTATCCTATCCCTAAGGGTATCATCACTCTCAAAGATGTAAACTTGCATGGTATTGAAGTGAAAGCATGTAAAGGAAAGCATGTAAATGAAAGTAGTAAAGATGACTTCTATTGCAAACTCAAAATTCTGTCACTAACAATCAAGAATACAATAGAGAACCCTAATCGAAGCAGCAACACGAGGAACTTGAAGATTGTCATATGCCTTCACGAATCTGAGCATAAACCAAGATAGAAATTTAAATAAAAAACAATAAATCCTAATCTACTTGGCTCTCAATGGTTTTCTAAGTCTGTCATTAACCCAAAAGAGGCCAAAGAGGAACCCTAAGAACATAGATGAAACTTAGTTTTAAACCCAAAAAGGTTTACAAGATTTGAAATTCAAAATAGGAAAGTTTGTAGAAAAACTCATGTAGAAGATTGTCATTGTCAACCAAGTCGCACCCATTATCGCGACGTCCCCGGGGAGCAAGGGGTGCCTCGGGGTGGGCGAAATAAAAATTGGTTTGATATTTTCATGAAAAATGGAGTGATAGAGTCACCACTAACCTTTTGGAGTGTGGTTAGAACACGTGATTACTACTCAATTAAGGGTAGAATTGGTCTGCCTATACCAAAGTAGGGATCAGGAGTTCGGTTACGTGAAGGGAAGATACTAGCACCCCCTACACGCCCATTCTACGAACGGTACCTAATTAATTGAAGATTATCCCTAAATTAAATTTAATAGCCTTTTGATTTTACTCTCTTTGTGAATTTACAAAATATTAATGTACATGGACCACAAAAATATTTACATAGTATATTTAATATAAATATTCCCTCAGAATTAGGGCATATAATGCTCAAAAGAGTCCATGCCCCTTTTTGAAATCATAGGAAAAGAAAATCGAGAAAATATTTAACAAAAATAAACCCCTAGATTTTTTGAAATTTATGGGATTTTTCTAAGTATTAAATGATATATATATATATTTGAAATTCTTGGGAGGTTTTTGAAATGTTTGGGATAAAGAGTGCAAAAACAATTTCTCGATCTCAAATTTTTTTTTTTTTCTGATTTTTCTCTAATTTTTCTGATTTTTTTTTTTTTGTAATTTTCCATTTTTTTCTCAAAATTTTAAATAATTAAATAATATAATACAGAAAATAATTAAGGAAAATAATAAGAATCGAGTCAAAAATATTTTTAGAATTTTCCTCTGATTTTTCTAAATTTTTTTCATAATTTTTTTCCATATTTTGATGAATTTAGAAATAAATAAATTAATGCAATACAAAAATAAAAAGGAAAACGGTTCAAGACTAGTTTAGTGAGACAAACCGGTTCATGGAAGAATCAGTTAAAAGGGGGGTCAAATGATTCAAAGAGAACCAGCTCGGTTTATCAGGAAGGGGCCATGTGTCGGCCATGGATTGGGATAGTTCAACGGGACAAGATCATTGATGTGGCGTGATCTTCGGCCGTTGCTCATAAACAACAGATCGGACGGCATGAAAGGGAGTTGCGTGGCCTTATGAATGAGTGAAGGGGAAGTGCCACGCGTTGGCTAGCGGACAAAGGGTCATACATGGATAGGGATCAATGACGTGGTGTCATCTTGTCTGTTATGAGGGCACATGGATCGAACAGTGGGGGGGGGGCGGGGTAAGGCGTTCATGGATTTGTGATGTGGCTTAATCACAACCATCCCTAAAAAAAAAAAAACAAATCGGACGGCTCAAAGTTAGATGTGTAGCCCTCTGAATGTGTAGAGGATAGGGGCTCCACGTGTCATAATCCTACGGTTCCGAGGTGAGACATAGTTATGCGAGATTTTTTTTATTCTCTCATTTCACTCTCTCTCTCTCTCTCTCTCTCTCTCTCTCTGTCTCTCTCTCTCAGCACTCTCTTTCCCTTTCTCTCTCTGTCTCTGTTCTTCTTCGGTGAAACCCTAGGGTTTCTCTCTCATATCTTCAAAAACTCTCCATCCTCGAGCTTTCGTCTCTCTCAAGCTAACAGAAGCTCTCCACCCTCAAGCTCTCTTCTTTTTCAAGCCCTCAGAAGCTCCTCGAAAATCCTAGTCTCCCCTGTTCCTTCTCTTTACCTCAGAGCGATACCCTAAACATACTCTCCGTTCTTCCTCTCTCTCGAAAACCCTAAAACTCAAACTCTCTCTAATATGCAACTCTCTAACCTGCAACTCTCTTTGATGCTTTAGCCGAAAAAGAACTCCCCGAAATTCTTCTCAATCTCTAGTTCTCTCTCACTTCCTCTCTGCAATCTCTCATCAAGAACCTTAAATCTTTGGTTCTCTCTTTGATTTTGAGCGAATTGAAATTCTCCTATGCACTGTGAAATGAACTTGAAAGCCTTAACCCTCTTTTTTCTTTGATCTCGAAAGATCTGAAGTCTCTTTGTTCACTGCGATACAAACCCAAAGACCTGAGCTCTTTTTTATCTCAAAATATTTGAAATCTCAAGGGTGAGACCCACTTAACTCTCGAAGACAACAACATATAGGTATTTCTCCCTACCACCTCTTTTTTATTTTTTGGTTGTACGATCTGTATGGGGTTCGAGTGTGGTTTTGCTGTTGTTCCTATGATTTGGATACTATTGGTTTGGTGTTGTGAATATTGTTGATTTTGTGATTTGAATGTTGTGGATTTTTGGTTGGGGTTTAAAGTTTTCTAGGGTTTGGGTTTTGGATTGAAGACGAGTCAAACCCGGTGAGTTATATCAGGTTAACTCACCTGAGTCAACCCTCGGGGTGGTTTGGACTTGGTTGATCTGAGTAAGCTTGATGGAATAGGTCTAATGGGTTCGTGGGCTTGGGAGTATGGACTTCATTTTAGTTGGATATGGGCTCGGGTTTGGTTGGGCTTTTTTTTTTTATTTTTAAAATAGATGGGTCTGGTTTAACTTTTAAAATGAATATGGGCTTTGGGGGATTTTTGAAATAAAAGAGCCCTGTTTAAAAAAGTTTTTGGGCTTCGAGCGGTTGTAAAAATGAAGAGGCCTAGTTTTTTAAAAAAGGTTTTGGGCTTCAGAGGGGTTTCAACATAAAGGGCCTGATTTTGAAAAAGGGGTTTTGGGCTTCATGGTTTTTTTTAAAAAACAGATTGGGCTTTCTTTCTATCTCTGGTTTGGGGCCTATGGGGTTTTAAATTGGTGTTGGGTTTAGGTTCAGGGTTTTAGAAGGTTTTAGGCTCAGGCGTGTTAAATGGGTGTCGAGTTTGGATCTGGGGATCCAAACAAAGCTTAATCAAAGGGTTCAGTGGGTTGATCAGGGTTCAGTTGGGAGCTAGGTTCAGTGTTAAACTGGGTTGAATTCCTGGTTTGGGGTATGGTTTGAGTAACCTATAAACATGCACACCCATAATTGTATTGCAAAGTAAAGAAGGGAGGGGGGAATCAATGTTAGCTGAGGTCTCTTATCTCCTCTAGTATTCTTCTCTTACGGGTAGGTCTATGGGTTGCTGGTTAGGGTGAACTTCTGGCCTCTAGTTTTGGGATCAGGGTGAGAGGGCATTGTCTTTTTGCGCTAATTGCTCTGAATTCCCTCTGTGCTAATTGCTCTGACTGCTCTTTTGTGCTAAATTGCTCCAACTCTCTTTGGCTGATTCCTCTCTCTTTTCTAAGCTAATTGCTCACTATTCCCTTCTCTGAATTTTTTTTTCGCGGAGCTCCTTCTCTAATGCTCCCTCTTCTCTGCATTTTTTTGCAAAACTCTCTCTAATGCTCCCTCTTCTCTGTGTCCCTATATAGGGATTCTGGGCAGCTGACTTGGCGCCCAATTGCTTCCCCACGGGAAGCAGAAAATAGTTCCAACCAAAATTCCTTTCCCCTATTCTCGCGCATCTATTAATGGGGCTCCGAGAGGGAATCAATTCGCCAGGCTCCCTATTGCGCACATGCTTTCCCTTTTTCTCCTTATTTTTGAATTTCTTTTAACGACTAAAATACTGATTTTCATTTTTGTGAACAAGAAACTTTGAGGATACTCTGAACTAGTCCAGCTGGCGACTAAGGATTAGATCTGCCTTGCTTTTCAATTTCCTTGTATTTTTGTATGTTTTTGTATTTCCCTATAATTACTTTTGGTATTTCCCTATCATGGCTCTTGGTATTTCCCTGTATTTGCTCTTGTATTTTTTATTTCCTTGTATTTATTTTAGTTGTAATTTCCTGTATGTGCACATTTTCTTTATTTTTTCAATGCATTTATTCCTCTGTACTTCAACTTTGGGCACGTGCCCCCCCTTTTTTTAAATAAAGTGCATTTTTCCATTGTGTCTTAAAACCAATTTTCAATTGATCATTCCTTAGATTTCACAAATTGGTCTTAAGATAATTTGGCACTTAAGAATATGATTAGATGGGCAATCAACTTAGGGCTCCTAGTCCTTCAAGAATATGAGTTAACAATTCAGTCAACCAATTTTGACAATTTAATCCAGCAATCCCTAATATTATTAAAACTTTCGAAGGTATGATTTTAACATAACTCGGTTAGGTACACTTTGTCAATATAGTTAAGTAACCCATTGCACTCCATCAACTTAGGAACTTAGGAACAGTTAGTCAATCAACACAATCTCAACCTTCAAAATTTCAACTTAGGATCTCTGAAATGACCTGGTAAAAATTAGGGTGTCTACATCCATAGATTCCCCTAGTCGTACCCTAGTTGAGGCTTGCGAGAAATCAGGAATTCAAATTTTAGCATATTCCACCTAGCCACCTTAATAGGTCTTGCTAGTCGAGCTGCTAGTCGAGACTTGTAGAATCTCAACTTCAGGATCTCGACTTGGTCGCCCTTCATGACCTCTTGGTCAAACACTTGGTCGAGACTCTTAGTATATCCAGCTTAGTAGGCTTCAGTAACTCGACTTGGTCACCCTAGAGGGTCATTTGGTTGAACCTTACAACATTCTTCTTTCAGTCTGAACCCTAGAGTCTGCAACTTGTGGCCTAGTTGCCCTTGTGTGTTGCTGGTCGCACCACATGGTCGAACATGGTCTTTCTTTTTTTGATACATTCAAGCTCTAAGGGCTTTGATGAGCATTTGATTTGATCTTTATGCATCCTAAATACTCTCTTGGCTTCTCATAATGCTTACACTACAAAAAAACTGATTTTTAGTAACGAAACTATTAGTGACGAATTCAATTTCGTCACTAAAAGTGCGTACTAGTGACATTTTTAGCAACCATCACTAATACAACACTATTAGTGACGGATTTGAAATCGTCCCTAATAGTTTTGTCACTAAAAGCCGAAAAATATTGTGGGAAAACATTTTTCACATATAAACTATCCCGAGAAAATATTAGTAATGACTTTTGCGATATTAGTGATGAACTCAATCCGTCACTAAAAGACACTTATTAGTGACGATTAAATAAGCGTCACTAATATTATTTAAAACAAATAAAAAAATTTATATCAGAGTATTAGTAATGAATTTGAAGATTCGTCACTATTAGACCATTATTAGTGACAGATTTGGAAATCGTCACTAATACTACTTTTATTTTAAAAAATTTTAAAAAAAATTATTTTAGAGTATTAGTGACGAATTTGAAGATTCGTCACTATTAGCCCCTTATTAGTGACGGATTTCGAAACCGTCACTAATACTACTTTTATTTTTTTTAAAAAAATTATTTCAGAGTATTAGTGATGGATTTGATAATTCGTCACTATTATCCCATTATTAGTGAAGGATTTGGGAACTGTCACTACTAGGTCTTTTATTTTAAAAAAAAAAATTATTTTATGGTATTAGTAACAAAATTTGATGATTCGTCACTATTATCCCCTTATTAATGATGGATTTGGGAACCCAAATCTGTCACTAATACTTCTTTTATTTTAAGAAATAAAAAATATATATATTAAGCACTATTAGTGACGAATTTTTGGACAGGTCAGTAATAGTTTGACACTCACAAGCCGCTCGCGAATTCCCCAATGTCATTGCTTTCCCTCCAAGCCTCTTGATTTTTCCCTCCATCTCTCAATCTCTCTTCGTCTCTACAGTCTTTGTTTCTATCTCTATCTCTGTCTCTCCATCTCTTAATCTCTCTCCGTCTCTCCGATCTCTCTCTGTGTCTCTGTCTCTCAATCTCTCAATCTCTCTTCATCTCTCCGGTCTCTCTCTCTGTCTTTGTCTCTCCATCTCTCAATCCCTCTTCGTCTCTCCTGTGTTTCCTCCATTGCTTCCCCTTCTGCTCGAAGATTTCCTTCGAAAAATTCTCTGGAAATGATGGGTTTTCTCCATCACTTATCCATAAATCTTATAAACCTATCTCTCTTCAGAAAATCGCCCCAAACTTCAGCACACCTTCCTTTTGAAGAAAAATTCTGAGAAACTCATTTCAAGGTAAAATTTTTAATACCCATATTTGCTTTTGGTTTATGAACTTTATTTTATGTCTTTTTTTTTTGTAACCTTTAAAAGTTCCCAGTTTTGGTTTTTCAATCTTACTAGGGGATCTTTGCTTCATTATATATTTCTTTGTTAAAATTGTGAGAAAATTTGAAGGTTTAATTGTCGAATTTGGTGATTCTATGATGTAATCTGTTGATATCTTTGATAATAGATATTTCTTGACGTAATTGATGGGTTTCATTTGTTTCAATAATTGGGCTTGGTAGAGAAAATATGATTCTGGAGGCATGCAAAAGGGATGAGTAGGAAATTAAGAGAGTTGCATTGTGAAATTTCTTTCGTTGGACAATGAATAGGGCAACTGTTTCCTGTTGGTTGGATTTAGTCTTGGAATTTGTTTTCTGCATAGTGAAAACTCTTGCTAATTTTTTGGCTTGGAGATAAATACATGACAAACCAATGCGACACTGTGCAGGAGTTTTAATTCTTCCCCACTGTTTATTTGTTGCTAAATAAATCTAGGGCTGAGATTTATGTGTGTATACTAAGTAAACACTCAAAAAAAAATCCTATGAAAGAAAAAAAAAATGTAAATGCCTAATGACAACCTAGTGCAAATACTTTAGGGTTTAGTCCTACAGTTTAGAATTGTTCGGCCAATTCCACTGTCCCTTTACTCATTCAAAGTTTGGGGACAAGGAATCTAGGAATTGACTTATAAAAAATCCAAATTCTGAAGCTAGTCTCCCTACTTGCTGCTACCTTTTACAAAGTTAAATTGCCTATGTTCCCTAGGGAGTCAATAAATAAGAGGATTATCCAAACAATGGACCTTTTAGATTGTGCAAGACATGACTAGGCTGCACAGGATCTCCTAGATGAATTGGGTCTTAGTTTGATGAATCCTAGTGGGTACATTGCAATTGTGTTATTTTTTTTTATCCTTTCTAGACTACTAATGTGCTTTATTTTTGGATATTTTTTTTTCTCGTTTTGATGCCTTCTGGCGACTTCTGCATTGTTTGTTGTGGAGAAAACTAAAATTTTATCATTAGCATTTTCTTTGTTTTTTTTTTAAAAAAAAAAATCCTTAACATGTACTTTCAAATTCTTTTAGCTTTACTTCTTAATGCTATATTGGTAGACTCAGTTTGTGTAACGACCTGCTTAATAAACTGGGTTTTTTTAATTTTATTTTTTTATACTATGATAATCTACATGCTCTGATACGATACTGGGGGTAAACCCAATCATTAACCTAAGCAGCGAGAAGCATAAATCAAATAAACATATCCATATATTTAATTATACACAATACCAATACCAAAGTACTATATGTTTCCCCAAAGTACCCTCAACTATACTAGGATATACAAAAATCCTCCACAATACTCACTTCACTGACAGGGCACTACTGAAGCCCCTTTATTTGCAAGCCTGGTCTGCTCGCCTACCTGGATCACCTGAAAAATGATTCAACACTGGGATGAGCCAACGCTCAAAAAGACGAAATATGCTATTACTAGTGTGTAGCAAATGAGCTACAATATTATGAAAATCTGTTTTCATATAATCATGTATGACTGAATATGTAAATACAATTTAAGTAATAAAATCCACCACCCTTTCCACATTGCTTAATATAACGGTAGCGTAGGTTACTATCCAAAATACTTCTAGTGTACATACGTGTGTTCCTTGTTCTGTAAATCTGTATATACGTAATAGTAATTGAAAACTTTCTCAGTGGATAACTGTGTGTCATGATTTAACCCCTCATGATAGGGTTGTGCGGCCCGTAGGCGGGATCAACACTGGCTGGCCGACCATGGTAAATCACTATACTCCATCGGTCTGATATGCCCACCTCAACCCATATCTAATGGGGAGCCCGTCCATGTCAAGGGCGTAGGTGATCGACCTACTACCACGTATTATCTAAATAGGTGGTTGCACTCATAACATAAATATCTGTAGTAACGGTACCGTGCTCTGTAACTGCATAATCCAACAGGGTCTGATATTATATAGTATATCTCTATATACCACTATCTAATTTACCATGATTCTGAAATAACTGTAATAATCATGATGCTGTGTAAACTGTAACTGTAATTCATACGTCATTATACTGAGAACTGTATAATCATAACACTGATAACTGCATAATCATAGTACTGTAATTCGTATAATCATGGTACTGAGATTCGTATAATCATGGTACTAGAATTCGTATAAT
Organism: Malania oleifera; assembly: GCF_029873635.1. Classification (NCBI taxonomy): domain Eukaryota; kingdom Viridiplantae; phylum Streptophyta; class Magnoliopsida; order Santalales; family Ximeniaceae; genus Malania; species Malania oleifera. The sequence continues at coordinate 80,008,542 of NC_080423.1, read as the reverse complement.
CATGGTAGTGAAATTCATAAAATTGTGATACTGAAATCCATAAAACATATCTCCGTACTATATTCATATTCTTAAGCCACACCATATTTTAATACATAATTTTCATAATTTAATAAACTGTATAATATTTCAAAATTTCCTAGCATAGCATATTTCCCTTACCTGACGACCAAAAAGCCCCTACGGTATACTGGCCTAACCCCCGTAGGGCCTCCTACATAACACCCTGAAAACAACATTTGCCAGAACCGAATATCAGTATTTCTTCACCTACATCATTTCCTATAACTATCATAAGGCCAAAAATGGACTTAAAGGCTTTACCCCGAATTTGGGATGAAATCCAACTTCGTTTCACCAATGATCCACTCTGGCAGACTTGCAGAGAACTTCGCCAGGATCATCGTGGTGGCTTTGGATCATCGATCCGGCGACTGGCGGGGCCGAAATCGAAGAGAGAAGGGAAAGGGACCGTAGGAGAGAGAGAGAAGGCATTGAAATTTTCTTAAAAATCCGAGTTTGCACTATTTATAGGGCTAGATTCGTCGATGAGACACATCACCTCGTCGATGAGTCCTTTAGTAAATTCGTCGACGAACCCTACCCTTCGTCGACGAAATTTAAAGCAGCCCCAAAACCTTCACTCGGTATTTTCTCATTGACGAAATGGGACCTCGTCGACGAGATTCTGAAGACATTCATCGACGAATCCCTGTATTCGTCGACGAAGCCTGGTGGTTTCTTGAAATTTTTCTCCTTCTGTTTCTGTTCCCATTTTCCTCCCTCTTATTATTTAAATACTATTATTCTTCGGGTCACTACATTCTCCCCTCTTTATAAAATTTCGTCCTCAAAATTTACTTTCTGTATCTCTATCTATACTCTCCATCATCCAGTAAAAGAAAAGGGTCTACTTATTTTATTACTTGCCCTCACTTATGGCGGAGGAATACCGTGGTTACATGGGTAGTTCTGGGAGATTACAACCATAAAAGAAAATTTCCCCCAAAATCGAAATACTACCTAACCTATACTCTACATTACAATTACACTGGACTCAACAAAATAAAATTACCTTCTTAGCACATACATCAATAATATAATTCATCAAATAAATAGAGATATCTTCGTCTAATTTCATCTTCAAGCTCCCATGAGGCTTCTTCAATCGCGTGGTTTCTCCATAGAACTTTTACTAGTGGTATCTTCTTGTTGCGCAATTCTTGTTCCTTTCTATCCAAAATCAGTACTGGAGTTTCTTCATATGCTAGAGCCTTACTGAATTCCAATTCTGCATGTCTGATGATATAAGAAGGATTTGGGACGTATTTCCTCAACATAGAAACATCAAATACGTTATGAACTCGATATAGAGATGGTGGTAAAGCTAGCCGATAGGCCACTGACCCAATCTTCTCAAGTATCTCAAAAGGGCCAATAAACCTAGGGCTCAACTTACCATTCTTCCCAAATCTCAAAATCCCCTTCAGTGGAGTTATTCTCAAAAATACATGATTACCCACTTCAAATTCCAGTTCTCGACGGCGAGTATCCGTGTAGCTTTTCTGCCGACTCTGCGCTACACTTATCCTATCTCGAATAAGTCGGACTTTATCACATGCTTGTTGAATTATCTCTAGAATCAAAACTCGCCTTTCACCTACTTCATCCTAGAAAAGAGGAGATCGGCATCTCTTACCATATAATGCCTCGTAGGGTGCCATGCCGATGCTAGTCTGATAACTATTATTATAAGCAAATTCAACTAGCGGAAAAAACTGAATCCAGCTACCTCCAAAGTCTAGCACACAAGCACGAAGCATATTTTCTAATACCTGGACTGTTCTCTCAGTTTGACCATCGGTCTGAGGGTGGAAAGCTATGCAATATGCTAGCTGAGTCCCTAGTGCCAACTACAAACTCCTTCAGAACTGTGATGTAAAACATGGATCACGATCCGAGCCTATGGATACTAGCACTCCATGGAGTCGAACAATCTCCTATATGTAAATCTCTGCTAACCTGTTCATAGGGTAGCTGACTTTAATGGACAGAAAATGCGCTGTCTTTGTCAATCTATCAACTATCACCTAAATGGCATTCTGACCATGCGACGCCAGCGGCAGCCCAGTAACAAAATCTATAGACAAGTGGTCCCACTTTCATTCAAGAATGAAAAGTGGCTGCAACTGACCAACCGGCCTCTGGTGCTCAACTTTAACCTACTGGCACGTCAAACTCTGTCGCACAAACTCTGCTATCTCCCTCTTCATGCCACACCATTAGAAATGCTCTCGCAGATCCCTATTCATTTTCGTACTGCCAGGATGAACAGTGTATAGAGATCTGTGTGCCTCCTCTAAAATTGTCCTCCTGATGCTGTCATCTACAGGAACACATAATCTAGTGTGAAATCTCAAAGCCCCATCATCAGAAATGCTGAACACCTCTCCCTGATTATCCTGTACTCTGGCAAACACCTTCACTAACTCTAGATCATCACTCCGAGTAGCCTTAATATTTCCATATAATGTGGGTTGTACAACCAAACTGGCAATAAATGCCTGGGGATCATCCTCCACTAATTCTACACCGATTCTTTCTAAGTTCATCTGAATCGAATGCTGAACTACTGCTACTAGCTGTGTTGTGTCTCCTAATTTACAGCTCAAAGCATCAGCAACCACATTTGCTTTACCTGGGTGGTAACTGATGGTACAGTCGTAATCCTTAATAAGCTCCAACCACCTCCTCTGCCGCATATTCAACTCTTTCTGTGTAAAGAAATACTTGAGGCTCTTATGATCAGAGAATATCTCACACCTCTTACCATAAAGGTAATGCCTCCAAATCTTCAGTGCGTGTACAACCGCAGCCAATTCCAGATCGTGAGTAGGGTAGTTCTTTTCATATTCTTTCAACTTCCTGGACGCATATGTTATCACCCTACCATGCTGCATCAGTACACAGTCAAGTCCTTTCAAAGATGCGTCACTGTAAATAACATAACCATCGCCTCCCGATGGAATCATCAGAACTAGTGTAGTGACGAGTCGCTGCTTTAATTCTTGGAAGCTCTGCTCACACACTCTTCATCCCATATAAATCTAGCATTTTTCCTAGTCAACCACGTGAGAGGACCTGACAAAGCTGAAAACCCCTCAACAAAACGACGGTAATAACCTGCCAGTCTTAAGAAGCTCCTGACTTCCTACACATTTCTCGGCCTAGCCCAATTTACCACCGCGTCAATCTTGTTGGGATTCACTGAAATACCGTCTCCTGAGATCACATGGCCTAAAAATGCAACCTTCTTAAGCCAAAACTCACAATTGCTAAACTTACCATAAAGCTTCTCCTCCCTGAGAGTCTGCAACACTTGCCCAAAATGCACCTTATGCTCCTCAAAATTCCTCGAGTACACCAGTATATCATTAATGAAAACTACTACAAACTGATCTAGATACTGGTGAAAAACTCTGTTCATCAAGTCCATGAACATGGCCGGACATTCGTTAGACCAAATGGCATAACGAGAAATTCATAGTGCCCATACCTGGTCCTGAATGCTGTCTTCGCGACGTCCTTCACTTTTACTCTCACTTGATGATACCCAGATCTGAGGTCGATCTTGGAATATACTCGTGTACGCTGGAGCTGATCAAACAAATCATCTATATGGGGTAGAGGATATTTATTCTTAATAGTAACTTTGTTGATTTCTCTATAATCAATGTACATCCTCATGGACCCATCTTTCTTCTTTACGAACAACACTAGAGCTCCCCATGGTGATACACTGGGTTGTATAAACCCCTTGTTCAGCAAATCCTACAACTGCTCCTTCAATTCTCCCAATTTAGTTGGAGCCATACAATATGAGACCATAGAGATCGGCACAGTCGCTGGAGGTAAATCTATAGGAAAATCTACCTCGCGCACATGAGGCAACCCTGGTAGGTCCTCTGGAAAAACATCTAGAAATTCTCGTACTACTGGGGTGCTGTCAATCTTCAATTTATTTTTAGATGCTTCTTTCACAAATGTTATAAACCCCTGACCTTCATCCAAGAGTAATCTGCTCGCCTACACAGCGGATACCAGCTGTGTTGGAGCATGTACCCATGAATCAACGAATCTGAATTCCTGCTCTCTAGGAGGTCTGAAAATTACTTCTTTTTGAAAACAATAAATGCTAGCGTGATTGGCAGCCAACCAATCCATACCCAGTATTATATCGAACCCACACATATCAAACACAATAAGATCTACTGGTAATACTTTTCCCTGAATTTCTATCGGATAGCCTCTAAGTACCCTCTGACATCTGATCACTGACCCTGATGGTGTAGCTATCGACAGCGATATATCTAATGTCTGGGTCTCACTCTTAGATAGTTTAACATAAGATGCTGAAATAAAAGAATGAGTAGCACTAGAGTCAAAAAGAACAATAACTGGGTATGATAGAACAGTAAATGTACCTGTCACCATATCCGTAGCAACTTCTGCATCACCTGGCGTCAAAGCGTATACTCGTGTTGGGGCTACATTCCTCTGCTGGCCACCACGAGGCGCCTAGTATCCTCCCTGAGCTGCCTGATGTCCTCCCTGATAGGGCCTGGGAGATGGGACCTGGTCCTTTTGACCTGGGCATTCACGTACCATGTGACCAGGTCTCCCACAACGATAACATGCACCTCTGCCTACTCGGCACTCCCCCAAATGATGTCTCCTTCAAGTTTGACATGCCGGGTAAGACGGTACACCTTGGTTCCTATGAGGTCTTGCCATCTACCTCTGGTCTCTCCTATCACGACTTCCTCTCCATTGACCCCTACTGGAGCCAACCTGAAAACCCTAAGGCGCAGGCCTCTTCCTCTGACTCTGAGCTGCTACACCCCTCTGAATACCACTCTCAATAATCGCAGCTCTGTCTACAACCTCTGTGAATATCTGAGCTTTGAAACCAATCACCCGCTCAAACAAGTTCTGTCTCAGTCCTTTTTCAAACTTCCTTGCCTTTTTCTCTTCATCAGGTGCTAGATGTGGAGCAAAACGCGGCAACTCAACAAATCAAGCCGCGTACTGGGATACAGTCATCTGCCCCTATACCAAATGCAGAAACTCTCCTGCCTTCGCACTCCGAATGATAGCAGGGAAATTCCACTCGAAGAACAAATCCTTGAATCGGTCCCACGTCACTGGAACTGGAATCGGCCTCTGCTTCTCTATCAGACGCGCTGCTCTCCACCAGTGCTTCGCCTCCCCTATCAACTTAAATGTGGAAAATGCTACCTTATGCTCATCCGTACATGGAAGCACTGCCAATGTCTCTTCGATATCCTGGACCCAATTCTCAGCTATAATTGGGTCATCTCCTCTAGCAAAGGATGGGGGCTTCATTCGCATAAACTGCTTAATCGAACAGCCACGCTCCTCAGAGCTCCTGGCCATCTTAGCCATCACTTGCTGAGTGACGTTACGCAGTACAACATCTATTTTTCCTCCACCTATGCTAGAAGGTCTTGGCCTATCCTCCCCAGCATTCGTGTCATTACTTCCTGAGTCCATCCTGAAAACAAGAAAAACACACTTAAGTATCTCATCTCTTACACTGACCTATCATGTACCAATTCAAAATTAACTACCTTCCCTGACCTTAACTCAATATCTAGTTTTGTCACCTAGACACGCGACCCGACAATAGTTTACTATGGTTTTCCTGAAATCGTCACCCCAGGAAAAACACAGAAACCACCACGGTAATCGTGTACCCAGAAACAGAACAAACCTCAAATCCCCTTTCCTATACTCTGGTATTGCTTTTGCTGCACTCTAAGTCTACAGAACCTAGCAACCTAGGCTCTGATACCAAACTGTAACGACCTGCTTAATAAACTGGGGTTTTTTTTTTTTTCTATACTATGATAATCTACATGCTCTGATACCATACTGGGGGTAAACCCAATCATTAACCTAAGCAGCGAGAAGCATAAATCAAATAAACATATCCATATATTTAATTATACACAATACTGACTCACTCGAAAAATGAGCAGCTCGAAAGCTATCCCAAGTATAGGAGTTACGTCGTGTAATATTAAGCCCAAGGGCTAGATCGTCTCCTCAAGAAATGCGTTTAAATCTTAGATTTTACGTTCGTCCAATAGAAAACAAAATTGTACTGAACTCGGTTCAGATTCGGATTTTTCAAGATGATTCAATTTTACTTTTGACGAGTTAAATGACACGTAATTTAAAAATCCTAAAACTAACATGCACTAAATAAAAGAAAACAAGAATAGAAACCCTACATCTACTTAAGGAAACATTGGGACACACGTTAATAAAAACTGGAAACCTAGAACATGGAACTAAAACTTGCAAGAATGGAAACTCAATTAGACTCAAACGCACATACTAAAATCGAACCTTTAACAAAACTACGAAAATTAAATCAAGTATCATATTTTAAAGGCAAACACAAACTCAACGAGAATTTAAAGCACGCAAACAATGACGAAATATAATGAAAACATGAGTTTTTGCTCAACCCGACCCTAACTAAACCATGCTTCGGTAAAAAGATTGAATTTAAAAAAAAAAACAACTTCAAAACAAAAACACTCTTTTTTTTTTCTTTTTATATTTTCTCTTTTCATTTAATTATTTAGTTAGAAATAAAACGGAATTTAAATTGAAGGAACAATAAACAAATAAAAGAAACTAAATCAAATTCTTTCAACCTAATGACAACATTAATTAAGAGAACATAAACATAAAACAAAAATCAAAATTAAACTTCACTCAAACAAATTAAAAATTACTTAACAGCCATTCAAAATAAGGTTTTCAAAACTCTACTAATTAACTAAATAAGAAGAAAGGAGTTATTTTGCTGCAATCAACAATAAAAGAAAGAGGAAAAAAATAGGGAAAAAGAGAGAGATACGTATAGCTGCTGGAACAGGGGCTGCCACGGCTGCTGGTTGTGCTGTGTTGCTGGAGTTGGCCGTGGTGGTGGCTCTCGGTGGTGCTGGGCTAGAGGAGAGGCTGCTGGAACAGGGGGCTGTGCTGTTGCTATGTTGCTGGCCGTGTGCAGCAGGCTGCTGCAAGAGTTGCTGCAGGCTGCGGGTATTGCTGCTGTGCCGGAGAAGTTGGCTGCGGTTGTCTTGGCTGTGTGGAGTTGTGCTCGGGTTGCTTGGCTGCAACAACAGATCTGGCTGGAGAAGAGGCTGGTACAAAGGAGCTGGGATGAGAACCAGAGGGAGAGGAAGAGCAGGGGAAGAGAGGAGAGTTTGAGGGAGAGAAAGCAAAGGGAAGAGAAGAAAGCAAGATAAAAAAAAAAAAACAAAGCAAACTAAAGAAGAAGAAGAAGAAGAAGTGGAGGAGGAGGAGAGGAGAGGAGAGCTTGGTGCCCAGGGCACACACTGGGAAAGAGGGGAAGAGAAGAATAAATAGAGATTGGGGAAGAAAGCCCTAGACCTGGATTAGAGATTTGACCCATTTAGAGGACCCGAATTATTATATTTTTTTGTTCTCTGTTCATTGCAAATTATGCTCTTCTAGAGCCCGTATCTCACAAAACTCAAAACACAAAAGTTGTAGATGATCCTTTCCTTTTTCTCCAAAAATTTTAATCGTCTCGATCGGAGCTTGGACAAAAAAGTTATGCATAAAATACGAACAGGTGTTGGTTTTGATTCCCGGGAATTTTCCTGCGACAAAAAATTACCAAATTCTCATAAATAGTGCAATAAAGTTCAAGAATGATGATTTTGGCATTTTATTAAAATATTGGATAATTTTGGACATTTAATTAAAAATATAAACCGTAAAGCTCGGGTTAAACGTCTAATTACGCAGTTTTGGCGCGTAATTACACCCCCTAACTAACGTTTTGCTAGTCTCTAACAAATGACGTGAATGAATCTCAGGGTGGTATCTACAACTACATACTCCAGTAATCATGAAATCAATGCACATGCGGCAATAGTATACCATTTCACATATAAGAACATAACTGAATTTCACACAAGCTCGTTCATATTCAATGCACACGACTCCAAAACACGTCACCCATGCAAGTTTCATCGTTTATATGTGATTTAAAAGTAGTATACTCACATGAAGTTAATCAGTGGCACATTCAGAGTTAATGCAATCATATAAGTTCGAGTATAGACAAGTAAACTCTCGAGGTGTGTGTGATGTGTGTGACTCAGTACACCTAGGATACCAATGGACACCTACAGAACGGTCGCTTTGACTCAGCCTAACTGGTATACCCTCAAGAACACTCAAAGAAAATGGGTTCACTCATCATATGTGAGGAGGAGTGTCGCGATCAAACATCCCACATATTAAAAGGAACAACGCTAAGTATATGGAGTGGACTAGTCTAGAAAGGATCTAGCCTATCTATGAGGTGTCAGGTCCTTCACCCTAGCATCTTCTCACGTACTCGCCATATCCAACTGAGACCACCCTAGATCAACTTACTCACAAACTTGTCGTGAACACATCTGAGGCATTAATCAGTTGAAGAATCTTCATACGTGGAAAATATGTGTCGTCCTTGACTTTTTGTGATATGTATTTGGGCCGGCACTGACATTTCATTTCATGCGCATGTGTATTACTTATTCTTTTTTCTGCTCATTCTTTATTTTCTGTCTTTTCTTGAGCAATAAGGACAATATAACACTTCTTTTGTAATCTTCAAACAATCAATGGGAATTGAGCTCGAATAGGAGTTCATGAATTAAGTCTATCTCTAGGGGTGGCTCAGCCTTCACATTTTGAGTAGGCTACAAGACCTAGGTTTCTATCTCCCCACTAGGTGTCACCTCTAGGCTAGCAAATCAAAACATAGACTAGTGTACAAAGGAATCATCTAGAAAAACAGAATTGAGTTCCATGAACTCTGATTTGATATTAACGCTCAAAAGGATGATAAGTAGCATAAGGATATCTCACAAGGTGTCATAGTCTCCACGGGTGCTCTCTCAGTGCTCACAAGAAACCCTAAGTGCAATGAATCACGTGAATGTGTTTATTCAGTCTCGTGAGATGCCGTATAAATACAGGAAATTATATAGTCAAATTAACACGAATGTACTACCAATCAATTCTTCATGGAGTCATAAGATCATATAGAGAGAAACTACACATGATTGACTCAAGTGTGTCCTTCATAAGTTATATGCAAGTATGTGAAAGGTATATACAGTGTTAAGCATGGCATAGTGCAGTGTAATCCTCTAGTGCTCCTCTTTTCTTTCTTTTTTTTTTTTTTTTTATCTTTTTGATTTTTTTTGTTTTAAATTAAAAACCCAGTACGTGTAAGTGCACAGTGTCACATGCGAATGCTCATCCCCCCCAACTAAAATGGAACATTGTCCTCAATGTGAAAGCATAGGGGAAATAGAAAGGACTGTGCACGGGAAAAGTAAAGCGTACCTGAGTTGCGAAATAACAAAAATCGAACTATGAGAAAATGGTCCTGAAAACTAACAAAAAATAAAATAAGATAAAATAAAAGGAAAAGAAGGAAAATAAAAACATCACAATTGTCTGGTGGAGGCTCAGGAGGAATTTCGTCTGGTGGCCGCAGGTCTATAAATTGCATCGGCGGGTCTCCAAATTTGAGCCGCCACAGTGGATCAGTCTTCATACCTGCATGAAAATCAACCTCAGATAAATTAATGCGTGTCAAAATACCAAACAATTTGTGTGCAGGTTGACCCTCGTGTGTGGACAAGAAAGGGTCTTTATTCAACATTGTGTCCAGGAAATGTACTTCTTTACGAACTAACGGTTGAGAGAAAGTGATCGGACTAATTACCTGCAGTTCTTCAGATTAACATTAAAGGTTTTACCTGGTTCTTTGAAAATTATATGCTCACCAGACTGGTCACCCTCTTTATCGGGTGTACATATCATCATACCACTGCAAGAGTCTGCCTCCACACTAGGCTCCTTAACATCTGATTCAGGCGGGAGTGACGGTTTCATGGTTTCTGAGCTAGGAGTATTAGGTACCACAGGTTTGTACTCCGTATGAGTATCAGTCTCATCATCAACTAAATGCTCTGCTTTTGGCCCCGTTTCCTCTAATTTTTCTTTGACCTCTTCTGGTTCAGCCATGACTTCTAGTGCTGGGACAACTGCTTGTTCAACGATGAGCATCTCAGGTTGGGGAAGTTCTTTCTCGCTTCTCGAAGTAGTGGTGGTCTCTGTTGTCTCAAGAGAAGCATCGTGTATTTGTTGGTGTGGCTGCTGGTACTCTTGAGGACTAGGCTGAGGTTCCATGGGCAATTCTTCGTTTTCTAAGATGTCCAACTGCGTGCTTATCGCATTAATGGTATCTCGCAATTCATTATTATGATCGACTTGAGTTTGCATGAACTGCTGGAGCATGTTCGCCATCTGTGTTATGCTATCCTCCAAAAATTCTGATGGCATACAGCTCTGAGGGATCTGTTGTGGGTGATAATGAGGCGGAGGAATATTTGGGTATTTTGGTGGTTCACATGCATCACCACCACTAATTGTGCTGATAGGGTGTGCAGTCATGGGTGCCTGAGTGTATCGTGTGTTGCACTGTGGGACATTGTCAGTTAAGTAATCAAATAATGATAATACCTGATCTGGATCCTCGCTGACGGGCTCTCCATTAGACATAGTCTAGACAAAACACTTGCAATCAGGGGTAAGAGTAGTATAAAAATAATTAGCTAATCTCCATGAGTCAAACCCGTGATGAGGACAAGTACGTAGTAGATCCTTGAATCGCTCCCAGCAAGCCCTAAATGTCTCGTCATCCTGCTGCACAAAATTAAGAATCTGTTCCTGCAAAAATTGAGTTTTTTGTGAGGAACAAAACGCATGCAGAAATTCACGTTCCATATCAGTCCAATTAGTTATAGAGTGAGGTCTCAAGGAATGAAACCAGATCAGTGCCCTATCCTGCAAAGAAGCAAGAAATAAATTCAGTCTAGTAGATTCGTCAGCTCTAGCATGAGAGAAAAACATGTTACAGGTTAACTCAAACTTTGCTAGGTGTTGATAAGGGCACTCAGATTCCAACCCGTAGAACTCGGGTAGCAATGAGGTCCTCCCACGCTGCATCATGAAATTAAGCTTGTCATAAGGCAAAACAGTGGAAGAAGATGCAGTGGCATATTCAAGCTGCAAAAAATCCATTATCGTGAGCGGTGCAGGTGCAGCCATTTTTCAAAACTCAAAAAAAAATTTCTATTTTTCTTGTTTTCTGCTTTTTTTTTTTTTTGTTTTTATAAAACTAATAAAAATGACGGGAAAAACGCAAATTTGAGACTAAAACCGACATTCCCCGACAATAGTGCCAAAAACTTGACTCACTCAAAAAATGAGCAGCTCGAAAGCTATCCCAAGTATAGGAGTTCTATCGTGTAATATTAAGCCCAAGGGCTAGATCGTCTCCTTAGGGAATGCGTTTTAATCTCAGATTTTACTTTCTTCCAATCGAAATTAAAAAGGTACTGAACTCGGTTCAGATTCAGATTTTTCAAGATGATTCAATTTTACTTTTGACGAATTAAATGACACGTAATTTAAAAACCCTAAAACTAACATGCACTAAATAAAAGAAAACAAGAATAGAAACCCTACATCTACTTAAGGAAACATTGGGACACACGTTAATAAAAACTGAAAACCTAGAACATGAAACTAAAACATGCAAGAATGGAAACTCAATTAGACTCAAACGCACATACTAAAATCGAACCTTTAACAAAACTACGAAAATTAAATCAAGTATCATATTTTAAACGCAAACACAAACTCAACGAGAATTTAAAGCACGCAAACAATGACGAAATATAATGAAAACATGAGTTTTTGCTCAACCCGACCCTAACTAAACCATGCTTCGGTAAAAAGATTGAATTTTAAAAAAAAAAACAACTTCAAAACAAAAACACTCTTTTTTTTTTCTTTTTATATTTTCTCTTTTCATTTAATTATTTAGTTAGAAATAAAACGGAATTTAAATTGAAGGAACAATAAACAAATAAAAGAAACTAAATCAAATTCTTTCAACCTAATGACAACATTAATTACGAGAACATAAACATAAAACAAAAATCAAAATTAAACTTCACTCAAACAAATTAAAAATTACTTAACAGCCATTCAAAATAAGGTTTTCAAAACTCTACTAATTAACTAAATAAGAAGAAAGGAGTTATTTTGCTGCAATCAACAATAAAAGAAAGAGGAAAAAAATAGGGAAAAAGAAAGAGATATGTATAGCTGCTGGAACAGGGGCTTCCATGGCTGGAGTTGTTGGAGTTGCAGAGACACACGGCTACTGGTTGTGCTGTGTTGCTGGAGTTGGCCGTGGTGGTGGCTCTCGGTGGTGCTGGGCTGGAGGAGAGGCTGCTGGAACAGGGGGCTATGCTGCTGCTGTGTTGCTGGCCATGTGCAGCAGGCTGCTGCAAGAGTTGCTACAGGCTACGGGTATTGCTGTCGTGCCGGAGAAGTTGGCTGCGGTTGTCCTGGCTGTGTGGAGTTGTGCTCGGGTTGCTTGGCTGCAACAACAGATCCGGCTGGAGAAGAGGCTGGTACAGAGGAGCTGGGATGAGAACCAGAAGGAGAGGAGAGCTTGGTGCGCAGGGCACATGCTGGGAAAGAGGGGAAGAGAAGAATAAATAGAGATTGGGGAAGAAAGCCCTAGACCCGGATTAGAGATTTGACCCATTTAGAGGACCCGAATTATTATATTTTTTTGTTCTCTGTTCATTGCAAATTCTGCTCTTCTAGAGCCTGTATCTCACAAAACTTAAAACACAAAAGTTGTAGATGATCCTTTCCTCTTTCTCCAAAAATTTGAATCGTCTCGATTGGAGCTCGAACGAAAAAGTTATGCATAAAATACGAACAGGTGTCGGTTTTGATTCCCGGGAATTTTCCTGCGACAAAAAATTACCAAATTCTCATAAATAGTGCAATAAAGTTCAAGAATGATGATTTTGGCATTTTATTAAAATATTGGACAATTTTGGACATTTAATTAAAAATATAAACCGTAAAGCTCGGGTTAAACGTCCAATTACGCAGTTTCGGCGCGTAATCAAATACCAATACTATAGTACTAACATGTTTCCCCAAAATACCCTCAACTATACTGGGATATACGAAAATCCTCCACAATACTCACTTCACTGACAGGGCACTACTGAAGCCCCTCTATCTGCGAGCCTGGTCTGCTCACCAACCTGGATCACCTGAAAAATGATTCAACACTGGGATGAGCCAACGCTCAGTAAGACGAAATATGTTATTACTAGTGTGTGGCAAATGAGCTACAATATTATGAAAATCTGTTTTCATATAATCATGTATAACTGAATATGTAAATACAGTTTAAGTAATAAAATCTACCACCCTTTCCACATTGCTTAACATAACGGTAGCGTAGGTTACTATCCAAAATACTTTTAGTGTACATACGTATGTTCCCTGTTCTGTAAATCTGTATATACGTAATAGTAACTGAAAACTTTCCCTGTGGATAACTAAGTGTCATGATTCAACCCCTCATGAGAGGGTTGTGCAGCCTATAGGTAGGATCTACACTAGCTGGCCGACCATGGTAAATCACTATACTCCATCAGTCTGATCTGCCCACCTCAACCCATATCTGATGGGGAACTTGTCCACGTCAAGGGCCTAGGTGATCGACCTACTACCACATATTATCTAAATAGGTGGTTGCACTCATAACATAAATATCTGTAGCAACGGTACCGTGCTCTGTAACTGCATAGTCCAATAGGGTTTGATATTATATAGTATATCTCTTTATACCACTATCTGATTTACCACGATTCTGAAATAACTGTAATAACCATGATGCTGCATAAACTGTAACTGTAATTCATACATCATATTACTAAGAACTATATAATCATAACTCTGATAACTACATAATCATAGTACTGTAATTCGTATAATCATGGTACTGAGATTCGTATAATCATGGTACTAGAATTCGTATAATCATGGTACTGAAATTCATAAAATCGTGATATTGAAATCCATAAAACATATCTCCGTACTATATTCATATTCTCAAATCGTGATATTGAAATCCATAAAACATATCTCCGTACTATATTCATATTCTCAAGCCACACCATACTTTAATACATAATTTTCATAATTTAATAAACTGTATAATATTTTAAAATTTCCTAGCATAGCATATTTCCCTTACTTGATGACCAGAAAGCCCCTACGATATACTGGCCTAACCCCTGCAGGGCCTCCTACATAACACCCTGAAAACAACATTTGCCAGAACAGAATATCAGTATTTCTTCTCTTACATCATTTCCTATAACTGTCATAAGACCAAAAATGGACTAAAAGGCTTTACCCCGAATTTGGGATGAAATCCAACTTCGTTTCACCAATGATCTACTCCAGTAGACTTGCAGAAAACTTCGCTAAGAGCGTCGTGGTGGCTTCGGATCATCAATTCGGTAACTGGCGGGGCTGAAATCGAAGAGAGAAGGTAGAGGGACCGTAGGAGAGAGAGAGAGGGCATTGAAATTTGCTTAAAAATCCGAGTTTGCATTATTTATAGGGCCAGATTCGTCGACGAGACACGTCACCTCGTCGATGAGTCCTTCAATAAATTCGTCAACGAACCCTACCCTTCGTCGACGAAATTCAGAGCAGCCCCAAAACCTTCCCTAAGTATTTTCTCGTCGACGAGATCTTGAAGACTTTCGTTGACGAATCCCTGTATTCGTCGATGAAGCCTGGTGGTTTCCTGAAATTTTCTCCTTCTGTTTCTGTTCCCATTTTCCTCCTTCTTATTATTTAAATACTATTATTCTTTGGATCATTACAGTTTGGGTAGAGTAAGTTATGTCAAAAGCAATGTAGTTGCGCATATTTTGATACTTTTAGAAAAATAGTAATATTACATTCACTAACAAAATATTAGTGTTGTGTAGTTGTATATCATTGCTATATGTAATCATAAAATGCACCTAGTACCTACCATATATGCATAACATTGGGTGTGTATGGTTATGAATTTGGCTTGGGTAAGTACATATGTAGTTTGATGTAGTACGCTATTATTACTCGTATACATTATAATAATATTGACAAAATTTATATAATTGTTTATTTTTTAATTTATTTAGTGGTTAATCGATGAATTTTTAAATGTTAAATAAATCCGACTTCTGTGTTTTTGAGAGTTTTTTGCACCTATAATTTTATTCTCAGTAACTAATCTTACAGAACTCAACTAGTTAGTATTATTTATTGGACATTAGATCTTTACAATAGTTTTTGGGAACCAATAATTTTAAAATATGTGAGAAAGATTAATTTGTTTTACCTTTTTTCGTTCAAGATATGCTTTCATTATTTAATATTTATAGTATTACACTTATATTTTTAGCCGAACAAATTTTCATTTTTTCAGATCTAAATCTTAATTTATTGAAAATAAAGTGTTTAAATATATTTTATTTAATTTAAATTAAAGAAATTTCTATATTATCTCATTCTTAAAAAGTAATATATATATATATATATATATATATATATATATATATATTCACAAAATAATTTATTCTAGTCACATATTTTACGCATCATACCAATTTTATTTTTTTTTAAATCTAGTTTTTATGCATTGAATTTGATATTTGATTTTTTGCAATCTCATCATCATCAATGGGCAATGCTCAACAAGTGGCCTGTAAAACCAGCCATCACTCAGTCCAAGCAAGTGGCCTATAAATATATTTTTTACACATCATACCAATGTGTTTATATTCGTAGTTTGTGATCCTTCTTTAATTTTGATATGTTCCATTTGTCCATGGCTTGGTTAGATAGTCTATGGATAGCTCACTTTTTTCAGCAATTGACTCGAATAGAATCCTTTTGTTTTATATGCAGAAAATTATAGCCTAGAGTCCTTCAAGAGAATTTATTTAGTTGAGATTTTGGATTTTGAATTTTTGTACTTTTTAGACAGTTTCGCTGTTTTTTGTCAACATTTTTTTTGGGCAACTAATTTGAGCCAATAATTTTTGGCAGTTTAGAAGGTGCTGTTTTTGTATATGTTGTTTTTTTTTCTTTTGTTGGTTGACATCCAGTACCCTGCTTTACTTTAGAATGGTAGTCCCAAATCCGTTCTATAGTTCTCCTTTTTTGTCAAACTAGCAATGTGTTGTTTGTAGGCATTAATACACCTCGTTGGATAGTTGGATAATAATGCATCAATAAACATTGCTCCTTATCTTAGAAAGCATATTTTAGGAAACTTTTTTTCTTGCAAATGATGCAGGGGCAGCATCAAAGATCTGCAACCTTGATATATTTGATTGTTTGTAATTTGAGTTTATTTCACCATTTGAATGTATATTCCTTTCTTATTAGTGTATTGTTTACCATATGAGTGTTGTGTTAAGACTTTCTGCTCTTATTGAAATTATATTGCATCTCTTGTGAAATACTGGATTGAGTTGTCATACTAGTTATGAATATGCCTTGTGCATGTCTAATGCAGATTTGTGTATTGCATGCTAGTAGTGAATCTAGGTTCTCGCATGATCTTATATATAAACTCTTTTTTAGGTAAAATTTTTTTTGGAAATGTTTACTTTACAATCGGCATGCTGCCGAAATTTTGTTAAAAACTTTTCCAAAATATGAGATAATAGATGTTGAAGTGTATAGCTGTATAAGCACCAAATGAGATGAGAAATGTTCTTGGAACCACAAATAGCATGTCTATGTTTGAGCTGACCATAGCTTATCACTTGACCACATCCACACGTGTCTCTTATGGTATGAAGGGGTGAGTTGTATATGTCTGCCTATTAATTGAATATTTTCTCATAATGTTATTGTTAGGTAAGATTACAATCAAGTCGGTCCAAATCGATTCAAATTTTAACATACTTTACTTATTTAGTAAATGAGTTTTAAATTTAAATTTATGTTGAACTTTTTTAATAAGTAGGGGTGAATATTTTCTCGTAATGTTATTGTTAAGTATGCCCCTCTGAAAAAAAAAAATTGTTTTCAACATAAATCTTAGGGTTTTTTCTTTTCTAGTCAATGCCTCCATGAACAAAGCCTCGGGCTACCTCAAAGCATGGTCACTCGCCATGATGCGCTGCCAAGTGGCAGAGGGTCCAGGACCCACCAAGGGGAAAGTCGTCTTCCAGGGGTTAAGTGGCCCTGAGTGAGCACAAACGGATTTCGGATGAGACGAGAACACCAAGGGTGACTCTTAAGGATGTGCAGTTGCCCCTGGCATGTTCTGCTACGCCACCCATTGAAATGATTTATTTGCTGAAAAATACCAGGTTTCAGGTACAAGTTTTATGGGAAAATTTCCAATTTACAGACGGTGGCTCCCCCTCGCAACACTAAGGTGCTTCTTCTTGTACATTGTGATGTTAGGATCTGAGTTCAACTAATTTGACAAAATGCTTTATGCTTTGTTTTAAAAACTAGTGGAGCTAGTAAAGATTCAACATTGGGATGTTGTGAACTTCTCATCTTGATGTGATATCAGTGGTCTTGTGAGAGATCTAATCAAATTTGGAGAAATGAAAGAAATTGTAAGTGTTATTGTTATGTTTTCTGCAATATTAAAGACGATGGTATTATGTTATATGAATTGTAGAATTCACGAGCTGGAATACATGCTTGTGTTGAACGCCAATTGCATGGCAGATGCAGTATATTGTCAATTGCATATTGGTAGTGGATTTAGATTTTTGTATGATTGAA
The DNA here is from genome assembly GCF_029873635.1 of Malania oleifera. Classification (NCBI taxonomy): domain Eukaryota; kingdom Viridiplantae; phylum Streptophyta; class Magnoliopsida; order Santalales; family Ximeniaceae; genus Malania; species Malania oleifera. The sequence continues at coordinate 79,990,713 of NC_080423.1, read as the reverse complement.
ATGATTTATTTGTTGAAAACAACTAGGTTTCAGGTACAAGTTTTATAGGAAAAATGTCCAATTTACAGATGGTGGCTCCTCCTCGCAACAATAAGGTGCTTCTTCTTGTACATTGTGATGTTAGGATCTGAGTTCAAATGACTTGACAAAATGCTTTGTGTTTTGTTTTAGAAACTAGTGGAGCCAGTAAAGATTCAACATTGGGGTGTTGTGAACTTCTCAGCTTGACATGATATCTATGGTCTTGTGAGAGATCTAATCAAATGTGAAGACGCATAGAGAACCAGCAATTGAAAGACATGGTGTCTAACATCACAGTGGAAAACCAGAGTTTGAAAGACAACGTGTCCAATGTTGAAGTCACACTCGCAGCAATTTTGAATAGGCAATTAAGTGTAGTTCGAACAAATGATGCACCAATCTTGACCAGATGATGCAGGTGGCTTCTCTCAATAGAAGGTATGCAAAATGTAGTTTGAACTGCATGCTAGTAGTTCTGTTGCTTGTTTAATTATATTAATGTGCTGAATTGTGAATTGTTGGAGATACTAGAACTATATTGTTTGTGCTATTAGGACTTGATTTACCTTTTCTGCAATTTCATATATGTGTAGACAGACCCTAGGTTGTGTACTACTGCTGCTAGCTTAGTTAAACCTAGGAAGAACTTTTGTGACTTGCAGGTTTGGGAAATGTTCTATTTACAGACGACATGCTGCCGAAATTTTGTTAAATTCCAATGCTTTCTTAACCTCCTCCCAAATAAATCTTCCAAACACTATAGCCTACAAGTAATACGGGAGCTTCCCAACTCCTTAAGTAAGTGAAATCCACTTATGAACATTAAAACCCATTAAAGAATCACAACTCAAAACCTCCTATATATTGAAAACTTTTATAGTCAAACTCAAGTTAGTAAATTAAATCCTAAGGACCAAAGACAAGCTCAAAAATCTCCAACAAAGTAAAGGCAATCTTAAAACCTTCTGAACCAGGATTCCACCACTATCACTGAATAGAAGAAAAACAAATCATAATCCATTTCCTCAATCTATAACCAAAGCTTTTTATGTCCATAACTGAATCCAAGAAACCCCAATTCAATTTATCACAAGCCTTCTCACAATCTAAGTAACAACTTCATGCACAACCTAAGCTGCATCAAGAATGCTTGAGAAGCAACCTTTTGGACAAAACTAGAAAACCTTGGTTGAATTTTGTTTTAACAGTTTCCTGGTAATATTTTCTTCATAGATGGTATTATGTTATATGAATTGTATATTGAACTATTGGAATACATGCTTGTATTAAACGCCAACTGCATGGTTGATGTAGTGCATTGTGAATTGCATACTGGTAGTGGATTTAGGTTCTCGCATGCTTGAAATGTTTTATTTTGTTAAAACAATCATGTTTCAGGTAAAGATTTTATAGGAAAATGTCCAATTTACAGACAGCATGCTGTCGAAATTCCGTTAAAATTTTTCAAAAAAAAAAAAAAAAAAACCACGTACAAAGATAATTATGATAAAATAAATGTTAAAATAGTTTTGAAAGAATGAGTGAAAATTAAACGAAAAGTCATTTCATTATGTCCTAAATTTGCATCCATTAACATACATGACATATCATTTGCTTTTAACTATTGATAAGCATTATCATTTGTCCACCACCAGGGATACTTTGTTTTAAGAATGAGTTAAAGTGTTTACATGTGTGGTTTGATGCATGCAACTATATATATTCATACGTACGCCATTCACATTTATTTCAACTATTCATTTAGAGTTGAAAATTAGTGTACGACGCACTCTCTATATTTTTATTCCTCATTATATTGAGTGCCAACTCTCCATTCTGTTCTCCATTTGTATACTAATTTTTTTTTTTTTTATGATTCTTAATTTGTAGGGTTCGTGATTGTCATAACATCAACACAATGTCATGCATGCACTACAATCGTCGGATGTAACTTTCGATTATTTCTTTGTAATTTTTATTGTTATTTGAACAAATGGAATTTCTGTATTTTAATTTGAATTTGTATAATGTATTTGTATTTGAATTTTTTGAAATTTTTTTCTTATTTGAACATATGTTATTTTTTTTATATTTTAATTGAATTTGTATTTGAATTCAAAATTTTGAATAATTTATGAATTTTGTAGTAATTATGGTTTCAGGTTATGTATGCAAAAAATGTAATTACAGATTTTTTACAAGAATTAATGATTCAAAAAAATTAGTATTTAAAAAAAAATTAATTTCTTAATGATTAGTGAAGGATTCAAATTCATCACTAATACCCTACTATTAGTGACGAATTTGAGCTGACGATATAGAATTTATAGTGATGATATTAGGATTTTAGTGACGGTTATAATCCGTCACTAATACTCCATTATTAGTGACGCTAATAGTTAGTAGTAATGGTAGATATAGTAACTAATTTAAAACCGTCACTAATACTTATAAATTTGTCACTAATACTATTAGTGACGAATTAGTATTAGTGACGAATTTATATGTATTAGTGAGTAGTGACGGATTTGATCCTTCACTAATACCTTGATTTTTTATAGTGTTAACTCCTTAGTTGTAACATGTTTTTCTTGAAACATGAACAAACCTTACATAATTCCGAACTATGATAACAAAGGGTATTTAAAACATAAATGAAGACAAAACAAAGGCAAATGGGGCCTAAAATAGTACATTTTAGGGACTCATCACCTTCAATATGTCTAATCGCAATTTGTCTTTCTTTCTTTATGTTGGCCTAACATGGCTTTTCAATCTTGTTTTTGATGATAACAAAATAAAGGATATTTTTACATATGTTGTTGAGTGGCTTTATTTCAGGTCTAAGTAAAAGGACACTCACGGTTAATCATGAAAGTATGCTGGAGATCAATGTCAATCAAAGTGAAAGCTTCTCAATATATTGAAGTAATAAACGACAAATGAAGAGCTTAAAGGTCAAGCAGATCTTGAAGTCAAAAGTGAACCTCAAGAGGCTACAAGATTTAGTGATTAAGGAGATCATGTTTAGAAGGATATTTGTAAGTACTTCAAGTCATTGCTACTTAAATATGTGAAGCTCCTTAAGATACAAAGTCTTAGAGACAAGCACTTGAAAAACTCTTGAAAATGTTTTTGAAAAGTTATAATTAAATTTTTCAAGTAAACTAGATTTTAAAGAAATCAAAAAAATAGAAAATATTTGAAAATGAGGACTGCCCATCCGATTAACTCATTAAACTAAAAGTACACAGCCGACTGATAGTACCCAGCCGACTGACCATTTTTGAACATGGTTCAGTTAGTCGACTGATAAAAAACCTTCAGTAAAGTTAACTGTCCAGCTGACTGACAATTTTGAATGTGGTTCAGTTAGCCGATTGAAAATTTGCCAGAATTATTTTTCGAGGGATAGAATGGTGTGAGCTGCCTGTTTAGCTGACTGACTAGTGCAAAAAGTGACTCAGTCGAGTGAGTCAGCCGATTGACTTTGCGGGAATTTTTAAAATTTAAACCTACAGGAAGATTTTCAAAATTAACTCTTTGATTTAATATCTTTTGAAAAGTTACCTAAATGTTCCATGTTAAATGAGGAAACTTTTCTTTAAAAAGTCTATAAATACCTCCTTTGCTCAATGAAAAATACACTCAAGCAATACACGATTTCTATGCTAAAACTCTCCTAAAGCTCATTCTTACTTACACCTTTACTGGAGGGGGAAACTCTACAAAATTACTGGATTAAAAATAAGGCTTTGGTTCTGAGTTGCATCTAAATCTTTAAGAAAGAATAATTGGTGACTTCTAAACCTTGAGCTTCACATTTTCTATTTAGTTTTGGTTTTGAAGTACAATTTAAAATTTAACTTGTACAACTTGCTCTGTGTTTGAGAGTATTTTTGTACGCAGATATTCATTCCTTTCTACTAGATCTTTGACGGTTCAAGGTATTGTTGAATCGTTAGACCAAGCATAGGCTGTTGCTTGAAGAAGTTTCTCTTCCTAAAAAAAAGGTTGATTATTGTAAGGTTTTTGTTCCACCCAAAAGGAACAAGGTATAGTGAAATCCTTAGGTTGTTGACCTAAGGCGAGGACATAGGCTGGGGTAAGTTGAACCTCGTAAAAGCAGTGGTGTCACTCTCTTTCTCTTACCCTCTTTAAATTCTAGCAAAAATATAAACTGCGTGGATGTTGCAATTCTTTAGATTATAAACACAATGCACATTGAAAGTTAAATAAATCAAAGCCTAATTTGTTCTTGAGCTTTCGAAAACCGAAAGGGAGTACGTTGGTTAATCAATTTTTGCGGAAACCGTAAAGGAGTACGTTGATTGGTTAACAACTGATTACGCATCAAAACTGCGTAATTGGGCATTGTTATCCGTACTTTACGGCTTATATTTTTAATTAAATATCCAAATTTATCCAATATTTTAATAAAGTGCCAAAATTATCATTCTTGAATTTTACTATGCAATTTATGAATTTTTGGTAATATTTTATCACAGGAAAATTCTCAGGAATCAAAACCGACACCTGTTCGTATTTTGTGCGTAACTTTTCCGTCCAAGCTCCGATCAAGACGATTCAAATTTTTGAAGAAATAGGAAAGGATTATATACAACTTTTGTGTTTCAAGTTTTGTGAGAAACAGGCTCCAGAAGGGTCAAATTCGGTGATGAACAAAGAACAAAAATGAAGAAAAAAAAAAAGAAAACAAATATATTAGACCATTGATGTGACCCGACCATGCAGGCCGGGTCGGGTCAAGTTGCTGGGTTGGACATCCGGGTCTTAGGGCTGTGTTTCCCTCTTCCCTTTTTATTCTCTCTTTTTCCCTTTCTCTTCCCTGTTGGGCGCTGCCCCCAGCCGAGAACCCCCTTCTTCTTCCTCTTCTTCTTCTTCTTTTTCTTCTTCTCTTCTCTTTACTTTGATTTATTCTCATCTTCTCTCTCTCTCTCTCTCTCTCTCTCTCTCTCTCTCTCTCTCTCTCTCTCTCTCTCTCTCTCTCCCTCTCTCTCTCTCTCTCTCTGTATCTATTTGTTTTCTTTTTCTTTCCCTAAGCTCTGCAAACCCAAGACTCAATCCTCCCTTCTATTTCAGTCCTCTGCTTCTTCCTTCAGTCTTGCATAACAGCCAGCCCTCTGCAATCTGAGAATACCAATATCAGCAGAGAACCGTGAGTCCACACAGCACACCAGCAGAGCAGCAACCGTCTACAACCGAGAACTCCCAAAACAGAGCAGAGCACAGCAGCAGTTCCTGAGCACTCCACTCCAGCCCAGCTCTCAGACATTCAGCAGTCTACCCAAGTTTCTGCCAGCCGAGAATCATCACTGCCACAGCCATGGGTGTCCTCTGTTCTCTCTCTCTCTCTCTCTCTCCTTCCTTTAAAAGTGCCATTGAATAGTTGTTTTCTCTATTTAATTAGTTATTACACTTATTGAAGAGTTATTTAACTGAGTTTAATGTTTTCATTTAAGTATAAGTTTATTTATTTATTTATTTACCTTGAAAGAATGTTCTTGTTTTGAGATTTTTTTTTTAGATTTAATTTTTGTTGAAGCTTGGGTTGATTTGATCAAAGTTCGTATTGTTCTTATCGTGTTCCGTTATCAGTTGAGCATTAAATTTCTGTTAAGTTCACGTTGCGTTAAATTGAGATTTTGGTTTGTAATTTTTGATTTGTGTTAAAGATTTGTTTTTATTACGCGCATGTGTGTTTGGTTTAGCTTCCATTGTGTGTTTTTAATTCCATGTTTTAGGTTTCCATTTTTAATTAACGAGTGTCCCAATGTTTCCTTAAGTAGGCTAGGGTTTCCATTGTTTGCTTCTTAGTTCCACATATGTTAGTTTTAGGGTTTTACTTTGCGTGTTATTTTAATTAGTTTGAATAAATCTCAACAAATTTGAAAATCCCGAATATGAACTAAGTTCAGTACATTTTTTTTTTTCGATTAGAAAAATGTAAAATCTGATATTAAAACGCATTTCCTAAGGAGACGATCTAGCCCCTGGGCTGAATATTACACGACATAATTCCTATACTTGGGATAGCTTTCGAGCTGCTCATTTTTCAAGTGAGTCAAGTTTTTGGTGTCGTTGCCACATACGATGAGTGAACCCATTTTCTTTTGAGTGTTTTGAGGGTATACCAGTTAGGCCGAGTCACAGCGACCGTTCTGTAGGTGTCCATTGGCATCCTAGGTGTACTAAGTCACACACATCACACACACCTCGAGAGTTTACCTGTTTATACTCGGACTTATATGACTACATTAACTCTGAATGTGCCACTGATTAACTTCATGTGAGTACTGCTCTTAAATGACATATAAACGATGAAACTTGCAAGAGTGACGTGCTTTGTAGTTGTGTGTACTAAATATGAACAAGCCTGCGTGACATTCAGTTATGTTCTTGTATGTGAAATGGTATGCTTGTGTCGCATGTGCATTGATTTCATGAGCATTGGAGTTTGTAGTTGTAGACACTACCCTAAAATTCATTCACGTCATTTGCTAGAGGCTAGCAAAACGTAGTTAGGGGTGTGATTATGCATCAAAATTGCGTAATTGGGCACTTTAACTTGGTCTTTATGGCTTATATTTTTAATTAAATGTCCAATTACATCCAATATTTTAACAAAGTGCTGAATTTATTATTCTTGAATTTTATTGCACAATTTATGAATTTTTTGTAATTTTTTGTTGCAGGAAAAGTCACGGGAACCAAAACAGATACCTGTTCGTATTTCATGCATAACTTTTCCGTCCAAACTCCGATCAAGACGATTCAAATTTTTGGATAAAGAAGAAAGGATTATCTACAACTTTTGTGTTTTGCATTTTGCAAGAAATGGGCTCTAGAAGGGTCAAATATGCCGATAAACAAAGAATGGAAAAAATAAAATATATATATGAGGACATGTGATGTGACCCGACCATGCAACCCGGGTCAGACCCAATTGGGTCGAATTTCCCCATCCGGGTAGGGCTGCACAGTACCTCCTTTATATAACTCCAGTGCAGCTTTCTTGTGGGAGCTTCTCTTTTCTTCCTCTTCTTCTTCTTCTTTAATTTTTCTTTCTTTTCATCTTGTCTCTCTCGCAGCTTCTTTCCCTTGTTTTCTTCTTCTTCTTCTTCTTCTTCTCCTTATCCTTCTTCTTCTTCTTCTCTTCTTCTTCCTCACTTGTTACTTCTTTTGCTCTTTCTTCTCCTCTCTGCTTTATCCCCTTTCCCCTGTTTCTGCCATTGTCGCTCCATAGCAGGAAACACACCAACAGCAGTACTCTCCTCTCGGCATCATCCAGCCACGACAGCCCCTGCTGTCCACTTTGCTCCGGCCAGCAGAGAGGTCCCTCCTTGCAGCAACACAGCAGCAACTTGCTGCCAGCAGACACCACAAACAGCAGCAAGCTCGAAGCCTCCATCCTCTGCAATTCTAGACCTCTGTTCCAGCCTCCACAGCAAGCACAGAGCTCCTCTGCTGCCCCGGATACTGATAATCTCTTTCTCTCTTCTTTCCTTTTTTTCTTTTCTTTCATTATTAAGTTGTTTATTGTTATTGTTCATTGGAAAAATTGGATCTTGAATGTTATTTAATCTTTAGTGTCGTTATGTTTAATTAATTGTTTTCAATTAAAGATCGGGTTTGTTTTGAAATTAAAAAAAAAAAAAAAGGAAAAAAAGTGTTTTTGTTTTAAAGAATTTAAACTAGTTGTTCTCCTAAAAAAAATAATCTTTTTGTCGAAGTTTGATTTAAGCAGGGTCTATTTCATTAAAGTTAGTATTTTTATCATATCCGTGTTTGTATAATTTCACTAGTGCATGTTTTAATTATGCGTGTTTCCATTTTTGTTTGGTTATTAATGTAGGGTTTCCGGTCTTGTTATTTAATTCAGTGCGTGTTAGTTTTAGGATTTAAATTGCATGTTGTTTTAATTGGTCAAAAAGAATCTCAACAATTTCAAAATCCTGAATCTAAACTGAGTTCAGTACCTTTTTAATTTCGATTGGAAGAACGTAAAATCTGAGATTAAACGCATTCCCTGAGGAGACGATCTAGCCCTTGGGCTTAATATTACACGATAGAGATCCTATACTTGGGATAGCTTCCGAGCTGCTCATTTTTGGAGTGAGTCAACAACCCAAAACCTATTAGCTGAAGTTTTATTTAAATTCTAATCTTGAAAAAGTGTTTAGATGTTATTTTAATCTCCAGTTCAAAAGCCAACTATAGGACTTGCACATTCATATATAGGGCTGTTGAATATTTCAAATCAAAAATTAATTACTTATGTTGTGGTTGTTTTGCTTGGACAGTCAATTAATTGGTTATGTTTGTTGTGGTTGTGGATTGAATAGATGAAGTTAGTGTTTGTATGGATTTCCTAATAAAAAAAAAAATATAAGAAGTCTTTAAAGGATTGTAAAAAGTCAAGAACTCTTAAAAAGACTTTAAGGAATTTTAAATAACCCAATTCACCCCCCCCCCCCTCTTGGGACTACACCTTCGGTTTCAATTGGGATCAGGGAGCGGTTATAGAAAAACCTAACAAGTAGCTATATAAAAATCTAGATGACACAAATAGGAGTAGCTCCCTTTGGTGAGGGTTAATCCTCAACTAGACCACCCATTTTTTGGGGACTCAATTACACCTTTTGGAAGCAACAAATGAGAATCTACCTTCAAACAATGGACTGAAAGGCATGGAATGTTGTCACAAATGGAAATCTGATCCCCACTAAACCAGTAGATGGAAAAGAAGTACCTAAAGAAGATAAAGAACTAATCGAATCAGATTACAAAATTCTGCAGATTAACTCACGTGCAATAAACGTCATATATTTTGCACTTAACTAGTGAATACGAAGCTTTTAGGATGAATTCTGATGAAACTATAACAAGCATGTACACTAGGTTCACACATATCATAAACTCACTAAGTGGTTTAGGAAAAACATATTCCACCCATGAGATGATTCGCAAAATTCTAAGAGCACTTCCACCTATTTGGAAAACAAAAGCCACATCCATAACGGAAGGGAGAAACCTCAAAACAACTTCATTAGATGAACTCATAAGATCACTTCTACCTATGAAATGATTTTGAAAGAAAGGAGCACTGAAAATAAGAATAAGAAGTCTATAGCTTTAAAAGCCTTGAAAGAACATTCAAGTGAAGAAGATAATGAATCTAGTGAATTAGAAGATGAAGACCTAACTTTCATAACTAAAATACTTGGAAAATTCTTCAAAAGAAACAAGAAATTCACTAGAAAATACAATGGATCAAAGGATGAAAAAGGTGAAAGTAATAAAAGGGAATACAAAAGCAAAAATGAACTTCCCACTTGCTATCACTATAAAAAGGTTGGACACATCAAGCTAGACTGCCCACAACTCAAGAAAGAAAAGAAAAAAGAGAAGCCTGCAATGAAGGCAACTTGGGACAACACAATTTTGAGTGAATCGGAGAGCGAGTCAAGCGATCAAGAAGTAGCAAACATGTGCTTCATGGAACATAACGATGAGGTAAACTCTTACTACTCTCTCTTTGAAGATTCGTGTGATGAATCATGTAGTAATTCATGTGAAAGCATGCCTTATTATAAAGAACTTCAAGCTGAATTATTTTCTCTCCATAATAAATTCATTAAGGTCTCACAGAGGAACATAAGTTTGAAACAACAAAATGAAACACCTAAAAATCAGGTTGAATCCTCAAAACTTGTTGAAAAAGAAAAAGACTTAAAGATTGAAGAACTTGAGGAGAAAGTAGATAACATGTCTAAAAAATTAGCCAAGTCTCAAATGAATGAAGATAGCAAGAGAGTGCAAGAAATAATTGATCTTAGAAACCAAATTCAAGAAAAGGAAAAGGTCATTTATAATTTTACCAGAGGTAAAGATAACTTCGAAAAAATGGTAGGACAACAAAGGATGGCAAACAACAAAGAAGGAATTGGTTACAATGGTACACCAAACAAAAGAAAGAAAAACTTGTTCATGGGATCTTTTGTAAATCAATCTAAACACTATGCAAGTACTTCATCAACAAACATTTATGAGCATACCACTTGCTCATGTGTAAGAATAGAGGTCATATAATGTTTAGTTGTCCACTCAAGAAAAAGTACATCAAAGTAAAAAATGAATGGAAGATAAACGCTAAAACTAGGCAAGATTTAAAGAAATTAAGAAAATTTGGGTTCCAAAAGTAACGACATAAATCCTTTCTTGTAGGTTTGCTTTAGGACCACTTCGTCTAAAGATAAATGGTACTTGGACAGCAGATGTTCAAGGCATATGATGGGAGATAAATCTAAGTTCACTTCTCTCACTCAAAAGGATGGAGGATATGTAACCTTCGGTGACAATGCAAAAGGCAAGATCATCGGAATTAGTAAAATAGGTAAATACTCTTTACTCATTATAGATGATGTCTTGTTAGTTGATGGTCTAAAGCATAATTTATTAAGCATTAGTCAACTTAGTGACAAAGGATTTGAAATAAAATTTAAGAAAGACAAATGCATAATTTTGAATTCTAAGGATCGTAAGACACTATTCACTGTACATAGAATGAACAATGTTTATTTCATAAACCTTGATAGCTTGATCTCGCAAGATATAACTTGCTTAGCTGCCATGAGTGAAAATAGTTGGCTATGGCATAGAAGGCTAAGACATGCTAGCATGGATCTTATATCCAAGCTTTCTAAAAAGAATTTAGTTAAAGGCTTGCCTAACACCGAGTTCATCAAAGATAAAGTGTGTGATGCCTCTCAACTAGGAAAATAAATCAAGAAAAACTTCAAAAAGAAGAAACATATATCAACTAGTAGACCGCTAGAACTCATACACTTAGACTTGTTTGGTCCTGCTTGAACTCAAAACTTAGGAGGAAAACACTACGCCTTCGTAATTGTTGATGATTATTCTAGATATATATATGGGTATTGTTTTTAGCAAGAGGAAACTTGTAATTCGTTAATCACTCTATGCAAGAAGCTTCAAAATGAAAAATGGTGCAATGTCTTAAATCTAAGAAGTGACCAAGGAAGAGAATTTAAGAATCAAGACGTAGAAAAATTTTGCAATGATCATGGCATAAGTCACAACTTTTCAGCACCTAAAACCCCACAACAAAATGGAGTTGTGGAAAGAAAAAATAGAACCCTTCAAGAAATGGCAAGAACTATGCTTAATGAAAATAACTTAACCAAGTATTTTTGGGACGAAACTGTAAATACAACTTGCTATGTAATTAATAGGTTTTCCATTAGATCAAGCCTAAACAAGACACCCTATGAATTATGGAAAGGAAGAAGGCCTAACATAACTCACTTTTATGTCTTTGGGTATAAGTGTTTTGTACTCAATAACAAAGATAACTTAGGAAAATTTGATGCTAAATCGGATGAAGGTATTTTCCTAGGATACTCTACAAATAGTAAGGCCTATAGGATCTATAACAAAAGTACACTTACTATAATTGAATCAATTCACGTAGACTTTGATGAATCAAATCCTTTTTTAAGAGAAGTCAAAAATGAAGAAAAGGATGATATTTTCAAAAAGGAGGATTAAATAGAAATTAAGGAAGAAAAGGAAATAAATGAAGAAAACCCAAAAGATTAACTTACAGAAAATCCAGAATTACCAAGAGAATGGAAGTATAAAAAAATCACCCTCAAGACAAATTATAGGTGAACCATCTAGAGGTATAACTACTAGATCTTCTCTAAAAAACCTATGTAATCACTATGCTTTCTTATCTCAAAATGAACCTAAAGATGTTGAAGAGGCTCTTAAAGATGACTCTTGGATAATTGCTGTGCAAGAAGAATTAAACTAATTTGAAAGAAGCAAAGTATGGCAATTAGTATCCAAACCTGAAAATCATTCGATCATATGAACTAAATGGGTATTTAGAAATAAAAAGAATGAGAATGGTATAATCATTGAAAACAAAGCTAGACTTGTAGCGAAATAGTATAACCAAGAAGAAGGGATAGAGTATGATGAAACCTTTGCCCCTGTAGATAGAATGGAAGCTATAAGAATGCTTTTAGCTTATGTTTCCAACTAAGAATTTAAGTTATACCAAATGGATGTCAAAAGTGCACTCTTGAATGGGTATATTAATGAAGAGGTATATGTTGAACAACCCCCTGGTTTTGAAAATATAGAAAATCCTAATCATGTATTTAGACTAACTAAGACTTTGTATGGATTAAAACAAGCCCCTAGGGCTTGGTATGAAAGACTTAGCGTATTTCTAATTGAGAAGAAGTTTTCAAGAGGAAAATTAGATAGTACCTTGTTCATTAAAACTAAGGAAGATGACATACTCTTAATTCAAATCTATGTAGATGATATAATATTTGGTGCCACTAATGAACATCTATGTAAAGAATTTGTAAAGTGTAAGCAAGAAGAATTTGAAATAAGTATAATGGGAGAGTTAAAATATTTTCTTGGACTACAAATTAAACAAGCCAAGCATAAGACTTTTATAAGTTAATCCAAATACGTAAAAGAGATGATACAAAAATTCGGTATGGAAAATAGTAAACCCATAGGAACACCTATGAGTACCTTCATCAGCCTAGACAAAGATGAAAAGGGAAAATCTGTAGACACAAAGCATTATAGAGGTATGATTGGGAGTCTACTATATCTAACTGTTAGTAGACCCCATATAATATTTAGTGTGTGTATGTGTGCACGTTTTCAATCAACACCTAATGAATCACACCAAATAGCTGTTAAGAGAATCCTAAGATACTTAATAGGCACTATGGACTTAGGACTATGGTATCCTAAGGACACCGGTTTTGAAATGATTAGTTATTCAGATGCGGACTATGCAGGGTGTAAAATAGATAGAAAAAGTACAAGTGGCACATGCCACTTCTTAGAAAGATCTCTAGTCTCTTGGTTCTCTAAGAAACAAAACTTCATGGCTTTGTCAATAGCTAAGGCTGAATATGTAATAACCGGGAGTTATTGTGCACAAACACTTTACATGAAACAACAATTAAGAGATTTCAATTTGAAATACACAACTATACCAATTAAGTGTGATAATACGAGTGCAATAAACGTATCTAAAAATCCTATTTCACACTCAAGAACCAAGCATATTGACATAAGACATCACTTCCAAAAAAGATCATGTTCAAAAAGAAGACATCATTCTAGAATTCATCAATATAAATTATCAATGGGCTGATATCTTCACTAAATCTCTCTCAGAAGATAGATTTATAACCATTAGAAGAGAGTTTGGTCTACTACATAGAAGAGAAACAAACTAAAAGGACAAAGCCTAAGGAAAAATCTACAGTCAACCAACTGACTTTAAGGTCAGCCGACTGATTGAAGCAATTTTTTTTTTTGGAACAGAGGCCAATTAGCCAATTGACTTTGAGGTCAGCCGACTAACTAAGGTAATTTTTCCTGGACCAGAGAGCAGTCAGCCAACTGACCTTGAGGTCAGCCGACTGACTGATAGAGCAGCCCTAGACTTGTTTATAAAACTCAAGCCATTTGAGTTGTCAGTCAACTGACCTAAGGTTTGTCTCCTTGTGTGCTCTAAGTTTGTTTTGGCACATACTTTGATATGTTGTATGACACAACACTCAGCTTGGTTGATTTATTTCCTCTTGTTTCTTGAATAATAGAATTTATGTTTATGTGATATGTAATATGCTACATGTGTATGTCTTAAAATTGGTATCTTGAAATCTTTAATGACAATGAAAATACTAATGATTTATGGTTCACTATATTGAAAATCTAAGCTTAAAGTTATTAAGCATGATTTAGAAATATGAATTTAGACATGCCTTGATTAATTCTTGACCATGTATGCTTCTGATGGATCACATGGACAAATGAAATTTGGAATCTATAAGCAATGCATGATATTGACTGATATTGGTATTTGATATTAGTATCCATGAACACATGTGAATCAATAATTGAAGTATAAAATGATAACAAGCATATTTGGTATCAAATCTGAATATTTTAAATTCAGGGAGAGCATTATGACTCATTGCTTGTAGTATGATTTTTTCCATAACTTTCATGAATCAATGTTAAAAGAAGAATAGAATGATGAATTATGAATGACAAATATGACTTTTGAAGCAATATCTTTTAGCAAATATGAATGTTAGACAACATATGCCTGATTGTAAATTTAAAGATGTCACAACATATATGCAATATGAATGACAAATATGAAATATATTAAGAAGTGTATGTTCATATGTTCATTTGAACTTAATCGTTTTGATATCTTACTCTTTTGATTGATGTCAAAAGGGGGAGTAGTATTGAGAAAAAATTGGGATAAATTATTGAAAACTTCGAACATGAGATATGTATCAAAAGAAAGAGGGAGAAGTATTTGATATTGAATGATCTTGAACTTGAATGATGTAATGAGCATAATATTGTATGATAAGTAAGATATTGTATGCTGAGCATGATATTGTATGATATTGAAATTGGTTCTAAGGGAGAGTAAAATGATGCTTATTGTAAAGGGAAGTAAAATGATGCTTGTTGTGAAGGGGAGTCTTTTTAAGGCTTACTCGAATTTTTGTTCCTCATTTGTCATCATAAAAAATGGGGGGGATTTTTAGCCTAACTAGGCTTTTCAATCTTGTATTTGATGATAACAAAATGAAGGATGTTTTTACATGTGTTGATAAGTGGCTTTATTTCAGGTCTAAGTAAAAGGACACTCACGGTTAATCATGGAAGTAAGCTGGAGATTAATGTCAATCAAAGTGAAAGCTTCTCAGTATATTGAAGCAACGAACGACAAATGAAGAGCTTAAAGGCCAAGCAGATCTTGAAGTCAAAAGTGAACATCAAGAGGCTGCAAGACTTAGTGATTTAAGGAGATCAAGCTTAGAAGGATATTTGTAAGTATTTCATGTCATTGCTATTTAGATATGTGAAGCTACTTAAGATACAAAGACTTAGAAACCAACACTTGAAAAACTCTTGAAAATGTTTTTAAAAAGTTATAATTAAGTTTTTCAAGTAAACTAGATTTTAAAGAAATCAAAAAATAGAAAATATTTGAAGAAGAGGACTGCCCAGCCGATTGACTCGTTAAACTAAAAGTACCCAACCAACTGATAGTACCCAGTCGACTGACGATTTTTTAACGTGGTTTAGTCAGCCGACTAATAGGAAACCTTCAGTAAAGTTAACTATCCAGCTGACTGACTCGATGAACTGAAAAAGCCCAGCCGACTGACATTTTTTAACGTAGTTCAATCAGCTGACTGACAATTTGTCAGAATTACTTTTTGAGAGATAAAATGGTATCGGCCACCTGTCTAGCCGACTGACTAGTGCAAAAAGTGACCTAGTCAAATGAGTCAGCCAACTGACTTTGCAGGGAATTTTTAAAATTTAAACCTACGAGAAGATTTTCAAAATTATCTCTCTAATTTAATATCTTTTGAAAAGTTACCTAAATGCTCCCTGTTAAATGAGGAAACTTTTCCTTAATAAGTCTATAAATACCTCCCTTGCTCAATGAAAAATACACTCAAGCAATACACGATTTCTATGCTAAAACACTCCTAAAGCTCATTCTTGCTTACACCTTTACTGGAGGGGAAACTCTACGAAATTGCTGGATTAAAAATAAGGGTTTGGTTCTGAGTTGCATCTAAATCTTTAAGAAAAGAACAATTGGTGACTTCTAAACCTTGAGCTTCACATTTTCTATTTAGTTTTGGTTTTGAAGTACGATTTGAGATTTAACTTGTACAACTTGCTCTGTGTTTAAGAGTGTTTTTGTACGCTGATATACATTCCTTTCTACTAGATCTTTGACGGTTCAAGGTATCGTTGAATCGTTGGACTAAGCATAGGCTGTTGCTTGGAGATGTTTCTCTTCCTGAAAAAGAGGTTGATTATTGTAAGGTTTTTGTTCCACCCGAAAGGAACAAGGTATAGTGAAATCCTTAGGTGGTTGACC
The DNA here is from genome assembly GCF_029873635.1 of Malania oleifera. Lineage (NCBI taxonomy): Eukaryota > Viridiplantae > Streptophyta > Magnoliopsida > Santalales > Ximeniaceae > Malania > Malania oleifera. Next base: position 79,974,668 of record NC_080423.1, on the reverse strand, counting down.
TAAGGCGAGGACGTAGGATAGGGTAAGCCAAACCTCGTAAAAGCAGTAGTGTCACTCTCTTTCCCTTACTCTCTTTAAATTCTAGCAAAAATATAAACTACGTGGATGTTGTAATTCTTTAAATTATAAAAACAACACATATTGGAAGTTAAATAAACCACACCCTAATTTGTTCTTGGGCTTGCGGAAACTGAAAGTGAGTATGTTGTTTAATCATTTTTTGCAAAAACCGTAAGGGAGTACGTTGATTGGTTAACAACCGAAAACCTATTAGCTGAAGGTGTATTCAAATTTTGATCTTGAAAAAGTGTTTGGATGTTATTTTAATCTCCAGTTCAAAACCCAACTACACGACTTGCACATTCATATACAGGGCTGCTGAATATTGCAAATCAAAAATTAATTACTTGTGTTGTGGTTATTTTACTTGAATAGTTAATTAATTGGTTGTGTTTGTTGTGGTTGTGGATTGATTAGAATAAGTTAGTGCTTGTGTGAATTGCCTAATCAAAAAAAAAATATAAGAAGCCTTTAAAGGATTGTAAAAAGGCAAGAACTCTTAAAAAGACTCTAAGGAATTTTAAATAACCCAATTTACCCCCCCCCCCCCCCCTTGAGACTACACCTTAGGTTTCACTTTCTATAACAAAGCCCAAAAAAGAAAAAAAAACCTTCTCAACTTGATAATTGTTAAAGAGAGTCCTCAAACACAAACACAATGATGTATGCCTCTTTGGTATTTTCTAATTGTTGTCGACAACTTGGGATTTCTTTAATGCTGCCAGCACATCAACATTTCTATCGCTGATGGTCATGGATTCCAACATGCAATATGGGCTCTTGTGATATATTATTGCTCATGTAGTATGAGCTCTTGTATTTGCTACCTGCACTCCAACACAGCTACATGGTTGCAGCTCAGGAGTGATTTATCCCCAACACAGCAGCATGGCATAGCAGCATAGTAATTTTTTATTACTACAACATGGCTGCAGCCTAAATGTATATATAAGTGTGTGTTTTTGGCACAATAAAGTGTGAAGAAAAATTCAGATTCAATTGAATAATTTGAGGCTTTTTCTCAGGCATTTACTTTGCATTCTATCATTTACTTTAGCATGGTTCAAGGCAAACTAAGGGACTCATATCCATCACCATTTTTTTTCTCCCTCCTCTATTCTTCAACAACTATGGCCTCTTCTGACTCCTCTAAAAAATCCCAAACACCTCCTCCCATCAACACCACAATTCTAAACCTGGCTAGTCATTTTATTACTATTAAACTCAATATTGAAAATTACTTGCTCTAGAAAGCCCAAATGGCTCCCTTCCTTAAAGGCAACCAACTGTACAACCATGTTGAGGGATCTTCTGTCATTTCTCCACCAATGATTGGTAATTAACCCAACCCAAAACACACCCAATGGATTTTGCTTGATCAGCTTATCATTTCATCCATCAATTCTTCCTTGTTCGATTATGTTCTCGCGCAGGTTCTAGAATGCACAACATTGCATGAAGTTTGAACCACTTTGCACAATCTATTTGCAGCTCAGTCTTCGAGTCGTGTTATGCAAATGCAATACCAGCTTACTACACTTAAGAAAGGGGCTAAATCGATTATAGAATATTTCCACAAATAAAAGATACTTGCTACCTCACTTGGAGCAGTTGGTAAAACTCTCTCTTCGTCGGAATTCTCTGTGTATTTATTGGCTGTACTCAACACCGACTATGATTCTTTGGTTACCTCTCTCATAACTAGACTCGATCCCTTTTCTCCCCATCAAATCTTTATTTAATTGTTAAAACATGAATCCCTCTTCAACCATCAAGCCCAAACTCTTGTCACTGGAAATTCGCTGACAACCAACCTTAGTACCACAAAAACACACTCATCCTTTTAGTCATCACATAGAGGACGAGGGGGTCGAAACTTTCATCGGGGATGGGGTCAGAATAGAGGTCCCTCAAGTAATTTCTCTAATTGATCAGACAGTAGACCATTGTGTCAATTATGCCACAAACCTAGGCATATTGCCCTCTCTTGCTACCATAGATTTAATTAGAGTTATCAAGCACCGCTTCAATCCTCTCTGACAACCAATTTTACGTCCATGCCCACACCACCACCTTAGTACAATGGTTGGTTCCCAGATATGGCTGCTACTAATCACTTCACGTCAGACTTCAAAAACCTCAATTTGGACTCTTCTTTTTATAAAGGATTTGACCAAGTCAGTATTGGAGATGGCTTAACAATACCAATTCAACATATGGGTTCAGCTCATCTTTGCTCCTCAAGTGGCAATTTTCTTCTTTCTTATATTCTTCATGTTCCTTCAATTACTAAAAATTACTCTCAATTCTTTAATTATGTCTTGATAATTCTATTTACTTTGAATTTCACTCCAGTTGTTTCTTTGTGAAGGCTATACATAACCAGAAGGTCATGCTTTAGGGCACTGTTGAAAATGGATTGTATGTCCTGCTTCATGATGTCACGACCTCAACCCCTGCTCCTTCTTAAGCCTTTCTTGGTGAAAGAACAAGCCCTCAAACATGGCATATGCACCTTAATTATCCCTCAAATAGAATCACATCTCTCACAATCCGTTGGTTTCAACTTCCTGTGACTACTCCCAACACTAATCACTCATGTGCAGCATGTTTGCAATCTAAAACACATGCCTTACCTCACCCCTTATCAGCTTCTAGATCTACACAGCCATTTGAATTACTTTTTCTTGATGTTTGGGGCCTTGCCTTGTATTATCCACCGTTGGGTGTCAATTCTACTTATCCATTATAAAAGATTTTACCAAATACATATGGTTATTTCCATAACAGTTAAAATTTGAGGTGTCTAAATTTTTCTTAGCCTTTTACGTAATGTTAGTAATTATTTTTCAACAAATGTCTTGGTTGTGCAATCTAATTGGGGAGAAGAATTTGGTCCTCTTCAAAAAATACTTCAATCATGTGGCATTGTTCATCATATTACATGTCCTTATTCTCATGCCCAAAATGGGAGTGTAGAACGACGTCATCATTGTGTTGTCGAAACTGGCCTTTCACTTTTAACTCATGCATCAATGTCATCTCAATAAGGGTTTAAGGCATTTATAACAGTTGTATTTCTCATTAATTGAATGCCCATTCCAATTCTCAACCATAACTCACCTTTCCAAACTCTCTTCCATCATCCACATGATTACAAGTTCCTTCGCACATTTGGCTTGGCCTGCTAGCCCAATTTAAGGCCTTACAACTGTCATAAAATGGATTTACGATCCAAACATTGTGTGTTTATGGGCTACAATCCAAACCACAAAGGCTATCATTGCCTTCATGTCCCATCAAGTCGTGTCTATGTCTCCCAAGATGTGCAATTCAATGAGGCCCATTTCCCCTTTGCTTCGAAACAACCAACTACCCTTTCATAAACTACCTCTTTAAGTCATCACCTTCCCACCTAGCCCACATCCACATGGCCCATCTCCCCTCCATTGCCCATACCATGTGCCATCTCTTCTTCCGTTCCCTCACATCCCGAGTATGGCTCACCTACATCTACCCACCTCTCCTCAACTCCTTCCACCTCATTACATTCACCCACTTAAATTCTAGAGTCTTTGACTTCTTCTTCTGGGCCTTCATCGCCCCACCATGATCGCTCACCTTCTGCTGTCCCAATGCAGAATAATCATCCCATGGTTACCCGGTTTAAGGCCAATACACACCATCCTCTCACTCGCATAGATGGCACAATCCCTTGTCCCTCTAGTAAACCTTCTCTTGCACTCACCATCTCCCCAATTCTTGAAGAACCACAATCTTACACTGAAGCTTCCAAATTTCATGAATGGCGTGAAGCCATGAAAATTGAATTTCAAGCTTTGTTACAAAATCATACCTGGGATCTAGTTCGTCCATCTTCTTCCTTTAATGTGTTAGGACCCAAGTGGATCCTCAAAACAAAAAGGAAGGTTGATGGTTCCTTGGAACGGTGCAAGGCTCGCCTTGTAGCCAAAGGTTTCCATCAGCAAGAAGGCCTAGACTACAAAGAAAACTTTTTCTCCTATTGTCAAACTAGTTATTATTCAGATTCTGTTCTCACTTGATGTTTCCTATAAAATGGCTGTTACATTAACTTGACATACAAAATGCCTTTTTACATAGTGATTTGGAGGAGGCCATGTATGTGCGACAACCACAAGGTTTTGTAAATCCTGACTTCCCCACTTATGTATGCAAACTGAAAAAGGCAATTTATGGCCTTAATAGGCCCCTTGGGCATGGTTTTCAAAATTGAGCACCAAATTGTTTTTATTAGGTTTTACTGAGTCCAAATCAGATTCTTCATTGTTTATCTTTTGTAATTCATCACATGCGGTTTTGTGTTAATCTATGTTGATGATATTTTAGTTACAGGTTCTAGTTCTTTTCTTATTTCTATTTTTATACTTGCTCTTGGTGCATCATTCCAACCAAAAATCTTGGTTAGCTTCATTATTTTCTAGGTATTGAAGTTTTCCAAAATTCTTATGGTTTGTTCATGTGTCAATCCAAATACATTACTGATCTACTGCATTGCATTAACATGTCCAATGCAAAACCAGTTTCCTACCCCATGTCTACGTCTACAAAGCTTAGAGCTCTTGATGGATCCACAGTTGAGGATCCTCATCTCTATCGTAGTAGGCAGCCTACAACACCTAGCATTCACTCGACCAAATATTTCTTTTGTTGTCAACAAAGTCTCTTAATGCATGCATTGTCCACAACTACCTCATTGGCAGGCGGTCAAAAGAATCTTGTGTTACCTTAAACTCACTCACAACTTTGGTCTTCATTTTTCTCCTTCATCGTTATGCAACCTTTCCACTTTCTTCGATGCTGACTGGGCTGGCTGCCTTGATGATAGAAAGTCCACTGGTGGGTTTTGTGTCTACTATGATTGCATCTTGTGTCATGGGGTTCCAAAAAGCAACCAATAATTGCTAGATCATCCACCGAGGCTGAATATAAAATTGTTTCCAATACAACTTGTGAGCTGATATGGATTCAATCTCTCTTAAAAGAGCTTGGAATATTTTTTTCTAAACCTCCAACACTATGGTGTGATAAGTACTTGGGGGCTACCTACCTGTCTATTAATCCAATTCTACATTCTCGCACTAAACATGTAGAACTAGATTATCACTTTGTGCGAGATTGTGTAGCTGCCAAAACTCTTCAAGTATCTTTTATTTCTAGCAAGGATCAAATAGCTAATATTTTCACAAAACCACTTTCCACTTCTTGACTTTTGCTATTACGATCAAGCCTCACCATCTTCTAGGTGCCGCTTGAATCGCAGGGGACTGTAAAAGAGAGACCTTAAACACAAACACAGTGATGTATGCCTCTTTGGGATTTTCTAATTGCTGCCAACAACATGGGATTTCTTTAATGCTGCCAGCACATAAACATTTCTTTTACGGCCGATGGGCAAGGACTCCAACATGTAATATGGGTTCTTGTGATATATTATTACTCATGCAGTATGTGCTCTTGTATTTGTTGCCTGCACTCCAACACAGCAACATGACTATAGCCCAGGAGTGATTTATCACCAACACAGCAGCATGACATAACAACATAGTAATTTATTATTATTGCCTACACACCAACACAGCAGCATGACTACAGCCTAAATGTATATATAAGTCCGTGTTTTGGGGACCATAAAGTGTGAAGAAAAATTCAGATTCAATGGAAATAATTTGAGGTATTATGTCAAGCATTTACTTTACATTCTATCATTTACTCTAGTGATACTGAAAAAAAAAAACCACTAGTTCTTCAATTCTTGACTCTTAAGGGCATTATGTGGATTCTTCTAAGTTGCATCTTTATAATCCATGAAAATTTTCATTCACCACACACAATTATTATTATAGATTTTTGTTAGTACTTCCTTCCTAGTTAAACATTTCAAAGACTAAAAAATTATCTCTATAGCCCCTCTACAAACTCTAGCATATCATATTCTTAAGCTAACCCTGCAATTCTAGAACACACACCTCTACAGCTAACCACCCCCCCCCACTACTTTGAAATTTTCACTCTCTAATATATCCCTACGATCCACTTGCTCTCTGATATCTATCCAAAACAAACACAATTAGAACATAGACAATGCAAACTACATCTTTATTTTCACCTACACGTATCTCTCACCTGCATTTCACTCAGAAGTAAACACAAAATTGCTCTTTTCTACACTTTATAGGCTAGTAACCCACATCAAGCATTCGTGGGTTAAATCGATCGGATGTGATTGGACACAGTGCATTCTTAAACCGGAATTGATCAAAGCTGTAGTGCGGACTTTAATTCGAATTCGATACTGTTTATTTCTCTCTCCCTCTTGTCCATCCATTGGTGTCAATCAATCTCAACAATAATAATAAGAAGGAAAAAAATATTGCTTGGGTTTTGCTATTCCCTACGTGATACTTAGTCATCTCATTTAGTTTCTCTGGAAAAGTTTCTCTAGCTTCCCTTCGCAGAGGTGATTACATTTGTGAAGTTCAAATTAATTCAACTGAGCAAGCCATAGTAGGTAAGGGTGTGGGAGCCATTCCTAGATATTATATTCCACTAGATAGAACTGGAAGCTCTAGCTAACGATATTAGCATGATAAATAGATGATTATAAATAAATATGCAATGTATAAAGATTAAATTAAATTTTTTATTTTCAATAATTACGAAAGTGTATGCACAACTCATATATATACACGGTTTAAACATTTTTTAAAGAAAAATTAAATATTGTTACATGAGAAAAATTATTTAAGCATTCTTTTTTATATCTATGCATGTGTATATAAACATTAAGCTAAAGTTTGCTACTCTTAGCCTTTAATATATAAATAGTTGAATACACGTATACACTTCAAATGAAGTGTAAACTTTTTTGTTTTATTTTTTTGGTTTCATTTGAGATTTGCCTAGATTGAGCTAAACAAACATAATGCTTGAAATCTTCCATCTCATGTTCCTTCCCAACTCTCTCAAATCACAAGGTCAAAATCTACATACACATTGTCTAACACTAGCTAGAGTTTCATATGCCTTATTATTTACACTTGCTAGATTTTCATACACATTCATGGATCGACACTCGTTCGATAAGATTTCATATGAAGATTGGGAGCACGTTTGTCGACATTTTCGTGATCCTCATTACTAGGTGATGTGTTCAAATTAGTAATACTTTTTGGTATCCGTCGCAACGTCTCAAAGAAGGGTCTAAAATTGCGAGTAATAATATTATTGAAAATTTGATGAAGTTGCCACTAACCTATTATTTACCTAAGTGCAGTTAGATACTAATTAATTGGTCTCTAAACTAATCTTAGGCCAAGGAACTAATAGTTTCAGTTTGCTTTTACTAGAATTGGGATCAGGAGTATAGCTATATGAAGGGAAGGTATCAGCATGTTAGGATTAGTGTCTTCCCAAGAGGGGGGGGGGGGGGAGGATGAATTTGATATTTAAAAAATTTAACGATTATTTAGCCGATTTCAAAACAATATCAAGATTAAATTTAAAGCATGTATAACAATCACAACAATATAAATATAAACATACACGTGCGAAAAATTAAAAAGAGTAGGGATAGAGAGAATGACACCGTGATTTACAAGGTTCGGCTATACCCGCCTACGTCTTTGCCTCAAGAAAACCACCTGAGGATTTCCACTATCTTACTCCTTTAAACCAGGATGGAGCTTCCACTACAATCCTTCCTTAAAGGCAGAGAAGCCTCTCCAAGCGATATACCCTCGCTCGGTATGGTTCAAACCGTAATCCCTCCTTATAGGCGGAGATATCTCTCCAAGTGATATACCTTCACTTGGCACGGTTCAAAACCTAAACTGCAAAAAATGAATGGAAATAAGTTTTTGGTGTACAAAGAATGCCCCTTCAAGAGCTGATTAGTACAATGAAAAATCTTTTCTAATGCACTCTCAAATGATCTAAAGATGAAGCTCGTATGGAAATGATTTTCTCAAAAATGACTTTTAAAAATCAAACATAAGAGCTTTGATGTAATGACAGTGAGTGTAAAATATGCTTAAAGCTTCAAGAGTACCTCAAAATATTTTCTCCAAAAGTATTTTCAAAACAAGAGTAGGAGAAGTTTGAAAATAATGTGCAAGAGTGTTTCAATGAAGCTCAATAATCAAAGAATATTCAAGTATGCTCTCAAGATGGATTTCCAACCTTCTCCAAGTGTTTAAACTTGGTATTTATAGGCAAAATCAAGATATATCCGTTATATGACCATTGGGGAATAAAATAATGTTTAATTTTAAAATTTATGGCCATTTTTTTTACCGTTATTGGTGAAACCCAAGAGGTTTGGTCGACTGAACTGAGGTTCGATCGACCCAATCCAAGGAAATTTTCCAAGTTAGTGCGATTTGGTTTATTGACCTGATGACTTGGTTTACTGTATCATACCAGGATGAACTTCGGTCAATTGAACTGAGGTTCGGTCGACTAAGCTGAGGTTCGGTTGACTAAAACTGGGTTTTCTACTGCGGACACCATTTAGTATTTTAGGCATAAATTTTTCTAAAAAACTCCAAATGGGACGTTCTTGGTATCAAAAATGATCTAAGAGAAAATCCCACAACTTTCATGTTGAACATAGTTTAATATGAGAACTTATTGATCACAAAAATCGCTCATCAATGCGAGGACAAAAACATGAAGGGAATTTTCTATTGCGGAAACCTTTCAATATTTTGGGCATTACTTTTTCTAGTAAAATCCAAATGGGACTTTCTTGATATCACAAGAAAGCTAAGAGAAAATGTCACAACTTATATTTTGAACATGTTTTAAGATGATAAATGATTGATTGAGAAAAGTGTTCATCAATGTAAAAGCATAAACATGAAGGGGATTTTGAAAATCTTGTTTTGGAGTTTTTCATTCCAAAAATGATTTTTACACTTGAAATAATTTTTGAACATTTTTTAAAATGATTTTCCATGAAATATAGAGTGCCAAGGGTCCAAGTAAGGTCATATGAGAGTTTCATATCAAATCAAATGAAATATGCATGCACAATTGAAACCTACAAACATTACAACTGAAAAATACATTTCTTCATGCTTTGCTCTTCAATTTACCATGGAACGTGCCAAATGATATTGTCGATTAAGTGCTTCATGGCTTCCACTTTGCATTGACCATTTGTGCTTTCTAGAACTTAGACATGTTCATATACTCAACGCACAAATGAGATGCTGTGATTTGTCATTATCAAAACGGGATATGACTCAAAAAGTCAACAATCTCCCCATTTTGATGATTACAAACACAAGAGCAAAATGAGGTTATCCTGATAAGGCTCCCCCTTACAATATGCATAATATCAAAAGAATAGTCAATGTAATTTAAGCATATTCAAATTGAAGACTTTTGAATTTTTTAGTTGAACAATTTGCGTTAAGTTCGGTTCAATTGCATTTAGTATTGACATAGATTTTTTTAATATTTAGTTAAAACTAAGTCACATGATACACATAAATGAATATAGTTGTGTAATAAGTATCATGTTTGTGTTTCAGCATTTTACTAAGTTTAAAATAGAGTTAAGAACAATAGTCACAGTAACCTTTGCTTAAAATCATTTCCAATCTTGAAACACAAAAGGCAGAAGGATACAAGTTTGTAAACAAATTATGAGAATTTTGCTAAAAACACTTCTCCCCCTTTTTCATTTGCAAAAGGACTAAGCTTCTCCCCTTTCAACAATATCATTTAAACAACGAAACCCTTAATTGATAAACTCCTCCTTTGGACAAAAAAATGAGCTTTGATTTTTGAACTTGTTGACCTTATGGGTCATGCCCGGTTTTGATTATGACAAATACTCATTGTATCTAATGAGTGTTTGAGGTTTTATGTAGGAACTAAAGGTGATAAGATCAAGATGTGCACAAAGTAAGAAAAGCTTGAAGACCAATTTATAATTCAGTATAGTAATATATTTATATTGGTCTGTAATAGTAAGTAGGTATTTGGTTTGTAATAAGCTCACACACATCACATGTATGATTTACTACGTAAGCTCAAACAAATCATGAATGAGAAAATGACCATAGAAAGACCTTAGGATTTTTCCTTCGGTTGACCGACACCGGACTTTTTCGGTGTCTTCAAATTGGACCCCAAGTGCCCCTAGGACACTCACACTTTCACATATATTTGTTAGGCACTTGAATAGGGCTTGTTTGCTTCAATATGGGACCGAAATGCACACACGATGCACTTTCGGTCGACCAGCCAAGCCAGTTCATTTTGGCCTGGTCGATCGAGACACCCTGGGTCAAAGTTTGACCACCCGGTCGACCAGCAAAGGTAATTCAAATGGCCCTAGTCGACCAAAACTCCTTGGGGTCAAAAGTTTGACCAACTGGTCGATCGAAACTGGTAGTTCAAAAGGCCCTGGTCGATCGAAACCCTCCTGGGTTAACAGTTGACCATCTGGTCGACCAAGAACATTTGTTCTCCAACTACCTAGTCGACCAAAGGGTCCTCGAGAGAATTCCCAACGGTCTGGTCGACCGAACCAGGCAGTTCAAAATGCCCTGGTCGACCAAAACTCAGAAAATTGGGAAATCGCCCTCTCCTAGTCGACCAAGACCTTAGTTCAATATTCCCCTAGTCAATCGGACCATTTGAAACTTGGTCGACCGAAACATTTCTAGTCGACCGGACCTCTCGGGTTGCCCTGATTTTTTACCGCAGTTAACATTTTTTAAACAGGGTTAAAATACTTTAAACATCATTAAACTTTTCTAATAATACCCAATAGATCCCAACGGTCATATTTTCTCCCATGCCTATATATATGAGTTCATTTAAGAAAATTATATGTGATTAGCCACCTTGATTAGGGAAGAATTCTCTCAAAAATAAAAACCCTATACTACTCATTTTCTTACTTAAATCACTCATACTTGCCTTCTATCATTGCCTACATCATTTTTTAAGTGGATTGAGTGTGTTTGAATAGGTTTGCTCTCCTTATTCTGTTTGCTTGGCACGATTTTATTAGAGAGCAAAACCTAAGGATTCTTAGGGGACTTTATTGATAAGTCTATCCTAAGAAGACCTTGTTAGATCTTCTAAGCTTGCACTTTTATTGCAATATCCTGAGAAGATCGTATAGTATTTTGTTTGCAAAAGCTTTTCAAAATCATCTTCAAATATCTAGTGTGCTTTATATTGATAAATACATTTGAAGAGATATTTGTTTATGAGATAGTGGTCTTTGTTGCAATATTCTTTCACTCATATATTATTAGCTGAATACAAAGATTATGCATCTTTTGCAAACTGAGCTTATACTTCATTTAATACTCACATGCTTGAGATATCTTACTGATTGAAATACTAGAGACATGACATCTTTGTGTGAACTTATTTGTTGAATAGCTTGTGATACAAAGATTGTTTGTTTGACACTCTCACGTTCAAAATTATCACTTCTACTCCTCACTGTATCCCATACCATTTTTGTAGAGAAATTGCCATCAAGGGTAGGCTTCCAAATGAATATATCCAGACCACTTTTACCAGCTGGCACATTATGCAAGATTTCCATTATTCTGTTGGCCCCAACCAATTCCATTAATAAATCAGAGTTCCAGTTGTTATTCAGCCAACAATACTTAATACACGGCGTTTTGTTCGAAATATCCTTAATGCGCACCGCTAATGGGCCTAATGTAAGCCACCTATCAAACCAAAAAGAAGAATTCCCACCTCTCACCAAAATTTTAAGATTAACCATAACTTCTAGAATGGTGGCCATCATTAATTTCCAGAACTGAGAATCATTTGGTCTCCCCTTCCTTATTAATAAATGATCATTTCTACAATATTAGTCCTAAAAAAATCTGACCATAGATTGTTAGAAGTAAGCAGTCTGAAGGAAAATTTCATGAGAAGCGATTTTTTGACTTCTTTAAGATCTCTCAAACCCATACCCCCTTCCGAGGTGGATTTACAAATTTTCTCCCAAGAGCGCCAATGAATCTTTCTTTTACCTTTCACCTCTCCTCATAAAAAATTAGCAAGAAGAGAGTTGATGCGAGAAAACGTAACCTGTGAAACATTAATAACCGACATCAAATGTATCGGTATGCTAGACAAGACATGTCTTAATAAGATCAATCATCCACCTTGCGAGAGAACCTAAAATTTTTACCCTGCAATTTTCTTCCTAATCTTCTCCACAAGAGGCTCCAAGATCCTAGAAGACAATTTTCCAAAAACCAAAGGTGCACCCAAATATGTAACTAGGAATTTACCTTCCATGAAACTCATGATTCTCAATAACTCATGTTTCTAAGCAGGAGTAATATATTTCGAAAGGAATAACGGAGACTTTGTCTTGCTGACTTTTTGACCCGACCACTTCTCATACATCTCCAGAGTGTAAACCAAATTTTTAATAGACCTTTTCCCACCATTTGCAAAAATAAGAATATCATCCGCATAAAGCAAATGAGAAACCAAAAATGCCCCAATTAGATGATTAAATTGTCCAATACGACATGTCTTATAGTTTTTTCTAAGCAATCTTGTCAAAACATCCTCCATTATGATGAATAAATAGGGAGAAAGGGGATCCCTTTGCCTCATGCCTCTAGTCGATTGAAAAAAACCCTTTAAAAGTTCCGTTCATTATAACAAAAAATCACTAGGACTCCACACAATTTTTTATGAGCTTGCAAAACTTCTCAGAGAAACCAAAAGCCTTAAGAACCTCCAGAAGAAAATTCCAATTCACTCGGTCATAAGCCTTAGCCACATCCAGTTTTACCATCACATTGCCACCAGCCATTTTTTTGTGCAAAGAATGAACCATTTCCTATGCAAGCGTAATATTCTCAAAAATACTATGACCGGGAATAAAACTACCTTGCTCATAGGAGACCAACTTATCAACAATCTCAGTAAGCTGAAAAACAATAATCTTAGAAAAAATTTTGTAAGCCACAAAGCACAAACTAATAGGCCGGAATTTATCAAAGCTGGAAAGATTGTCCTCCTTCGGAATTAAAACAATAAACGAAGCGGAAAAGAACCTAGAAAAAGGAGTGCCCTAAAAAAAATTCTTTGCCTCATCCAAGACATCTTTTTTAACCATGTCCCAACAAGAAATATAAAATTCAGAATTAAACCCATCTGGTCCCAGCCTGCTTTCTTTGGGAATAAAGAACACCGCTCTTTTAGTTTCTTCTTCTGTCGGATCGGCGCAGAGAAAATTATTATTAGCATATGAGATCTGCCTTTGACCAATGAAGCCTCTAAGAGAAAATTCTGGAAAAAAAAAAAAGCAACGGCTTCCTTATGTATTCCTTCTGCATCATCCAAAATCCTACCGTCGTTCAGAACCATAAGGTCTATAAGGCCTTTATTCCGCCTCTGATTGATAACTGAATGGAAGAATTTAGAGTTTGATCCCCCTCAATGAACCATTTTTTTCGCAATTTGTCCTAGGCGAGATGCTTCCCTATTCTCCCAAACCTGAATCTCCAACTTAGTAGTCAAGTAATCAGCTTCAACCTCCTCAAAAAAACCTAATTGCAGCTGATTTTCTAGAGATTCCATCCTTTCCTTGAGAGCTTGTAGGTTTTCTTCCACTCTCCCGAAGACATTTTTATTCCATGCACGTAAAGTAACTTAGTTCTCTTGAGACAAATAGCAAGTTTCAAAAGACCTAAGACCGAGTCATTCCTGATCCAGACATCTTTAACGCACGACAAAAATAATTCATGTGAACTCCATATATTAAGGAACCGAAATGGGGTAGGGCCATACAAAGAGGATGATGTATTCGTATACGCCACCATAGGACTATGATTTGAGGACTTCCAACTCAGATATTTGAATTTAGCCAAACCATATAGGTTGGAAAAAGCATTATTAATAAGAACTCGATCAAGCTTAGCCCAACTACGAGCCACCCCTTCATGGTCATTGCACCATGACATACAAGAGCCCATGTTTGATAAATCAAAGCGACCATAATGATGTAAATAGTCATTAAACTCCATCATAGGTAAGAGAGGTCTTGGATTTCCACCAATTCTTTTTGCATTCATTCGAATGACATTAAAATCACCCAGAAACAACCAAAGGAAATCCGATTGGCACGCCTCTAGTTGCCTCCATAAATCCCTTCTTTCAACATAAGAACATTTGGCATAGACAAAACTCACCAAAATCCTTTGGCCGTTCCTGAAGAACCACCTGGAGATCATCTGAGTCGTGCTTGAAATCACCTCAAAGGCATTCATATCCTTCCAAAATAGCCACAGTTTACCGCCCTGATTTTCATTAGATATAAAATGGTGATAATTCAGAAAATTACCCAACATTATCATCCATTCCTTAGTCGCCAAAGGTTCTGAAATATCAAACAAACTAACATTAAACTTATTGATCATCTTCTTTAACTTGCCTCTAGACTTGCCCAACCCTCTAATATTCCAAAAAAAAAAATTATATCAATCATAAATTTAATTTATGCGGTCTGATGTGAACCCTCTGAGATTTCCTCACATATTTTTCCTTTCCTATTTTGGTGTTTTCGAAAGTCCATCCCTACCTTGTATCAAAGTCATACATTTTTTCTTTGCCCTTCAACACTGAAATTTCACCTTCCTCCCTCTCAGACAAATAACCCAGAGCTAGTTCCCCCTGATGCAAACCATGGTTCCCACCTTGAGTTTGTTTAATAGTGTCCGCATGATCTACTTTCTCTTAAGACATAGGTTTACCATATGAAACTCGAGCCTCATCATCACACCCAGCTTCCTCACACTCATTTTCATCACTTTCTGTTGAACCTTCATTCATGTTATTTTCCAAGCTTCTCTACGATACATCGGTTTTTTGAATTGCATAATCGCCTTTTTCTTGAGTCGTAGGAATTTCCAGTAATACAGGGCACCTATTCTTGGTCGTCTTTGTCATCGACACATTACTAGGTCCTGCTTCCTGTTCCACCCTCTTTGCCCCTTTATCCACATTGGTATTGGTTTGCATTACACCGTTATTCATCTTTGGTTTCCATATCTTTTTTTCTTTATATTTTCTATCATCCCTTCTTTTCTCTCCTACCCTGCAAACAATCAATGTATGTCCTTGTAGGCAACATTTAAAACAGAAAAAACCCATCTTTTCATATTTGTCCTGTCACGCCCCGAACTTGGCACTAGGACTTAGGGTGTGATGTAGTAACCTAACCTGTCCCCATATCATACAAAATACCAATGATACAATAATGAATAAGGGTCCGTCCCCGTGGAGTTCCCATACACCCTTTACACATTCACATATACGACATATACGCAGCGAAAAGTTTATTCTATACATACATAGTACCATACCAGAGTTTATACAGATAGAGTCTAAGCTCCATAATACAAAACATAACCCAGGGTGCCAACAAATACCCAAAATGACAACCCTGCTACAGTCCTAGTACTTACACAAGAACTTCACGCAATACACCGACCACTACGCTCCCAAGACAAGGATGCTTGTTCCGGTTACTCGAAGGACCTAAAAACATGTACGTACGATAGAGGTGAGATACCTCTCAGTAAGGAAGAATCAGGTTATATCGGTGTGTGGCATATGAGTGTTATCATGACATAAAACATACACAGTTCAATACAGTTCCAGTATTTTCACAAAACAGTTCCAGTATTTTCACAAAACAGTTCCAGTATAGTTCTCAACCCACACACACATGATCAAGTAACCCAGTGTTGTCACACCCTTCGACATGAAGCCAGTCCGCATAACACGGCGTCCCTGGCACATGGCATAGCCCTAGGCTTCCATGGCATCGTATCGGTACAACTAGTGGATCTACATCCTTCAATGATCAGCCGGTAAAATGCGATATTTCACACCCTTGAATATAGATCCAGACACTCTTGCCACTGGCAGGTGGTATTTCACACCCTCGAATATAAAGTCGGACACTCTTTCACAGCCTGGAACAATTCGGGACTCACATTCCCATATCTCATTTCAGCAAATCGCAACCTATGCATATTCATATAACAGTTCATTCCACACTCATTTGGTAATCTCAAAATCATGATTTTCAAAATACAGCTTAAACAAGTCAAGGCACGACCATCTCCATAACACAATATATCCATGGTTTTCCAACAAAACCAAAGATGCAACCCAATGCCCCCTTTTCTCCAAAACTGTAACATGAAAATCCCATAATTTTACCCATTAGATTTCCCCAAATAAGTAGTCAAAACACACACAGGACCATGAACCACAGTTCTACCTAATCTGATTTCGAAAACAACCAATATAAACAGAATCCTCTTACCTTTTCCCAAAAATCCAAACCTGAACTCTACGGCTCCTAAACAGTGAACCGAGTTCCCAAAACCTATCAATCACAGTACAAAACATACTTACAATTCCGTTCTCCACTGAACTATAAAAATAGAAATGAAAACCGAGCCTTACCTCGATTTTGGGTCAAATCCCAAAAATCCTCGAAACGAAGATCCATTCCACAAATCACGAAGAGAATCCTGCAAATCAAGATTCCAAAGATATCAATCAGATATTCAAACTAGTTCAAGAATATTTTCTTCAATGAAATAAGCACACTACTAGTTTGAAAAATATTTTTTCATGTTGAAAATATTTTTGCACAACAAAAATCAAAGCTATGGAAGTCTTGCAACAACTATGCAAAGACCCCAAAGCTTGCTAATCCATCCCAAAAATGATTTATAATATGAAATCAATTGGATAAAACTAAGCCAAAGTCCCCGAACAGAATATCAATAATCACACAAACAAATGGGAGTTTTAGCAAAATCTACCAATCACAAGCACACTATATACGCTCTCACAATCTCAAAATGTATCAAGTGAATGGAAATTTGAGAGTATTTGGACAAAAAGAGTATTTGCAAAAGAGAGGATTCTTTGCTAATGAATTTACTAATTAATTGATAATCCTCACAAATGACCCTATATTTATAGGCAAGGGAAAAATTATAACCGTTTGGGACTTGTTAGGAATTCTTAGAAAAGTTCCAAAATGTTTAAACTCAATTAACCCATATTAACCTATATTTACCTCAGTTAAAATATTTTTAACCAGGCGAGATTTGGGTGGCTGAACCATGGTTCAGTCGCCCAAACAGACACATTCATAAAAGGTCTTTAGATCAGTTTGGTAGCCTGAGTTCCAGCTCAGTGGCCCAAACAAAAGTAAGAAACATTTTTTCGGGTTTTCGAGTGCCCGGTCATAGGTTCGGTAGCCCGAACTCATGTGCTTGGTCGCTCGAGGCTTAATTTGAACTAAATCCCATGGTAGCCCGAGTTGGTGAGAGGTTCTTTTCAAATGGTTCGGACACCCGTGGAAGGTATGCACAAAATGGTTCAGTCGCCTGAGAGCCTAAGTCAACTGTTGACTTCTCAATAGTTCGAGTGCCTGAGGAGTTTTGAACTCCTGGGGTTCGGTCGCCCGAGCTCTCTCAAATTCCCTAATAATATTCAATTAGGTGCATTTTTAACACTCCTAAATTTTGTATGATATATGTGCATGAGTGTTAGGACCTTGAGTTATACTAGGGTCTTACTGAGCTTACCATATATTTTATATGCATGATATGCAGGTAATTATTGCAGACCATATCTCTAGTTACTATTACAAACCCATATTACATTAATTGAATTTACAATATGAATTAAAATCTTCAGGGTTTTCATGTCTTACTTCAAGTGTCATTACTTGAGATGCTCATCTAAGCTTGCACATGCACTTGAAAACCATCAAATACGTAAGTATTTATCATTATCAAAACCGAGTGTGACCAATAAGGTCAACAGTGCCTACGACGTCCAAACGACGAATCCACTCCGGTTAAAGTGTTCAGGAGCCGAGCTAGGACTCGGATATGATGTTCGTTTTTCGATTTGGCTGAGAAATCTTAGAGAGGGAGAACTTAAGGAGAGAGAGTGAGAGAGACGGCTAGGGGGTGGGGGATGAATTGGAGTTGGATTTCAATTTGAAATCCTGCAGCTACACGATGTCTATATATATATATATATATATATATATGAGAGAGAGAGAGAGAGAGAGAGAGAGAGAGAGTGCCACAACAAGGGGGTGGCGGATGAATTGAAATTGGATTTCAATTTGAAATCCTGAAGCCTTATATATATATATATATATATATATATATATATATATATATTATAATATTTATATTATATTAATATATTACTATATTATTAAATTAATAATTATTATTATATTTAATTAATTAATTAAATTTTTTTTTTGCTTTTTTATTTTTTTTATTTTTTTTAGGATCACTACAATAAAATTGTACTGGGTTTTTTTTCCCAAACCCAAGCCTCCAAATCCTTGTTCCCAAATAGTACGTAAGTTTCTTTCAAATCCATACAAATTTAAATCCATATCTCGAAATTCATACTCCTAAACAAATACCTAAATATAATTCTTTAAGGGTGCATTTGGTTCATTAGATAGGCTAGGCAGCTAGGCTAAGGGCTCTTAGCCCATGTTTAGTGTAACACACAAGAAAAAAAGGACTAGCTAGGGAGGGGGATCTTGGTCCACTTATATGAGATAAGATTAGTCAAATCCTCCATTGGCCAACCTTGACTAATTCATAAGTTGAAGATGTCATTATGATGTTGCCCCAACCGAAAATCCCTCTCTACTCTGCCATAGTTGAAGTTGGGAGTTGATGCATAATGTGACAAAGTCGCCAACACTGCAATGATTGACAAAGGTAGAGACAATGGGAACTTCTTCGATGTCCTTGTTGTTGAGGGTGTGGTGACAATAGAGATAAAATACAATCAACTCAATGACAGACTCGTCGAGGGCAAACTTCCCAAGGTATTTCTAGTTTGGGGGGGTGGGTTTATGAGCAACCTTGTTGACAAGCGTCTTCTGCTTTGCAGGATGATGGTCGAAGATTGAGAAGATATTCATGTTTGCTTGAATACTAAGGTCCTATACTCCACGGCAATGGAGAGAGAGAGAGAGAGAGAGAGAGAGAGAGGTGATGCGGATGGGAAGAGAATGGAGTTCTTTTGAAAAAGCAAACAAATCATATTCTTAGGGGATGCGGCCAAAGAGTTGTGGACAACCTTGATTTTGCTACTGTGGCCCAATCTAGTCAACTGAACAAGGGAATTTTAGTCATTTAAAAACATTAACTTATTTTAAGATATTACAATTCAAACATGAGTGAAAACGACATTTACAGTCAATACAATATAAATCAATTCAATTCAATATTGTAGATCTTAGTTACGGTAACAATCGAGTTCTAATTGTACTAATTAAAAAATATATAATTTAAAATAGATTTAAGGATATTATTTTAAAATATATGATTTAAAATAGACTTGAGGACTAAATTATGATGTCCAAGGGATCCTTAATAGAAGGGGAAGAAACTTATTCAACCGCTAAAAGGAGTAACGATAAATTTAACATTTAATGCGGGTTGGGAAACCGTTAGAACATATGCTCAGGGAGAAAGAGAGGCAGAGAGAGAGAGAGAGAGGCGTTGGCGCCGAAAATGGTTGGAATCCGAGACCACCAGAGAATAATCTCAAGCTTCTTTCCCGAAAACCATGGCTTCTTCAGCTTTACTCTCCTTCGTAGAATCAACCGCATCCACCCTCTTCTTCCTCCTTCCTACTCTCTAACATTCCCGCCATTAACTCTCTCTCTCTCTCTCTCTCTCTCTCTCTCTCTCTCTCTCTCTGGCGCTGTGGGGAAATTGGCTTTTGCATCGGATTATCTGCCCCTTTGTTTTGTTCTTTTCTGATATGCCTTTAGTGCCCTGTTTCGCCTGTAACGTGGAGATCGTTCAAAAAAATGAGAAATTGATCGTATTGCAGACATATGTGGTGTGTTTATTTCCACGATAATCTGCAGCCGCGGTTAGTTCCCCGAAATTTGCCTGTTAACATCCATCACTCTTTGATTTCTTCTTTATTTATTTGTCAGTAATCAACGTTGTGATCTTAAATGATATTTTTCATTCTTCCCGGTTTCGATCGTTCATACTTAATTTCGGAGATTTCTGATTTAAAGATCCCCCGTTGTTACATATTGGCGATAATTTATATCTTGAGGTGAAAGTTCAAGCCCTTTTATTTGATATTCCCCTCTCTATCTCTTTCTCTCTCTCTCTCTCTCTCGTTGCAATACTTGATTTGCATTTGAGAAATTTGACCACGAGCAATTCGAGAGAAGTCATAGTGCCATTTGAAGTCCTTGACTTGCATTTAATGATCGAATATTTTCCCACATAATTTGAGCATTCTTGGGTCTTTTCATTTTTCCGAGATGATTTCTACTTTTATTTATTCATTTATTTATTTGGATGTTTCAGTTGTTCAAAATTCCTTTACCATTTCCACAATTTAAAATTTTATTCACAAAAAATTACAAGTTTTTTGGTTGATTTAAAATTTCCAAATCTGCTAGTGGCTGAAACCGTTTGCAATTGCAGCAGGTTCAGAAGCAGTTCTTAGTGAAATATGGGCAAACACCTGCGGCGCAAGCGCTTTGGTGTCCCTTTCCGGAGTAATCATCCAGGATGCACGTGGGGCATACTTCATATGCTTGACTACCATCGTTGGAATCATGTCAAGAAAATGCTTCCACACAAAAGGCATGACAGTCGAAAGCATGCCATGGGTAAGAAGTCTTTTCTTTTTTTAATAGAAAGATAAAACCACTTGTAAGCAATCTTAAATATTCTTGTTAATTCATGTTTATGCATTAAGTTCTATTTTAACTCCTTGTTCTTTTAAGCTGCATTTGCATGGTAATGTTGTGTGTTTTGTTGAAGTGTAGATACCTAAGACTAACAGTTTTGTGTTTTAAATATATGTTTGAGTTAGCTTTCTTCTTAGCTTGACCATGCATTGTTGGACCCGATTTTTAAGAGCTTAAGCTTTTAGGATATTTTGTTAACTCAATTGGTATTTGTTGTGAAACTTGAGATTGTTCTACCTAACTTTACCACAGTTTACTATTGTACAGGTAAATAGAGAGTGAATAATTGTGCAAAATTATACCAGGTAAATTCTCAGGGAAGTGGGGGGTCACAACGGACCGCTTAAATCCCTCTTTCCTAGACAGAATTTTCCTTAGACATGTAATTAACACAATATATTACTACAACTATACCTGACAAAAGCTAACTACTGAATAGATGAAATGAAGAACACCAGAATTTAACGAGGTTCGGCTAATTGTGCCTACATCCTCGGACACTATCAATCAATATTTCTCTATTGTAGAAATATTACAAAATGAGAGAGAGAAGAGAGAATGTGCCTAAGAGAGAAGTAGGCAAATTTGGGGATGAAATTACAAATAGAGGTGATGGGTTTATATAGGTTAGGAAAAACCACTATTACAACCACTAATCACCTACCTTAGAAAAAATAGCCCACCATTTAAGACTTCAATGGCAATGGTAGGCTTCTTCTAGAATGAGTCATAATTCAACAAATCTCCACCTTGGCGAAATTCCATCTCTTAACATCTCTCATAGATTCCATAATGTCTTCAGACGCGCTTGTAGCGCAAATCTTTCAATTTTTAACAATGTTGATCAAGTTCAAGCAATGTTGAAACTTGACCACAGTTACCACTTTTGTCATCATATCAGCAGGATTCTCAGTGGTTCGAATCTTCTGGATTACTACTCCACCTTCTTCTAGAATTTCTCGAACAAAGTGATATCGAACGTCGATGTGTTTTGTCCTTGAATGGTAGACTTAGTTCTTTGCTAGATGGATAGCACTTTGGCTATCACAATGCACCTTGATGTGCTTGTGTTCAATTCCCAAATTTTTCATTAATCCTTGAAGCCAAATTGCCTCCTTCACAGCCTCTGTAATTGCCATATACTCTGCCTCTGTAGTGGACAAAGCAACTGTTGACTGTAAAGCAGACCTTCAACTAACTGGCGCTTTTACAAGAGTAAAAACATAGCCAGTAGTTGACCGACACTTATCCAAATCACCAGCGTAGTCGGAATCACAGTATCCAACAATACTATGATCATCTTGCTTATCCTGCTCAAATATCAATCCAACATCTACCGTATACAAAATGTATCGTAGAATCCATTTCACAGCTTGCCAATGTTCCTTTCCAGGATCATGCATATACCTGCTCACAACTCCAACAGCTTGTGAAATATCGGGCCTTGTACACACCATGGCATACATCAAGCTACCAACAGCACTTGAATATGGTACTTTTGACATGTATTCTCGTTCTGCTTCAGTTTTTGGAGACATAGATGCATTCAACTTGAAATGAGGAGCAAGCAGAGTACTAACAAGTTTTGACTTCTCATCCATACCAAAACGCTTCAGTACTTTCCTCAAATATTGTTTTTGAGTCAAACAAAGCCTCCCCAATTTCCTTTCTCTACTTATCTCCATACCGAGAATTTTCTTTGCTTCGCCTAGATCCTTCATCTCAAACTCCCTATTCAACCGAGCCTTTAGTTTGTCAAATTCTTTCTGACTCTTGGAGGCTATCAATATATCATCAACATAAAGAAGAAGATATATGAAAGATCTATCTTGTAGCTTGCAAAAATACACACAGTGATCATATTTGCTTCTTCTGTACTTTTGCCCCATCATAAACTTGTCAAATCGTTTGTACCACTGCCTTGGGGATTGCTTTAATCCATACAACGATTTTTCAAGTTTCCACACCATATTTTCTTTTCTAGAAACTTTGAAAGCTCCTGGCTGAGTCATGTAGATTTTCTCTTCCAAGTCTCCATGTAAAAATGAAGTTTTTACATCTAATTGAACTAGTTCCATATCCAATTTTGCTACCAAAGCCAATAAGATTCTAATGGAGGAATGTTTTACTACTGGAGAAAATACCTCATTTTAATCAATTCCCTCCGTTTGTGCATAGCCTTTAGCCACCAACCTTGCTTTGTAGCGAACATTATTCTTGTCAGGAAATCCATCTTTCTTTGTATATACCCATTTACATCCAATTGCCTTCTTTCCCTTCGGAAGACTAACAAGCTTCCATGTTCGATTCTTATGAAGGGACTGCATATCTTCATTCATGGCTTCCCTCCACTTTTCTTCTTCTGAACTTTGGATTGCTTCATTGTAAGTAATAGGAGTATCATCGTTTGCAATTGGAGATGCGTAAGCCACCATGTCAACAAAGCGAGCAGGCTTTCTAATTTTTCTGTTTGGCTTACTCAATGCAATAGATTCATGTTGCTGTGGAGGTTCTTGGGTTAAAACCTCTTCTACAGGCGACTCTTCTTCTACCATAGGAGAGTCTTCATTTTTTGGGTAAACAATTCTTCTATCAAACTCCACCTGTTTTGGAGCACCATCTTTTTGCTCAACACTTTCTGTTGTCACCTTTCTTAAAAAAGTAGATTCATTAAAGGTAACATCCCTGCTGAAGATTATTTTCTTTGTTTCTAGACACCAAAGACGATATCCCTTTACTCCAGAGGTGATTCCCATAAAGATTGCTTTCTTAGCCCTCGGATCCAGCTTTGATTCCTTGACATGATAGTAGGCAGTGGAACCGAATACATGTAAGGAATCATAATCTGTAGCAGGCTTTCCAAACCATTTCTCCAATGGTTTTTTAACACAAATAGCAGTAGATGGTAGGGGGTTGATGAGGTGGCAGGCATATGTTACAGCCTCAGCCCAAAATTCTCTACCCAACCCAGCATTGGATAACATACACCGAACCTTCTCCAACAATATTCGATTCATACGTTCTGCCACTCCATTCTGTTGTGGCGTACTTGTCACTGTGAAGTGTCGTATAATACCTTCATCTTCGCAGACTTTAAGAAATGGATCACTTCTATATGCTCCACCATTATCTGTACGGAGGCGCTTGATCCTTCTGCTTGTTTGAGTTTCCACCATATTTTTCCATTTGAGGAAGACTCCTAACACTTCATCCTTAGTTTTCATAGTATACACCCATACTCTTCAAGAAAAATCGTCAACAAAGGTCACATAGTAGTGTTTTCCTCCCAGTGAAGTTGTCTTTGAAGGTCCCCACACATCAGAGTGAACATAATCCAAAATACCCTTAGTATTATGGATTGCAGTACCAAATTTCACTATTGTTTGCTTACCTTTGATGCAATGTTCACAGAAATCTAGCTTGCAGGTCTTTGCTCCCTTTAATAATCCTTGATTTGTAAGAAGTCCCAAGGATTTATCACCTGCATGCCCCAAGCGTATATGCCATAACCTAGTTGCTTCTATTTCTTTATCATCAGAAGAAACTGTAGCTGCCGTCCCAATAACCGTACAACCTTGATAGTGATACAAGTTATTGTTCTTCCGAATTCCCTTGATTACCACAAGTGCACCAAAGATGATCTTCATGACTCCTTTTTCTGCTGTTACTTTGAATCCCTTTGATTCTAGGGTTCCCACAGAAATAAGATTCTTCATCAAAGTTGGTACATATCTAACGTCCGTCAATATTTTGATTAATCCATCTTGATTCCTCAAGCGGACTGAACGAATCCCATGTGTGGTAAGAGGGACATCATTTGCTATGTAGACGACTCCACCTTCTAGTTCTTTAAAATCAAAGAACCAATCCCGATTGGGACACATATGATGGCTACACCCAGAATCTAGTAGCCATATACTCGAAGAACTAGTTGATGGCGTAGCAGCAAGAGAAAGATCTGAGCTTCCATCTTCGTACTCAGTCACATTTGAGATGGCCTTTCCTTTATTAGGTTTGTCTTTATTCTTTAGCTTCGGACAGTCTTTCTTCCAGTGCCCCTTTTCCCGACAAAAGGCACATTCATCTTTGTTTGGTCTGGACCTTGACTTGGATCTCTGTTTCTTTCTACTATTCTGGTTTTGTGAACGGCCTCGAACTGCTAGAGCCTCGTTGGCTCCACTTGTGCTTTCAAGCTTGTCCTTCTTCCTCAATTTTATAGCTGTACAAAGTAGCACAAACCTCGCCAAGAGATACTTTATCCTTTCCATGGAGCAGAGTAGTTTCAAGAAACTCAAACTCCTCAAGAAGGGATCCCAACAACATCAAAGCCAGGTCTTCATCTTTAAAAGTCTCATCCAGATTAACTAGATCAGTAACCAACCTATTAAAGTTGGTGATATGATCATTCATAGTGGTACCCGAGACATAAGTGAAGCAAAATAGTCTCTTCTTCATATGGAGTTTGTTCTGAGAGCTTTTCTTCAAAAACTTTTCCTCCAGTGCCTTCCACAACTTGTTTGCAGAAGTTTCCTTACAGAATGCATACTTCTGCTCTCTTGAAAGACACGATCGAATTGTACCACATGCTAACCGATTGATCGTCCCCCATTCTTTCTTCTCAATATCTTCTGGTTTCTCTTCTTCAATGGCAATGTCTAGACCTTGCTGAAAGACAGCGTCTAGAACCTCACTTTGCCACATACCAAAATGACCGGTGCCGTCAAAAATCTCCACTGCAAATCTAGCATTTGTCACAGTAGTTCTTGCCAAAATAGACGAGTTTGATGTGGATGCTTTTGCACTATCTTCCATCTCTGCCATAAATGCTATTCAATAGCTACCGATGCGGAATGCCAACAGCCCAAGGAAAACTTTTCTGATGTGGAAGATCAGACTAAGCTGCAACCACAGAACTAAGAATAACCTTGGCTCTGATACCAATTGTTGTGAAACTTGAGATTGTTCCACCTAACTTTACCACAGTTTACTATTGTACAGGTAAATAGAGAGTGAATAATTGTGCAAAATTACACCAGGTAAATTCCCAGGGAAGTGAGGGGTCACAACGGACCGCTTAAATACCTCTTTCCTAGACAGAATTTTCCTTAGACATGTAATTAACACAATATATTACTACAACTATACCTGACAAAAGCTAACTACTGAATAGATAAAATGAAGAACACCAGAATTTAACGAGGTTCGGCTAATTGTGCCTACGTCCTCGGACACTATCAATCAATATTTCTCTATTGTAGAAATATTACAAAATGAGAGAGAGAAGAGAGAATGTGCCTAAGAGAGAAGTAGGCAAATTTGGGGATGAAATTACAAATGGAGGTGATGGGTTTATATAGGTTAGGAAAAACCACTATTACAACCACTAATCACCTACCTTAGAAAAAATAGCCCACCATTGAAGACTTCAATGGCAATGGTAGGCTTCTAGAATGAGCCATAATTCAACAGTATTGGAGTCCCGATTGAGTGAGTCTTATTGGGTTCAAGCCCATGATTTGCTTTTAATCCCTTGTTATGTTTGCTGGTGTGCACTTTGTTCAATATATATTTGTACTTCCACTCAAATTCAATTTTTTTTACCTCTCTACATGAGAGATGAGTTCCCATTTGAGGAGTGTTGGATGATTTCGTGTTCATTGTTGGACTGAATTGCTAACAACATAAGCTGTTGGAATAATCAGTCTGCCTGAGAGACAAGTTCCCATTTGAGGAGTGTTGGATGATTTCGTGTGTGTTGTTGGGCTGAATTGCTAACAACATAAGCTTTTGGAATAATTAGCGATTTGACATAAGTCTCTCTCTCTCTCTCTCTCTCTCTCTCTCTCTCTCTCTCTCTCTTTCATTCATTCTCCCCGGTCTTCTCCTCTTTGTCTCGGGTCACCGTCTTTTAGTCATTAGCTCTTCAAACGGGGCTCTCTCTCTCTCTCTCTCTCTCTCTCTCTCTCTCTCGTGTGTGTGTGCGTAGCTCTAAATGTCAACCTCTCAGGTTGTCAACCTATTTGGTTGTCAACCATTAATCTAGTTCATGTTATCATTCATAAATCTTGAAATTTTATTACATTGCAACATGCATTATAGAACTATAAAATGTAACACTAGTGCAAAAATCTCTCACACCATTGGAATCTAGAGAAGGCATGATGTACAAAGTCTTACCTCAATGCTTGGAGAGTGGGTTTTAATGATTTGAACCTTTGATGTTCATGTTTGGATGTAACACCTCAACCATTGATTCTAGACTTGCTCTCATATTTCAATTGAAAAATGCAATTAATTGTTCTTAATATATAGTTGGACATTTTGTCAAATATTAAGTGAATCAATGACATCTTGTAAAGTGTCTTTTCTTTCTTCCATGGAAAGAAACCCCCTTTTGATGCATAATAGTTTTAGCTTAAGTGGTGTAATACTGTTTTTGCTTTCTTTATTTGTTATTTTTATTATTGATATAACCTTGAACATGGTAATTGCTAGATTTCTTCGAGTATTTTGTATTATTTGATTGGTAGCAATGGCTTGTTGTTGTTGTATTTCATTGTCTAGTTTATGCAAAAAAGTATTGTTGGGCTTTTTGGAGCCTAGTTGTGTTTGATCCATGGAGCGGAGCTGAGCCAGAAATACTGAGAGTCTCGCCCAAGTGCTCGATCAGGAAGACCCTGAAGGGCGACCAAGTCGAGATCCTGAACTTTCCTAAAGATTGAGATCTTGCAAGTCTCGACCATCATCTCGACCAGCAAGACTTAATGGTGCGACTAGGTTGAGGATGTTGAAGTTTAAGTTCCTGATTTCCCGCGAAGCTCGACCAGGGCATGATCAGGAGAAATTAGGGGTGCAACTAGGTTGATGGCGACGATCTTCTGTGCGAGATTTCGGTAGAAATTTCCTATTTTGAAAGTTCTGACCTTGTAAACCCTAAGATATATAAATCAAAGTTTAACTATGTGATTAGAGTGGTGTAGAAGTGCATGAGTCCTTGTGTGCACGATCAAAAAGTTGTTTGCTTTGGTGATTAGTGTTAGTGCACGTAGTTTTTCTCTTTGTTGAGAATGAGAGAAACTATACTGCTGCACTTGTATTCTTCCCTGATAATAGTGAAATCCCTACAACTTCGTGGACGTAAGAAAAATTGTCAAACCACGTAAATATTGTCTTGTGCATGTGATTATTTCTCTTTGGCGTGTATGTTTCTCTTTACTTTGTTTCTCATAGGATTTGGGAATTTCAGTGTTAATTTCCCTTACAACTGGTATTAGAGCCTAGGGTTAATTTCGAGTGGGAGCAATGGCAGAGGAAGTAGGAAAGGCACTTGGAATAGAAAAGTTCAATCGCATGGACTTTGGATTCTGGAGGATGCAAATCGAGGATTATCTTTATGGAAAGAAGTGGCATCTGCCTGTTCTAGGAGAAAAACCTGCAACTATGAAGGACGAGGAATGGACTCTCCTTGACAAACAAGTACTGGGAGTTATCAGATTAACTTTGTCTAGGTCTGTTGCACACAACGTTGTAAAGGAGAAGACCACAGCAGATTTGATGAAGGTTTTGTCTGGTATGTATGAAAATTCGTCAACAAACAACAAGGTACATCTGATGAAGAAACTGTTTAATTTGAAGATGACAAAAAATGCAACAGTTGCACAACATCTGAACAATTTTAACACTATTACAAATCAATTGTCATTTGTAGAAATTGATTTTGATGATGAGATCCGTGCACTGATCATTTTGGCTTCTTTGCCAAACAGTTGGGAGGCAATGAGGATGGTTGTAAGCAACTCCACAAGAAAAGAAAAATTGAAGTACAATGACATACGAGATTTAGTTCTAGCTAAGGAGATTTT
The DNA here is from genome assembly GCF_029873635.1 of Malania oleifera. Lineage (NCBI taxonomy): Eukaryota > Viridiplantae > Streptophyta > Magnoliopsida > Santalales > Ximeniaceae > Malania > Malania oleifera. Next base: position 79,945,889 of record NC_080423.1, on the reverse strand, counting down.
CAGAAAGATGCAAGTGAAACCTTAAGATTTGGTTTTGCCCTAAACCTTGTGACAAGAGGCAAAGGTAATGACAGAAATTCAAATCGGGGCAGATCAAAATCTAGAAATTCTAATCAGAACATAAGTAAATCTAGAAGTGGCCAAAAAGGACAATGCTGGAACTGTGGGAAAACAGGTCACTTTAGGAGGCAATGCAAAAGTCTTAAGAAGAAGAATGAAGATGATTCTACTAATGCCGTAACAGAAGAGGTACAAGATGCATTATTTCTTGCAGTAGACAGTCCACTTGATGATTGGGTTTTGGACTTAGGAGCTTCATTTCATACCATTTCACACCAAGAAATCATTCAGAACTATGTTGCAGGTGATTTTGGTAAGGTGTATTTGGCTGATAGTATAGCCTTGGATGTTGTGGGTATGGGAAACATCAGGATGCTGTTGCCCAATGGGTCTGTTTGGCTATTGGAGAAGGTTCGATATATTCGTGACTTGAGGAGGAATTTGATTTCTGTTGGACAACTTGATGATGAAGGGCATGCAATGTTGTTTGCTGGTGGTACTTGGAAGGTTACAAAGGGAGCCAGAGTATTGGCTCGTGGAAAGAAGCCTAGTTCTTTATATATGACCTCAAGTCCAGGAGACACAATTGCAGTTGTAGAAGCTAGTACTGATACAAGCTTATGGCACCGTAAACTTGGTCACATAAGTGAGAAAGGGATGAAGATACTGCTATCAAAAGGGAAACTACCAGAATTGAAGTCCATTGATTTTGACTTGTGTGAAAGCGGCATCTTAGGAAAGCTGGAAAGGGTGAGTTTCTTGAAAACTGGCAAGACACCGAAGGTTGAAAAATTGGAGCTAGTGCACACTAATTTTTGGGGGCCTTCTCCGGTTGCATCCCTTGGAGGATTAAGGTACTACATCACTTTCATTAATGACTCAACCAGAAAGGTATGAGTTTATTTTCTGAAAAATAAATCTAATGTATTTGAGACCTTTAAGAAGTGGAAAGCTATGGTTGAGACAGAGATAGGTTTGAAAGTAAAATGTTTGAGGTCAGGCAATGGAGGAGAGTATATAGATGGAGGGTTCAAAGAGTATTGTGCTCCACATGGAGTCAGAACGGAGAAGATCATTCTAGGGACACCACAGCAAAATGGTATAGCTGAGTGCATGAACAGAATTCTCAATGAGCGTGTTAGGAGTATGAGGTTGCATGCTGGACCACCAAAAACTTTCTGGACTGATGTTGTTAGTACTGTAGCTTACCTAGTAAACTGAGGACCTTTAGTTCCCATGAAGTTCAAACTTCCTGAAGAGGTTTGGAGTGATAAAGAGGTAAATTTTTCTTATTTAAAAGTTTTTTGTTGTATTTCTTATGTTCATATTGATTCTGATGCTCATAATAAACTTGATGCAAAGTCTAAAATATTTTTTTTCATTGGCTATGGTGATGAGAAATTTGGCTATCGGTTTTGGGATGAACAAAACAGGAAAATCATCATAAGTAGATATGTGATATTTAATGAACAGGTTATGTACAAGGACAGGTCAACTGCAGTGTCAGATGTCACAGTGATAGATTAGAAGAAATTTGAGTTTGTTAACTTAGATGAGTTGATTGAAAGTACTGTCCGAGAAAGGGGTGAAGAGGACAAGGAGAATGTAGAATCACAGGTTGATTAGAGTACACCTATAGCTGAAGTCCGTAGATCTTCCAAGACCATTAGACCTCCACAGCGTTATTCACCCACTCTAAATTATCTCCTGTTGACTAATAGTGGTGAGACAGAGTATTATAATGAAGCCTTGTAGGATGAAAATTCAAGCAAGTGAGAGTTAACCATGAAGGATGAGATGGATTCCTTGTTGGGGAATCAGACATGGGAACTGACTAAATTTCTAGTAGGAAAGAAGGCTTTCCACAACAAGTGGGTTTACAGAATAAAGAATGAGCATGACGGTAGCAAGTGTTACAAAGCCAGATTAGTTGTCAAAAGGTTCTAGCAAAAGGAGGGCATTGACTTCACAAAAATATTTTCTCCAATTGTGAAGATGTCAACAATTAGACTGGTACTGGTAATGGTGGCCGCAGAAAACCTACATCTTGAGCAGTTAGATGTGAAGATGACATTCCTTCATGGTGACTTGAAGGAAGACATCTACATGATTTAGCCAAAAGGGTTCATTGTTCAGGGATAAGAAAACCGAGTATGCAAACTGAGAAAGAGCTTGTATGGCCTAAAACAAGCTCCAAGACAGTGGTACAAGAAATTTGACAGTTTTATGCATATAATTGGGTTCTAGAGATGTGAAGCTGATCACTGTTGCTATGTTAAGTTCTTTGGCAATACTTACATCATTTTACTGTTGTATGTAGATGATATGCTCATTACAGGGTCTGGCATTGAGGAGATTAATAATCTGAAGAAGCAATTGTCAAAACAGTTTGCAATGAAGGATTTGGGAGCTGCAAAGCAAATCCTTGGTATGAGGATCATTAGAGACAAGCCTAATGGTACATTGTAGCTTTCACAGTCAGGGTATGTGAAGAAAATACTCAGCAGATTCAACATGAATGAAGCTAAACCAATGAGTACACCCTTGGGTAGTCATTTCAAACTAAGCAAAGAACAGTCACCGAAGACAGAAGAAGAAATGGACCATATAAGCAAGATGCCCTATGCCTTGGCTATTGGAAGCATGATGTATGCTATGGTCTGTACAAGGCCAAACATTGCACATGCAGTGGGAGTTGTGAGCAGATTCATGAGTAGACTAGGAAAGCAGCATTGGGAGGCAGTCGAGTAGATTCTGAGATATCTGAGAGGTTTGTCATATACATGTCTATGCTTCGCAGGTGCAAGTTTGAAACTGTAGGGTTATGTAGATGCTGATTTTGCTGGTGATACTGATAGTAGAAAGAGTACTACTGGGTTTGTATTTACTCTAGGTAGTACAGCTATATCTTGGGCTTCAAATCTACAAAAGATTGTTACTTTGTCTACTACAGAAGTTGAGTATGTTGCAGCAACTGAAGCTGGAAAGGAGATGATTTGGCTACTGGAGCTGGAAAGGAGATGATTTGGCTACATGGCTTCTTAGATGAATTGGGTAAGAAGTAGAAGATGGGCATTCTACATAGTGACAGTCAGAGTGCAATCTTTCTTGCTAAAAATTTAGCTTTTCATTCAAAGTTGAAGCATATACAGACAAAATACCACTTTATTCGGTACCTTGTTGAAGATAAGCTGGTAATACTTGAGAAAATCTGTGGATCTAAGAACCCAACAGACATGTTGACTAAGGGTGTCACTATTGAGAAGTTGAAGCTGTGTGCAGCTTCAGTTGGCCTTCTAGCTTGAGGACAGGAGGATGAGTTGCAGGGATGAGGGATCTTTTTTTTTTTGGATGAGTCTCGCCCAAGTGCTCGACCAGGAAAGCCCTGAAGGGCGAGCAAGTCGAGATCCTGAACAATCCTAAAGATCAACCAGCAAGACTTAATGGTGCTACTCTAGGTCAAGGATGCTAAAGTTTAAGTTCCTGATTTCCCCCGAAGCTTGACCAGGCGCGACCAGGGCAAATCAGGGATGCGACTAGGTCAACAGCAACGATCTTCTATGCGAGATTTCGGCAGAAATTTCCTATTTTGAAAGTTCATACCTTGTAAACCCTAAGATATGTAAATTAAAGTTCGACTATGTGATTAGGGTGGTGCAGAAGTGCGTGAGTCCCTATGTGCACGATCAAAAAGCTGTTTGCTTTGGTAATTTAGGGTTAGCGCATGTAGTTTTTCTCTTTGTTGAGAGTGAGAGAAACTGTACTGCCATTCTTGTATTCTTCCCTGATAATAGTGAAATCCCTGCAACTCCGTGGACGTAGGCAAAATTTCCGAACCACATAAATATTGTCTTGTGCGTATGATTATTTCTCTTTGGCATATGTGTTTCTCTTTACTTCGTTTCTCACGGGATTTGGGAATTTCGGTGTTAATTTCCCTTACAAGTATATGTACGGCTTTGGCGTTAACCCCACATGAAAGTCTGAACATGGAGGAAACAATTGATGGATAAAGACATCGTTGTTACAAAAAAATTCCAGGTTTTGTTGTTTTTTTGGATTCTGGAAGCCCGGAACTTATTTAACGAAAAAGTTGTAAATAATATATTGGAATTATGATCGAGATTTGATTTCCATAAGAAGGATGCATGACCACATGCTCTCTCTCTCTCTCTCTCTCTCTCTCTCTCTCTCTCTCTCTCGCACACACACACACACACACTCTAAGGCATGCATGCACAGACAAAATGCATCTGTATTTCATCTGTGATATTATTTGTTATAGCTAATTGCCCAACAGATAGGGCGGTTTTGTTTATAAGTACTCTATAGTTTGAATTTTGAATAGCATTCAATTCAGAACCTTCAGTAATGGCTGATTTTCATGGTTTGACACAGTTTAGTGAATTTTAAAGAGAATTTTTGGACAATTGATGAACAGTTATTATTTAAACTGTGTCAAATTTATTTACTTTTTTTAGGGAGATCCAGCTTTTATCACTTACTGTTATTATTATTGATATTATTATTTTTTCAGTAATATCAAGTCAATAGCCTTTTCTCTTTTCTTGTATGTAGGCATTGGAATTCCAGGACTTGATACAAATGACCCTAGTGCTGATAAAATTGAAGAACACATTGATGCTGAAAAGGATAATTCCCTCGTAAGTTCCTGCAAATTGATTTTGTTAATATCTTTTTTTTGTGTTTGAGTTGAGCAAACATGTAGATGAATGGGCTGTAAACTGAACAAACAAAATGCAGGCGCTATTTTTTGTTTTGTTGACCTTTCTCATAAGGAGTTTGATTTATATGTTAAATTGTAAATGACTAAATGCCTTATTAGGAAAGTGCATTTCCTTGTGTGGAAAAAAACGAAGGGTAAAATATATAATGGTGTTGAAATTTTTTATCTACAGATTGAAGAACCGAGGAGACGTTCCAGTCCAGCTGCCAAAACCTCTGTCAAGGCCAGAATAAAAGCATTGATTGCTGAAGAGAGGTCTAAGAAAAGGGGCCAACATCACCGAAGCTCAACATACCCTGCACAAAATCAATTGACGAGAACTCTTTCCATCCATCATTTGGAACCTTCAGACCAAGATTATGGTGGTGAAATAATCTCAAATGGTAAAAGTCCAATAATAGTTCGACCAAACATTCAAAACTCCACCACAAGCAGCACGCTGGGCTCACCGCAACTAAACATCCACAAGGAGCCAATTGTTGTGAAGAGAGCATGTGAGGCGTGTGGCTCCATGCTTTCTGTGAATTCCTTGGGGAGTAGGCGGCTCGATGAGCATGGGGAGCAACAGGTTGATAATCACATGCTTCAGGAAAGGGTAGACAAAGGAAAGCAAGCCTTATTGGAACAGAAGTTAATGTATGCAAAGGAGCTTTCTGTAGAGGCTTCACTCCATCAGTCAAAAGAATTCCTGGATGCGTTGGATTTAATTAGCATGAATAGAGACTTGTTCCTAAAAATTCTACAAGACCCAGACTCTCCTTTAGCTCACCATTTCCATGGTGAACGGGCGTATGGCCCAAAGATGGAGTTAAGCAGATCTGGGTCATTCCCTGCGGTTGGCTCATCAGGAAGAAGAGGTTATGAGCCAAGCAAACTGAGACAAGAGCAGGAGATTGGATCTCATTCAAAAGGAGAAGGGAAGTTGCAAGGTTGCAGTGAAGCACCAAAGTTTGTTGAGTTCAAGTCTACAGAAAATATTTTTAAACAGTCAATGCCATTGACAGCTGAGAACGAGGATGACAAAATTTCAGAATCAAGCCATGCAAAGCCTGAAGCTGTTGATGGCTTTTCTCCAATTTCAACCCAACTGCTGAATAACCCAATTGAAAATCAAGCAGCCAGTAAGCGTTTCAAGGATCTTAAGCAGAAGATAAAACATGTAATCAAAGAGAACAGAAAGGAGAAGCATCGGATCAGCATGGATGCAATTTTTCACAAAATACCCTATGGCCAAAGGTTTTCCAAGGATGAGCTGCGGAAAGAGCCTGCAATGGACAGAGATAATAAAGACAGTCCAGGAAGTAGCTATGGCAGCAATCATTCTGCTCCTGCCTCCAGCAAGGGAGGGTTGCACTGTGTCAGGAGGACAGCATCCCTTAATGAATCACTAGACAAATATTGTCAGTTGTTTGAGTTAAGTTTCAATAGAGAAGCCAAAAATAATGTCTCTGAGAGACTAAAGCTAAGAACAGAAGAGGAAACTTCATCCAGTGAAAGAACCTCAAAATCCCTAGGAAGGATTCTTTCTCTTCCTGATCTCAAATCTTACTTTTACATCAGAAGTGAAGACTCTTACGATTCTTTTTCTTCTAGGACTCCACTTAAGAATGTTGTTGAGAGCATGGTAAGTGCGGGAAGTGCATATGATGCCCAAAAGGATCGAGGGTCTCCTACAGGCCCCGCAAATAACCTGCAATTAAATAGAGAAAGTGAAAATGAAGAAAATGCAGAAGTTAGTGAAATAGGACAAATTGCTGGATATGACAGGGGATCAACATCAATTGCAAATGATGCAGAAAATGCTAGAATGGATCAAACTATTGAGGGATTGGGAAATTTTACCCGAGTGAACAATGTCTCTCTTCATGAGCAGGAAGTTAGTTCCAGAAAGACTTCCATAGCTAAGTTTTCAGAACCAAGTCCTGTTTCATTGCCCATCTCCAGTTTCCAAGATACAACCAGTATTGCAAAGCTGTCTGCATGGAGTGGTATGTCCTTTGGCCATTTTGTTGTCTTTCTTTCTTTTGCCTCACACTTAATGTGTAGTATCATACCCATCTGTGCCTAATCTCTTACACTTTAGTTTCCATAGGTGAAGGATGGTGGGGGAGGGGAGCACTTTGTTGGGGTGGTATACCATTGCTTTTGTTGGTGTTATATAAATTATATTGAGAAGCATATGCGTGCATTTTATCTTTTGCCATTTGTTGGTTTGGAGACACTAATATAGTTTCATGTCTAAGAAGCAGATGGCGCCCTGATCACTTCAAAAGCTTCCAGCCTTTTAACCAAAAATATATTTTAGCATAGATAATGCTGCTTTCAAACGTGGTTGAAAAAGGAGAGGCAAAAAAATTTATTTTGGGTTTCTGGCATTAGGTCTCTGTTTTCTTTTATGAAGATAAAATTTTAAAATTTAAGCATACTTGCTAATTTAATTTGGCCTCTTCATTTTGATTTGTCAATAACTACTCTCTCTTTTCACCAGTGTAATGCTGATAATGGATCTTTGTGAATTTTGGTTTAATAGAAGCAGATATGGAATTAAAATCAGAGCGCATTCTTTTGGATGGACTAGAGCAATTGACCAATCAGCAATGTGAATCTTGTATGAATTTCTCTATAATGGCTGAGAGCAGAGTTCTGCTTGAGGAAGTAAACATTTCAAAGCAGTTGGATAGGGACTTTCAACATCCTTACGTGGATATCAAAGATGAAGCTGAATTTAATTATGTGAGAGATATACTGGAACTGTCTGGGTTCAGTAAGAATGAGATCCTTGGTGCATGGCACTCCACTCATCAACCAATGGATTCTTCAGTGTTTGAAGAGATGGAAGGTTGCTTGCTTGTAGGATCTGACTCTTCTGAGAGTGAAGAAGGTGGCAACTATAGTCACACGCTTTTATTCGACCTAATCAATGAGGTATTGATGGACATTTATGAGAGATCATTAACCTACTGTCCGGTGCTTTTGACTTCTCTTTCCCATATTCGTCCTATGCCAGTGGGATCACATGTTCTTGAGGAGGTCTGGGCAAATATAAGTTGGTACTTGAGCTTCAGGCCTGATCTGGACCAATCACTAGACTATGTTGTGAGTCAAGATCTATCAAAGGGTGATGGGTGGATGAACCTCCAATTTGACACCGAGTGCGTAGGGCTTGAAGTGGAGGACTTGATTTTTGATGAACTTCTAGAGGAAGTTATTTGTACTTGAACTCTATGGCTTTAGCAGGTTTTTTTCCCTAAGGTCCCTCCTTCACCTTTGTTATTCAAAAAATTGTCTTTTATTTAATTTTGTATTGATATTCTTTTACTCAAATTCCATAGAAAGAATAGGATAAAATATGAGAGAGAAGCCTTGATGATTGCAATCTCAATGCACATTGCACAGTTGGTGAAAAATGAAAATGTAAATTATTGATACTTACAGTAAGTATGAAGTAGTGGCTTTGAAAATAAATAAGCTTGTGGAATTTCTCATTGCAATTACTATGTTGTATCCTACATAGCTGTCCGTGTTCATCAGGACAGTTTCTTGTTGGATTTTAAAGTGTGTATGGAAGAAGGAAAATAAATAATCAACAGAACTTCATTAATTCACAGACCTTAAGCTCTTGAGACTTCCATATTTATATCTTCTCTAGCCATTCTATGTCGTAGACACATTCCATTGTATTTCTCCTGTGTGTTCTGTGTTTGTGTCAGAAATTTCCAATATGGGGATCTAAGTTCTAAACAGTCATCGTGTATTAATATCAAATGCCTTAATATTGTTTGTAGAATTCCATCACTGTTGGTTTATGAGCTCATGTTTTTGCTATTTTTTTGCTGCTGATGAAGGAATAATTAGGATAATGACCTAGATATTGTTGCCATGCTGTCTTATAGTAAAAATACATTCTTGTTGAAATGATGAAAGAGCGCTCTTCCCTCCAGTGTTTTTTTCCCTCCAGTCAGTTTAGAAAACCTATAAAACCGTGCATGGAGCATGAATTTCAAAACTAAAAGTATATATAAAATCTCAATTCAAATTCATACAGCATTTTGTTTATGTTCAAATTCATGGTACAAAGTCTAGCCTCCAAAACACTATTACTACGTATCTAGGAGCATGGATTTTATGAAAGAATGGCACTAGTAATTGTCTTCTGTCCAAGCTGGTAGATGGTTCTTTCTTCGTGGCTTTATACTAAATGTTAGAGAGTTCATCCTCAAAACCTAGGTGTCAAGGAGAGAGAGTTAAGAGGATCTTATATTGGCTTTGGAACTGCTCATAGAGACGATGTACGACTGGACGGACATTAATACCCCCCTCGAGCCCATGGGGAGAAATGAGGCGAGGAGAAGTCTAGCCCACGGAGGAGTTAAGTAGCCCAAGGCCCAACTCTGATATCATGTTAGAGAGCTCATTCTCAAAACTTAGGTGTCAAGGAAAGAGAGTTAAGAGGATCTTATACGGACATTAATACTAAACCATTGGACAGACATATATAAAAATACAATTTCCATGTTAATTGAGCGGGGTTGCTCGGAACAGGGTTCGGGGGGAGAGGCTGAGAGGGAAAGAAGGGGAGATTACTATGCTTTTTTGAGAGAGAAGGTAGTCTATTGAGGAGTTGGAGTCTAGTAGTTGACGTGACAAATCAAAGGATTTAGTGGCGCTATTGGTCAATAGGTTGTCACAGTCTACATTTAGGATTCCAAACTTACCAAACACAGGAGTTGGTGCTACTTAACCCAACATTTCATGGCACAAGCCTGATAACAACCGTGCGCCACCTGTGTCTACGTTCCCGAAGGCACCCTTCCCTTTCAAGCGAATTGGAGATGTCAAACCCTAACAGATTCTTCATTTTAATCAAATTAAATCACATGCTCCACCGCTTGCGTGGTTTGAAATTTAGTTTATTATTTTTTATTTTTATCCCCACCAGTTTCATGCTAGCCCTAATAAGGGACTGAACATGGAGCAAAACATGAGATCCAGAGGCCCAGTAGGCCACTGTCGTCTAAATTTGTTCATCTGTAACATTGGGTATATGATTGGATGGGCTTGGAGGAAGAACCAATGTTCAGGGGAACCACAATAAAAGTAAGAGCTGCAAACAATAAGATTACCTTAATTTGAACCAATAAAAAGTAAATCTGAAGATGTCTGAATAAAATAAAATAATTATAATTATTTTTTTTTATAATATTTTCTAATACGTGCTCTTTTGCATTCTATTATTTTAGTTAATATTTTATAATTGCTATTTGACTGAAGAACAAAAAATAAACATGAGTTCAATTAAATTTTTAATTTGTTTTAGTTTTGAAAATCAAATAGATTGTTAGTTTCTATTTTTAAATTTTAATTTTATTCTCTTATATATATATATGATAAGACCAAACCGTCTCTTTAATCAATGCACTATAAGAAGGAAAATAAATTTTCATGATAAGTTAATTAGGTTGCAAATGAACCAAGTTCCTCCCAAGTAATTTTGTAAGAATTCAATATAGGTTCGATCGTTGTATAAGTGAGTGATTTGTATACTAATACTGCAGCTCATTTAATAAGTGTGTTAAACTTAAACATGAATATAGTTTCGACACATTTCGGCTTGATTATGAACTCGATTGGACTCATTAAATAGGTTTAGATCGATTAGACTCATTTATGTGATAATTTAATAAGGCTGAATGGAGGTTGATAGACTATTTGGGCATCGCTTATTTATCTCAAATTCCATGACCTAAATTTAGTTATAAGATCAATGTCAATATCGTAGTATTTAAGTGGAGAATGGTAAAGGGACACATATTATCATTTCAATATATATATATATATATATATATATATATATATATATATCTTTTCACCTTTTTTGTTTAACAAAACCTTTTCTTACATAAAGAGCGAAAGGTTTCAAAAGAATCAAATCATTCATAAGTATGTAGATAACTCCGTCCTATAAAGGACCTATGAGATTATTCGTTTTTGTAAACAAATAATGATGAGTAAATATACAAAAGATTGGTCTAAACTTAGTTAAGTTAAAATTTTAATATACATTTTTGAGCATAACAAAACAATTTAACTTGTTTACAATATAAGCTAAATTAACATTAGTTAAATATAAGAGAAGTGGAAATACTTTTCGTTTTTCAATATCAAATTTCGCTTCTTTCTCTTTCAAGAGGTTACGTAAGTTGAAGACAATCCCTGCAGGATTAGTATTAATTCTTTAAGGATAGAACAGACATCAACTGCCCGTCTAGCTCAGTCGGTAGAGCGCAAGGCTCTTAACCTTGTGGTCGTGGGTTCGAGCCCCACGGTGGGCGTCTTCAATTTTTGCATTTTGACTAAAACTAAAATGTGGCTTCCTAGGAACTGCAGCTCTGCCTTCCTCAGTGTCTCCACAACACTGTTCTTCTAGGTTAAAAATAATATTAATACTGATATTGTAATAACAACTTATTTGATTAATATTTATAAAAATTAAATTAATTAAAGAATGCTTATTTTTTTTCTTTAAGTCAAATAATATATAAAAATATAATTAAAATAATAAAACTGTAAAATAATACATATTCAAAATTATTATAATAAAAATATGATAATTATTTTACTTAATTGTTATATTTTTAAATTTTACTTTTTACAATAAAAATCTAGATATTGACTTTATTATTATTTTTAAAAAATTATTTTTATTTTTATTTTGATTATATTTAAATTCATATAATTATTTTTTAAGTTTAATTAAAAATTTTATAAAATGAATGATTTAATTGAATTATTTTTAGATTTTAAATTCTCCGGCAATAGATAACCCTCATAATCATAAAATTATATTTTCAATTTTTTTTTTTCAAAAACAGTTAAAAACCTACAATAGAAATAGAAAACTAGAAACATAAACAAATGTATCTTTATAATATGTTTATTAACTGTGTAGACACATAAATAGAAAATAGAAAACAATAATACCAAATACATCCTTAATTAATTTAATTTTCTAATTAATATACTGGATTAAATGAACTAAGTTGAGAATGGACATTGTTTTACGTTTTAAATATGTATTTTTGACTCAGTTCTTTACTTTACTTTATTATTTTACAACAAAATATTTGCCTTTTTTTTTTTCTATTTTTATTATGTAATAGTCTTGATCCAACTCGAATGAAGTATTTTTATAGATGTATTAGAAATGATATATTGGGATAGATCTAAAGTTAAGTATCACGGATGCGGAGTTCTCAATGGCAAAAAGGAATCACCCTTATCAAAATCCTCCCAAAGCGTCAAGAAGTCACATATGTACAGCGACAAGACTACATCAAGTCCAACCCAGCCATGCTCATCCTTGTCTAACCTAGTGGCCAAGTCCCATGGCTCGACAACCCATGAATAAACTAAGGTCATCACAAAGGAACGCAAACTTGAACTGTAAGGGAAATAATTCACATTCCACCAGCGCTAAGAGCATTTCTCATCCCTCAGCACAATTGAGGTCTCAGATGATATCACCCAACTATATAGCTGAAAACTAAGAAGGACAAACATCCAAACCTCTGGCTCGAAAGTACTTGTGCAATCTCATCCAAAATGGATCATCTATAGGGCTCCTAATTCCACACAAAAGCCCAATACAATCTTTGAGGATGTCAAAAAAACACCTTGAGCACTGCTTAGGATTGTTCACTTAACACCAATCAGGATATTAAGGGAGGTAAGACACACACCTAGTGTAACCTCAAAAGTCATTCTCTGAAGTATTCTTGATCACATATGAGTAACCACAAAGGATTTAGTGATCATATATTTTATATTCAAGAACATTACAATTAAAACTATCCAAACCAACCATAATGTCACTGAAACATACCAAAACCATTTTCGTGACAACACAATCGCACCAAGGTTAACCAACCATACGTCCAACTCGATAATCATACATCTAAACCATGTGTTAGGGTTGCAAAACTCTAAGACCCTAACATCTTCCCCCACTCAATCTATCAACATCCTTATTGATGAACACACACAAACCCCAACGCAAGAGGCTTTAACTAACCACAAACAAAAACTCTTCACAGTAACCAATCTTGTCTCTAATCCCATGGTATACTTGATCCTAATCCGATCTAAAGTTGCTCTAGACACATATCTCTATATACAATGTTGACTCTATGAGTCCGATCCCGTTTTCATAATGACAAATCACTTTTTTTCTTACCTATGCATTGAGCTCTTGAATAGGATTAACTCTTAACACACACGAATGGTAAGAACGCAAGGAAGCCATAAGGATCACAAAGATCATATCACATGTTGACATTTGAAGAGCAAAAAGAATGAAGACCATTTGTGTCAATTGTAATCGCATTCAATTTTTGCTTCTGGTCTGTATTTATATGGTCTATAATAATTACATCTCATGCATGATAAGGGTTGAATGTTCAAGATACAAAAGACCATAGACTGACCACTAGGACCCTAAACCCTTAGTACAAAATGCTATAACTTATTCACAGATGGTTGAATAAGGTTAAGGAGAAAAAAAGCGCAAAATATGCAACTTCAAAGAGCCCCGGTCGACTGAACTTTTTGAGTTCAAATCACCCCAGTCGACCGAAATTATTTATTAAAAATTTTTTAAAAGGGGCTCAAGCAACCATCCTATTTATCACACACCTTCCTCGGCAGCCCGAATGAAGATCCCAATCTAACTTGTCTGCCTCAGCAGACCGGCCCTCAAGATTTAAAATTGACCGACCGACCGACCGAGCTTGACCACTCGGGTAACCGAACATTAGGCCAAGTGACCGAACCTATGAAGGTTTGGAAAATCGCCTGGGCTCGGCCAACCAACACAGTGATTGGTCAACTGAACCCTGAAGATCTTTCAAATTTACTATGTCTATTCGGGCGACCGGCCCATTACTCCGACTCATCAAACCTCTCGGGTTCGCATATTTTTACCGCGTTAAACAGGGGTTAATTTTAATTAAACTTTCCAAAAATTTCCTCTATGTCCCTAATGGTCTAAAATTTATGGAATTCTATATATACCCCTCATTTGTCCAGATTAGCACACAATTAGCATTATAATTAGAAAAAAATTCTCTCTGAAATTTCTTGAACACCCATTGCTTATACTTCACATTTTCAAGCTTATATTTGATACTCTCTCATATTCTTGCTCGCTAAAATTATTTTAAAACAAAAAGTATTATTTTCTTATACTCCTCATTTGCAAATTAATTGCAAGTTGAATGGAGTTTGACTCTCATTGTTGTGTGCATATTCATATATTATCTTGAAGCTTATTACTCTCACATTCTAGTATTGTCTGATTTTTTATTTTTTTATTTCGAGAGTAAGCTAAAGTTCTTCTCATTATATTTGATTGATAAATATCATTTGGGAAGAACTCATATTAGCTTTTGAGTCTTGGCATCCTTATTGCCAGATTCAAAAGCTTACTTGTGCTATTTGATAAAATATGTTTTTTCAAGCTTGAATCCTAATCTCGGTTGTGCTTAATACTTGAAAAATATTTTGTTGAGATATTCACTCAGAGTTTCAAAGTTCCTTTGATTATATACTGATTACATTATCTTGAATCAAAGGTAATCACTCTCACGTATATACAAATAAATACACATTTATTGAGAGCTGAAATACTGCTTAACCAAATCTTACTTGAGCATAAATTCTTATCATCTATGACTGCATTGGTTGATTTGTGCTTATTGGTGTACGTATCTACTTAGCTTAGAAGCATATGTGTTGTACACAAAATTTATATTGATTGATTGTAATCCAAGTGTGGCCTGAGGTGGGTATTCTCTGCCCCTTTAAGGAGAGGTTGTAAAAGTTGGGGTCAGCCCTATTAATCTGACTTGGGATTTTCCTTACCCAGTAAGGAAAGGATGTTGTAACAAGTGTTGCTCTACCCGCAAGTGAGGTTTAGTATAATTCTCGGGCTTTCGAGCTAGAGGTGGGGACGCAGGCACAGTTACCGAACCTCGATAACACATCTGGTGTCATTTTTACTTTATCTGCTTTACTATCTTATTCTTGCTTGATTAAATTTATCTAGAGCAAATTAATTGTGGAATCATATATTTGTTTATTTCATACGTGCTTTAGATTGACTCTAGGATTGTGAAATACTACTTGCTGAAATTTTGACCTATAATTCTTAAAATTTCCAATTCACCCCCCTCTTAGGGTTACACTAAAAACAACATTTGATATCAGAGTCTCGTTGCATTGACTTAAACATTTTTGTAAAAATATCGCAATGGCTCACACAAGTGCAACCCCATTTGCAGAGGGACACTCGTCCACACGTCCTTCTATTTTTTGTGGTATGAACTATACCTTCTAGAAACAGAGGATGCGAATTTACCTTCAAAATATTGATTGGAAGGTGTGGAGGGTGGTATCTAGAGGAAAGTATATTCCTGTTAAAACTGTAGAAGGTGCTAGTGTACCTAAAACGGAAGATGAATACACTGACGATGACATAAAAATTGTTAATGTTAAATGCAACTGCCATGAATGTTTTATACTGTGCTCTTGATGTCAATGAGTTTAACAGGGTCATGGCATGCATCACTGCTAAGGAAATATGGGATAAATTAGAGGTCACTTATGATGGCACTAGAGATGTAAATGATAGTAGGATTGACATGTTAACTAGTGAGTATGAGGCCTTTAGGATGAACTCTAGTGAATCTATACAAAGCATGTATACTCGTTTCATGCACATCACTAACTCACTACATGCACTTTGAAATACCTATCCCACATACGAAATGGTTAGAAAAGTTCTTAGGGGACTACCACCAGTCTAGGAAGCAAATGCTACTTCAATTTCCAAGGGTAGAGATTTAAAGGCAATGACACTAGATGAACTTATAGGGTCACTCATTACATACGAGATGGCAATTAGTGAAAGAATGAGTGAGAATTATAAAATAAAGAAAGTAACAGCTTTGAAAACATCCACAAATAGTTCTAGTGAATACAATGAATCAGAGTCGGGAGAGGATATGACTATGCTAACCTAAAAATTTAGTAAGTTCTTTAGGAAGAACGGAAGGCCATCTAGAAAGTTCCGAAGCTCAACATCTAAAAATGGTGAGTCAAGCAGGAAAAAGGAAAAATCAGATCCTCTTATATGCTACAACTGCAACAAAGTCGCCCATATTCGACCAGAATGCCCATTATTGAAAAAGGATGCAAAAAAGAAAAAGAAAACAATGAAAGCCAGCACATCTTGGGATAAACATAACATCTGTGGTTCAAACACCAACTCTAGTGACACAGAGGTCGCAAACTTGTGCTTGATGGTACACAGTGATGAGGTACAATCATGTTGTTCTTTATCGTTTTATTAATTTGATTCTAATGATGATATCATGCCTACATATAAAGAACTATAACTTGAGTATATTCGTGTTTGTAAACTGCTTGATAAAATGACTAAGAAGAATAATATCTTGGAAGATAAATGTAAAAATTGTTCAAAACTTTTTGAAATAGGTTAGCACTCTCATTCTGCTTCATTAAAAGAAAAAGATTTGAAAATTGCAGAGTTTGAAAGAAAATTGGAAGATAACTCCAAAACTATTTGCAAATTCACAGAGGGCCAAAACAATCTTAATAGACTCCTTGGGGTTCATAGAAGTTCTCTTGATAAGGAAGGTCTCGATTTTAATGGAATTGAAAACAAAAGGAAGAAAAATCTTTATTTGGGACATTTTGTTCGTCAATCAAAATTGCATATCCCTTCTAAATTTGGGTACCAAAATTAGTTACCTAAATATTTATTGCAGGTGTGCCTAAGATTATCTTCCTTCAAGGATAAGTGGTACATGGATAGCAGGTGCTCACGACACATGACTGGTGACAAGGCTAAGTTCGCTTCCATCGCACCCAAAGAAGGAGGATTTGTGACCTTCGGAGACAACGCAAAGGACAAGATCATTAGAGTAGGTAAGGTTGGTAAGGAACCTTCCCTACTTATTGATAATGTGTTATTAGTAGATGGTCCAAAACATAATTGGTTGAGTATAAGTCAATTGTGCAATAAAGATTATAGGGTGTCTTTTGAACATGACAAATGCACTATGGAAAATAAATTTGAAAACAAAATTTTATTTACTGCTAATCGTCGTGAAAATGTTTACACCACTAGCTTTAATAACTTAGCATCTTAACACGTGACATGTTTTTCTGCTATTAATGAGGCCAGCTAGCTTTGGCATAAAAGACTAGGGCATACTAGCATGGATTTACTGTCAAAGCTTGTTAGAAAGAAATTAGTTAAAGGCTTACCTAAAACACCATTTGGGAAAGATAAAATCGGCAATGCATGTCAAATGGGTAAGCAAACGAGATCTAGTTTCAAGAAAAATAAAATCATTTCTACTACTAGGCCACTTCAAATGCTACACTTAGACTTATTCGGTCCTAATCAAGTTCAGAGTCTAGGAGGGAAATTATATGCATTTGTAATTGTGGATGATTATTCTAGGTTCACATGGGTACTATTTCTTACACATAAAGATGAAACTTGTGAACAATTTACTAGATTTTGCAAGAAAATCCAAAATGAAAAGGGGTACAAAATAATACACATTAGAAGTGAGAGGGGAACAAAATTTAAAAATGAGGGTATAGAGAACTACTGTGAAATAGATGGTATATCTCATAATTTCTCAACACCTAGGACTCGACAATAAAATGATGTTGTTGAAAGAAAAAATAGGTCCTTACAAGAAATGGGTAGAACAATGCTTAAAAACATAAATTACCCAAATATTTTTGGGCCGAAGCAGTGAGCACTGCTTACTACGTAATGAACAGAGTCTTGATCAGCCCCTCTTTTAACAAAATCCCCTACAAACTGTGGAATGGATATAGACCAAACATCCCTTACTTTTATGTCTTTGGCTGTAAATGTTTTGTTCTTAGGGATAATGAACATCTAGAAAAATTTGACTCAAAGTCCGATGAGGGAATATTTTTAGGCTATTCACTTGATAGCAAGGCCTATAGGGTATTTAATAAAAGAACATTGACTGTTATTGAGTCTATCCATGTAGTCTTTGATGAGTCTAATCCTTTTTCTTGAAGAGCCGATGAAGATGATATTGAAATAAGAACAAGATTAAAGAAGCTTTCCATTGAAAATAATGTAGATAAGAATTCATAAATTAGAGATAAATCAGTTGAGGATAAGAAAATTAAAAGTGGGGTTCAGGAACTACCTAGAGATTGGAAATTTGTAAGGAACCATCCTATGGAAAAAATCATAGGTGAACCCTTGTGTGGCGTTGCCACACGTTCTTTTTGAGAAATTTGGTGAGTCATTATGCATTCTTATCTCAGGAAGAACCCAAGAATATAAACGAAGCCATAGAAGATGAATCATGGGTTATGTCCACGTAGGAAGAACTAAATCAATTTGAGAGAAGCAAAGTCTGGACCCTAGTTCCTAGACTTGACGATCACACAATTATTGGAACCAAATGGGTCTATAGAAACAAAAAGGATGAAAATGGAGTAGTGATTAGAAACAAAGCTAGGTTAGTAGCCCAGGGGTATAATTAGGAGGAAAGTATTGATTTTGAGGAAACATATGCACCCATGGCTAGGATGGAAGCCATTCGTATGTTACTTGCATATGCTGCTTTTAGAGACTTTAAATTATTTCAAATGGATGTTAAAAGCGCAGTATTATATCAGTATATTAAATGTGTAACTTAGTTGCCACACACTAGTGATAACATATCTTCTCTTACTGAGCATTGTCTCATCCTAATGACTTAACATTTTTCAGGTGATCTAGTTAGGCGAGCGAATTAGGCTCGCGGGTAGAGAAGTTCTTGCGCTGCCCTTTTTGAAGGGTGAGTGTTTCCTGGGTGTTGGTTGTTTGGGTAGATCCCAAGGTTTTTGACGATGTCACTAGGTATTTTGTAATGTATATTTTGGGACTTTTAGATTTCTGGTATTGTAAATATATTGTTTACAGTTTTATATTTATTGCTGCTTAGGAATGTAATGTGAACAAAGTTTCCTCAGTGCTCCCTTGGTGCTTGAGATGTTTTCAGCAGGTAATACAGAGAGATTTGTTATATATGTAAAAAAAAAAAAAAAGGGCATGAAAAATTAGGTCGTTGCATAAAGTAACAATTAAGAACAAGTACCCAATACCTCGCATAGATGACTTATTTGATCAACTCTAAGGAACACAAGTCTTCTCTAAAATCAACCTCCGATCAGGGTACCATCAAGTGAAAATCAAGTCAGAAGATGTTCCAAAGACTGCATTCCGAACGAGATATGGTCACTATGAATTCTTAGTCATGCCATTCATACTAACCAATGCTCCTTCTGCATTTATGAACCTTATGAAAGGGTCTTTCGGAAATATCTAGATCAATTTGTGGTGGTCTTCATTGATGATATTTTGATTTATTCAAAAAGTTCCGATCATGACAACCATTTAAGGCTAGTACTCAAAATACTAAGAGAAAAGAAAATCTATACCAAACTTAAGAAATGTGAGTTCTAACTAGAAAGAGTTGCATTCTTAGAGCACGTGATATCTAAGGATGGTATTTCTGTGGACCCTAGTAAAATAGAGGCAGTAGTGGATTGGACGAGACCAAAGAATATTCATGAGATTAGGAGTTTCTTAGGTCTGGCAAGATATTACCGCCGATTCGTGGAAGGGTTTTCTAAAATATCTGGTCCTCTGAAGAGTTTGACAAGAAAGAATGTGAAGTATGAGTGGACTGTTGAATGTGAGCAAAACTTTCAAGAATTAAAGCAACAACTCATCACTGCCTCGGTGCTGACAATTCCATTAGGAGAAGATGGTTTTGTGATTTACAGTAATGCATCTCGGAAAGGGCTCGGGTGTATATTAATGCAATAGGGGAAGGTCATTGCATATGCTTTTCGACAACGCAAGGAGTACGAGAAAAATTATCCTACACACGATTTGGAATTGGTAGTTGTGGTATTCGCACTAAAGATCTGGAGACACTATCTGTATGGTGAAATGTGTGAGATTTTCACAGACCATAAAAGTCTCAAGTACTTCTTCATGCAAAATGAATTAAACATGAGACAAAAAGATGGTTAAGATTAATTAAATATTATGTTTGCACCATCAACTATCACCCGGGGAAAGCCAACGTGGTAGTAGATGCATTAAGTCGAAAGTCATTGAATGCATTAGTCTCAGCAATGGTGACCCAACATCAAATCATGATGGACCTGGAAAGATTTGGTATGGAAATAGTGGAGGGAAATCATCAAGCTCTCATTGTTAATATGGTAATCCAACAGACCTTACGAGAAAAGATTAAGACTGCATAGATGGAAGATGTAGAGCTAGTGAAGATTATGGGTAAGGTACAGAGTGGATTGAAACGGACTTTAACATCTCTGACGATGGAGTTTTGAGATTCCAAACCAGATTGTGTGTGCCCAATGAAAAAGATATCAAAAGAACAATCTTGGAATAAGCTCATCGATCTCTTTATATAGTGCATTCTGGAAGCACGAAAATGTATCGGGATTTGAGAGAGTCTTTTTGCTGGAATAACATGAAAAAGGAGATTACACAATTCATGGAATAGTGCCTTACTTGTCAGCAAGTAAATACTGAACATCAGAGACCAGCAGGACCACTGCAACCACTCCACATTCTCGAGTGGAAATGGGAGCACATCTGCATGGATTTTGTAATCAGGTTACCTCCAATACTCCATAGACAAACCGCCATCTGGGTGATTGTTGATCGTCTAACAAAGACTTCTCACTTTATTCCGATCAAAGTTAACTACTCTATGACCAAGCTTGCAGAGTTATATGTTCAAGAGATAGTTAGACTACATGGCATACCCGTGTCTATCATATCAAATCGAGATCCATGATTCACATCACAATTCTAGAAGAGTTTGCAAAGAGCCTTGGGGTCCCGACTTACTTTTAGCACGGTATTTCATCCTCAAACTGATGGAAAATCAAAGTGAACCATTCAAATATTGGAGGATATGCTGAGCGCCTGTGTAATGGATTTCAAAGGAAGTTAGATTCAATATATGTCGTTAGTTGAGTTTGCCTATAACAACAGTTATCAGTCCAACACAGAGATAGCACCGTATGAAGCATTATATGGTCGAAAGTGTTGATCCCCATTATATTGGGATGAGGTTGGCAAACGACGAATTTTAAGTCCTGAGATTATACAAAGGACCTCTAAGAAAATTAAGCTCATCTGAGACAAAATAAAAACTGCTCAAAGTCGGAAAATGAGCTATGCGGATATCGGTCGGCGTGAGTTGGAGTTTGAAATTGGGGATAATATATTTTTAAAATTCCCTCCAATGAATAGAATCACGAGGTTTGGGAAAAAGGGCAAACTAAGCCCAAGGTATATTGGACCATTCAAGGTATTGGAGAAGATTGGTCTAGTCGCTTACAAAATTTCCCTACCTCCTACACTGTCGATAATTCATGATGTATTCCATGTCTCAATGTTAAAGAAGTATGTTCCCGACCTTTCTCATGTGATAAGTTATAAGTCGTTAAAAGTTAGTGACACACTATCATATGAAGAAGTACCAATCCGGATTTTAGACAAAAAAGATCAAGAATTACGCACAAAGAAGATTTCATTAGTAAAAGTGTTCTGGCGCAACCATGACAAGGAGGAAGCATAATGGAAACTAGAAGCAGAAATACGCTAGAAATACCCACATCTTTTTTACGATAGTAAGATCGGATAAAAGCACAACATTATTACACGGTACTCATTTTAATTTTAGTAAATTTTGAGAACGAAATTTTTATGAGTAGAAGAGGATGTAATTACCCCAAAAATGTTGAATAATAATAATGGTCCTCAAAACGAAAGTATTTCTCTGTTAGGATCATTGATTCCATGTTTGATACCTAAGAAAAACCTTGTCTAAGTGAAGCTCAGAGACCATTGCGGCTCAATCGCACCCTGGAGGTTGGCCTAGTCAAAATGGAATTTCATAAGATAAATAGGGTAGACACCGCTTGTATACGTAAATAAGTACATATACATAAAGTAACGTTTTGACTGACATAATTTGTAAAAATATATGATAAAATAATAATAAAATAGGTACCCTATGCGGGACCCACATGATTGGGTGGGGCCTACACGAGTCTCGGACTTGAATTTGTTTCGGCATATCAACTCCGATCTTCATGCACCAAAAGTCTTTACATAATCCAAAGGTACCTACAAAGAGTTACAAATGAAGTGCGTTTTGAGTGCATGTGCTTGTCTAAGGGTTGAACCATTGGACATAAGTCGACCAATTCATTTCTATATCAATGTCCTTGTATACACTTCATAAATCTCGCATTATAGGTGATCATTCCCACATCTAGCGTGTGTGGGCCCCACAAAACCACGTGGGCCCACATGAGTCCCGAAGCTATGTGGGGCCCACAAGACCACGTAAGGCACACATGAATCTCGAAGTTATATGGGGCCATAAAATCGTGTAAGACATATTGGAGTTGTGTGGGGCCCACATGAGTCTCGAAACTATGCGGGGCCCACAAGAGTTTTGGACTCGAACTTACTTCTTCATTTATAATAAATAATAAAAATTTAATTAATGGTGACTCTAACTCTACTCATTCTACCGTTCACACTTTCTTCTCAAATAATATGCATAATAAATATATATATATATATATATATATATATAATTAAAGATAATAATAATAATAATAAGAAAGAAAAGGGAAGGAAAAAAAAAAAAAAAGAGGAGTGTCGGCAACCCAATTGCAAAACACATCACCCTACATCCCACATGTCATCCTATCTTCCACCAATAATTTGAAAATATTAAAATTAAAATTTCACCCCTCTCCCCATACTTTTGAAAATGCAATTTTTCTTTCCAAAATTTTCCTATAAATAGGAAGCTCTCAACCTTCATTTTTTACATAAATTTTCCAAAAGAAGAGAAAGATTAATGAGTGAAAAGATTAGTGGTGGAGGGAGAATTTTTGTTATAATTAAAATTCTCACGCATCCACTATTTCCAATCTCATTTTCAGAAATATTCATTGTAACCATCTCACAAGGTTAAGTAAGGATAAGTAAATTTGATTATGTTAAATTTTTATTTAAAATTTATATCCGAGTTTATTTGTAAGTAAATTTGGTTATGTTAGTTGTTTTCATAAAATTCTTCCGAGTTTATTTTTACACATATTTAATTATACCAGTTTTATTTTTAATATACTTGTGTTTATTTTTAAGTTAAGAAATGTTCTAAACCCTTCGGGTATTTTATAGTATTAATTTCTATTCAAGAAAATATTTTTAACACAAAAATTGTGTGGCGTGATTTTATTTCAACGTTACATATTTCACAAAAATATGAGTAAAAATGAGATTTTCATGATATTATTTTAATTGTGTAAATTATATAATAAGATGTTTTCAAAACCCCTTATGGCTCAGACGATACAAAAAATTACGAATGCTCGGTATCGTAACTTAAAGTTGAAACAGATTAGAGTGCACCCACACTATTTACAGAGTAGTTTTACATGGTAGTGGATTTCACCTGAGTGCATACCTAAGTCGGATTAAGGTTTAATAGGGAAAATCTCACTTAATGATGATGTACGTTGATTTAATTTGACCGGTCAGCCAGTTAAGTTTAGTTTTTGGACCACACAACCCAGTCATAGGGATAAACATGACTTACGGCTAACAGAAACATAACTTACGACTAACAGAAACATGACTTATGGCTAACAAAAACATGACTTACAGCTAACATGCCTAAGAGTGGTTTTTTACAATATATGTATATGCATATTTAATTACGTGTATAGAGTTATTGATGATTTGAAGAAAAAATATATGTTTATACGAAGAGAGTCATTCTTGTGCCTAAATGATGATCTAAAGGAAACGTATAAGGAAAAGTATATGGTTATTTAAATTTAACTATTATAGTTGATGGTAAAAGTTTTATGTAGAAAATTTTAAATTTACATTTATTTTAAAAACAATTTTAAAGTTATAATATTAAATATTATTTTACGAAATTATAAAAGCTCATTTTGTGCACACACTAATAATAATCTTATTTACTTACTGAGCGTCGTCTCACTCTAATTATATTTTATATTTCAAATAACTCTGGAGGACATATCGGAAATCAGACATAACAAGCATGCGGGCGGGTATAGAAAAAGAAAGTTTGATTAGAAATATTAGTATGATGCTAGATGATTATGTTTGTGTAATTTTTCTTCCTTTGGATTAAATGATTGTAATACAGTTAATTAATGCTCTGGTTTAATAATAATAGAGTTTATTTACTTTTGTTAGAAATCAATGGTAAAATGTAATCATCTCAGATCTTTCGGAGTTTGGGGTATTACAAAACCAATGAATTATACCAAAGATAAGTTTCCCTCAGCCCTTTGATTTCTCTGTATTTGTTTTATCTTTGTGAGATTCGATCGGATTCTTGTTTATATGTGATTGGATTCGAAGTTTGGTTTCACATTGGGTCTTGGGTGAGGTGAGTAACTCACTAAACACGGTGAGTTTGGGTTGATACTTGGGGCTTAGTCCACTTTTTGGGTCAGACCCTATTTGGGTAAAAAAAGATAAATGGGCCTAATTTATGGGTTTTAAAAAATAGGCATGGGCCTTAGTTAAAAGAAAATGGGGTTAGTTTTAAAAATGGGCCCAAGACCCTACATTAAAAAATGTGATTTTTAAAAAAAATAAAAAAATAAAAAAGTTGACCTAGGGCCACTGTTTTAAAAATGGGCCTTGAGTTTAAAAATTGGGCCTAAGCACTTTTATTCCAAAAATAAGCCATGGGGTGAAAAAAAAAAAAAAAAAAAGGTTCCTTGGGTCATTTGTTTATTTTCTTTTTTTAAAAAATGGGTTTAGTTTTTAAAATGGGCCACATGCCACTATTTTGGGTATTTGAAATTGGGCCAAGGCCCGTTAGTTTTGAAAAGAAGGTTTAGGTCTTTGAAAATAGGCCCTAAGCTCGTTCGTTTTTTTTTTTTTTCTAAGGGGGAGTTTGAAATAATGGACCAATGGATCGATGGACCGAGGTCCAAGTGAACCTGGGTCCTGGGTCAGGTCAACAGGTTCAAATCAACCCACGAGTCGGGTTAATGGGTTTGGTCAATGGGTTAGATCCAGACCCACAGGTCGAATTTGACTGATTTCAAAGTGTTTTTTATTTTTGTTTTGAATTAATATCGAACAAATAATACAGAAAAATATAGCTGTAAGCTAAAAAAAAAAACCCTCTATCTTCCACTCCTTCATTCTTTAAACATAATACTGATGCTTCCCTTTATTGTATAATGTTATTGCATCTTGAATTGCTATGCTTTGTGAATGACTCTTTTGATTGATTCTGATTGCTTTATGACATTATCTTTCTCACTATCTTGCTCTTTCTTTTATGTGATATTGCTTTTTTTTTTGTCCCCTATTACTCTTGCTTTCCCTGGACCTCAATTTATAGGCTCAAGGAGATATTTTATTTTAACCCTCAGCCAATTTTATTAACTATTAACCTCCAACTTGTTAATTTACTTTCTTTTTGTTCCTTGTGCAAGCGTGAAAGTGTGCCAGAACCACTAAAGTCCCAAGATTTTTACATTTATTTTAATTTTTGTTGCAAAAGTGTTGAATTGACATGTAAAATAAATAAGCATATCAATGGCATGATAATAAATGTATTAGATTAAATAGTGGACGAATATAATTTGCATTATCAATCTATTTGAGACCTATTACATATAATGAATTATATGATCTTCATTCTTATTTATTAATTATAGCCTTAAACATTTATGAGACAAATATACATTTATCGCGATCTCACATATCCATATTTATAAAGTGAAAGCCAAAAATTATGATGCCATAATGCTAAATTTGATTATTTGAAAAATTACCAAAAATGCTAGGCAAGATAGAGTATAAAAAATAAAGACCAAATCCAAAATAAAATAATGGCATATAGAAGAAAATAAGGTTGATTAAGAATAGATAACAATTAAAATTTATTATTAAGCCTATAAATACTAATATCAAATTATGCGGTCCATGTAAAATAAAATAAATGATTTGCAAATAAAAAACTAAATAATGAATTTAACGACATTACAAAGTGTGAACAATCATAAAAAAAGTCTTTTGTATCTGTGCATAAATAACAAGGTTAGTTTATAATATATCTCTCATGAAAAATCAATAGATACATTATTATTATTCAATAAGGTCATTATTATTATTATTATTATTATTATTATTATTATTATTATTATTATTATTATTATTCTCCTGGAAACTCCTGCCACCGACAAGCCCTTCGGACCTCCCGGTGCGGCACCAAACCCATAGGGCGGCAACCTTGCCCCTTGATGCACCTCCCATGTTAATTCAGATGCGGTCACGACTTCCGAGCGCCGATTGGACGTTCGTCAAGTCCGAGGCTAGGACCCATGTCAAGTTAGAGGTTATATTTCATCAAGACAAATAAATGATAGTCCATTATTTTTCTCAAATTTCTTCGCCTTATATTTGAAAACATAAATTTTAAAATTCAAATTATAATTTATATGAATTTAAATAATGCATAATTAAATTTCATCTAAATTCATATAAATTTAAATTTAAAACTTAAAATCCTCACTCCCAACACCATCTCAGTTCTCACTCCTTTAGAGTGCATTGTGAGGAGTTCAGAGTCTCCTCCTATAAGCATGTTATCATGACGTGCATCAACTAAGCTTTTAGATAAGAGTAAACGCGTAAATATACATACCATTGCTTGTGCGAATCTCCTACCCATATAAATAATTGGAAATCTGAAAGCAACTTGTGAAAATTTTTCTTCACTCTTTGTCACCAAATTGGAGAGGTATATTGAATTACGCAACCAAAACTCAAGAGCCCCCCAGCCCCTCCAATGAGTAGAATTGTTGACTTTTCTTTTAGGAATAACATAAAAAATTATCCCACAAAATAGAATTGAGGAAAAAAATTTATATGTTCCGAGATATAATGTAGACGTAGGTCACAGTGGATCGAACCACATAAGTCTCTGGTCTTGTATTGTGGTTGTATATTTTGCTTGTACGTTTGTTGCTCGTAGATCCACCCCCCAACAATGGCCTTATCTTGAAAATCACTGAAGCAATGTTTGAGAGCATAGATTTTAACTTTTGGATTTTTATTTGGATGGATTTGGATAATTTCAATATAATTTTATAACACATCTTATCCAAATCCTGTACAACTCTAAATCCAATGCCTCTTCATATATAATATAATTAATCTCAGCCATTTTTGTACTATCAACAAAAGTGTCGAGCAACATGATTTTTATCGATTTGTAAAGAAGTGTAACGAAGACTTAATCATATTGTGTTATCCAGTTAGGTTAAATTAGAAATGATATACAAACGTTGTTCTTAAAATTTTATATGTTATTCATATGAATGCATACAAGTCTTAACTTTAAGTGATTGAATATTAGAAATGGCAACATATGTAACGCACGTGCGCTACACTATTTCTTAAAAATATATAAATGCTTTTATCATTTCAAATTCTTATACTTAAAAAATTAATAATTAAATGATATTAATATTATGTTATTAATGTCCGTCCAGTCCCACATCGTCTCTATGAGCAGTTCCAAGGCCAGTATAAGATCCTCTTAGTTCTCTCTCCCTAACACGTAGGTTTTGAGGATGAACTCTCTAACATGGTATCAGAGTTGGGCCTTGACTGTTTGACTCATCCGTGGGTTGGACTTCTCCTCGTTGCATAACTCCTTTGTGAACTGAACTTCTTCTCGCCTCATTTTCTCTCATGAGCTCTCGTCGCCTCATTTCTCTAACATATCTTCTTAAAAATCTTGAAAATATTGTCAGCCAAACACTGATTACCAGTAATTGAAAATTTAAAAGAAGCTCGTTAAATATTTTCTTCATATTTTGTCAGCCAATGAATAAACAAAAAGCCCAAAAGCCCTGCTGGTGCCATATGCTTTCTTTCTTTAATTTAAAAGGAGAAAAGAAAAAGAAAGAAAAATTTATGCTATGATTGAGATTCACCACTAAATTTTTTGCAGCTGCAGCTTTTCCAGCTTTTCTTTTGGCATCTCTTGCACGTACGTTATTCAAAGTTATTATTTGTTTAAAAATAGTTTTTTTTTTTTTTTAACTTTACAATTATGTTAGTCCATATAATTGTAATTAGGAGAAAATTAGTGTTTTATACGAAAATTATTAACGGTGCATATGAGACTATGAATTTCAGAGTTTAAATTTAGATTTAAGTATAATTTTACATTACATCTTTTTCAAATCCAATACAACTCCAAATCTAAGGTTTCTTTAAACATAAGATAAAAGGATTTTGAATGCTAACTATGAAAAATTAAAGTTTGAGAATACTAATTAAAGTTTGAGAATACTAATCTAGTCTTCTAACTCGCAAGATCCCATATGTTTCCTGCATTCACCTATAAACTAAAAATAATATAAATAAGAGAGAGAGAGAGAGAGAGAGAGAGAGAGAGAGAGAGAGAGAGAGAGAGAGAGAGAGCCTAAAATCTATAATGTAAAAGAGGGTTGCCAACTCTTGTTTTCCACAATTATATTAGAAAATTAATAACTTAATATGAAAAAAAAGTTCACATGTAAATAGAAGTGAGGGTTCAGTTAATTCGATTAATTAACTGAAAAATTTTGGTAAAAAAATCTTAATAATCGAATTGATCGAAATTTTATATTTAATCGAATCAAATTTCGATTAAATCAGTTAACCGATTTAATATATATATATATATATATTAAATATAAAATTTATATATATATATATATATATAATATAAATAATACTCATAACATATATAAAATTTTAATAAAATTTTCAAAATTTCAAAAAAATTCATACCCACCACCCACACTACATGGGTATGCAATAATGAACAAAGGCCACCACCAAGGATGCAGCGGCAGCCGCAGCATTTGAATCATACAGGCCAACCCATATCATGCAAAAGGGGATTCTCTCTCTCTCTCTCTGCCACAGCATTTGAATCATACAGGCCAACCCATATCATGCAGAAGGGGCTTCTCTCTCTCACTCTCTCTCTCTCCACAGCATAAGATGGACCTGCCCCATTTAAGGCCCACCACCTATCAATGTCTGCTGAAAAGTGAAAGTCTTTGTACCATAGTGTTATTCCAAAAGAGCTTGAAAATTGCTGCTGCAAACCCCAATCAAAGAATAGAAGTTGAGAACAGCCCATGTGGGCGTTTTAAGCATATATCTTAGTTGACAAAAGACAATTATAATACAAGTAGGGAAGAGGGCAACCATCCATTTCATTTGCTAGGTGCTTCAAAAATTTCAATGGAATCTCTTACAGGTTTTGTGCTTTTTCATTGTTCACCATCCCTTTTTCCTTTCCTTTCCTTTCATGACTATTTTTAAAAGAGTAATGATGCTCCGATCCTCATTTTTGTTGTTTGAAAAAAAATAATCAATACATCTATGCTCCCATCGAATCACGATTGTGTGTACGATCTTATCTTTTTAATTTAATATGGTTCAAGTTGAAAAAAAAATTACGAATAGAATTTGTTTTTCATGCTTCACCGGAGAGTAACCAAAGAAAATATATAGAAAATTAACTAATTGTAAACCATGAAGGGAGTGTATCAATTATGACAATCCTCTTATCAGTCATTAGGAAATAAGTTAATTAGATTGTTGTCAAAATTTGCCCAACCAATCGAATTTAAAATCGTGTGGTTGAAATAAATAAGCACAATCTACAATTGCATGAGGATCCAACATAATTAATTTTATCAAATATGATTTGATAAGGTAACCAGGTATGAAGAATACTAAGTATTTTAATGCAGTATAGATTGTGTTTTTAGGGAGATAAATGTTATGATTTGTGTGGATCCCACTTCACTTGGATGCTCTGTTTGCATTGACCTTTGTGCAGGGAGACAGATGACGAAAAGGGTGAAGAGGGTGACAATGGATGTGTGGGTGGGTGGGTGTGATGGGATGAAAGCTACAACACATTCATGGCAAAATTGCAAAATGGACATCAGCAAAAGAGTCCCTTTTTTTTTTTTTTTTTTGAAGCAATAGCATAATATTCATTAATAATAAAGGTTGCCTTTAACGTAGGATGTGTCTCCCACAGAATATCTTTAGATAGCAAGAGTTCGAAGAGATGATCCAACTAAAAATTCGTCACATTTTTTCGTGACAGATGTAGCGAATAAGACCATTATAATTTCTCATCATATAAATATCTTTCAATACAATAGAATTATTTTGATCAACATAATTACTTTATTAGTGTCGAGAATTAAATTTTTTACATCTGTGAGATGTGATCACATAAAACTCAGTCCATCCCTGATTAATTGTATAATTCAAGTATTCTCTAATTGTGCATGCTTCAACTTGGCATGAAGAACTTGGCGAGAATTACTTTGAGTTTTTTCCTGTTTTATTTTTATTTTAAAATAATATATTAAATAATACCCTATTTGGGAAATTATTTCTCAAAATAACTTTGACGTAATCTTGCTACTTGGTCCAACAAGATTTAAAGGGTTAGGGCAATTGGGATGATGACACATGGCAAACAAATCTCGCTGGACCATCCAGCGAGATTTTCCTGAAAATCAGAGCGAGGTGTTTGCATGCAAAATCAAAATGCAGGGGGTGGCATGACAGGAAAATTAATAATTTAAAAAGTTTGTGAGCACAAAATGTACAATACACACTCATAGCATGCACCTTCGGTGAAGGGGTTCCTCACAGCATGCACCTCTGACTTCTGCCACTTCCTTGCTCTGCCCCCTCCAACTTTGCTCCGCGTTTTCCTAATGACCCATTTTTTGTACCATACTACCCTTATTTTCTACCCCTGTTTCCCCCGCCCCTTAATAATTTTATTAACATAAAAAATAATAATTTTATTTTTTATTTAAACACAAAAATTTAATATTAATTAAAAGTGAAAAAATTACAAATTTTTTATTTTTTAAAATATTTTTTGAGTCATAGGATAAAAAAAAAAAAAAAAGCAAGAGGAGGTGAATGGGGAAATGATTTTATTAACAAACTGGTTTTAGGATTGAGACAAAGCAAAGTTAGGGTTTTTGACTTTGTTAAAAAAAAAACTAAGCATTTTCTGTATAACACCAAAATAGTTATGTATTACGGATTTTGAATGAATATGAAAATTTTAATTTATGTATTACAGATTTTGAATAAAGAGAAAATTTTTTAATTATAAAATTTAACCTGTGTTTATTTATTTTTAAATAAATTTAAAACTACTAATAACAAATTTTTTTTAAAAAAATTATGCATTACAAAATTTGAATAAAAAAATAACTAATTTTATATAAATAATAATAATTAAATTTATTAATTATTAATTTTCCTGTCATTTCTCCTCTCAGCCCACCTGTTTGCATGCATGCAACCCTTTTTAAATTATAATATGTTAATTAATAAATTTAATTAATTTTCCTGTCATGTCGCCCCGTAGAATGGCGATGGGTGAGGAGTAAGTGATGAGTGAGGAGTGATGAGTGATAATGTTAGCTTTGGTGTATTCCCAAAAGGGGGGTGAATTGGAAATTTAAAAATTTCTCCCTTAGGTTCAACTAGTTCAGCAATAGTATATTCACAACTTAGGGTCTGTCTATACAATTTCAAATGCGCAAATAAATAAGACGTGCGGAAATTAAATCATGTGCAGCATTCACAATATACCATACACATGCAGTTAATAAATTACGGAAAAATAAAATGCACACACGATATGTTATCGGGGTTCGGCCAACTGTACCTATGTCCCCGCCTTGGCTACACCAATATAAGGATTCCATTACAGCTCACTTAAACGAATGGAGCGGCACCGGTTACAACCAGGTTAATTAGCGGGGCTAACCTCAATCTACATCTTACTAGGATTAAGCACCTAACTTTCTTAACTGGGTTTAAACCAATTTAGGACTATTCAACATGACTAGTCTCTCTTTTCAGGCCCACGCCTAGAATACAACCAATGATATAAAATTTACGTACAAATAAATGCTTCTTACACAAGTTGATATGTACCACTACGCACAATATAATCAATGCGCCTCAATGATATATGAACTATAAGCTCGGTGCTCTAACATGTGCTAGACACTCAAATAAGTATAGATAATCAATATAGATCAAGAGTGTATATATCAAAGCAAGATTTGAAACACAGTATATGAATATCACAAAATCAAATCAAGGTTTCAAATATGCTTAACAAGATGATTCAAAAAAACTCAACAAGATGTTCTCAATATACTAAGCACAAGGAGTGTTTGAATGCAAGTTTTGAAAATGATTTTGCACACAAAATATAGGCTTAGGTGTCTTGCAATGACGATGCAAGAACCACAGCCTTCTAAGTCTTCCCACTCAAGATTTATCAAATAAAATTGGTGGAAGAACTTAATGTTATACTGTAACGACCCAGAAAATATTCATATTCAAATATTAAAGAGAAAGGAAAATAAAAACAGGAACAAAAAGAGGCAGTAGACTTTGTCGACGAACGTGGAGCGTTCGTCGACGACATCACATTTTGGAGATAATAATAATATCAAGGAATTGTCAGAACTCGTCGACGAATACACAACTTCGTTGACGAGTGCATAAGGAAACTCGTCGACGAATACAGGGTCTTGTCGACGAGTACATAAGGAAATTCTTCAACGAATACAGGGCATCGTCGATGAGAAAATACCGAGAGGGGTTATGGAGTAGCCTGAATTTCGTCAACGAATACAAGGACTCGTCGACAAATTTATTAAAAGACTCGTCGACGAGGTGATGTGTCTCATCGACGAATCTGGCAATATAAATACCTAAAAATCGGGATTTTTATCCATTTACTAGTGCCTCACTCTCTCTCTCTTTCTCTACAACTTTCTCTCCCTTCTCTCTTCGATTCTGACCCTACCAGTCATCGGATTGACGATCCAAAGCTACCACGACGCTCCTGGTGGAATTCTCTACAAGTTTGCTGGAGTGGATCGTCGGGAAAATGAAGTTGGATTTCATCCCAAATCTAGGGTAAGGTCTTTTATTCAGTTTTTGACTACTTGACAGTTATAGGAAATGATGTAGACTAAGAAATACTGATATTTTGTTCTGGGGGATTATATTTTCAGGATGTTGAATTAGGAATCCTGCGGATATAAAGCCAGAATTTTTAAGGGGCTTTCCAAAATTAAAGTAAGGGAAATATGTTATGTTAGGAGTTTCCATAATGTTATTAGAGATTTCAACGACACATGTTTATTCCAGTTTATTATACAGTATTTACAAATTATGAGTTTAAATACTTGTGTGGCCTAAGTAGACTTTTATGTGACAATGCAATTTATATAGCTTTTATAATATATATATATATATATATATATATATATCATACTATACTGAATGTATGAAAGTAGACAATATGTACAGTTTACATAGTTTTTCCCAGTGTATGGGAGTTATACAGAATATGCAGAGACAGATATATATTCACAGAAAATTTTACAGAGAATTGTACATGCAAACACAGCTTTTATACGAATAGTTTCATGAAACAGAGATACATATATATATATATATATATATATATATATATATATACACACACACACACACACACATATACATGTATACAGTGTTATTCAGATTAGTATTTATATCACAGCTTTATATAGAATAGTATATACAGAGTTTAGTATGTCATGTTTCCTATTACCATAACATACAAAGTATATAAACAGAGAATATAGACAGTGATACAGACAGTTATATATATATATAGCAGATACAGTATACAGAGTTTATAGTATTTACAGTACAGAAAGATAGCATGAGGGTAATTTTGGAAACATGGGGAAAACAGTAAATGAGTATATATGTATATATGTATATAGTATCAAATCCCTGTGGAAAGATTACAGACAGATACAGTATAGATATAGATTACAGAGCACGGTACCGTTGCTCTCAGATAGTGTGTGGGTACCGTCTAACTGTGCTCATAGAGGATGCAGCTCCCCAGTACGCTGGGTAGAGGGGGCCAGTTAGACGAGGTAGTAGCCAGTCCCGTGCCTAGGAGAGGATGCAGTTTGGCCGGACTGAGGTAGTGTAAAGTATATTGACTTATCTGGAGGGCCAACCAGATAAAGTCTCGCCTATGGGCCGCACAACCCTGTCATGAGGGGTCAAATCATGACGTATAGAGTCCTAGGGATAAAGTATAGATATGTAAATGTATACAATTTTACAGAATATGATGAGTATAGTATGATATTATCAGTATGAAAAGTAGAAAATACAGACGATACAATATATTTTAAATTGAGAAAGAAAAATATGTTTTACAGATGATTTATTGCATTACAGTTTAGTACTAATTTTTTAAGTATTCTTAACTTAGTTGCCACACACTAATAATAGCATATTTCCACTTACTGAGCATCCACTCACCCCATTACTCTAACATTTTTCAGGTGAGCCAGTTAGGCGAGCAGATCAGGCTCGTGGATAGAGAAAGTATTTGATCACCCTGGTTTAGGGTGAGTTTTTGACAAAGTTGGGTATATTTTGAGTTGATGATGATAGAAGGGCATTTTTGTATGGCTATGGTTGTAGACACTGGATTCTGGTGTTGTTTTGTATATATATGTAAATGATTGTATGATTTGTGTTTCCGCTGCTTAGGTATGAATGTTGATACACAGATATATATATATTTAAAAAAAAAATGGTAAGAATTTTGAGGTCGTTACATATACTCTCAAATAAAATCAACCAAATAATATAGCAAATGAGAGTACTAGCTAGGAAGATTAAGCACAATATCTTTTGAAATACTCACAACACTTAAAAGATCAAGAAGAATGGAGTGTATGAGTGTTTGAGAGTAGTATATGCTAAAAAGGGATTTTTGAATTTGAGAAAATTTTGGCCTTAATCAATACAAGTAGGCGTTTAGTATATATGGCCTTAAACAATGAAAATTATAATACAAGTAGGGAAGAGGGTCGTTTAGAATGATGCTCCGACCCTCATTTTTAAAAGAGTAATGATGCCCCGACCCTCATTTTCGTTTAGAATGGTTAACCCATGTGGGCGTTTTAAGCATATATCTTAGTTGAGAAAAGAAAATTATAATACAAGTAGGGAAGAGGGCAACCATCCATTTCATTTGTTAGGTGCTTCAAAAATTTCAATGGAATCTCTTATAGGTTTTGTCCTTTTTCATTGTTCGCCTTTTTTCTTTCCTTTCATGGCTATTTTTAAAAGAGTAATGATGCCCCGACCCTCATTTTTGTTGTTTGAAAAAAAATAATCAATACATCTATCCTCGCATCGCATCATTGTCTGGACAAACTTATCTTTTTAATTTAATATGGTTCAAATTGAAAAAAAAAAATTATGAATAGAATATATTTTTTTTCTTGCATCACCAATGAATAACCGAAGAAAATATATAGAAGATTAATATTTTATCCTAATTCTTCTATCACACTATTTGTAAGCCGTGAAGGGAGTGTATCAATTATGGCAATCCTCTTATCAGTCATTAGAAAATAAGTTAATTAGATTGTTGTCAAAATTCGCCCAACCAATCGAATTCTAAAAGCGTGTGATTAAAATAAATAAACACAATCTAAAATTGCATGAGTATCCAGCATAATTGATTGTATCGAATATGATTTGATAAGGTAATCAGATATGAAGAATAGTAAGTATTTTAATGTAGTATAGATTGTGTTTTTAGGGAGATAAATGTTATGATTTGTGTTTAGCAATTAATGTGGCGATGGATCCCACTTCACTTGCTGCTTTGTATACATTGACCTTTATGCAGGGAGACAGATGACGAAAAGGGAGAAGAGGGTGACAATGGAAGTGTGGGTGGGTGTGATGGGGATGAAAGCTACAACACATTCATGGCAAAATTGCAAAATGGACATCAGCAAAAGAGTCCTTTTTTTTTGAAGCAATAGCATAATATTCATTAATAATAAAGGTTGCGTTTAACATAGGATGTGTCTCCCTCAGAATATCTTTAGATAGCAAGAGTTCAAAGAGATGATCCAACTAAAAATTCGTCACACTTTTTCGTGATAGATGTAGCGAATAAGACCATTATAATTTCTCATCATATAAACATCTTTCAATACAATAGAATTATTTTGATCAACATAGTTACT
Source organism: Malania oleifera (assembly GCF_029873635.1). Taxonomy (NCBI): domain Eukaryota; kingdom Viridiplantae; phylum Streptophyta; class Magnoliopsida; order Santalales; family Ximeniaceae; genus Malania; species Malania oleifera. The sequence continues at coordinate 79,909,678 of NC_080423.1, read as the reverse complement.
TTATTAGTGTGAAAGCTCAAATATTTGGAGAATTGCTACCTTACCTTAAACATAGGTATAGGCGTGTATTTATCGAGATGTAAAACATATTCTTGTTACAACTGAAACATGAAAAGATAGGAACAGAGGAATACATTTGAATTTAAATATTTGAATTTAAACCAATTACATATTTAAAGAACATATCAAGAATTCTGAAAAATATTTGAACTAATCTTCATGTAACTGCATATCAAGAATCCTGGAAAATATTTGAACTGATCTTCATGATCTTCGTGTAACTGCTTTGTGAAGAACCGCTGGTTGTTGCTGTGGATAAGTCTCTAACACGCCCCCTCAAGCTTAACTGTGCAGATGCAATGTTCAGCTTGTCACGAAGAAGAGAGAACCGAGAGGAAGATAGGGGCTTGGTAAAGATATCAGCGATCTCATCTTTGGTAGAAATGAAGCGGATGTCTAATATACCACGAGCAACCATATCTCGAACAAAATGAAAATCTATCTCAACATGTTTAGTTTGAGCATGAAAAACTAGATTTGAGGATAAATATATGGCACCAATATTGTCACACCAAAGAATTGGAGTTGTAGAGGGAAGCATCTCAAGTTCAGTCAGAAGAGAACATAATCATGTGATCTCAACCGCGGTATTTGCTAATGCTTTATATTCAGCTTCGGTGCTTGAGCGAGCTACAGTAGCTTGCTTCTTACAAGTCCAAGAAATTAGATTGCCCCCAAGAAAAACATAGTAGCCACCTGTGGAGCGTCAATCATCCCTACTTCCAGCCCAATCCGCATTGAAGTAGGCTTGTAGTGAAAGGGAGTGCGACTTGTGAAATTGGAGACCAAAATCCACGGTGTGCTTGAGGTAGCGCAACAAGCGCTTGGTTGACTGCCAATGGAGGATTGTGGGCTTGTGAAGAAACTGAGAGAGCTTGTTTACTGTGAATGCTATATCTGGCCTAGTGATGCAAAGATATTGAAGAGCACCAATAGTGCTTCTATAACGTGTTGGGTCTGAAAATGCTTCACCTTCATAAACCAAGAGTGTTGTTGTTGTGGCCATAGGAGTCTGAACCGGTTTTGCTTCTAGCATATCGGTACATTTCAGGATATCCATGATATATCGATGCTGAGATAGAATGAAGCCCTTGGAATTTTGAATCATTTCAACACCAAGAAAAAAATGTAAAGGACCCAAATTTTTAACAGCAAAGTCATTGTGTAAAGCGGATAGAAAATCATCAATAGCCGACCTTTTATTGCTTGTGATGAGAATATCATCCACATATATAAGCATAAATATTCTGATCATGGAAGATGTATAAACAAACAAGGAAGTGTCGGATCGAGTACCTTTAAAACCAAGAGCAAGAAGCTTGTTATTGAGTATAGCAAACCAAGCCCGGGGGGCTTGTTTGAGACCATACAAAGCTTTTTGTAATTTACATACATGGTTTGGGTATTGGGGATGACGAAAACCAAGGGGCTGAGACATATATACTTCCTCTAATAAATTCCCATGTAAGAAGGCATTTTGAATATCAATTTGATGAATAGCCCAACCTGCCGAGATAGCTAAGGAAAGAACAATATGTACCATTGTAGGCTTGAAAACAGGGCTAAATGTTTCACCAAAATTAATACCTAGTTGTTGGTGATAGCCTTTGGTGACAAGACGCGCTTTATAGCGTTTGATAGTACCATCCGCATTTCTTTTGATTCGAAACACCCATTTGGAGCCAATTATGTTAGAAGCTGAATCAGGAGGAACCAGTGTCCATGTTTGATTATGAAGCAATGCATCAAATTCAACGTTCATTGCTTGGCGCCATAGTGGATCTTTGATGGTTGTGGTATAACAGGTAGGCTCGGTAGGCTGTTGGGATGATTCGGTAAGGAGAGCTCTTGGGATTGGGTATCAGATCATGTCTTTAGGAAGATGCTTGGGTTTTTGGATATTATTTTTGGACCGGGTGATCATTGGGTGTACTGAGGATATTTGGGCATCAGTGGTGGATGGAGAAGAGGTTGGGTTTTTTGGAATAAAATTATCGAACTTTTCTGAGTTTTCTGAGTGTAGAGAAGAGGTTGGGTTGGTGGCATGAGGTGAGGTTACGGAGAGCTCTAGACTGAGTGTGTTTGTTTTTCTTGGGAGCTGGCTGTGGTGAGGAGTGTCTGTATGGTCCATTGAGGGATGACTTTGAGGAGCTGCTGCTATCGAGACCCTTGTATCCGATAGACTCAGAAGATGACCATGATGGAATTGAGATGGAGGAGAGTGGCATACTATGCTATTTTTGAAAGGAAAATTAAATTCATCAAATTGCACATCACGGGAGATATAAACACGGCGAGAGGGAACGTGAAGACACTAATATCCTTTGTGTAAAGGACTATATCCGAGGAAAACACACAGGAGAGAACGAGGTTGGAATTTGTTTGCATTGTATGGCCGGAGGTTAGGCCAACAAGTGCAACCAAATATCTTGAGGAAAGTGTAGTCGAGTGGTGATTTGAAAAGAACCTCATATGGGTTACAATTTTAAAGTGTGGGAGTGGGCATTCTATTAATCAAGTAATAGGCCGTGAGAAAGGCATCGTCCCAAAAATGTTAAGGAACATTTGCTTGGGATAACAAGGCAAGGCCTGTCTCCACTATGTGGCGATGTTTGCACTCAATAGCACCATTTTGTTGGTGCATATGAGGGCAAGAAATATGATGAATGATACCTTGATCTTGAAAAATTTTATGAAGCGAGCGATATTCACCACCCCAATCAGATTGCACAGCTTTGATTTTGGTATTAAGATATCGTTCAACATATGATTGAAATTTGAGAAAAATACGACTAACCTCACTTTTTAAAGGAATGGGATAAAGCCATGAATATTTGCTAAATGCATCCACAAAAGAAACATAATATTTATTGCCAGTGTTTGAACAAATAGGAGCAGGACCCCATACATCGGTATAAATCAATGCTAAAGGCTCTGTAACTTGAGTTAAAGAAGTGGAAAAGGGTAATTGCCGACTCTTTGAATGCAAGCAAGCAGAGCATTTTTGAGAGATGGAGGGGCGATGTACTGGGACTTGCATTTGACGAAGGATGCGATGAACAATTTGAAACAAAGGATGACCCATACGAGCATGCCATAAGGAGAGAGTGGAGTGTTCACTTGAGAAAGCAGACGGAACACTTTTATTTTTGGTGGCGGAAATTTGATAGAGTCCATGGTTACTCGGGCCTTGGAGCAGTAGCTTCCCCGTAGCTCGATCCTTCAAAAGAAAATAAGATGGGTGGAATTCAAAAAATGTATTAGTATCTTTGGTGAAGCGCTGGACAGAGAGCAGATTTTTGCAAATATGGGGAACATGTAACACATTATTGAGTTGAATTTTAAGTGAGGGAGTGGAAATTTGAGTGGTTCCAATATGATGAATAGGAAGATCATTACCATTGCCTACACGAATTGTGTCAAATCCTGAGTATTCTTCAGCTTTAATATTCAGATTGGTAAGTTCTGAAGTAAGATGATGTGTAGCACCTGAGTTCGGGTACCAAGTTGCATCAGTTGAATTTTGGGAAGTTGATACATATGCTTGGCCTTGAGATGAGTCCCGTTGGTACAATTCATCATACCTGTAATAACAGTCCAACGCCACATGAACCGTTTTGTTGCAAATTTGGCAAATGGGACGAGAGTTGTTGGAAGAGGATGAAGAACTTCGACCACGCCCCTTGCCTCGGTTGTTCCGAGATGGTGAGTTCTGATAATTGCCTCGTCCATTGTGGCTTGGAGAGCCGCAGTGATTGCCATGACCACCATGATTTGTGGTATTGCGGGATGTGAAATTGGCATTGGCGACAGTTAAATCAACTGTGGCTTGATGCTGCTCTAATTGCTTTTCATGAGCAAGGAGATGACCATAGAGGTCTTCAATGGAAAGAGGTTCAACTCTAGTGGTAACAGATGTGACAAAGGAGTCATAATCCGGTCCAAGGTCTGCAAGAAGAAAAGAAACAAGCTCATAATTGTTTAATGGTTGATCAATAGCAGCAAGGGTATCTGTGAGGTTGGTAAATTGCTGAAAATAATCAGCAAGTAAGAGGTTGGCTTTTTTGAGAGTAGTGAGCTGAAAGTGTATATTGGTGATCCGGGCATGAGAGGTGGAGGAAAACATGCGTTCTAGTGCAAGCCATATTTCGCGCGAGGTGGTGCACTTAACTACATGAGATAAAATTTTTTCCGTAAGGGAGGAAGTAAGGACACTCAGGATGAGTTGATCTTGAAGGTGCCAAGAGTGGAAGGCAGGATTGGAATGATTTGGGTTGAGTTGTCACTTTCAGAAATATGAGTGTGTGGTGCCGGTAGTGAGTCATCAACATGGCCGAATAAAATGAGTGCCTTTAAGGTAGGGAACAATTTGGGCACGCCAGAGTAAGTAGTTGTCACGACTTAGCTTGATGGTGATAAAGGAGTGAGGAGTAAGAGAGGTGGGTGGGGATGGAACGAGAGCAGAGGTGGAGGAGGCCATTGGGATCAGACGTTGGTCACTTAGGCTCTGATACCATGTGAAAGCTTAAATATTTGGAGAATTGCTGCCTTACCTTAAACACAGGTATAGGCGTGTATTTATAGAGATGTAAAACATATTCTTGTTACAACTGAATCATGAAAAGATAGGAACAGAGGAATACATTTGAATTTAAACCAATTACATATCTAAACAACATATCAAGAATCCTGAAAAATATTTGAACTGATCTTCGTGTAACTGCATATCAGTAATCTTGGGAAATATTTGAACTGATCTTCCTGTAACTGCTTTGTGAAGAACCGCTAGTTGTTGTTGTGGATAAGTCTCTAATAATTAGTGTCGAGAATTAAATTTTTTACATCTGTGAAATGTGATCACATAAAAAGCAGTCCATCCCTAATTAATTGTATAATTCAAGTATTCTCTAATTGTGCATGCTTCAACTTGGCATGAAGAACTTGGGGAGAATTACTTTGAGTTTTTTCCCGTTTTATCTTTATTTTAAAATAATATATTGAATAATACTCTGTTTGGAAAATTATTTCTCAAAACTCTGACGTAATCTCACTGTTTGGTCCAACGAGGACCAAGCAGCGAGATTTAAAGGGTCAGGGCAGTTGGGACGATGACACATGACAAAAAAATCTCGTTAAACCATCCAGCAAGATTTACTTGAAAATCAGAACAGGATGTTTGCATGCAAATCGAAATGTAGGGGGCGGCATGATAGGAAAATTAATAATTTAACAAGTTTGTGAGCACAGAATGTACAGTACACACTCACAGCATGCACCTTTTGCAAAGGGGTTCCTCACAGCATGCACCTCTGACTTCTGCCACTTCCGAGCTCTGCCCCCTCCACCTCTACTCTAGGTTTTCCTTATGACCCATTTTTTGTACCATACTACCCTTGTTTTCTACCCCTATTTCCCCCGCCCTTTACTAATTTTATTAGCATTAAAAATAATAATTTTATTTTTTATTTAAACACAAAAATTGAATATTAATTAAAAGTGAAAAAATTACAAATTTTTTATTTTTTAAAATATTTTTTGAGTCATGCGAATAAAAAAAAAACAAGAGGAAGAGGAGGAGGTGAATGGGGAAATGGTTTTATTATCAAACTGGTTTTAGGATTGAGACAACGTAAAGTTAGGGTCTTTGACTTTGTTAAAAAAAGCAAGTATTTTCTGTATAACCCCAAAAAAGTTCTGTATTACAGATTTTGAATGAATAGGAAAATTTTAATTTATGTATTACGGATTTTGAATAAATAAGAAAATTTTAATCTATAAAATTATACAATTTTTAATTATAAAATTTAACCTGTGTTTATTTATTTTTAAATAAATTTAAAACTACTAATAACAAAATTTTAAAAAAAAAATTATGCATTACAAATTTTGAATAAAAAATAACTAATTTTATGTAAAATAATAAGAATAATAATTAAATTTATTAATTATTAATTTTCTTATCATTTCCCCTCTCAGTCCACCTATTTGCATGCATGCATGGAACCCTTTTTAAATTATAATATGCAAACTAATAATTAGTAAATTTAATTAATTTTCCTATCATGCCGCCCCCTAGAATGGTGATGGGTGAGGAGTGAGTGATGAGTGATGAGTTAGATTTATTTATTTCCAGCTAGATCGTTGGGACCTAGCAGAAGTTAGAGATGGAGGGGGCAGAGCAGGGAAGTGGCAGAAATCAGAGGTGCATGCTGTGAGTGTGTACTGTACATTCTGTGCTCACAAACTTTTTAAATTATTAATTTTCTGTCATGCCGCCCCATGCATTTCAATTTGCATGCAAACGCCCTGCTCTGATTTTCAGGCAAATATTGTTGGATGGTCCAGCGAGATTTGCTTGCCACGTGTCAATATCCCAACTACCCTAACCCTTTAAATCTCACTGCTTGGTCCAACGATATTTGTTTAAATCTCATTGGACCAAGCAGCGAGATTACGTTAGAGTCATTTTGGGAAATAATTTTCCAAACAGGGTATTATTTAATATATTATTTAAAATAAAGATAAAATGGGAAAAAACCCAAATTACTTTCCATAGAAAGTTACTCTCATCTTTAGCAAACTCCAAAAAATTTTAAAGAGTTAAAAAAATTAAAAGTTAAAGTTAAAAAAATGAACTTACTTTCCTAATGGTTGGAGGGTCAGATGTCAATGTCAAATAATGCAAGAAAGTTTTAAGAGTTTGTTTCCATTTTTAGTTTTATTTTATTTAAAAATATTTTAAGAAAAGTTAGGAAAAATTTTATTTCCTCATTTGATGGGTCCTAAAAATTGTTGGACTGTCCATTATTTTTTAAACTAAAGATGTGATGGGAATCAACATACCTTATATATCCCTTTTACTGATATGATGACACATGGACAATCTCCCAATGTTCACTCCTTTGCTGACATGGTGACATGTGGACGACCTCCAGATATCTACTATTATTTATATCTGTTTTGCAGGAGCACATGCGATCAATTGAAAATCTTCTACTTCTTTGATGGAAGACTTTTTTGATGTGGAGATTTTGTTATTGTGCTAATTTATATTTTTCGTGGATATGTTATCTCTTGATTATTAGGTGCTTGAAGACCATGCTTGAAGACCCAAGTGAAGTATTGAAGTAAAGTCCAACTCAAAACTCATGTGGGCCCCACATGACTCCAATGGGCCCCACGCGATTTGGCCTTCCTTTTGGAATATGTTTAAATTTCAAATTTGAATTGTAATAATGCAAGATAACTAAGCTTGACTTGTGTGCTTATGAGTTGGAGTTCCTTATTTTTTTAGTAAGTATTAATTATGTTAGGTTAATAATTGTTGAAAGTTATTGAGAGTTGTTGTTGAAAGTTGTTGAAAGTTATTGAGAGTTGCTGAGTGTTTAATGCTTTTTTTTTAGGCTAAGCTTATAAATAGCCTTCTTATTATAAGAACAACATATGAAGTTGAAGTTGAATATTGAAGAAGCATCTCTTTGCTTGAGCTTGTAAAACTTGTCCCTCTCCTTGTGAGTGAGTAGTGTGAGGCTACGACGATCTCTCCGGAGATCAAGTAGTGAGAGAACATTAAACTATCTGTTAGCTTTGGTGTATTCCCAAAAGGGGGGGGGGGTGAATTGGAATTTTAAAACTTATTCCTAGGTTAAATAAGATGTTAGTAGAATATCACAACCTAGGGTCTTTTATATGCAATTCCAAATGCGCAGATAAATATAATATGCAAAAATTTAAATCATGCACATCATTCACACTATAACATATATGTGCGGTAAATATAAAGTGCAAAAATATAAATAGACACACGATATGTTATCAGGGTTCGTCCAACTGTGCCTACGTCCGTGCCTCTAGCTCGCAAGCCTGAGGATTCCACTAATGCTCACTTAATGGGTGGAGCGACACCTAATACAACCAAGTCAATTATCACAGGGCTAATCTCAACCTTTATAAATTCTCCTTACGGGGTGGAGAAGGCCCTAACAATCCTTACGGGCTAGATTACCGCCCCCTCAAGCGATGCCTGGAATACAACCGAATCACAATACAAACTGTGTACAATATAGTGCTTCTTTGATAAGCAGATATGTACCAATACAAATCAATCAAATGCACATTAACTATATAGGTAAATGTAAGCTCAGTGATGTGTATTTTTGTGCAAGTCTTACTCAATAAGATATGATCACAAGAATGCTCAAGAATGTTCTAATCAAGCTATTTCTTTGAAACAAGTCATATCAAATCTCAATAATGAATCACAGTATCAAAGATGCTGCAACAATCTTTAAAACAACTCAAAAATATTTTCTTCAATGTAATATGCTCAAGAGTTGTTTGAAAGAATAATATAGCTTGTTAAAAATATTTTGCACAACAAAATCAAGCTATATGAATCTTCGCAATGACAATGCAAAGATCCTTAAGCTAATGAGTTTTTCCTAACACTAGATTTATCAAATAAAAATCTGTGGGAAAACTCTTGCTTGACTCCCCAAAAATAATATCAAACAATCAACTAAACAAATGGGAATATTAGCACTATCTAATAAACACAAGAACAATCAATAAACTCTCACAATATCAAGATGTATTAAGGGAATGAATATTTGAGAGTATTTTGGCCAAAATGAAATTTTGAGATAGAGAGGATTTTTTCTAATGATTTTGGCTAATCTCATACTAATCTTCACAAATAAACCCATATTTATAGACAAGGTAAAAAATATAACTGTTTGGGCCCTTCTGGGTATTCTTAGAAAAGTCTAAAATGCTTAGGAAATATTAATCCCAAATTAACCCATGTTTACCTCGGGTAAATTAATTTTTACCCGACAAGGTTCGGGTGGCTGAACTTAGGTTTGGTCGCCCGAACAGACACATTTTTAAAAACCCTCAAAAATGGTTCGGCAGCCCGAGTTTTGGTGTGGTAGCCCGAACAAAAGTTAGTAGCATTTTTTTGGGTGCTCGGGTCTGGGATCGGTAGCCCGAACACAAGAGTTCAATTGCCTGGGGCATGATTTGAACTAAAAGGCTTGGCAGCCTGAGTTGCTGAAATGTCTTTTTCAAAGGGTTCGGGCGGCCGAGGGAGATAGGGTCAAAATAGGTTCGGTCGCCCAAAATCTGGTCAAATTGTTGACTTCTCAACTGTTCAGGCGCCCAAGGAGTTTTGAACTCCTAGGGTTCGGCCGCCCGACCTCTCACAATTATGCCTATTAAGTCTAATTTTTAATTTAATTATTTCCCCTGAGAATATATGTGATATGGGGACTATTTGTGTATTTGTGTAGGGACCTAGGGACTTTTCAAGTACGCCTAAAAACCTAGCGTCGGTCGACTTTCAGTCGATCGAAGGGTGCCCTAAGGTCATTTGGTCCCTATGGTCAGTCTATGGTATTTCTGAGCTTACAGATCATATATGCATGATATGCAAATAATTATTACTAACCTTATATCATAATTACTATTACAGACCCATATTACATAAAATGAATTACAACATGAAACTAATATTCGGGATTTTTATGCTTTACTTTCATGTGTCATTACTTGATCTGCTAAAATAAACCTGGACATACACTTGAAAGTCATCAAATACAACAAGTATTTGTCTTTATCAAAACCGGGTGTGACATATAAGGTCAACACTATCCAATGACTCCATCAACCCCTCCTCCATTTAATACTCTCACGGCCCCCCCATCAACACCACATGGTTAGCACCTTCATACACCCACACGATAATCATCATCTACACTTCATTGCTGCGTTCATCTCGTGATTCAAAGCTTGTATGAAGGACCTACGGTGTGACCTAACTACATGTGGAACAATGCCAAGTCATCCAAATCAATCCCTTGGTAACTTCAGTACTTGTGTTTGAATCCTTTGCTATATCTTGTGAACCCTTCCTAGTAGATTAAAATAATATCTTTGAATAACCCATTTGAAGCATAGATTGCAATATTGGTACTTGCTAGTTAAAATCAATTGTATGAATATTAGTTTGCTAACATAGAAATTTTATTCTTGAATCTTTGAAATAATAACTTTTTAGCATATAACTTGACTCCTTTGTGAAAGAACCAATTGAGACTTAATTGCTGGACAAGTCATACACCTTTTCAAAATCCTTGAACAAGTTAAATAAAGCATGATTTATTGTGTTTATGTTCGAATAATTAAATTCTTAAATTAAAGTGTTTAAGTGTATGTGCTTGTGTGAGGGTTGAATCATAGGACATAGGTCGACCATTCCTGTCCTATATCAAGATGTTGAACCGTCTAGCATTTTTTAAACAAAATATGTTGGATGGTCCAATGTCTTTTAGTTAGGGAGAGGTACGCGTTGTTTGAGGCATGGCAGCCAAAAGACGATGGATGGTCCAACATTTTTTTCTCTGGTATTTCTCGTCTTCCACTTTCATTTTTCTCTAGGAATCGTAGAGCAGACCAATGCTGAGAAGGAAAGGAAAGGACGCCGACGGCCAGACGATCTAATGACCCTGCAGGCGACTGTTGCTTCAGATTGGAGAGCTGACCGTTGTGAGACAAAGCCAAATCCAAACATTGGGGAAGGTATTATATAAAGGAGGGAGATGAGGTTTTTTTTTTTTTTATAAAAAAAAAAAAAAAAAAGGGCGGGACCTTCATTTATTTTTTGATAAACCCTCACTTTTGGCGGAGGAATACCATGGTTACAAGATATTTAAAGGGAGGGGCAAAAGACAAACCTTTAAAGGCCTCCCAAATAACAACACCAACATCCAACCAAAAAAAAAAATTACAAAACCAAACAAGGACCTACAAACCAAATATCATGCAAATTGTGTTAGTTTGTGGCAGAAATTAGTATTTGATACGTTAATTTGATTGTGTTGAACCAAATTTGGTAATTTGAAGTATCATTTGGGAACCCCCAATTTGAGATTAGGGTTTTTTTCATGTCTTGATTTGTTCTGTTGTTCATATTTAATTTATTTGAATTTGTTCTTGTTTTCATGTTCAATTTGTTCTTGTTTTGAATTTGAATTTTTTTTGTTACTGTTAATTTGAATTTGGTGATTTGTCGTTGTTAATTTGAATTTGAGTTTGCAAGTAAAATTCCAAATTCCTCTTCACATCCTCATATTTCAAAGAAGAGATTAATTATTTCTAATGAAGTAAATGTGAGAGGTCATTTGCCCATATTTGTAGTCTTTATTTTCGTGCTTTATGTGGAATTGAGTTAATGTGTTACGATTCCAATCATTTTTATTATTATACATATATTTTGTTATATCAAATTTGTGTTCTATTCTTAAATACATTTTTCACATGGTTGTGGATTAGATATGGAGCACAATAGGTTCGATTGTGAATCCTTCATAAAAGACTAGGGAAAAAGAGGTTTTGAGCATTGATTTGGAAATTTGGGAACATTCATAATAACTTTAGTAATGGAGCACCTATTGGAGCATCAATGTGGTGCAACTTGGCTATTTTTTTGGGGCTTGATTTAACATAATTTCATGGTATAGAAATACTTTGTAAAAATTACCCATTACGTTTACTTTACTAAATTTTTTAAAATTATAGTTCATAGTTTAATATTTTTAACATAATATTTTTAAAAATTATAGTACAACAAGAACAATCTTATCGTACACAAAAATTGCAAAATAGTAAAAATATTTTTAAAAATGAGCTTTATTCTTTGTTCAGCTTGTTTAAAGTTTTATCAATATTTCTATATTAATTATATTTTAAATTCACATGATCATTTTATTTCAATCACATTAAGAATTGTGTAAAAAATGAATGATTAACATGATCGTTTTAATTTTGTTTGGACTACCCATTAAGGGAAGGTCTGTCACTGGACATATGTGCAGACCAGTAGATGGTGAGGCTGACCGTCAGGGACGAGTGGCACCACGCTGTATGTGCCACCGGTTGTTAGGTGTTGTGCAACCTGACACTGTGATGCACGGTTCATGCTTCTGCATGCGATATCTATAAGAGCAATTTAGTCATTTACCAACAGATGTGGATTATCATAGTGTAGTCTTCTTCGCACGAGCCCACATTTTGCGATTAATATGTGGGACATTATTTTACGATATGTCGGACAATTACACTCATCTTATGTTCCTCTTATTGTTAGAGGACTGTACACAAATTAGTTTCTATAGTTAGGGATCTATGAATTTTGGTGTATCTGTACAGAGAGATGTGTTACGTCAGACCCTCGTCAAGGAGGGAGATTTCCTGTCCTCTATGTTTACTTCAGATTTGGACATAGGAGCAATGCCCATCCCTAACTCCTTTGCACCTCGGTATGCTGTAGATTGCAAGAAATGCAGATGGTTGTCTATGTTTAGTAATTAATCTAGCGATGGATCCCACTTCCCTTGGATTGTCTGTATGCATTAACCCTTGTGTAGGGAAGAGCTGGCTCTTCACAATATGGGGCCCTAGGCGAGATTTAATCAGAGACCCTTAATATTTTTTTTAATATTTTTTCTTTCTTTCTTCGTTTTTCATATCCAGATTCATATTTTCTCGTTGACATAATTAAATTTCAAAATTAGAACTAACTATAAATTGACAAATTATGTAAACAAATAAAAATAAATTTAATAAATCTATAGAAATAATAAATTGAAACAATATAACCTGATTATTATTATTATTATTATTATTATTATTATTATTGTATATAAATTGACGAGCAAGACTTTAGAGATATCAGATTCTTACCGAATACAACGCTCTAACCTCAAAACTTCCAAAATCTAAGAAGAAATAGAAAAAAAAAAAATTCAGAGTAAAAATAATAGAAAAATAATACACAAACATTGAAATCAAAATTAGGGTTGATGAAAATTACAGAGAATTGAAGGCCTGAAGATGATGAACACAAGAACCGGAACAAAAATCATAAAGAGATCGAGAGATGAGAGTGAGAAAGTATGAGAGATGGAAAGATTTTTTTAGAGAGGCTAAGAGAGAGAGATGAGAGTAATAGATAATTAGAAATATAATAAAGTTGTTAGTTGGGAAGTAAATGAGATTTGAACAAAAAAAATTAATTTGTATTTATTTTACATTTTAAAATGCAATTTTATTTATTTGTTAGTTTGAAAGTCAATATATGGGAAGAGAGTATCATAAATAATGTTAACATTATTTAATTAAAAAAAAATTTAGGGCCCCAAAAATATATTATTATATTAAAAAAAATTTGTGGGCCCCAAAAATTTTAGGACCCTAGGCGAGCATCTCAATCGCCTAAAGGAAGAGCCGGCCTGGTGTAGGGAGACAGATAGCGAAAAGGAAGAAAGATAAGGATGGAAAAGAAGAGGGTGACAATGTATGTATGTATGGGTGTGATGGGGATGAAAGCCACAACACATTCATGGCAAAATTGCAAAATTGACATCAACAAAAGAGTCTTGTTTTGTTTTACATAAAATCTTTAGATAGCAAGAGTTCAAAGAAATTATTCAAATACTTTTTCGTGATAGGTGTAGCGAATAAGATCATTATAATTTTTCATTATACAAACATCATTCAACAAACAGAGTTTTTCCGACCATCATAATTACCTTATTAGTGTCGAAAATTAAATTTTCGACATCCTTGAGATGTGATCACATAAAAACTGGTACATCCCAAATTAATTGTATAATTCAAGTCTTCTCTAATTTTGCATGCTTAAGTTTGGGATGAAGAGCTCCTCGTCCCTCAAAAGAATTGTCCGCTAGAAAGTTAATTAATCCAATAAAAGTTTCATCGCATCTACTTTTTGAAGCAACAGCTTTCGTAACTAAAGAATGGTCTGCATTTTGCAAAAATTTACAATCCATGCCATTGCTTCTGCCCATTCCCGCACATGCACTTCCAATTTTTAATCACTAATTATAGCCTATTCTCATTTTACTTATTCATTTTTTTTTCTCTAGCTTTTTTAAATCCCATAAAGAATAAAGATAGGAAAATAAAACAAATAAAATTCTAAGAAATGTGATGAGTCTCATTTATTATGAGACTATGGTCCATTTTGAGCCCTAATTTTTGTTGTGTTGATAGCTTATTAATTTTTTTTTCATGTTTACTTTTCAAATAATTTTTGTTTCTCATAGAGATGCATCAGAATTGTATGATATTTTATGGATGATATTTTTGTGATTTTTATTTTTTCATAAAGATGTGGTTGGAACTTATACTGCATTTGAAAGTTTGGATTTCAGATTCTAAATTTGTAATTGGGTAGATTTAGACAAATTTCAATACAATTTTGTATTATATTTTATCCAAATCTAATACAAATTTAAATGCAAGTGCTCTCCAAACTTAGGGTTAGTGACTTTCTTTTTTTTTTTTTATGCAGCATATTTGATTCTTGGATCCTGGTTAATTGTCTAATTTCCCCATTACAAATTAAATTCAAAGAAGTGTGTTGAATTGGATAAGGAAGTAAAAGATTTTATAAAGAGGACTTTGTCAGGCATAGCCTTAGTCCTTGGGTTGTGCTAACCTCTAAGAAATATGGATAGTAGGGGTTGTGCATTGATAATTGAATTGTTAACAATATTCCCATTAAGTATAGGTTTCTTATACTTAGACTTGAGGCTATGACTCAACTAAGGGGCCGTGCGGCACTTGTCAAGACTCTCCCCAACAGAGTCAGCCAATGGTCACCCATTCAAACTTGCAAACATGAGCATCACACAAGTCTCGACAACCACTCATCATCATGAAATAATAATATAGACATCGATGGATCAAGAAGGCAAGAGACATTCATGCTCAATGATAAAATAGAGACTACTTGTTGAAATTAGGATATATTCCCAAGAGGGGTTGAATTGGGTTCTTTAAAAAGTATTTGCGAAATTTATTATTTACTTTAACCCTTTCCAACACAAATCCTATTTCTAGTAGTTATTGTATGTTGACCCCATGGGTCACACTCAGTTTTGATAATGACAAATACTCTTGGTATTTAACGTTTGTCAAGTTTGTGTGCGGGTTTATATTAGCAAATCAGTTGATGACACACGAAGTAAATCTTGAAGGACCCTGAAGAATATTTGAAATTAGGAATAACTTCCCAAGAGGGGGGGTGAATTGAAATATTTTTAATTTAGATAATTTTTAATCTTTTGCTTTAAGATACTAAAGAAAGCACAACTGGTAACTGATAACCACACTTAAGAATACTTGTAATTTAAATGAACAAGACAATTAATAAAGCTAAAACAATTCAATCACTCAATCAAGAATATTTTTGCTTTTGTTGATTTCCCTGTGGATGTTTATCACCTTTTTTGAATAAGTTTTTAGTATGCACTTCTCTTGATTAAGATTTCTGTAGATTAACCAATGTACTCCCTTTTGGGTTTCCTCAAATGGTTAATCGAAACGTACTTTCTAAATACCAAGTCTTTGTTTCTTTCTCTTTGAAATTTGTGAGCTGCACTTTTTAAATCATACAACACAGCAAGTATAGTATGTAAAGTAGAGAGAGAGACACAAGATTTTTTACGAGGTTCGTCTTCAACACAGCCTACGTCCTTGCCCTTGGAAAAATACCAAAAGGTTCCACAATAGCAGTTCCGCTAATGGGTGGAACAACACCTGTTTACAACCACTCCTTTGGCCAAGGCTAGAGCCCGCCTTCTCCAAACAACATGCCTTTGTTTGGTCAACGATCCAACAGCCTGGTATCGTCCAAAATCTACAAGAAAAATATCAAAAGCTAGTGTACAAGAGAAGCTCACACAAAGAGTAGATTAGTAGAAATCAAAACTATGTACTTCAAAAGATAAAATATCAAGAATGAAATAAAATTTTGAAACTTTTCAAAGAATTCACCAAAATCCTTTTCTCCAGATGAGAAATCAGTAATTCTTCAGGATTTGATGAGCAAGAATATCATAACAACAGTACTTTCAGCTTTGCAAGAGATTTGATCAAAAGAGATTTTGAGAGCAAGAGAGCTTTGGGTGATTATTAATGCTTGGTGTCTTTTTGATTCACAAGAACCATGTATTTATAGGCTTCCAAGTAGGTTTCCTTGTTGCAAGAGTTTTCTTAAAGAGTTTCTCAAGTTGTTAAAAAATTTGGGGTTCAAACGATTATAATTTAAAAATAAGAGTTTTAAAATTTTTGCCCATTGAACAGTGTTCAGATGTCTGAGGATTCGAGGTCAGATGTATGAAGTTCCTGAAACCCCTTTAAAATAAAACTAGATACAGGGTCAGCTGTCTGAAGTCTGGGTTTAAACGTCTGAAGTTCCGAGTTCAGATGTCTGAAGTCGCGAGTTCAGACGTCTGAACTGCTACTGCAACTTTCTGTTTTGTTCTATAAATTCTTCAAACGTCTGTACTTAATCTTCAAACGTCTGAAGTAATTCTTCATATTTCTGAACTTAAAGTTCAGTCATCTGAAGTCTCTACTTTAGTCATCTGAACTAAAAAGTTCAGTCATCTGAGCTATTAAAATCCTATTTTATAAAATATCTTTCTTTAAAACTGTTTTGCTCTCTTATGATCTTTATAAAAACTTAATTCAATATACTTAAATAGGTACTTAAATCTTTATAATCTCTTGAAAAAGCTTCAAAATATATTTCAAATGATATTTTAACTTTTGAAATACTTACAAATATGTTTCCTAAGCTTTCATAAGACATGCTTGAGTTCTCTTTCATGCTTTGCTCTTGATGTTCTTTGAAAAATTGCTCCAGCTTCAAATATATTAGATTCTCTTTGAATCATTTGAGTAGTTGTCCTATACTTGATTTATACTTGATCTTCTCTTGAACCATACTTGAGCTATACTTGAACTTTGCTTAAACCACCCTTGATCCATATTTCCTGAAACTCAAAACTCAATCTTTTCAAGTTAAATAATCCTTTGTTTGTTATCATCAAAACCGATTGAAAGATCTTGTTAGACCAACAATATTTATTGTTGTAATTTATATTTTGGGTTTGTAATAATTTCATTTCAATGGTTTGAAATAATCTTTACATGTCATGCATGTAGGTATTTGTAAGCTCTCAAAATGACCATAGGGGCTGAATGACTTTAGGGCACCCTTTGGTCGACCGACGCCAAGTTTTTGGGTGTACTTGAAAAGACCCTAGGTCCCAGCACTTGCACGTAAGAAAGTCCCCTTAATCACTTGCTCAATCAAGGGATTAGATTGAAATTAAGTTGAACAAAATAGGCTAAGTATGTGAGAGGTCAGGCGACCGAACCTCAGGAGTTCAAAACTCCTCGGGTGCCCGAACTGTTGAGAAGTCAACAGTTTGACCAAGTTTCGGGCTACCGAACCAAAAATGATCCTATCGCCCTTAAGCAACCGAACCCTTAGAAGGTCATTTTTCACCAACTCGGGCTACCAAACTTTTCAGTTCAAAATAGGCCTCGGGCAACCGAATTCCTCAGTTTGGTTAACCGAACATATCTTCGGGCACCCGAACCATGCACCAAAACTTTCTGACTTTGGTTCAGCCAACTGAGCCCTAGCATGGGCACCAGAACCTTCAAGAGTGGCTTTTATTACTGAGTCTGGTCAGGCGACCGAACCTCGGCGGGTTAAAACTGTTTTAACTGCAGTAAAATTGGGTTAAGTTGGGTTAAGTGTGTTTAAACATTTTGAATATTTTCTAATAATTCCTAACAAGTCCCAAACGATTATATTTTTACCCCTGCCTATAAATATGGGTCCATTTGTGAGGACTAGTAGGAGATTAGGCAAAATCATTAGAGAAAATCCTCTCTATCTCAAAATCACATTTTTCCCAAAATACTATCAAATATTCACTCCCTTTATACATCTTGATAGTGGGAGAGTATATTGATTGTCCTTGTGTTCATTAGATAGGGCTAATACTACCAGTGTTCTTGTTTGATTGATTTATTTATTTTTGGGGAGTTAGCTAAGGTTTTCCCATAGATTTCATTTAATAAATCTTGTGTTGGGAAAAACCTAGTAGTTTAAGGATCTTTTCATTGTTATTGCAAAGATTCCTATAGTTTTTGATTTTGTTATGCAAAATATTTTCTACAAGCTATAATACTTTTTCAAACTATTCTTGTGCTCATTCCATTGAAGGAAATCTTTTAAAGATAGTTTGATTATCTGATTAGCATATTTGAAACCCTAGTTTGTTATTAAGATTTGATATAAATTGTTTCAAAGATATAGCTTGTCTTAGAACACTCTTGAGCATACTTGTTATCATATCTTGTTGAGTGTTGCTTGCACAAAGATACACATCACTGAGCTTACATTTACCTACATTATTGATGTGTATGTGATTGCGCGTATTGGGTACATATCTGCTTTACATGAAAGTATAATCGTTGTACCAGTTACTTTATAAAAAATACTATTGTATTTTCAGGCGTGGCCTGAGGGGGTTTGATCTAGTCCGAAAGGATTAGGTTGGGGTCAGTCTTGTGAATTTGACTTAGGGCCTTCTCTGCCCCACAAGGAGAGTTTGTAAAGGTTGAGGTCAGCCCTGTGCTAATTGACCTGGTTGTATTAGGTGCCGCTCCATCCGTTAAGTGAGCCATTAGTGGAATCCTCAGGCTTGCGAGCTAGAGGCGGGGACGTAGGCACAATTGGCCAAACCCCGATAACATATTGTGTGTTTGCTTATATTTCTGCACTTTACATTTACTGCACATCTATGTTATTGTGTGAATGGTGCGTATGGTTTAAATTTCCACATATTATATTAATCTGCGCATTTGGGATTGTATAGACTAACCCTAGGTTGTGATATTCTGCTAGCATCTGGTTTAACCTAGGAATAAGTTTTAAAGTTCCAATTCACCCCCCCCCCCTCTTGGGAATACACCAAAGCTAACAATTGGTATCAGAGCGTCGTTGCACTAGACTTAAACATTTTTACAAAAAGATCGCAATGGCTCAATTTGGTGTATCCCCATTCGGGGAGGGACAATTACCTTCCAGTCCTCCATTATTTTGTAGTGTTGATTACACTGCTTGGAAAATTAGAATGAGTATTTTCATAAAATCTATGAACTGGAGGGCCTGACAGGTGATTATGAATGGAATTTGTATGCCTATAGAAAATGATATTACTTTAATGCATGCAAATTCATATGCCATAAATTTATTGTACTGTGCTTTAGCTATAGATATTCTTCATGAGATTATGGTATGTAGTAATGCACAGGAGATATGTGTTGAGCTGGAAAAGAGATATGGAGAGACCCAAGAAAAGGAAATTGACACTCCAAACGATGATCAGGTAATGGCTAATCATGAGCAAGTTGCATTAGTAGATGATGAGGTATATGAATCTTACCCTACCTCACTTACTGATGATGTAATGAAGCATGTGATGTTTCTTATACTGAAACTTATGATATATCTTATGTTGAATCATTAGTTGCCTTTAATGACTGCTTTGACAATGATGCATGTAGTAATTTATGTGATGTGTCAAATGCTGAATCATCTATTGATAATACTATTAATGATGCATGCAATGATTCTCGTGGAAAATATTGTAATATATTGTATGTTGAATCATCTATCAAACCTTGTGATAATTCTGTAAATGGTTCATGTGATGCTTATTGTGAAAAATCTTGTCATGAATCATTTAATAGCTTATGTGATGTTTTGACTGAAAATTCATGCATTGATTCATATGATAATTCTTGTGTTGAATTGTGTGATGAATTATGTGCTAATTTGATAAATAAAAGCATGTCATTCTACAAAGAACAATAAAAGGATTTACTTAAAATACATAAGCTTCTAGTTCGGATGTCTAAGTAGAAAATAGTCATGAAGAAAGAAAATAAAAGGGTGGCAACACAATTAGACGATCTAAAAGATTTTCATGCCACATTAGAAAAGAAAAAGATTGAGAAAATGTTGAAAATTGTCTGCTTAAATGAAGAGATAGATGATTATTCTAAAGTTGCTCCCAAAATTAAAGATGAAAAGAATAATCATAATAAACCCTTCAGAGTTAAGAAGAGAAATGTTTTCAAAAAGGGTTCACTTTGTAAATCCCATCGTTATAAATTTTTCCATGCCACATCTAGTAAAAATTGGGTATGCAAGCACAATCTTTCACATTTATTCAAAACTTGCTTGCACCATAGAATGAAAAGGCACGTCGGTTTTAATTGTCTATTTAGAAGTGCCCGAGGCCTAGACAAAGAAATGATATGGATGATCATGAAAGCAAACCTCATAAATCCTAAGGAAAAATGGATTTAAATTAATATTACTTTATTATTAAATGTTTCCTTAGATCCTAGGCTTAGGTTTAGGGGTTTGTGATGACTGTAGGCTTGGGAAGTGATTGTTGCTTAAAATGGAATTCTTAGTATACACAATTTTTTTACTAAGACACTTTATCCACTTCCAAATGGACATGGCATCTATGCCTAGTACTTAATTCTAAATGTTTAACCCATGCAAACATAAAAATCACAAAGTTAAGCAACTGTTGTCCATTGCACAAAAATGAGTCTTAGGGATCCATCATATTCTATATATTTTTAACCCTAGTATCATTAGTCAAAGTTTAAATCAAAATCAAGTCATCACTCTAGGCTTAAAGCACTATTGATCATAAATGACTAATATATATTAAATGCTTCTCATAGCTATAACCAAATTAGAGGCATCCACTAGGGGATTGGTCCTTTTGAGTTTAAATTGTAAATCCTTTAATCTTGGTTTAATTCCTCCATAGGAAATCTTTACCAAACCATGATCATATTCGGTAAGGTTTCACCTATCTATTTGTATCCTTGCTTTAAAGTGTGATTATGTTTATAGGGTACTTTCCACTGTCCAAAGAGCTGTATTCAAAAATCTATACTCTCCTATACACTCTTTGCTCATACTTGGACATGATTACTAAGCACGAAAATATCTTTGAAAATGTCCACTCATTCTAAATACTCTTCTGAATTAAATGATAATTTAAATGTTAAGAGTATTTACTCATTTTCGCTTTATAGGCTCTCAAGTTAAAATCAAATCTACTAGAGATTCATATCCTTAGAGATGTGTTGAATGGCTAAATTGGTTACACTAGGTCTCAGCTTAAATGAATGTATAAAATTCAAGTAGACCTATGCACATGCAGTTTAAATCGAAAGTCATTCCAACTTGGTGCCTCTCACACACATTAAAATTCATATCAATAGAGGCAATATAGGCTTAGAACGCTCAAACAAAATAATCATTGTGACCTTTTGGTCCAATAAGCCTAAAGCATTCATGCTAAGATTGAACCATTGAAAATCTTATAACTCTTGGCTAAAGAAATTAGAAAATGAAAAAGGCATTAAATGAGTTGAGTAAATAACTCAGGGGGAGCACTTATTTTCAAAATTTCATGACTCTTTTGAATGCTCTCATTATTATATTTCCATATGCCTTTATGAAAGCAACACAACACTAAACTCATGTCTATCCAATGTTATTTATTGTTCATGTTATATCTTTATGGATAGTGATTTGTGATTATCTAGTATTGTGAACTGTTATTGAAAATACTATTTGATAATACTGGATTGCATGGAACACCATCTGCAAGGCTGTTGCAGAAACTTATTTACTTGCATGCTTGTATGGAACGCCAACTGCATGGTTGATGCAGTATGTTGTGTATTACATGTTGGTAGTGGATTATAGGTTCTCGCATGCTCAAATTGAATTATTATGAATTGATTGCTTGAATCTATTAGGTTTTGGTGCATGAAAATTTGGGAAATGTCTGATTTGCAAACGACATGCTGCCGAAATTTCGACAAGATTTTTTCCAAACCAAAACCTTGTGTTAAAGATGAATATGATAAAATTAACGTTAAAATATTTTTGAAATGATGAGTGAAAACTTAAATAGAATTATCACACTTTCATCCTTACATAATCATCACATACTTAGGGGAGCTCAGCTCCATCCCTATAGGAAGCACATAAATGATCCATATGCATCACTTTCATTTATTGAATATCGAGGCTCTTGAGGATACCCAAAACATTATATCTAGTGCTTAAAGGCTTATGTTTAGATATGGAATGTTTGTGGGTCATGAACGCTTTTGCATGCCTTATATATATACTTTTATGATGCATCTATGATCTATAGGAACAATTATACTGATAGGGATAAATAGAGTTAATTAATATTCAATATAGTTGATTTTAAAGATTTGGATTGATGGCTTATACTACTAAGCATATTGAAAATAGTCTTTAACTAGTATAAGCATCTTATTGTATCTAAGCACATACTCAAATTGATAAGGGGAGTATCTAGGCATAAATTCCTATCTTGTTATGCTCTAAAATACTTTTTTCTTAGATCTGTTTTGAATCAAGTGTGGCTTGTGCTTGAATGAAATGTTTTTATTGAAAATCCTAATTTGAAACATGTTGATTTGCCACAGTCATTGTCTTTGTCATATGATCTTGTTTTTATCTTCAAATACCTTTAATGTTGGCCTAATAAGGCTTACAATTCTTATTTTGATGATAACAAATCAATGATATGTTTAATATGTTTCAAGTAAAATTTTTTCAGGAAAGTGACAAAGCCCAAGTGCATAAAGAAGCCTTTGGATTACAAAGAATTCTTGAAGAACGCAAGTATAGTTTATGGATTACAAAGAATCCTTAAAGAACACAAAGAAAAGTTTATGGATTACAAAGAGCATAAGAAATAAAATTATACTGGTGAAAAGCTCAAATAAAATATTGAAACAACAAAGATGATGGAAGAACAAGATTGAAGATTAAAGAATTATATTTTAGGATGTTCTTAATGTAAGTACTTCAAAGGTTAAACTCAAATATAAAGTGGTTTGAAGCTTATAGAAAAATCAAAAATATTTTTTTTAAACATATATATTCTAAAAAGTTTTTTTTTTTTTATAAATAAAAAGGGCTTAAGAAGGGAAGATTTTTTAAACCATGGTTTTAAACATATTTATTTCAAAATATTTGGAAATGAATTTTAGGAATCTTTGGGAGTAATGGATGGCTTCAAAAAAACATTTATAAATAGTCAAAAGCTTCAAAGGTTTAAAATAATGATCATAGAGGCAATATTGAAAGGTTTTTGAAATTAAGCAATTCTCAAAAGTTTCAGATCCAGAAATCTTTAAAAGTTTTAGATCCATAAATTTTCAAAGTTTTAGATCCAGCAATCTTCAAAGTTTAAGATCAAGCAACCTTCAAGGTTTTTAGATCAAACTACTTTTCAAAGGTTTTTATATCAAGTAATTTTCAAATATTCAAATTTCTCAAAGGATCCAAAATTTTCTTGTGCTTAAACTTTCTGATCTGATATTGATTTATATTTTTGAAGCAAAGCTTTAAAAAATCAGAATCTTTCATTTTCTTTGAAAAATCATTTGGTAATTCATACTAAGCATTGAGCTTCAAATTTCTTATATTTGAATTACTTTGGAGTATAAGTGAGCTGATCATTGTACTAATATACTCTATTGTGAGAGTTCTCTTTTGTGCACAAATTTCTTTATCATCATTCTTAAACGATTCAGAGTTGTTGAATCGTTGGACCAAACAAGAGGTTATTGTTTGGAGAGGTGGGCTCTAACCTGATAGAAGGAGTGGTTGTAAATTGGTATTGTTCCACCAGGTAACGGAACTAATATAGTGGATACCTTTGGTATTTTTCCAAAAGCGAGGACGTAGGCTGTGTTGAAGCCAAACCTCGTAAAAATCTTGTGTCTTTCTCTTTGCTTAACTTTATATTATTTACTTGCTATTGTGGTTGATTTAAATGTGCAGGTTGCAGATTCTTAGGTGAGAAAGAAACAAAGGTACTTGATATTTAGAAAGTACGTTTTGATTAATCATTTGCGGAAACCCAAAAAGGGAGTACGTTGGTTAATCTGCGGAAATCTTGATCAAGTAAAGTGCATACTAAGAGTTTACAGAAAAATCAACTAAAACTCTAATATTTTTGGTTGAGTGATTGAATTACGTTGATTTCATTAATTGACTTGTGAATTTAAATTTCAGTATTTTTAAGTGTAGTTATCGTTTATATATCTTGTTTTCTGGGTAATTAAAATCAATAGCTTAAAAATCATTAAAATTTAAAAAGAATCCAATTCACCCCCCCTTCTCTTGGGAAGCTATTCCTCATTTCAATTGGTATCAGAGCCTAGTTATAGAAATTCCTAACAAGAAACTATAAAAAGATCTAATGGCAAACATTGGAGTAGCACCCTTTGGTGAAGGACAATTCTCAACCCGTCTACCAATCTTTTGTGGACACAATTGCACTTTTTGGAAAAAGAGAATGGAAATATATCTCCAACACATAGATTGGAAAGCTTGGGAAGTTGTTATGGATGTAAATCTTATTCCCACTAAGTTAGTTGATGGAAAACACATTCCAAAAGAAAAGAACGACATGATAGATTTAGACTATAAAATGCTTCAGATAAATTCAAGTGCTATAGATGCGTTATATTGTGCATTAGATGCTAATGAGTTTAATCGAGTCATGGCTTGCAAAACAGCTAAGGAAATTTGGGATAAGTTAAAAGTAACTGATGAAGGAACCATCGATGTTAGAGACAATAGGATAGATATGCTAACAAGTGAATACGAAGCCTTCAAAATGAATTTTGAAGAAACAATATCAAGCATGTACACCAGATTTACCCACATAATAAACTCTTTAAGTCCCTTAGGAAAAACCTATACTACATATGAAATGATTAGGAAAATTCTAAGAGGTCTACCCTCTATTTGGGAACCAAAGGCCACAACTATCACGGAAGGTAGAAACCTTAAGACTACGTCTTTGGATGAACTTATAGGTTCACTTCTTACATATGAAATGGCATTGAAAGAAAGAAACCCTGAACCAAAACATAAAAAATCCATAGCTCTAAAAGCATCTAACCATAGCTCTAGTGAAGAATAAAGCGAAACAAGTGACCTAGATCAAGATGAATTGGCATTCATTACTAAGAAACTAGGAAAATTCTATAGAAGAAATAAAAGGTTTCCTAGAAAATTCTACAAAAAGAAAACTGAAAAAGGAGATACAAGTAGGAAAGAAAATAAAGGTAAGACTGAATTACCAATTTGTTATCACTGCAAAAAGCCAGGACATATTAAACCGGAGTGTCCTCGAGCGAATGAATTCCTCAGTTCGGTTAACCAAAAGTATCTTCAGGCACCCGTACCACGCACCAAAACTTTCTAACTTTGGTTCAACCAACCGAGCCCTAGCACAGGCACCCGAACCTTCAAGAGTGGCTTTTATTACTGAGTCTGGTCAGGCAATCGAACCTCGGTTCAGCCACCCGAACCTCGGCGAGTTAAAACTATTTTAATTGCGGTAAAATTGGGTTAAGTTGGGTTAAGTGTGTTTAAACATTTTAAATCTTTTCTAATAATTCCCAACAAGTCCGAAACGGTTATATTTTTACCCCTGCCTATAAATATGGGTTCATTTGTAAGGATTAGTAGGAGATTAGCCAAAATCATTAGAGAACATCCTCTCTATCTCAAAATCACATTTTTCCCAAAATACTCTCAAATATTCACTCCCTTTATACATCTTGATAGTGTGAGAGTATATTGATTGTCCTTGTGTTCATTAGATAGGGCTAATACTCCCAGTGTTCTTGTTTGATTGATTGATTTATTTTTAGGGAGTTAGCTAAGGTTTTCCCACAGATTTCATTTAATAAATCTTATGTTGGGAAAAATCTAGTAGCTTAACGATCTTTGCGTTGTTATTGCAAAGATTCCTATAGTTTTGATTTTGTTATGCAAAATATTTTCTACAAGCTATAATACTTTCAAACTATTCTTGTGCTCATTTCATTGAAGGAAATCTTTTAAAGATAGTTTGAATATCTTATTAGCATCTTTGAAACCTTAGTTTGTTATTAAGATTTAATATAAATTGTTTCAAAGATATAGCTTGTCTTAGAACACTCTTGAGCATACTTGTTATCATATCTTGTTGAGTGTTGCTTGCACAAAGATACACATCACTGAGCTTACATTTACCTACATTATTGATGTGTATATGACTGCGCGTATTGGGTACATATCTACTTTACATATGAAAGCATAATTGATGTACCAGTTACTCTGTGAAAAATACTGTTGTATTTCCAAGCGTGGCCTGAGGGTTTGATCTAACCTGAAAGGATCAAGTTGGGGTCAGCCCTGTGAATTCCTAGGGCTTCTCCACCCTGCAAGAAAAGTTTGTAAAGGTTGAGGTCAACCCTGTGCTAATTGACCTGGTTGTATTAGGTGCAACTCCACCAGTTAAGTGAGCCATTAGTGAATTCTCTGGCTTGCGAGCTAGAAGTGGGGACGTAGGCACATTTGACCGAATCCCAATAACATATCGTGTGTCTACTTATATTTTTGTACTTTACATTTACTGCACATGTATGTTGTTGTGTGAATGATATGTATGGTTTAAATTTCCACATATTATATTAATCTGCGCATTTCGGATTGTATAGACTAACCCTAGGTTGTTGTATTTCGCTAGCATCTCGTTTAACCTAGGAATAAGTTTCAAAGTTCCAATTCACCCCCCCCCCCGGTCTTGGGAATACACCAAAGCTAACATTGTACTATATCAATAGGAAGTATTAAATATGAATGTATGATCTATATAAGATTTGAATTTACAATTTTAACACATTCAATTAACCACTTATTCAAAATATAACTTTTAGTTTGAATCAATAAAATTTATAACAATATAATCAAGAAGAATGAATTCAGTGATTCAATATATATCGTAATGAAATGATCAATATTAAGTTCAGATTCTCCGCAAGGATAATATTTCCTTCCAAAAAAAATTCCAAAAAAGCTCTTGATTAACTTCAGCACTTAAGCTTTACTTTTAAAATTAATTAACAACTAATTAATCTCAAATGATTTACTAATGAAATCAAGTTTGTAATCTTTTCTGAGTTTTCAAATCAGCTTCTTGATCAAATAATTTGATATATATTTTATCAAAAAAGTATGTTCAGCAAGTTCACAACTTTCAACACTATTTTCCTTTTCAACAAATTCTTAAACACAATCTAAAATATCCAACAAAGTTTAGTATTCAGCATGACATGATATTAAGCAAGTTCTTATGAAAATAAACATCAAGCACGCAGGTTATATCCTGCAGAAAATAAAAGTGTAAGGAAGAAAAAGCTTAGCACCGTTGTTTCTACAAGGTTTGGCCACAGCCTACGTCCTTGTCTCCAGCAACCGACTGAGAGGATTTCCTTTACCAACTTCGTTACCAGGTGAAGTTACAACCTCTCTCCCTCAAAGATGGAGTTCGCCTCTCTAACGAGAATCCCCTCTCGCTAGGCAAAAATCCAATAATCCTGAATCGTCAAAAAATAATACTTCAAAATAACAATATGATACTTGAAGCTCGAAGTATATCATTAGAACTGATTAAGAGATTGAGTTACGAAGGATCAAATTAGTTTTTCTGGGAGTTTTAAACAAGAACACAATAATTGCCTTGTGCAGACAGGAGTATATAGAAATTGTGCGTGTCGTTCACTTTTCAAAATGTGTTCTTACCCTTATGTGCGAGAATAATACGTTTAAATAGTGCACTAGGGTTTCAAAAAATTTCCTTTTAACTTTCTCTCAATTTGGAAACCATTCACACAAGATTTGGAAACAAGATCAGCACTATTAAATGTTTAAACACACGCATCAGCCACCTGTCCTCAAAGGGTCAGTCGCCTATGCTCTTTTTAAATCGACATATTCTGGTAGTCCAAATGGGGTCAGTCGACTGTGCCCAATAGGTTAGTCTCTTGTGCCTATTCTGTTTGAATATTTTCAAACACAGAAGCACCATAGTCACCTGATAACTTAACATTAGTCACTTGCCTTTCTGCAAAACTTATTTTTCAATATTTTTGGTTCCAAACTTGATTCATATATTTCAAAACTCAGTTTGGACTTTTGAGAAAACATTCTCCATGATTAAAATTAGGTATCTAAGTCCAATGACATATCCTAGGAGCTTCAATCAATCAATATTGAGTTTTAAAGTACTTATGTAAGACTTTCATATGATTTTCCTATCTTAGTTTCTAAGTCTTCATGTTGTGAAGCATCCACTATGTCTTTTGAGCTTTAAGCACTGTTTCAACGAGTTTCATGCTCACTTGACTTGAAATTTCAGTTTCTCATGTCTCATAGCCTTAAGTGTGATTTTCCATTCAAACTCTTCAAGTATATCCACTTGAAACCATAAGATCACTTAAGTACTAAAACTCAAACTTGCATAGACATGTTAAGTAACCTTGATTTGTTGTCATCAAAACGAGATTAAGCCTTGTTCGGCTAACAATCTCCCCCTTTTTAATGATGACAAATAAGGAGCAAAAATAAGAAAGCCTTAAAAGCGCCCCCCCCCCCCACAATAAGCATACTCTTAACAAGTCATACGCACATATCATAATATATCACGTATTCAGAATATTATGCTTTCAACATTCATATTAGAGTAATTTCAAGAATTGAGAATTTTAAATATCTATCATGCTTTCAATACTCATATCAATCAAGCATTCAAAATTTTCAATGTATATTATGGTTTTCAATAACTTATGTTAATCATAGTAACTCCCCCTGAATATATGTTCATATGTTACTAATGGACTCAACCATAAGATTTTGCACATATATTTCTCCATGAAACATATCAACATATCACATATCTCATGTTCACATATCAACATAGCACGTATCTCATGTTCAAACATTTCAGTATTTCTCAAACATGTCAACATATCAACATATCTCATTTTTGCACATATTTCTCCCCATTTTGTCATCAACAAAAAGGGTATATGCATTGCAACTTAGCATGCAATACTCAAAATCAACTATGAATCAAATATTCATACATTATGTAAAAAGATATTCAAGATAAGCACAGTCTAGCATGAAAATATGTCATGTTCAAGATAAGAAAAGATAAAGAAATTGTAAAGAGTTGTAGACAGCCCAAATATTACAACCCAAAATTGTTTTTAAAAGATCAAAAGCTAATTATCATTTCCATCATCTGATTCAGTGTCATCCTCATCATCTTCATCTTCATCTCCAAAGTTTGTTTCCATAGAAGCTTTGCCACGTGATGAAGAAGAGCTTTCCATATACTGTTCAATGCGTCCAACACGCTGATCCAAGGAATTATAACATGACTGAAGTGAACTAAAACTATTACGTACTTCACCATAGAAAGCATTCTACTGCTATTGATAAGCTACAAACCATGATGGAACATCATCCGCTGGTGGTGCATTTTCCTGGGGTACAGGAGCCTGTTCAGGTCTTAGAGCTTGTCTGCATCCCCTACCACCTTTCAGAAACCACCCTTGATCAAGTCATTCATACCCTATTTGCTTAACTGTAGTAGATGAAAACATATCATAATGAGAATGAGCTATGAATAAGGTAACACCTAAATGATCAAAGATTTTATTCAACACTCCTCCATAAGGTAGAATAGCTCATCTAGCCTCTTCTTGTGTGATCATCCATTTTAAAATAAGACTTGATAGATCAAGCTTCTTTCCATTAAGAAAACACCATATCACCAAGCAGTCAAGGTAGGAAATGTGATCATGTGATCCTACGCGAGACAAAATATTGTATGTGATGAGTTTCTATAGAATTTGTGCTTGAAGATTTAGCTGATGATACAATGGAGGATGACCAAAATATACAGGAGCTTCTTTCATTATCAATGGAAAAAATTGCTCAGGAGTAAAACCTTACTCCATTATCCAAGATGTACCAATAAGTGGACATTCAAAATCTCCATTTTGAATTCGAAATCTAGCAGCTAAAGATTGTGGAGTGATGACAAACAATTTATCCACAATCTGAGTAGAGATCACATTTTCTTCTATCACCAGATTTGCATAAAAAATCTTAATAAGAATTGGATTCATGCCCCTAGCTTGATAGGTTATGAATCTTTCCTAACCCAAAGCATTAAACAACGGTAAAATATCAGGAAAATCATCTCTAAAGAATTCAAGGTCCAAAATCTTACCAAAAATGGGTTCGGTATATCTAAGATGCTTCCAATAGATTTGCTTTTCTTGAGGAGTCACCAACCATTTTTCGATGTCGTTTGCATCGTCTTTCCCATAAGAAGGATCTCAATTTTCCGTATGCTTGGTTCTAGGCATATTCTTGAAGAAATCAACCAGTGAAATCCTTGAAAACGAAGTGGGAATGAAATATTGAAGGATATCTTGAAGTTTAATCGGTTGAATCTTTGAGAAATCTGACTTCAAAATGGAAAACAGAGAGTTTGGGAGAGTGGAGGTATATGGTCAGTTGACAGGAATGTGAAAGTTAGGGTTTTGATGCACAGTAAGTATATATACCACCGTGGGTCAATCGATTGTGCTCAAAGAGTCAATAGCTAGTCAGTTGACTGCGCTATACTGAGTCAGTCGCCCGCCCTTCAGGCTAATGACACATATATTATTTTAGCTCAACCACTCATTCACTTATTGTTTTCCTCTTAACTCACTTCTCGACTATGTGATAGACCTAATTCTCATCGTATTGAGATGAATCTATCCTCTGAAAGAGGTTTTGTAAAAATATTAGCCCATTGTTCATCCGTATTTACGAATTCAAGAATTATGTCTCCTTTTTGCACATGATCTCTCAGGAAATGATGACAAATATCAATATGCTTAGTTCTAGAGTGAGAGATAGCATTCTTTGAAATATTTATGGCACTTGTATTATCACATTTGATGGGTACCGTCTAATATTCCAAATTGAAATCCTTGAGTTGTTGTTTCATGTATAGAGTTTGTGCACAACAACTACTAGCTACAATGTATTTAGCCTCAACAGTAGACAACGACACAGAATTTTGTTTCTTGGAAAATCAAGATACTAGTGATCGTTCTAAAAAGTGGCTAGTACCACTAGTACTCTTTTTGTCTATCTTACATCCAGCATAATCTACATCTGAATAGCTAATCATTTCAAATGCGGTGTCATTAGGATACCAAATACATAAGTCAGTAGTACCTATCAAATATCTTAATATCCTTTTAACAACTATTTAGTGAGATTCTTTAGGATTTGCTTGAAAGCGGGCGCACATGCAGAAGCTGAACATGATGTCAGGTCTACTAGCAAACAAATAGAGCAAGCTCCCTATCATGCCTCAGTAGTATTTCACATCTACCAACTTTCCTTCCTTATCTCCATATAGACTCATAGAAGTGCTCATTGGAGTTCCCAATGGCTTTCCACCTTTTATGTCAAATTTCTTAAGCAAGTCTCTAATATATTTGGATTGGTTTATGAATGTACCATTTTTAGCTTGCTTGATTTGAAGACCAAGGAAGTATGTCAACTTGCCCATCATGCTCATCTTAAATTCTTCTTGCATGCATTCAGCAAAATCTTTACATAGATCGTTATTAGTAGCACCAAAGATAATGTCATCAACATAAATCTATATGATGAGCATATCATTGTCTTTTGACTTTATGAACATCGTGCTATCCATTTTCCCTCTAATAAATCTATTGTCTAACAAGAAGCCATTTAATCATTTGTACCAAGCTCTAGGAGCTTATTTCAATCCATATGAGGCTTTCATTAGTCTAAATACATGATCAGGAAAATAAAAGTCTTCAAACCCTAGGGGTTGTGCGATATACACTTCTTCATTTATGAATCCATTTATAAATGCACTCTTTACATCCATTTGGTAAAGTTTGAAGTTTTTATGGGATGCATAGGCTAGCAGCATTCTTATCGCTTCCATTCTAGCTACTGGAGCAAAGGTCTCATCGTAATCTATTCCTTCTTCCTGATTGTAACCTTGAGCTACCATTCTAGCCTTGTTATGGACTACAATTCTGTTCCCGTCCTTCTTATTCCCAAATACTCATTTAGTGCCAATTATAGAGTGATTAGCAGGTCTAGGGACTAGCTCCCAAACCTTATTCCTTTCAAATTGATTCAAATCTTCCTGCACGATAGTTATCCATGATTCATCATTAATTGCCTCATTTATAATCTTGGGTTCCTTTTGAGACAGGAATGCACAATGATTGCATAAATTCTTTAATGATGATCTAGTGGATACTCCTTATGAAGGTTCACCAATAATTTGATCTTTGGGGTGATTCCTTATGAACTTCCACTCTTTAGGTAATTCAGATTGACTATGAGAGTTATCATTTAAATGTGTGCTCATTTCATTACTCTCATCTTTTATTTCATGAATACTCAAGTCTTCTAAACCTTTTCTTACTTCAACTTGATCAACATCAATAAGTTTAAGAGAAAGTGGATTTGCCTTATCAAATGTAAAATGAATGGATTCTATAATTGAAAGAGTCCTTTTATTGTAGACTCTAAAAGCTTTGCTATTTTCAGTATATCCTAGGAAGATTCCATCATCTGATTCAGTATCAAACTTTCTTAGGTCATCTTTGTCATTTAGAACAAAGCACTTGCATCCAAACACATGGAAGTAGGATATATTTGGTTTTCTTCCTTTCCAGAGTTCTTATAGAGTCTTTTCTAGGCTGGTCCTAAATGAGACTTTGTTCATTACATAGCAAGCGAAGTTCACGGTTTCAACCCAAAAATATTTAGGCAAGTTATGTTCATTTAGCATGGTCCTAGTCATCTCCTGAAGTGACCTATTTTTCCTCTCAACAACTCCATTTTTTTTAGGTGTATGGGGAGTTGAGAAGTTGTGTGATATTCCATGTTTAGTACAATAATCCTCAACATCTCTATTTTCAAATTCTCTCCCTCGATCACTCCTAAAATTTCAAATGTCGTATCCCTTTTCATTTTGAATCTTCTTGCATAGGTTGATTAACATCTTACCAACTTCATCTTTGGAGGATAAGAAGATTACCTAGGTAAATCTGGAGTAGTCATCAACTATGACGAATGCATATTGCTTACCTCCTAGGCTTTGAGTTCTGGTGGGACCAAATAGATCTAGATGAAAAAGCTCTAGTGGTCTACTAGTAGATATATGCTTTTTCTTCATAAAACTTGTCTTGTTTTGCTTCCCAAGTTGGCAAGCATCACACAGTTTGTCCTTAACAAACTTAGTACTAGGTAAGCCTCTAACTAAGTTTTTCATTGCTAATTTGGATAACATATCCATACTAGCATGTCCTAATCTCCTATACCACAGACAACTAATCTCATTCATAGATGTGAAGCATTGAACTTCTTGATATATCAGGTTCTTAAAATTTATGCAGTATATATTATCAACCCAATTAGCAATAAACAATGTTTTATGTGTTTTACTGTCTTCAACTATGCATTTTCCTTGTTTGAATGTTACTTGAAAGCCTTTGTCACTTAGTTGACTAATACTAAGCAGATTATGTTTTAACCCTTCAACTAATAGCACATCATCAATCTCCAATGAGGGTTTCTTACCGATGTTACCAATGTCGATAATTTTTCCTTTAGCATCGTCTCCAAAGGTGACATATCCACCACCATCCTTTAATGCTAATGAGGTGAACTTGGACTTATCTCCGATCATATTCCTCGAGCACCCACTGTCCAAGTACCATTTATCTTTTATTGGTGTGGACCTAAAACATACCTACGAGAAGGGATTCAATGTGTTACTTTTGGTACCTATACCTTCTTAGGTCTCTTTAAAGTTGATTTATTTTCAGTTTTTGCTCTCTATACTTTCTTAATTTTAACATTCTTTCTTTTGTATGGGCATTCAAATTCTACGTGCCCCTTCTCCTTACATAAGAAACACGTAGTGTGTTCATATGTATTGATTGAAGATGTATCAACATAATTGTTTGAGACTTTTACAAAGTACCCCATGTAGAGGTTATTTTTCTTAGTGTTCTTAATTCCATTAAAACATATTCCTTCCTTGTCCAAGGACATTCATTGAACTCCAATAAGTTTTTGAAAGTTCTCTTTTCCTCTAGTAAAGTTGTATATGATTTTAGCTTGATCTTCAACTTTACTTTTAAGACTACAAATTTCTAAGTTTTTTGCACTCTTACCATTTACTTGTAGCTTAACTAGTTCTTGGGACATCCTATTGATTTTATCCATGAGTTCATCAATGGTAAAGTCCCTTTATTTTTTAGCTGATCTTGATGACTCTAGTTGGTTCATAAGTGTTTCATTTTGTTCTCTTAGAGCTATATTCCTCTTGGACACTTTTATGAATTTATTATGTAATGAAAACAATTCAGATTGAATTGCTATATAAGAAGGCATACTTTCAGATCATTCATTACAAGATTCATTGCTAGTTTCATAAGATGAGGTTGAATAGGAACTTACCTCGTTGTATCTTGTTGTGAAGCACAGGTTAGCCATCTCATGATCGCTTGATTCACTTTCTGAGTCACTTGAACTTGAGTCATCCCAAGTTACTTTCATTGCCCTTTTTTTCTTCTTCTTGGCATCTTTCTTGAATTGTGAACAATTGGGTTTAATATGTCCTACTTTCTTACAATTATAACAAGTAGGGGGTTCACTCTTTGTTTCTCTCTTATTAGTCTCACCCTTATATGTTTTTGAGCCTCTGAATTTTCTAGCGAATCTCTTGTTCTTATTAAAGAATTTTCCTAAGCATCTAGTGAACAAGGCTAGATCATCGGCATCTCCCTCATCATCCTCTTCCTCACTGGAACTATCGTTTGAAGCTTTTAGGGCTATTGCTTTCTTTTGTTTATTACTTTCAGCAGCTCTTCCATTCATTGCCATATCATACGTGAGAAGCGAACCTATTAATTCATCTAAGGAAGTAGTTTTCAGATTTCAACCTTCAATTATGGCAGTAGCTTAGGTTCCTAGATAGGAGGAAGTCCTCTCAGAACTTTCCTAATCATCTCATAGGTAGAATAGCTTTTACCTAGTGCATTAAGGGAGTTAATTATATGGGTGAACCTAGTCTACATACTAGTTATGAATTCTTCTGGGTTCATCATAAAGGCCTCATACTCGCTAGTGAACATGTCAATTCTACTGTCCCTAACATCTACGGTTCCCTCACAGGTAACCTCTAACTTGTCCCAAATTTCGTTAGCTGATTTACAACTCATAACTCTATTGAATTCGTTTACATCTAATACACAATATAGCGCATTCATTGTATTAGAGTTAATTTGTATTTGATTCATGTCTACATCAGTTAATTCCTTTTCTTCTTTAGGGACTTCTTTGTTGTCTACAGTTTTAGTGGGAATCAAGTCACCATGTGTGACTACTTTTCATACTTTATAATCCATGGTTAGCAAAAATATTCTCATGTGTTGCTTCTAGAAGGTGTAGTTTTCACCGCAGAAGATGGCAGGTCTAGATGAAGATTGGCCTTCGCCAAGAGGGGATACTCCTAACTTTTCCATAGGGATCTTTATGTAGCCACTTGTTAGGATATACTACAACCTCGCTCTAATACCAATTGAAATTAGGATGTATTCCGAAGAGGAGGGTGAATTGGGTTCTTTAAAAAATATTTGCGAAATTTATTATTTACTTTAACCCTTTCCATCACAAATCCTATTTCTATTAGCTATTGTACTATATCAATAGGAAGTATCAAATGTGAATGTAAGATCTATACAAGATCTGAATTTACAATATTAACAAATTCAGTTAACCACTTATTCAAAATATAACTTTTAGTTTGAATCAATAAAATTTACAACAATATAATCAAGAAGAATGAATTCAGTGATTCAATATATATCTTAATGAAATGATCAATATTAAGTTCAGATTCTCAGCAAGGATAATGTTTCCCTTCAAAAACAATTCCAAAAAAGCTCTTGATTAACTTCAGCACTTAAGCTTTACTTTGAAAATTAATTAACAACTAATTAATCTCAAATAATTTACTAATGAAATCAAGGTTGTAATCTTTTCTGAGTTTGCAAATCAGCTCGTTGATCAAATAATTTGATATATATTTTATCACAAAAGTATGTTTAGCAAGTTCACAACTTTCAGCACTATTTTCCTTTTCAACAGATTCTTAAACACAATCTCAAATATCCAACAAAGTTTAGTATTCAGCAAGAAATGATATTAAGCAAGTTCTTATGAAAATAAACATCAAGCACGCAGGTTATATATTGCAAAAAATAAAAGTGTAAGGAAGAAGAAGCTTTACACCGTTGTTTCTACAAGGTTCGGCCACAGCCTACGTCCTTGCCTCCAGCAATTGGCTGAGAGGATTTCCTTTACCATATTCGTTACCGGGTGAAGTTACAACCTCTCCCCCTAAAAGGTGGAGTTCGCCTCTCTAACGAGAATCCCCTCTGGCTAGGCAACAATCCAACAATCCTGAATCGTCAAACAATACAACAATAGTAAAAACTTTTCTTGTACAATGAAAAGTCCTCAAATGAGCAGATTAGTACATGTTAGATTCAAAAATAATACTTCAAAATAACAATATGAAAGTTGAAGCTCGAAGTATATCACAAGAACTGATTAAGAGATTGAGTTACGAAGGATCAAATCAGTTTTTATTTGAGTTGTAAACAAGAACACAACAATCGCCTTGTGCAGACAGGAGTATACAGAAATTGTGCGTGTCGTTCACTTTTCAAAATGTGTTCTTACCCTTATGTGCGAGAATAATACGTTTAAATAGTGAACTAGGGTTTCAAAAACTTTCCTTTTAACTTTATCTCAATTTGGAAACCATTCACACAAGATTTGGAAACAAGATCAGCACTATTAAATGTTTAAACACACGTATCAGCAACCTGTCCTCGAAGGGTCAGTCGCCTATGCTCTTTTAAAATTGATGTATTCTGGTAGTCCGATTGGGGTCAGTCGACTATGCCCAATAGGTTAGTCTCCTGTGCCTATTCTGTTTGAATATTTTCAAACACAGAAGCACCATAGTTGCTTGAGAACTTAACATTAGTCGCCTGCCTTTTTGCAAAACTTATTTTTCAATATTTTTCAATATTTTTGGCCTGAGCTTAGTACTATTTGTACTTTCTTTAGGGAATTCATAATGGGTTTGGCATTATTATGGCTTCCATTTTTATATTGCCTTAAGAATGGGTAGCTTTATTAGACCCCTTCAACTATTAAAGCTTTTGAAGAGATTAAGCAAAAGATGATTAAAATGTTTTTACTTAGGCATCCACAATTCAGTAAAGCCTTTTAAGGTTACTTGTGGTTAATCAGTTAGGAACTAAGGAAAACCTATAGCATTTTCTAGCGAAAAGCTCGCAAAGTCTAAATAGAAATACAACATATATGATAAATAATTTTATGTTGAGGTGAAATCTTTTGAACATGGGAAATATTATACCTTACCTAGGAGTTTGTATACTTTTTAACCACACTACTTTGCAATTTTTTAGGTTAAAGAAGGAGCTAAGTGTTAAGCATACTAAGTAGGTAAAGTTCCTTAATGAATATTCCTTTTTACTAAACACCACTCTAGTGTTGAGAATATGGTAGTTAATGGCCTTAGTAATCATAGCCCTTCAAGTCATGAGTGCCAACGTCATTAGATTTGGCTTCTTGAAGAATAAGAAATGTGTTTTCATGATCTTAAATTATTTTTTTGGACGTTAGAGAGACATTGGGAATGGTTTGTAAAATTTATTATCCATGAGCATTAGCTGCTTTAGGGTACTATTACTTACATTTCTTTTGAAGTCTTATATTGAGAGTTACATATTTGATGATCATTTGGAAAGGAATAAGATCATTGCCATAGTTGAGAATGGTCTTAATTGGCCTTCCTTGAATAGGGTTGTAGCTTAGGTAGTCCCCCAATGTCACACTTTTCGGTTAGCCAAATCTAGGAGACAAAACTTCAGTCTTTACACCCCTCCTTTGAAACTAAAAATTCTTTAGAGGGACTTAAGTATAGATTTTGTTATTGGGCTCCCTAAAATTACTAAGGGGCATGATTCCATGTCACTTTAGTTGATGGGTTATTTAATGTGACACATTTCATGTTATACATCAAGACCTCTTCTGCTTTTCATATGGCTAAGTTATTCATTAAGGAGGTGGTCAAATTGCATGGTTTATCAACTTCGATAAGAACATCAAGTTCATTCATTTGTTACTTTTCAAAGATATATTGGAAAATGTTTGTAGGACTATCTTGATATTTTTTTTCAACTGATTATCCCCAAACTAATGGTTAGAGTGAGGTTGTTAATCATGATTGAGTTATTGATATAGATGCCTAGTTAGAGAAAAATAGGTTATAGCACTTAGTGCTACCTACTATAGAGACATATGGAGGGTGTTTCAATTACCGACCCCATTCACCATTGATCTTGTTTATTTTCTATCAAAAGCCCATATTCCAAAGCCTATTAAGTCTAGTGGGTATCACACCCATGAGTTGCATGCTAAGGTTAAGCAAAAAACTTTCCATGAGTCACGCAAATTATAAATTGTTTGCATATGTACATCCCGGGCTAGAAAAGAAAGGAGCAGAAAAAAGAAAAGAGAGAAAAAAAAAAATGTTTTTATATATTCAAGTGGGACATGTATTACCATACAGACGGTGACACATGACACGCTTAAGACTGTGAGTATGGGAGTGACGTGATGTGATCCTGACCGTCAAATCTGTGTTTTCTCTAGATGGCCGAATCACTATCACGTCAACAATTCGTGTCAAATTTCTAGAACTAATCGGATTCCACTACGTGGTAGGTGATGTCATGCTAACATCACCTTGCTGGAGAAACTTTTAAAAAAATAAAAATAAGTAGTGTCACGTGTCTCTACCGCTGGCTGACACAAGTCCACTTTTCCTAGCTAGGTCAAACCCTGTTCAACCGATTTGACTTTCCGAACCGACGATTTATTTATTTAATTTTAAAATTTATTTTTAATTTTTAAAAATTGAAAAAAAAAATGGAAAAAAATTTAGAAAAAAATATTTTTAAAAATAAAAATTATCTGAATTATTTTGACTCTAATAAAAAAATGAAAAATAAAAATATCAAAAAAGAAAGAAAAAGTCTTTAAAAATCTCACACAATTGCAGAAAAATGTTGAATTTTTTTAAAAAAATTCTAAAAGATTTTGAAAAAATTTAGGAATGTTTTAAAAACTCTTTTTTATCAAATTTTATGAATTTATTTAATTATTATATGTATATATTCTATTTTTTGTATGTGTGCGTCCCAATAATTAAATAAAGAGTAAAGAAATATTTCAGACTCACCTATATTAGTTCTGAGGGGGTTTATCTAATAAGATATTTTCATTCGGAGGTCTTATTGGACATTCTTAAATCACACTTTACTTCACATTTTTCTTTTTAAATTTTAAATATTTATATATTTTTCTTAAGTAGTTAATTAAAGATTATTAGATTTAATTTAGGAATAATTCATGATTATTTAGGTATCATTCGTAGAACGAGTGTGTAGGGGGGTGTTAGTACCTTCCTCTCGCATAACTAAACTCCTAATCTCAACTTTGGTAAATATAGATCGAGACTATTGGTTCCTTGACTTAAGATTGATTTAGAAGACCAATCAATAAGTAGTAATTAGGTGAACTAATCACACTTAGGTAAATAACAGGTTAGTGACGAATCCATCAAACTTAAAATATTATTATTCCTTACCATTTCGAATCTTTTTTAGGAACATTGTGACAAAGTTTTCGCCTTTGTAAGTTAGGGGAACATATTTTTAATCTACTAACTAAATGGATGCCTTCTACATCAAGTTAAAGGAATTATTAAATACTAACCAAGTTTATCAACTTAGTTGACTTTATGGCACCTATGACAATGACTATGGAAGCTATTGTGTTTAGGCTAGAAAGCTTTCAAAATTTTGGAGGTTAACAACTCGCCCACTCTTTTTTCACCTTATGGTGAGGTGGAGTTGAATTTTAATATAAATAAAGTTGTAAGAGAGTGGAGTTAGCTCACGTGCTACTTAATTCAAGCTCGCTATGTAACTCATTTGTGCCTAATTCTATTCAACTTCAAGTTGATCTCTAGTAAATTGATAAGCCAAATTTGAATTTCACTCAAAGCTACTTACAAGTCAAATCAATTAAGAATTATTTATTTATTCTTTTTATTTTGTGCATAAAATTATTTAGTCGACATATCGACTATTATATATTTGCTAATTGAATATAAATTTAATATTATGTTTTAGTTCGTATAAAGTTAATCAAGTAATATTGCAAAAGTCAATTAGTAAATTCCTTAGGTTATGTTTGATTCGTGAAATGTCAAAATTATTTTAACAAATACTAATTCAAAAATCTTCAGTTGTGATTCGATTCCCAACAAGCAACAAGTATCCGGTTCAGATACTAATTGCTTTAACAAACAAAAGCTCTGATTCCACCTGTTGATATTCGTTCACTGATACGCGCAGTAGAAGCACACAATCACACACGAATCAATTAACAACCACTAATTACTATAAAAAAGCTAGTTTGTAGT
The DNA here is from genome assembly GCF_029873635.1 of Malania oleifera. NCBI lineage: Eukaryota > Viridiplantae > Streptophyta > Magnoliopsida > Santalales > Ximeniaceae > Malania > Malania oleifera. The sequence continues at coordinate 79,869,074 of NC_080423.1, read as the reverse complement.
GACGAAACTATTAGTAACAGATTAAATTTCGTCACTAAAAGTAGGTATTAGTGACGGTTTTAGCAACCATCACTAATACGATACTATTAGTGACGGATTTTAAACCGCCACTAATAGTTTCATTACTAAAATTCAAAAAAAATCGCAAAAAAACATTTTTCGCGCAAAAATTATTCCAGAAAAAATATTAGCAATGATTTTTACGGTATTAGTGATGAATATAATTCGTCACTAAAAGACTTTTATTAGTGACAATTAAATAACCGTCACTACTAGTATTTTAAAAAAATGGAAAAAAATTTATTTTACAATATTAATTACGAATTTGGAGATTCGTCACTATTAGTCCATTATTAGTGAGCGATTTGGGAACCGTCACTAATACTTTTTATAATTTTAAAAAATTAAAAAAAAAATTTATTTCACAATATTAGTAACGAATCTTTAAATTTGTCACTATTAGCCCCTTATTAGTGACGGGTTTGGAAACCGTCACTAATATTTCTTTTATTTTAAAAAAATAGAAAAAAATTATTTCACAATATTAGTGACGAATTTGAAGATTCATCACTATTGACCCCTTATTAGTAACGGATTTGAGAACCGTCACTAATACTTATTTTATTTTAAAAAAATAGAAAAAAATTATTTCACAATATTAGTGATGAATTTGAAGATTCATCACTATTAGCCCCTTATTAGTGACGGATTTGAGAACCGTCACTAATACTTCTTTTATTTAAATAAAAAATAAAAAAATTTATTTCACAATATTACTGACGAATTCGTCACTATTAGCCCCTTATTAGTGACGGATTTGGGAACCGTCACTAATACTTCTTTTATTTAAAAAAAAATTAAAAAAAAATTATTCCATAGTATTAGTGACGAATTTGGAGATTCGTCACTATTAGTTCATTATTAGTGACGGATTTGGGAACCGTCACTAATACTTCTTTTATTTTAAAAAAATGGAAAAAATTTTATTTCACAATATTAGTGATAAATTTGAAAATTAGTCACTATTAGTCCCTTATTAGTGACAGATTATTGAACTGTCACTAATACTCTTTTATTAAAAAAAAAAATTTATTTCACAATATTAATGACGAATCTTTAAATTCGTCACTATTAGCCCCTTATTAGTGACGAATTTAGGAACCATCGCTAATACTTCTTTTATTTAAAAAAAATAAAAAAAAATTATTTCATAGTATTAATGACGAATTTGAAGATTCGTCACTAATAGTCTAACATTGAAAACCCGCACGCAGGTTCCCCCAATCTTACTCCTTTCCCTCCAATCCTCCTCATTTCCCTCCATCTCTCAATCTCTCTCTCTCTCTCTCTCTCTCTCTCTCTCTCTCTCTCTCTCTCTCTCTCTCTCTCTCTCTCTCTCTCTCTCTCTCTCTCTCTCTCTCTCAATCTCTCTCTCTCTCTCTCTCTCTCTCTCTCTCTCTCTCTCTCTCTCTCTCTCTCTCTCTCTCTCCATTTCTCTTTGTCGCCGCCGCTGGCACTCTGGATCCGTTCCCATCACCTTTGCCAAGGAGATCAACCACCGAAGGCTGGTGGTGTAATTTTGGTATGTGAGGAGGGCAGTGCGGGCGAAAGGGTTGGGGCTTCGGTCGGAGTTAGTGGGGGTGCAGGCTCCGTGTGGAGCGCCTTCAACTAGGGGCATTGATCTGGTGCTAGTGTTCTAATCGCAGGCCTTGTTTCCATAAAAGTAAGTCGTACTCTAATTCTTCGTCACTTTCTTGCCATTTGATCTGAACCTCCCTCCTTCCATGGACGATGATGCTATTGAAATTACTGGTGATGATTTTCAGGTCACAACTTTATGCCTTTAATGATTGCTTGAAATATTTATTTTCTGGACTCTCTTTATCTTCTTTTTTTTTCTCGTGAAAATCAAAATAAAAATTTCATCTTCTCATCTACCATCCGTGGTTTTTTGCTTGTTGGTAGAAGAGACTTGATTTTAGGGGTTCATTGTTCTTAGAATGTTATCTGTAGATTATGAGATCTGGGGTTTCTTCATCTCCATGGGCATTTAAACATTTTTTTGTTTTGTTGAAGTTCAAATTACAACTCTAGGAGGAGATTTGATCCGAAGATAGATGTTATACCTGTCTTGATCTAATCTTTACCCTTCTTTTCTCTTGTGTGTGTTCTGTTTGTTGTATAACTCATTATCTAGTCTCCATAGAAATGAAACATGGTAGGGTTATACCCTTTTATTTAACTTCTCCTGTAATCTTTTTTTTTGTTATTTTTTTTTCCTATTTAGGGCAACAATTGCTTGAGGATGAGATGTTTAACAAAAACTACTCAAAATTATTTGTTATCCCCAAAAAGGTTGATTTTGAAAATATCTTTTCTTTTAAAAATATAAGTTTTGAGTATTTTAAAATCCCGTGGAACATTTTTTTTTTAAAAAGGTAGTACAAAGCACAAATTCCTATCCTAAATGAGGAGGTTATGTGTGCTTATAAAAATAATTTTAAAAAAATTAATTTTGATGTCCGAATGGGATTTGGAGAAGGGCAAAGCCACGTTAAGAAAGATTGTAACATCACCATACTTGAATGTGAGCAGTGGAGGTGAACAATGTTGTTAGGTTAGGCCTTCGTGTATGCGTGTTAAATTCATTGTACGTGTAAAGTGTGAGCTGGGCACTTTGGTGCCTTTCTCCTTGTAATCTTCTCCTAATAAAATTTGGTGCTTTTTCTTCTCTCTTTTGAACTTCTTCTCTAATGCACAAGTTGTTTAACATAAAATGTCATGTAACATATTAGTGAGATTGTGCAATGCAGGTACAAAGTGGCATTAGTGAGTAGGCGCCAAACAAGTTTGTGTGGAACATAATTGTACAAGGGATGTGTGGGTTTTTCTAGAGTAATCAAAGTTTTTTTTTTTTTAATGAAGAAAATGCAAGTATTCTAGAACATACTTATGATTTGATATAATGGCATATATATATATATATATATATATATATATATATATATATATATATATTGGAATGGAATATTATTGATATATTTCTTTAGGTACAAATATTTGTGGGAATATTCTTGAGAATTTTGATCTTGGTCAACCATTAAAGGCTGAAGTGGCAAGATCTTGGGGAAGGTGGTTCGCCATAAGAGCTTATAAAAAAATAGTTCCTGCCTTATTTATAAGCAATCATTAGACAAAAAATAAATAAATATATGCCAAATTAAAAACTAAAAAATGAAAATAGAAACTAAAAATCAAAAATAAAAACTAAAAACTAAAGTAGAAATTAAAAATCAAAACTAGCAACTTGTTTAGTTAATATTTCAAAATTAAAACAAATTAGAAACTTGATTGAAAAAATGCTCATTTTTCTTCCTTTAAATCAAATAACAATTAGAAAAATATGATTAACAAATAAAAGTACACTATGCCGGAACAGTTTTTGTTCATGACATGATTCGTGTTATTCCAGATTTTTGTTTATTTTCTTCTTTAGTTCCTATATTTTTGTTAGTTGCATTCCTCTTATTATGAAGTTTCAACTTGAAGTCTATAATAAGCAGTTCCATACTTCCATTAATGTTAAAATTGTTGACTTTTTTAGATCAGAAATTTGTATGGTATTATCATGTGTGGAAGTTTGTTGTTTGAACTTTTTGCTTAAATTTTTGGTGCTACGTTAGGTCTATTAATTTGTGCGTCTATCGTGTAATTAGCTACATGTTTGTTAGATTTTTTTGATTGGGAAGTAGTAGTCTATTCAGATTTTGTGAATTTATATAAAAGTCTATCCTTTAAATATGAAATAAACCCTAAAAATGCCAAAAACAAAAAAGGAGGTTGTGGGGCGGAACTATGTTCATTTATGCTCTGTTCACTGTTCTTCATTGTTTGCGCATTTGGCTGTTTGGAATATGAAAAAATCAAAGAAAAATGCCCTTGGTTTTGGTTGTTTAGTAAATGCTTTATATGTGTGCTTGAGTGTCTTCAATGAATGCTTTCGATGTGTTTTGCTTCCGAGGAAGATTGCTTTGATATTTGAATTGGCCTTCTTTTTGAAAAACAGTTAATTTGTTTGTGGGTTGTCTAATTTGACCTAAATTTCGTGACTTACTTTCTTTGTTTCATTGTTTTTTGAATTATTGTTGGAGTTCCATGCCTTTTTCTTTTTCATTTCTTCGTCTGATGTTTGTTTCTCTGTTTGGTTGCCAAGAAAACTGCGAAATAGAACAGAAACTAAAGATTTGCATTAGTGTGTAGTCATTACTCCTATTATTATTCTTTCCTTGTACAATTCTTCTAAATGCACAAATATGCTTAAACATTAACAAATACATACTTTTATATTCTAGATTTAGAAAAATACGCATACGATTATTTTCTTGTTTATATTTTTGAAAAATATGTTAAGCACATTGTATTTGTCAAAGTTAAAAATGACAACTGTATGCATGTTTATGTTTGACCTGGCCACTGTTGATCACTTGACCACATCCACACGTGTCTCCAATGGTATGAAAGGAGTGAGTTATATACGTCTGCCTATTAATTGAATATTTTCTCATAATGTTATTGTTAGGTAAGATTACAATCAAGTCAGTCCAAATCGAGTCGACTTCTAACATACTTTACTTATTTAGTAAATGAGTTTTAAAATTAAATTTATGTTGAATTTTTTTAATAAGTAGGGGTGAATATTTTCTCGTAATGTTATTGTTAAGTATGCCCCTCTGAAAAAAAATTTGTTTTCAACATAAATCTTAGGGTTTTTTCTTTCCTGGCCAATGCCTTAGCAAACAAAGCCTCGAGTTGCCTCAAAGCATGGCCACTCGCCACGATGCCCTACCAAGCAGCAAAGGGTCCAGGACCCGCTAAGGGGAGAGTCTTCTTCCAGGGGTCAAGGGGCCCTAAGTGAACATGAACGGATTTTGAATGAGACGAGAGCACAAAAGGTGACTCTTGAGGATGTGCAGTTGCCCCCGACACGTTCTGCTGTGCCACCCATTAGAGAGCAGTCCCCGAATGTTACCCCAGGGCTTACAGAGGACATGCCCACTCATCCGGTGCTGTTCCATATGATTAGGCCGACCATGTCACATGATTTTTCCGCGGGGCCTCCGGAGGATCTTCTTGATGAGCTGGTGCCGCACCATAACCTCAGGTCACGCAGACCACCACCCTCCCCTCGTACCCCTAACTTGCATCGTATTCTAGAGGAAATGGGACAGGACCAAGACGCCGCTAGAGCAGTAGCCGCCTCGCCGTGCTCAACCAGTTTTGATTCTGATTCTGACTCTGATTATGATAGACTAGATGCTTGGGATCTTTAGATGTGCTTTCTATTTTTCTTAAGTACTGTGCTCATGCACCATTTGCTTTTATTTTATTTTATTTATTTTTTCCTGTATTCTATTTTACGATGCTTTTGAATGGCTGTACGCGTGCTTCGATGTTTCTATCTACGTTGTATTGCCTTTGAAATTAATGAAAATACATTGTACTTTTGGTTTCTACCTGTATTTTGTGGTTCATTATATCATTATGTTTTTTTAGCTATTTCTGGATTTTATGTGGATGTTACTTACACAGATAAGGTAGGCAGATAAGTAATCACTTTTTTTATCCTTCTTGTGCATTCATTTGAGATAGTGTCATAGTTGTCTTTTATGACTTTATGCTTTATATGTTGCATTAATATGTGATCGAGTTACTTATGATTGTGCAGGGGGTTGTTGGATTTGTTTTTGGAAGTGAAAACTCTACTTCAGGCAAAGATAGGTAAGCTGCTCTTATATGTTCATGATTATTTGTAAGGGATAATTTTTTTCCATTAAACTACTAGATTACATGAAAGGCCAAGAAGTAAATCCCGCATGAAGTATACTGCCAAATTAATTACTGTCATTTCTTTTGTTGTAGGTTATTATATTTAATTACAATAATTTATTTTAAAATTGATTGCAATAAATCTTCAGAACTACAATGTAAAAAAGACTAGTGAAAAGACAAGAATTAAATGCAAAAGGTTGTCTTGAGCACATTGAGCATCTGTATGATGCAAAAATCTTCTGAATTACATGCTTTTGTGACTTACAGGTTTAGGAAATATTCAATTTACAGATGGTATGCTGCCGAAAATTTGTTAAATTTTTCCAAAAAGAATCAAAGTCATATACCATATTTGTGAGAATGATTATAGTGTGCTGAATGTTAAAACATTGTTGAAAGAATGAGTGAAATTCAAATGAATTTTGAACCTTCATCTCTAAATTTACTTTTGCATATGTTAAGTGAAAATTATATCAATAATGGACTCATTTACATTATTTGATTATTATAGTTGTTTTTGAGTCTTAAAGAAGTCATGTAAACCATTATCAACATCACATTTAATTTTTTCATTGAACTATTATGAGATATAGATTGTTTGTGGGATGCATAAATATATTACATTATTTAATGCTGATTATATGAAGATCTTGTGCACTCATAAAATTCATTAATTACTAGTTGGATTATTGTGAATTGTTTAATGTAAACACCTAGATTTAGAACATATCTCTTTGGAAAATTCCTATTTACAGGGGAAATGCTACCAAAATTTCTCAAAACTGATAAAACTTAACTATTTAAAATAGTATCATTTTTTTTTTTAACTTTGTCTGAATGTCGATTATTTTTCTATCAAATCATTGATACTTATAGTACATATATTGTAAAAAATTATATACTAATTTTTTTATAATTCTTAATTTGTAGGTTTTGCAGCTGCCACACCATCAACACGATGTCATGCACTACAGAAGGATGCAACTTTTGATTTTTTTTTTTTTGTATTTTTTTTATTATTTGAACATATGAGATTCATGTATAAAATATTTAGAATTTGTATAATGTATTTCTATTTAATTTTGTATAAGAATTTTTAATAATTTATGAATCTTTTTAACAATTATGGTTTAATATTATGTATGCGAAAATGTAATTAAAGACTTTCACATGAATTAATGATTAAAAAAAATTAATTTTAAATTATTTGTGACGGTTTCTATAGATATTAGTGAGTGATCAAAACCGTCACTAATACTATATTATTAATGACGAATATTGATTTTTACTAAAGCACAACTATTAGTGACGAATTTAAAACTCTCACTAATACTACACTATTAGTGATGAATTATTCACTAAAGGCTAGTAAGTATTAGTGACAGTTTTGATCTTTCACTAATACTCTACTATTAGTGACAAATTTAAAACTGTCACTAATACTATACTGTTAGTGATGAATTTTGATCATTCACTAAATGCTAATAAGTATTAGTGACGGTTTTGATCATTCACTAATACTATACTATTAGTGACCTATTAGTGACGGTTTTGAAATTCGTCACTAATACCCTACTATTAGTGACGAATTTTAATCCTTCACTAAACGCTAATAAGTATTAGTGACGGTTTTGACCCTTCACTAATACTACATTATCAGTGACGATTTTGAAATTTGTTACTAATACCCTATTATTAGTGGTTTGTGTCGAGCCAATATAGAATTCATAGTGACGGTATTGGGATTTTAGTGACAGTTATAATCCGTTACTAATACTACATTATTAGTGACGGTTTCAAAATTCGTCACTAATAATTTGCAATAACGACAGATATATCAACTAATTTAAAATCGTCACTAATACTTATAAATTCGTCATTAATACTATTAGTGACGAATTTATAAGTATTAATAACGATTTTAATCCTTCACTAATAACCTTATTTTTTATAGTGAATGCAATCACTTGATGATGAAATATACTCAAGAAGCAAACACTCAGTATTGAGAAGAATAAAAAGCATAAGCAAAAATACAAGATTTACGTGATTCGACAATTTGCCTACATCTACAGGAACAACAACCTCTTTTCCTCTATGAATGATATCAAAACTTACATTGGGGTTACATAATAATCATTATATAATAATCTAATGCGTACAAAAGACATATAGTTGATCTAAAACATTTATGTAACAATCCCTCGGAGGAAATCCCGCCGATTAGCCCAATCTATTGACCCCCAATTTGAATTTATGTGATTTGCGTCGATTGAAACCATTGATGGTTTGGAGTAAAAGAAAAACACTTCTGCATTCTGCCTGAAACTGTCGACAGTTAGGGCCCAATTCGTCAACGATTTGCCTTCCTTCTATATACTCCCTCTCATGCTCTTGCCCCTCGCTTTACATAACTTTCTCCGATACATTCACTTCCACCCAAAATATGAGCCACATCCCCAATAACATGCTTAATATTATGTTTTAGTTCGTGCAAAGTTAATAAAGTTGAACTCAAATTTAACAAGTTCTAAATGAATTTCAAGTTTAAAATTTTTGAATCAAGCTAAATTGAATTTGAATATCTCAATATTAACAACCAAACAATAAGATTAAATGAGAAGCTATAGACGCCATGACTCCAAAATATTTTGATTTTAAAAATAATTGAGCTATTATTTATTGTAATGCCTTTTTGTTTAATGGAAAAATGAATAGTTAAAATGAAATTTTAAGAATTCAAAAGAATATATCCTAAAATAAGTATTGCAAAAGTTAATTAGTAAATTCCTTAGGTTATGTTTGATTCGTGAAATGTCTATTGATAAGAACAAAATTATTTTTAACAAATGCCAATTCAAAAATCCTCTTAAATTATGTTTGATTCACGAAATATCCATTTTTGTGAATAAAATGGTATAATTAAACTTCAATTAAAAAAATCCTCTTAAGTTATGTTTGATTCATAAAATATCTATTTCTAGTAATAAAACGATTGAAAGCTTAAAAAATGTGTAATCATACTAATGTTAATAAATTCACAGTACAAACGAAGCAAAGAACAAGTGTTCTAAAATTTTCATCACAAATAAATATTTATTTCTATTTTATTACATGTTAAATGAATAATATAAAATTTTACATTAATAAAACTTTTAATTATCAATCAATTTTAATTTTTAATAATTTTAAACCAAAATATGTAAACTATAAATTTTAAGAAAAGCTGTAAATTTTAATGAATAAAGAATATATTTATTATGATATTCACAGGAGCGCCCCACGACGACAATCACCCATTACCGAAGTTATTTAATATTGTGGGGCCCAGAGCGATCGATGGGGATAAGGACAAGCTCCGGTGTGTCCCACAGCGGCGCACCTTTCAATAATAATACAATACTGTCAAAACGATAGACGTCGAGTCAACTTTTTTCCTATATTTGACCGAAAGAGAGATGGACCAATGAGAAGCTCGGGTGGACATACACCTGCAGATGATACCAGAATTCTCTCGGGTAACACTAACTGGACACGACACCCGACGCTTGCTGATGCACATTGGACCCGCGCTCATGCGGGGCTCACTGTGCCGCTGCGATTACGACACGTGGACGGCAGAGCCACCCTCTCTCTCTCCTCAACTGCCTATAAAGTGGCGTCATCGTCTTCCTCAAATAACTCGTTCAATTGTGTGTTTTGGCCGCTTGAGTTGCAGAAATCTTCTTATTATCCATTTCTTGTTTGATCTCTCTCGATCTCCTAAGATGTCGTGCTGTGGAGGAAACTGTGGCTGCGGCTCCGGCTGCCAGTGTGGCAGCGGCTGCAAGGGGTAAACTCTCCTGCTTAAGTAATTTTGGTTTCGTTCTAGAGGATGACTTCTTTCTTTTTAATTTTTTTTTTGTTTTATTTTCTTGTCTGATGGAGGAGGAGACGAGAAAATCCTCGTGTTTTCGAATTTTTTTCCTCTTCTTGTTTATTAGATTATTATTATTTTATGTTTTCCACTTTTCTGCGACTAACGGAGGATTAATCTCTGTTTGTTTTGATGGAAAATATCTTTTGAAAAATTCTTGGTCGGATCGTTTCAGCCCTTGTCGCATAGGTTGGGAAATGTTTTCGCGTGTCGTTATTCCCCCAAAGAAAGGGAAAGAAAAAGAAATCGCGGTCTCCTAAAGCGAAAAATTATAGAGGGAACCTCCCGTCCTCCATCCCCTCCACTCGTTTTAATTATAAACTGAAAATGAGTCCTTTTTAATATTAATTAATATACGATTAATTTGATATATATCTAACATTAAGAAAACACGCACACGAACACGCATGTAATTTCTCGTCCTAAATCGGTTTCGAGATGAAAGATAGTTTCAATATATATCCGTTCTTATAGTTTAACTTTCTGAAAACAGACATGATTTGCCATAAAAAGTTTCAAGCTTGAAGATTTTTTTTTTCTCTCTCCTTTTTTCTCTTTTTTTCTTTTACGTGATTTTTAAATTTAATTTTATCCTGTGGAACAGAGCATGATCTGCCTACTTTAATTCGGCGTCCTGCGTAGTAGTTTGATCTGTTGTTTACATGTATTTGTTGGGCTCTCAATTTTCGGGGCCCTCCAGAGAGTAATTTCTCACCTACGATGTTAAATTCTGTGAATTTAAATATAATATCTGAAATTATTTGATGTTTGCAGGTGCGGGATGTACCCTGACCTGAGCTACACGGAGACCACCACCACCGAGACTCTGATCGTCGGCGTCGCACCCACCGGGAAGGCGTATGCGGCCCATTCTCCTGAAATTAATTCTGCCATTAACACCAATTATTAATTAATAGTCATAATAATTGTAAAATCATATGCAGATTTATCTTCTATGCTTGACTAATTAAAGCAAATAATGATGATTATAATGATAAATGTGCAGCTACTTTGGAGGATCTGAGATTGGGGTGGGAGCGGAGAACGGGGGATGCAAATGCGGAGACAGTTGCAGCTGCGACCCCTGCACCTGCAAATGAGAGCAGCAGTAGTAGAAAAGGCAGAGATGGCCTTCCATGAAGACGAAGAAAAAAAGAAGAATAATAATTTAAAGTAAATAATAGTGGTAGTAGTATGATGATGTCTGAGCTTGTGGGCTAATCCAAGCTGTAGCTGTTGTAGGAGTAGAAGAATAAGGCAGTTCATGGGGTTTGGGTTTGACCTTAGTGGGATGCTTTTGGTGTTTGTTTGTTCTCTTTTCTCTTTCTACAAAAAGGCAGTGTATGCTGGGAGAAAGTCTCTGCTATGAAATATGAATTATGTGTAATGGGTTTGTGTTCTTGGAACAGAGTTTGAGTTTTTATTAATGGATGACTGGAAACTTCCTTCTGTTTCAGTTCAGATTTGAAACTGTTGGTGAAGGAGATTTTGTGCAGGTGCCTATTCAATTTGAGCTGGCAAGAGTGATACTTTGCTAATTCGAAAATATTGAGTTTAATACTCAGCTCGAATTCAATCCATTATAAAATTATTAAATCAGAGTTTGATTGAATCAATTAGATAATTGTTAAATCAAAGGTAATATTATGCTTTAAATTCGACTCTGAAAATCAAGGTCTAGTACCGATGAATTGAACTTAAAAAATTTTTTTAATTTTTTTTAAAAACTTCTTGTGTATTTATCGAATGCATAATAAATATTTAAAATAATATTTAATCTACAATTATATATCAACCACTCAATTTTTCAATTTATCACAATATTCAAACTAAGGTATAAGATTTAGCTTTTGTTTATTTGCAAGTCCTATACATATGAACGTTTCATTCAAGCCTTATGGTTAATGCAAGTCCTGTGATAATGAATATGCTTTCTTAAAATGAAGTGTAATATAAAATTTAATATTCTTTTCAAAAGCTTATACGTTAAATAAACTTTCAGTTTAAAGAGTCTTTGGGTGTTTCATCAATTAATGTACTTCCTTTTGATTTTCGTGAAGTATGGATCAACTAACGTACTTCCTTTCGGTTTCTGTAATCCCAAAAACAAATTTAGTTTAAGTTTATTTAATATCTAATCCAAGTAGTATATGATTAATGAATTTAAAACATATACACATTTTATATATGCTAAAAGTAAAGAGAATAAGGAAAAGAGAGTGACACCAAATTTTTACGAGGTTCGGCTTATCCCTAGCTTACATCCTCGCCTTTGGCAAACCATTAAAGGATTCACTAAACCAGTTCTTTTTAAGGGCGGAACAACACGATTACACACTTCTTTAGTAGGTTAGAGCTCACCTCTCCAAGTGATATCCCCTCTCTCGGTCACTCCTTCAATTAGGTTAGAGCAGCACCTTTCTAAGCGATACCCCATGCTTAACCAACTATCCAAACAGCTTGAATCGTCCAAGAACTACAAAAAATATAACATAAACACAGCATACAAGAACACTCTCAAAACAGAGTAGATTAGTACAAATTCAGTTCTATGTATTTCAAGAATTTAAATACCAATATGAAATAGAATTGAAACTCAAGTGTAGAGATCACTAAGGGTTCTTTAGTAATTGAGAAAACTCAGTATGAGAACCATAGGTTGATGTTTTATCAGCAATTCGGATAATTTCCCCCAACAAAAGTATGACTAATAGAGAACTTTGAGAGAGATTGAGAGATTGAATGCATGTTTGTTGTGTAATTGCTTGGGTATTAATTTCTTGGGATTAAGTGAGTATTTATAGACTTTTTAGGATTAGTTTCCTTATTCCCCAAGTTACTTGAAGTGTCTACCAAGTTTTTATAACGTTTACATTTGAAAAACTAATTTTTAGAAATTTCTCGTTAAGTTCAAAAATTCAAATTTCCGTAGAGTCAGGTGGTTGGACAGGCGACTGGGTAAGCAATTTTCATAGGGTCAGTCGGCTGGATAGGCGGTTGATACCTTTATATTTAATCATAATTTAATCCAATTAAATGTCAGTCGGCTAACTAGACACAGTTCAGAAATGGTCAGTCAGTTGGGCAGTTTATTTAATCATTGTATTCTTGGCACTTAACTGAGTAAAACCCAGTGTAATCTGGTTAGCCGGTTGACCAGTTCACATTTCTGGTTTTTCATTTTTAGTTTTCAAAATTAGTTGCTCTCTTTCTTTGATCTTTCATAAACATTTTTTGGGGTTTTAAAATAGGTCTCTAAGTCCATAAATATCCCTAAAGAGCTTCAACAATATTTCAAAAGATATTTAAAATATAAAGCACTTACATAGACTTCTAATATTTTGAACATTCTTGACACTTGAGTCTTCATGTTTGTCTTTTTTTTTTAGCTCTCTTGTTTTGCTTTCTTTTGTCCCTCTTGCTTTTCTTCAAGCTTTGATATACTTTTAAGTTTTGTCTCATATTCTTCAAGCTTTAAAATATCATCTTCAAATCCATGCATTTAAGCTTCATATGATCATCCTTCTTTGAAATATAAGCTTGCAATGGATCCTTGACTTTGCTTTTACATGTTTGATCCTTGTGAGTCCTGACATACAATTACTCAACCAAATATGTTATGTTTTTCTTGTTTGTTAACATTAAAATCGGATATTAAGCCTTGTAAGGTCAACAACAATAAATTTAGCAATTCAACACAATCAACGTATATAGAGCTCTAAAAGATTTGATTTAAAAGTTGAGAGCCATGAGAGAGAAGTATAAATTAAATACTCTTAAGGATTAAATTTCTATTATGTTCAGAAGAGTATTTGAGAAAGCAGGACGTTATTTATGATACACAAGTAAAATATTATGTCTTGACGATTTTAGCAAAAAGCATTTAAGAGTAGGACCATGCTCCTTGGAGAATAGCAAGTACCCTTTGGATATGATCACACAGAGGAGCAAGGATACGAACCAAGGAATGGGTGAAACCTTACCGAATATGATTTTGGTTTGGTAAGGAGTTCTATGGATTGGATGGTGAACCAAAATAGAGGATTTTTATATTTTAAGTTCAAAGGGAATATTTTGATTTAATCAATAAAACTTGAATCCCTTAGTGGTTCCCTCTAATCTTGATTATATCAAGATGTCTTATGAAAAACACACTTAATATATATTAATCATTTATGATCAATAGTGCTTTAAACTTAGAGTGATGACTTGATTTTGATTTAGGCTTTTCATATTCAAAAGTGAGTTTAGAGTATAGTGATATATCATATAAGATGGGTCCCTATCACTCAATCTTGTGCAATGGACAACAATGGCTTAACTTAAAGATTTATATTTAAGCATGAGCCAAGCATTTAGAATTATTTACCTAGCAATGATGCCTAGTCCATTTGGAAGTGGAATTTATTCATTTTTTTGAATTGGCTTGTTAATCTTATTTTATTTTAAGCACTAATCACTTCCTAAGCCTACAGTCATCACAATCCCTAAACCGGGATGATTAAAATATTTAAACAATTTCTATTGGAATCCGATCTTCCTTAGACCCTATAGGGTTTGCTTTCATGATTACCCACATCATTTCCTTTTTTAAACCTCGCACTTCTGGATGAGAAAGTAAATTGATTGTGCCCTTTTCTTTTACAATGTAAGCAAGTTTTGTTATGCTTATAATTCTTACGCTTACTTGTTGAGGCATGACAATGGGAATCATATGATAATCCTAAATCCTTTTTGAAAAGATTTTTCTTTTTAATCTCTAAGGATTTGTTATGATTATTCTTTTCATTTATAACTTTGAGTGTAGCTCTAGAATAATCATCAATTTCTTCTTCTAAGCATATAATTTTTAAGATCTTCTTAATCTTTCTCTTTCCAAAGATGGCATAATAATCTTTTATTTTTCCTAATTGCTTTATCATGCTTTTATTTTCATTTTTCAAAATGGATTTCTGCTGAAATAACTCCGCTAGAAATTTATTCATTTTCAATAAAATTTTATCTAACTTTTCATATGAAGACATGCTTTCATTTATCAATTCAACACATGATTCATCATAAAATATATCATAGTTATTATATAAATCATCGCATGCAATTCAACAGTATTATCACAGGGAATATTAGATGATTGACTCACTCGAAAAATGAGCAGCTCGGAAGCTATCCCAAGTATAGGAGTTTTGTCGTGTAATATTAAGCCCAAGGGTTAGATTGTCTCCTCAGGGAATGCGTTTTAATTTCAAATTACGTTCGCCCAATCGAAAAATAAAAGTTACTGAACTTGGTTCAAATTCGAGGTTTTTCAAGATCGTTCAATTTCACTTTTGATGAATTAAATGACACGTAATTTAAAACTCTAAACTAACATGCACTAAATAAAAGAAACCAAGAATAAAAACCCTACGTCTACTTAAAGAAACATTGAGACACGCGTTAATGAAAACTGGAAACCTAAAACATGGAACTAAAACATGCAAGAATGGAAACTCTAATCTACCTAAGGAAACATCGAAACACGCTCTAATTAAAAATGGAAACATTAATCATGAAATTAAAGCATGCAATGGAAACTCAATTAGATTCAAAGCATACAATAAAAATCGGAACTTTAACAATTCAAGAACTCAAACCAAAATGCAACACATAAAGAAAAAGAACGATGATAGAAAATAAAAATACGAACTTTGATAAAACCGGTCCTAACTAAACCGAACATCGAAACAAAAATTAAATCTTGCAAAGAAAAAAAAAATAACTAATTTAAATATGAACCCAAGCGTAATTAAATATGAACTTCCAACTAAATCTACCAATAAAATAAAATACCAAAGACAAAAATAATTAAACAATCAACTATTGCAAAGATAAAATATTCAAAATCCAAGCGTTTTAAATACCTTCAGTAAATAAAAAAACAATACTATCCTATATCAATATTAAAAGAGAAAAGATAAAAGAGAGAGAGAGAGAGAGCAGGGGCCTCTCAGGTAGCCAAGTATTGCTGCTGAAGTTGCTAATAATTACTGTGGAGGCTGGAAGCTCATGGCTTGGCTGCGTGTAGTCAGAGTTGCAGAAGACGACTGCTGTGCTCTGCTGTGGTGGCTGTTGTTTGGAGGAACAGCTGTGCTGGAGACTGGCTGAGAGGCTGGTTCTAGCTGCTGAAAAATTGCAGCAAGTTGTAGAGGACCTGCTGCTGCCGCTGGAGTTGAACAGGGACTTGGGTGCTCGGCTGCTGGAAGAGAAGTTTGCTGCGGTTGTCCTGGCTGTGCGGAGTTGTGCTTGGGTTGCTTGGCTGCAGCAACAAATTCGACTGGAGAAGAGGCTGGTATAGAGGAGCCGGGATGAGAACCAGAGGGAGAGGAAGAGCAGGGGAAGAGAGGAGAGTTTGAGGGAGAGAAAGTAAAGGGAAGAGAAGAGAGCAAGATGAAAAAAAAAACAAAGCCAACTAAAGAAGAAGAAGAAGAAGAAGAAGAAGAGGAAGAAGAAGAAGAAGAGGAGAGGAGAGGAGAACCCCCACCAGGCTGCCTGCGCAAGGAGAGGAAGAGAAGGAGATTTAAAGGAGGCATTGGGTGCCCTAGACCCGGATAGCACTGACCCGACCCGTTTGGAAAGGGTTGACCCGGCAACTTGATTTTTTCATTTTTTTTTATTCTCTGTTCATCACAAATCTGACCCTTTTGGAGCCTATATCTCGAAAAACTTAAAACACAAAAGTTGTAGATGATCCTTTCCTCTTTCTTTAGAAATTTGAATCATCTCGATCGGAGCTCAGAAGGAAAAGTTATGCATGAAATGCAAATAAGTATCGGTTTTGGTTCCCGAGAATTTTCCCGCGACAAAAAAATTACCAAAACTTCATGAGTAGTGCAATAAAGTTCAAGAATGATGATTTTGGCACTTTATTAAAATATGAGACAATTTTTGACATTTAATTAAAATATAAACCGTAAAGCTTGGGTTAAACGTCCAATTACGCAGTTTCGGTGCGTAATCACACCCTCCAACTAACGTTTTACTAGTCTTTAGCAAATGACGTGAATGAATCTCAGGGTGGTGTCTAGAACTACATACTCCGGTAATCATGAAATCAATGCACATGCGATATAACTATACCACTTCACATACAAGAACACTATTGAATTTCACACAGGCTTGTTCATATTCAATGCACACGACTCAAAAGCACGTCACTCATGCAAGTTTCATCATTTATATGTGATTTGAGAGCAGTATACTCACATGAAGTTAATCAGAGGCACATTCAGAGTTAATGCAATCATATAAGTTCGAGTATAAACAGTAAACTCTCGAGGTGTGTGTGATGTGTGTGACTCAGCACAACTAGGACGCCAGTGGACACCTACAGAAGTTTGACTCGGCCTATCTAGTATACCCTCAAGAACACTAAAAAAAAATGGGTTCACTCATCATATGTGAGGAGGAGTGTCACGATCAAACATCCCACATATTAAAAGGAACAAAGCTAAGTATATGGAGTGGACTAGTCTAGAAAGGATTTAGCCTATCTATGAGGTGTCGGGTCCTTCACCCTAGCATCTTCTCACCTACTCGCCATATCCAACTGAGACCACCCTAGATCAACTTATTCACAAACTTGTCGTGAATACATCCGAGGCATTAATCGATTGTAGAATCATCATACGTGGAAAATATGTGTCGTCCTTGACTTTTTGTGATATGTATTTGGGCCGGCATTGACATTTCATTTCATGCGCATGTGTATTGCTTATTCTTTTTTGTCTCATTCTTTATTTTCTATCTTTTCTTGAGCAATAAGGACAATATTAACACTTCTTTTGTAATCTTCATACCATCAATGGGAATTGAGCTCGAATAGGAGTTCATGAATTAAGTTTATCTCTAGGGGTGGCTCAGCCTTCACATCTTGAGTAGGCTACAAGACCTAGGTTTCTATCTCCCCACTAGGTGTCACCTTTAGGCTAGCAAATCAAAACATAGACTAGTGTACAAAGGAATCATCTAGAAAAAGAGAATTGAGTTCCATGAACTCTGATTTGATATTAACGCTCAAAAGGACGATAAATAGCTCAAGGATATCTCACAAGGTGTCATAGTCTCCACGGGTG
The DNA here is from genome assembly GCF_029873635.1 of Malania oleifera. Classification (NCBI taxonomy): domain Eukaryota; kingdom Viridiplantae; phylum Streptophyta; class Magnoliopsida; order Santalales; family Ximeniaceae; genus Malania; species Malania oleifera. The sequence goes on along the minus strand of NC_080423.1, from coordinate 79,851,218 downwards.
CTCTCTCAGTGCTCACATGAAACCCTAAGTGCAATGAATCACGTAAATGTGTTTATTCAGCCTTGTGAGATGCCATGTAAATATAGGAAATTATATAGTCAAATTAACACAATGTACTACGAATCGATTCTTTATGGAGTCATAAGATCATAAAAAGAGAAACTACGCATGATTGACTCAAGTGTGTCATTCTTAAGTTATATGCAAGTATGTGAAAGGTATGAATCAGGGTTAAGCATGACATAATGCAATGTAATTCCTTCAGTGCTCCTCCTTTCTTTCTCTCTCTTTTTGATTTTTTTGACTTTTTGATTTTTTTAATTATTTTTTAAAAAACCCAGTACGTGTACGTGCACAGTGTCACATGCAAATGCTCATCCCCCCCAACTAAAGTGGAACATTGTCCTCAATGTGAAAGCAAAGGGGAAATAGAAAATACTGTGCACGAAAAAAGTAAGGTGTACCTGAGTGGCGAAATAATGGAAAACAAAGATCGAACTACGAGAAAATAGACCTGAAAACTAACTAAAAATAAAATAGGATAAAATAAAAGGAAAATAAAAGAAAGAAAAACATCACAATTGTCTTGGCGGAGGCTCTGGAGGAATTTCGTCTGGTGGCCGCAGGTCTATAAATTGCATTGGCGGTTCTCCAAATTTGAGCCGCCACAGTGGATCAGTCTTCATACCTGCACGAAAATCAACCTCAGATAAATTAATGCGTGTCAAAATACCAAACAATTTGTGTGCAGGTCGACCCTCTTGTGTTGACAAGAATGGGTCTTTTTTCAATATCGTTTCTAGGAAATTTGCTTCTTTACGAACTAACGGTTGAGAGAAAGTGATCAGAATAATTACCTGCAGTTCTTCAGAAGCATCAACATTAAAGGTTTTACCTGGTTCTTTGAAAATTATATGCTCACCAAACTGGTCACCCTCTTTATCGGGTGTACATATCATCATACCACTACAAGAGTCTGCCTCCACATTAGGCTCCTTAACATCTGATTTAGGTGGGAGTGACGGTTTCATGATTTCTGAGTTCGGAGTATTAGGTACCACAGGTTGGTACTCCGTATGAGTATCAGTCTCCTCATTAACTAACTGCTCCGCTTCTAGCCCCGTTTTCTCTGATTTTTCGTTGACATCTTTTGGTTCAGCCATGACTTCTAGTGCTGGGACAACTAGTTGTTCGACGATGAGCATCTCAGGTTGGGGAAATTCTTTCTCGCTTCTCGAAGTAGTGGTGGCCTCTGCTGCCTCAAAGAGATCATCGTGCATTTGTTGTTGTGGTTTCTGGTACTCTTGAGGACTAGGTTGAGGTTCTGCGAGCAATTCTTCATTTTCTAAGATATCCAACTGTGTGCTTATCGCATTAATGGTATCCCACAATTCATTATTATGATCGACTTGAGTTTGTATGAATTTTTGGAGCATGTTCGCCATTTGTGTTATGCTATCCTCGAAAAATTCTGACGACGTACAGCTCGGAGGGATCTGTTGTGGCTAATATTGAGGTGGAGGGTTGTTTGGGCAGTTTGGTGGTTCATATGCATCTCTACCACTAATTGTGTTGATAGGGTGTGCAGTTATGGGTGCCTGAGTGCATCGTGTGTTCCATTGTGGGACATTGTCAGCTAAGTAATCAAAGAATGATAATACCTGATCTAGATTCTCGCTGACGGGCTCTCCATTAGACATAGTCTGGACAAAACACTTGCAATCAGGGGTAAGAACAGTATAAAAACAATCACCTAACCTCCATGAGTCGAACCCGTGATGTGGGCAAGTACTTAGCAGATCCTTGAATCGTTCCCAACAAGCCCGAAATGTCTCGTCATCCTGCTGCACAAAATTAAGAATCTGTTCCTACAAAAATTGAGTTCTCTGTGAGGGACAAAACGCATGCAGGAATTCACGCTCCATATCAGACCAATTAGTGATAGAATGAGGTCTCATAGAATGAAACCAAATCAGTGCCCTATCCTGCAAAGTAGCAAGAAATAAATTCAGTCTAATAGATTCGTTAGTTCTAGCATGAGAGAAATACATGTTGCAGGTTAACTCAAACTCTGCTAGGTGCTGATAAAGGCACTCAGATTCTGACCCGTAGAATTCGGGTAGGAATGACGTCCTCTCATGCTGCATCATGAAATTAAGCTCATCATAAGGCAAAACAGTGGAAGAGGATGCAGTGGCATATTCGAGCTGCAAAAAATCCATTATCGTGCGCGGTGCAGGTTGATTACGCGCCGAAACTGCGTAATTGGACGTTTAACCCGAGCTTTACGATTTATATTTTTAATTAAATATCCAAAATTGTTCAATATTTTAATAAAGTGCCAAAATCATCATTCTTGAACTTTATTGCACTATTTATGAAGTTTTAGTAATTTTTTTGTCGCAGGAAAATTCCCAGGAATCAAAACCGACACCTGTTCGTATTTTGTATATAACTTTTCCATCCGAGCTCCAATTGAGACTATTCAAATTTCTGGAGAAAGAGGAAAGGATTATCTACAACTTTCGTGTTTTCAATTTTGTGAGATACGGGCTCCAGAAGAGCAGAATTTGCAATGAACAGAGAATGAAAAAAATGAAAAAATATAGCAATTCGGGTTTCCTATTCGGGTCTAGGGCTTTCCCCCCTATCCTATTTAACCCTTCTCTTTCTCTGCCTGCAGAGGCAGCCCCCATGGCTCCCCATTCTCCCCTTTTCCTTCTTCTTCTTCTTCTTCTTCTTCTTTAGTTTGTTTTTTTTGTTCTTTTCAATTCTGCTTCTCTCCCCTTGTCTCTCTTCCTTCCCTTTGTCTTTCCTCCCTCACTCTCCCCCTTTCCTCTGTTTCTCTTGGCCTCCTCTGCCCTCTTGCAGTACGGCCAACCTCCTCCACCATCTTCAGCAGTCCTCAAGCGCAGCAGAACACTAGCCGACTCCATAGCAGGACCACCAAAGCGCAGCAGCAACTTCTCCAGCACAGCAGCAACTTCATGGCTCCGTGGATTTGTTTCTCTCTCTCTCTTTTCCTTTCTTTTTTTCTTTTATTTACTTTTCTTTGAATCTTGGAATATTGAAGAAAGTTTAGTTTTTTTTAATGTTATTGAAGTTTTCTTTCTTTTTGTTTAAGTTGAGTAATGTTGAGTATTTCATTATTTTTAAATTGATCTCTTTGTTTATCTAATTGATAGTTATTTTAATTTAGCATTCTTAATTAAATTCAAATATTTTTTTTTTATCGAAATTCGATTTAGTTAGGGTCTATGATTAGTAAAGGTTGTGTTTTTATTGTGTTCCGTTATTGTTTATGTCTTTTAAATTTCCGTTGAGTTCATGTTTACATTTAAATTGTGAGTCTTGATTTGATCTCTTAATTGTGCTAAAGGTTCGATTTTTAGTAGGTTTGGTTTTTTTTTAGTGTGTGTCTAATTTAGTTTCCATTGTGTGTTTTTAATTCCATGTTCTAGGTTGCCATTTTTAATTAACGCGTGTCCCAATGTTTCCTTGAGTAGATTAGAGTTTCCGTTTTTGCTCTCAATTTCATTGCATGCTAGGTTTAGAGTTTTGTTTGTTTCGTGTTTAAATTGTGATTGTGGTTGCGTATTTTTAATTTCATTTTTAAGGTTTCCATTTTTAGTTAGTATGCTTTAGTGTTTCCTTAAGTAGATTAGAGTTTTTATTATTGTTATTTAATTCCGTGCGTGCTCGTTTTAGGACTTTAATTTGTGTTTTCATTTAAGTTTCCACAATCTTGAAAACCCGAATCTGAACCGAGTTCAGTGCATTTTTGTTTTCGATTGGACAAACGTGAAATTGAGATTAAAATGCATTCCCTGAGGAGACGATCTAGCCTTTGGGCTTAATATTACACGATGTAACTCCTATACTTGGGATAGCTTTCGAGTTGCTCATTTTTCGAGTGAGTCAAGTTTTTGGCGCCATTGCCGGGGAATGTCGTTCTTAGTCCCAATTTTGCATTTTTCTCGTCATTTTTATTAGTTTTAAGAAAAAGGAAAAAAAAGCAGAAAACAAAAAAAAAAAAAGAATCGAGTTTTGAAAAATGGCTGCACATGCACCGCGCACGATAATAGACTTTTTGCAGCTTGAATATGCCACTGCATCCTCTTCCACTGTTTTACCTTATGACGAGCTTAATTTCATGATGCAGCGCAGGAGGACATCATTGCTACCGAGTTTTACGGGACGGAATTAGAGTGCCCTTATCAGCACCTAGCGAAGTTTGAGTTAACCTACAACATGTTTTTCTCTCATGCTAAAACTGACGAATCTACTAGACTAAATTTATTTCTTGCTGCTTTGCAGGATAAGGCACTGATTTGGTTTCATTCTATGAGACCTCATTCTATCACTAATTGGTCTGATATGGAGCGTGAATTCCTACATGCGTTTTGTCCCTCACAGAGAACTCAATTTTTGCAGGAACAGATTCTTAATTTTGTGCAGCAGGATGATGAGACATTTGGGGCTTGCTGGAAACGATTCAAGGATCTGCTAAGTACTTGCCCACATCACGGGTTCGACTCATGGAGGTTAGTTGATTATTTTTATACTGCTCTTACCCCTGATTGCAAGTGTTTTTTCCAGACTATATCTAATGGAGAGCTCGTCAGCGAGGATCCAGATCAGGTATTATCATTCTTTGATTACTTAGCTGACAATGTCCCACAGTGCAACACACGATACACTCAGACACCCATGGCTGCACACCCTACGAGCACAATTAATGGTGGTGATGCATATGAACTACCAAAATACCCAGATATTCCTTCGCCTCATTACCAGCCACAACAGATCCCTCAGAGCTGTGTGTCGTCCGAATTTTTGGAGGATAGCATAACACAGATGGCGAACATGCTCCAGCAATTCATGCAAACTTAAATCTATCATAATAATGAATTGCGGGATACCATTAATGCGATAAGCACACAGTTGGACATCTTAGAAAAAGAGGAAACACTCGCAGAACTTCAGGCTAGTTCTCAAGAGTACCAGCAACCGCAACAACAAATACATGATGTTTCTCTTGAGACAGCAGAGGCCACCATCACCTTCAGTAGCGAGAAAGACGATCCCCAATCTGAAATGCTCATAGCCGAGCAAATAGTTGTCCCCACACCGGAAGTTACGGCTGAAACAGAAGAGGTCAAAGAAAAATTAGAGGAAACAGGGCTAGTAGCGGAGCAGTTAGTTGATGAGGAGACTGATACTCATACGGAGTACCAACCTATGGTACCTAATACTCCAAGCTCAAAAACCATGAAACCGTCACCCCCACTTGAATAAGATGTTAAAGAGCCTAATGTGGAGGCAGACTCTTGTAGTGGTATGATGATATGTACACTCGATAAAGAGGGTGACCAGTCTGGTGAGCATATAATTTTCAAAGAACTAGATAAAACCTTTAATGTTAATTCTTCTGAAGAACTGCAGGTAATTATTCCGATCACTTTCTCTCAACCGTTAGTTCGTAAAGAAGCACATTTCCTGGACACGATGTTGAATAAAGACCCTTTTTTGTCCACACATGAGGGTCAACCTGCACACGTATTGTTTGGTATTTTGACACGCATTTATTTATTTGAGGTTGATTTTCGTGCAGGTATGACGACTAATCGATTGTGGCGGCTCAAATTTGGAGAACCACCGATGCAATTTATAGACCTGCGGCCACCAGACGAAATTCCTCCAGAGCCTCCGCCAAGACAATTGTGATGTTTTTCTTTCCCTTATTTTCTTTTATTTTATCTTATTTTATTTTTAGTTAGTTTTCAGGTTTATTTTCTCGTAGTTCGATTTTTGTTATTTCGCCACTCAGGTACGCTTTACTTTTCCCGTGCACAGTCCTTTCTATTTCCCCTATACTTTCACATTGAGGACAATGTTCCATTTTAGTTGGGGGGGATGAGCATTCGCATGTAACACTGTGCACGTACACGTACCGGGTTTTATATTTAAAAAAAAAAAATAAAAAAATAAAAAAAAAAATAAAAAAATCAAAATCAAAAAGAAAGAGAGAAAGAAAGGAGGAGCACTGAAGAATTACATTGCATTATGCCATGCTTAACACTGACTCATACCTTTTGCATACTTGCATATAACTTAAGAATGACACACTTTGAGTCAATCATGCGTAGTTTCTCTTTATATGACTTTATGACTCTATGAAGAATTGATTGGTAGTACACTCATATTAATTTGGTTATATAATTTCTTGTATTTACACGGCATCTCACGAGACTGAATAAACACATTCACGTGATTCATTGCACTTAGGGTTTCATGTGAGCACTGAGAGAGCACCCGTGGAGACTATGACACCTTGTGAGATATCCTTGAACTATTTATCATCCTTTTGAGCGTTAATATCAAATCAAAGTTCATGGAACTCAATTCTCTTTTTCTGGATGATTCCTTGTACACTAGTCTATTTTTTTTTTATTTGCTAGCCTAGAGGTGACAACTAGTGGGGAGATAGAAACCTAGGTCTTGTAGCCTACTCAAGATGTGAAGGCTGAGCCACCCCTAGAGATAGACTTAATTCATGAACTCCTATTCGAGCTCAATTCCCATTGATGGTATGAAGATTACACAAGAAGTGCTATGAATTGTCCTAATTGATCAAGAAAAGTCAAAAAATGAAGAATGAGCAAAATAAAGAATAAGCAATACACATGCGCATGAAATGAAATGTCAATGCCGGCCCAAATACATATCACAAAAAGTCAAGGACGACACATATTTTCCACGTATGAAGATGCTTCAACCGGTTAATGCCTCAGATGTATTCACGACAAGTTTGTGAGTAAGTTGATCTAGGGTGGTCTCAGTTAGACATGGCGAGTAGGTGAGAAGATGTTAGGGTGAAGGACCCGACACCTCATAGATAGGCTAGATCCTTTCCAGACTAGTCCACTCCATATACTTAGCTTTGTTCCTTTTAATATGTGGGATGTTTGATCGCGACACTCCTCCTCACATATGATGAGTGAACCCATTTTCTTTGAGTGTTCTTGAGGGTATACCAGTTAGGCCGAGTCAAAGCGACCGTTCTGTAGGTGTCCACTGGCATCCTAGGTGTACTGAGTCACACATATCACACACACCTCGAGAGTTTACCTGTTTATACTCGAACTTATATGATTGCATTAACTCTGAATGTACCTCTGATTAACTTCATGTGAGTATACTGCTCTTAAATGACATATAAACGATGAAACTTGCATGAGTGACGTGCTTTGGAGTTGTGTGCATTGAATATGAACGAGCTTGTGTGAAATTCAGTATGTTCTTGTATGTGAAGTGGTATAGTTATATCGCATGTGCATTGATTTCATGATCACTGGAGTATGTAGTTGTAGATACCACCCTGATATTCATTCACGTCATTTGCTAGAGACTAACAAAACGTTAGTTGGGGGGTGTGATTACGCGCCGAAACTGCGTAATTGGACGTTTAACCCGAGCTTTACGATTTATATTTTTAATTAAATATCCAAAATTGTTCAATATTTTAATAAAGTGTCAAAATCATCATTCTTGAACTTTATTGTACTATTTATGAAGTTTTAGTAATTTTTTTGTCGCAGGAAAATTCCTAGGAATCAAAACCGACACCTGTTCGTATTTTGTATATAACTTTTCCATCCAAGCTCCTATTGAGACGATTCAAATTTCTGGAGAAAGAGGAAAGGATTATCTACAACTTTTGTGTTTTCAATTTTGTGAGATACGGGCTCCATAAGAGCAGAATTTGCAATGAACAGAGAATAAAAAAAATGAAAAAATATAGCAATTCGGGTTTCCTATTCGGGTCTAGGGCTTTCCCCCCTATCCTATTTAACCCTTCTCTTTCTCTGCCTGCAGAGGCAGCCCCCATGGCTCCCCATTCTCCCCTTTTCCTTCTTCTTCTTCTTCTTCTTCTTTAGTTTTTTTTTTTGTTCTTTTCAATTCTGCTTCTCTCCCCTTGTCTCTCTTCCTTCCCTTTGTCTTTCCTCCCTCACTCTCCCCCTTTCCTCTATTTCTCTTGGCCTCCTCTGCCCTCTTGCAGTACGACCAACCTCCTCCACCATCTTCAGCAGTCCCCAAGCACAGCAGAACACTAGCCGACTCCATAGCAGGACCACCAAAGCGCAGCAGCAACTTCTCCAGCACAGCAGCAACTTCATGGCTCCGTGGATTTGTTTCTCTCTCTCTCTCTCTTTTCCTTTCTTTTTTTCTTTTATTTACTTTTCTTTGAATCTTGGAATATTGAAGAAAGTTTAGTTTTTTTTAATGTTATTGGAGTTTTCTTTCTTTTTGTTTAAGTTGAGTAATGTTGAGTATTTCATTATTTTTAAATTAATCTCTTTGTTTATCTAATTGATAGTTATTTTAATTTAGCATTCTTAATTAAATTCAAATATTTTTTTTTGTCGAAATTCGATTTAGTTAGGGTCTATGATTAGTAAAGGTTGTGTTTTTATTGTGTTCCGTTATTGTTTATGTCTTTTAAATTTCCGTTGAGTTTATGTTTACATTTAAATTGTGAGTCTTGATTTGATCTCTTAATTGTGCTAAAGGTTCGATTTTTAGTAGGTTTGGTTTTTTTTTAGTGTGTGTCTAATTTAGTTTCTATTGTGTGTTTTTAATTCCATGTTCTAGGTTGCCATTTTTAATTAACGCGTGTCCCAATGTTTCCTTGAGTAGATTAGAGCTTCCGTTTTTGCTCTCAATTTCATTGCATGCTAGGTTTAGAGTTTTGTTTGTTTCGTGTTTAAATTGTGATTGTGGTTGCGTATTTTTAATTTCATTTTTAAGGTTTCCATTTTTAGTTAGTATGCTTTAGTGTTTCCTTAAGTAGATTAGGGTTTTTATTATTGTTATTTAATTCCGTGCGTGCTAGTTTTAGGACTTTAATTTGTGTTTTCATTTAAGTTTCCACAATCTTGAAAACCCGAATCTGAACCGAGTTCAGTGCATTTTTGTTTTCGATTGGACAAACGTGAAATTGAGATTAAAACGCATTCCCTGAGGAGACGATCTAGCCCTTGGGCTTAATATTACACGATGTAAGTCCTATACTTGGGATAGCTTTCGAGCTGCTCATTTTTCGAGTGAGTCACAGGTGCAGCCATTTTTCAAAACTTGATTTGTCTTTTACTTTTTTTTGTTTTTTTGCTTTTTTTTTCTTTTCCTTAAAACTAATAAAAATGACGGGATAAACATAAAATTGAGACTAAGAACGACATTCCCCGGCAATGGCGCCAAAAACTTGACTCACTCGAAAAATGAGCAGCTCGGAAGCTATCCCAAGTATAGGAGTTCTATTGTGTAATATTAAGCCCAAGGGCTAGATCGTCTCCTCAGGGAATGCGTTTTAATTTCAAATTTTACGTTCGCCCAATCGAAAAATAAAAGTTACTGAACTTGGTTCAGATTCGGGGTTTTTCAAGATTGTTCAATTTCACTTTTGATGAATTAAATGACACGTAATTTAAAACTCTAAACTAACATGCACTAAATAAAAGAAAACAAGAATAGAAACCCTACGTCTACTTAAAGAAACATTGGGACACGCGTTAATAAAAACTGGAAACCTAAAACATGGAACTAAAACATGCAAGAATGGAAACTTTAATCTACCTAAGGAAACATCGAAACACGCTCTAATTAAAAATGGTAACATTAATCATGGAATTAAAGCATGCAATGGAAACTCAATCAAATTCAAAGCATACAATAAAAATTGGAACTTTAACAATTCAAGAACTTAAACCAAAATGCAACACATAAAGAAAAAGAACGATGACAGAAAATAAAAATACGAACTTTGATAAAACCGGTCCTAACTAAACCGAACATCGAAACAAAAATCAAATCTTGGAAAGAAAAAAAAATAATTAATTTAAATATGAACCCAAGCATAATTAAATATGAACTTCCAACTAAATCTACCAATAAAATAAAATACCAAAGACAAAAATAATTAAACAATCAACTATTGCAAAGATAAATATTCAAAATCCAAGCGTTTTAAATACCTTCAGTAAATAAAAAAACAATACTATCCTATATCAATATTAAAAGAGAAAAGATAAAAGAGAGAGAGAGAGAGAGCAGGGGCCTCTCGGGTAGCCAAGTATTGCTGCTGAAGTTGCTGATAATTACTGTGGAGGCTGGAAGCTCATGGCTTGGCTGCGTGTAGTCGGAGTTGCAGAAGACGGCTGCTGTGCTCTGCTGTGGTGGCTACTGTTTGGAGGAACAGCTGTGTTGGAGACTAGCCGAGAGGCTGGTTCTAGCTGCTGAAAAATTGTAGCAAGTTGCAAAGGACCTGCTGCTGCCGTTGGAGTGGAACAGGGACTTGGGTGCTCGGCTGCTGGAAGAGAAGTCTGCTGCGGTTGTCCTGGCTATGTGGAGTTGTGCTTGGGTTGCTTGGCTGCAGCAACAGATCCGGCTGGAGAAGAGGCTGGTACAGAGGAGTTTGGATGAGAACCAGAGGGAGAGGAAGAGCAGGGGAAGAGAGGAGAGTTTGAGGGAGAGAAAGTAAAGGGAAGAGAAGAGAGCAAGATGAAAAAAAAAAAAAACAAAGCCAACTAAAGAAGAAGAAGAAGAAGAAGAAGAAGAAGAAGAAGAGGAGAGGAGAGGAGAACCCCCACAGGGCTGCCTACTCAAGGAGAGGAAGAGAAGGAGATTTAAAGGAGGCATTGGGTGCCCTAGACCCGGATAGCACTGACCCGACCCGTTTGGAAAGGGTTGACCCGGCAACTTGATTTTTTCATTTTTTTCATTCTCTGTTCATCGCAAATCTGACCCTTCTGGAGCCTGTATCTCAACAAGCTCAAAACATGAAAGTTGTAGATGATCCTTTTCTCTTTCTCTAAAAATTTGAATCGTCTAGATCGAAACTCAGACGGAAAAGTTATGCATGAAATACGAACAGGTATTTGTTTTAGTTCCCGGGAATTTTCCTGCGACAAAAAAATTACCAAAACTTCATAAGTAATGCAATAAAGTTCAAGAATGATGATTTTGGCACTTTATTAAAATATTAGACAATTTTGGACATTTAATTAAAAATATAAATCGTAAAGCTCGGGTTAAACGTCCAATTATGCAGTTTCGGTGCGTAATCAATGATTCATCATATGACACAACATAGCATTTGGCATAAGAATCATCACATGCATCATCAACAGAATTATCATGGTATTCAACAGATGATTCAGAATCTGACATATTACAACAGTTAATGTAAGAATCATCAATTGAGTTTGAGTTAGAATCATACACCTCTTCTTCTCTTAATGTCATTTTCCTATCACTTACCACTTCCTGACCATCTGAGCATGACACCTCTGGAGTGATGGTTTCCTTTTCTTAAGATTCTCTATATTTCTTTTCAAGTTCATCCCAGATTTCCTGTGTACTATGACATGCCACAAACTCAATAGAAATATTAGAATCTAATACAAGATACAACATCTCCATGGCATATGAACTTGCATGCATCAAATTAATATCATTTTTTACTGGCATACAAATTCCCTTAACAATCACCAGTCAGGCCCTCCAATTTATAGATTTTATGAAAACACTCATTCTTATTTTCCAGTGGGTATAATTTACACCACAAAACAATGGAGGACTGTAAGGTGATTGTCCCTTCCCAAATGGGGATACACCAATGAGAGTCATTACGATCTTTTACAAAAGCTGTTAAGCCTAGTGCAATGAGGCTCTAATACCAATTGTTGGAATTTGGTGTATTCTCAAGAGGGGGGGTGAATTGGGTATTTAAAAATTCTTAGGTTGATTTCAATTTCACAAGCAGTAATACTCAACCTAGGGTCAGTCTATAGAATCCCAAATACACAAATAAATAAAATGTGTGGAAATTAAATTATACACAACATTCACAGAATAACATACATATGCAGGAATGTAAATTTTGGAAATGTAAAGTGCACATAGGATATGTTATCGAGGGTCAGTCAACTGTGCCTACGTCCCCGCCTCTAGCTCGCAAGCCCAAGGATTCCACTAATGCTCACTAAACAGGTGGAGTAGCACCGTTTACAACTAGGTTAATTAACAGGACTAACCTCAACCTACAACCGCACCTTACTAGGATGGTGCACCTAGCTTTCCTAAACGGGTCTAAGCTAATCCAGGACTATTCAACAGGGCTAATCTCCCTCTTCAAGTCCACGCCTGGAATACAATAGATATAAAAATTTACGTACACGCAAATGCTTCTTGCACAAGCAGATATGCACCACTACGCACAAGCACTAATCAATGCACCTCAAACAGATAGGAACTATAAGCTCAGTGCAGTTTGTGTGCTAACACTCAAGGTAATGTCTATATTCAATCAAGTACAAAGAGTGTATCAATAAGATAATCTTTGAACCAATATATAGATGCAAATCTCAATAACGATTTAGGGTTTCAAATATTTTCACTAAGGTAATTAAAATATCTCTAAAAATATTTTCTCAATATTCAAGCACAAAAGATATTTGAAAAATGAGTTTGTGAAAAAGATTTTGCACATAAAAAATCATAAGCTCAATGAGTCTTGCAATGAAGATGCAAAGATTCACTAACTACAAGATTTTTCCCATACAAAGATTTATCAAATAAAATCACGAGAAAAACCTTTGCTTAACCCTCAATCAAAAATCAAGTATACAAGAAATATATGAGGGTTTCTGGCAATAATAATCAATGAATAGAACACTGACAATGCTAGATTTAGCAAAGGAAGTAGTATAGTATGAGTGTGAGGTTTGTATAGCAAAATAAGGCTTAAGATTTTTTAGAGGATTTTTCTTAATCTATTTTGCTAATCTTGTTCTAATCCTTGCAAATGAACCCCTATATATAGAAGAAGACTAAATTATAACCATTGAGGACATATGGGTCATTATAAAAAATGTTTTAAAATCATTTTAGAAAATTAACCCCATTTAACTTGGTAAAAATTTTGATAGCCTGAGAGGATCGGTCGATCATTTTTAAGGTTTGGTCGACCATCTCACTCAGTTCGATCGACCGGGGGATTTTTGAACTATAGGTTCAGTCGACCGTCCAAAGGTGATTTTGAACCCTCCGAGGTTCGGTCAACCAGACATGAGTTCGGTTGACCAAACTTGAGTGTTTGGTCAACTAGGTCAATTTTATACTGAAGGTTTGGTCGACCAAGGCATTGGGATCTCCCCACGTGTTAGTTCGGTCGACCAGAGCATTGTAGCTCATTTTAAGGTCGGTCGACCAAAGGGTCAAATTGTTGACCCTGGGGAAGTTTGGTTGACCGAGATCCTCTGTGTATTAGAGTTCGGTCGACCGAACATGCCAACTTTAGGCATTTCAGTCCTATTCCTCTTATGCAATGTCCCTAATCACATGATAATAAGTTCTAGGTCAATAGGGAACTTCTTCGTGCAGAGTTGTGTGTCCTAAAGTCAGTTTAAGGCCTATAAGCTTATCTCTCATATCATGCATGTAGTGCATTAATTATTACAGACAATTGAACTTTAATTATTACAGACCTCAAATAGTAATTATTTAAATTACAATAAATAAAAGATTTGCGTCTTTATTCTCCAAGACTTCATTAGTTCAGATGATCTTGTTAGTATGAATCTTCACACAAACTCGAGAAGCATTAAATACCAGAGTATTTTTCATGATCAAAATGGGATATGACCTATAAGGTCGACAACGCCAATCATTCACACACTCGTGTTATGCAACTTAAGGAAAAGTTGACTCTCATTCAAGGAGAGTCCTGCTTGGTCTCAAGAATATCTCCATCCCATCAAGGTATTAGTTGATGAACTTGCTGTGATTGACTCTCCTGTCTTAGTGGATGACATTACTTTGTATCTCCTCAATAGTTTTGGCCCTGAGAATTGTGAGATTGCACTGCCTATTTGGGCATGTGAGACTTCTCTTTCGCTTGAGGAGCTTCATGATATGCTGGTTGGCCACAGAAGTTACTTATGACATGTTGACGCGTCCAATGCTATCTTGGTTGCCACTACGAACTTCACTCAGTGTCGTACTTCCACTTTCAACCACAACCAAAGTTCCAACCCTGGTTCCTCTGGTTAGCTTCATTCCAACTCAGATCAAAATAATCGCAAGGAGCAGATTGGTAAGCCCCGGATTGTTTATCAACTGTGTGACAAAGTCGGCCACTCAACCAAGACTTGTTACTCAGCTTCAGGAGTGAAGTTTGTTAATTGTGCTACTACAAATGGGTCCACCAACAAAAAGTGGCTTGTGGATTCCACTGCTTCTCACAACATTACCTCTAATCTTGCCAATCTCTCTGTTAACTCGAAGTATGATGGCACGGATGAGGTCGTCATTGGTGATGGCTCAGGTTTGCGTGTAATGCCTCGGACCCGCCACGTGGGGCCCGGAGTGTTATGAGATTGACACATGTTTCTGATACCATTCACACAGTGGAATTAATTAAATAATCTCAAACAAAAATCAAGAGTTCTATATTTACATATCCAAACTCATAAAATACAATATCATTCTTCATATTACAAAACCAGAATAAAATATATTAAACGTAAAACTAAATACATATCTGTTTTGATATCCACTCATAAAAACTAATGCGGCCCTGGAGCTATCTAAGCTCAATAACCTGGAAGACCTGAAAAGATTAAATAATCGTCGGAATTAGACACCTTTCAGTAAGGAAGAAATAATTTACAACAGTGTGTAGTTGAAGTGTTTAATATAATTACAAAATATACATACAGTTATATTCCACTATCCATAGCAACCAAATAAAACACATTCATAATTATACCATTGTCAACTTCTCTATCACCCAATCACATACGCACCTACATAATTATTTTTACTGACAATTCCTGAGAATAGGAAAGTCTACCTGCCCATACAAATAGATTCCCTCTACTCTAGTGCTAACACCAATGCACTCACATTTCTCAGTAAGCCCTCGAGTTATGTATCCAAGTAAAGTTTCTGAGAATAGGGATGGTCACCCGCCCATACAAGTGACTTCCCTCTACTATTCTATCCACAAATAACTACCAGAGTACTCACCTTTCTCGGCAAGCCCTCGGGTGGAGTATTCTACTTTACCATAAATACTTAAGTAATTAAAGTCACCTGCCTATTTCACAAAGTTCCACATGTACACACAGATCACAATCATTCCACAGCAAATATACACATTATCCATTTTCACCCTCACAGGGCACACAAAATGTATCGTCCACACAGGACTCTAGTACACACACATACACGTTCATATAGGATTGTCAACCATACAACATACATGTCCACACATGACTGGTCCACACAGGACTAATCATCACACTTATCGTAATACAAACCACCCTGTTCATGGTAAATAGGTAAACAAACTCTTCATACCACTACCAATGTTTACCTCCCAATATAAATGTGTGATGCCCCGATTTTCGTACCAATGTTTACCTCCCAATATAAACGTGTGATGCCCCGATTTTTGTACCAATTTTTTTTTAAAATAATAATAAATAAATATTCACTCATCATCCACAACATTTTACAGATTGGCCACGTCAACAACCCTATTACCATTCATTTGACCTGACCCGCATTGGGTACCGGTTAAATAGTCATTTTATTTATACAACCTAACGGCAGAAGATAGTACATACTTAACAACCAGAATACAATACCCAGAGTATCAACATACATATATAAATACATTACTATCCCATACTAAAAAATAACTCAACTCTAGGGGAATTACACCTCCCCTAGTCCAAAACTCACCCTATGTATTAGGGTCTCGGCTCCCTAAGGTCTTAGAGCTCTATCGCCTGACCTATCTCTATTCCCTGAAAAATTTATATAATTTTAGGTGAGACACATCTCAGTAAGAAGGAATCAATTATTTACAGTGTGTGACAATATGATTTCATTTTTAACACACTTAAATTTTCAAATCAATATTTCATCTGAGAAAAATACACTGATAAATATATTCTCATAATCATATAGATATACAACACAAGCTTTTATAAGCTTTAAGATCATTTCTCAAATTTAATTATTCCCAACACATATTTACCCGCTAAGTTCCTGAGGATAGGGGAGATTACCCGTCCATACAGGTAGCTTCCATCTATCCTAATATGTTATGCAGCTAGGTATGACCACATCTTATACCTATCAGGGCACTCACCTTACTCAGTAAGTCCTCAAGCGGAGAGTTTCACTTTACCTCAATTTTTAATGTTATTAACTCACAAGGATCCATTTTTCCAATTTTATCATTCTCTATTTCTCAATTTCCATTATTTCTTTCATTTCTCACTTTAGCCAATTTTATCATTCTTTCACTTTCCATTTCCATTTCACTATCCAGCTAATAAGTATCCTTGGTACCTAGTACCAACATCGCGTCAGTAACTCATGGCTACCTTGAGGATCTTTCTTATCACACCATGCTTCGCCCATGGTCAAGGTTGTGCGGCCCGAAGGTTGGATCTAACCGCGGTTGGCCGACCCGGTTAGATCAAAATATCATATCACATATCGCGTTTGTAGTACGACTGGCCAGCCTATAGCCCTAATCTAGACTCAGGGAGCCAAACAACTCTACAAAATGGCTCAGTCGACTGTCACGCCACATGCTCCAAGAGTCCATATGGTTGCACTACCCCACTAGCAACGGTAACGTGCTCAATATCACAACCATCCATCAGGGTTCACTACCACATACCCGCAATCATTATGCGGTATTGACATTTCATCAATCATATTTCAATTCCATATTGTAGTACTCATATTTTCCATTTTCACATTTTAGCATTTCCATATCAATAAACATCATTATTCTCATATCAATATATCTCAATTCATCTCAATATAAATGTTCTCATCGTTTTCTGTGCTCATTTCATCATCTCAAAAAAAAAAAATATATATATATATTGTGTTTCACGTATTTCAACATTTCTCAAAATATCCATATCAGTAATTCTCAAAATCTCATTTTTCATGCAAATCATTTCTACTCATAAATAAATACCATATTTCATTATTTTCCATTAATCATATCAATAATTCTCATTTCAATATTTTCTTAAAAAATACTCATCGTTATATTTCACATTTTTCAATACACGTCATATGTCGCATAGTTTTCATCTAATATTCATAATATATTAATTTCACACACCAAAATAACACAATTTAATATTACTCAAATGCCACACAATTTATCTGATATTTATATCATAATAATTTTCAGACAAAATACCATATGCTCATTTTCACATATTAATTCAAATAGTAGTTTTAAAAATACTGTTATAATTTATTCCTCAAACCTGGCTTACTAAGAGTCTCGTTAGAACCCCAAATCCTACACCCTTGGCTCCCAAAACTCAAATTCTACAATTTGCATTTTTTTTTCAGATTAATTAATTCATTTCCCCAAAATAATACCCATCTAACCTTCCCTAGGCTCCATATACCTCAAATTAACATTTAAACTAATTTTTAACACCCCCACTTAATTTTCTGAACTATCTCTGCGGGTCCCGAAATTACACCCATAGCGCTCATCTAGGTCCTAAATTTCGAAAATCCTACTTCGACCCCTGATGCTCAATATTCTAGCATTTCTAAATCAACACCAATTAAATAATAATAAACCCCTTAATAACCCTCTTAACCCAAATTTGGGGTTATGCCTACGACAATCCCGCAAGAATTCTGCTCCGCTAGACTCCTAGAGAATTATCCCTAGATTATTGTGGTGGTGTCCGATCGTCGATTGGGCTTATAATTTACAAGAAATTGAGGAAAAAATAGAAATTTGGCTTACCCCAGGAGATACGCTTACGTCGCTCCTACCACCAATCCGCTCCGATAGAAATGATAGTAGCGGAGAATGGAGTCCAGCGGTATCTTCTGATTTTCGATCGGGCGAGAATCCATCACAGAACTGAGGAGAGAGGGAGAGAGAACAAGTGGAGAGAGAGAGAGAGTAACAAAGGGTTGTGCAGACCTTCCTGAATTCGCCTGAAGCTTCAAAGGTGAATTGTTATATTATAATAATAATAATAATAATAATAATAATAATAATAATAATAATAATATATTTTATTAATATTAATAATTATATATTTTATTAATAAAAATAAAAATAAATTTTAATTATTATTTTCTTTCTTTTTTTTAAATTTAATTAATTAATTAATTTTTTTCTAGGAATCACCCCACTAATCTTGTATAGCAATTTTTCGGATTATTACAAAACGTCCATATAACGACCTCCTCATACCACTACCAACATTATATGACTGTTATATCAGGTACGATATAACGACCTCCTCATACCATTGCCAACGCTATATCACAATTTACATGAACTATAATACAAATCAATAGCAAAACCAATCACTCAACACATCCACAACTCTACCACAATATAGACAACAATAGTATCCACAACCAACCAGTATATCCAACCAAGCAGAAATCACAGTCCAAACAGTATTCACAATCAAAATAAATTATCATTCCACAGTACTTGCAACCATTAAATTTTCAAAGCTATTTTCAAACCACACAAATTTTCCCCCAATATATTATATATTTAAAAACAGTATTTTCAATGCCAAAATGGCTCAGAAAATTATACGTAAATATGTAGAATTTATACCCAAAATTAGACGGTTTAAAATTAATAAAAATATTGTTATAAAATATTTCCCCTTACGTGCTCCTCGGGATTCGGCTTAAAATCAACAAAACAAGACCCTGTATTTCAAAAATTCCAACTTACTTAAATCTTAGAAAAATACCCATTTAATACTTCCTAAGCTCCAAATAACTATATTTATTAAGAAATTTCCAAAATAACTCACTTACCTTGATTTTGGGATGTTTCCCAAACTTCTCGAATCAAAATTCTACTCTGCCTATGTTGCAGAGAATCTTCCCAGTAGTCTCGTGGTAGCTTCCGATCATTGAATCGGGTTAAGTCCAGCTCATAATCGTAGAGAGAAGGTAGTAGGGCCGAATTTGTAAAGAGAGAGAGAGGATACATGCAGAAAATTCACACTAAAATGAAAGAATTCGCTATTTATAGGCAGGGATTCATCATCGACGAGACACGTGGACTCGTAGATGAGTCCAAGCACACTGTTCAGCGACGAAATCGGAAATTCGTTGACAAATTTCAGTAATGTGAAATTCCTCTTGGTAACACCTCGTTGATGAGACATGTGCCTTCATCGACGAGCCAAGGTAGAACTCCTGCCGACAAGACCAGTTGGTTCATCGACGATTCCTTGTTGACACCCTTTTAAAATTTTTTTTCCTCTTCCCTTTTCTCTTCTTTTATTATTTTAATTAATTGAATTTTTTTGAGTCATTACATTGTCCCCTTCTTCAAAGAATTTCGTCCTCGAAATTCATTAATCACCCATTTCTCATAGCTAAAAAGCTAACTAACCGCATTCATACGTTTCAACCAATTCAAACATATACAACACCGAATCATGTAAAGTTAGACAAAATTAATACCCATACTAGCATAAACATATTACCTGGGCCTTTAGTGTTGTCCTCCTCAGGTGTACCTAACATATAGACACGTGTCAGGGCATCGCCGCCGTGACGCACCAGGTTGTTCCTTTGGTTCTGGTTCAGAGCTGGTGCATTATTCAGCAGTTCTTGACATTCCTGGGCTACGTGACCATATTTTCCGCATCTATAGCGTATGACACCCCTACTCTGGCATTCTCCCCAATGTCGCTGATTACATCTAGGGCAGTGAGGGCGTGACAAATCTTCCTGTCGTCCCTGATCATTTCTTTCCAACCCCTAACCCGTAGCATCTCTGTCTCCCCTCCACGACCCTTGTCTGAAATTTGTATGGGAACGAGGAGATGCAAGCCTTTTCCTTCATTTTGATGCCTCTGTACTTCTCTACAGACTCGACTCTGTAACAGTAGCTTTCTCCACCAATTCTGCGAAATCCTGAATCTGCAAACACACCATATGCTCGTGAATCCTCTGATTCAGACCCTTTTCAAACCACCTCACCTTTTGGTATTCATCTGAAACCATGGAAGGTGCAAAACGAGATAGTTCTAGAAATTTAGTAGCATACTGCTGAACAGTGGGGCGCCACTGAGTTAAGTAGAAAAATTCCTCTACCTTTTTATTTCTGGTGGTGGCGGGAAAGTATCAGTCATAGAAGACCTACTTGAAACGACCCTAGGTCATCACTATAGGCACTGCTCACTATTCCTCCAACAGCTTCATTGCATGCCACCACAGTGTAACTTCTCCTGCCAATTGAAAGCTAGCCAAAAGAACCTTCTGCTCCTCAGAAGTTCAACACTACGAGTATCTTTTCCATCTCATTCATCCACATCTCAGCCTTAATCGAGTCAGTGCCACCCCCAAAAGATGAGGGTTTCAGACGGGTGAATTGATCAATCGCGCAACCAAGGTGCACTGGTGGGTAGCTTGACCCCTTGAAATCTCGTCTCATCTCTTTCCTAACCTGGCGAGCTATTCCTTGCAACAGTCGAGAGGTGTCAATCTCATCCCCACTAGAAGCTCCCAACTCACTTTCCTCCTCTTTCATCCACTCTTGTGCCTCTAGAATCCATCCCTGAATATAAATATACAATAGAGGCAATTTAGAATCTCCACATCTTAATATATTTGACATAATCAAAAAACATGAAACCAATTTAATATCCAAATCCTTAATTAAATATTCATCATCCATTTATCCTCAATCGACTTAACTTTCAAATTCAAATTCCAAATTTCAATTTCTCCGCTTAGAAACATCACCATCGATGGATTTACCGTGGTTTTCTAAAATTGTCAACTGATTTAGAAAATCACAGAAGTCTGCCAAGGGATTTCTACCTCCAAACTACGAAACAAACTCAAACTCCTGTCAACACCCTAATATACCCATTCTCACCCTTATTCAACTCAAACCTATACTCTGGTATTAATCCTCCTAAGTCTATAAGACCGTTATGCTCTGATACCAACTGTAACGCCCCGGAACCGCCACGTGGGGCCAAGAGAATTATGAGACCAACACACTTCTCTGATACCATTCACGCAGCGGAATTAATTTGTTGACCTTATAGGTCACGCCCGGTTTTGATTATGACAAATACTCATAATATCTAATGGGTATTTGAGATTATGTACAGGAACCTCAATTGTCAATATCAAGATGCACATGAAAGCAAATAAAGCTTGAAGACCAATTCATGTTTTCAATTGTAATATATATTCAGTTGTGTAATTGGTCTGTAATAGTAATTATGTTTTTTCTGTATGTAATAATCACACACATCACATGCATGGTTAAATACGTAAGTTCATAATGCAAATAATGCAAATAACCTTAGAAAGACCTTAAGGTTTTGGTCGACTGACACCAGATTTTTTTAGTGTCTTCAAAAGGACTCAAAAATGACCCTAGGACACTCACCCTTGCATTTATTTGTGATAGACACTTGAATAGGGTGTTTGTGAATCAAAAAAGGACCGAAATGCACACTTTGTGCACCTTCGGTCGACCGACCTAAGCATTTCATTCTGCCTCAGTCAACCAAACCGGTCTAGGTCAACCAGTTGACCACAACCTGGTCGACCAAATCAGGTTAGTTCAAAATCACTCGGTCGACCGAACCTCCTAGGAGTCAAACATTTGACTATCTGGTTGACCGAGCCAAAATTGCGTACCAACTACCTGGTTGACCGAGGGTCCTCGGGAGAAATCCCAACGGTCTGGTCGATCGAGAGGCTCAGTTCATTCTCCTATGGTCGACCAAACCGTGTGAATTGAAAAATTCGCCTTCCCCCGGTCGACTGACCGAACAGTTCAAAAATGGTTTGGTTGACCGAATCATATAAACTTCGGTCGACCGAATTGGTTTCTGGTCGACCGGACCTCTCGGGTTGCCCTGATTTTTTACCGTGGTTAAAATATTTTAAATAGGGTTAAATTTGCTAAAACCAAGAGACCAAGGAGTGTCCTAAGAAATGACAAGTACCACTAATGCTCTTCCTATCCACTTTGCTACCCGCAAAATCAGCATCTGAATAACTAAGAATCTCAAAGGATGTGTACTTAGGATACCATAACCCAATGTCCACGGTTCCTATCAGATATCTAAGTATCTGTTTAACAGCTAGCAAATGAGATTCTTTTGGTGCAGACTGAAATCTTGCGCACAAACATACGCTAAACATTATATCTGGTCTCCTGGCAGTCAGGTATAACAAGCTACCTATCATTCCACGATATAGCTTGACGTCTATTGGTATACCTTGTTCATTTTTGTCTAATTTCAATGAAGCACTCATAGGTGTACCTAGTATTTTTCATCCTCCATATTAAACTTTTTGAGTAAGTCTCTAATATACTTTGATTGATTTATAAATATTCCATGATTTGCTTGTTTGATCTAAAGTCCTAGGAAGAAATTTAGTTCGCCCATCATGCTCATCTCAAATTTATTTTGCATGGTATTGGCAAATTCATTACACAATTCTTTATCTGTAGCGCCAAATATGATGTCATCTACATATACTTGTACTAGGAGAATATCATCTCTCTTAGACTTTATGAATAGGGTTGTATCTATCTTTCCTCTTATAAATCCATTTTCTAATAGAAAACCGCTTAGCCTTTCATACCAAGCTCTAGGAGCTTACTTTAAACCATACAAGGCTTTCGTCAGTCTATACAAGTGATCTGGATTCTTATGGTTTTCAAAGCCTAGGGGTTGTTCTACATACACTTCTTCATTTATGTAGCCATTTAAAAATGCGCTTTTGACGTCCATTTGATATAACTTGAAATCCTTAAAAGCTGCATATGCTAAAAGCATTCGTATGGCTTCCACCCTAGCTACAGGTGCAAAGGTTTCTTCAAAATCTATACCTTCTTCTTGATTATATCCCTGAGCTACTAATCTAGCCTTATTTCTCACAACTACTCCATGTTCATATTTCTTATTCTTACATATCCATTTGGTCCCTATGATTGACTTATCCTCAGGTCTGGGAACTAATGTCCATACTTTGTTTCTCTCAAATTGATTTAATTCTTCTTGCATGGACAGCACCCAAGATTCATCCTCTATAGCTTCATTCACATTCTTAGGTTCTTCTTGAGATAAAAAAGCAAAATGACTAACCATGTTCCTAAGAGAGGAGCGAGTGGCTACTCCACGTAAAGGTATTTGATCTATAGGATGATTCTTTATGTATTTGCATTCTCTAGGTGGTTCATTAATCTCATTTTCAGTTTGATCAATTTCAATAGATGGTTCCTTAAGTTCATTTTTCTTTTCTGAATCATTCTCAATTGATAGTTCTTCAAATTCCTTGTTTAATTCAATTTCATCTTCATCAGTTCTTTTGGAGAAGGGATTTGACTCATCGAACACTACATGAATGGATTCTATGACAGTCAATGTTCGTTTGTTATATACTCTATAGGCTTTCCTATCTAAGGCATACCCTAGGAAGATACCTTCATCTAATTTCACATCAAAGTTTCCTAGATGCTCATTGTCTCTAAGCACAAAACACTTACAGCCAAAGACTTGAAAATATGATATGTTTGGTCCATGGCCATTCCATAATTTGTAAGGAGATTAAGTGATGGTCAATCAGAACTCTATTTAGCACATCGCAGGTGGTATTCACTGCCTCGCCCCATAAGTATTTAGGTAATTTATGTTCGTTAAGCATAGTTTTGGCCATTTCTTGTATAGACCTATTCTTCCTTTCAACTACACCATTCTTGTTGCGGTGTTCTAGGTGCTGAAAAATTATGGGCAATTCCTAATGAATTACAATAGTCTTCCATGCCTTGATTTTTAAATTCTCTACCCCTATCACTTCAAATTTTAGTAATTGTACATCCCTTTTCATTTTGGACTTTCTTGCACAGGTTTATAAATTGTTCACATGCTTCATCTTTGTGACCTAAGAATAGTACCCATGTGTATCTTGAAAAATCATCAACAATGACAAAGACGTATGATTTTCCTCCTAAATTCTGAATTGGGTTTGGTCCAAATAAGTCTAAGTGTAGCATTTGGAGTGGCCTAGTAGTGGAGATCTCTTTCTTCTTCTTAAAGCTTGTTCTTGCTTGTTTTCCTAGTTGGCATGCATCACAGATTTTATTTTTCACAAATTTAGTCTTAGGCAGTCCCTTAACTAATTCTTTCTTCACTAGTTTTGAGATTAAATCCATGTTTGCGTGTCTTAGTCTCCTATGCCAAATCCAGCTTATTTCATTCATAGCAGATAAGCATGTCACACTCTGTGAAGTTAAGTTTTCAAAGCTTGCGGTATATACGTTTTCATGACGCTTAGCAATGAACAATATCTTATTATCAGTTTTGTCTTCAACTATGCATTTGTCATGTTCAAATGATACTTTGTAGCCTTTATCACATAGTTGACTTATGCTCAATAAATTGTGCTTTAAACCTTCAACTAATAAAACATCATCTATAATGAGTGAGGAATCATTACCGACTTTACCTACACCTGTGATCCTTCCTTTAGCATTATCTCCAAAAGTAACAAACCCTTCATCGTTGGGTATGATGGATGTGAACTTTGCTTTATCCCTGATCATTTGGCGTAAGCATCTGCTATCCATATACCATCTATCTTCTGAGGATGTTGATCTTAAGCATATCTGCAAGACACAATTAAACAACTAGCTTTGGTACCCAGATTGTCTTGGGTCCAGCGGGGTTAGTGCTAGATTAACCTTTGACCTTCCATACTTTCTTTATTCTTACATCTTTATTTTTGAAAGGGCAATCGAATTGTATGTGACCCAACCTTCTACATTTAAAGCATGTAGTCTTTCTATACAAATTCTTAGTTGGAACATATGACTTTGACTCTTTTGTAAAATAACACATGTAAAGATGTCTTTTCTTTAGATTTTCCTTACTATTAAAAACAAGTCCTTCCTTTTCTAGGGAATTTCTTTGAGATCCTAGGAGCTTTTAAAAATTATTTTATCCTTTAATAAATTTACAAATAATTTCATATTTATCTTTCAAATCCTTTTCTAACTCCTCAATTTTCAAATCTTTATTTCTTATGAAAGATGCATGAGATTCATTTTGACGTTCAAGTAAGTTCGAAAGTTCTTTGACTTTACTTCTCAACTCAGAAATTTTCTTTATTTTCTTCTTAAGCATTTTAATAGTGTATAGGTATTCTTGTTTCAGTTCATCATGTGAAATCATATCATTTTCATTTTTAGAATCACTAGAATAATATGAAGATGATGATTGTACCTCAAGGTCATCATGTGCCATTAAACACAGATAGGTCACCTCGTCGTCAATGGATTTAGATTCTGAATTGCTAGTGCTGTGTGTATCCCAGTCGACTTTCAGCGCCTTCTTCTTTTTCTTTGAGGCTTTCACGAGTTTGGGGCACTCAGGCTTGATGTGTCCAACTTATCGGCAGTTGTAGCATGTGGGTGGATCCTCCTTCTTTTTCTTTATGCTTTGCCCTCCTCTTTCCGATTTAGGGTTTCAGAATTTTCTGTTGAACTTCTTGTTCTTCTTCAAGAACTTCCCGAACTTCTTTGTTAGCAAGGCCATGTCATCATCCATTTCAGAATCACTTCCTTCACTTGAATAGCTTGATGATGCCTTAAGTGCAGTGACCTTCTTAGCTTTGCTTTGCTAATTTTTCCTCTCGTTTATTGCTAGCTCATAGGTGATGAGTGATCCAATGAGTTCGTCCACCGACATCTCCTTGAGATTTCTCCCTTTTTTTATTGCCGTAGCTTTTGCTTCCCACACTTGAGGTAATCCCCTGAGTATTTTCCTGATCAACTCATAAGTAGGGTAAGTTTTTCCAAGAGCATTTAAAGAGTTAATGATGTGAGTGAATCGAGAGTACATGGATTGTATGGATTCATCATTCGTCATTTTAAATGCTTCGTATTCACTAGTGAGCATGTCTATCCTACTACCCTTGACTTCCTTAGTGCCTTTATATGTAACTTCTAATTTTTCCCAAATTTCTATTGCTGAGTTACATGCCATTATCCTATTAAATTCATTGACATCTAATGCACAGAAAAGTAAGTTCATGGCAGTGGCATTGATTTGTACTGACTTCCAATCCTCTTCAGTATCTTCATCTTCAGTTTTAGGTACATTAATCTTATCAATTACTTTCATGGGAATGTGATTTCCCTCAGTCACTATTTTTCAAACCTTCCAATCTACGTTCAATAGATATATGCTCATCCTACGTTTCCAATAGGTGTAATTTACACCACAGAAAATGGGTGGTCTAGTGGATGAGTGTCCCTCACCGAATGGAGTTACACCAATGTGTGCCATGTAATTGTTTTACAAATTAACTATCAAGTCTATGTAAACCCTCGCTGATACCAAATGTTGAATCAAGTGTAATCCCAAAAGGGGGGGGGGTGAATTGGGTATCTAAAAAATTATTTGACATTTATTTACCGCTTAAACCCTTCTTATATATTTACCAATGAATTCTTGTTACTCAAATACTTATGTGTAAGGCTATCCAACCTATACATGCAATATACACAGTTTATATGCAGTGCTGGAAATAAAGAGTAAAGGGAAGAGATAAGACAAATACGGTTTTTACGAGGTTCAGCCAACTTGACCTACGTCCTCGTCTTGAGCAACCACTCAAGGATTTCACTAAATCCCTACTCCTTAAATTGGGATGGAGCTTCCTTTAGAATCCACTGCTTACAAGAGGCATGGCTCCCTCCTACTCCGCTACTCACAAGAGATACAACTCTCTCCTCACACACAGGTTTACACACCGAATCGTGTATACAATAGAATTTGAAAAACAACACTCAAAACAATGCTTCTAACAAAAGCTTGTGAGTACAATTCAATTTCCTAACACATTAACATATGATTAAACTTGAAGCTCATGAATGTATGAAAATGATACAATTGTTTTACGTATGATATGCTTCAACACACAAACCCTCTTTAATCAAAACTCCCACATAATGATATATTTAAAATGCTTTAGAGTATACTAGGGTTCTAGTTCACTTTGTAAAGATGCACACATATATCTAATGTGAACTTGATAAAAGCCTTATCTTGAATATTTTATCAATATATATAAAAAAGCTTTCCATCAAATATTTAATCCCAACTCAATCTTTGTAATATGTAAATGTATATGATATGTAATTCAAAGAACAAAATCCTGAGTATAAGATTTTCCAAACAAGATATCCCTTAATAAAATAGATATTTTTGAATACCAAGGATATATATTCTAGTGTTTTAATATATCTAAAATATAAATCTTTTATCTTAATACACACTTGAATCAAACCTTTCAATAAATCACACAACCTTAATCACATAATGATCTTGTTTAAAAAATATGTATATGTATAAGCAATTTCAAGATCAACCTTTTAATACCTAATCAAAAATAGATTTTTCAATAATATGTTCTATGAACACTATTTATATAAATATATAAACTCTTGAATCAATATCAATCAATTAAAAGCTAAACAACTTTCTCAAGTAATGATATTTTCAAAAACAATTTTTTATATGTATGAACGCACACAAGATCAAACTTTTCTAAAGATAATCAAGAACACGTAATGAGATAAGAAGTTCTTGAGAATAATAACTTGAATGGTCAAACCTCAATACTAGATTGAAATACAATTCAATGAATGAATGCCCTTTGATTTTCGGAGTAGATTTGCCCAAAGAAGATGAAAGTAGAATGAAGTGTAGACAATCAGCTCAAGTTTCTCTATATTCTTGTAATAAGGTGTGTTCTTCTTTTGTTGTGTGTCTTAGCTTCGTTCAAGGATTTAGATATTCAGTATATATAGTGTCTTACTCTTAGGATTGATCTCAGCCGTTGGATCAATGAAATAGCTCACGAGTTCTTTTAATAAAAAACAAGTTTTTAAATTTCCCACAGGTTCAGGCGCTTGAGGGAGAAAGCCCAAGCGACCGAAGTCCTTTAAGCCTTTGAAAAATCAAGTTGAGCTAGAGGGTCAAGCGCCTAAAGAGGGAAGTCCAGGCTCCTAAAGTGGGTTCAGGCACCTGAGGTTCCAAGGTCAGGCGACCGAGGTGCCTCGGCCAACTTGTTGTGTTTTCCCATTAATTTTTCAGGCTACCAAACTTAATCTTCAGGTTCTTGAAGAAATTCTTCAAGCTACTGAGGGTGAGTTCGGGCTATTGAAGTCCCATTTTTCTCAATTTTCTTTCATTTTTTTTTAAAATTTTAAAATCTATTTTACTTTTTTTTCTTGGCTCCTTTATAAAGGTACTTTCCAAGGCTTTAAAAGTATTTCAAGTCCATGAAAGTCCCCTAATGATATACATGAAATGCATGAATCCTAAAATCATTCTAAGCTATATTGAGCCTCAAATTAAATCATATGAAAATGTAAGTACATGAGTTCTAAATACCCATTCCCAAGATGTTCTTGAACTTTGCCGCTTGCATCTTGATTCTCGTACTCTTTGAGTTCCATGGATCTTGCCAAGATATGTTAGCTTTACTTTATGACTTCCATGACTCGTTATCCTTCTATACATGCTTAATATAGGTATTGTTCACAAACTCAATGCACAGATCAAATACCAAGTGATTTGTCATTATCAAAACAGGATTGGACTCGTAGAGTCAACAATATCCTCTCACAAAAACTAACCCCACACTAGAGCTATCTAAGCTTGTTCACTTGGAAGACCTGAAAAGATTAAATAATCATCAGGTTGAGACCTCTCAGTAAGGAAGAAATAATTTACAACAGTGTGTGGTTGAAGTGTTTAATATAATTACAAAATATACATACAGTTGTATTCCACTATCCATAGCAACCAAATAAAACGCATTCATAATCATACCATTGTCAACTTCTCTGTTACCCAATCACATACGCACCTACATAATTATTTTTACTGATAATTCCCGAGAATAGGGAAGTCTACCCGCTCATACAAGTAGATTCCCTCTGCTCTAGTGCTAGCACCAGGGCACTCACTTTTCTCAGTACGCCCTCAGGTAATGTATCCAGGTAAAGTTTCTGAGAATAGGGAAGGTCACCCGGCCATACAAGTGACTTCCCTCTACTCTAGTATCCACAAATAACTACCAGAGTACTCACCTTTCTCAGCAAGCTCTCGGGTGGAGTATTCTACTTTACCATAAATACTTAAGTAATTAAAGTCACCTGCCTATTTCACAAATATCCACATGTACACACAGATCACAATCATTCCACACCGAATATACACATTATCCCATTCTCACCCTCATAGGGTTTATATCCACACAAAATGTATCGTCCACACAGGACTCTAGTAGACACACATACACGTGCACACAGGATTGGTCCACATAGGACTGTCAACCGTACAACATACATGTCCACACAAGACTGGTCCACACAGGACTAATCATCACACAGATCGCAATACAAACCGCCTTTTTCATGATAAATAGTAAACAAACTCCTCATACCACTACCAATGTTTACCTCCCAATATAAATGCCCATATAACGACCTCCTTATACCACTGCCAACATATATGATGGTTATATTAGGTATGATATAACGACCTTCTCATACCACTGCCAACGCTATATCGCAATTTACATGAACCGCAACACAAATCAATAGCAAAACCAATCACTCAACATATCTACAGCTCTACCATAGTTTACACAACAACAATATCCACAACCAACCAGTATATCCAACCAAGTAGAAATCATAGCCCAGACAGTATTCACAATCAAAATAAATTATCATTCCACAGTACTCGCAACCATTAAATTTTCAAAACTATTTTCATACCACACAAATTTTCCCCAATATATTATATATTTAAAAATAGTATTTTCAATACCAGCATGGTTTAGAAAATTATACCTAAATATGTAGAATTTATACCCAAAATTAGCCAGTTTAAAATTAACAAAAATACTGTTATAAAATATTTCCCTTCATGTGCTCCTCGGGATTCG
Organism: Malania oleifera; assembly: GCF_029873635.1. Classification (NCBI taxonomy): domain Eukaryota; kingdom Viridiplantae; phylum Streptophyta; class Magnoliopsida; order Santalales; family Ximeniaceae; genus Malania; species Malania oleifera. The sequence continues at coordinate 79,821,101 of NC_080423.1, read as the reverse complement.
GCTTAAAATCAATAAAACGAGACCTTGTATTCCAAAAATTTCAACTTACTTAAATCTTAGAAAAATACCCATTTAGTACTTCCTAAGCTCCAAATAACTATATTTATTAAGAAATTTCCAAAATAATTCACTTACCCTGATTTTGGGATGTTTCCCAAACTTCTCAAATCAAAATTTTGCTCTGCCTATGTTGTAGAGAATCTTCCCAAGAGTCCTGTGGTAGCTTCTGATTGTTGAATTGGGCTAAATTTGGCCCAGAATCACAGAGAGAAGGTAGTAGGGCTGAATTTCTAGAGAGAGAGGGGATACATGTAGAAAATTCACACCAAAATGAAAGAATTCGCTATTTATAGGTAAGGATTCGTCAATGAGACACGTGGGCTTGTCAACAAGTCCAAGCACACCGTTAGGCGATGAAACTGGAAACTCCTCGACGAATTTTAGTAATGTGAAATCCCTCTCGGTAACTCCTCATCGACTAGACATGTGCCCTCGTCGATGAGCCAAGGTAGAACTGTCGTCGACGAGATCAGTTGGTTTGTTGACAATTCCTTGCTGACACCCTTTAAAAATTTCTTTTTCCTCTTCCTTTTTCTCTTCTTTTATTATTTTTATTAATTAAAATTTTTCAGGTTGTTACATTGCGAGTCGTACATGTTGGCTCTCTCTCTTCCCTCTTCCTTGAAGCATTTTAAATTGACTAATACTCTTTGTGTTCCTAATATTCACAAAAACCTAATCTTCGTTCATAATTTCACTTGTAGCAATGATATCTATCTTGTGCTTCACTTATTTTATTTTCTTGTGAGGGATCAGAGTACGGGGGCGACTCTACTTCGAGGTAAATATCAGGATAGTGTCTATCGAATGTCGATGGCGTCTTCTGCTAAAGCATCTTCTATTTTAGCACTTGTTGGTGAATGAACAACAGCCGACACCTGACATAAACGACTTAGGCATCCGTTAAATAAAGTAATTCATTTTGTTATTTGTACCTTTTTTCTACCAGTTGTAGTATCTTCACCTTCCGTTTGTAATGCTTGCCAATGCAATAAAAGTCACAAGTTGTCTTTTTCTTCCACTTCTCTCGTTAGAACTCATCCACTTGAATACATTTGTATATGGGGGCCTACAAATTCCACTTCGCTTGATGGGTTTCGTTTTTATGTCCATTTTGTTGATCACTTCACTAAATATTGTTAGTATTTTCCCATCCAATGAAAAAGTGATGTTTGCAACATTTTTTGTCAATTGAAAGGGCTACTTGAAAGACAGTTTGGTTTTCACATCAAACACTTATACTCCGATAATGGTGGCGAATTTCAAGCTTTGATACCATATAGAAAATACAAGACACTTTCATTGATGTAGAGATGTCCTATATGTAGGACTTGTACAAGGTAAAGTTGTTTCAAATTCAAAATACAAATTCAAAAATATTTAAATACTAAATCAAAGAGATTCTAGACTATCAAATACAAACAGATATTCAAGTAATACAATCTGAAGAATCCCAGATTGCTGCATACAATTGGACATTCGCAAATCTTCAACTACTAAGATTCTTGGGAGTTCAGCAAAAGGTGTAATCGTCGACAGTTTTGGTGAAACGGTCAACGGTTTAATCACAATAACCATTATGTCTTAATCCGTTGTAGCAACTGTCAAATGGTTTATTGAAATCGTCGATGGTTTTCTAGAAAACTGAGTAATTTCCTTAATAATCATTTTGGGTATTGAGAAAACGAAATGGTAGTAATAGGTTGCATTCACATCTTACATCTTATGGCTACTTTACTACATGGATAAATGAAAATGAATTATTGTGTTCTCTCGTGCAATGTAAGGTAAGGGGTTGTGTTGAACTTATGGCATAATTGGTACTTAACTACTTATGGAAAAATGGAATGAAATTGATTATATATAATTTTAAATATTTAGTATATAATTTTTTATGGACTAATCATTGTACTTAATTGATGTGTTTTATTTTAAAATTTGCAATAAATAAATCTAAATTTCAAAATTTTAGATTTATATGACGATTGATGAATGATGATATAGTTATTGTTGTCATTAAGAAATGAAAGACCATGATCAAATTGAAATAAAAATTAGGACAATACTTGGAGGATCTGGGATGTTATCCAGGGGTATACTATAATGTCCAAGTCAAACAAAAGAAGAAATTCAAGGTTGACAACAATAAAATGAGCGTAAGAATGTCTTTTTCCACTAAAATCTTCACTTAGATTCAAACACATTCATCTTCATAATAATTGAACATGCCTTGATTTCGAGAACTATATGTATTGATTTCAAAAGCCATATACAAAACTAGTTCTGATTTCATACATTTTTATGTACAAATCAAGTTAGCATTGCACGTTTAGCTCATTATCGTGTTGGCTTTATGAGTTTGATCCCGTTTTGATTATGACAAAACCAATGTTTCTCACCTGTGCACTGAGCTTCTTGAATAGATCTATCCTTAGCATGCACTTTTGGTAGGAACTTAAGCAAGTCATACAAACTATGAAGATCAAGCTTCATTTATGGCGTTTGAAGAATCAAAAGAATGAAGATCTATTCTGTATTGTATTTGCATTCCTTTTTAATTGGTCTGTAATAATTTATATGGTCTGTAATAATGCATCTGCATGCATGATAGGATTTAATACTCAACAAGACCATAGGGACCGAATGACCTTAGGGCACCCTTCGGTCGACCGATACCAGGTTTTTGGGCATACATGAAAAGTCCTCAGGTCCCAACACATATGCACTAATAAGTCCCCAACATCATTTATTATATCAAGGGAATCAATTTAGGCAAAAATGGACTTAATTTGAAAATCTTGAGAGGGTTTCGGGCGACCGAACCCATGTTGTGTAAAATGGCTCGGGCGACCGAATAGGTCAACATGTTGACTTTGTGTTCGGGCACTCGAATCACTTTTGAGCGTATCTCCCTCGGACACCTGAATCTGTGTCAGGTTCCTTTTCAGTTACCCGAGCGCCCGAATGATCACGCTCAAAAAGGGCTCGGGCGACTGAATTGCTTTCTTCGGTTAACCAAATATAGCCTCGGGCACCCGTACCTCAGAGTTTTGGCTACTGACTTTGGTTCAGCCAACTGGTCGTCAATTTGGGCACCCGAACCTTTAAAAATTAAATTTCTGGCTGAGTCTATTCGGGCACCCGAACCTCAGACCGAACACCCAAATCTCGTGTGTCAAATTATTTTTTTACTGTAGTTAAATTTAATTAAACAGGATTAATTTTCCTAAACCATTTTAAAACAATTTTAAGAATACCGTACATGTCCCCAACGGTCATAATTTTGCCCTACCTATATATATCTTCTCATTTGCAAAATTAAGGTGTGATTAGCAAGATTATTAAGGAAAAACTCTCTCAAATTTTCTAATCTCATTTAGCCCATACTACTTCCATACACTCTCTATTTTGCTATTCCCTTGATAGATCAAGTTCCCAAGAGTGTTATTAAGTGTTTTACATTGCTCTTGTTGATTGATTATTTTCATTGAGAGTTCTTAGCTAGGGTTTTTCCCCTAGTTTAAACAATAAATCTTTGAGTGAGAATACCTTTATAGCTAGTGAGTCTTTACACCTTGATTACAAGACTTATCAAGCTTGTGGATTTTGATTTTCAAAATTATTATTTTACACAAGCTTGCATATTATATTTGATATTGTTTTTGCCAGCTTCAATCCAAAATATCTATTGTGCATTACATTTAGAATATCCTTGAGATATTTGATTTGGATTGTGTTAAATTTCCTTTGATCATTTGTGTGTTGAATATCTTATCTTGAATCAAAGGTTGAACTCTCACATATACATACACTCACACATCTTAGAGAGTTTACATATTGGATCTCACCTGAGCATTAAATCCATTTCATCTATGAGTGCATATATTGTTTGTGCTGTATTTTGGTACATATTTTCTTTACATGAAAGCATAATCACTGTACCGGTTACATTGTAAAAATACTGTTATATTCCAGGCATGGCTTGAGGGGGTGGTAATCTAACCCAGTAAAGATTGTTTGTAAAGGTTGAGGTCAATCCTGTGCTAATTGACCTGGTTGTTTAGGTGCCGCTTCACCCGTTAAGTGAGCCTTAGTGTAATCCTTGTGCAGGTGTGCCAGGCGGGATCATAGGTAGGATTGGCCAAACCCTGATATCATATTTGGTGTCACTTTTACATTTCCTACATTATATTCTACTGTGTGCTTGATTTAATTTCCTTGCTGAATATACTGCGTATCTAATAGATACAGAATTGCATTAAGTTGAGAAATACTGAAATTGGTTTTATGCTTTAAATATTGGTAAATATTTCATATTTGCAATTTCATATATACTTAGACTACTCCTAGGTTGTGTAATACTGTTGCTAGAATAATTGACCTAGGAAGGAATTTTTTAAATACCAATTCACCCCCCCCCTATTGGGATTACACCAAGGCTAACATATCATAATAGTTTTAATAACATATACTCATGATTTGTATTATGCAGATGATTTTTTTTCTCCTAATTTCACTATAGTTACAATAATTATGTACTAAATTTAATAAACAATTGATAGACATGCACTTTGCTTGTGTTACACTCAATGTCCTAAATCTCTTCACATGCATTGAGTCCCAGGCCCAGGTAAAGGAGGAGTAGGGCTCTGTTGTGAATGAACTTGGAATTGCACAGCGGAATTTTAACGCATCAACCAATGAAGAACAAGTATAGAACACACACGTAGTATATTTGAAAGTAGGAATAAAAACATGAATATTTATGTGGTTTGAAAATGCCTACATCCATTGGAGCAATCGACAAAGGTTTTCACCATGAGAATTTTAAAGAACTATTTACAATACAATTACAATGATCTTCCTTCTACAAATACACCCAGACTAATGTATAGATAAATACCACGGAGTTTTTCCCTCCTAACACCCAACCATATTAAGGTTCACATTCAAAATTTGAAATCAGCCTCATTACCCTCAAGCCAAACTGTCAACCGATTGGGAAAATTAGTCTTATGATTAAGATAGAATGTAAATTGTCTGAATTCTAGAGCAAACAGTCGAATGTTTCAGCCAGTTAGTCGATTGTTTGTTGCTGCACCTTAGCATATTTGATTTTCAACTATGTCTTCTTCCTTGTTTATAAAATCCATCAAGTATATGAGCCAAAAAAACGCAACAATCTCCACCTTGGCGAGTATATGCCCCTTAGGAGAACCTAAAAGACATAGCTTATTGCTCCATCTTGACCTTGGAACGTTAGGTTGGGTCCATCTCCCTTCTAGCACTTGGAGACATGGAGTAAGTCCAAGCAACGCTTGAACTTTTCAGTAGTATCTGGTTTGGTCAAAATGTTTGCTACGTTTTTAGATGTGTGAACCTTCTCCACTAGAAGTTCACCTGAAGTAATCAATTCTCGAACCCTGTGGAACCTTACATCAATATGTTTGGTTTTAGCAAGGTACACTTGATTTTTCGCTAACTAGATAGCGCTCTGACTATCACAACATAGCACAACCCCACTTTGCTGTATACCTAACTCTTTGTGTCACACCCCGAACCCAAAAATGGGATCTAGAGGTGAATTAGTAACCTAACGTATCCCTGTAGCATACAAATAACAATGATACAACATTATGAATGAGGGTCCGATCCCGTGGGGTTACCAGGCACCCTATACGCATCCATACACAATCATATACATAGTGGAAAAGGTCATTCTATACATGTACTATACCATACCATAGTCTATACAAAACAAAATGGAGTCCTGGCTAAATACATACAAAACGTACATCCAGGTGCCAACATACTCCAAAAAGGCTACCCACGAAACAAAAGTCCTAGCACTTACCTAAGCGCTACCCGCTGTACACCGGCCACTACGCTCCCAACTCTAGGACACTAGTTCCGATTACTTGAAGGACCTATAAAAATGTACGTACAACAGTGGTGAGACACATCTCAGTAAGGCAAACACAGGTTATATTAGTGTGTGGTATTCAAGTGTTATTATGACAGAAAATAAACACAATTATTGCAATTCCAGTATTCTCACAATACAGTTCCAGTACAGTGCATACGCACACGCACACACACGCATACACACGCCCATGATCTACACGGTGTCGTCACACCCCTCGACCCATAGTTGGCCCGCAACATACAGTGTTGGCTCTTAGCCAACCTACGAAACACAGTGCCATCGGCACATGGCTAGTCCCAGACTCCCATGGCATCGTACCAGCACTAACTGGTGGATCCACACCCTTCAGTGATCAACCAATATAGGCTCACGCCCTAGGATATAACACTCTTGCCAACATGGCAAGCGATAAACACACACCCTTGGATATAGAGCCGGACACTCTTTTAGTACCTAGAACAATTCGGAACCTAGATCCTATTGCATTTCAACATAACACATTCATGCATGCTCATATAACCAAACATACCACACCCATTTGGTAATCCGAAAATCATGTTTTCCAATCACATGCAGTTCAAAAAAAAGTCAAGGCACAACCATCCCTAATACACAGTATAAATCACAATATACCAACGGTTTTCAACAAAACCAGGGATGCAACCCAATACCTCCTTTTTCCCAAAAGTATAACATGAAAAACCCATAATTTTACTTGTCAGATTCTCCCAAATGAGTAACCAAAACACACACAGGACCGTGAACCACAGTACTACCCAGTCCGATTTCAAAAATAACCAATATAAATTATATTCTCTTACCTTTCCCCTAAAAGACCAATCCCAAACTCTACGGCTCCTAAACAATGAACTGAGTTCTCAAAATCTACAAAACACAATACAAAAAATACTCATGACTCCGTCCTCTACCAAACTACTGGATCACAAAATAAAACCGAGCCTTACCTTGATTTTAAGCCGAAACCCGAAAATCTTCGAAACGGGATTTCGATCCATAGGTTTTGTAGAGAATCCTTCCTTGATCCTCGTGGTAACATCAGATCGTCGATTCCAGTGACAAACGACGAAGAAATCAGGAAAGAGAGAGAGTAGGATGAGTTAGAGAGAGAGAGGGAGAGAAAAGTTGCTAACTTAGCAACTAAGCAACCCAAACTATCTTTTATAGCACCTTTGACCAGGCTGCCCTTGTCAACGAGGCCTTGTAGTCACTTCATCGACGAGACGATGATCTCGACGACGAGCTTGAAATCCCCAGTTTCTCAAAATCTCTCGGCTTCTCCTCATCGATGAGCCTCTGAACTTCGTCAACAAGCAAAACAAAGCCTTCATAGACGAAATCTGGCTTCGTCGATGAAGCCTGCTCAAATTCCAAAATTTCCCTTCTCTTTATTATTTAAACCCACATATCATAGTTCGGGTTCTTACAACATCCCCTCACAAAAATTTCATCCTCGAAATTTTCCATCTATCATTCACAAACTCATTCATACAATCAACCACATATACACAACTCTAGAAAGAACTTGACGACTACTACAACGTAGTCCCATCATAATATATATACAATATACCCTCACTTGTGGCAAAGGAATACCGTAGTTACATACACATCATGTCATAGGAGTTCTCAAGTACACACACTCCCAAGGACAAACCACCTATCCCATCCCAAAGTAGGATGATGTACACGTACTCAAAACAACTGTGGATACTTCTGTCGTATTTCCATTTCCAGTTCCTGAAAAGCCTCATCAACCTCGTGGTTCTGCCACAATACCTTCACTAATGGTATATCTTTGGTATGAAGCTTCTGAACTTTACGGTCGAGAACCTGAATAGGTATCTCCTCATACGCTAAAGTATCCCCAATTTTCAAACCATCATAATTGATAACACGTGATGGATCCAACACGTATCTCCTCAACATGGACACGTGAAACACATCATGGACCCTCAAGAGTGTTGGGGGTAGTGAAATCCTGTAGGCTACCGGACCCACTCGCTCAAGAACCTCGAATGGTCCGATGTACCTCGAGCTCAACTTGCCCTTTTTCCCAAATCTTATCACCCCTTTCATCGGAGCGATACGTAGAAATACCTTATCCCCCACCTTGAACTCTAACTCACGGCAGCGAACATCTACATAACTCTTCTACCGACTTTGAGCTAATTTAATCCTCTCCCATATCAAATCCACTTTCTCAGATGCCTACTACACAAGTTCAGGTCCTAACACCTGATGTTCACCAACCTCATCCCAACATAAAGGAGATCGACATCTCCAACCATACAAAGCCTCGAACGATGCCATCCTGATACTAGCCTGGAAGCTATTATTATAAGCAAACTCCACCAATGGCAGAAACTGAATCCAACTACCACAGAAGTGTAATACACAAGCCCGTAACATATCCTCCAAGATCTACATCGTCCTCTTCAACTGTCCATCAGTTTGGGGGTGGAATGCTATACTGAAAGTAAGCTTTGTCCCCAGTGCCTCCTGCAAACTCGTCCATAATCAAGAAGTAAATCTCAGAATCTAGATCTGACACAATGAACACCGGTACCCCGTGCATTCTCACAATCTCACGCACATACATATCTGCTAGCCTACTCAAAAGATAGCTAACCTTCAACGGTAAGAAGTGAGCAGATTTCGTCAATTTGTCCAGGATCACCCAAAAAGCATTCTGCCAGTGAAGTGCTGGTGGCAATCCGGTCACAAAATCCATGAAAATATGCTCCCATTTTCACACCGGAATAGGCAAGGGCTGCAACGACCCCGCCGACCTCTGATATTCAATTTTCACCTACTGACATGTTAGACACTGCTCCACGAACTAAGAAATTTTCCTCTTCATACCAGACCACCAGAAGGTCTCGCGCAAGTCCCAATACATTTTTATGCTACTAGGATGTACTGTATACAAAGAACGATGCGCCTCTTCCAGAATGATCCTTCTAATCTCATCATCGTTCTGAACACATAGCCTAGTCCCAAACCTCACTACACCTCCTTAAGAGATATTAAACTCTGTAGCTAGTCCCTACTATACCTTTTCCCTAACCTCTGCCAACTCCGCATCACTAGCCTGCGCAACCTTTATATGCTCAAATAGAGTTGGCTGGATCACCAAGTTAGCAATGAAATCCTGATGATCACCAGACACCAACTCTATGCCAAGGCTTTCCAGATCCCTTCTGACATGATGTTGAGCTACAACTGAAGATACTGCGGCATGCTCTGACTTCCGACTTAATGCATCTGCTACCACATTAGCATTTTCCGGATGATAACTGATCATGCAATCGTAGTCCTTGATCAATTCTAGCCACTGCCTCTACCTCATATTCAGCTCCTTCTGCGTGAAAAAGTACCTGAGGCTCTTGTGGTCAGTAAAGATCTCGCATTGCACACCATATAGATAGTGTCATTAGATCTTCAGTGCATATACAACAGCAGCTAACTCCACATCATGTGTAGGGTAATTCTTCTCATACTCCTTAAGTTTTCAAGAAGCATAAGCTACTACCTTACCCTATTGCATAAGCACACATCCCAAACCCTTCAGGGATGCGTCACTATAGATCATAAAACTACCATCCCCCGAAGGAATGGTCAAAACTGGAGCAGTAACCAGACGATGCTTCAACTCCTGAAAACCTTGCTCGCAATCACTAGTCCAGTCAAACTTCACCCCCTTCTTGGTCAATCATGTTAGAGGTCTAGATAATTTAGAGAAACCCTTTTTGAACTAATGATAGTAACCCGCCAGTCCTAGAAAACTTCAAACTTCCTGCATACTCTTCGGTCTTACCCAGTCGACCACTGCTTCAATCTTTCTAGGATCAACCGAGATGCCGCCCTTAGACACCACATGGCCTAAGAACCCAACTTGACTCAACTAGAATTCACACTTCTTCAGCTTGGCATACAGCTTCCTTCCCTGTAGAATCTGTAGCACCAACCTCAGATGATTTTCATGCTCTTTCGAACTCCTCGAGTATACCAAAATATCCTCAAAGAATACCACCATGAACTAGTCCAAGTACTCACGAAAAACCCTATTCATAAGATCCATAAATACTGCCGGAGCATTTATCAACCCAAAAGGCATGACTAAAAACTTGTAGTGGTCATATCTGGTTCAGAAAGCAGTCTTCACCATATCTTTAGATCTAACCCTCACCTGATGATATCCTGGTCGCAAGTCGATCTTCGAAAAGAACCAAGTCCCCTACAACTGGTTAAAAAGATCCTCGATACGAGGTAAAGGATAGCGATTCTTCACAGTCACCTTGTTAATCTCACGGTAATCAATGCACATCCGCATTGACCCCTCCTTTTTCTTCACAAACAGTACTGGAGCTCCCCAAGGCGAAACACTAGGTCGAATGAATCCCCTGTTCAGTAATTCCTGCAACTGCTCTGTGACGACCTACTTAACTTCCACATTTTTTTTATACAATTAATAAAATCAATATAATAAATTTTGGTAGATTATAATCCACTTGGACCTGTGGGTACTAGGGATACATCATAAATACATCACGAAAGCCTAAGCAGCAGGAAACATACAATCATATACATCTTATTATACCATACATCACAATACCATAGTTACTACAATCACTATATATATATATATACATACACAACACTCAACCCAAAAAGATGTCTTAGGGCCATTTCCACAAAATACAACCGACCCTATCAAAATACTTACCCTTCTGGAAGGGCAAATCTACCATACTAAATCAGCGGGGCTTTACCCGCTCTTCTATCAGGGGCTCCTGAAAAGTTTATAAAATTTTGAGGTGAGACACCTCTCAGTAAGGGAAATAAACTAATACTAGTGTGTGGTAACATGAGTATTTCGTGTTATACATATACCATACAGAATGTATTCAGTAACTGTTATATCAAATCTGGGAAAACATATATATCATCAAACATGGCAAAACATACTGCATTTTCATAAACATATTTCATCTCATATAATAATAATACAAAAACATTCCTAGTAGGTTAGTTGACTGTTGTCACGTATTACCCCCACATGACTGGGTTGTGTGGCCTAAACGTGGGACCTGACGATGGTTAGCCGACCACTGCTAAGTCAAAAGTACAGTCTATAAGTCTGATAGGTCTGCCTGACCTGGTCCGTACACCAAGGGCGATCACACACTTATTAAAAACCATATCGACCATCCAATCTTACACCACTCCGTACAGCGGCATTAACACAAATATTATGATCACGAAGACCATGGACACATAGCAACGGTACCGTGCAAGTGCTAGCCTAGACCAAGCCAACTAGATTTCGATATCATATAACATATACTAAAACTGTGATACATGGATATCTCATATCATTAATTACCAAATCAATCATATCATTTTCATATATACGTATATCATGAAAATCATCAGCTCGTACGCCGGTATTTCATATTTTATCATAGCCCGGCCCGTACACCGAAAAATCATAGCACAACTCGTACGCTGACAAATCATATCCATAACTTGGCTCGTACGTCGGCAAAATATATCCATAGCTCAACCCGTACGCTGGAAAATTATACACATAGCCTAACCCGTATGCCAACAAAACATATAAAAATCTCGGCCTGTATGCCGATTTTTCCATTATACAAATATGTATCATAATCACATTTTCAGAAAACAGTATTTCATAACCATTTCTACTCATGCCACACTAAACAAGTTTTTCATATATTCAACATACCATCATTTTCAACAGTGTTTTCCCAAATATAAATCATATATATATAAACATATTTGCTTTCTTGAAATCAAATGCTATATATACATACATTTCTTAAAAAGAAGCTTAGTTTATCCCCTTACCTGATTCCTGAAAAGCCCCTAAGAAAATTTGTCCTGTGCCCGTAGGGTTCCCTGTTCAACACCTTGGAAATGAAAACTCCCAGTACTAAACTTTAGTGTTTCTACGCATATATCACTTTTTACAACTGTTAAAAATCCAAATATTGAGTAGAAACTCTTACCCTGGATTTGGAATGGTTTCCACCTCAACCCCACCAACGATCTGCTCCGACAGACTTGCAGAGAACTTTCCCAAGAATGTCGTGGCAGCTTCAGATCATCGAACTGGTGGAAATTCAGCTCAAAATCAAAGAAAGAAGGTGGAGAAACCGAAGGGTAAGAGAGAGAGAAACTCTGCGTAGACAATTTCATCCAAAAATGAACTTTAGGCCTATTTAAATTGTAGCCTTCGTCGACGATCCACGTCACCTCATCGATGAGGTCAATACAAAATTTGTTGATGAACTCTCTCCTTTGTCAACGAAATTCAAAAACCCCAAAATCATCCCCTTGGTATTTCCTCGTCGACAAGCCACGTCACCTCGTTGACGAGCCCAACAATATTTCGTCAATGAACTCCAACCCTCGTCGACGAGCTCCTGTTATACCCTGGTCGATGAGTCTCCTGTATTCGTCGACGAGGAGTTGAAAAATTCCTTGGGATTTATCCTTTCCAAAATGCAATGTCGTCAACTGCCTCCTTTTGTTTTTGGTTTCCATTTCCTTTTCTTTTATTATTTAAATACCATTATCCTTCGGGTCGTTACATGCTCCTTCAACTCTCGAAGTTCTGCTGGAGCCATTAGGTACGAAACTTTAGAGATCGGCGCCTTACCAGGCAACAATTCTATTGCAAACTCCACCTCACGATCCGGAGGTAAACCGAGTAAATCATCTGGAAACACATCCAGGAACTCGCTGACTACCCGAATGTCCTCGAGTATCAACTCATCCCGTGGTGGTTCCTTCATACAAACTAGGTACCCCTGACACCCATCCAAGAGTAACCTCCTCGCCTGCAATGCCGATAGAATCTGTGGTATCAAACGCATACACGATCCTATAAACTTATACTCCTGCTTCCCAGGAGGTCTGAAAACTAATACCTTCCTATGACAGTTGATCATAGCATAACTGGAGAACAACCAATCCATACCTATAATGACATCGAACCTCGACATATCGTATACCAAAAAATTCACCGGTAGCAGCCTTCCCTAAATTATTATTGGGCAGTTTGCTAACATCTTATTATAGAATGATATACTCCCCGATGGTGTAGTAACAACTAATACCTCGTTCATGGCTTAGGTCTCAACCCCACACAGTTTAACAAAACTCACAGATACAAAAGAATGGGTCACACCCGAATCAAATAAAAAAAAAAGCTTTATTTGACAGCATTAATAAGGTATCTGTCACTACGTTTCCTGCATGTTCAGCATCCGCTGGAGTAAGAGAGTATACTCTGGCCGAAGTTGTATTCAATCGAATGGTTCCCCGAGGTATCTGGTTACTACCCTAGTTCACACTGGATGTAGGCACGTATCTCTTTGGTACACGACAATCGCGAGCCATGTGGCCTGACTGGCCACAGTTGTAGCAGTTACCCCCAAATGACCGGCACTCACCCTTGTGCCACCTGAGGCACCTAGTACAACGATCCTGCGTCTGACTTGCCTGAGTACTCAGGGGCTCAATATTCTGATGGTAACTCGAGCCTTTGTTCCTCTTCTTCCACAATCCCTAATGAGATCCTGACTGAGAACCAGAAGGCACTGTCTTCTTCCTCAATTCCTGATCCACCTCATCCTCTCGGATGCCATTCTCGATCACCGTGGTCTTGTTTACCAGAATCGAAAGCTCATGGATCTGAAGCATACCCACCAACCTGCAGATATCCTCCCTTAAACCCTTCTCGAACCTTCGAGTCTTCTCGTACTCGCTCTTAGATAACTCTATATACCGAGCAGCATACCCTTGCACCGTTATATCCCCCTACGACAGAGCAGAAAACTCATCCGCCTTCGCATCACGAGTGGAGGCCGGGAAGTATCTCTCGAAGAACACCTCTTGAAATGGCTCCAAGACATCTCTGAAACATCGGCTCTCTGCTTTTCCAGTAGATTCGCGGCAGTCCACCAATGCCTCACCTCCCAGACAGCTAGAAGGTATCGTATAGGACTCTCTAGTTATCTGCATAGTGGAGGACTTCCAGAATCCTCTCGGTCTTCTTGACCCAGTCCTCCGCTATAATCGGGTCAGGTCTCCCTACAAACGTCAGCGGGTGCATGCGTGTGAACCTATCGATGGTACACTCCACAGCAGTAGGAAAGCGTTCGCGTCTCCTGACACTCCACCCAATTTCCCGCATAACCTGTCTTGTCAAACCCTGAGGCACTGATGGAGACTCGTCGCTGGTAGTCTCCTCAGAACTACTCCTCAAGTTATTATCCTTGGGTTCCATTCTGAAACAGAATAGGAATCGGTTATGACTCCCATATCACGTACAGTTAACACAATAATTGACAAACAATCATGTTAACTACCCTCTCACAGGCCTAGGTCTGTCCTATCACATTGACACGAAAGTCATCAATGGTTTACCCTGATTTTACTAGAATCGTCATTCTAGGAAAAACACGAAACACTGCCAACGAATCCCTGTCTAGCAACAAAACAACCCTCGACCTACTCTACCCATTTCAACATCCTAAACTCTGGTATATACACATAGCTACTCCTAACCAAGTCTACAAGACATAGCAACTTGGTTAGCTCTAATACCAAGTTGTCACGCCCCGAACCCGAAAATGGGATCCATGGGTGAATTAGTAACCTAACTTGTCCATGTATCACACAAATAACAACGATACATCATAATGAATGAGGGTCTGACCCCGTGAGATTACTAGGCACCCTATATGCATCCATACACAATCATATACACAGCGAAAAAGGTCATTCTATACATGTAGTGTACCATACCAGATTCCATACAAAAAAAAAAATGGAGTCCTGGCTCCATACATACAAAATGTACATCCAGGTGCCAACATACCCCAAAACGACTACCCGCGAAACAAAAGTCCTAGCACTTACCCAAGCGCTACCCGCTATACACCGGTCACTACGCTCCTAACTCTAGGACGCTAGTTTTGGTTACTCAAAGGACCTATAAAAATATACGTATAGCAGGGGTGAGACACATCTCAGTAAGGCAAACACATGTTATATTAGTGTGTGGCATTCGAGTGTTATCACGACAGCAAATAAACATAATTAATGCAGTTCCAGTATTCTCACAATACAGTTCCAGTACAGTACATACACGCACACAGACGTATACACACGCCCATGATCTACGCGGTGTTATCACATTCCTCGGCCCGTAGCTAGCCTGCAACATACGGCGTTGGCTCATAGCCAACCTTCTAAACATGGCGCCACCGGCACATAGCTAGTCCTAGACTCCCATGGCATTGTATCGGCGCTAACTGGTGGATCCACACCCTTCGGTGATCAACCGGTATAGGCTCATGCCCTCAGATATAAAGTCGGACACTCTTGCTAACGTGGCAGGCGATAAACACATGCCCTTGGATATAGAGTCGGACACTCTTTCAGTTAGACCTGGAAAAATGGATAAAAATCCGTTAATCCGAACCGTATCCGATCCATTTTAACCGACTCATAATCATCCGTTTGCTAAATGAGTCGAATATGAGTTTTCATTTTCATATCCGCCCCCTTAGCGGGTCAGGTCGAATTTATCCGGCGGATATCCGCCAACCCGCTTATGAAATATAAACCCAAACCCATAAAAGCCTGCTGCCCAGCCCGCTATAGACAGCCCACTGCCCCCAAAGCCCAAAGGCCCAAGTGCCTTAACACACGCATCCCGCACATGGCACGCCCTACCCCACTCGGCCACTCCCACTCCCACTCCTAGCCGGCCAGTCCAGTAGACAGCAGTTCTAATGCCAGATTGCCATCCGGAGCCCCATTCGATTTTAGCCATTCCCATTCCCATTCCCATTCGAAAAGAGCCCTAGACGTCTAACCCTCCCTCATCATTTTCATTTGAGCCTCAACCTGAGCTAACAGAGACTTAGAGAAGGAGAAGAGAACCAGTCGGCAGCCGCACGAGAACCCTTCTTCTTCGACGGTTCGACACTTCGAAGCCCTCTGCCCTCCAAGTGCCCGACAACTCTGATCCTTCTTGAACGCTTCAAACCAGCAGCGAGTCACGGGTGTTCTTCATCTCCTCTTTCCAAGGGGGCTTCAGATCTCACTTCTCAGAAGGTAGTGATATTTTAGAAACTCTTTTAAGGTCACAGTTATTTCAAATTTTTTTGAACTCTGCTTTTACCCGTTCGAGGCTCCCACGAATTAGACCAGTTTTCTGTAGTTGTTCCTTCTGTTGGTCAAAATGAGGGCTTTCATAATGCAGTCTTGGTTGGGACTCCCTTTCTTGATGCTAAAGAGGTTGTGATTTCATTAATTTATCTTGTTATGTTTTTAATGTCTTGATTGTATAATTGTATAGGGTATTATGCATTTTTTTTTTTGTTTGTATGGTATACTGTTTTAGTGATTTAATTTGTTAGAATGTTATCTTTTACTCCAGCCTTTCACCATTTTGTTTGGCTGACCTGAAAATCATATTTGCTTGCTTAGGAATCCTTTTCTAGAATTAGTCTTCCAGGAAAACCCTCATGGAGGAAAAATACCAAATCGGATTGACTACGTGTTTTATCAGTAAAAAAAATCAAATGATCGATGGTGATGGTTATCTCTTTAAGTACTCAAGTGATTGTATTTGGTAATAATCATGACAAAAGTATGGTGGAATTAATCGTATTTCTCTTTAAATTGTTAAAATTATTACTATAAGCATTAATCCTTTTAACATTTTGAGTTTTTCAAAGGAGAGTTTGTGATATGATAAGAGGAAAAGTACACAAATATAGTAATTAATAAAAAGTACAGAGGAGTAAGGGAAACTAAGTGTATACCTTTGTCATTTTAAATACTTTGACATGATGACATCTCTGCATTGCTATTGTTGTAGGCCTGCATAGTAGCATTGTTTCTATTTCAAGATGAATTTAATCCTTCGCTGGGCAATGAAAACTTTTAATCCCATTTCTTAATTTTTTGTAGTGCATTACAAGGATTTGAGAAAAAAAAAATGTCTTAGTCAGTAGCGAATTCAATTGATCAAAACGATGAAATGAGTGAAGAAGAAGTTCAGTTGCTAGATTCATCAAACACAGAACCTACAAAAGAAACAACTCCATAGGTAAAAAGAGCTAGGAAAAAAACATCTAGTATTTGGACAGGTTTTGAGTTGATTGAAAATGGAGATAAACAATATGCCCAATGTAATTATTGTCCTAAGAAATATCTCTACCATAATAAGAACTCTGGGACATCAAACTTATATTGTCATATAAAAAAATGCATGGGAAAGAAAAATAATGATCTGAAACAAATGCTAATGAGTCAAGGTGATGGAAAGTTGTCTTTGCACAAATGAAAACTTGATCAAGCTGTACAACGTAGGAAGTTGGCAATCACAATTGTGAGACACAATTTGCCCTTTTCTTTTGTTGAGTATGAAGGAATTCATGAATAGGCTTTAGAATTAAATCCAGAGACAAAATTTGTGACAAGAAATACAGCAAAAGCTGATGTTGTGAGGGTTTTTTTCAAGGAAAAAAAGCACATTCATGAGCTTTTATTGAACAATTCTAGTAGAATTTCTCTTACTTCAGACTTATGGACTTCGTTAAATACTGATAGCTATTTATGTTTAACTGCACATTTTGTGGATAAAAATTGGAAGCTTCAGAAGAAAGTATTGAGTTTTTCAAGCATGCCTCCTCCACACACTGGTCTAGCATTTAGTAACAAAGTCATGGATTTATTGGTGAATTGGGGTATAGACAAGAAGCTATTTTCCATAACATTGGACAATGCTACATCCAATGACTGTTTTGTGCAGTTTTTGAAGTCTAATCTGAACTTGAAAAATGCTTTGGTAAGGGAAGGAAAATTTTTTCATGTTCGTTGTTGCACTCACATATTGAATCTCATTGTCCAAGATGGCCTAAAATTATCTCATTTCACTGTGGACAAAATACGAGATTATGTCAAATATGTGAAGCATTCACAACATCGAAAGTTTAGATTTCATGAATGTTGTGAAAAGGTGAAAGTGCCACGTGTGAGAGGATTTCGCCAAGATTGTCCTACTAGGTGGAATTCTACTTATATGATGCTTGAAAGTGCTTTATACTATAGAGATGCTATTTGCCAATTCAGGTTTAGTGAGGAGAATTTCAAGTTTTGCCTAAACGATGATGAATGGAAGAAAATTGAGAAAATTGCTAGTTTCTTGAAGGTTTTTTATGAATTGACAAATCTTTTTTCTGGGACATCTTATCCAACTGCAAATTTGTACTTTCAAGGAGTATGGAAGGTACAAGTAACTTTACTTAATGCGGCATTGGGTGATGATGTCTTTTTAAAGAATATGGCTACTCAAATGTAAGGGAAATTTGACAAATACTGGTCAGATTATAGTAAAATTTTGGCAATGGCTGTTATTCTGGATCCTCGTTTCAAGATACAATTTGTATCTTTTTTTTTAAAAGAAGTGCAACCAATGTCTTGGAAAGATCGAGTAAACGACATCCAGCATGAGATGCATTCACTTTTTGATGAGTATGTGAAGCACCACTCCCCTTCGACTTATAAGAAAATATCTTCCTTTGAAGCAACTATTAGTCATGATCGTGGTCATATGACACCTACTGCAACATCAGTTGATGTGACACTAAAAGTAAGATTTCTTTTTTAAGTACAAATTTTATTTTACTTTTATTATACATCTATAAAATTTTTATATTTCTATTGTTATATACTTATTTTTAGGGTTTTAAAGCTTTTGTTAAGGAAGATGAAGAAGCTCCAATGTCAGAACTAGAAATGTTTTTTAGAGAGAGGATGGTAGATTGTGATAAAGAATTGGATATTTTGGACTTTTGGAGGAGTCATGAATATAGGTATCCGATTCTTTCTCGAATGGCAAGAGATATCTTATCAATTCCAATATCAACTGTTGCATCGGAATCAGCATTTAGTATTTGATGAAAAGTGATAAATATGTTACGTAGTTCTCTTACGCCTGATAATGCTGAAACTATCATTTTAACTTGTGATTGGCTGTATAGTCGAGGAGGTATGCTTATTTAATTATATTTCTATGTTATTATAATTACTATGTATTATGCAATATTTATTTATTTATTTATATTTTGAATTTGGAATGTAGTTGAAGATTTTGTAGATAAGGAAGAACTTGCTGAAGATATTGCTCAAGTTGAAAGAGCAAGTCGTACCTCATCTAGTGTATCATCTTGCTCTATTTGACCTTATTTGAATATTACTACACTAGCACGGGCTGTGCAGCTAGTGCTTCTATTTATCTTTGAAAATTATGTAGTCAATAAATTATTGTTTATTTGTTGTTTTAACTTGTAGTGTTGAATAAATTATTTGTAATTTTTTTTTTTTCAGTTTGATAATTTGTAACTTTTCAGATGCTAATTAATAAGTTCAATTTATGTTATTCAATTCATAACTTAAATTATATTTTGAATTCTTTCATGATAGGCACAAGAGGAGAAGAAGATGAAAGCTTTGATGTCACAAATGAAAGCATTTCAATTAATTCAAGGCATTCAAATGATTTTGAAGTTATTTGAAGGATGGATTGAGATTTTTTTTAGTTTGTTGATAGTTTTATTTTGAGAGATTCACACGATTTGAAAATAGTTGTATTTAAAGAAACTCACATGCTGTAAGAACAATTATAATGTTTAGATTTTAGACTCACACGAGTCATACAGTTTGAGTTTTTATTTTGAGTTGGATTGAGATTAATTTATTATGTTTTATTGCTTACAGTTTTACTTTCATGAATTAGGAGTTGTTAATTAGTATAAATGATTGAATGATTGATATAGTTACTAAAAAAGTTAATACACAAATTAATTGCAAGTTATCGTATACAATTTAAATTATTATGATAAAATAAATTATTAATAAAATTATATTTGAGAATGGCGGATTATCCGCCCATCCTCCATGAATTATCCGACCCGAAATCGCCTAATCCGCCACTTAAACGAGTCAAATATGGATTATGATATTTTCACACGATAATTCGCCTTATCCGCCACGGATAAACCGACCCGATCCGCTTTGCTAGGTCTACTTTCAGTACTTGGAACAATTCGGAACCCAGTTCCTATTGCATTTCAACATAACATATTCATGCATGCTCATATAACCAAACATACTACACCCATTTGGTAATCCGAAAATCATGTTTTCCAATCACATACAGTTTAAAACAAAGTCAAGGCACAGTCATCCCTAATACACAATATAAATCATAATATACCAACGGTTTTCAACAAAACCAGGGATGCAACCCAATACCCCCTTTTTCCCAAAACTGTAACATGAAAAATCCATAATTTTACTCGTCAGATTCCCCCAAATAAGTAACAAAAACACACATAGGACCGTGAACCACAGTTCTACCGAGTTCGATTTCAAAAATAACCAATATAAATTGTATTCCCTTACCTTTCCCCCAAAAGACCAATCCCAAACTCTACGGCTCCTAAACAGCGAACCGAGTTCTCAAAATCTACAAAACACAGTACAAAAAATACTCACGACTCCGTCCTCTACCAAACTATTGAATCAGAAAAGAAAATCGAGCCTTACCTCAATTTAAAGTCGAAACCCAAAAATCTTCGAAATGGGATTTTGATCCGTAGGTTTTGTAGAGAATCCTTCCTTGATCCTCGTGGTAACTTCAGATCGTCGATTTCGGAGACTAATAGCGAAGAAATCTAGAGAGAGAGAGAGTAGGATGAAATCTAGAGAGAGAGAGGGAGAGAAAAGTTACTAACTTAGCAACTAAGCAACCCAAAATATCTTTTATAGCACCTTTGACCCAACTACCCTCGTCAACGAATGGCGACCTCGTCGACGAGGCCTTGTAGTCACTTCGTCGATGAGATGGTGATCTCGTCGACGAGCCTGAGATCCCTAGTTTCTCGAAATCTTTCAGCTTCTCCTTGTCGATGAGCCTTTGAACTTTGTCGACGAGTAGAACAAAGCCTTAGTCAACAAAGCCTGCTCAAATTCTAATTTTACCCTTCTCTTTATTATTTAAACCCACATATCACAGTTCGGGTTCTTACACTTTGACCAAATTGGTAAGCCATAAGGCTTCCTTTGAAACTTTGGCAACTGCTATGTATTCAGATTCAATTGTAGACAATGCCACCAAGGATTGTACCATGGACCTCCAACATATAGGTCCTCCCACAAGGGGAAAGCCATAACTCATTGTAGACCTTCTATCATCCATATCTCTTGCATAATCAGCATCAACAAACCCCACAACTGATGGACTATCCTATTACTTGCCAAACATGATGCCATAACTAGAAGTACCCTGTAAGTATCTGAAAATTCATTTGACGGCTTTCCAGTGCTGCCTACTTGGATTAGAGAGAAACTTACTCACCACACTCACCGCATGTGGCAAGTTTGGTCTTGTACACACCATGACATACATTATGGACCTTTGACATGTCCTGAATATCATCATCCTTACTTGGACATTCAGCAGTAAACAATTTAAAGTGACTTGCTAGAGGTGTACATACCAGTTTAGTATTAATCATGTTGAACCTTTCCAACACCTTCTCTATATAACCGCCCTGAGATAACCATAACTTCCCTTTAGTTCTATTTTGATGAATCTCCATCCCAAGTATCTTATTGAATGGATCAAGATCCTTCATGTCAAACTCTTTATACAATAGATCCTTTAACTAATTTACCTTAGTTAAATCCTTTGTAGCTATTAACATGTCATCGACATACAAAAATAAGAAAATAAAAGAACCATCATCATGCTTCTTCACGTACACACAGTGGTCATACTCACATCTTCTGTAGCCTATCCTGATCATATAGGAATCAAATCTTTTGTACCATTGTCTTGGAGACTATTTCAGTCCGTAAAGAGACTTCTTCAATTTTCAAACTAAGTTTTCTTGCCCTGATTCACTGAATCCCTCCAGCTGTACCATATAAATATGTTCCTCCAAGTCACCATGGAGAAATTCCGTCTTCACATCTATTTATTCAAAATGCAAATCATAATGTGCTACTAACCTCCAAGTCACCATGGAAGTGTGTCAGACGAATAATGACCTATCGCCCTCTTCTTATTTGGAAGCTCCACCAACTCCCAAGTTTGATTCTTATGCAGTGATTTCATTTCCTAAATTGTAGTACCCATCCACTTACTTTTCTTTTGGCTGTGCACTGCCTCTTGAAAAGTAGTTAGATCATTGCAACTAGTAATGAAAGCATAAGATACTAAATCTTCCAACCCATACCTTGGCGGTGGTCTGATAGTGCATTTGGATCTCCGTATAGGAATATTTTCGACATGCTAGTTTCCCAAGTTAGAACCCTTGCAACCAGGGGACCAAAATCGTTATCATTATTCTGAGTTTCTAACTCCACCTACACAATATGTTCTTCTCTGCTCTTATTTTTCAGCTCTTGTTTCTCTTATCATCAACTTGAGTACGCTTTATTATAACTTTCACATCGAAAACTACATCTCTATTGATAACAACCTTGTTTGACATTGGATCCCACAACTTGAACCCCTTTACACCTTTTTGATAACCCAAAAAAGATACAATGTCTAGACTTTGGTCAAGTTTCGATCTCTCCTCACTAGACACATGAACATAGGCTGGACAACCGAATGCCTTCAATCCAGAATAATCTACTGCATTTCCTTTCCATACCTCTTTTGTCACTTTCCCCTCTGGAGATGCCCTTGGTCATAAGTTTACCAAGAAATAAGTTATACTAACTGCCTCTGACCAAAAGTTCTTCTGTAGCCCTGCATTAAGCCTGAGACATCAAGCTCTTTCAACTAGAGTTCGATTCATCCTTTCAGCCACAACATTTTACTGAGGTGTCTAACGAATAGTGAAATGTCTCTTAACTCCCTACTGCTCACAAAACTTCATGAACCTAAAATCAGCGTACTTAGTTCCATTGTCTGACTTAAGGCATTTGATTCTACTCCTAGTCTAGTTTTCCACTTCAGCTTTCCACAACTTAAACTTGGCAAACGTATCAAACTTGTGCCGCATGAAGTATACCCAGACTTTCCGTGAGTAGTCATAAAAAAAACTCACAAAGTAAACATGTCCTCCTCTTAATGCTACTATAATCGGGCCCCAAACATCATAATGTACAAAATAAAGAATACCTTCCGTCTTATGAATTGTTGATATGAATTTTGACCTATTTTGTTTCCCAAGAACAAAAAACTCGCAAAAATTCAGCTTACATGTTTTCATACCTTTCAAGAGTTTCCTCTTATGAAGTTCTTTCATACCATGTTCACCCATATGCCCAAGCCGCATATGCCACAAAACGGTTTCATCAAATTCAGAATCTACGACTGCAATTCCACCTACAACGGTAGTTCCCTACATTGTATAAACATTTCCATCTAACTTTTGCCCTTTCATCACCGTCAAATTACCTATGCGCACTTTCATAATCCCAACTTCGAACTTGTAATTGAATCCATTACAATCCAAAGTGCCAAGTGAAATGAGACTCTTTTAGTGGGTCTAGTATGTGTCTTATATTACCCAACGTTCTCACAGCACCATCAAACATTTTAATTCTAACACTTCCTATGCCAATGATTTTACAAGAGACATCATTGCCCATAAGAACTAAACCTGAATTTATCAACTTGTAAGTGTCAAACCACTCCTTATTTAGAGTCATATCATAAGAACATGTCGAGTCTAGGATCGATGAGTCTATTAGGCAATCCAACCCTAACGAAACTGAAAGTAAATCACAATCACTGCAAACTTAATTTTCTTCTTGAACTACATTTTCTGATTTTGAAGTCCCTTCATGCTTTTCACCATTTCCTTTCTTCCAATTCAGACATTCCGGTTTAATATGCCCCCTTTTACCGCACTTGTAACACCAGATATCATTTTTCTTCTTGGATTAAGTTCGGGAAATTTGACTTGATCCATTTTTGAATTTTCCTCTCCCGCAATCATGGTTACCTTTCACCACAAGTCCTTCTCCATGTGAATTTTCATTGCAAACTTTCATTCTTTGATGAAATCGCAACAAAGCACTTGTCACCTCTTCTAAGTTTAGGGTCTCTTTCCCCTATGTAAGAGTGGTAACTAGGTTCTCATATGTGTGAGTCGCTGGCAAGGAATTCAGTAGCATCAACGCCTTATCATCCTCTTCAAATTTTACATCAACCCACATTAAATCACTTATGATTCGATTAAATGCGTTAATGTGTTGATTCAAGTTTGAATCATCCACCATCTTAAGCCAATAAAGATGTCACTTAAGAAATAATTTGTTAGTAAGAGATTTGGACATGTACCGACTTTCAAGCTTTTACCAAACAGACGCAAGAGAATCTTCCTCCATGACATGATAGAGCACTTCGTCAGCCAAACACAATTGTATGGTAGCAACTGACTTTGCCTTTAATTCTTTTTAATTAGCCTCATCCATACATTCTGGTTAAAAACCATACAAGGCCTTCACCATCCCTTACTGCCCAAGCAAATCCTTCACTCTCCTCTGCCACAAACCGAAGTTTTCAGTTCCATCAAATTTGACAACATCAAATTTCGTAGATGAAGTGCCTGGTGCTATATCAATAACCCTTTTATACAAATTATTGTGAATGAACTTGGAATTGCACATCAGAATTTAAATGTAGCAACCAATGACGAACAAGTATAGAACACACACGCAGTATATATGAAAGTAAACAACATGAAGATTTACGTGGTTTGGCAATGCCTACATCCACAGAAGTAATCGACAAAGGTTTTCACTATAAGAATGTCAAAGAACACAATATAATACAATTACAATGATCTTCCTCCTACAAATACACCCAGATTGATGTATATATAAACACCACAGAGGTTTTCCCTCCAAACACCCAACCATATTGACGTTCATATTCAAAATTTGAAATCAACCTTGCTGCCTCGAGCCAAACCGTTGACTGATTGGGTCAATTAGTTGACTGATTCAGACAAAATGTAAATTTTCTGAATTATGGAGCAAACAGTCGACTGTTTTAGCCAATCAGTCGACTATTTGCTGCTGCTCCTTAACATAATTGATTTTTAACTATGTCTTCTTCCTTATTTATGCAACCCATTAAGTACATGAGCCATAAAAACACAACAGGCTCTATTAAGTAGATAAAAAACACTATAAAATTTATCAGATCTTTATGACATGAATCTCTACGAAGTATCAATTTGGGTTGTCCTTAGAAGTAATGCATTGTACTTAAACAACTTGGTTGTAGCAAAAAATAGACAAGAGTGGGTTTGCTCGATTCCTTTTGAAGGGGAGAGAGTTAAGAAGTTAATTTAGAAAATTAGGAGAGATTAGCAGCTTGTAGGGGTGGCAAAATGGGTTAATGGGTCGAGTTCGGACGGATTATAAACGGGTAAGGGTTAAACAAGTTTGTGTTTGGGTTGACCCGTTTATTAATGGGGGACTAACAGAGAAAGTTAAATCCATCCGTTTAATAAATGAGATATAGACGGGTCACCCATTTAAAAATATAATTTATTTATTTTAACTTTTTTTAAATATTTCACACAATTAAAAAAACTAAAAAACTAAGAAAGCTCTCCATTTTATTTATTAAAAACATTAAATGTATAAGATTGAAGAAGCTTGACTAGCAGCGATGAGGGCTGATGCACATTGGACCGACACTCATGCGGGGCTCACTGTGCCGCTGCGATTCCGAAACGTGGACGGTGCAGAGCCACCCTCTCTCTCTCCCCAACTGCCTATAAAGGGACGCATCGTCTTCCTCAAACAAGTCGTTCTGTTGTGTGTTTTGGTCGCTTGTGTTGCAGAAATCGTCTTCATATTCATTTCTCGTTTGATCTCTCTCAATCTCTTAAGATGTCGTGCTGTGGAGGAAACTGTGGCTGTAGCTCCGGCTGCAAGTGTGGCAGCGGCTGCACTGGGTAAATTCCCCTGCTTAATTAATTTTGGTTTCGTTCTAGCGGATAACTTCTTTCTTTTTAAATTTTTTTGTTTTATTTTCTTCCCTGATGGAGGAGAGGAGAAAATCCTCGTGTTTTCGAATTTTTTGCCTCTTCTTGTTTATTAGATTATTATTATTATTATTATTATATGTTTTCCACTTTTCTGCGACTAACGGAGGATTAATCTCTGTTTGTTTCGACGGAATATATCTTTAGGAAAATTCTTGGTCTACATGTATTTTAAACTGCACTGGGTAGTTTGATCTGTAGTTTACATGTATTTGTTGGGCTCTCAATTTTCTGGGCACCCCAGAGAGTAATTTCTTACCTACGATTATAAATTCTGTGAATTTAAATATAATATCTGAAATTATTTGATAATGATGTTTGCAGGTGCGGGATGTACCCTGACCTGAGCTATACGGAGACCACCACCACCGAGACTCTGATCGTCGGCGTCGCACCCACCGGGAAGGCGTATGTGGCCCATTCTCCTGAAATTAATTCTGCCATTAACAGCAATTATTAATTAATAGTCATAATAATTGTAAAATCATATGCAGATTTATCTTCTATACTTGACTAATTAAAGCAAATAATGATGATAATAATGATAAATTTGCAGTTACTTTGGAGGATCTGAGATGGGGGTGGGAGCGGAGAACGGAGGATGCAAATGCGGAGACAATTGCACCTGCGACCCCTGCACCTGCAAATGAGAGCAGCAGTAGAAGAAAAAGCAGAGACGGCCTTCCATGAAGACGAAGAGCAAGAAGAATAATAATTTAAAGTAAATAATAGTGGTAGTAGTATGATGATGCCTGAGCTTGTGAATCCAAGCTGTAGCTGTTCTCTTTTCTCTTTCTACAAAAAGGCAGTGTATGCTGGGAGAAAGTCTCTGCTATGAAATATGAATTACGTATAATGGGTTTGCGTTCTTGGAACAGAGTTTGAGTTTTTATTAATGGATGACTGGAAACTTCCTTCTGTTTCAGTTCAGATTTGAAACTGTTGGTGAAGGAGATTTGGTGCAGGTGCCTATTCAATTTGAGTTGGCAGAGTGATACTTGAACTAATTATATTTCAGTTTCTAACATATTTCTATAAAATTTAAAATGATATTTAAATTTTTTATATATTAAAAGTGAAAATAAGTTAATATATTTTACAATTTTAAATTTAAAAAATAGAAATTATTTTTCAAGCAAAGTGTGGCAGGGACAAGAAATTATTAAGTAGGTAGGCCTACCACATCATCTACAAGCTAATCTAATTAAATGTTGTTAACTTTTAAATATACATATATGTAATTCGTAAAATAAATTTTAATTTGCTTTCTTGTTTATGAGATGAATTCCTCTTTTGCTTTTTTTTTTTAATGCGTTTAATTTTATACATTTTTTAAAGAAAAAAATTGCATTGAAAAGTTAAAAATAATTTAAAAAATATTTTGAATTCGGGACGTATCATAATCTTGTTTATCTAAAGAAATGAAAAAAAAAAAATTACATTTGCTACTATCATAGATTTTAAATTGAGAGTAAATAATTGCTTAAAAAGAAAAAAAATATATAGAGTTGTCTTAAAATATAAGTAGATTATAAAAGTTCATTTCTTAGTTTTTTTAAGATATGATGCCTTTCAATAATACCACAATATAAATAATAAAAATATTTATTTCCTAACAATTGTGAAAAAAAGACGATATATATAATATAAATATATCTAAAAAATCTTTTTTCTAATAATTCGTTATTAGGAAATATATAAAAATATATTTTTTATTATCATTTATAATACAATATTATTTTACTCATTTTACTTATATTGCAGTAAAAAATTGAATGACCTTCACGATCCCTGATCACGACCACCTGAAAAATGATAAATAAGTAAAGTTTGGAGAACCCGGGGTGTACTCCAGGGTATCTCTCTGATGCCTAAATTGGGAATTGACTTGAGAGGTTTTTATGCAACAGTAAAGAAGAGTTTAGAATAAGATACCTTAACCTTTTCTCAGAATCCTCATTTATAGTGATGGAATTTGACCCGAGGGTGATATATCATTTATTGGCGAATTATGGTGCGAGCGTGAATTGCTCCAGTTATTACAGCATTGGCATAGATTGCTCTGATCATCATGGCGTTAGCGTCAATTGCTCTGACCGAGCAGTTGACTTGGGTGGTAACTGCCCTCATCAATATTGGGTTCTAGTCTCCTCTTGACTTATGGTAGGTGATATATTTGGGGCATATCAGTTGCCCCCTTTTCAGTTTTGATGTATTCTCTTTATTTGTTTATTTAATACATTAATTTAATAATGTTTAACTAATTAATTGATTACTAATTTTAATTAATTAATAATATTTTTTTAAATATATTTTTTTATTTAATAACATTTTTTTTTCCTGAGTTATTACACTATTCCTTCCTTTAAGAAATTTTGTCCTCAAAATTTTTACCAACTAATCAGTCATTTTTTCATTTGAGGAATTCATAACTCAACACATCTCACATATCTCAATATCTATATAATGAATTCCTACATTATCCACAATGAAATAAAATCATCATATAAACTTTTCAATCATCCATAATCAAATTAAATCATAATTATCTTAATCATAAACCCATATAAGCCCCCCTTGGCAATATCTACCTCAATCGGGATCAACGAGTACACTCGTGCTGATCCACCTCTACCTAGAGGTGCTTGCTGGTTTCCTCCGATGCCATAACTTCTGAAATCAACTAGCCAACGTCATACCAAACATTTTCACATACTCCAATTTAAATATCAAACACCCAACTTGATCACAAACCGTTAAACCACATCACCTAAATTATTCTCCTTCAAAGATTTTTCTCTACAAATCAATCAACCTATCTTTCGAGTTCAAATTCCAAGTTCTAATTTCTCTACTCGGAAACATCACCATCGATGGATTTACCATGATTTTCTGAAGCTAGTTACTTGTTCAGAAAAACATAGAAAACTATCAAGGGTTTTCTGCCCCCAAGCTTATGAAATACAATTCAGAATTCCTAGCGGCATCTTAATTTACTCATCCCTATCCTTGTCGCAACTCAATCCTATACTCTGGTATAAATCATCCCTAACCTAATACTCTAATATTTCCATATCCAGGCGATGTGAATCTAATCACACTTCCAGCTAGACATTACTCTAATCCCATTTGTAATGCCCCAATCCTCTACGTGGGCCTGGAGTGCTACTAATCCATCCATTTACCTGATAATCTACATACTAATATCATGTACGCAGCGGAAAATATAAATATAATCTCCACAAATATAATACCAGAGTTTACTATTCCTATTCATAATCCAAATTAACTATTCACTACCTATAATCACATATATACATGTCTCCAAAACATAATCCCCAAATACCAGTATTCTCAACCATCCATATCTCAAAAAACTTAAAACATAGAACATAAAATATATATTTATACATCTCAAAATTAACATATAAATATACCCTTTTCTCTTTCTATTTCCCAAAAATGCTATAAAACCTTAAGCTCTCTAAGTTTAATCTCGAGGAAATCCTAAAAAGATAAATTTATATTCGGGTAAGATACATCTCAATAAGGAAAGAAATAATATATTAAAATAGTGTGTGACTAACATGAGTTTATATAACAACATAATATTTAACATTTGAAAATCGTTAACTTAATTTCTGAAATCATTCTCTAAACCTAATCAATCATATGCAAAAGATTTAACCCACGAGATAACCCAAGGATAGGGTTAATTACCCATTCATACGAGTAGCACCCCTCTGCTCTGATACATTTGGCAATCCGAAGGTCACAACTGAAGCATACCAGTGGACTCACCTTACTCAGTAAGCCCTCAAGTATTAGATTGATCTCATACTCACATAGTTCAAACAAAGGTTTACCAGCGAAGGCCCCACGGATAGGGAAATCTTCCCGTCCATACAAGTAGGTTCCATTTCCCCTAGTATGTTATGCAGCTACTACCACATTTGAAGTTACTAATGCACTCACCTCTCTCAGCAAGTCCTCGAGCGAAGAGTACGCCCTGCCCCAATCGTAACATGTTCTACGAGTATAAATAATTTTAATATCATAATACATTATTCTTTCTGTCATCATTCAACCATTCACCTATGTTCAAGTTCATAACTTTAACATTTCATTTCTTTTCACTTTAAGTGACTCTTTCCCATTTTACATTGTTCACATTTCACACTTCATTTTCTTTTCATTTATTTCCATTTTCATTTCATTTCATTACATACTCAGCATCTTTCAATTGTTTTACCCAACATTTTTCAGCTGTTTTACATGTTTGCATTAACATACACAAGCAGCATGGTTCATATCATATTTCGTTCTTAATGCTTCACTTACTTAACCTGCATCTCATACATTTAACATATATTTGCACAGAATTTACAGTTACTCATTCTATACAATTTAGTAATAAAATTCATACATTGCCTGTAAAATAAACCAACCAATATTTAATGTTTATATACTGAAAATACCTTTCATTTCTTACATAATTATCCAGAAAATATTTTCCACTTTCATCAGTTCATTTTTGCATATACGTATATAATAAATAGCCTTAAACTCGGAAAAACATAATTTAAATAGTTGACATTTTAAACTCATACCGAAACATATATATATATATATATATATATATATGTATATATAACACAATTCATTTTTCATTAAATTCATAAAAATTCTAGTTTAATATATATTTTCTCCCTTACCTGGTTTCTTGAACTACGCCAACAAGGACCCCGAAAAAATACCTGTGGCGCTCACCCAAGCCCTGAATCAAAAATCCTAATTTCATTAAATTAACCATAAATAAAATATTATTTTAATATTTCCTAAACTCATAAATTCCAAATAAATAGTTATACTCTCAAATATAACTAATTCACTTAATTCCTAAAATCCTACTCTTACTTTGGAGTGGGCCTAGAAAACCCTAATTGGAAATTTACTCACGTCAAAATGATGACGATAACGACTAGGACTCCTTGGTGGTGCCTGATCATCGATTTAACGGTAGATTTAAGAAGAAATTGAGAATTTAGAGGAAATATACTTTTCCCCATGAGTGGTGCTTACGCCGCTCCTACGATAAATCTGCTCTAGTAGAATTATCAGGTGACGGAGTTAGGAACCTAACGGTACTTTTCGTTTTTCGATCGGCGCTTGTTAGGCCAATGAAATCGAGGAGAGAGAGGAGGAGGACACAGGAGAGTGACGGACGGAGAGAAAGCGCAGGAGCTCTCTCTCTCTGCAATTCAATTTGTTCTCAGGCTTCTTTATCCTTTTTTTTTTTTACTTACTTTAACTTAACTTGTATCATAATACTTATATTTATATATTTATATCATATACTTATATATATATATATATATATATATATATATATATATATATATATATATATATATATATAACCACCATTTTACTTATGTCATGCCCGGAACCCCGAAATGGGACCCAAGGGTGAAAATGTAATCTAACTGTATCCGATCAAACATCCAAAGATACAGTACAATGGATGAGGGCCCGACCTCGTGGGGTTCCCAGGCACCCTAAACACATCCAATCACAAACATATATGCAACGGAAAAAGGTCATCTATATACACATATGCAGTACCATACCAGAGTCAATACAAGAGCAGAACATGACTCTATCAAAACGTACAAACATGTGCCCAAATACATCTCAAAATGGCAACCCACCAAAAATACAGTTCTTGCACTTACCCAAGCGTTAAACGCAGTACACCGGCCACTACACTCCCTACACCAGGACGCTAGTTCCCGTTACTCGAAGGACCTGTAAAAATGTACGTACAGTAAAGGTGAGACACCTCTCAGTAAGGAAGAACACAGGTTATATCGGTGTGTAGCATTTGAGTGTTATCATGATACAACACTGCGCCACCGGCACATGGCTAGTCCCTGACTGGCATGGCATCGTACCGGCGCATAATTGGTGGATCCACACCCTTCAGCCTGATCTACCGGAATAGGCTCACGCCCTCAGATATAGATCCGGACACTCTTGCCCACATAATAGGTGGTAAAATACACACCCTCGGATATAGAGCCGAACACTCTCAGTACTTGGAACAATTTCGAAACCACGTTCCTACTAGCATTTCAACATATCACACATACATGCATGCTCATATAACCAAAAAAACCACACCCATTTGGTAATCTAAATCATGGTTTTCCAAACAAATACAGTTTAAACAAGTCAAGGCACGACCATTCCAATAACACAGTATAAATCAACATATACCCTCGGTTTTCAATAAAACCAGGGATGCAGCCCGTCGCCCCCTTTTTCCAAAACTGTAATAATGAAAAATCCACAGTTTTCCCCGTTAGATCCCCCCAAATGAGTAGCTAAAACACACACAGGACCATGAACCATAGTTCTATCGAGTCCGATTTCAAAAATAACCGATATAAACATAGTTCCCCTTACTTTTTTCCCGAATAACAATTCCCGAACTCCAAGGCCCCTAAACAGCGAACCAAGTTCCAAAACCTACAAATCACAATACAGAATATACTCACGACACTGTTACCTACAAAACTACCGGATCAGAAATGAAAACAGAGCCTTACCTCGACTTTCCACTAAAACCCAAAAATCTCTAAAACGAGATTCCGATCCATAGAAATTGTAGAGAATCCTTCCATGATCCTCGTGGTAATATCAGATTTACGATTCCATCAACGATCGGCAAAGAAATCTAAAGAGAGAGAGAGAGAGAGAGAGAGAGTAGGGAGAGTTCTAAAGAGAGAGAAAGAGAGAAATCTAAGTTTTCTTTGTAAGGAAGTAAAAGAATTTCTATTTATAGCCCTTTGACCTGGGCAATTTTGTTGAAGAAATGGTGCCTTTGTCGACGAATCTTCCACTGACTTCGTCAACGAATCAGTGGCCTCGTCGACGAAACTGAGATCACCGATTTTTTCGATACTCCTCGGCTTCTCCTCGTCGATGAGTCTCTAAATTTTGTCAACGAGAAGAACAAAGGCTTCATCAACGAAATCTGGCTTCGTCGATGAAATCTGCCAAATTCCCAATTTGCCCCTCTCTTATTTATTTAAACCCAGTTGTCACGATTCACGTTCTTACAATCTCCCCTCCTTACAAAAATTTCATCCTTGAAATTTGTCATCTCTCATTCACAGACTCATGCATACAATCGAACACATATATACCATTCTAGAGAAAAATTGGCAACCACTACAGCACAGTCCCATCATACATATACACATACATACCCTCACTTATGGCGGAGGAATACTGTGCTTACATATACAATGGTCACACGCACTCTTGAGGACTAACCACCTATCCCAACCCACAGTAGGATCATGTACAAGTGCTCAAAACAACTGTGGATACTTTCAGCGTATTTCTATTTCTAGTTCCCAAGAAGTTTCCTCAACCTCGTGGTTTCGCCACAATACCTTCACTAACGGTATCTCTTTGGTACGAAGCTTCTAAACTTTATGGTCCAGAACTTGAATAGGTATCTCCTCATACGCTAAAATATCCCCAATTTCCAACTCATCGTAGCTGACAACATGTGAAGGATCCAACACGTACCCCCTCAACATGGATATGTGAAACACATCATGGACCCTCGAAAGTTCTGGAAGTAATGCAACTTTGTAGGCTACCGAACTCACTCGCTCAAGTACCTCGAATGGTCCGATATACCTCAGGCTCAACTTGACGTTCCTCCTAAATCTCATCTCTCCTTTCATCGGAGCGATATGCAGAAATACCTTACCTCCCACTTCAAACTCTAACTCACGGTGGTGAACATCTGCATAACTCTTCTGCCAACTCTGAGCTGATCTGATCCTCTTACAGATCAAACCCACCTTCTCAGATGCTTGCTGCACAAGTTTAGGTCCTAACACCTGACGTTCACCAACCTCATCCCAACACAAAGGAGATCGACACCTACGACCATACAAAACCTCAAACGGTGCCATCCCGATACTAGACTAGAAGCTGTTGTTATAAGCGAACTCTACAAGTGGCATAAACTGTATTCAGCTACCACCGAAGTCTAACACACAAGCTCGCAACATATCTTCCAATATCTGTATCGTTCTCTTCGACTGTCCATCAGTCTGGAAATGGAACACTGTACTGAAAGTAAGTTTCGTCCCCTGTGCCTCCTGCAAACTCGTCCAGAATAGATAAGTAAACCTCGGATCTCGATCTGAAACAATGGACACCGGTACCCCGTGCATTCTCACAATCTCTTGCACATACAAATCTACTAGCCTACTCAAAGGATAGCCAACTTTCATCGGTATCAAATGAGCAGATTTTGTCAATCTATCCACGATCACCCATATAGCATTTTTCCCGTGAAGCGCTGGTGGGAAATCGGTCACAAAATCCATGGAAATATGCTCCCATTTCCACACCGGAATAGGCAAAGGCTGCAATGGCCTTGCCGGCCTCTAATGTTCAGCTTTCACCTGCTGACACGTCAGACACTGCTCCATGAACTGAGCAATCTGTCTCTTCATACGAGACCACCAGAAGGTCTCGTGCAAGTCCCGATACATCTTTGTACTACTAGGATGTACTGTATACATAGAACGATGCGTCTCCTCTAGAATCGTCCTTCTGATCTCATCCTCGTTCGGAACACATAGCCTAATCCCAAACCTAAATACACCTCCCTCAGTGATGTTAAACTCTGTAACCAGTCCCTGCTGTACCTTTTCCCTAACCTCTGCTAACTCTGCGTCACCAACCTGCGCGGCTTTTATGCGCTCAAACAAAGTCGATTGGACCAACAAACCAGCAAGATAAGCTTGATGATCACCAACCACCAACTCTATACCTAAGCTTTACAAATCTTGTCTGATATGACACTGAGTTACAACCGCAGATACAGTCGTAGGCCCTGACTTCCGACTCAACGCATCAGCCACCACATTAGCCTTCCCCGAGTGATAACTGATCGTGCAATTGTAGTCCTTAATAAACTCTAGCCAACGCCTCTATCTCATGTTCAACTCCTTCTGTGTGAAGAAATACCTGAGACTCTTATGGTTAGTAAAGATCTCACACTACACCCCATACAGATAATGTTGCCAGATCTTCAGTGCATATATCACAGCAGCCAATTCCAAATCATGCGTAGGGTAATTCTTCTCATACTCTTTCAATTTTCGAGAGGCATACGCTACTACCTTACCTTGCTACATGAGCACACATCTCAAGCCTTTCAAAGATGCGTCACTATAAATCACAAACCCACCATCCCCCGAAGGAATGGTCAACACTAGAGTAGTAACCAGCCGGTGCTTCAACTCCTGAAAGCACTGCTCGTAATCACTGGTCCACTCAAACCGCATTCCTTTCCTGGTTAATCATGTCAGAGGTCTAGAAAGTTTAAAGAAACCCTCTACGAACCGACGATAGTAACCCGCCAGTCCCAAAAAACTCCGAACCTCCTATACATTCTTCGGCCTTACCCAGTCGACCACAACTTCAATCTTGTTAGGATCAACTGATATACCATCCCCAGTAACCACATGGCCTAAGAACGCAATATGACTCAACCAGAACTCACACTTCTTTAACTTAGCATACAACTTCTTCTCTCGCAGAATCTGTAATACTAACCTCATATGTTCCACGTGCTCTTCCGTATTCCTCGAGTATACTAGAATGTCATCAATGAACACCACCACTAACCGATCTAGGTACTCATGGAAAACCCTCTTCATCAGATCCATGAACACCGCCGGAGCATTCGTCAACCCAAATGGCATGACTAAGAACTCATAGTGGCCATATTTGGTTCGGAAAGCTGTCTTCGCTACATCCTCTGCTCTAACCCTCATCTAATGATATCCTGACCGCAAATTGATCTTCAAAAAGACCTGCGTTCCTTGCAATTGGTCAAAGAGATCATCTATATGAGGTAAAGGATAGCAATTGTTCATAGTCACCTTATTAATCTCATGGTAATCAATGTATATCCGCATCGACCCGTACTTCTTCTTCACAAACAACATTGGAGCTCCCCAGGGCAAAACACTAGGTCGAATGAAACCCCTGTCCAGTAACTCCTGTAACTGCTCCTTCAACTCCCGAAGTTCTGCTAGAACCATCCGGTATGAAGCTTTAAAGATCGATACCTTACCAGCCAGCAACTCTATCGCAAACTCCACCTCACGATCCGAAGGTAACCTGGATAAATCATCTGGAAGCACATCCGAGAACTCGCTGACTACCCGAATGTCCTCAAGTATCAACTTATCTCGCAGTGGTTCCTTCATACAAGTTAAGTACCCCTGAGATCCGTCCAAAAGTAGCCTCCTCGCCTGTAGTGCCGACAAAATCTATGGAGCTGAACGCACACACGATCTTATGAATTTGTACTCCTGCTCCCCAGGAGGTCTGAAAACTACCACCTTCCTACGATAGTCGATCACAGCATAATTAGAGAACAACAAATCCATCTCCAGAATGACGTCAAACCCCGACATGTCGTATACCACAAGATTCACCGGTAGCAACTTTCCCTGAATTTTCACTGGGCAGTCTACCCA
The DNA here is from genome assembly GCF_029873635.1 of Malania oleifera. NCBI lineage: Eukaryota > Viridiplantae > Streptophyta > Magnoliopsida > Santalales > Ximeniaceae > Malania > Malania oleifera. The sequence goes on along the minus strand of NC_080423.1, from coordinate 79,784,370 downwards.
CATTGTCCTACAGAAAGATACACTCCCAGATGGTGTAGTAACAGATAATACCTCATTCATGTCTCGGTTCTCCACCCCATATCGTCCCACAAAATTCACAGAAACAAAGGAATGGGTTGCACCCGAATCAAACAATATAGAAGCTTTATTCAAAAGCAATAATAAGGTACTTGTCACCACGTTACCTACATGCTCAGCGTCAGCTGGAGTAAGAGAGTATACTCTAGTCAGATCTGTATTCGCCTGAATGGTTCCCCGAGGTATCTGATTGCTCCCTCGATCCCCATTGAATGCAGGCACATCTCGCTTCGGTGTATGACAATCACGAGACATGTGGCCTGACCGGCCACAGTTGTAGCAGTTACCCCCAAATGACCAGCACTCACCCTCGTGCCACTTGTGACATCTGGTACAACGACCACTAGTTTGGCTCATCTGAGAATCCTGGCGCTCGATATTTTGACGATAACCCGAGCCCTTGATCCTCTTCTTCCACGATCCATGACGAGATCCTATCAGAGAACCAGAAGGTACTGTCCTCTTCCTCGATTCTCGATCCACCTTGTCCTCTCTGATATCGGTCTCAATCACCGTGGTTTTATCCACCAGCACCGAGAACTCGTGGATCTGAAGCATACCCACTAGTTGGAGGATATCCTTCCTCAAACCCTTCTCGAACCTCCGAGTCTTCTTATACTGGCTCGAGATCATACATGGTGCAAAGCGGGACAGCTCTATGTACCAAGCCGCATACCCCTACACTGTCATACTCCCCTGAGTCAAAGTAGAAGACTCATCTGCCTTCGCATCACGTACTGAAGCCGGGAAGTATCTATTAAAGAACACCTCCTTGAAATGGCTCCACGTCATCTCCTCAGAACCACCCCTCTGCTTCTCCAGCAGACTCACCGTAGTCCACCATCGACCCACCTCCCTAGACAGTTGGAAAGTTGCATAAAGGACTTGCTGTCTATCCATGCAGTGCAAGACTTCCAGAATCCTCTTAGTCTTCTCCACCCAATCCTCTGCTATCGTCAGGTTAGGTCCTCTAGAGAACGTAGGAGGATGCATGCGTGTGAACCTCTCAATGGTGCACCTCCGCAGTAGTAGGAGAGCGCTCACGTCTCCTCACACTCCACCCAATCTCCCGAAACACTTGCCTCGTCAAACCTCGAGGCACAGAAGGAGACTCATCACTCGTAGTCTCCTCGGAGCCATTTCCCAGGTTATTATCCTTGGGCTCCATTCTGCAGCACAATAAGAATCTATCAGTATCCCAACAACACATAAAGTTAACACAATGATCTACACTAATCGTGTTAACTACTCCCTGCCACTTTTAGGTCTGTTCTATCACACTGACACGAAAGTCATCAATGATCTGCCCTGCTTTTACTAGAATCGTCATCCCAGGAAAAACACAAAATACCGTCGACAAATCCCGATCCAGCAACCGAACAACCCTTAAACAACTCTACCCATATCCACATCCTATACTCTGGTATGTACACACAACTAAGTCTAACCAAGTCTACAAGATCTAGTAACCTGGTTAGATCTGATACCAAGCTGTCATGCCCCGAACCCCGAAATGGGACCCAAGGATGAAAATGTAATCTAACTTGTCCCTATATCCGATCAGACATCCAAATTATTGCCCGATGCTATATCAATAACCCTTTTATACAAATTATTGTGAATGAACTCAAAATTGCACATCAGAATTTAAATGTAGCGACCAATGATGAACAAGTATAGAACACACACGCAGTATATGTGAAAGTAAGAATAACAACACGAAGATTTACGTGGTTCGGTAATGCCTACATCCACAGAAGTAATCGACAAAGGTTTTCACTATAAGAATGTCAAAGAACACAATATAATACAATTACAATGATCTTCCTCCTACAAATACACCCAGATTGATGTATATATAAACACCATAGAGGTTTTCCCTCCAAACACCCAACCATATTGAAGTTCACATTCGAAATTTAAAATCAACCTTGCTGCCTCGAGCCAAACCGTTGACTGATTGGGTCAATTAGTTGACTGATTCAAACAAAATGTAAATTGTCTGAATTATGGAGCAAACAGTCGACTGTTTTAGCCAATCAGTCGACTATTTGCTGCTGCTCCTTAACATAATTGATTTTTAACTATGTCTTCTTCCTTATTTATGCAACCCATTAAGTACATGAGCCATAAAAACACAACAGGCTCTATTAAGTAGATAAAAAACACTATAAAACTTGTCAGATCTTTATGACATGAATCTCTACGAAGTTTCAATTTGGGGTGTCCTTAGAAGTAATGCATTGTACTTAAACAACTTGGTTGTAGCAAAAAATAGACAAGAGTGGGTTTGCTCCATTCCTTTTGAAGGGGAGAGGGTTAAGAAGTTAATTTAGAAAATTGGAAGAGATTAGCAGCTTGTAGGGGTGGCAAAATGGGTTAATGGGTCGGGTACGGATGGGTTATAAACGGGTAAGGATTAAGCAAGTTTGTATTCGGGTTGACCCGTTTATTAACGTGGGACTAACAGGAAAAGTTAAATCCGTCTGTTTAATAAATGAATTATGAACGGGTCACCTATTTAAAAATATAATTTATTTATTTTAACTTTTTTTAAACATTTCACATACTTAAAAAAACTAAAAAATTAAAAAGGCTCTCCATTTTATTTATTAAAAACATTAAATGTATAAGATTGAAGAAGCTTGACTAGAAGCGATGAGCGCTGATGCACATTGGACCGACACTCATGCGAGGCTCACTGTGCCGCTGCGATTCCGAAACGTGAACGGTGCAGAGCCACCCTCTCTCTCTCCCCAACTGCCTATAAAGGGACGTCATCGTCTTCCTCAAACAAATCGTTCTGTTGTATGTTTTGGTCGCTTGAGTTGCAGAAATCTTCTTCATATCCATTTCTCGTTTGATCTCTCTCGATCTCTTAAGATGTCGTGCTGTGGAGGAAACTGTGGCTGTAGCTCCGGCTGCAAGTGTGGCAGCGGCTGCACTGGGTAAATTCCCCTGCTTAATTAATTTTGGTTTCGTTCTAGCGGATAACTTCTTTCGTTTAATTTTTTTTTGTTTTACTTTCTTGCCTAATGGAGGAGAGGAGAAAATCCTCGTGTTTTCGAATTTTTTGCCTCTTCTTGTTTATTATTATTATTATTATTATTATTATTATTATTATATGTTTTCCACTTTTCTGCGACTAACGGAGGATTAATCTCTGTTTGTTTCGATGGAAAATATCTTTAGGAAAATTCTTGGTCCGATCGTTTCAGCCTTTGTCGTATATGTTGGGGAATAAGACCTGGAGCGACAATCGCACTAGAAAAATAAACAAGCACACACAATCACAATGGAACACTGAATTTACGTGGTTCGGTCCAAACTGACCTACGTTCACGGAAGCACACACAACTGCACTATAAACTGGGAGAAATATTATAAGGAGGAGAAGGCATACTCAACTCTACTCTCTCACCACAACTCTTTGCTCTCTGCACTTCTCTGCACACTACACATACAACTCTCTTTGCAACACACCTCACTGCCTTTCTCTCTGCACTCTCAGCACACTACACACATTGCACATTTGCCTCACTGCAACCCACATATATATATATATATATATATATATATATATATATATATATACATACAGGAGGGGGGAGCAGCAAAATTCAAAGAAGGTGGCCGCTGTTTTAGCAATATCTGCAGAGTAGGCGACCGCCGATCTTCGGTGTCAAAGGTGGTGGCTGGTTTGGTGCGACTATCGCGGCTCCACTCCTGCAAAATCAACAGTATAGGTTGGGAAATGTTTTCGCGTGTCGTTATGCCCCCAAAGAAAGGGAAAAAGGAAAATCGCCGTCTCCTAAAGCAGTTTCGAGAAGAAAAATAGTTTCTATATTTCCGTTCTTTAGTTCCAACTTTCTGAAAACAGACATGCTTTGCCATAAGATGTTCCTTGAAGTTTTTATTTTTTTATTTTTTTCTCCTTTTTCCTCTTTTTTTATGTGATTTTTAAATTTAATTTTAGCCGGTTGAACAGAGCATGATCTGCCTACTTTAATTCGGCGTCCTGGCGTAGTAGTTTTTTGATCTGTAGTTTACATGTATTTGTTGGGCTCTCAATTTTCTGGGCACCCCAGAGAGTAATTTCTTACCTACGATTATAAATTCTGTGAATTTAAATATAATATCTGAAATTATTTGATGATGATGTTTGCAGGTGCGGGATGTACCCTGACCTGAGCTACACGGAGACCACCACCACCGAGACTCTGATCGTCGGCGTCGCACCCACCGGGAAGGCGTATGTGGCCCATTCTCCTGAAATTAATTCTGCCATTAACAGCAATTATTAATTAATAGTCATAATAATTGTAAAATCATATGCAGATTTATCTTCTATACTTGACTAATTAAAGCAAATAATGATGATAATAACGATAAATTTGCAGTTACTTTGGAGGATCTGAGATGGGGGTGGGAGCGGAGAACGGAGGATGCAAATGCGGAGACAATTGCACCTGCGACCCCTGCACCTGCAAATGAGAGCAGCAGTAGTAGAAAAAGCAGAGACGGCCTTCCATGAAGACGAAGAACAAGAAGAATAATAATTTAAAGTAAACAATAGTGGTAGTAGTATGATGATGCCTGAGCTTGTGGGCAATCCAAGCTGTAGCTGTTCCCTTTCTCTTTCTACAAAAAGGCAGTGTATGCTGGTAGAAAGTCTCTGCTATGAAATATGAATTACGTATAATGGGTTTGCGTTCTTGGAACAGAGTTTGAGTTTTTATTAATGGATGACTGGAAATTTCCTTCTGTTTCAGTTCAGATTTGAAACTGTTGGTGAAGGAGATTTGGTGCAGGTGCCTATTCAATTTGAGTTGGCAGAGTGATACTTGAACTAATTACTAATTCGAAAATATTGAGTTTATAATTCAGCTCCAATTCAATCCATCATAAAATTATTAAATCAGAGTTCGGTTGAATCAATTAGAAAAGTTTTAAATCAGAGATTAAATTATGCTTTAAATTCGACTCCAAATTTTATCGTTTTATCTTTTCTTTTTATGACTCATATGTTCTTTTACTTCAGAAAGTGAAGTATTTTTTTGGAAAATGGTAAAACTTTATGAGAACAGTTCATTTGGAAATTAATAAATGTTGCTGAATTTTTTTAGTTTCTAACATATTTATATAAAATTTAAAATGATATCTACAATAACTTTTAAATATACAAATATGTAATTCATAAAATAAATTCTAATTTGCTTTCTTGTATATGAGATAAATTCCTCTTTCTAACCTAATTAGGTGGCACCAAACCGGTGAAATGAAAATATTATCGCCCGCTCATTGATGTATCCCTACTCACTTGTAATTTGCTAGACAAATAACAAGACACATTATAATGAGTTGAGAAAAACTTTTATAATTTACTTATATGTCAACTTTATTTATTTATTTTTAATAAATATATACTCTTAATTTTATATTTATTCTACTAAATAACTTAATTTATTTTTTTCCTTTCTTCAAATAAATAAGATCATGAAATGTTTCAAATTCATTTTTATTTTTTAATTTTTAGTGTTGTTTTTCTTTAAAAAAATGTATAAATTTAAATACATAAATGGAAAAAAGATGTTAGGTTTATTATGAGAAGAAATAATAATTAGGATTTGTTTATATGGTGTATTTAAGATTGCCACTATTTAATTGAAACAATCTATACATGATGTGATAAACCTAGTCTTCCTAATAATTTTTTCATAGGGACCTATATAACAATTATCATCTCTTAGTTTTCCTATACTATCTTTATTAAGGAAATTACTCAATTTTCCAGCAAACCGTTGACAGTTTCAATAAACCATTCGACGATTGTTTCGACGGTTTAAGATAAAATGGTTATTGTGATTAAACCGTCAACGGTTTCACCAAAACCATCGATGGTTACACCTGTTGCTGAAATGCTGAGAATCCTAACAATTGAAGATTTGCGAATATCTGATTGTATGTAGTAATCTGTGATTTTTCAGATTATATTACTTGAATATCTGTTTGTATTTAATAGACTAGAATTTCTTTGATTTAGTATTTAAATTTTTTTAAATTTGTATTTTGAATTCGTAACAACTATACTTTGTACAAGTCCTATATATAGGACATCTCTGTATCAATGAAAGTGTCTTGCATTTTCTATATGGTATTAGAGCTCTTTCTCTAACGAGCTTTTTTTTTTCCCTCTCTCTTTCCTAATGGTCATTTCTTCTAAATATGTTGTTATCACCACCCTCGACACTCCCGGCAGTGGACACTCTTCTCTTATTGCCATCAATGCTCGCTCTTAGCTTCTCTTGAAGCTTACCCCTTCCAACTTCCCTTCTTGGCGCCCCCAACTGACGTCATTGCTTATTAGCTATGACCTTTAGGGTTATCTTGACGGTACAATCGTTTATCCGTCATGAACCATTTCTCCCAGTACCTCCTCTTCCAGTTCATCTTCTACAAGTGTCTCCCAATCCGACTTTCTAGCGTTGGCTTTAGCAAGATAAGTTGATCCTCCACGCCATCCTTGCATTTGTTTTCGAGCCGGTCATGCCGCTTATTGTCGCTTCCACCACTGCTCATGATGCTTGGTCCATGTTGCAATGATTGTACGTCAATCGTTCACACACTCATGTTATGTAACTTAAGGGGGAGTTGACTCTCACTCAAAGAGAGTCCTACTCAGTCTCGAAATATCTCCACGCCATCAAGGTATTAGTTGATGAACTTGTTGTGATTGACTCTCCCGTCTTAGTGGATGACATTACTTTGTATCTCATCAACGATCTTGGCCCTAAGTATCATGAGATTGCACTACTTATTTTGGCACGTGAGACTTCTCTTACATTTGAGGAGTTTCATGACATGCTGACGTCACAAAAGTTACTTACGACGTGTTGATGCGTCCAATGCTGTTCTAGTTGCCACTGAAAGTTGTGGTATGCTCGGATACCACTCGTCGCCCCGGAAGTATATAGAGTCAAGAGGGGGGTGAATGGACTCTTTCGCGTATTTTCGACTTTCTCTACAAAATAATAATCTTGGCAAGAAGCAAGCAATTATATCACAATATATAAATTAAAATTATGAACAAGACACAAATTAAAGAGTAGGGTAGAGGAGCTTAACACAGGTATTTTAACATGATTCGACACCAAGCCTACATCCACGCCTTGAGACGAACTCAAGGATTCCATAATCCACTAAGGAACTCCTTCATTGGCAGAGAAGCCTTACAACGAGAGAAAAAAATCCCTCAATGCTCACCAAGAGCTTTCACATGGGAACAAATCCCACCGCTTACCAAGAGCCGCAAGGTTCGCCAAGAAGCCTTGCAAATTTGGTTCACCAATAACCTTCAACAACGGTTCATAAAGAACCTTACAACTTGGTTCACAAAGAACCTTTTACAACAATATGGGTATACAAAACAATGCTCCTCAAAAGAGTTGATATCAAATACAAAGCAACCTTACGCTACTCCCTCAAGGAAGGAATCAGACAAGATTAGAGAGCAAGAGAGAATTTGAGTACTTAGGATGATAAACTATATGCAAAGTGCTTAGGGTTGGTATTCAAAAGATATTTTTCAATAAGGTCATCAAAACCATATTTAATCAAATCTATTGACTTATATTTATAGGTAAAATGGGCTACTAGCTGTTTTATGGCCATTGGGATGATATATTATATGTTTAAATTGAAAACAAGCCATTTATAGCCATTAGGGACTGAATCCCGATGTTAATCGTCGACTATTTGACCCCAATCATCGACTATTGGACTGCATTCATCGACTAATTGCCCCAATTCGTCGACTATTAATATTCTACCTAAAATCATCGACGATTACCACAAACTAGAAAAATTCATCAACATGAAGGTTGTGAGATTTTTTCTTAGCTTTCCATAGATACCAAGGTTGTCCTTTTTGGACTTTTCTAACAAAATTTATGCTTCAAATACCGAAAGGTGTTGAGGAAATTTGAGAGGTGCATAACTGAGGTTTTAAACCCAACTAGGACCAAGTTTGTTGACTCTATGAGTCCTTCCCATTTTGATTATGACAAACTCCAACAGTTCTTACCTGTGTATTGAGTTCTTTGAACATGATCATCCTTTGTATGCACTAAGGGTAGGAACACAAAGAAACTATAAGGAATGCAAAGATAACATCACATATGACATTTGAAGAGCAAAGAGGTTGAAGAAAAAAAAGAATGAAGACCATTTGTTTATTGTAATTGCATTTCATTTGGGTCTGTAATAATTATGGTCTATAATAATTAATGCATTGCATACATGATAGGTGAATAAACTCAATGACCATAGATTGACCTTAGGACCCCATGCACATAATGAAAAATCCTTTAAGCTAAAATGTCACATTTATACAAATAGGGATAAAACTTAGGGTCATAATTAGGGTCAAAATTATGTTTTTGAATAGCCCTGATGGACTGAACCCTTCTAGTAATAACCAGCTTGGTCGACCGAACCCTTGGCATTATAAATGCCTTGGTCAACCGAACCGGTCAGAAGTTAACATGTTGACTTCGCTCGGTCAGCTGTTCTAAATTGAACATATCGTTCTAGGTCGACCGAATCATAAAGCGTCTAACCCCCCAATTGCTCGATCGACCAAATGTGTAGTTCATTTTAGCCTGGGTCGACCAAACCTAGATGAGTAGCCGACCGTCCCTTGTCTTGGTCGACTGAACCCACGAAGGGTTCAAATTCACCTTGAAATGGTTAACCATACCTACAGTTTAAAATTGCAAACGGTCAATGGAACTTATTAAAGTGGTCGATCGAACCTTGAATATGGTCGACTGAACCTCTCGGGTTGGCAAAATTTTTACTGTAGTTAAAAAGGGTTAATTTTCTTTAAACATAATTAAACATTTTCGAAAATACCAAATGAGTCCCCAACGGTTATATTTTTTGGATTATCTATATCTACTCCCTCATTTGTCTTAATTAGTATCAGATTAGCAAACATCATTAGCAAAAATCTTTTGAATTTTTAAATACTCATTTTTCCCATACAAGCTTACAAATCCCACTCTTACACATTCATCTTGCAAAATTTCTTTGGTGAGAGTATCTTGAAATCATCAATACCATAAGCTTACACTCTCACACTCTTTGATTGATATTGATTTTTATTGAGAGTAAGCTTAAATTTTTCCCTTGTAATTTTATTCATAAGTTTCTTTGGGAAAACTCTGTAGGGCTTGTGAGTCTTGCATTCTTGTTGCAAGAATCAAGAGCTTGTATTGTGCTTTTAGCAAAATATTTTTGACAACTAGAAATCCAAATATCTCTTGTACTTGATACTTGATAAATTATTTTTGAGATATTTAATTGTGTTCTAAAAATCTTTGAAACCATATTTGTGATATATATTGTTTCAAAGAATCTCTCATAATACACTCTCACATATTCCTTGCTATATTGACATTTGTTTTACTATACTTCATTGAGCGTATAATTTCTATCATATTGAAGTGCATTGATTGTATTGGTACATACTTACTTATTGGAGAAGCATTGATATTGTACACAAAATTTATATTGTTGATCTATTGTATTCCAAGCGTGACCTGAGGGGGTGTTGATCTAGCTTATAAGGATTGGTTGTAAAGGTTGGGGTCAACCTTGTTAATCTGACTTGGGGTTTCCCTTGCCTTGTAAGGAAAGGGTGTTGTATTCGGTGTCGCTCCACCTGCTAGTGAGCTTTAGTGGAATCCTTGAGCTTGCAAGATAGAGGCGCGAACGTAGGTACATATATTGAACCTTGATAACACATCTGGTGTCATCTTCACTTTATCTGCTTTGCTATATTATGCTCACTTATTTAAATTTATCTGGTGTAAATTAATTGCAGTTGCATCTGTTGGTTTATTTTATACATGCTCTAGATTGACTCTAGGTTTGTGAAATATTGCTACTGCTTAGTTGACATAGGTAAAGAATTTTTTAATATCCAATCCACCCCCTTCTTGGGATTACACTAAATTCAACAAAGTTTGTAAAAGATTATAACATTAATATAATTTAAAACTTGTCCTTATGAAATTTCTTTTGAATATAAGAAATCTTATTTATGAAAACACATTTGAAAGCTCATTTTGATATCTTATGTGCTAGTATGTCCTTTATAAAAATATACTTGACTTTCTTGATGTAGCGTCCCCCTTTCGGGCTTTGTCACTTAACCTAGTGGGCCTTGCGCCCATAGCAACAACAGGTACCTATCAGAGCGCTTACTGAGATTGAGGCGTTACGTATTGCCGTCCCTCAATTCAGCAAGCCCCCAAGTGGAGAGTCTTACTTTGCCACAATCATTCATAAGTAAGAGTTCTCGGGGATCGGGGGTAACTACCCCTTTGCTCTAATACCAAATTGTGATGCCCTTTTTTTTTTTATACAGTCAAATACCTTTGATACCATCATAATAATTAACGAAGTCCACCTGGACCTAATGTGGGGTACTGAGGATACACCTATCCATATTCATATTTTATCTATGCAGTAAAAAACATAACACATCTAAACTTTAAGTACAATACCAGAGTACTACAATCTCCCAAAAATATATATACCAACCTCCTAAAATCATCAAATTCTCCAAGTCTATATAAACATATACCCAGTCCCAAAATAAAATCATACCCTGACAAATAATAATGTACTCCTCCCCTATCTCGAAGTTCGATCTGCTTGACATCCTAGATTTCTTGAAATGTTTAAAATCTATGGGGTGAGACACCTCTTAGTAAGTGGAAATAAATTATTATCAGTGTGTGGAAAATGAGTTTTAGTGTAGCATATCATGTTCATAAAAATATTAATTTGACTGAGGAATCATGGAAAATTGTACTTATATCCATATATATATACCATATTCTTTTCTCAAAAATGTAATTATACTCAATAAATATCTTTGTGTACAAAATATCATATCTGTTAAAGTACAATCATAATTAAGTGTATCGCGTTTGTAATGAGGAATCCATTCATATCATTGTCATGTAATTACCCCACATGACTGGGTTGTGCGGCCCGAAGGCGGGACCTAACCATGCCTGGCTTACCAGGTTAGATCAAAATACCTCATCTGTAGTACGGTTATCCCACCGCAATCTAGTTCGGACCTAGGAGCAGTCAACATCTCTTTGAAGGCTCAACCTACTTCCATTACCATCACACTCCCCAAGCTGTATGGTTGCACTAACTCATTCACTAGTAACGGTACAGTGCTCTCATATCAATAATCAACCGGGTTCTCATTTCCATCACTTATTATACATATAAATCCATTTCCAAAATTTTCATTTCTCATTAACATGCTCAAGATCATGAGTATCCATGTGTATGTATCACGTCTGGTCTGTAACTCATGGTTGTTCACCATATCTATCAGTATAAAACCATCGTGTCTGTATATATCATATATCACCATATCATATCTGATTAAAACATGTCTGTATAAATTTCATTTCATCATATATGTGTAAGACATATCTGTACAGATTTTATATCAACATAACTATTTAAAACATGTTTGAACATTTCTCATATCAACATAGTTTATATCTCAACATAAGCCACATTACATCATATAATGTATTCACCGATTTGTTTTTCAGTAATCAAAATCATTTCTCATGCTACACATATTTTAAATAATATTTAACCATATATTGATTATCCAATAAAACATTAAATAGTTCCAAAACTATTATTTCATATATGCCTAATAAGTCAGAAAATTCACATATAATATTTTCACATCATATTTCGATTTAATCAATTTAACTTCCCAAAAGTCGTGACATAATTTATTCCCCTTACCCAATTCCTGGAGAAATGCCCGCAAGGATCCTAAAGTAGTGCCTGCAGCATTCGCACAAATTCATGTATTCACATATCCTAATTTAATTAGCTCAGCCTCGGAATAAATTACTATCCTAACATCCCTAGGCTCACACGGTCCCATTAACTGATTAAATTCTAAAGAAAACATGGTTATGATCCACTTTCCATATTTAAATTTAATTTCTAACATATTCAAAAACACCAATATGATCAAATCCCCGCAGTTTAATCTAATTCCAAAATATTCCCAAAAATCTAATTTAATCAAATCCCTGCAACTTAACTTAATTCCAAAATATTCCCCCAAAATTCTATTTAATCAAATCCCTATAGTTTAATTTAATCTTGGAATATCTCCAAAAGTCTAATATGATGAGATCTTGCAGTTTAATTTAATTCCCATAAATATTTTTGAAAACCTAGTATAATAAAATCCTACAATTTAATAATTAAATACTACAATTTAATCAGTTAAAATTTTAAAACAACAAACATAATTTGTACTCCTCACCTTAGCCTTGGAGTGGTGCCTAAGATCCCCAAATAAAAAATTTGCTCCAATTAAAATAACGAGGATCGAAGCCGAGACCTCGTGGTAGTGTTCGTTTTTTGATTCGGCTCACGGGTGGGGGGGGGGGGAGAGAGAGAGAGAGAGTATGTTTTGGTTTGGGGGGGGGGTTCAATTGAACTCTCAGGAAAAAAATTTGATCCTGAAGAAAAGTTTAATTTTAATTTTAATTTAATTTAATTTATTTTTCTCCTTCCATACATATTATTTTTGGGGTCATTAAATTTGAGGCTTTAGGACATAAAACTTGTTTTGACAACCAGGACTAAGTATGTAAATGTTCATAATACGAAGATGTTGAAAACTTGTCCCTTATGAAAAAATATTTTGAGTATAGGATTCTTTTGTCAAACTCTTTCATTTATCTTTGAAATTATGAATATTGAGTTTGTAACTTAGTGAAATCCTATATACTCATGTGTCCTAGTATGAACATGCATTACTCAAAAATCATGCAAGAAACACAACCGCAAGAGTTACAAAAATTCCTATCTCAAACACTCCCCATTACATATAATTCTATAATAGCTTCCTTTGGTTGTGATTGGATTCTTTCAAGTGAGTGTCCTTTTTATTTTTCCTACTTGAACGTCCACTCGGTCCAATCTTTACATTTGATCTAGTATTTTTATGTATTTGTCACTTGTACCTGGACTAACTTAATCTGAAAAGATGGATTACACTAGGAACAACAAATAGGTTAATATCATCAAAACACATTAATTATGATTAAGTAGCCACCAAGGCTAACAACCACTTTGAACTCCACTCGGCGCTGCACTTCTGCTTCCACTTTCAACCGCAACTAACGTTCCGGCCCTAGTTCCTTTGGTTAGCTTTGCTCCAACTCTGGTCGCAATAATTGCAAGGAGCAGTCTGGTAAGCCTCAAATCATTTGTCAATTGTGTGACAAAGTCGACCGCTCAACCAAGACTTGTTACTCGGCTTTAGGAGTGAATTCTATTAATTGTGCCGCTACAAATGCGTCCATCAACAAAAAATTGGCTTGTTGATTCCGCTGCTTCTCACAACATCACCTTAGGTCTTGCCAATCTCTCTGTTCACTTGGAGTATGATGGCACAGATGAGGTCATCATTGGCAATGACTCAGGTTTGTGAGTCACACATGTTGGCTCTATGCCTTTTCCCTCTTCCTTGAAACCATTTAAATTGATTAACACTCTTTGTGTTCCTAATATTCACAAAAATATAATCTCCGTTCATAGTTTCACTCATAGCAATGATATCTATCTTGAGTTTCAACCATTTTATTTTCTTATGAAGGATCGGAGTTTGGGGGTGACTCTACTTCACGATAAATTTCAAGACGGTGCCTATCCAATGCTGATGCCGTCTTCCGCTAAAGCGTCTTTTGTTTTAGTAATTGTTGGTTAACAAATAACAGTGAACACTTGACATAGACGACTTGGGCATCTTTCAAATAAAGTAGTTGAGTTTGTTATTCGTACCTTTTCTCTACCAGTTGTAGTGTCTAGTGTCTCTTCATCTTCCATTTGTAATGCTTGTCAATGCAATAAAAGTCGCAAGTCGCCTTTTTCTTCCACTTCTTTTGTTAACACTCATCCACTTAAATACCTTTATAATGATGTTTGGGGCCCTACCAATTCCACTTCGCTTGATGGGTTTCATTTTTATGTCCTGTTTATTGATCACTTCACTAAATATTGTTGGTATTTTCCCATCCGATGAAAAGGTGATGTTTGCAACATTTTTTGTCAATTGAAAGGGCTACTTGAAAGGCAGTTTGGTTTCACATCAAACACTTATACTCTGATAATGGGGGTGAATTTCAAGCTCTGATACCATATAGAAAATGCAAGACACTTTCATTGATGTAGAGATATCCTATATATAGGACTTGTACAAGATATAGTTGTTACAAACTCAAAATACAAACTCAAAAATATTTAAATACTAAATCAAAGAGATTCTAGACTATCAAATACAAATAGATATTCAAGTAATACAATCTGAAGAATCCCAGATCTTCGCATACAATCGAATATTCACAAATCTTCAATTGTTAGGATTCTCAGCAGTTCAACAACAAGTGTAATAGTCTAGGGTCTTGGTGAAACCGTCGATGATTTAGTCATAGTAACCATTCTGTCTTAATCTGTTGAAGCAATCGTCGAATGGTTTATTGAAACAGTCAATGGTTTGTTGGAAAATTGAGTAATTTCCTTAAAAATATTTTCGGTATCGAGAAAACAAAATGGTAGTAATAGGTTGCATTCCCATCTTACATCTTATGGTTGCTCAACTGCATGGAAAAATGAAGCAAATGAACTATTGTGTTCTCTCGTGCAATGTAAGGTAAGGTTTTGTGTTTGAATTCATAGCATATTTGGTACTTAACTAATTATGTGGAAAAATGGAATGAAATTGATTATATATAATTTTAAATATTTAGTATATAATTTTTTATGGACTAATCATTGTACTCAATTGATGTGTTTTATTTTAAAATTTCCAATAAATAAATCTAAATTTCAAAATTTTAGATTTATATGATGATTGATGAATGATGATATATATATATTGTCGCCGTTAATAAGTGAAAGACCATAATCAAATTGAAGTAAAAATTAGGACAATTCTTGGAGGATTTGAGATGTTATCTAGAGGTATACTATACTGTCCAAGTCAAACAAAAGACGAATTTCAAGGTTGACAACAATAAAATGAGCATAAGAATGTCTTTATCCACTAAAAGCTCCACATGAGCAATCACCAAACGTTTTCACTATGAGAATGTCAAAGAACAATTTACAATACAATTACAATGATCTTCCTCCTACAAATACACCCACACTGATGTATATATAAACACCACAGAGGTTTTCCCTCCAAATACCCAACCATATTAACGTTCACATTCAAAATTTGAAATCAGCCTTGCTACCCCAAGCCAAACCATCAATTAATTGGGCCAATTAGTCTAATGATTCAAACATAATGTAAATTTTCTGAATTCTGGAGCAAATAGTTGACTGCTTCAGCCAATCAGTCGACTGTTTGTTGCTGCTCCTTAGCATATTTAATTTTCAACTATGTCTTCTTCCTTATTTATGAAATTGATCAAGTATATGAGCCACAAAAACACAACAATCTCCACCTTGGTGAGTATACGTCATTTAGGAGAACCTAAAATACATTACTTATTGCTCCACCTTGACATTGGAATGTTAGGTTGGGTCCATCTCCCTTCTAGCACTTGGAGACATGAAGTAAGTCAAAGCAATGCTTAAAATTTTCAATAGTAACCGGTTTTGTCAAAATGTCCATTGCGTCTTTAGATATGTGAACCTTCTCCAATACAAGTTCACCTAAAGTAATCAATTCCAGACCTTGTGGAACCTTACATTAATATGCTTGGTTCTAGCATGGTCCAGTTGATTCTTCACTAAGTAGATAACGCTCTAACTATCACAATGTAGCATAACCCCACTTTACTGTATACCCAGCTTTTTTGATCAAACTGGTAAGCAATAAGGCTTCCTTTACAGTTTCGGCAACTACCATGTATTCATATTCAGTTATAGACAATTCCACAGATTGTACCATGGACCTCCAACATATAGGTCCTCCCATAAGGGGAAAGAAATAACCCATTGTAGACCTTCTATCATCCATATTTCCTGCATAATCAGCATCAACAAACCCCACAACTAATTTACTATCTTGTTGCTTGCCGAACATGATGCCATAACTGGAAGTAACCCGTAAGTATCTGAAAATCCATTTAACGTCTTCCCAATGTTGTCTACTTGGATTAGAGAGAAATTTACTCACCATACGCATTGCATGTGCTAAGTATGGTCTTGTACATACCATGACATACATAAAACTCCCTATGATGCTAGCATAGAGGACCTTTGACATCTTTCAGATATCATCATCTGTATTTGGATATTTAGTAGTAGACAATTTAAAATGACTCGCTAGAGGTGTACATATCGGTTTAGCATCAGCTATGCTGAACCTTTCCAACACCTTCTCCACATAACTACCCTGGGATAACCACAACCTCCCTGTAGTTTTATTCTAGCGAATCTCCCATCCCAAGTATCTTCTTGGCAGGACCAAGATCCTTTATGTCAAACGCTTTATGCAACAAATCCTTTAACTGATTTATTTCAGTTAAATCCTTCGCAATTATTAACATGTCCTCGACATACAACAATAAGAAAATAAAAGAACTATCATCAAGCTTCTTCACGTACACGCAAGAGTCATACTAACATCTTTTGTAACCTATCATGATCATATAGGAATCAAATCTTTTGTACCATTGCCTTGGAGACTATTTCAGCTTGTAAAGAGACTTCTTTAACTTGCAAACTAAGTTTTCTTGCCCTTGTTCACTGAATCCCTCCTGGTGTACCATATAAATCAGTTCCTCCTAGAAATGTCATCCTTACATCCATTTGTTCCAAATGCATATCATAATGTGCTGCTATCCCCAACACTACCCTAATGGAAGTGTGTTGGACCACAAGTGAAAATATTTCATCATAATTTATTCCTTTTTTCTATGAGTACCCCTTTGCCACTAACCGTGCCTTGAATTTCTCTCATTCATTTTCTGAAATTGCTTCCTACTTCCTATATATGTAGTGATTCCGTTTCCTCAATAATAGCACCTATCCACCTACTTTTCTCCTGGCTGTGCACTGCCTCTTGAAAAGTAGTTGGATCATTGCAACTACTAATGAAAACATAAGATACTAACTCTTCAAACCCATACCTTGATGGTGGTCTGATAGTGCGTTGGATCTCCGTCTAGGAATATTGTCGACTTGCTGGTTTCCAAAGTTAGAACCCCTTGCACCCAAGGGACCAAGATCATTATCATTGCCCTAAGTTTCTAACTCCACCTGCATAGCATGTTTGTCTTTGCTCCAATTTTTTGGCTCCTGTTTCTCTTCATCATCAACTTGAGTATGCTTCACTATAGCTTTCTCATCGAAAACTACATCCTTGCTGATCACCACTTTGTTTGTCATTGGATCCCACAGTTTGAACCCCTTCACACCCTTTTGATCTCCCAAAAAAATACAACATCTAAAATCTGCGTCAAGCTTTGATATCTCCTCATTAGACACATGAACATAGGTTGGACAACCAAATACCTTCAATCCCGAATAATCTACTGCATTTTCCATTCAAACCTCTTTTGCCACTTTCCCCCTCTAGCGATGCCCTTGGTAAAAAGTTTACCAAGAAACAAGTCATACTAACTGCCCCTGCCCAGAAGTTCTTTGGTGGCCCTGCATTAAACCTAAGACACTGAACTCTTACAACTAGAGTTCGGTCCATCCTTTCATCCACACCATTTTGCTGAGTTGTTCAGCTAAAAGTAAAATGTCTCTTAATGCCTTGCTGCTCAAAAAATTGCATGAACCTAGAATCAGCGTACTTGGTCCCATTGTTTGAGCTAAGGCATTTGATTCTCCTCCTCGTCTAGTTTTTCACTTCAGTTTTCCATAACTTAAGCTTGGCAAACGTATCAAACTTGTGCCACATGAACTATACCCATACTTTCCATGAGTAGTCGTCAACAAAACTCACAAAGTAAACATGTCCTCCTCTTGATGCTACTCTAATCGACCCCCAAACATTAGAATGTATATAATCAAGAATATGTTCCGTCTTATGAATTTCTAATTTGGATTTTGCCCTATTTTGTTTCTCAAGAACATAAAGCTTGCAAAAATTCAGCTTACATGTTTTCATACCTTTCAAGAGTTTCCTCTTATGAAGTTCTTTCATACTATGTTCACCCATATACTCAAGCCACATATGCCGCAAACGGTTTCATCAAATTTAGAATCTACGGCTGCAGCCCTACCTACAATAGTAGTTCCCTGCAGTGTATAAATATTTCCATCTAAATTTTACCATTTTATCACCATCAGATTACCTTTGCACACTTTCATAATCCCACCTTCAGACTTGTAATTGAATCCATTACAATCCAAAGTGCCAAGTGAAATGAGATTCTTCTGTAGGTCCGTTATGTGTCTTACATTACTGAAGGTTCTCATAGCACCATCAAACATTTTAATTCTAACACTTCTTATGCCAATGATTTTACTAAAGACATAATTTCCCGTAAGAACTGAACCTAAATTCACGAACCTATAAGTGTTGAACCACTCCTTATTTGGAGTCATATGGTAAGAACATGCCGAGTTTAGGATCCATAAGTCTATGAGATGATCCAACCCTGACAAAACTGAAAGTACATCACCATTAGTACAAATTGAATTTTCTTCTTGAATTACATTTGCTGATTTTGAAGTTTCTTCATACTTTTTAGCATTTCCTTTCTTCCAATCCAGACACTCCAGTCTAATGTGCCCCCTTTTACCGCACTTATAACACCAGATGTCCTTTTTCTTCCTTAATTGAGTTTGGGGTTTTTGACTTGATCCATTTTTGAATTTTCCTCTCCCACGATCATGGTTACCTTTCTCCACAAGTCTTTCTTCAGGTGAATTTTCTTTGCAGACTTTCATTCTTTGATGAAACCCCAACAAAGCACTTGTCACCTTTTCTAAGTTTAAGGTCTCTTTTCCCCATGTAAGAGTGATAACTAGGTTATCATATGTGTGAGTTGCTGCTAAGGAATTCAGTAGCATCAACGCCTTATCATCCTCTTCAAATTTTACATCAACCTGTATTAAATCACTTATGATTTGATTAAATGCGTTGATGTGTTGATTCAAGTTTGAACCATCCACCATCTTAAGCCAATAAAGACGCCGCTTAAGAAATAATTTGTTAGTATGATATTTGGATATGTACCGGCTTTCAAGCTTTTGCCAAACAGCCGCAAGTGAATCTTCCTCCATGACATGATAGTGCTCTTCGTTGGCCAAACACAATGGTATTGTTGCAACAACCTTTGCTTCTAATTCTTTCCAATTAGCCTTATCCATACCTTTCGGTTGAACACCATACAAGGCCTTTACCATCATTTTCTACACAAGCAAATCCTTCACTCTCCTCTGTCACAAACCGAAGTTTTCGGTTCCATCAAATTTGACAGCATCAAATTTCGTAGATGAAGTGCCCAATGCCATAACAACAACGCTCTGATACCCATTGTTGTGAATGAACTTGGAATTGCACAGCGAAATTGATTACGCGTCAAAGTTGCATAATTATGTTTTGAAAATCATGAATTGAGGATTGCAGTTTTACTTAAATGCCTAATTACGTCCAATATTTGAATATTGAGCTCAATTTATAATATTTGAATTTTTATTCTATTTTTATTCATAAATTTATGAGTTTTTTTATTTAATTATTAGAAGGTATTTTAGGAATTAAAAAGATGAAGCGGGCCATGCAAAATGATGCAAATGAAGGCGTTGAGTGCAAGACAAAGCTAATTGGACGATTGTTGACAGTTTCAACATTGTTTCATAATCTAGGCGTAACTATCTCATCCGAACTCCGATTGAGATGATTCAAGATGCTGTGCAACGCCAAGAAAAAGTTCTACAACTTTCATGTTTTTAGTTTTGAAAGATACTAGCTGCATCAAGGTTGAATTTGGGCTTGAAATCACTGCATCTGCTGCAGCAGTGTGTGTGTGTGTGAAGCGTGAAGGCCCAAAAGCAATATTGCATTGGCCATGCAAAAGTGAAGAAGCTGGGCCACGCAAAAGAATAATAAAGGAGACAAAATTTTATGCTTAATGGGCTTGGCACAAAATGGATTAAATACAAAAGGGGGCAACCATGCAATAGAATGAAGAGTGAGCCATGTATGTGGGCCGTGTGAAACTAAAGAGAGGGCTGTGTGTGCAGCAATTAAAAAGGCCCATTTGGCCAGCTTTTGGGAAAAAAAAATTTTGGAGTTTGCATGGGCCATGCTAAGGCCCATGCGCTGGGAGAATAAAAGGGATAATAGGGTTTTCGAAAAGGGAGGTTGGGTGTGTTCTTTTTGGGGAGGGCAGCTGCACATGGAGTGAAAAAGAAGAAGAGAGGCAGCGGCTTTGGGTGCTGTGTACATCCGGCCATTCTCTCTCTCTCTCTCTCTCTCTCTCTCTCTCTCTCTCTCTCTCTCTCTCTCTCTCTCTGTCCTTTTAGTTCTTTACTTTAATTTTATTTTAATACTTTATTTGAGTTTATTTTTATTTAATTTAGTGTTGAAGTATAGTTATTTCTATTGAAGCCATTGTATAGTTATTTTTATTGAAGCCATTGTTGGGATTTATTTTCAATTAAGCCATTGTTGAAATTTAATTTATTTTTATTTAAGCATTTGTTTGAGTTTATTTTTAATTAAGCCATTGTTGGGATTTATTTTTATTCAAATTATTATTGTGTTGAGTTAGTTTATTATTTTTAAGCCATTGTTGAGTTTAGTTATTTTTGTTGAAGCTATTGTTAGGATTTATTTTTGTTTAAGTTAGTATTGTGTTGATTAGATTAATAAAGCCTTCATTTTGATTCACTATTTGAATATTTTAAAGCTTTGGCTAATTTGTTCGATTACTTTCGTCACAGTTTATTCAATCATTTGAATGAGTTATTGAATGGATCAGACATAGTTGTTTGGTATGTTTAATTTCCTGGTAGTTATTTTAATGTTTAAGCATGTTATGTTTTAATTTAGGTTCACTTTGTTTTGATTTTGTCACAAATTCTTAAAAACCCAAGAAAATGAATCTGAACTGTGTTCAGTAAATGTTTTTCTTATTTTATTCTCTTTGTTTTACGTGAATTTGATGTTAATTTGCATTCCTTGAGCAGATGATCTGGCCTTTTGGACTAATTATTACGCAACAGACTCCTATACTTGGGATAACCTTTGCACTGCTCATTTTTTAGTGAGTCAGGAATTTAAATGCAGCAACCATTGAAGAACAAGTATAGAAAACACATGTACTATATCTGAAAGAAAGAAAAACAACACAAAAATTTACATGGTTTGGCAATGCTTACATTCATGGAAGCAATTGACAAAGGTTTTCATTATGAGAATGTCAAAGAACACAATACAATACAATTACAATGATCTACCACCTACAAATACACCCATACTAATGTATATATAACATCACGAAGATTTTTCCTCCCAACATCCGACCATATTAACGTTCACATTCAAAATTTGAAATCAACTTCGCTACCCCGAGCCAAACCGTTGACTGATTAGGCCAATTAGTTGACTGATTCAGACAAAATGTAAATTGTCTAAATTCTGAAGCAAACAGTCGACTATTTCATCCAATAAGTCGATTGTTTGCTGCTGCTCCTCAGTATATTTGGTTTTCAACTATGTTTTCTTCCTTGTTTATGCAATCCATCAAGTATATGAGCCACAAAAACACACACTACATAAAAACTGATTTTTAGTGATGGAAGTATTAGTCACAGTTTTAATTTTGTCACTAAAAGTATGTATTAGTGACGATTTTTAAGAACCGTCACTAATAGTGTAAGCATTAGTAACGGTTTTAGCAATCGTCACTAATACCTACTTTTAGTAACGAAATTGAAACCGTCACTAAAAACCGATTTTCCCGCTCAAACTATCGCAGGAAACCATTTTTCGCACATAAATTATCTTGGGAAAATATTAGTTAAGAGTCTTTGGGATATTAGTGACGAATGTCACTAAAAGTCACTTATTAGTGACAATTAAGTAATCACCACCACTAGTATTTATTAAAAAATATGAAAATAATTTATTTAGCACTATTAGTGACGGTTCAGAGGATTCGTCACTAATAGCCAGTTATTAGTGATGGTTTTTGAAACCATCACTAATAATCTTTTTATTTAATAAATATAAAAATAATTTATTTTATACTATTAGTGACGGTTCAGAGGATTTTAGAGGATTCGTCACTAATAGCCAATTATTAGTGACGAGTTTTTGAAACCGTTACTAATAGACTTTTTATTTAAAAAATATGAAAATAATTTAATTAGCACTATTAGTCATGGTTTAGAGGATTCGTCACTAATAGTCTCACATTGAAAAATCTACGCAGGTTCCCCCAATCTCCCTCCCTTCCCACCAATCCTCCCTCCTTTACCTCCTTCGGATCTGTTAGCTTTGATGTAATTCCAAGAGGGGGAGTGAATTGGGTATTTAAAAATTCTTCCTAAGTTTAACTTAATCCAACAATCAGTATTACACAAACCTAAAATCTTTCTATGCAATCGCAAACCCAATCAAGTATTCAAACAATAAACATAAACATAAATGTGCAGAAAGTAAATTTCGGAAAATAAGTTGACACCAAATATGTTATCGGGGTTCGGCCATACTGCCTACATCCCCACCTTGGCTCACCAGTACAAAGATTATTACTATAAAGCTCACTTAACGGGTGGAGCGGCACCTAAACAATCAGGTCAATTAGCACAGGGCTGACCTCGACCTTTACAAATTCTCCTTGCAGGGCAGAGAAGACCTTAACAATCCTTACTGGCTTGATTACCGTCCCCTCAAGCAACGCCTGGAATACAACAGTATTTTCACAATATGACCGGTACAATGATTATTCTTATCCGTAAAGCAAATATGTATCAAATGATAATCAATCAACCACACATCAACAGTATAAGAATTTGTAAGCTTAGTAATGTGAATATTTGTGCAAACAACACTCAACAAGATATGATCACTAGAATGTTCAAGAGTGTTTTAAACAAGCTATATCTTTGAAAAAAATTATATCAAATCTCAATAACGAATCAATGTTTCAAAGATGCTAATCAAATATTCAAACTAACTCAAAATATTTTCCTTCAATGAAATAAGCACAAAAGTAGTTTGAAAATATTATAACTTGTAAAAAAATATTTTGCACAACAAAATCAAAGTTATAGGAATCTTGCAATGACAATGTAAAGATCCTTAAGCCTATGAGTTTATCCTAACACAAGATTTACTATATTCAATTCTATGGGATAAACTTTGCTAAACTCTCCAAAAAAATATCAAACAATCAAGCCAAGCAAATGGGAGTGTGAGCAATTTATACTAATCAATAACCCAATATAGAACTCTCACAAAACTTAGATATATCAAGAGAATGAAGAAATGAGAGTATTTGGGTAAAATAGAATTTTGAAAATAGAGAGGATTTTTTCTAGTGATTTTTTCTAATTAATTACTAATCCTCACAAATGAGCTCATATATATAGACCAAGGCCTAATTATAACCGTTTAGGACATGTAGGCGCATGATTAGATTTGTTTTAAATCAATTTAGAAAAATTAACCCTGTTTAACCCTTTTAACCACGGTAAAATATTAAGTAACCCGAGATGATTCGGGTGGCTGAACTTTAGTTCAGTCGCCCAAATAAACACAGCTCAAAAAGACATTTTAAAAGGTTGCGTAACCCGAGTCTAGGTTCAGTTGGCTGAACAAAAGTCAAAAACATTATGTGTGAGGTTCGGGTGCCCGAAAATACGTTCGGTTAACTAAACAGAGGAATTCGATCGCTCGAGGCTTGTTTTGAACTAAAAAGTTTGGCAACCCGAGTTAGTGAAAAGTAACATTCTAAGGGTTCGGTCGCCCAAGGGAGATAGGGTCATTTTAGGTTCTATCGCCCGAAGCTTGGTCAAAATGCTGACTTTCCAGCAGTTTGGGTGCCCGAGGTGTTTTGAACACTTGGGGTTTGGTCGCCCGACCTCTCACAAATATTCCAATTATGTTCAATTTCATTTCAAGTTGATACCTTGATTGAGCAAGTTATTATGGGGACTATTTGTGCATGTGTAGGAACCTAAGGTCTTTTCTAAGGCATTTTGAGATAGTCCCAAAAATCCGGTGTCGGTCAATTGAAGGGTGCCCTAAGGTCCTTTCGTCCCCTATGGTCAAAATACGGTCTTGTTGAGCTTACAATTACCTACATGCACAACATGTAGAGATTATTATAGACCAATATAGATTATTACAGACAAAATTTAAAACATAAATGCATTTACAATAAGAATCTTCTTCTTCTTTCTTCTGCTCTTCGGATTCTCCATCGAATATGCCAGGAGTATGATCTTTAAGTCTTTCAGGCTTTCAACAATCCTTTCTCATGTGTGTGTACTGAATTAATGAACTGTTCAAGTACTAGGCACGCACATTATTAATATGCAATTTGTCATAATCAAAACCAGGGAACGGACTCAAAAAGTCGACATGATCCCTCCTTTCTTTCCCTTTCACCTCTTTCACTCCCCCGTGACAACCTCTCGCCATGGTAGTTATCTGTCTCCGTTGTTCTCCTCTCCCTGACTCGCAGCCCCTCACATTTGTTGCACTACTGGTGTCCGACTGAACTGTGTGCACATTTCTCCGAGCAAGCAGGTGCCCTTCTCTATTTCTAAATTATACTGAGTTTCACTTGGATAGTCATCGTTGTTTCTTTTTCCCAATGTTTTCTTTAGGATAGTTTGCGATGTCTGATGGATTCTCATATTTATCTAGTGTGTGTCTAGATAGTATTCTTCTAGGGAAATTATGATTGAAGTGAATCTGAGGTATTCTGCTCCTCCATGTGTGCGCCATGTAGTTGTTTGTGTAAATGTCCCAGTGAATAGCTGAACTTTAGGAAAATCTTTAATCCCTTCTCCTCTTTTTTCCTCTATATTCTAATTTAGTTTAGGTAATTGTTGAAGATGAGAGTATGGGTTAGGGTTTTTGTGACAATAGGGGTTTAATGCAATTGAATTTTTTGTAAATCGAACTTCTTCTATTTGGGCAATTTTTGGATTTCCAAAGTTGGGTTTATGGGCTAGGGTTTTGCTTTTGGTAACAATAGGGGTTTACAAATAAAGAATACCATGCAAATTAATATTCCTAAAACTATAATTTGCTAAGTTCTTGAAGATTTTAATATTCGATGTGGCAGCTTAATTATGAAGAGGGTTGCACATTTAGCAATTTCTTTCAATTAAAGTTTCTTCTCTTGCTGTTGTAATATTTAGTTGTTTCGGTCTTTGGCCTATTATTGCTTGTTTGGGGTTTATTGAGTGTTATATTTAGTGTGAGGTATTTTTTGTTTGAACTATTTGTATTGGAATAGTCTACAAATTAGTAAGAAAAACTCGTGAGTTTGTTTGAATATTATCAACTCATGAATGATAATGTTATCATTCACAAATTTTTTTGTAAATTTGATTCAATATTACAACAAAATCTTAAATTTTGTTTAAATATTTCAATATGCATGTAGATCAACTCATCAAGATCCCATTTGATGTGGAGTTTGTAAAATTCATTGCTTGCACCTAATTTTGACCTTATATATATATATATATGCACACATACATAGTTTTGACCAATACACACACACACACACACACACACACAAAAACATGTGATTGGAGGGAATTGGCAAAATTAGGAATTTTATTTTTTTGGACACACACACATATACGAAAATGGAGGAAAATCATAAATCTTATGTTGTCATTTGTTTGGTTGGTTATGTAAAAAATCTTAGCATTTCTCAAACAATCAAACCCAATAAAAGGTGTGTTACTTATCAATCCTTCTTGGGTTCTTTGCCGTATTTGAAACTTAGTTGAAATTTTTGTGCTACTTCAATACAGAAAATTTTTAAGGTATTTTTTGGAAGTCAGTTTTCTCCAAAGATTTCTTAATGAGCTTTTGATGATATTTAAGGACCTTCCTGTCTTCAAAAGTTTTAGCTTCAATTATAGTTAGTTTCGTACTAGAGATTGATCATTGGTTATTGTATCTAATTAATCATGTTCTTGTTTAAAGACGTGAAAAGTCATTGCCCATATTCAAAAGAAGACTGTTGGGTGGCCTACTAGATTTTTCTGCTAGAGAACTGCAGGTTCAGGTAATTTTTGATAAGTACTGTATACTGTGCTGGTTATGTAACGACCCGAATGAAAGGTGGAATTTAGATAATAAAGAGGGATGAAAAATGGAAACAGAAACAGAAGGAGGCCGTAGACTTTGTCGTAGCGTTCGTTGGCAACATTGCATTTGGGGGATAAAGATAATTTTAAGAGATTGCCTTGATTCGTCGACAAACACAAGATTTCGTCGACGAAGGCTTTAAGGATTTCGTCGATGAACAAAGGGCTTTGTCGACGAAAAAATACCGAGAGGCATTTTGAGCCGGCTGAATTTCGTCGACGAAGACTGAATTTCGTCAACGAAATTAATAAAGAATTCGTCGACGAAGGATGTGGCTCATCTCGAATTCAGTTCTATAAATATGGAAAAATCATATTTTTAACTTCATTGTTAAGCTAACTTCGCCCTCTCTCTCTCCCCTTTGGCTCTCTCTCTTTCTCTCATCATTTTTTGGCCGGATTTACACCAGATCAACAATCCGAAGTCACCACGACGCTCCCGGGGAAGTACTCTCCAAATTTGTCGGAGCAGATCGTTGGTGAAATTTAGTTGGAAATCATCTCTGAGTTGAGATAAGGCTTTTTAAGTCCAATTTGATCTTACGGTAGTTCTAAGAAACAATGTACACGTAGAAATATTGAAATTTAATACTGGGAGTTTTAAGTTTCAGGGTATTGATCAAGAAATCCTACGGGGGTCAGGTTAGGATATTTTAGGGGCTTTCTCAGTAGCCAGGTAAGGGAATTAATTAAAATCGTTATTTTCCATGCAAATTTTTATTAATTATGAGTAAATCTATTTTCAGAAAAGCATATGTTATAGTTGTTTATTACAAATGAAATGTACGATTGGGAAAATACTGCTATGATGATAAAATGTATATGTATGTACGAGATGTCAGAAAATCATGATTTCAGAATATAAAGTATGACTTTAAACAGTACATGTGTGGCATGAATATTATTTTATGTGAAATGTAATATGATAAGAACGATTTTACGGGTAAAGCATGTTTTTCAGCTATTATGAAAAGATGAGTTATGTTGTGATGATTTTGATGAATATATGATAAATGATTTATTTTCAGAATGTATATACCTGAAATGATTCTAGAGCGAGGCCGTATTTATGTTATCGGCACGAGACTGTATTTATGTTTTTGGCATGAGGTCATATTTATGTTTTGGCGCGAGGCCATATTATGTTATCGGCACGAGGCCGCATGACTCACTCGAAAAATGAGCAGCTCGGAAGCTATCCCAAGTATAGGAGTTACGTCTTGTAATATTAAGCCCAAGGGCTAGATCGTCTCTTCAGGGAATGCGTTTTAATCTCAAAATTTACGTTCTTCCAATCGAAATTAAAAAGGTATTGAACTCAGTTCAGATTCGGGTTTTTCAAGATGGTTCAAATTCACTTTTGAAAAATTAAATGACACGCAATTTAAACCTTAAAATTAAAATGCACTAAATAAAAGAAAACAAGAATAGAAACCCTACGTCTACTTAAGGAAACATTGGGACACGTGCTAATTAAAATGACAACTTTGGACACAGAATTAAAACACACAAAGGAAACTCAATCAGATCCAAATACAGACAAAAAACTGAACTTTTAACACGAATCAAGAACGCGAACTAAAATTAAACTATCAATCAACCTAAATGATAACGGGACACAATAAGAACACGAACTTTGTATGTTATTTTTTTTATTTTTTATTTTATACCAGAACTGAACCAAACTTCACTAGATTAATTAAATAAACTAAAGTATTAATTAAATCTATCACTAAATAAATAAACAAGTTGCAGCAATTTAAAATTACATCTTTCCATAAACTTCAATAAAAAAAAATAACAATAGTCACTTGAATAATACTAAATAAGCATTTAAATCTAGATCACTTAATCTTAAAAAAAAAAAACAAAAACATAATATCCAAATAAAATAAAGTAAAAGGAAAGAATAGAGAAGGAGAGAGAGAGAGAGAGCTTGTTGTCATGGGGAGCTCGGGTCTGTTGCAAAAGACTTTGGCCAAGAGGAGGTGTAGTTGCTGGCTTGTTGTGATGGCCGAAAACAAGAGAGCTGTGGAGCCTAGTGGCTGGCCGTGGACTGTGCTCATGCTGCAGGGCTGGCTAGAATAGTTGCTGTGGAGAAGATGCTGGCTGAAGCAGATGGTGCTGGCTGCTCTGCTGGAGGAATTGCAGGGGAGCTGTGCCGGTGTTGGCGTGGCAGCAGGCTGCTGCAAGGAGCTGTGATGGGCTCTCGGGTCTGCGCTGGTGTTCCACGAAGCTGGAGCAGCAGGGAAGGAACAGGGAGAGGGAGAGACTGCAAGAGGTTAAGGAAAACAGGGGAGAAAGAGAATCTGGGAATGAGAAAAACAGAGGGAAAGGAAATAGAGAGAAAAGAGATAAGAATAGGAAGGGAGAGAACAAGAAAGAACATAACAAAACAAGGGAGAAAGAGTAGGGAAGAGGGAGAGTTTAAGGGAGAGAGAAGGGTGCCGGAGGCACACCTTGAGTAGGGGAGAAAAGGGGATTAAATAGGGATGGGGGAAAGAAGCTGCCCTAGGACCCGGATAAAGATAACCCGACCCAATTGGGTCTGACCCGAATTATTATATTTTTTCTATTTTTTTCATTCTCTGTTCATCGTAAATATGACTCTTCTAAAACCCGTATATCACAAAACTCAAAACATAAAATTTGTAGATAGTCCTTTCTTCTTTCTCTAAAAATTTGAATCGTCTCGATTGGAGCTCAGACAGAAAAGTTATGTACGAAATACGAACAGGTGTCAGTTTTGGTTCCTAGGAATTTTCCTACAACAAAAAATTACCAAAACTTAATAAATAATGCAATAAAGTTCAAGAATGATAATTTTGGCACTTTATTAAAATATTGGACAATTTTAGATATTTAATTAAAAATATAAACCGTAAAGTTCGGGTTAAGTTGTCCAATTACGCAGTTTTGACACGTAATCACTGCATTTATGTTTTGGCGTGAGGCCATATTTTTTATTTCAGTGCGAGACCGTATTTATGCAAATGATTACCACGAGGCCGCTATTATATTATGTATTATATGTTATCAGAACCCGCATGTTAGTTTAGTTCAGTTTCAGGAGCTCGACACCGTAGCTATATGTAGATCAGATATCTACGTTCAGATTAGTGCTAACCATCCTACGAGGGGATGGGAGATGGATAGTCGATGTAACTTTCGGTAGAGTGTGGACATCCACCTGGCAGTCCGGACCTAAGTGTGGATCGTACGTACAGACATATTTGACTCGGCAGTGGTCGGCCAACCATTGTCAGGTCCCGCCTTTGGGCTGTACAACCCGTTATGGGGGTAATACATGACATTAGCTAACTATTCATCCTGGGTATAGTTTCAGTATTATAGTTATCACAGATGTTTTATGTATGATATGATTATTTAGTAAATATGAAAGTATGTGCTTATTCAATATGATATGATGAATGATTACAAAAATATGAAAGGTACTGTATATGTATAAATGCCTTAAATATTCATGTTGCCACAGCTGTATTTAGTTTATTTTCCCTTCCTGAGATGTGTCTTACCCCAACATTAATTAATTTTTCAAGAGACCCAGAGGAACTGGCGGGTCAAGACCGCCGTTGAGTTAGGGATATTACCCTGATGAGAGGGTAAGATTTTGTACTAGGGTCAGAATTATTTTGTGTCTGATCCTAGAGTTATTTTGATGTTTATGAGAATGTATATAAACACAGTTATATGATGTTGTTGTAAACTCTGGTATTATGGTTGATGGATGAATGATTTTAATTTTATGATTACTACTGCTTAGGTTTCCGCTGTGATTGACAGGTGTCCCCGTTACCCACGGGTTCGGGTTGACTTTTCCATTTATTATGTTATTTTTGTTATTTAGAAATTGAGATCGCTACATTTGGTATCAAAGCCTAGGATACTAGGTTTTGTAGACTCTAGAGTGCAGCAGTAATAATACCAGAGTATAGGATAAGAGGATTTGAGGTCTGATTTTGTAGTCTAGATGTAGGACTTCGGTGGTGGTTTGTGTGATTTTCTTGGCGTGACGATTTCAGGAAATTCATTGTAAACTATCATTAGGTTGGGTATCTAGGTTGCAGGATTGAACCTTGAATTGAGATCAGGAGTGATGAATTAATTAGGAGAATATACTATATGAGTTGAGTGATACATATAGAAAAGGAGGTTTTGAGTTAAGTTACATGTTTTTCAGGATAGACCTTGGTGGCAATAGTGCCTACGCTAGTGGGAGTGAGGGTGCTGGACCCTCAGGCGCTACGGGTAGTGATTTAGATGCCATTCTACGCAGCGTAGCACAACAAGTTATGGCAGAGATTGCCAAGAGTTTGAAGGAACAAAGTCGTCCACCGGCAGGGCACGTTAGTTCGATTGAGAAGTTTATTAAGATGAGTCCTCCAGCTTGCCCATCGTGTGGGAAGAGACACCTGGGGGAGTGTCGTGCCAGGCGAGGTGTCTACTACAGGTGCGGGGAGCCAGGGCATATGATGAGGGAGTGTCCGACACAGACTGGTACGGCTCCTGCTCCTAGACCTGCACGAGAAGGTTACCAAGCACCATGAGGAGGCCAGCAGAGGAATACGGCCCCAGCTAGAGTTTTCTCTTTAACGTCGGGTGACGCTGAGGCGGCCGGCGATGTGGTGACAAGTACTGTTAGTATATTTTCATTTAAAGTTATTGCACTTTTTGATTCTGGTGCCACACATTTGTTTGTTTCCTTGGAGTGTGTAAAATTATGTGGGGCCGAAACGCAATCATTAGATGTCGAGCTATTAGTGGCTACACCGACCGGGTCAGCGGTGAGATGTAGTAAGGTGCTTTGTGGTTGTCCAGTTGATGTTCAGGGGAAGATTTTATTGGCTGATTTGGTGGTATTAGATATGCACGGGTTTGATATTATTTTTGGCATGGATTGGATAGTGGCTAATTTTGCTATAATAGACTGTCGTGCTAGAGAAGTGATATTCAAACCTCCAGGGAAACCAGAATTTAGATTTACAGGGTCACAAGTGCAATCCTTACCTCAGATGGTCTCAGCTGTTCAGGCGAGGAGACTGCTTCAGAATGGTTGTCTGGGATTCGTGGCTTTTGTGAAGGAAATGTCAGAAAATGAATTGAAGCTTATCAATACGCTTGTGGTGAGAGAATTTATAAACGTGATCCCAGATGAATTACCGAGTTTGTCGCCTGATCGTGAAGTATATTTTCCCATTGATCTACTTCCAGGTATAGCGCCGATCTCTAAAGCACCATACCGAATGGCGCCGGTAGAGTTGGCCGAACTGAAAGATCAGTTGCAGGATTTGCTAGATAAAGGCTTCATACGACCTAGTGTATCGTCGTGGGGAGCTCCAGTGCTGTTTGTAAAGAAGAAGGATGGGATCATGAGGATGTGTATAGACTATAGGGAAATTAATAAAGTGACCATCAAGAACAAGTATCCTCTACCCCGTATAGATGACTTGTTTGATTAGCTCCAGGGTACACGGGTGTATTCGAAGATCGATCTCAGATCACGTTACCATCAAGTGAAAGTGAAAGCATAAGATGTATCAAAGATGGCTTTTAGGACCAGGTATGGGCATTATAAGTTTCTTGTTATGCCATTTGGTCTGACGAATGCTCCTACGGTATTTATGGACTTGATGAATAGAGTCTTCCACCAATACCTAGACCAGTTCGTGGTTGTTTTTATTGATGATGTACTAGTCTATTCGAGGAGCTATGAGGAGCATGAGATACATTTGAGGCGGGTTTTACAGATGCTTATGGAGAAGAAGTTGTATGCAAAATTTAGTAAATATGAGTTCTGACTCGAGAAAGTTGTGTTTTTGGGACATGTTATCTCAGGAGACGAAATTTCTGTAGATCCCAGTACGATCGAGGCGGTAGTGAATTGGGCTAGACCGAGGAACGTCTAGGAGATCAGGAGTTTCTTGGGATTAGTCGATTATTACTGTCGTTTCATCGAGGGGTTCTCAGCTTTATTAGGGCCTCTGACACGACTGACTAGAAAGAATGCTAGATTTGAATGAGATGACAGATGTGAGCAGAGTTTTCAGGAGCTGAAGCTGAGGTTAGTCACTGCGCCAGTATTGATCATCTCGTTTGGGGGTGAGGGTTATACTATTTATAGTGATGCGTCCTTGAAGGGACTTGGCTGTGTATTGATGCAGCGTGGCAGGGTAGTGACATATACATCCAGACAGTTGAAGGAGTACGAAAAGAACTACCCTACCCACGATCTTGAATGAGCTGTAGTGGTACACGCGTTGACAATTTGGAGGCATTACCTGTACGACGAGCAGTGCGAGATTTTCTCCGACCACAAGAGCTTAAAGCATTTCTTCATGCAGAAGGAACTGAATATGAGGCAAAGAAGGTGGTTGGAGCTGATTAATTTGATTGTACCATTAGTTACCACCCTGGGAAAGCAAACGTGGTAGCTGATGTGTTGAGCAGAAAATCTAGGGAACCGGTATTGGCGGCTGTGGAGAACCAGTATCCGATCGTGATGGATCTGGAGAGACTCGGCATAGAGTTGGTAGAGAGTGATCTTCCAGTGTGTATTTCTAGCCTACTCTGCAGGAAAGAATTAAAGCTGCCCAGAAAGAAGATCCAGAATTGGTAGAGGTGATGGACAGAATATAGAGTGGTCAGGGGGAGGATTTTAGTGTTACAGATGATGGAGCTTTGCGATTCCGTTCTTGATTATGCGTTCCTGCTGATACTGAGATCAAGAGGACTATTTTAGAAGAGGCTCACAAATCTTTGTATACAGTTCATCTTGGTAGTACGAAAATGTACAGGGATCTGCAAGAGTTTTACTGGTGGAGTGGAATGAAAAGAGAAATTGCCGAGTATGTAGCCCAGTGCTTGACGTGCCAGCAGGTAAAGGCTGAGCACCAAAGGCCGGCGAGGCAGTTGCAGCCGTTATTTATCCCAGAGTGGAAGTGGGATCATATATCTGTGGACTTTGTATTAGGACTGCCGACAGCATTACATGGCCAGAATACCATTTGGGTGATTGTTGACCGTTTGACGAAGACCGCCCACTTTATTCCTATCAAGATCAGCTACTCCCTCAGCCGTTTAGCGGAAATTTACATTCAGGAGATAGTTCGTTCTCATGGGGTGCCTGTATCTATTGTGTCAGATCGAGACCCACGATTCACGTCACGATTTTGGAGAAGTTTGCAGGAGGCTATGGGGTCTCAGTTATCGTTTAGCACGACATTCCATCCACAGTCAGATGGGCAGACTGAGAGGACGGTACAGACATTAAAGGATATGCTCCGTGCGTGCGTATTGGACTTTGGGGGTAGTTGGACTCAGTTCATGCCACTAGTAGAATTCACATATAATAACAGTTATCTGTCTAGCATTGGCATGACACCATTTGTAGCACTGTACTGTAGGAGATGTCGATCTCCTTTGTATTGGGATGACATAGGTGATCAGCGAATAGTGGGGCCAGAGTTGGTGCAGCAAGCGTGTGATAAAGTTCGGCTTATTAGGGACAGGATTAGTGCAACACAGAGCTGACAGAAAAGTTACGCTGATAATCGCCGCAGGAATCTGGAATTTGATGTGGGTAATCATGTGTTTCTGAAGATAGCTTCGATGAAAGGGGTTATTCGATTTGGGAAGAAGGGTAAACTTAGTCTTAGGTTTATCGGTCCATTTCAAATTCTAGATAAAGTAGGACCAGTAGCCTACAGACTAGCTTTGCCACCTGTGTTGTCCAGGATCCATGACGTATTCCATGTTGCTATGTTGAGGAAATAAGTCCTAGACCCTTCTCATGTCATCAGTTATAATGAATTGGAGCTTAGTGATTCACTGGTATATGAGGAGGTACCAGTATAGATTCTGGATAGGAAAGTACAGGAGCTACGTAAGAAGAAGATTCCTCAGGTAAAAGTTTTGTGGAGGAATCATGTAGTGGAAGAGGCTTCTTGGGAGTCTGAGGAGCAGATGAGACAGAAATACCCACAACTATTCCAAGAAATTTAAGTAGTTAAGTTGTATTTCTTTTGCAGGTACCTGTAATGGTTTAAATAGTGTAGCATTTTAGTTTTGAGAGAATTTTTCTTTTGTATATGTAATCTCCCAAGACTTGGAATGTAACCTCGGTATTCCTCCGCCATAAGTGAGGATAGGTAATAAAATAAGTAGACTATTTTGCCTAATAAGGGATGATGAATTATATGAATAGTAAATTTCGAGGACGAAATTTTATAAGGAGAGAAGAATGTAACGACCCAAATAAAAGGTGAAATTTAGATACATTGCATTTGGGGCATAAAAATAATTTTAAGAGATTGCCTAAATTCGTCGACGAACATAGGGTTTCATCGACGAAGGCTTTAAGGATTTCGTCGATGAACACAGGGCTTCGTCGACGAAGAAATACCGAGAGGCGTTTTGAGTCGGCTGAATTTCATCGATGAAGATTGAATTTCGTCGACGAAATTAATAAAGAATTCGTCGATGAAGGACATGGCTCGTCGACGAAATTAATAAAGAATTCGTCGATGAAGGACATGGCTCGTCGACGAAGGACATGGCTCGTCGACGAATTCAGTTCTATAAATATGGAAAAATCAGATTTTTAACTTCATTGTTAAGCTAACTTCACCCTCTCTCTCTCCCCTTCGGCTCTCTCTCTTTCTCTCATCATTTTTGGGCCGGATTTAAGCCGGATCGACAATCCGAAGTCACCATGACTCTCCTGGGGAAGTTCTCTCCAAATCTGCCGGAGCAGATCGTTGGTAAAAGCTAATTGGAAATCATCCCTGAGTTTAGGTAAGACTTTTTAAACCCAATTTGGTCTTACGGTAGTTATAAGAAATGATGTACACGTAGAAATACTGAAGTTTAATACTAGGAGTTTTAAGTTTCAGGGTATGGATCAGGAAATCCTACGGGGGTCAGGCAAGGATATTTTAGGGGCTTTCTCAGTAGTCAGGTAAGGGAATAAACTAAAGCAATTATTTTCCATGCAAATTATTATTAATTATGAGTAAATCTATTTTCAGAAAAGCATATGTTATAGTTGTTTATTACGAATGAAATGTACGATTGGGAAAATACTGCTATGATGATAAAATGTATATGTACGTACGAGATGCTAGAAAATCATGATTTTAGAATATAAAGTATGACTTTAAACAGCGCATGTGTGACATTAATATTATTTTATGTGAAATGTAATATGATAAGAATGATTTTACGAGCAAAGCATGTTTTTCAGGTATTATGAAAAGATGAGTTATGTTGTGATGATTTTGACGAATATATGATAAATGATTTATTTTCAGAATGTATATACCTGAAATGATTCTGGAGCGAGGCCGTATTTATGTTATCGGCACAAGGCTGTATTTATGTTTTTGGCACGAGGTCATATTTATGTTTTGGTGCGAGGCCATATTTATGTTATCGGCACGAGGTCGTATTCATGTTTTGGCACGAGGCCATATTTATGATTTCGGTGCGAGGCAGTATTTATGCAAATGATTGGCACGAGGCTGCTATTATATCATGTATTATATGTTATCAAAACTCGGATGTTAGTTTAGTTCAGTTTCAAGAGCTCGGTACCGTAGCTATATGTAGATCAGATATCTCTATTCAGATTAGTGCTAACCATCCCACGAGGGGATGAGAGATGGATAGTCGATGTGGCTTTCAGTAGAGTGTGGACGTCCACCTGGCAGTTCGGATCAGGGTGTGGCGGGCTCATTGTATTTACAAACATATTTGACTCGACAGTGGTCGGCCAGCCACTGTCAGGTCCCGCCTTCGGGCTGCACAACCCATCATGAAGGGTAATACATGACATTAGCTAGCTATTCATCCTGGGTATGTTTTCAGTATAACAGTTATCACAGATGTTTTATGTACGATATGATTATTTAGTAAATATGAAAGTATGTGCTTATTCAGTATGATATGATGAATGATTACAGAAATATGAAAGGTATTGTATATGTATAAATATCTTAAATATTCATGTTGCCACACAACTGTATTTAGTTTATTTTTCCTTACTGATATGTGTCTCACTCCAACATTAATTAATTTTTCAGGAGACCTAGAAGGACCGGCGGGTCAAGACCGCCGTTGAGTTAAGGATATTATCCTAATAGGAGGGTACGATTTTGTACTAGGGTCAGAATTATTTTGTGTCTGATCCTAGAGTTATTTTGATGTTTATGAGAATGTATATAAACACAGTTATATGATGTTGTAGTAAACTCTGGTATTATGGTTGATGGATGAATGAATTTAATTTTATGATTGCTGTTGCTTAGGTTTCCGCTGTGATTGACAGGTGTCCCCGTTACCCACTGGTTTGAGTTGACTTTTCCATTTATTATGTTATATTTCTTATTTAGAAATTGAGGTTGCTACAGGTTAACTTCATTATGTTAGAGTGTTTTGACAAATTCTGTGTTTGTTCGATGTTTTAATGAATATAGTTACTCCCTTCTTTTAAAAAAGAAATTTTGTTTTTGATTTTATGGAATTTTTTGGGTACAACTCCATGAATTTTTTTTTTTTTTTGGTCAATTACCAACACTGTAACGACCTGCTTAATTTACTATATGATTAATCACAATCAATAAAGTGAACCCGAACCCGTGGGTAATAGGGTACATCTGACATACACGGCGGAAACTTAAGCAGCAGTAAATATAAATTACATCCATCAAGCCATAAAATACATAATATCAGAGTCAACTACAATCCACAACAATACTGTACTCGTATACAATCCCCAAAATATTCAAAAATATATGTAGGATCCCACATCAAAAATCTCCTGATCTTTAATTCAAAACTTACCCTCCTAGCGGGATAGTACAACTAACGCTACTGCGGTCTCGCTTCGCCGGTCTTTCTGGGTTTCCTGAAAATTATTTAAACTGAGGTGAGACACCTCTCAATAAGGAAAAATAAACTAAATACATCTGTGTAGTAACATGAATATTTAATGCTAATATAGATATGCAGTACATTTTGCATACTAAAAAACATTAATCATTTAATAACTGCATAAACATATACTTTCATATTTCTAATAAATTGTATTGTTCATGATTTGTCTAGTATAACTAGTATTACTAAAAATTTACTCAGGATGTATAGCTAGCTGATTTCATATATTACCCCCTATGACAGGTTGTGCAGCCCCAAGGTGGAACCCAACAATGGCTAGTCGACCACTGCCGAGTAAAAAATGTTTGTAAGTACGATGAGCCCGCCACACCCTGGTCTGGACTTCCAGATGGACGTCTACAACTCTACACTGAAAGTCACATCGACTATTTGATCTCCCACCCCCTCTACTAGCAGGGGCAGTTAGCACAAGTCTGAAACATAATAATCTGATTTGTATAGCTACGGTACCGTGCTCCTGTAACTAAACTAAACTATCATCCGGGTTTTGATAATATATAATACATGATAATATACAGTTTAACGTAAATAGATTGATAACATTTTCTGTAATAACTTAAATACATACGACCTTGCGCCGATTACAT
Source organism: Malania oleifera (assembly GCF_029873635.1). Taxonomy (NCBI): domain Eukaryota; kingdom Viridiplantae; phylum Streptophyta; class Magnoliopsida; order Santalales; family Ximeniaceae; genus Malania; species Malania oleifera. Next base: position 79,746,334 of record NC_080423.1, on the reverse strand, counting down.
TCACATCTGCGCCCTTGCACCGGCTATCAATCACGGCCTTGCGCCGAATATTTTATAAATAATAATATGAATAAACATGTTATTTATCATGTATTGCAAACATACTGAATTATTCCATATTTTCTGAAAACATATTTTATCTGTAAAATTGCCTTAACATAATACTTTTCACATAAAATAATATTCATGCCACACAATGCTGAATAAGACCATATATTCTATACTGAAATCATATTTTCTGGCAATTCATACTAATACGTACATTTTAATATAATAATAGTATTTTCCCAAATAAACATTTTCTCAATTATACTCAAATGTAATACATGCTTTCTGAACATAAATCTACTAGTAATTTAATAGCATTTTCATGGAAAAGTAACTCCTTTAATTTATTCCCTTACATGATTTCTGAAAAGAAACCCCTTAAAATATACTCGTTCTACACCCACAGGGTTCCCCATTCAACACCCTAAAATCAACATCTCTCATAACTAAACTTTAGTATTTCTTCATGTACAACTTTTCCTATAACTATGGAAAGACCAAATTTTGAATAAAAAGTCTTATCTTAAATTAGGAATGAATTCCAAAGTACCTCCACCGATGATCTACTTCGGTAGGTTTGCAGAGAACTTTTTCATGAGCGTCGTGGTGGTTTCGGATCGTCGAACCAGCGAGAATCCGGCCCGAGATCTTAGAGAGAAGGAAGGAGGGACGAAGTGAGGAAAGAGAGGGAAATTCTCGTAGGATTTTCGGCCATAAAATGAAGGTTAGGTCTATTTAAACACTGGCCTTCATCGACGAGTCACGTCACTTCGTCGACGAGGTCAAGAAGGCAGTTCGTCGACGAATGTTATTCCTCATCGATGAAATTCAGAGCTGCGATATATATCCCCTCGGTATCTTCTCGTCGAAGAGACACGTCCCCGTCGATGAGTCCCTCATGTGCTCTCGTCGACGAAGCCCCTGAGTTCGTCGACGAGGCTCTATTTAATTATTTTCTTTAATTCCTTTTTCCATCTTCCATTATTTAAATACCATAATTTTTGGAGTTACTACAAACACTTCCTTAAGTTTGGACATTCTTAAATTATTGTTTCACATTATAATGACCTGGAGGTCACGGGTTTGAGACGTGGAAACAACCTCTTATAAAAATGCAAGGTAAAACCGTGTACTGTAGATCCATTGTGGTCCGCCCCCATACGCTGGAGCTTTGTGTATCGAGCTGCCCTTTTTTTTATTTATTTATTTTTATTTGTTTTTGCTTACTAAAGCCTAGTTGAAGTTTTTGGGAATTTTCAATAGACGCAAAATCGTCATGTATGTTTATTTACGGCGGCATGTTTAATTGCATGTATTGATGCATATATTGAACTGACATAGTGAGAAATTCCTTTCCTTTGTATGCTGATTTACATACACTCCTGGCTTGGAGCCTTGGACAGATCTAGGTGCCTTGTTTTATGGTCTTCAACACCAGAGAGCTGGTCTTCCAGGGACGTTCAGCAATCTCAGCGTGGACAGTTTCAGGTATCTTTCTCTTTTCTTATTGAATCACATGTTTTGGTTTCCCTGTATTGCAATAGATCAAACAATGTGTTACATTAGGCAAAGAAAAAGATTCATTATTTTAAGGTATTGGTGTTAACCATAAGATGCTCCTGATCTGATTTTAGCATGAGTTATTTTATTTAATCTGTAACATATTCCAAACATCAGTAATATAGATTGTGATGCAGTCTGATAAAATTCAATGTCTGTGATGTACTGCAATTATTTGGAGGACTGTAGCATGATATAGAGCACAATATACAATATATGTACTGTAGAGCAATGTTTATTTGAATATAGATGATGATATACAATTATATATAATTATTATGTTATGGGATGTCGACCTCTTCTATGTCTTTCTAATGGTTCTTCTTCTTTACTAATCAATGCGTGCAATGTGCTGCAATTATTTGGATTTTACGATGATATATAATAACTATATATATATTTCAACTATGTGTAATACCATAATCTTGGCCAAGTGTACTTCTATGCAGATGTATAATCTGCAATTGTACTAAGTTTATAATTAGTTCTCATGGATGAATTTTTTATGAATACTTATGGTTGTCAATTGAGGATATTGATAAAAGTTGTCTGGTTGAACGTTTTTGTGTTCAATATTTAGAATTGGTTTCCACCTTTTGGTATTCGGTGTCAGCAATTTCAACTTGAAAATTTCAGCTCAGGATTCAATCTCAGCAGCTTTGCATTTTATTATAATGGATTGACCAATACACCTTTCTTTTTCTATGTAGTTTTTTTGGAAGAACTTAAATAAATATGAGCATACAAGAAAAAAACTAGGCTAATCTTCTATTGAAAACAGCAGAGAAGCAAAGCCTCAGGAAAAGGAAATTAGACTATCAAAGATCCTAAAGCCAGAACATGTACATTTTACATCAAATAGAATTTATATATATAAATGGTGAGAAAGTATTTTGCTATTTGACCAAACCTTTGCTTGTGTGGGTTGTATATTATCTAATAAATAATAGCAAAATGATTGGAAAGTGAGGTATCTCAGAGAAAAATCAATGTAATTATTTATGCGACTCAATTAAAGTTTTCTTCTTATTTTGTGGTGATTTTCTTTAACTTGAAAGATATAATTCAATTATAGTTGTTCCTATTATTTAGAACATGGAACATAGATAAGTACAATAGCCATTTTATTGAGTCCAATTGAGCCTTGTAGATTTAGCCACCGAAACAAATGCTCCCTTAACTTGAAGTGATGGGATATAAGAAATGCAACCTCATTTAGGGTTATTTTGAGAAACAGTCATTATAAAATTTAAATGGTAAAGATGTATCTGAGTAGATGATTGTGTATTAGACGAGCTAAACAAGTTTTAGCTTTGTTATTTTGTTGTAGGTTGTTATATTTAATGACAATAATTTATTTTAAAATTGATTGCAATAAAAGCTAGGAGAAGATAAAATAGGCTGTCAAAAGAATTTCTTGTAGGTCAATATAGGGTGATGCTTACCGATAGCTCAAGAATGCAGTGTGCACCTCTTAAGACATTATACACTCAATCTTGTAATATATTCAGTATATGATTATTTTAACCTATATGCTTTACTGTGTACTGTTTATTGTGCATTCATTTGTGATAGTGCCATAGATGTCTTTTATGACTTTATGCTTTATATGTTGCATTAATATGTGATCAAGTTACTAATTATTGTGAATGGGGTTGTTGAGCTTCTTTTTGGAAGTGAAAATTGTTGACCTTATAGGTCATACCCTATTTTGATTATGACAAATACTCTGATATTTAATGTCTGTCAAGTTTGTGTGCAAGTTCATATTAGTAAGATCATATGATGACATGAGGTAACTTGAAGAATAAAGACCCAAAATAGTCATTTATTGTAATTTATATTATGTTTAATTTAGGTCTGTAATAGTAAAGGAGGAATGGTCTGTAATAATTAATATGCATCATGCATGCAAGAACTGATAAGCTCAAAGACCTTAGAAAGACCCTAGGACCTTGCACTTGCACTTAGAATAAGTCCCCACTTTCAAATGTGCAATTAGGGGAACATACATTTATCACGTCCTTAAATAGTAAGGCTTTGGGCGACCAAACCTTGGTGTTCAAAACATCTCAGTCAACCGATTCGTTGAATAGTTAGCGTGTTGACCTGATTTCAAGCGGCCGAACCAAAAGGCTTTACCTTCTTCGGTGAACTGAACATTTACCCTGACTTTTTTCAACTACTCAGGCGCCCGAATATTAGCATTCAAATCACCCTTAGGCGATTGAACATGTGAGTTCGGTAAACCGAACTTGAGACCAGACGATCAAACCTCAGACAAATTGGAAAATCACCTGGTCAGCAGACTGAATCCTCATTCAAGCACCTGAACATGGAAAAGTTACTTTTTCTGATGTGTCTGTTCGAACGATCAAACCTATGGCTTGGTCAACTAAAACTCTCCGGTTGGCCAAAATTTTACCGCGGTTAATTAGGTTAGTTTTACTAAACTTATTTAAAATAAATTTAATTATTCCCTATGTATCCCAAACGGTTATAATTTTGGCCGTCTATATATATATATAGGTTCATTTGCTCAAATTAGTAAATGGATTAACATTTTGATTAGCAACAAAATCCTCTGAAATTTTTCAAAGCCCATTCTATCATACAAAGCCTATACACTCACATACTACTATTTTTTGAGAAATCAAGCCTTGTGAGAATATCCTTGAGTGATTATTTTATTGTTTGTTGTTGCTAAAAACTCTTATTGCATTCTTTGTTTGCTTGATTTTGAGATTGAGAGTTGAGCATAGTTTTCCCTCATATTTAATTTAATAAATCTCTTTTTGTGGGAAAACTTAAAGCTTGTGGGTCTTCACATTCAAATTGCAAGACACTTTATCTTGTGTTTTTGTTTGAGCAAAAAACGTTTTCACAAGCTTACTTTTGAATATCTCTTTGTGCTTGAATATTGAGAAAATATTTTTGAGATATTCTGATTACACTTGGTGAAAATCTTTGAAACCCTAAACTTTGATTGAGATATACATCTATACGTAACTTCAAAGATTAGCTAGTTGATACACTCTTGTACATGATTGGATATAGTTATTACTATTGAGTGTTGATTGCACACATATAGCACTGAGCTTATCATTCTTACATTATTGGTGTGCATTGATTAATACTGGTGCAAATCTACTCGATTGAGAAGCAAATATTTTGTACAAAAATTGTATTGTGATTCTGTTGTATTCCAGGCATGGCCTAAGGGGGCGTTAATCTAGTACGAAAGGATTGGTTGTAATGGTTGAGGTTAGTCTTGTGTTAATTTGACCTATTTGTATTTCGGTGCTGCTCTACCCGTGAAGTGAGCCTTAGTGTAATCCTTGTACTTGTGAACCAAGACAGAGACGTGGGAACATTTGCTGAACCTCAATAACATATATGGTGTTATCTCTCTTTATTGCTTCATTATGCATGCTTAGTTAGTTTACTTGTGTAATTTAATTTTAGCTGAATATATTGATTTGTTTTTATATTTGCACTAGATTAACCCTAGAGTTGTGTAACAATGTTGCTAGACAATTGACCTAGAGGAAAAATTTTAAAATACCAATTCACTCCTCTTTTGGGATTATAGTAAAGCTAACAATTCATATCAGAGCCTAGTAGCTTAGACTTAAAATTTTTTTTGCAAAAGATCTAGATGGCTCATAACACTATAACCCCTTTCCCTGAGGGACCCTATTCCACACGTCCTCCAATTTTCAGTGGAGTCAATTGCACCTTTTGGAAACAGAGGATGCATATTATCTTCAGAATATTGACTGGAAGGTGTGAAGAGTTGTCTCTAGGGAAACTATGTTCCTATAAAAACTGAAGGTGAAATTAGAGTTCCTAAGACTGAAGAAGAATATACTGATGATGATATAAAAGCTCTTAGTATAAATGCTACTGCCATGAATAATATTTATTGTGGTCTTGATGTTAATGAATTTAATAGAGTTATGACATGTTCTTTTACTAAAGAAATATGAGATAAGTTAGAGGTTACCTATAAGGGTACTAGAGATGTGAATGATAGTAGGATTGATATGTTGACAAATGAGTATAAATCATTTATGATGAACATTGGTGAGTCCATACAGAGTATGTACACTAGATTCACACACATCATTAATTCATTGCATACATTAGGTAAGACCTATCCTATGTATGAGATGATTAGGAAAGTCCTTAGGGGTTTGCCTCCTATTTGGGAAGCAAAGGCTATGACCATATTTGAGGGTAGAGATCTTAAGGCTATGTCACTAAATGAATTGATAGGTTCATTTATACCTATAAGTAAGCAATTAATAAGAGACCGAATGAGCACAATAGGATGAGAAAAGTGATTGCATTAAAAACGTCTACTAATACATCTAGTGATTGCAGTGAACTTGAATCTGGAGATGATATGACTATGCTTACTAGGAAATTCAGTAGGTTCTTCAGAAAGAACAGTAGGCCATACAGAAAGTTTAAGGATTTAGTATCTGAGAAGAGAGATCCTAGTAAAAGAAAAGAAAAATCAAGTGCTCCTACGTGCTACAATTGCAGCAAGGTTGGACATATCAAACGTAATTGCTTGTTGCTGAACAAGGAATCTAGGAAAATGAAGAAAGCCATGAAAATAGGTACCTCATGGGATAAACAAAACAGCAGCGATTTAGATTCAGATTGCAGCGACTCTAAGATTGCCAACTTGTGCCTAATGGCACGGGATGATGAGGTATTGTCTTCTTGTTCCTTATCTTCATATTATTCTGATGATGATTGTGATTCTAATAGCATGCCTACTTTTAAAGAATTGCAATATGAATATATTCATGTATTTAAATTGTTAAACAAAATGACCAAGGAGAATAATGTTCTGAAAAGAAATGTGAAAATTGGTCAAAACTGATTGAAATTGCAAAGAATTCTTATGCCTTGATTCTTAAAGAAAAAGATTTGAAAATTGCCGAGCTTGAGAGAAAATTGGAGGATAACTCCAAACTTGTTTTTAAATTTATTGAGAGCCAATGTAATTTTTAAAAACTTATTGGGGCCCAAAGAAACTCTCTTAGAAAAGAAGGTCTTGGATTTAATGGTATTGAAAACGTAAGACGATTTGATCTTTATTTGGGACATTTTACTAGAGAATCAAAATCCCAAATTTCACCTAAAGATCCTCGGTGTCGAATGAAATGTTTTAAATGCAAACAAATTGGTCATATTTAGTTTGCCTATCCACTTAGAAATAGATATGTAAAAATTAAAAGGGTGTGGAATGTCAAAGGTGATCCAGGCACTAACCCCTATGGACCCAACAAAATTTGGGAACTAGTATCAGTTACTTAAATTCTCTTGCAAGTACGCTTAAGATCATCCTCTTCCAAGGATAAGTGGTACCTAGATAGTGATTACTCACGACATATGACCGGCGACAAGACCAAGTTTGCTTCCATCACTCCCAAGGATGGAGAGTACGTGACATTCGGGGACAATGCCAAAGGTCGAATCATCAGTGTAGGTAAGGTTGGCAAGGAACCTTCCTTAGTTATTGATAATGTACTATTGGTTGATGGATTGAAACATAATTTGTTGAATATTAGCCAATTGTGTGATAAATGATATAAAGTATCTTTTGAAAATGATAAATATATTGTTGAGAGTAAATTTGATAATAAAGTACTTTTTACTGCTAAACGTTATGAAAATGTATACACCAGTAGTTTTGATAATTTAGCTTCTCAACAAGTTACATGATTTTTTGCTATAAATGAAGTTAGTTGGTTGTGGCATAGACGTCTAGGACATGCTAGCATGGATCACTTATCAAAACATATGAAAAAAGGATTTAGTTAAAGGCTTACCAAAAACATATTTTGTGAAAGATAAAATTTGTGATGCTTGTCAGATGGGTAAGCAAACTAAATCAAGTTTTAAGAAAAAGAAATTTATATCTACCACTAGACCACTTGAAATGCTACACTTAGATTTATTTGGTCCTAATCAAGTTCAAAGTCTAAGTGGAAAATTGTATGCTTTTGTTATTGTGGATGATTTTTCTAGGTTCACATAGGTGTTATTTCTTTCTCATAAAGATGAATCATGTGAACTATTGACCTTATTGGTCATATCCCGTTTTGATTATAACAAATACTCTAATATTTAATAGTTGATGAGTTTGTGTGCAGGACCAATCGGAAGTATCATACGATGCACACACATGACACATGAAGTGAAGACCTGAAGACCTTGAAAACTATTTCATGTTGTAATGTAATTTAATCCTTTATTTAGGTATGCAATAGTAATATAGGAAAATTGTCTGTAATAATTAATGTCTTATCTGCATGGTAAGATGGATAAGCTCAAGACCATATATGGACCTTAGGGAACACCCTTTGGTCGACCGACACCGAATTTTTTTGGTGTCCTATATATATATATATATATGGTTATATGGAAAGGGTGATCGTATAAATCAAATTGAACCAAAATGCACTTAAGTTGCATGTTCGGTCGACTGTACTGCACAAGTACAATATCACCCAGTCGACCGAACTGGTGCTGGGTCAACAGTTTAACCACTGCTCGGTCGACTGAACTTGCCAGTTCATTCTCACCCGTTTGATCGAACTCCCTCAAAGTCAACATTTGACTGTATGGTCGACTGAGCCTAAATTGTATGCCAACTACCTGATCGATCGAGTTCCCATGTGTGAGAACTCAACGTTTCGGTTAACCGAACTACTTAGTTCAAAAGCTCCTGGTCGGCTGACCCAAGCTAAAAAGGAAAATTGCCTCTGGAACCTGGTTGACCGGTCGACTGAACTTCTAGTTCATTTCTTACCCAGTCGACTGAACGTGCACAACTCGATCAACCGAACCTTGCTTCGGGTGACCGGTGCTCTCGGGTTGCCATAATATTTTTACCGCAGTTAAAGTTTTTAAATGAGGTTAATTGTGCTAAAACATTTTAAAAGAATCCTAATAATTCCTTGCATGTTCTAAACGGTTATATTTTTGGGGAACTCTACATATACCCCTTCATTTGCAAAAATTAGTAGGAGATTAACAAAATAATTAGCAAATATCCTCTGAATCTCAAAAAGTCTATTTTTCATATTCAAGCTATATACTCCCATTCTTACTCATCCATATTGCAAATACCACTTAGTAAAAGTACTCTTGTGTACATCTCACCAAGCTTAAACTCTCACTTGCTCATTTTGATTGAGATTAATTTTTCTTTGAGAGTAAGCTTCTAGTTTTTCTACGGGGCTTCGTAAATAAGCCTTCCATAGAAAAAACTTCTTAGGGCTTCTGAGTTTTGCATTTTCATTGCAATACTTAGGAGTTCATATTGTATTTTGGTTGTTAAATAATATTTTACAAATCGATTTCAAATATCTTTTGTGGTTTACTTTGAGAAAAATATTTGTTGAAGGTATTTGAAGTGTGCTTGAAGATAAATACTATTTTATAAACCAATTTCAAATATCTGTTGCCATTTATCTTGAGAAAAATATTTTGAGATATTTGTTATTGTGTTGAAGATCTTTGTTGTTATATCTTTTCATCTTGATACAAAGATCAAATAAATTTTGCCAACCATTCTTGAATATCTCTTGTGGTTTATATTGAGAATAATTATTTGTTGAGATATTTGAAGTGTGTTTGTGATCTTTGTTTGTGCATTGTGATTGAAATCATTATTTGATACAAAGATCATATCATTTACACTTTCACGCACTGATTGCAGTATTTGCATAGATATTTGAGAGTAGACATTTAGACTACACTAAGCTTATCGTATCTTATCTTTTGGTAGTGCATTGATTATACTATGCGTATTGTAGTACATATTTGCTTAGTTGAGAGGCACATTTGTTGTACACAAATTTTATTGAAAAATCTATTGTTTTCCAAGCATGTCCTAAATGGGCGGTAATCCAGCCCAGAAGGACTGTGTAGGTTGAGGTCAACTTTGTATTAATTAACTTGATTGTAAAGGTTGAGGTTAGCCTTGTGCTAATGGACTTGGTTGTTTAGGTGTCATTCCACTCGTTAAGTGAGCCTATAGTGGTAACCTTTGTACTTGTTAGCCAAGGCGGGGACGTTGGCACTTTGATCGAACCTCGATAACATATCGCGTGTATCGTTTACTTTTTCCACACTTTACTTTACTATACGTGTATGTTTATTTATTGATTGCATAGACTGGCCCTAGGTTGTGTAATACTGTTGTTAAACCAATTGACCTAGGTGATAATTTTTAAATACCCAATTCACCCCCCATGCAAAACAAATTGATCTCTACGTGTGACTCAAGCTCTACTGATCTTGAAGGAGGTAACTAGTGTTTTGTTGCTTAAATAGATAATGAGGTTATCCTTTTGGTTTTAGTAGATAAATCTAAAAATGATTCATGTGATGATTTAAATGATGTATCTGATTCTAAATCATGTGATAATACTGATAATGAAAGTATGCCTACTTATGAAGAACTGCAAATTGAATATATTAGAATTCATAAGTCACTTGTTAAAGCTAACAAAAGATATACTGCTTTGAAAAACAATTATGAGACATCTTTGAAAGAATGTGAATCAAAAGTTCTTGTTGAAAGGGAAAATAATTTAAAAATCAAACAGTTAGTAAACAGGAATGAAAAATTAGAAAAAAGATTTGAATGTTGTAAGATCTTAAATTTCAAGTGATAATAAAAAGGATCATCCCATTTCAGAACTTGAGTGTAAAGCGAACACAATGTCCAATGAATTCATAAAATTACAAAGTGCTTGCAAAGACTTGAAAAACTCAAAAATTCAAGATCTAGAAAAGAAAATGGAAGACATGTCTAAGATCATCCATACATTCACTAGAGGTAAAGAAAATTTTGACAAACTCTTAACTTCACAAAAGATGATCTTAAATAAGGAGGGTATAGGTTTTAATGGAATTAAAAATAGGAAAAGGAAGAACCTATACATGGGGTACTTTGTAAAAGAATCGAAACACTATGCTAGTACCTCTTCCAGTCCATACACTCACACCACATGTGTCTTATGTAAAAAGAAGAGGCACGTAAAATTTGATTGCTCGTTTAAAAGAGAAGGTGTGAAACCCAAACGAGTATGGAAAGTCATAGAATCACCGACTCCTAACCCATCAAGAATAAAAGATAGAAAAATGGTATGAGTTGTTAAGAAAACAAACCCTTTGAAATTCAAGCAAGAATTTACTCAAACAGGAATTACATGATCACATTATTCTTCCTTAGCATTTAGGATTAGCCATAAGGGATAGTGTTGACTAAAGGCTTAGGAAGTGGGCTAGCTGCAATAGTTCAGCACCCAATTTAGATCGACTTGGAAAGACTCGATGTGGAATTAGTAGCAGATGATCCTCAGGCGCTTATTGTCAATTTGGTTGTATAGCCTACACTTTATGAAAGGATTAAAGCCACTCAGAGAAATGATTCAGAATTGGCAGAAGTGGTAGCCATAATACATGATGGTCAGGGAGAAGAATTCAGTATTTCTAACAATGGGGCTATGAGATTTCACACCAAATTGTGTGTGTCTGCGGATAACAGCATCAGGAGGACGATTCTATAAGAGACACATAGATCTCTATACACTATTCATCCTGGTAGTACAAAAATGTTTATGGATTTGCAGGAGTATTTTTGGTGGAGTGGCATGAAGAGGGAAATAGCAGAATTTGTGCAGCAGTGTTTGACGTGCCAGCAGGTTAAGGCTGACCACTAGAAGCCGGCTGGTCAGTTGCAGCCACTTTTCATTCCTGAATGGAAGTGGGACCATGTATCCATGGATTTTGTTACTGGGTTATCGCCGGCACAACATGGTCAGAATGTCATCTGGGTAATTGTTGATAGGTTGATGAAGACAACACACTTTATGCCCATTAAGGTTAGTTACCCTATGAATAGGTTAGAAGAGATATATATACAGGAGATTCTTCGACCATATGGAGTGCCTGTATCCATAGTCTTGGATCATGATCCACGTTTTACATCACGGTTCTGAAGGAGTTTGTAGGAGGCATTGGGGACTCAGCTAGAATTCAGCACCGATTTCCATCCTGAGACAGATGGCCAGATAGAGAGAATGATTTAGGTACTTGAGGATATGTTGCGAGCGTGTGTATTGGATTTTGAGGGTAGCTGGACTCAGTATATCCCATTGGTAGAATTTTCCTACAACAACAGCTACTAGGCTAGCATTGGCATGGCTCCTTATGAGGCATTTTATGGTAGAAAGTGTCGTTCTCCTTTATACTGGAGTGAGTTGGGTAAAACGTGAGTTTTGGGGCCAGAAATAGTACAACAGGCGTACGATAAAGTTTGACTCATTTGAGATAGAATCAGTGCAGCACAAAGTCGGCAGAAAAGCTACGCAGATACTCATCACCGGGAATTGGAATTTGAAATGGGTGATCATGTATTTCTAAAAATTGCACTGCTTAAGGGAATCAGGTTTTAGAAGAAGGGTAAGTTGAGCCCTAGGTTCATTGGCCCATTTAAGATACTTGAGAAGATTGGGTCAGTTGTTTATTAGCTGGCTTTATTGCCGTCTCTATTCAGGATTCATGACGTGTTTCATGTTTCTATTTAAGGAAATACGTCCCAGATCCTTCCCATATCATTGGCTATGCAAATTGAAACTCAGTGGTGATCTAGCATATGAGGATGCTCCAGTATAAATCTTAGACAGAAAAGAACAAGAATTGCACAATAAAAAGATGCCACTAGTAAAAGTCCTATGGAGGAATCACACGGTAGAAGAAGCCTCGTGGGAGCTTGAAGATGAAATTAGACAGAAATACCCCCACTTGTTTAGTGGGTAATAGAAATGATGTGTAATTAAAGTAGTCATAATTTGTTTTGTGCAATGTAATTGTAATATAGAGTATATGATAAGTAGTATTTTGGTTTTGGGGGAATTTTCTTTTATAATTGTAATCTCCCAGAACTACCTATGTAACCACGGTATTCCTCTACCATAAGTGAGGGCGGGTAATAAAATAAGTAGACCATTTTGCCTTTAAGGGATGACGAGCTATATGAATAGTAAATTTCGAGAATGAAATTTTATAAGGAGGGGAGAATGTAACGACTCGAAGAATAATGGTCTTTAAATAATAAAGAGGAAGGAAAATGGAAACCGTCACAGAAGGAGGCAACCGACTTCATTGACGAATGCGATGTTGCACTTTGGATGTAATAATCTTAAGATATTTTTCCAAGCCTTTTTGACGAACATAGGGGTTTCGTCGACGAGGGTTCTTTAGGATCTCGTCAACGAGGTCCCGTATCGTCAACGAGAAGATACCGAGAGAGGATTTTTAGGATTCCTTGACTATGGTGCTGGTTTGTTGGCGAACTTTCTATAGGACTCGTCGACGAGGTGGCATGGCTCGTCAACAAATCCCACAGTATAAATAGCCTAAATCCAAGTTAAATGCATAATTTTTAAGTGAAATTCTCTTATTTTCTCTCTCCTACGGTTTCTCCTCTCTCTCTCTCTCTATCTCTCTCTCTCTCTCTCTCTCTCTCTCTCTCTCTCTCTCTCTTCGATTTCGGCTTCGTCAGTCGCCGAATCGATGATCTAAGGCCACCACGATGCTCCTGGGGAAGTTCTCTTCAAGTTTGCTGGTGCGGATCGTCAGTAAGACAAAGTTGGATTTCATCCTAGATTCAAGGTAAGGTCTTTTTGTTGAAAATTGACTTTCCAGCAGTTGTAGGAAATGTTTTAGATGTAGAAATAGTAATATTTTGTTTTGGGATATATGGTTTTTAGAGTGTTGAGTGGAGAACCCTGCGGGTGTAGTACCCGTCATAGTAGGAGAATTTTAGCAAAAATCAAGTAAGGGAAATATACTATGCTGGGTAGCTTTAGAATGATTTTCGGTATGAAATGTATATTTTACCAGGTTATTATTCATAGAAAAACTTTATATAGCTTATTAGTTATCAATAATATGTTTTAAATTACTGTGTAACTTGAGAATATAGATATAGTATAGAAACATGCTTTATAGTATTTTTAAGAGTTATGTTTTACAGAATATATAGACAGTGGATATGTTTTACAATAATTACAGAATACCATGATTGTACAGTTTACAGTACCATGACATATAGTTTTACAGTTCATTTCAGAAATACAGTTGATACAGATACAATTTATCGCAGCGTCATGGTTAATACAATTATTACAGAATTATGGTAAAATAGATAGTTGTATATAGAAATGTATTATATAGTATTAGACTCGGATGGACCATATAGATACAATTTACAGAGCACGGTACTATTGCTACATATAGTATAGAGTACAACTACCTATTTAGATAATATGTGGTAAGTAGGTCGATCAAATGTCCACGAGTGGATAGGCTCCCCATTAGATATGGGTTGAGGAGGGCTTATCAGACTGATGGAGTATAATGGTTTATCCTAGTAGGCCAGTCAGGGTATATCTCGCCTACGGGCCATACAACCCTATCATGAGGGGTTAAATCATGACATGTAGTTATCCATCTAGGGAAGTTTTCAGCTATTATTATATATGTACAGTTTCACAGAAATAGGGAATATATGTATATCTACATTAAAAGTATTATGTATAGAAACCTAAAATACAGATATGTTAAGTAACATGGGAAAGGTGGTGGTTATATTATACATGATTATATAGAAGCAGATCTTCATAGTATTGTAACTCATTTGCAACACACTAGCAATAACATATTTTGCCTTACTGAGCGTCGTCTCATCCCATTACTTAACATTTTTCTGGTGATCCGAGTAGGCGAGCAGATTAGGCTCGCAGATAGAGGGGCTTCAGTACTGCCTTATTAGTAGAGTGAGTATTTTTTAGAGTGTTTATGTATAACCCTAGCCCTTTTGAGGGTATATTGGGAAACAATCATATATGTATATTTTGAGGAACATTTTAGCACTATGATATTGTATATTTTCTTGATTGTGTTTATATGAATTATGTAAGAACCCAAACTATGATATGTGGATATTAAATATTCGAAAAAGGGTAAAGTGGTAATTTGGGCAAGCTTCGTCGATGAAGCCAGAGTTCGTCAATGAAGTCCCTTTTGTTCTCGGCGATGAAATGTAGTGTCTCATCAACGAGGAGATCTCGAGGGATTTTGGAAAATTCGGAACCTCGGGCTCATCGACGAGGCCACCGCCTCGTCAACAAAGGTAATGGCGGACTCTTTGACAAGGATGTCAATTCGTCGATGAGGGCATCCGAGTCAAAGGGCTATAAATATCCAAATGAGTTGCTTCCAAGCTAAGTTAGCTAAATATCTTCTCTCTCTCTCTCTCTCTCTCTCTCTCTCTCTCTCTCTCTCTCTCTCTCTCTCTCTCTCTCTTTCTTTGCCTTTTGTTGCCTAATTCATAAATTTGACGTTACTACGAGGATCTGGAAAGGATTCTTTACGTTTCTAGTGGATTGGAATCTCGTTTCGAGTAGTTTTGGGTTTCGGGCCAAAATAGAGGTAAGACTCGATTTTCTTTTCTGATTCGAAATATGTATAGTAGTATGAGTTGTAAGCTTATATCGTACTATGACTTATAGGTTTCGGAGTCTCGGTTCATAGTTTTGGGGACCGTAGAGTTCGTAGTTGGATTTTGTGTTAATGTAGGGGGATTCAGTTTATATCAGTTACTTTTTAAAATCGGGATCTATAAGCTTGTAGGCTACGATCGTATGTATGTTTTGACGGCTTATTTGGGAAAATTTATTGGGTAAAATACGGAATTTTCGGGTTATAGTTTTTGAAAAAATTTGGGGATTTCGGGTATCATCTCTGCTTTATTTGGAAAACCATTTGCTTTATTTAAACTGTATTATTGAAATGACTGTTATCCATATTTGTATAAAACTACATGTTTGAATTGGAAAATGATATGATTTGTCATAAACTAAATAAGTGTGGAATGTATGGTTGTATGTAATTGTTCCAGTTAATTGTAAAACAGCTAGTGGTGGCTAATTACCATACGCTGATATGTATAGGAGTGTGAGCTCCAAAATGATTCCAGGTTTTGTGAAATCAGCTAGTGGCGGCTAAATACCGTACGCTGAAACAACTATGTGGCGGCTAATTACCATACGCTATGCTATGTATCGGTTCATTATCTTGGGCGAAAGTGTCCGGCTCTATATCCAAGGGTGTGAAATATCACCAGTGTGTTCTGGCTGGTCACCGATTAGTGTGAGCTACACCGTATTGGCAACGTAATTGCTATGAAGTTTCAAGTTTCATACAGTAGTTGCATATTAGTGTGACGACACTGACCGTATGTTTGGGTGTCGTATGTACTCGAATAGATTTGTGAAAATACTGAAATTGTATAGGACTGTATGGAAATGTTTTCGAACTGTATCGTATTATATGGTGTTATGTTTTACGTAAAATAACATACACTGATATAACTTATTTTCTTCTTTACTGAGAGTGTCTCACCCCGAATGTATATACAAATGTTTTCAAGTCCTTTGAGTAGCCAAAACTAGCATCGTAGCATCCGGAAGCGGGGGTGTCGTTTAGCTACAGTTAGTGCCTGAGTAGGTACGAGTTTTGTAACCGGGTTGTCGTGATGGTTTTTGTAGACACCCGAAGTATGTATTATAATTATGGAATTGTGTATCTTAGTGTTGTATGGGTTTGTATTTCCTAGCGTTGTATAAACTCTGGTATGGTATGTTATATGGATAGAAGAAACATTTTCTGCTGCATATTTGATGAGTATAGATGTATGTGTGTATGTGTATAGGACATCTGTATACCTCATGGGGTTGGACCCTCTTATGGTATCGTATCATATATGTTTTAATTAAAACAGAGGCAGGTTAGGTTACTATTTTCACACCTGGGACCCACTTGTAGGTTCGGGGCGTGATAGCTTGGTATCAGAGCTAACCAAGTTGTTAGGTCTTGTAGATTTAGTCAGGTGTATTTATGTGTATATACCAGAGTATCGGATGTAGGAAATGGGTAGTATAGATCGAGGATTGTGTTGCTGCTAGACGAGGACTCATTGGTGGTGTTCAATGTCCTTCCTGGAATGACGATTTCAGAAAGATCACGGCAAACAATTGATGGATTTGTGTCAGTGTGACAGGACAGTCCTTAACCCGTGGGATTGGTAGTTAACATGATTACGAGATTGATTGTGTTAACTGTGTACGATATAGGAATTTTAACCGATTCCTATTTTATTTTCAAAATGGAGCCCAAGGATAATAACTTGGAAAGCGGTTCCGAGGGAACTGCGAGTGATGAGACTTGTGCCTCGTGGGTTGACGAGGCAAGTTATGCGAGAGATCGGGCGTAGCGTTAGGAGACATGAGAGCTCTCCTACCGATGCAGAGTGTACCATCGAGAGGTTTACACGTATGCATCCTCTGAAATTTTCAGGAGGACCTGATCTGATTATAGCAGAGGACTGGGTTGCGAAGACTGAGAGGATTTTGGAAGTCCTCCACTGCACAGATGAGAAGAGAGTCCTTTTTGCTACTTTCCAGTTGTCTGGAGTGGCCGAGCATTGGTGGACTGTGGTGTATTTGCTTGAGAAGCAGAGAGCTGGTCCATCGGGTATGACGTGGGGCTGCTTCAAGAATGTATTCTTCGAGAGATACTTTTCCACTCATGATGTGAAGGTCGATGAGTTCTTGGGCCTGATGCAGGGAACTATGACAGTGCAGACGCCTCCAGATATGTCGAGTTATCTTGTTTTGTGCCATATTTGGTTCCAAAGGAGCACAAGAAGGCTCGAAGGTTTGAGAGGGGTCTGAGGAAAGACATCCGCTGTCTTGTGGGGATGCTATAGATCTGTGAGTTCTCTATTTTGGTTGGTAAAACCACCATAGCTGAGACCGGCCTTCAGGGAGATGAGGTGGTGCAGGATCAGGGGAAGAAGTCGGTCTCTTCTGGTTCTCAGACTGGTCCTAGACAGGGACAGTGGAAGAAGAAGAAGAACTATAATTCAGGTTATTGGTAGAACACCGAGCGGCAAAGTTATTAGGGGGATCCATCCTCCACACCGTCCGCTAAGTGTCGTAAATGGCACGATGGTGAATGTCAGCCATTCTGGGGTAACTGCTACAATTGTGGCAAATTGGGCCACCTGTCTCAGAGTTGTCAGGCACCGAGGAGAGATACGCCTGCATAGAACCAGAACCATGGAAGTAATCAGATGCATAGGGGGAACTACCGGGCAACCACGGCTCCTGCGAAAGTATTTTCACTTACTCCAGCAGATGCGGAACACGCTTGGAATATGGTGACAGGTACCATGTTATTGCTGTCGAATAGAGCTATTGTTTTATTTGATTTGAGAGCAACCCATTCGTTTTTATCTGCTAGTTTTGTGAGGTTGTGTGGGGTTGAAACCCTAGCTATGGATAAGAGATTGTTTGTGGCTACGCCGACTGGGAGTGTAATGAGCTGTAGTAAGATGTTAGGAAACTGCCTAGTTGTAATTCAGGGGAAACTACTACTAGCGAATCTTGTAGTGTACAACATGTCTAGTTTTGATGTCATATTGGGATGGATTGGCTATTCTCCAGCTTTGCGGTGATTGATTGTTGTAGGAAGGTAGTAGTGTTCAGACTTCCTGGGGAGCAGCAGTATGAGTTTGTAGGATCGTGTATGCATTAGACGCCACAGGTTCTATCAACATTACAGGTGAGGAGGCTACTCTTCGAAGGATGTCAGGGGTACCTAACTTGTGTGAAGGAATCGCCACAGGAGGAGTTGAGGCTCGAGGATATTCCAGTGGTTAACGAGTTTCTAAATATGTTTCCTGAAGATTTACTCGGCTCACCTCCGGATCGTGAGGTGGAGTTTGTGATAGAGTTTCTTCCTGGCAAGGCATCGATCTCTAAACCTCCCTAACGAATGGCTCCAGAAAAACTTTGAGAGTTAAAGGAGCAGTTGTAGGGACTACTGGACCAGGGTTTTATCTAACCTAGTGTATCTCCCTGGGGAGCTTCAATATTATTTGTGAAGAAAAAGGACGGATCGATGCGTATGTGCATTGATTACCTTGAGATTAACAAGGTAACTATGAAGAACCATTACCCGTTGCCTCATATTGATGATCTCTTTGACCAGTTGCAGGGAACGCAGGTCTTTTCGAAGATTGACCTATGGTCAAGATATCATTAGGTGAGAGTTAGATCTGAGGATGTAGAGAAGACTGCTTTTCAAACTAGATATGGCCACTATGAGTTCTTGGTTATGCTGTTTGGTTTAACCAATGTTCTAGCAGTGTTCATGGATCTTATAAACAGGGTTTTCCATGAGTACCTAGATCAGTTTGTAGTGGTGTTTATCGATGACATTCTAGTATACTCGAGGACTTCAGAAGAGCATGAAAACCATCTGAGGTTGGTACTACAGATTCTGCGAGAGAGGAAATTGTATGCTAAGCTGAAGAAGTGTGAGTTCTAGTTGAATTAGGTCGCGTTCTTAGACCTTGTGGTGTCTAAGGGTGGTATCTCAGTTGATCCTAGAAAAATTGAAGTTGTGGTTGACTGGATGAGACTGAAGAGTGTGCAGGAGGTTCAGAGTTTTCTAGGACTGGCGGGCTACTATCGCCGGTTCGTAGAGGGTTTCTCTTAATTATCTGGACCTCTGACATAATTGACCAGGAAGGGGGTGAAGTTTTACTGGACTAGTGATTGTGAGCGGTGCTTTCTTGAGTTGAAGCACTGGTTGGTTACTGCTCCAAAATTAACCATTCCTTCGGGGGATGACAGTTTTGTGATCTATAGCGATGCTTCCTTGAAGGGTTTAGGATGTGTGCTTATGCAACACGGTAAGGTAGTAGCTTATGCTTCTCGAAAACTTAAGGAGTATGAGAAGAATTACCTTACACATGATCTGGAATTGGCCGTTGTAGTTTATGCACTGAAGATCTGGCGACACAACATGTACGGTGTTCAATGTGAGATTTTCACTAACCACAAAAGCCTCAGGTACTTTTTCACATAGAAGGAGCTGAATATGGGGCAGAGGCTGTGACTAGAGTTGATTAAGGACTACGATTGCACAATCAGTTATCACCCGAAGAAGGTTAATGTGGTAGTAGATGTGTTGAGTCGAAAGTCAAAGCATGCAGCAGTATCTGCAGTTGTAGCTCAGCATCATGTTAGACAGCATCTGGAAAGCCTTGGCGTAGATTTGGTGTCTGGTGATCATCAGGCTTTCATTACTAGCTTGGTAATCCAGCCAATTTTTTTTTAGCGTACAAAAGCCACACAGGCTAATGATGCGGAGTTAGCTGAGATTGTGGAGTAAGTGCAGCAGGGGTTGGCTGCAGATTTTAACATCTTTGACGGAGATGTGTTGAGGTTTGGGACTAGGCCATGTATTCCAAACGATGATGAGATCAAAAGGACGATTCTAGAGGAAGCATATCGTTCTTTGTATATGGTACATCCGGGTAGTATAAAGATGTATTAGGATTTGCACGAGTCCTTCTGGTGGAGTGGTATGGGGAAGGATATTGCTCGATTCATGGAGCAGTGTCTAATGTGTCAGCAGGTGAAAGTTAAGCATCAGAGGCCGGCGGGGCCATTGCAGCCTTTGCCTATTTCGGTGTGGAAATGGGAGCACATTTCCATGGACTTTGTTACCGGATTACCACCAGCACTTCACGGGCATAATGCTATCTAGGTAATCATGGACAAGTTGACGAAATTTGCTCACTTTGTACCGATGAAGGTTAGCTACCCTTTGATTAGGCTAGCGGACTTGTACGTGCATGAAATAGTAAGAATGCATGGGGTACCGATGTCCATTGTTTCAAATCAAGACCCGAGGTTTGCGTCTCGATTCTGGAAGAGCTTGCAGGAACCACTAGGGATGAAGCTTACTTTTAGTACAACGTTCCACCCCCAGACTGATGGACAGTCGGAGAGGACAATACGAATCTTGGAGGATATGTTACGGGCTTGCGTATTAAACTTTGGTTGTACTTGGATTCCATTTCTACTACTAGTGGAGTTTGCCTATAACAATAGCTTCCAAGCAAGTATCGGGATGGCACCGTTCGAGGCTTTGTATGGTCGGTGGTATCGATTTCCTCTGTATTGGTATGAGGTTGTTGAACGTCAGGTGTTAGGACCTAAACTTGTATAGCAGACGTCTGAGAAGGTGGGTTTGATCCGAGAAAGGATTAAATTGGCTCAGAGTTAGCAGAAAAGTTACGTAGATGTTCGCTGCCGTGAGTTAGAGTTCGAGGTGGGGGGTAAAGTATTTCTGAGAATCGCTCCGATGAAAGGAGTGATAAGATTTGGGAAGAATGGCAAGTTGAGCCTGAGGTTTATCAAACCATTCGAGATTCTAGAACGAGTGGGTCCGGTGGCCTACTAGATTGCGCCACCCCCTGCACTCTCAAGGATCCATGATGTATTTCACGTATACATGTTGAGGAGGTACGTGTCAGATCCATCGCATGTTATTAGTTACAAGTCTTTGGTAATTGGGGATACTTTGGCATATGAGCAAGTACCTGTTCACATTCTGGACTGGAAGGTTTAGAAGCTGCGTACCAAGGAAATACCGTTAGTAAAGGTATTATGGTAGAATCACGTGGTTAAGGAAGCTTCTTAGGAATTGGAAAGGGAAATACACCGAAAGTATCTGTAGTTGTTATGAGTAGTAGTTGGATAGCAAAGTTGGTATGGGTATGTATGTATGTATGTATGTAGTACTTTGTTATCATATTAGTATTGTGTGGTTAGTCTCTGGGAGAATCCTGTTGTATTATGAGCTCTCGAGGCCGTGTATGTATGTAACCACGGTATTCCTTCGTCATAACTGAGGGAATGTATGTATGTATTATGACGGAGCTGCGTATAAATGGCCGCCGATTCTTCTTAGAGTATGTATGTATTTGGTAGTATGATTGAGTTCGTAATGAGAGATTGCAAATTTCGAGGATGAAATTTTTGTAAAAAGGGGAGGTTGTAAGAACCTGAAACGTAATATGTGGATTAAATATTCAAAAAGGGTAAAGTGGTAATTTGGGCAAGCTTCGTCGACAAAGCCAGAGTTCGTCAATGAAGTCTCTTTTGTTCTTTAGGACAAAATTCAGTGTCTCGTCAACGAAGGTAATGGCAGACTCATCGTCGAGGACGCCAATTTGTCGATGAGGGCGGCTGAGTCAAAGGGCTATAAATATCCAAATAAGTTGCTTCCAAGCTAAGTTAGCTAAATATCCTCTCTCTCTCTCTCTCTAGAACTTGAAGCTCTCTCTCTCTTTCTTGATTTCTTCTCCGTTTGTCACCTAATTCATAAATCCGACGTTACTGCGAGAATCAGGGAATGATTCTTTACTTTTCTAGTGGATCAGAATCCCGTTTCGAGCAGTTTCGGGTTTTTGGTCAAAATCGAGGTAAGGCTCGGTTTTCTTTTCTGATTCGAAATATGTATAGTAGTATAAGTTGTAAGCTTGTATTATACTATGGTTTATAGGTTTTGGAGTCTCGGTTTGTAGTTTTGGGGACTGTAGAGTTTATAATTGGATTTCGGGTTAAGGTAAGGGGATTCGTTTTATATTAGTTACTTTTTGAAATCGGAATCGGCAAGCTTGTAAGCTACGATTGTATGTATGTTTTGACGGCTTATTTAGGAAAATCTATCGGGTAAAATATGGAATTTTCGGGTAACAATTTTTGAAAAAATTTATGGATTTCAAGTATCATCTATGCTTTGTTTGGAAAACCGTTTGCTTTGTTTGAACTATATTGTTGAGATGATTGTTATCCATATTTGTATAAAACTATATGCTTGAATTGGAAAACGATATGATTTGTCGTAAACCAAATAAGTGTGGAATGTATGGTTGTATATAATTTTTCTAGGTATTTGTAAGACAACTAGTGGCGGCTAATTACTGCACGCTGATATGTACAGGAGTGTGAGCTCCAAAATGATTCTAGGTTTTGTGGAATCAACTAGTGGCGGCTAAATACCGTACGCTGAAACAACTATGTGGCGGCTAATTACCATACGCTATGCTATGTATCGGTTCATTATCTTGGGCGAAAGTGTCCGGCTCTATATCCGAGGGTGTGAAATATCACCAGTGTGTTCCAGC
Organism: Malania oleifera; assembly: GCF_029873635.1. Lineage (NCBI taxonomy): Eukaryota > Viridiplantae > Streptophyta > Magnoliopsida > Santalales > Ximeniaceae > Malania > Malania oleifera. The sequence continues at coordinate 79,723,578 of NC_080423.1, read as the reverse complement.
TAGTCACCGATGGGTGTGAGCTACACCGTATTGGCAACGTAATCGCTATGAAGCTTCGGGTTTCATACAGTAGTTGCATATTAGTGCGACGACACTGACTGTATGTTTGGGTATCGTATGTACTAGAATAGATTTATGAAAATACTGGAATTATATGGAAATGTTTTCGAACTATATTGTATTGTATGGTGTTATGTTTTACGTAAAATAACATAGGTACACACTGATATAACCTACTTTCTTCTTTACTAAGAGGTGTCTCACCCCGAATATATATACAAATGTTTTCAGGTCCTTTGGGTAGCCGAAACTAGCATCCTAGCATCCGAAAGCGAGGGTGTCGTTTAGCTACAGTTAGTGCCTAAGTAGGTACGCATTTTGTAACCAGATTGTCGTGATGGTTTTTGTAGACACCCAGAGTATGTATTGTAATTATGGAATTGTGTATCTTAGTGTTGTATGAGCTTGTATATCCTAGCGTTGTATAGACTCTGGTATGGTATGTTATATGGATAGACAAAATATTTTTTGCTGTGTATTTGATGAGTATGGATGTATATGTGTATGTGTATAGGGCATTCATATACCCCACGGGGTTGGACCCTCTTATTGTATCATATCATGTATGTTTTAATTGATATGGAGATAGATTATGTTACTATTTTCACACCTAGGACCCACTTGCGGGTTCGGGGCATGACAAATTTCACTTCTTGCTGCTTAGGTTGATGGTTTGGTTTAATTTAGTAGGTATTAGAGTAATATGAATTTTATAGTATAAAAAAAATCAAAACTAGAAAATAAATAGGAGGTCGTTACAGTGGCTATCACAACATCAACACGATGTCATGCACTACAGTCGGATGCAACTTTTGATTTTTTTTTTTTTTATATTTTTTTTTATCTGAATAGATGGAATTTCTATATTTTAATTTGAATTTGTATAATTTATTTGAATTTGAATTTTGAATAATTTATGAATTTTTTAGTAGTAATGGTTTAATGTTATGTATGTTAAAATGTAATTATAGATTTTTATAAAAATTAATGATTAAAAAATTATCAATTTTAAATTATTAGTAACGGTTTTAAAATCATCACCAATAATTCTCCATTTTTTAAGTATTAGTGAAGGTTTCAAAACTGTCACTAATAGTAGAGTATTAGTGACGAATATCAAAAGCGTTACTAAAACCTGATTAGTAGTGACAGTTTCAAAATCGTCACTAATAATTACCCATTTTTTAAGTTTTAGTAAAATCATCACTATTAATTAGACTTTAGTGACACTTTTGAAATTAGTCACTAATACTCTATTATTAGTGACGATTTTAAAACTTTCACTAATAGTTGGTTGTAGCACCCCGACCCTATTAGTGGGCTCGAAGTGCCACTAAACATACATACATACATACATCTCTCTGATACCATACATATACAACTCGTCCAAACAAGGAAAAAATGAGTATTCCACACTAAATTGTATAAACATGCACATCGGAAAAACATACATCTTCGAATAACACTTACCAGAGTTTCTAACTATTTTTCATTTACATCCATACATAACTGAAAACATATTATACTCTATATACAATCCCCAAAAGATAAACACTGCATAAAGTCTCACCAGCTCTGACAAGGATTGTCTACTATCTAACTCTGCCTGGCAACACACTAGGCTTGATCCCTCGGAGGACCTGAAACAATATTTGTATGCTAAGGTGAGACGCCTCTCAGTAAGACGAATCATATTATTATCAGTGTATGGTTAGCATGAGATTTCGTGTGTACAAATACTGCTAACATTTAAATACAATTTATTGGCATTTTAAAACTATTCTATAAATATGAAAATACATACTCTGGCTTAATATAGCCCTTTCTATAGTAAATATACTCATATATGCCTAGAAGATGCAACTTGGTCTGTAGGACTAGCGTCGTCACACCATCACATACACGTGCGACATGCTTCCCCTATGATGGGTTGTGTGGCTTGAAGGCTGGACTTAACAAATAGCTGGCCGACTAATGCCAAGTCAAATATAAAGTAGTACAATGGTCCCTACTCTCTCACTCTCTCTCTCTCTCTCTCTCTCTCTCTCTCTCTCTCTCTCTCTCTCTCTCTCTCTCTCTCTCTCTCTCTCTGTGACCGAAGGCTGAGTCATCCAGAATACTCCGTCAGATGGAGCCCTAGAATCACTCCTTCGGGGAGTACTTTACCCAAGCCACTAGTCGCCTTTCCCATCCATACTCTAATTGAGTAGTGTGGTTGCACCTCTACATACATATATCTACAGTACCGTGCTTAACCATGAGAACATCAAAACATGACTCTACTATCATATATGACAATTTATATCATATAAAACTGTAATCATAATTCATTTCATAAAAATATAATATAACATACTATGTACATATCTCTGTAAAATGTATCTATCAAATGCTGACTCGGTAAAAACCGGCGTATCATAAACTTGGTATTTACCCATCACATCTTATCTCTTCTCATCTCATTTCTTCTCTTCTCTTGGCATATAGTCATCATACTTCTCATCCCGACTTATAGCCGTTATAGCTCAGTATTACACAAAACTTGCTCATTTCATGCTAATTAAAAATATACTCATGCCATACAATTTTCTTCTAGTAACTCATACATAACTCAACTGCTTGAGAACATACATACTGCTGCTAAAACGGGGGTATGAATATCTCCAAGTTGTTATTTTACTAAATATAGATATATAGCTAAATATGAGAAAAATGGAGATAATCAACCCTACCGTCTTTGGTTGATTATTAAAATAGTCTATGGTTTGAAATAACAATCTTCCAATGGTAAAAACATTTAGAAAGAAAAATACTATATTTTAAAAATATCATACTTAAATTTAAATGGTTGGTTTTGAAAATATAGCCGGTTAACCGAACCCTAGGCTCGAAAACCCTAGAAAATTTGTAACTATTTATCTAAAAACCGTTTTTAACATTTCGATTCATTAAAACTTATAAACATAACTGACATAATACCCCTTACCTATTTCCTGAAAAACACCTGAGATGCTCGAAAACCGAACCCTAACTTTTTCCTGAAATCAAGAATCCACTTCACTAAATCTATAGATATTCCCTCCCTGATACTCGTGGTAACCTCCGATTGTTGAAATGGGCAACGAACGACGAAGGATTGAAAAGAGAAAGAGAGGGAGATATATTTTGATTTCTTAACCATAAAGCAATTAAAGCAATTGAAAATCTATTAATAGAGGCCTTGATCTGGTCAAATTCGTTGATGAAATGACGCCTTCGTTGACAATCCACAGAAAGTTGTTCGTCAATGAAGGAAGGACCTCGTCAACGAACCCTAAACTTAATACTTTGCAAACGTTTTGGATCTCTTTGTCTACGAAGCTCTGAATTTCGACGATAAACCTCAAAAGGGCCTTCATCAACGAGAACATGGAGTTTGTCGATGAAGCCTGTTGAAAATCCCCTTTTTCCCTTCTTATTTAATTTCTTTACCTAGTTTGGGTCTCTACACTGGCTGTGAGCAATAGTGACAATTTTAAAACCGTCACCAATAATATACTATTAGTGACGAATTTTGAATCGTCACTAATACTGTAGCTTTAGTAACAATTTTGAGTCGAGCCAATGTAGAATCTATAGTAACGATTTTAAGTTTTTAATAACGATCGTAATTTATCACTAATACTCCATTATTAGTAATGAATTTTAAAATTCGTCACTGATAAGTATTAGTAACCACAGATGTAGTGAAAAATTCTAAAACATCACTAACAATCACAAAATCGTCACTGGTTTGTGATTATTAGTGATGATTTTGTTCCATCACTAATGACCTTATTTTTTGTAATGACAACAAACTCTGTTAAGTAGCTAACAAACACTATAAAACTTGTCATATCTTTATGACATGAATCTCTAGCAAGTATCAATTTGAGGTGTCCCTATGAATAATGTGTTGTACTTATACAACTTGATTGTAGCGAAAAATAGACAAGAATGGGTTAGGTCAATTCCTTTTGGAGGGGAGAGAGTTAAGAAGTTAATTTAGATAATTAGGTGAGATTAGTAGCTTGTACGGGTGGCAAAATGAGTAAACAGGTCGGGTTCGGGCAAATCATAAACAGGTTAGGGTTAAACGGGTGCAGATTCGGGTTGATTCGTTTATTAATGAATGACTAATAGGGAAATTCAAATTCTTCTGTTCAATAAATGGATTATAAACAGGTTATCAGTTTAAAAATATAAATTATTTATTTTAAATTTTTTAAAACATCTTACATAATTAAAAAATAATAAAAGTAAAAAAGTACTCCATTTTATTTATTAAAAACATAAATGTAGAAGATTGAAGAAGCATGGAGTGTCGGCTGAAGCTGAGATGCTGAAGCCTTGAACAAGAAACAGCAATGAGAGGTGGACCAATGATAAGCTCGGGCGGACATACACCTTCAGAAGATATGTCGGCGACGCAATCTGTACCCGAGACCGGGCAATGGCGTGGATGAGCGCTGACGCACATTGGACCGACCCTCATGCGGGACTCACTGTGCCGCTGCGATTCCGACACGTGGACAATGCAGAGCCACCCTCTCTCTCTCTCTCTCCTCAACCGCCTATAAATGGAGGTCATCGTCTTCCTCAAATAACTAGTTGTGTGTTTTGGTCGTTTGAGCTGCAGAAATCTTTTACATATCCATTTCTCGTTTGATCTCACTCGATCTCTTAAGATGTCGTGCTGTGGAGGAAACGGTGGCTGTGGCTCCGGCTGCAAGTGTGGCAGCGGCTGCACAGGGTAAATTTCCCTGCTTAATTAATTTTGGTTTTGTTCTAGCGGATAACTTCTTTCTTTTAAATTTTTTTGTTTTGTTTTATTTTCTTGTCTGATGGAGGAGAGGAGAATATCCTCGTGTTTTCGAATTTTTTGCCTCTTCTTGTTTATTAGATTATTATTATTATTATTATTATTATTATTATTATTATTATTATTATTATTATATGTTTTCCACTTTTCTGCGACCAACGGAGGATTAATCTCTGTTTGTTTCGATGGAAAATATCTTTAGGAAAATTCTTGGTCCGATCGTTTCAGCCTTTTTCGTAAAGTTTGGGAAATGTTTTGGCGTGTGGTTATCCCCCCCCACCAAAAGAAAAGGAAAAAGGAAAATCGCCATCTCCTAAAGCAGTTTCGAGAAGAAAAATAGTTTCTATATTTCCGTTCTTGTAGTTCAACTTTCTGAAAACAGACATGCTTTGCCATAAGAAGTTTCAAGCTTGAAAATTTTTTTTTTTTTTCTCCTTTTTCCTTTCTTTTGTTTTTTTTATGTGATTTTTTAATTTAATTTTTGCCTGTTGAATTGAGTACGATCTGCCTACTTTAATTCGGGGTCCTGGCGTAGTAGTTAGATTTGTGGTTCATATGTATTTGTTGGGCTCTCAATTTTCTGGGCACCCCAGAGAGTAATTTCTTACCTACGACTTTAAATTTTCTGTGAATTTAAATATAATATCTGAAATTATTTGATAATGATGATGCAGGTGTGGGATGTACCCTGACCTGAGCTACACGGAGACCACCACCACCGAGACACTGATCGTCGGCGTCGCACCCACCGGGAAGGCGTATGTAGCCCATTCTCCTGAAATGAATTATGCCGTTAACAGCAATTATTAATTAATAGTCATAATAATTGTAAAATCACATGCAGTTTTATCTTCTATACTTGACTAATTAAAGCAAATAATGATGATAATAATGATAAATTTGCAGTTACTTTGGAGGATCTGAGATGGGGGTGGGAGCGGAGAATGGAGGATGCAAATGCGGAGACAATTGCACCTGCGACCCCTGCACCTGCAAATGAGAGCAGCAGTAGTAGAAAAAGCGGAGGCGGCCTTCCATGAAGACGAAGAAAAAAAAGAAGAATAATAATTTGAAGTAAATAATAGTGGTAGTAGTATGATGATGTCTGAGCTTGTGGGCTAATCCAAGCTGTAGCTGTTGTAGGATTAGAAGAATAAGGCAGTTCATGGGGTTTGGGTTTGACCTTCGTGGGGTGCTTTTGGTGTTTGTTTGTTCTCTTTTCTCTTTCTACAAAAAGGCAGTGTATGCTGGGAGAAAGTCTCTGCTATGAAATATGAATTATGTATAATGGGTTTGTGTTCTTGGAACAGAGTTTGAGTTTTTATTAATGGATGACTGGAAACTTCCTTCTGTTTCAGTTCAGATTTGAAACTGTTGGTGAAGGAGATTTGGTGCAGGTGCCTATTCAATTTGAGTTGGCAGAGTGATACTTGAGCTTGCTACTAATTCGAAAATATTGAGTTTAAAATTCAGCTCGAATTCAATCCATTACAGAATTATTAAATCAGAGTTTGATTGAATAATTAGATAATTGTTAAATCAAAGATAATCTTTTGCTTTAGATTTGACTCCAAATTTTATTTAATGACATTTTCTCAAATTTTAATTGCAAAATTGATTTTGTAATTGTAGTTGTAACTTTAATGAAGAATCATACTGTTATAATGAGAATGGAGAGAATAATGTTTTTGTAAATTTATGATATAATTTTATCGTTCAATCTTTTTTTTTTTTTAATCAAAATTGATGTTTCATATGTTACTAACAGGGTGTTAAAAAGGAAAATGGTAGAACTTTACAAGAATAGTTCATATGAAAAATTGTTATGAAAATCATAAGAGATTTATGGCTATCACCCTTTCGTTTTTCACCCCAATAAATACTTTACTATCTTTATTATCCTATAAAAGGGCATCCTCTGTTAAGGGAAAGGGGAGGAATCTAACAAACACAAATACACCAACACACAGAACACAAATCAAATTACGTGGTTTGGCAAAACTCGGCCTACATTCATGGGAGAGAGAAACTCACACAATATGATCAATAAGGAAAAATACAGTGGAGGAGGAGAACATACTCTCATTCAACTCTAGCTCAAACCACTCTACCTCACACACACAGCACATAGCAATCTCTATTCTTCTCTCTATATATTTTCTTTTGTACACACACACAATGCTTTACAAAGCATTGCACATATAAATATATGAGAGAGAGGAGCATTGAGATGGAGCAGCACAGAAAACAGAATGCATGCTCCACGAGCTGTGCCTTCCCAAGAACAATAAATGCACCCACATGAGTTCAACAAATCACCCCCTCCAAACATGTGGTGGTAACCAAGTGTCTACTATTATGATGCTGCAACACTATGACCTCACCCTAGACCCAAGGCGTCTACACTCCCTCGAGAGAGTGCCCGCACCCCCTTGCTGAGGTGCATATGCAGGGATCAACTTCTGGATGATTTTAGTATATCTAGGAGACCCACTGAATCTGAGCATAACTCTAATTTTTCTCTAGTCACTGTCTTTGTCAACATATCTACTAGGTTTTGACTGCCAAGGATTTTCTCAACTACTAATACCCCTTCGTCTAAAAGAGATGTGATGAAGTGATAGCGGAGTCCAATGTGCTTGGTCTTTGAGAGGAATGTTGAATTCTTCGTTAGGTGTATAGCACTCTGACTGTCGCTACACAAAACACTCTTCATCTACTTGAAACCTAACTTTGCCAACAAACCTTGTAACCAGATCATCTCTTTGCTTGCTTCTGTCATGACCACATACTTTGCCTCTGTAGTGAATAAAGCAACTATTTTCAGTATCTGTGATACCCAACTAATGGCAGTAGCACCAACTATGAAAATATATCCAATAGTGCTTCTTCTATGATCTATTTCGCCAGCAAAGTCTGCATCTATGTATCCCTGCAATGTCAGATCACTTTTACCAAAGCATAAACATTTGTTAATTGTACCTCTATGTTACTGTAAAGTCCATTTTACCGCTTCCAAATGAATTTTTCCTAGATTCGACATAAATATGTTGACGGTTCCCACTGCATGACTGAGATTCAGTCTCATGCAAACCATGGCGTACATTAAGCTTCCTACAGCTGAAGCATATGAAATTTTTTCCATTTCTTTTTTCTCTTCTTCTGACTCTGGAGACTGAGTCTTTGACAACTTGAAATGACCTGCTAATGGTGTGCTAACTGCCTTAGCATCACACATGTCAAACATTTTGAGAATCCACCTAATGTACTCAACTTGAGACAACTGCAAGGTTCCCTCCTTTCTGTCTCTAGTGATCCTCACCCCAAGCATATGGTTTTCTAAACCCAAGTCTTTCATTTCAAATTTAGTCGACAACTACCTTTTCAATTTTCTAATCTCGTCCATGTCTGATCCTGCAATTAGCATATCATCAATATAAAGCAAAAGAATTATGTAACTTAATTTATACCTCTTGAAATAGCAACAATGATCAGTGTTGCATTTGTGGTAGTCATTCTTTTGCATGAAGCCGTCAAATTTCTTATACCACTGCCTTGGAGCCTATTTCAAACCATAGAGACTCTTATTCAACTTGAAAACAAGTTTTTCTTTGCTTTTCTCTGCAAAACCTTCATCTTGGTGCATGTATATCTCCTCCTCTAGATCACCATGCATGAAAGCAATTTTTACATCTAACTGCTCGAGGTGTAAATTCTCTGCTGCAACAATGTTCAAAACTGTCCCAATGGTTGTGTGTTTCACAACTGGTGAGAAGATTTCTGAGTAGTCAATACCTTCTATTTTTAGGAAACCTCGGACCATGAGTCTTGCTTTGTATCTTCTCGAATCATTATGCTCTTCTTTTATGTGATACACCCATTTGTTTTGAAGAGCTTCTTTTCCCTTGGGTAGTCTAGCTAGCTCCCAAGTCCTATTGTCGGTGAGGGATTTCATCTCATCTTTCATGGCAAGTTCCCACTTGCAAGCCTCATCCACCTGACATGCTTCATCATGTCACTCTGGTTCACCTGCATCAATTAATAACAAATAATCCAAATATCTTTTATTTGGTACATGCGGCCGAGAAGACCTCCTCAGAGTCGAAGTAGGAGTCAGAGTTGGAGTTTAGGGTGCTTCAAAGCACTCCTCTGTGATAGATTCCTCTGACTGGGAATTATCAATAATCTGTTGTGCCACGTTGCTGTTAGTATAATCATCTAACTCTACATTATCAGGGTTATATAGTGCGGGATTACTTGATGATGTCACGTATTTGTACATAAACTTTTCATTGAAAACAACATCTCAACTTCTGATTATTTTCTTGTTTTGATCATCCCAGATGCGATAACCAAACTCATCTTCACCACATCCAAAAAGTGCGCACTTTTTAGATTTTGGATCAAGCTTGCTCCTAGCTTGAACACTTATATGTACATAAGCAACACAACTGAAAACTTTTAAATATGAAAGTTTTACCTCCTTTATGCTCCATACATCCTCTAGTAATTGGAACTACAATGGTACTAATGGACTTCAGTTGATTAGATAAGCAGCTGTGTTGATTGCTTCTACCCAAAACTGCTTTGGTAAACCTTCTTGTCATCGCATACTTCTAGCTCTCTCAGTCAAGGTTCTGTTCATTCGTTTTGCTACGCCATTGTGTTGAGGTGTACCTAGCATGGTTCTTTCAAGTTTGTTCCCATGCTCGTAGAAAAACCTTTTGAATTCTCTATTTTCATATTCACCACCATTGTCTTATCTCAGATTTTTTTTATTTTTAAGCCTGTTTCATTTTCCACCTTGACCTTCCATTTCCTGAAAACATTATACACTTCAGATTTATGTCTTAAGAAATAAACCCATACCTTCCTGGAATAGTCGTCAATAAAGGTGACAAAATAGGATTTCTCGTCAATGGATGAAGCTAAGCTCAGTCCCTAAACATCAGTGTACACCAGCTCTAATTTTTCTTTCTTTGGAGTTCTGACGAATATCTAAAAGCTGACTCTTTTCTGTTTGCCGAGGATGCAGCTTTCACATTGGTCAATATTAGCTGACTGGAAACATGGTATCTTTACCTTTGAGTTCATGATTTTCAAACCTTTCTCACTCATGTGATTGAGTCTATGGTGCCATAGGTTTGAATTGTCATTCCCTATAGCAACTGAAATTGACATGCAAGCATCTGAGGTCATATAAAGAGTACCAATTTTATTACCGTGCAAACATGTCATTGTGCCTTTGGAAATTTTCCAACTATCACCACAAAAGGTTGTAGTGTAGCCTTCACTTGCAAGTTGTCAAACAAATATTAAATTTTTCTTGAGATCAAGGATATATCTGACATCAGTCAAACTCCAGGTGGTACCTGTCAAATTTATTTTTGCTTCTCATTTTCCTGCAATTTCACAAGGTTTGTCATTACCAAGATAAACATTTCCAAGATTACCGGGTACATACCTGTTAAGCATTTCTTTGTTGCATGTTGCGTGAAACGAGGCTCCAGAGTCTAATACCCAAGACTCTCCCTTTCTTTCCAAATAGCATAACAGTGTATCTCCTTCTCCTGAAGAAGAGGCGACATTTGTTTCGGTCTTATTTTATGGTTTCTTCTTCTGGGATCAACATTGATTTTTGTAGTGGCCAATCTTGCCACAATTCCAACACTCGATCTACTTTATGTTCTGAGTGTTGTTGGAATTTCCTAGAGCTCTTGATTTGGACCGTCTGCTTTTTGATCTTCCACGGTTTTGATTCCTATTTTGATTTTTGCCCCTGGTCTATTTCTCACCTTGTGTGACCAAGGCACGCCCTTGGAGGTTAATAATTGGCTTTCGCAGGGTGTCAGTATCCTGTAGTGAAGCCATCACTTCTTCCAAATTCAAGGTTTCCTTACCAACAAGTAATGCTGTGACAAGACTATCATAAGAAGGCGGTAACGATGTCAAGAGAAGAAGTGTTTTATCTTCTTCTTCAACTTTTACACCAAGACTCATTAACTAGGTCATGATCTTGTTGTAATCATTTATGTGGTTAATAATATTTACCCCTTCTTCCATTTTTAGCTGATAGAGTTTCTTCTTCAAAAATAGCTTGTTTGTTAGAGATTTTGACATGTATCTCTATTCTAATTTATTCCATAGCTCAACGGGTGATGATTCATCTAAAGTAGAATATTTAACTTCATTTGACAAGCATACACGAATAGTACTAACCGTTTTCATTTCTATCTCTGCCCAATCATCATCATTGATATTTTCTGGCTTCTTCCTTATTAGTGGCTTGATCAAGTCATGCTGAATCAAGATATCCTTGATTGTACTCTGCCATAAACTGAAATTGTTCTGACCGTCAAATTTCTTCACGTCGAACTTGGATAAATTGTCATCCATTTATAAAATAGCAACTTAGAGGCTGATTTTGGAAAAATCGTCTACACTAATGCGTCCGAAATGACCAAAATAGTTAGGAATAGGTCTGACCCGATATATATGGGCCCCACTGATGACGTGGCAGGTGGGTTCCACTCGTGACGTGGACAAAAATTGGAATCTCGGGGGCTTGTCATCAAGTGTTTCTACAATCTTTACTTTTTTAATGCAATGAGAACTCCAAAGCAATTATTTTGTGTAAAAAAAAAAAAGGTAAGATGTGACCCTTTTTTTATTTAAAGAAAAAAAAAAACACCTTTGTTGTTAATAATAATAAAAAATTCTCCTTGACTTGCTGGGGAAGATTGGAGTTGTCTTCTTCTTGCTCCGTCTCTTTACAGAGACACTCTGCTCCACCTCCTTCACCAAAAAAAAATTTTGATCTTCACACACAGACAACCAGATGTTGCAACTCAAGGGGCTAGAAGATCAGAGGAGATTAATGGCGATGCGTAAAAAGAAATTCCCTTTATGCCTTTGCGATGTGGTTTGCGGTTGTAGCTCCAACTTTGACGTCATCAAACCCGAACCGGAAGGTAAACACAAATCATGCTCCTCACCCTTTCTAGCTCTGATACCAGTTGTTAAGGGAAACGAGAGGAATCTAGCAAACACAAATACACCAACACACAGAGCATAAATCAAATTATGTTGTTCGGCCAAACTCGACCTACATCCATGGGAGAGAGGGAGTCACACTATATGATCAATAAGGAAAAATACAGTGGAGGAACACACTCTCACTCAATTCTAGATTAAACCACTCTACCTCACGCACATAGCACACATCAATCTCTATTCTTCTCTTTGTATATTTTCTTTTGCACACACACACACACACTGCTTTACAAAGCATCGCACATATAAATATATGAGAGAGAGGAGCATTGAGATGGAGTAGCATTGAAAACAAAATACATGCTCGAGGCTGGGCATGCTCCACGAGCTGTGCCTTCTCTAGCAACAATAAATGCACCCACATGGGTGGGTCAACACCTTATTCCTCTTATTTGAAATGCACAAATTGCATTCTTATATACATATTTGCATATTTGTATGTTTGAAGTAAGTATACATATAAGAAGAAGAGGAGAGACAAAGAGAAGAGAGATATCTTATACAAGGCTGGAGATATTTTTGTATAAGGCATGTTTGAAATTAATTTATAATTCTTCTTGAGATAGTTAAGTTTTTAATCCCATCTGCCAATGGAGTAGGTATAGTCAAACCATGTAAATTTCTTTCCTAGATCATCTTGTAATTCCTCTCGAGATAGTTAAGTGCTTTTTATCTCATTCGCCCGTAGAGTAGGTATAGTTGAACCACGTAAATTTCTTTCTCATCTCTATTAATTTTCCTCCATCTTTTATAATACGTTATGAGCATGAGACTCTAACTATCAGAGATATTTCTTTCAATCATATTTAATTTATTTCTTGTAAGTTTTACTCTACAAGAACATAATATTTTTTAGAAGAGAATATGGCTTTTAAAGTTTAAAGACTACATGTATCGACTCGAAAATTCTACTGCTTTGATTCCATAACTACATCGACCCGAATCCAAAATGGGGTATCGGGTACACCTGCCTATATCCCCAATAAAAACATGTAGCAAAAATACATCAAACCTCAAAAATTATACCAGAGTTCTAATCTCATCATAGTTTCACAAGTATTTCCAAACGATCATATTACATCCCAAATAAACAAAACATATCTATACTCACATATATATATACATGCCAGTGTCTCATATGTACTTACTTTAAACAATTCTATTTAGTCATGCACTAGAGCTCTCTAGGTTTGGTTCCTTGGATTTCCTGAAATATTAAAATTATAGGAGTGAGACACTTCTCAGTAAGACGTAATAAATTATTATCAATGTGTGGCAACATGAGTTCTAGTGTGGCATAAACACATCTTTTAAATAATTAACTTTAACTGATAAATCATGTAAATCTTTACTCACACCTATATATTTGAAAACACATACTTTTCCCTCAAAACATGCTTTTTCGTAATATATATATATATATATATATATGTATACACATAAAGGAATTTCCCTGAACGGACAATCATATAACATCATGCAATAACCCCACATAATCGGGTTGTGCAACCCAAAGGTGGGACTTAGCATTGGATGACCTACCATGCTAAGTCAAACATAATGCGTCTGTAAGTACGATTGACCACCCAATCTGGTCTGGACTCTAGGAGGGTACTCTACTCTTCTTTGGCCCAATCAACTATCCAATCACCAACACTTTCTGAATAGTGTGGTAGCATTGACTATATCATATTACCTATAGTACCATGGTTTGAACATAATTGGTCCATTGGGATTCTTATACCATATAATACTGTTTATACATAATAAAACAATTACATGATCTCATTTTATAAAACCTGTCATAACTTAAATCCATGTAAATCCTATCATAATCATAAATCCGTTTAAAACCATCATATCATAAATCTATATAATTCCTATCATATCATAATTTTGTATGAATCCTTTTATATCATGAATTTGTCCAAATCCAGTCTTATCATAAATCTGTAAAAAACTGTCATTTCATGATTTCACAATATTTATAACATTTCCTTAAATCAGTATAAAATCATACTTTGTTGTGTATTATCATAAAATATTCTAACAAGCTTATTTATGCAATAAAAATAATCATACTCATGCCACACAATTTGAGTGATAAATCATAATATAATGACTACCTGGAAAAATATATTTTTATTGACATAAACTTATAATCATCTATAGGATTTACCTAAACTTAAAATACCTGGTTTTACCCAAAAACATACATACATACATACATAAATACATATATATATATATATATATATATATATAAAATATCAAATTACCATTTTCATATGCTTGATTATTCAGAAAAATCATATATAATAATTCTGTAATCACATACTTCATTTTAATCAGTTAACTTTTCAAAAATAATTGACATAATCTATTCCCCTTACCTTATCCTTAGAGTGGTCTCTATGATCCCTACACGATGAATCCACTTAGGTTAATAAGTTGAGGATTGAAGCTAGGACCTAGAAATGGTGTTCATTCCTCAATTTGGCTATGTTTTTAGGGAGAAATTGAAATAGAGAGAGAGAGAGAGAGAGAGAGAGAGAGAGAGAGAGAGAGAGAGAGAGAGAGAGAGAGAGAGAGAGAGAGAGAGAGAGAGAGAGATAGAGAAATTTATAAAAAAAAAAATGGAAAGAGGAAACCGTCGACGGTTTTTTCTTTAACCAAACCGTTTTACCTTTATTGGCCTTTGGTAACTCAAAACCGTCAACGATTTTTCTGGGCTCCCCCAAACCGTCGACGGTTTGGTCTGCACCAAACCAATTTCCCCTTATTATTATTATTATTATTATTATTATTATTATTATTATTATTATTATTATTATTATTATTATAGGTCTCTACATCCTCCCCTCCTTATAATAATTTCGTCCTTGTAATTTATTAACTAGCACTTATACCGACATTTAGAAATCACTAAAATGCTTACCCGACTCTAGAAAGAGCCGGCGGCCACCCACGTAGCAGCCCTGTCTCAAATTTATTAATAACCCTCACTTATGGCCAATGAATACGATGGTTACATATATAGGCTCTGGTAGATTACAAATAGTCAAATCGAAATTCTCCCCAAAACCACTTAAGACTTAAAACCAAAACAAAAAGATTATTACTAGACAAAGTAACTATACAACCCAAAATAAAAAAATATTTACCTGAATCATCACATTTATCTAATTAATACTGGGCCCCGTAAATAAGTATGGGTATCTCTAGCGTATTTCTTCCTCTAATTCTCATGCAACTTCCTCAACTGCGTGATTATGTTAGAGTACCTTCACAAACGGGATCTTTTTGGTGCGTCTGGTCCAGAATCTGAACTGGGATTTCATCATAGGATAAAGTATCCCTAAGCACCAGTGACTCATAACTTATTACATGCGACAGATCTAGGACGTACTTTTCAACATAGACACATGAAACACGTTATAGATCCTGGACAATGTCAGGGGTAACGCTATCCTGTAGGCAACCGAATCGATTCTTTCCAATATCTCGAATGACCCAATATACCTAGGGCTTAGCTTACCCTTCTTCCCAAATCTCATAACTCCCTTCATTGGTGCAATTCTCAAAAATACATTATCCCCTGCACCAATCTCTAGCTCTCGTCGGTGAGTATTAGCATAACTTTCCTGTCGACTTTGAGCTGTTTTAATTCTTTTTTGGATGAGTTTGATTTTCTCCAAAGTTTGTTGTATAATCTTGGGCCCCAAAACCTATCTTTCAACAACTCCATCCCAATACAAAGGATATTAGCACCTCCGATCATATAACGCTTCATACAATGCCATCTTGATACTAGCCTAATAGTTGTTGTTATTAGAAAACTCCACCAGTGGCAGATACTGGATCCAACTCCCTCCAAAATCTAGCACACAAGCTCGCAACATATCTTTAAGTATCTGAATTGTTCTCTCTGACTGTCCATTAGTTTGAGGGTGAAATGTTGTGCTAAATGTCAACTGAGATCCCAAAACTCTATAAATTCTTCCAAAATTGAGATATGAACTGTAACACCCCGGACCTGCCACATGGGGCCCGGAGTGTTATGAGACCAACACGCGTCTCTAATACCATTCACACAGCGAAAATAATTAAGTAACCTCAACAAAATATACGAGAGTTCTATATCTACACATGCAAATCCATCATAATTACAACCTCATTCTTTATATTACAAAACATGAATAAAATATATCAAACATAAAAACTAAAAGCATAACCGTTCTAGTACCACACAAAACTACCCTGCCCAGGAGCTATCTAAGCTCGATCACTTGGATAACTTGAAAAGATTAAATCATCGACGGGGTGAGACAATTTATAACAATGTGTGACTAAAGTGTTTAGTATATAATTAAAATATCCATACAAACACATTCATAATCTACTAGTAGTCAAAATAACACACTCATAACCACCCCATGGTCAACATCTTTGTCATCCAATCACATGCCCATATACATAAATATTTTACTGATAATTCTTGAGAATAAGGAATTCTACCCACCCATACAAGTAGATTCGCTTTACTCTAGTCCTAACACCAAGGCACTCACCTTTCTCAGTAAGCCCTCAGGTTATGTATATAAGTAAAATAACCGAGAATAGGGAAGGTCACCCGCCCTTACAAGTGGCTTCCTTCTACTCTGGTATCCACAAATAAATACTAGAGTAGTCGCCTTTCTCAGAAAGCCCTCGAGTGGAGTAATCTACTTTATCGTAAATACTTAATTAATTAAAGTCACACGCAATCAACCATATTCGTTTCATAGAACTCCACACATATATGCACATCACAACCAATCCACACAGGATAATCATACAATCTTCAATCATATCCACACAGGGTCTACATCCACACAATATGTATTCATCCACATTGGACTCTAACACACACATCATACATGTCTACACAGGACTGGTTCACATAGGACTTTCAATTACAACATACTTGTCCACACAGGACTTACCAATCACACAAATTACACGATCCACATAGGAAAAACCAATCACACAGCATACATGTACACACAGGATTGGTCCACACTGGACTAATCAAACCACACAAGTTACAAAACAAATACCTTGTTCATGGTAAATAGGTAAACAACCTCCTCATACCACTGCTAATGTTTACCTCCCAATATAAACGGCCATATAACGACCTCCTCATACCACTGCCAACATTATATGACGGTTATACTAGGTACAATATAACGACCTCCTCATACCACTGCTAGCGCTATGCTGCAATTTACACGAACCATAACACAAGTCACTAGCAAACCAATCAAGTCAACACATCCATAGTTCTACCATAGTATACACAACATTAGTATCCACAATCAACCAGTATATTCAACCAAGTAGAAATCACAGCCAAACATATTCATAGTCTAAATGATTCATCATTCCACAATGCTCACAATTATTTAATTAACAAAGATGGTTTCAACTACACAATGTTTTCTAATATTTTATATATATATATATATATATATATATATATATATATATAGCATTTTCAATATCAGCATGGTTCAGAAAAATTATACCTAAATATGTAGAAATTATACCCAAAATTAGTCGTTTTAAAATTATTTTAAAAAAAAATATTATAATATATTTCTCCTTACTCGCTCCTCGAAATTCGGCCTAAAATCAACAAAAAAAAAAAACCCTGTATTCCAAAAATTCCAAATTCCTCAAATCTTATAAAAGTACCCATATAATACTTCCTAAGCTCCAAATACCCCAAAATAATAATAAAATCTTAAATTATTTCACTTATCTTAGTTTTGGGATGTTTCCCAAGCTTCTCAAATCGAAAATCCGCTATGTCTATATTGCAAAGAATCTTCCTAAGAGTCTCATGGTAGCTTCTGATCGTCGAACCGAGTTAAATCCAACCCGAAATCGAATAGAGAAGACAGAGGAGCCGTGCGTAGAGATATAAACAGAAGGAAAAATTAAAATCCTCGCTAAAAATATGATTTCTCCCTATTTATAAGAAACTTGCCACGTGGCTTCATCAATGAGACATTTGGAGTCATCGACGAGCTTGAGAACACCACTCGTGGTCGAGATTAGGAGCTCGTCAACAAAATTCAGGTATTTGAAACCCTCTCTCGGTAAACCCTTGTCGATGAGACAAGCATACTCAGTGACGAGGCTTAGAAGGTTGCTCTTCAACGAGAAAATCCAACCTGTCGACGAGCGCCTGCCAATTACCCCTTAAAATTTATTTTCCCGTTTCTCCTATTTTCCATTTTTCTTTTAATTATCTTTCTTACCATTTTAAATAGTCAAAATTTTTTGGGTCGTTACATTCTCCCCTCCTTAAAAGAATTTCGTCCTCGAAATTCATTAATCACCTTTTTCACAATCAATAGGTTAACTACACACATTCATAAATTTCAACCAATTCGAACATATACAGCACAAAATCATGCATAGATAAAAAAAAAAAATTAACATACATATTAACATAAACATATACCTGGGCCTTTAGTGTTACCCTCCTTAGGTGTAGCCAACATATAGACACGTGCCAGGGCACCTTTGCCTCGAGGCACCAGGTTGTTCCTCTGATTCTGATTCGGAGCCGGTGGATTATTTGGTGGTTCTCAACATTCCCAAGCTATGTGACCATATTCGACGCATCTATAGCATACAACACCCTTACTCTAACATTCTCCCTAATGCCGCTGGTTACATCTAGGGTAGTGGGGGCGTGACGAATTACCCTGTTGTCCCCGATCATTTCTTTATGACCTTTGACCCACTGCATCTTTGTCTCCCCTCCATGACCCTTGTCTGACATTAATTTGGGAACAAGGAGACACAGGCATTTTCCTTCATTCTGATGCCTTTATACCTCTGTACAAACTTGACTTTACAACAGTAGCTTTCTCCACCAACTCCGTGAAATCTTGAATCTGCAAACACACCATATGGTTGTAAATTCTCTAATTCAGGCCCCTTTCAAACCACCTAGCCTTTTAATATTCATCTAGAATCACAGAAGGTGCAAAACGAGATAGCTCTAGAAATCTAGCAGCATACTGCTGAATAGTGAGGCACCCCTAAGTCAAGTCAAAAAATTCCTCCGCCTTCGCATTTCTGGTGGTGGCAGGAAAATATTGGTCATAGAATATCTGCTTTAAGCAACCCCAAGTCATCACTATAGGTACCACTTGTTGTTCCTCCAACAGCTTCATTGCATGCCACCACCATTTAGCTTCTTCGGCCAGTTTGAAAGTGGCGAAGAGAACCTTCTGCTCCTCGGTGCAGTTAAATACCACCAATATCTTTTCCATTTCTTGCATCCACATTTCAACCTTAATCAGTACCTCCCTCAAAAGATGAAGGTTTTAGGTAGGTGAATTGAGCAATCGTACAACCCTGGTGCACTGGTGTGTAGCTTGATCTCCCGAAGTCTCATATCATTTCTTCCCTAACCTAACAAGCTATTCCTTGTAATAGTCGAGAGGTGTCAATATCGTTCCCACCGGAAGCTCCCACTTCACTTCCTCCTCCTTCATCCACGCCTCTGCCTCTTGGATCCATCCCTAAATATAAATATATAACAAAGGCAATTTAGAATCTCCATATCTTAATATATCTGACATAATCATATAACAAGTGATCATTTTAATATCCATATATCCACCATTAGCATCTAACATCCAATAATCTGCAATCATATTAACCTTCAAATTCAAATTCCAAATTTCAGTTTCTCTACTCGGAAACATCACCGTCGATGGATTTACCATGTTTTTCTGAAACCATCGACTGATTCAGAAAATCATAGAAGTCTGTCAAAGGACTTCTGTCTCCAAGCTGTGAAACAAACTCAAACTCCTATCAACACCCTAATCTACCCATTCCTACCCTTGTTCAACTCAAACCTATAATCTGGTATTAATCCTCCTAAATTCTGCAAAACCATTATGCTCTGATACCAACTGTAACGCCTCGGACCTGCCACGTGGGGCTTAGAGTATTATGAGACCAACACGCGTCTCTGATACCATTCACGCAATGGAAATACTTAAATAACCTCAACAAAATATACCAGAGTTCTATATCTACACATGCAGATCTATAATAATTACAACCTCATTCTTCATATTACAAAACCCGAATAAAATATATTAAATATAAAAACTAAAAACATAACCATTCTGGTAGCACTCACAAAACTACCCCGCCCTGGAGTTATCTAAGCTCGATCACCTGAATAACCTGAAAAGATTAAATCATCGACGAGGTGAGACACCTCTCAGTAAGGAAGAAATAATTTATAACAGTGTGTGGCTGAAGTGTTTAATATATAATTAAAATATCCATACGAATGCATCTATAATCCACTAGTAGCCAAAATAACACACTCATAATCACACCATGGTCAACGTCTTTGTCATCCAATCAAATGCCCACATACATAAATATTTTACTAATAATTTCGAGAATAGGGAAGTCTACCCGCCCATACAAGTTGATTCCCTCTGCTCTAGTGCTAACTCTAGGGCACTCACCTTTCTCAGTATGCCTTCGAGTTATGTATCCAGGTAAAGTCCAAGAATAGGGAAGGTCACCCACCCATACAAGTGACTTCCCTCTACTTTGGTGTCCACAAATAATTACCAGAGTACTCGCCTTTCTCAATAAAACCTCAGGTGGAGTAATCAATTTTACCATAAATACTTAATTAATTAATGTCACAGGCAACCAACCATATTCTTTTCACAGAACTCCACACATATATGCATATCACGATCAATCCACACAGGATAATCATACATTCTTCAATCATACCCACACAGGGTCTACATCCACACAATATCTATAAGAACTAGAACTGCGATGTATGGATTACTTATATAAAATAAGGGTAAATTGGTAATTGAGCAGAGTTCATCAACGAAGCCAAATTTCATCGATGAAGTCTAGGTGCTGCTCGTTGACGAAATTCAGAAGCTCGTCGACGAGAAGAAGCCGAGAGATTTTAGGAAACCGGTAATATCAGGTTCGTCGATGAGGTCCTTCTCTCGTCGATGAGCTATCTATATGGCCTCTTCGAAGAGGATGCCATTTGTCGAAGAGGGCAGCCGAGTCAAATGGGTTGTAAATATCAGTTTCCTTACTTCCAAGCTAAGTAATCTGAAAAAATCCTTTTCCTCTCTCTCTAAAATTTGAAGACCACTCTCTCTCTCTTTCTCTCTCTCTAGATTTCTTCGTCGTTCATCATCTAATTCGATAATCCGACATTACCACAAGGATTAGGGAAGGATTCTCTATAAAACCTACAGATCAAAAACTCATTCCGGGCTTTTTTGGGTTTTGACATAAAATCAAGGTAAGGCTCAGTTTTATTTTCTGATCTGATTGTTTGGTAGAGAACGGGGTCGTGATTATATTCTATACTGTGTTTTGTAGGTTTTCAAAACTCGGTTCACTGTTTAGGAGCCGTAGAGTTCAGGATTGGTCTTTTGGGGAAAGGTAAGAGGATTCAGTTTATGTTCGTTATTTTTGAAATTCGACTCTGTGGGACTGTGGTCCATGGTCCTGTGTGTGTTTTGGTTTCTAATTTGGGGGTATCTAATGGGTAAAACTATGGGGTTTTCATGATTACATTTTTTGGAAAAAAGGGGTATTGGGTTGCATCCCTGGTTCTGTTGGAAAAACCGTATGTATATGATGATTTATACCGTGTAATAGGGATGGTTGTGCCTTGACTTTATTTAAATTGTATATGTTTGGAAAACCATAATTTTTACCAAATGGGTGTGGTATGTTTGGTTATATGAGCATGCATAGTAGTGTTTTGTGGAATGCAATTGGAACTGGGTTCTGAGTTGTTCCAGGTATTGAGAGTGTCCGACTCTATATCTAAGGGCGTGAGCCTTGCCGGCTGATCACCAAAGGGTGTGGATCCACTAGTTTGCATTGGTATGATGCCATGGGAGCCTGGGGCTACACCATGTGTCGGTGGCGCCGTGTATCACAGACAGGCTACGGGCCAACGCCAAATATCGCGGGCCGGCTTTGGGTCGAAAGGTGTGATGACACCGAATTGCTTGATCATGTGTGTGTGTGTGTGTGTGTGTGCTTGTATGCACTGCTATGAAATTAGTATTAGAACTACATTTAATTGTGTATGTGTTGTGCATCATGATAACACTCGAATTCCACACACCGATATAACCTGTATCTACTTTAATGAGATGTGTCTCACCCCTACTATACGTACATCATTTACAGGTCCTTCGAGTAACCAGAACTAGCCTCTTGGTGTTGGGAGCATAGTGGCCGGTGTATTGCGGGTAGTGCTTGGGTAAGTGCTAGGACTTTTGTTTTTCGGGTTTCCGTTTTGGGGTATATTTGGCACCCGAATGTACATTTTGTATGTATGGATCCTGGACTCTGTTTTTGTATAGACTCTGGTATGGTACTTTATATGTATAGAAAGTCCTTTTTCCCGCTGTGTACCTGGTTGTTTATGGATGCAAATAGGGTGCTTGGGAACCCCACAGGATCGGACCCTCATTCATTGTGCTATATCGTTGATATTTGTATGATACAGGGACATGTTAGATTTTTATTTCACCCCTAGGTCCCATTTTCAGGTTCGGGGCGTGATAAATTGGTATCAGAGCTAACTAGGTTGTTAGGTCTTGTAGACTTGGTTAGGCTTAACTGTGAGTACATACCAGAGTATAGGATGTTGGATGTGGGTAGAGTTGGTTAAGGGTTGTTCCGTTGCTAGATCGAGACTTGTCAGCAGTATTTCGTGTTTTTCCTAGAATGACGATTTTAGTAAAAGCAGGGCAAACCATTGATGATTTTTGTGTCAGAGTGATAGGACAGACCGGGACCTAACAAGTGGTAGTTAACATGATTCATGTTAGATAATTGTGTTAACTGTATATGTTGTAGGAGTCTTGATAGAACTCTATTGTGTTTTTAGAATGGAGCCCAAGGATAAAAACTTGGGGGGTAGCTTCGAGGAGACTGCCAGTGATGAGGAAGGATATTCGGGAAATTGAGTGGAGTGTCAGGAGACGAGAACGCTCTCCTACTACTGTAGGGTGTACCATTGAGAGGTTCACACGCAAGCACCCACCAACGTTTGTAGGGGGACCTGAGCCGATTATAGTGGAGGACTAGGTCGAAAAGATCGAGAGGATTATGGAGGTCCTCCATTGTATAAATGAGCAGAGAGTCCTATACACTACCTTCCAGCTATCTAGGGAGGCGGGGCGTTGGTGGACTGTGGTAAGTCTGCTGGAGAAGCAGAGAGTTGGCGTCTTTGAGATGTCTTGGAGTCATTTTAAGGAGGTGTTCCTCGAGAGATACTTCCCGGCATCCACTCGCGATGTGAAGGCGGATGAGTTTTCTACTCTGTCGTAGGGAGATATGACGGTGCAGGGGTACGCTACTCGGTATATAGAGCTATCACGCTTTGCGCCGTGTTTGATCTCAAGCGAGTACGAGAAGACTTGGAGATTTAAGAAGGGTTTGAGGAAGGATTTCCGCAGGTTAGTGGGAATGCTTCAGATCTGCGAGTTCCCGATTTTGGTGGATCAGGTCACGGTGATCGAGACCGGCATCCGAGAGGATGAGGTGGATCAAGAATTGAAGAAGAGGACAGTACCTTCTGGTTCTCAGTCGAGATCTTGTCAAGGATCATGGACGAAAAGGAAAAAAGGCTCGGGTTACCATCAGAATACCAAGTGCCAGGGTACGCAGGTGAGTCAGATGCAAGATCGTTGTACCAAGTGCCACAGATGACACGAGGTCGAGTGTTGATCATTTGGGGGTAATTGCTACAACTGTGGCCAGTCAGGCCACATGGCTTACGATTGTCGTGTATCGAAGCGAGACATGTCTGCATTTAGTGTGAACTGGGGTAGCAATCTAATATCTCGGGGAACTATCCAAGCGAATACAGCTCTGGCCAGAGTATACTCTTTTACTCCAATGGATGCTGAACATACAGGGAACGTAATGACAGGTACCTTATTATTACTTTTAAATAAAGCTTCTGTTTTGTTTGATTCGGGTGCAACCCATTCTTTTGTATCTGTGAGTTTTGTTAAACTTTGTGGGGTTGAGACCCAAGTCATGAATGAGGTATTATCTGTTGCTACACCATCTAGAAGTATATCATTTTGTAGGAGAATGTTATCAAACTGCCCAGTGTTAATTCAGGGAAGGCTACTACCAGCGAATTTTATGGTATACGATATGTCGGGGTTTGATGTCATTCTGGGGATGGATTGGTTATTCTCCAGTTATGCTGTAATCGATTTTCGTAGGAAGGTAGTAGTTTTCAGACCTTCCGAGGAGCAGGAATATGAATTCGTGGGATCGTGTGTGCGTTCGATGCCACAAGTTCTATCGGCATTGCAAGCAAGGAGGTTACTCTTGGATGGGTGTCAGGGGTACCTAGCTTGTGTGAAGGAACTACCATGGATTGAGTTGAGACTCGAGGATATTTGGGTAGTCAGTGAGTTACTAGATGTGTTTCCAAAAAATTTACCCAGTTTGCCTCCGGATCGAAAGGTGGAGTTTGCAATAGAGTTGCTGCCTGGAAAGGCACTTATCTCTAAAGCTCCATACTGGATGGCTCCATTGGAACTTCAGGAATTGAAGGAACAATTGTAGGAATTACTAGACAATGACTTCATCCGATTGAGTGTTTCGCCCTGGGGAGCTCCAGTATTGTTTGTGAGGAAGAAGGACAGCTCGATGCGTATGTGTATTGATTACCATGCGATCAACAAGGTGACTATGAAGAACCATTACCTATTGCCTCATATTGATGATCTCTTTGACCAGCTTCAGGGAACGCGGGTCTTTTCGAAGATCAACCTACGGTTAGGGTATCATCAGGTGAGGGTTCGATCTGAAGATGTTGCAAAGACTGCTTTCCGAACCAGATATGGCCACTATGAGTTCTTGGTTATGCCGTTTGGGTTGACCAACGCTCTGGTGGTGTTCATCGAGCTGATGAATAGGTTTTTCCATGAGTACCTAGACCAGTTCGTAATGGTATTCATTGACAACATTCTAGTGTATTCTAAGAGTTCAGATGAGCATGAGAACCATCTGAGGTTGGTACTACAATTTTTGTAGGACAGGAAGCTATATGACAAGATGAAGAAGTGTAAGTTCTGGTTGAATCAGGTTGCGTTTTTAGGCCATGTAGTGTCTAAAGGCAGTATCTCAGTTGATCCTAGTAAGATTAAAGCTGTGGTTGACTGGGTGAGACCGAAGAGTGTACAGGAGGTTCATAGTTTTCTAGGACTGGCGGGTTACTATCGTTGGTTCGTAGAGGGTTTTTCTAAATTGTCTAGGCCTTTGACATATTTGACGTGGAAGGGGGTGAAGTTTGAATGGACCAGTGATTGTGAGCAATGCTTTCTTGAGTTGAAGCACCAGCTATTACTGCTCTAGTTTTGACCATTCCTTCGGGGGATGGCAGTTTTGTGATTTATAGTGACGTGTCTCTGAAAGGTTTGGGTTGTGTGCTTATACAATAGGGTAAGGTAATTGCTTATGCTTCTTGGCAACTGAAAGATTATAAGAAGAATCACCCTACGCATGATTTGGAGTTGGCTGCGGTTGTATATGCACTGAAGATCTGACAACACTATTTTTATGGTGTGCAATGCGAGATTTTCACTGATCACAAAAGCCTCATGTACTTTTTCACGTAGAAGGAGTTGAATATGAGGTAGAAATGGTGGCTTGAGTTAATTAAGGACTACGATTGCACCATCAGTTATCACCCGGGGAAAGCTAATGTGGTGGCTGATGCATTGAGTCGGAAGTCAGAGCATGCGGCAGTATCTGTAGTTGTAGCTCAGCATCATATCAAACAGGATCTATAAAGCCTTGGTATGGAATTAGTGTTGGGTGATCATTAGGCTTGTATTGCTAGTTTGGTGGTCCAGCCAACTTTGTTTGAGCGTATTAAAGTTTCGCAGGCTAATGATGCTGAGTTGGTTGAAACTGTGGAGAAAGTGCAGTAGGGTTTGGCTACGGAGTTCAACATCTCTAAGGGAAGTGTGTTGATATTTGGAGCCAGGCTATGTTTTCTGAATGATAACAAGATCAGAAGGACAATTCTAGAGGAAGCGCATCGTTCTGTATATACGGTACATCCTGGTAGCACGAAGATGTATCGTGACTTGCGCGAGACCTTTTGGTGGTCTGGTATGAAGAGGCAGATTGCTCAATTCGTGGAGCAGTGTCTGACGTGTCAGTAGGTGAAATCTAAAGATCAGAGGCCAGTAGGTTCGATGCAGCCTTTGCTTATTTCGATGTGGAAATGGGAGCACATTTCCATGGACTTCGTTACCGGATTCCTGCTAGCTCTTCATGGGCAGAATGTCATTTGGGTGATTGTGGATAGATTGACAAAATCTGCTCATTTCATATCGATGAAGGTTAGCTACCCTTTGAGTAGGCTATCGAACCTATACGTGTAGGAGATAGTTCGAATACATGGGGTACCGATGTCCATTGTGTCAGACCGAGACTCGAAGTTTACCTCTCGTTTTTGGAAGACCTTGCAGGAAGCATTGGGGATGAAGCTTACTTTTAGTACAACGTTCCACCCCCAAACAAATGAATAGTCAGAGAGAACAATACAAATCTTGGAGGATATGTTACGGGCTTACATGTTAGACTTTGGTGGTAGCTGGTTACAGTTTATGCCACTTGTAGAGTTTGCCTATAACAATAGCTTCCAAGCTAGTATTAGGATAACATCGTTTGAGGCTTTGTATGGTCGGAGGTGTCGATATCCTCTGTATTGGGATGAGGTTGGTGAACATCGGGTGTTAGGACCTGAACTTGTTCAGCAGGAGTCTAAGAAGGTGGGTTTGATCCTGGATAGGATTAAATAGACTCAGAGTTGGAAGAAGAGTTACGCGGATGTTCACCACCGTGAGTTGGAGGTGAGGTGGAGGGTAAGGTATTTTTGCGAATCGCTCTAATGAAAGTAGTGACGAGATTTGGGAAGAAGGGCAAGCTGAGCCAGAGATATATTGGACCATTCGAGATTCTTGAGCGAGTGGGTCCGGTAGCCTATAGAATTGTACTACTCCCAACACTCTCGAGGGTTCACGATGTGTTTCACATATCCTTGTTAAGGAGGTACATGCTGGATCCTTTGCATGTTGTTAGTTACGAGGACTTGGAAATTGGGGATACTTTAGCGTACGAAGAGTTACCTATTCAGGTTTTGGACTGTAACATTCAAAAGCTTCGCACCAAAGAAATACCGTTAATAAAGGTATTGTGGCAGAACCACAAGGTCGAGGAAGCTTCTTGGGAACTGGAAATGGGAAAACATCGGAAATATCCACAGTTGTTCTAGTGTATGTGTATTACCCTACTTTGTATGGAATAGGTGGTTAGTCTTTGGGAGTGTGTGTATTTGTGAACTCCTATGACGATATATGTATGTAATCACTGTATTCCTCCGCCATAAGTGAGGGTATATATGTATATATTGTGATGGGGTTGCGTTATAGTGGTTGCCAGTTTTTCCGTTCTATAGTCGAGTGCGTGTATGTTTGAGTTCATGTATGAGAGATTGCAAATTTCTAGGAAAAAATTTTTGTAAGGAGGGGAGGTTGTAAGAACCCGAGCCGTGATGTATGGATTAATTATATAAAAGAAGGGTAAATTGGTAATTGAGTAAAGTTCATCGACGAAGTCTAGGTGCTGCTCGTCGATGAAATTCAGAGGCTCATTGACGAGGAGAAGCTAAGGGATTTCGGGAAACCGGTAATATTAGGTTTGTCGATGAGGTCCTTGTCTCGTCGACCAGCTATCTATATGGCCTCGTTGACGAGGATGCCATTCGTCGACGAGGGCGGCCGTGTCAAAGGGGTTATAAATATCAGTTTCCTTACTTCCAAACTAAGTAATCTCAAAAAATCCTCTTCCTCTCTCTCTAGAACTTGAAGACCACTCTCTCTCTCTAGATTTCTTCGTCATTCATTGTCTGATTCGATAATCTGATGTTACCACGAGGATCAAGGAAGGATTCTCTACAAAACCTACGGATCGAAAACTTGTTTCGGGCATTTTTTGGTTTTGGCGTAAAATCGAGGTAACACTCGGTTTTATTTTCTGATCTAGTTGTTTGGTAGAGAACGGAGTCGTGAGTATATTTTGTACTGTGTTTTGTAGGTTTCGAGAACTCAGTTCGCTGTTTAGGAGCCGTAGAGTTTGGGATTAGTCTTTTGGGGGAAAGGTAAGGGGATTCAGTTTATGTCAGTTATTTTTGAAATTGGACTCGATGGGATTGTGGTCCATGGTCCTGTGTGCATTTTGGTTACTCATTTGGGGGGATCAAACGAGTAAAACTATGGGTTTTTCATGATTACAGTTTTGGGGAAATGGGGGTATTGGGTTGCATCCCTGGTTTTGTTGGAAAAACTGTATGTATATGATAATTTATACCGTATAATAGGGATGGTCGTGCCTTGACTTTATTTAAATTTTATATTTTTGGAAAACAATGATTTTATATTACCAAATGGGTGTGGTATGCTTGGTTATATGAGCATGCATAGTTGTGTTTTGTTGAATGCAATTAGAACTAAGTTTTGAGTTGTTCCAAGTACTGAGAGTGTCCGACTCTATATCCATGGGTGTAAGAAATCGCTAGGCCATGTTTGGCAAGAGTGCCCAGCTCTATATCGGAGGGCGTAAGCCTTACTGGCTGATCGCCAAAGGGTGTGGATCCACCAGTTTGCGCTGTTATAATGCCATGGGAGCTTCGGGCTATGCCATGTGTCGGTGGCGCCGTGTATCGTGGGCCGACTATGGGCCAACGCTGGATATCACAGGCCAGCTTCTGGCCGAAGGGTATGACGACACCAAATTGCTTGATTATGTGTGTGTGTGCTTGTATGCACTGCTGTAAAATTAGTACTGGAACTGCATTTAACTGTGTATGTGTTGTGTATCATGAAAACACTCAAATGTCACACTAATATAACTTGTATCTGCCTTACTGAGATGTGTCTCACCCCTGCTGTACGTACATATTTTATAGGTCCTTCGAGTAACCGGAACTAGCGTCCTGGTGTTGGGAGTGTAGTGGCCGATGTACTGTGGGTAGCGCTTGGGTAAGTGCTAGGACTTTTGTTTCGCGGGTTGCCGTTTTGGGGTATGTTTGGCACCTGAATGTACATTTTGTATGTATGGAGCCTGAACTTCATTTTTGTGTAGACTCTGGTATGGTACTGTATATGTATAGAAAGACCCTTTTTCCGCTATGTACCTGGTTGTATGTGGATGCGAATAGGGTGCCTGGGAACCCCACAAGGTCAGACCCTCATTCATTGTGTTGTATCGTTGATTTTTGTATGATATACGGACATGTTAGATTATCATTTCACTTATAGGCCCCATTTCTGGGTTCGAGGTGTGACAATATCTGTTTGCCCACACAAGACTCTAACACACACATTATACACGTTCACACAAGACTGGTCCACACAGGACTGTCAATTACAACATACATGTCCACACAGGGCTGGTCCACATAGGACTTACCAATCACATAGATTACACGGTCCACATAGAACAAACCAATCACACAGCATACATGTCCACACAGGACTGGTCCACACACGACTAATCAAACCATACAGGTTACAAAACAAACACCTCGTTCATGGTAAATAGGTAAATAACCTCCTCATACCATTGCCAATGTTTACCTCCCAATATAAACGTCCATATAACGACCTCCTCATACCACTGCCAATGTTATATGACGGTTATACCAGGTATGATATAACAACCTCCTCATACCACTGCCAACATTATACCACAATTAACATGAACCACAACACAAGTCAACCACAAACCAATCATTCAACACATCCATAGTTCTACCACAGTATACACAACATCAGTATCTGTAATCAACTAGTATATTCAACCAGGCAAAAATCATAGCCAAACAATATTCACAGTCTCAATATATCATCATTCCACAATGCTCACAATAATTTAATTAATGAAGATGGTTTCAACCACACAATTTTTCTCAATATAATATATATAAACATCCTTTTCAATACCAGCATGGTTCAAAAAAATTATACCTAAATATGTAGAAATTATACCCAAAATTAGTCATTTTAAAATTATTAAAAAAACTATTATAAAATATTTCTCCTTACCTGCTCCTCGAAATTTGGCCTAAAATCAACAAAATGAGACCTTGTATTCCAAAAATTCCAAATTCCTCAAACCTAAAAAAAAATACCCATATAATACTTCCTAGGCTCCAAATACCTCAAAATAATTATAAAATCTTAAATTATTTTACTTACCTTGGTTTTGGGATGTTTCCCAAACTTCTTAAATCGAAAATCCGCTCCGTCTATATTGCAGAGAATCTTCCCAAGAGTCTCGTGGTAGCTTCCAATCGTCGAACTAAGCTAAGTCCAACCTGAAATCGAAGAGAGAAGGCAGAGGAGTTGTGGGTAAAGAGAAAATGTAAGGACTTGCTTATCTAATCATATACTAAAACATATTTAATAATAAAGTCAACCCGAACCCATGGGTAACGGGGACACCTGACATTTACAGCGGAAACCTAAGCAGCAGTAAATAAAAATCACATTTTTAAATCATAAAATACATAATAATAGAGTCAACTATAATCCCAAAAAATTGTGTTTATATACAATCTTCCAAAAATACCAAAATAACTCTAGGATCTCATATCACAATCTCCTGATCCTAGTTCAAACTTATCCTCCTAGCGGGGTAGTATAACTGACTCAACGGCAGCCTCGGTCCACCGGTCTTTCTGGGTTTCCTGAAAATTATTTAAGTTCGAGGGTGAGATACTTCTCAGTAAGGGAAAATAAACTAAATATAACCGTGTGGCAACATGAATATTTGATGCAATTATACATATACAGTACATTTCATATACCTGAAAACATTCATCATAACATACTAAATAATCTTATACTTTCATATTTTCTAATAAATCATACAGTTCATAAAATTTTTGATATAGCTAATAATACTGAAAATTCACCTAGGATGTATAACTAGCTGATGTCATGTATTACCCCCCATGACAGGTTGTACAGCTTGAATGCAGGACCCAACAATGGCTGGCCCACCACTGCCAAGTCAAAAATGTCTGTAAGTACGATGGGCCCACCACACCCTGGTCCGGACTGCCAAGTGGACGTCTACAACTCTGTACTAAAAGCCACATCGACTATTCATCTCTCAGCCCCTTGTGGGGTGGTTAGCACAAGTTTGAACATAATATCTTATCTGTATAGCAATGGTATCATGCTCCTGTAATTGAACTAAACTAACATCCGGGCTCTGATAACATATAATACATGATAATATACTTGTCTTATATAAATAGATTGATAGCATTTTCTGAAATAACATACATACATACATACATACATAGGGCCTTGCGCCCGTTTCTTTCATATCTGTGGCCTTGCTCAAAAATCATACATACGGCCTTGCGCTGAAATCATATATCATACACAGCCTTGCGCCAGCTATCAATCACGTTCTTGCACCGAACATTTCATAAATATCGTTTTGAATAAATAATTCATTTATCATGTATTTGAAACCATAAGGTACTGCATTATCTTATGATCTATAAAACGTGCTTTATTCGTAAAATTTCCATAACATAATACTTTTTTGATAAAATAATATTCGTGCCACACAATGCTAAATAAACCGTACATTCCATTCTAAAAATCATATTTCCTGGCATTTTATACTAATATATATACATTTCAACATAACAGCAGTATTTTCCCAAACATGCATTATAACCAATCTCTTCATATATATTATACATGCTTCCTGAAAATAAATTTGCTAATAAATAATAATAATATAGTTTGCATGAAAAATAACTACTTTAGTTTATTCCCTTACCTGATACTGAAAAGAAACCCCCTAAATACGCTCTTCCTGCACCCGCAGGGTTCCCCGATCAACACCCTGAAAATGACAACTCCCAGAACTAAACTTCAGTATTTTTCCATGTATAACATTTCCTATAACTATGGAAAATCCAAATTCTGAATAAAATGCCTTACTTTAAACCAGGGATGAACTCCAACCCAAACCCACCAACGATCCGCTTCGACAGATATGTAGAGAACTTCTCCAGGAGCGTCGTGGTGGCTTCAGATCGTCGAACCGGCGTACATCCAGACCGAGATCATAGAGAGAAGGTAGGAGGGACATAGAGGAGAGAGAGAGAGAGAGAGAGAGAGAGAGAGAGAGAGAGAGAGAGAGAGAGAGAGAGAGTGTTTGTGCAAGAAATTGGCCAAAAATGAAGTTTTTACCCATTTATTCACTGGCCCTCGTCAATGAGCCACGTCACCTTGTCTACGAGGTCAAGAAGGAACTTCGTTGATGAGTGCTCCCCTTTGTCAATGAAATTCAGAGCTGTACAAAATGGCCTCTCGGTATTTTCTCGTCAATGAGACGCGCCCTCGTCAACAAGCCCTATATACAACGTCGTTGACGAACGCGATGCTGTCCCCATTTTAAATTTTCCATTTTCCCCTCTTTTAAAATTTAAATACCATTATTTTCCGGGTCATTACAAAAAAATGGAAGGAAAAATTAAAACCCTCGCTGAAAATCTGATTTCTCCCTATTTATAAGCAACTTGCCACATGGCCTCATCGACAAGCCTGAGAACACCACTCATGGTCAAGATCGGGATGTCATCGACGAAATTCAGGTATTTGAAACCCTCTATCGGTAAACCCTCATCCACAAGACAAGCATACTCGGTGACGAGGCTCAAAAGGTTGCTCGTCGACGAGAAAATCCAACCCGTCAACGATCGCCTACCAATTACCCCTTAAAATTTCTTTTCACCTTTCTCCTATTTTCCCTTTTTCCCTTGATTATCTTTCTTATTATTTTAAATAATAAAAATATTTCAGGTCGTTACATGAACCGTGTGTCCCAATCTGATATGATAGACACTGGCACGCCGTGAAGTCTAACTATCTCCTGAATATACAACTCTGTCAACCTATTTATGGAGTAGTTAACCTTGATTAGAAGAAAATGGGCAGTCTTTGTTAAATGGTCAACAACTACCCAAATGGCGTTTTGCCCATGCAGTGTTGGTGGCAACCTCGTGACGAAGTCTATGGAGATATGCTCCCACTTCCATTTTGGAATGTAAAGTGGCTGCAATGGTCTTGTTGATCTTTGATGCTCAACCTTCACTTGCTGACATGTCAAGCATTGCTCCACGAATCGGGCAATTTCTCTCTTCATATTATTCCACCAGAAAAATTCTGGTAGATCCTTATACATCTTAGTGCTTCCTGGATGCACTATATAAAGGGAACAATCTCTTATTCCAGAATAGTTCTTTTAATTTCAGTGTCATCAGGTACACATAATCTGATATGAAACCTCAAAACTCCATCATTTGTGATATTAAAATCTGCCCTTAGTCCACTCTACACTTCATCCATAATTTTCACCAACTCTGTATCTTCCATTTGAGCAATCTTAATCATTTCCAGTAAAGTTGGCTGAAATACTAGATTAGCAATGTACGCTTGATGATTTCCCTCTACAAATTCCACACAAATTTTTTCTAGATCTATCCTCATCTAGTGTTGAGCTACCACTGCTAATACTGATGCGCTCACTAACTTCCAACTCAACGCATCGGCTACCACATTAGCTTTCCTTAGGTGGTAACTGATGGTACAATCATAATCCTTTATATGTTCCAGCCATCTCCTCTATCTCATATTCAGTTCCTTCTGCGTAAAGAAATACTTAAGGTTTTTGTGGTCCGTAAATATCTCGCACTTTCCACGGTACAGGTAATATCTCGCACTTTCCAGTAAAGTTGGCTGAAATACTAGATTAGCAATGTACGCTTGATGATTTCCCTCTACTAATTCCACACAAATTTTTTCTAGATCTATCCTCATCTAGTGTTGAGCTACCACTGCTAATACTGATGCGCTCACTAACTTCCAACTCAACGCATCGGCTACCACATTAGCTTTCCTTAGGTGGTAACTGATGGTACAATCATAATCCTTTATATGTTCCAGCCATCTCCTCTATCTCATATTCAGTTCCTTCTGCGTAAAGAAATACTTAAGGTTTTTGTGGTCCGTAAATATCTCGCACTTTCCACGGCACAGGTAATGCCTCCAGATTTTTAACGCATAGACCACGGCTGTCAACTCCAAATCATGTGTCGGATAATTTTTCTCGTACTCCTTGAGTTTTCAAGAAGCGTATGCCACAACCTTCCCCTGTTGCATCAAAACACACTCAAGCCCTTTCTGAGACGCATCACTATAAATCACAAACACATCACCTCGTAATGGGATAGTCAAAATCGAAGTAGTGATGAGTCGTTGCTTCAATTCTTGAAAACTCTGCTCACAATCATTAGTCCTCTCAAACTTTTCATTTTTTTTCTCATCAACCGTGTCAGAGGACCCGATATTTTATAAAATCCTTCCATGAACCGGCGATAGTACCCTGCCAAACCCAAGAAACTCTTAGCTTCTTGAGTAGTCTTCGGTCTCGCCCACTCCACTATCACCTCTATTTTACTTTGATCTACATAAACACCATCCCCAGATATCACATGTCCAAGGAATTCAACTTTCTCTAGACAAAATTCACATTTCTTGAATTTAGCATAAAGCTTCCTTTCCCATAGCACCTAAAGTACCAACCTTAAATGATCTTCGTGCTCCTTGGGACTCTTCGAGTAAACCAGAATATCATAAAAGAATACTACCACAAACTGATCCAGGTATTCATGGAAAACCATGTTCATTAGGTCCATAAATGCCCCAGGAGCATTAGTTAGTCTACAAGTCATAACTAAGAACTCATAGTGGCCATACCTGCTTTGGAAAGCCATTTTTAGGACAACCTATGATTTAATTTTCACCTGATGGTACCCGGATCGGAGATCAATCTTAGAATAGACATGTGTTTCCTAGAATTGGTCAAATAAATCATCGATATGGGGAAGTGGATACTTATTCTTAATTATCACTTTGTTTATCTCCTGGTAATCGATACATATCCTCATCGACCCGTCTTTCTTTTTCACGAAAAGCACTGGTGCTTCTTAGGGTGACACACTCGTTCTGATAAATCCCTTGTTCAGTAGTTCTTGTAACTGCTCCTTTAATTCCTTTAATTCAATTAAAGCTATTCTGTAAGGAGCCTTAGAAATTGGTGCCGCCCCCAGGAGTAAGACAATGGCAAATTCGATTTCATGGTCGGTACGCAACCCAAGTAAATCCTCTGGGAATACATAAGAGAATTTCCTCACTACTGGGATATCTTCAAACTTTAATTCTCCCACGGGTGCACCCTTCACACAAGCTAGGTACCCCTAGCATCCCTCCAGGTAGTAACCTTTTTGCCTGAATAGCTGACAATATATGTGGTGAGGAACACACGCATAATCCAACAAACATGTACTCCTGCTCTCCAAGAGGTCTGAACACTACTTCTTTCCTATAACAATCAATATTGACATAGTTGGCGGCTAGCCAGTCCATTCCCAAAATCACATCAAACCTGTGCATGTCAAACACTACTAGATCAGCTAGTAGCATTCTTCCCTAAATATCCACTGGATAGCTCTTAAGCACTTTTCTACATACCACTTCTATTCCTGTCGGTGTGGCCACAGATAGTTTGGCGTCTAATGGCTGAGTTTCTATCCCACACAATTTGATATATCCCAGAGATATGAAAGAATGTGTGGCTCCTGAATCAAATAACACAACAACTTTATTTAAAAACATAACAATAGTACATGTCACCACGCCTCCTACATTTTCTGCGTCTCCTGGGTTAAGTGAATAAACTCGCGCTTGGGCGGTATTCCTCTGCTGGCTGCCTCAGGGTGCTTGGTTGTTTCCTCAAAATTGTATAGGAGTAGGTGCATTACTCAACAATGCATGACAATCTTATGCGATGTGACCAAGTCTACCACACTGATAACAGAAATTCATTCCAATTCGACGTTCCCCCTCATGCCTCTTGTTACATATAGGACAAGTAGGGTATTATTGATTACCCTGATACACTCGCCTCCCTATCTTCTATCTTTGGCCCCCACTGTTACTGTTCCTCCTCCATGGACCCTGAAAGTAAAGTTTAAAGAACACTTGCAATGACCTAAAAATTCTATTGCTCTGATACCATAACTATATCGAACCAAACCCAAAATGGGGTACTAGGTACACCTATCTATATCCCTAATAAAAACATGCAACGGAAATACATCAAACCTCAAAAATTATGCTAGAGTTATAATCTCATCATAGTTCCACAAGTATTCCCAAACGATCACATTACATTCCAAATAAACAAAACATATCTATACCCACATATATACATGCTAGTGCCTTATATGCACTTACTTAAACAACTCTATCTAGTCCTGCCCTAGAGCTCTTTAGGCTTGGTTCCTAGGATTTCCTAAAATGTTCTAGTTATAGGAGTGAGACACTTCTCAGTAAGACGGAATAGATTATTATCAGTGTGTGGGAACATGAGTTCTTCTAATGCCCCCAAATTCGAGAGGTGGGGCCCGGAGTGTGATGAGACCAATTACACTTTTTTGATACCATTCACATAGCAGTGCTAATTAAACAACCTCAAATAAAATACCAGAGTACTATATACATATATACAAACTCATAAAGGAGTATAACCAAATTCTCCATATTACATAACCAAAAAATAAAAAAAAAAATAAACATAGAACTTATATTTGTTCTTTTAACCACTCAAAAAACTAAATCCCGCCCCATAGCTTTCTAAGTTCAATCACCTAAAGGACCTGAAAAGAATAATAAATCGCCAGGGTGAGACACCTTTCACTAAGGAAGAAATAAACTATAACAGTATGTGGTAGAAGAGTTTTAATAAAATATAAAATACCTTCGTTTAATAATCAACAACAACCAATAAAACACATACATAATGTAGTCACAAAAACAAGCCAATATTTATAGCAAAAGTGCCCAAGGATTGAGGTGATTACCCGCCCATACAAGTAGCACCCCTCTGCTCTGATACTGTTTGTAACCTTACCCTTTTATTTGGGTGCTGCCACAACTAATACTGATCAGGGTACTCACTTCTCAGTAAGCCCTTGAGCGGAGAGTGTTACTTTGCCATAAATATACATGCAATTAAATTTACACACATCCAATGCTAATCATTTCACATAAATCCACGTA
This sequence comes from Malania oleifera, assembly GCF_029873635.1. Taxonomy (NCBI): domain Eukaryota; kingdom Viridiplantae; phylum Streptophyta; class Magnoliopsida; order Santalales; family Ximeniaceae; genus Malania; species Malania oleifera. The sequence goes on along the minus strand of NC_080423.1, from coordinate 79,686,276 downwards.
TACATGCATATCACAACCCATCCACACATGATACACACACACTTCATTCACACCCACATAGGGTCCATATCCACATAGGAAATACAGTCCACATAGGACTCACATCCACACAGGAATATGGTCCACACAGGATTCACAACCACACAGGTTACTACACAAGCTTCCGAACCACACAGGTTACAAATCCACACACATAACCCCGTTCATAGTAAATCGGTAAAAAAAACTCCTCATTCCACTACCAATGTTTTACCCCCTTAATATAAATGCCCATATAACAACCTCCTCATACCACTGCCAGCATTATATGGCGATTTATATCAGGTACGATATAACGACCTCCTTATACGATTGCCAATGCTATATTGCAATTTACATGAACCATAGAACAATACACACCCAATTCATGTAAACATATCAATCAATGCATTCAAGTTCAAAGTATTTATTCATCGAAACCGCATCACAACCAGTCAGAATTTGTAATCCAAACAGTAACCACAAGCGAACAATAATCGTAATCAAGTAGTACTCACAACCATTTAATTATGAAAGTTATTTTCATGCCACACTGTCTTTCCCAAATATGATATATAATCAAAATCATTTTTTATCCAAATGCCTAAATCGTTCAGAAAAATTATACATAAGTATGTAGAATTGTATACTCAAATTTAATAGGTTTAAAATTAATAAAAAGCTGTTATAACATATTCCCCTTACCTGCGCCTCGAAATTCTGCCCAAATCGAACAGAAAACGAAACCCCGTATTCCAAAAATCTTAACTTAATTAGTTTAACCCCAGGATATTTATCATTTAACATCTCCTAGGCCCACGCTCCCAATACTTAATTTAATATTAAAAATATTCTACTTACCCTGGTTTTGGAGTGGTGCCCAAGTATCCCAAATCAAGTTTCTGCTCCGGCTAACTTAAAGAGAAACTCCCTAGGAACCTCGTTGAGTTGGGCTAAATTCAAGTCGGATTCGAAGAAAATAGGTGGTAGGTCCAAACCCTAGAGAGAGAGAACACTAGGAGAGAGAAATTTCGCGAAAGAAATGATCCAGGGTCACTTTATAACCTAACCTTCATCAATGAGTTTAAAAGGTTTTTCAACGAAGCCAAGAAGAACATTCGTCGACGAGGTTATCATGTTCATCAACGAAACATTTAAAAACCTAAATTTTCTCTATTCTCGGTAATTCCTCGACGACGAGACACGTGTACTCGTCGACAAAACCTAGAAGGATGTTCGTCGACAAGGAGAACAAATTTGTCGACAAGTCCATGTAAATAATTAGCTTCAACTAATAAATCATGTAAATCTGTACTCACATTTATAGATTTGAAAATACATATTTTTCCCTCAAAACAAGCTTCGTCATAATATATATATATATATATATATATTTCTTTGCGTATGTAAATCATATATATATATGCACATAAAGGAATTTCCCTAAATGGACAATCATATAACATTATGTAATAACCCCACATGATCGAGTTGTGCAGCCCTAATGCAGGACTTAGCATTGGCTGGCCTACCAAATTAAGTCAAACATAATGCATTGACAATATCATATTAGCTACAGTACCGTAGTCTGAACATAATTGGTCCATCAGGGTTCTTATACTATATAATACCGTTTATATATATATATATAATAAAACAGTTACATGATTTCATTTTCATAAAACCTGTCATATCATAACTCCATGTAAATTTTATCATAATCATAAATCGGTATAAAACCATCATATCATAAATTCGTATAATTCCTGTCATATCATAATTTTGTATGAATCCTATCATATCATGAATTTGTCTAAATCCCGTCTTATCGTAAATCTGTATAAAACTCTCATTTCATGATTCCACAATATTTATAACATTTTTGAAATAAGTATAAAATCGTATTTTGTTGTGTATTATCATAAAATATTCTAACAAGCTTATTTACATAGTAAAAATAATCATACTCATGCCACACAATTTGAATGATAAGTCATAATATAATGATTGCCTGTAAAAATATATTTTTACTGAGAAATAAACTTATAATCTTCTCTAGGATTTACTTAAACTCAAAATACCTAGTTTTATTATATATATATATATATATATATATATAATATCAAATTATCATTTTCATATGCTTGATTATTTAGAAAAATCATATATAATAATCCTGTAATCAAATACTTCCTTTTAATTGGTTAACTTTTCAAAAATAACTGATATAATCTATTCCCCTTACCTTATCCCTGGAGTGGTGCCTACAATCCCTAAACGATGAATCCACTCCGGTTAATAAGCTTAGGATTGAAGTTAGGATTGAGAAATGGTGTTCATTCCTCAATTTGGCCGAGTTTTTTAGGGAGAAATTGAAAAGAGAGAGAGAGAGAGAGAGAGAGAGAGAGAGAGAGAGAGAGAGAGAGAGAGAGAGAGAAGCCGCAGCCTAAAGAGAGAGGGAGAGAAATTTCTAAAAAAAAATGAACCTAGATCCTATTTATAGGTTGCTGGACCAGAAGAAACCATTGACAGTTTGGTCTTTAACCAAACCCCTTTTCACCATTTTACCTTTACTGGCATTTGGTAACTCAAAACCGTTGATGATTTTCCTGAACTCCCCCAAACCATCGACGGTTTGGCTTGCACCAAACCAATTTTACCCTTCGGTTCTCCACAGTACCAATCTCTAGAAGAGATGGTAAGATGGTCCTTCTGAAGAGGCTATATATTTGAATATTTTGTCTATATATTTAATATCCCAAAGATAGACCTCCTAAAGAGACTATATATCTAATCTCTAAAAGAGATGGTAAATTACCTCCTAAAGAAGGTATATTTTTAACCTTTCGAAGAGATGTTCAAATCGACCTCCTGAAGAGGTGAAACGTTTATCCTTCAGATGAGATAGTATATTTAACCTCCAAAAGAGACGATAAATTATTACCTAATTTAATATTGTAAATTGAAATCATACTCCTGAAGAGTACAAATTGAGAAAAATAATATAATGAACCTGAAGAAATATATTTAAGTACCTTGGAAGGGTGGAAATAATATTGTATTATTATCTCAGTTTTATTTCAATTTTTACATTTTTTTTTCTAAATTGTCTTATTATTGTTAATTTATTTACATGTCGAACATAAGTAAAGTTGAATTTGTTTCCCTCGATATCAAAGGCAACAATTATTTATCATGAATTCTTGATATTGATATCCATTTAAATGCAATGAACTTGAAAATCACTATTTTAGATGGAAATACCGCGTCCCTGCCAGATTGTGCAAAAGTTATGATTTTTCCTTGTCATTATTTAGATAAAGAATTAAAGATTGAATGTCTCACTAATAAAGACCCACTTATCTTATGGAAAAATTTTAAGGATAGATTTGACCATCAAAAGACTATGATTTTACCAAATGCTCGATAAAAATGGTTGCACGTGAGGTTACAAGATTTTAAAATAGTCGATGAATATAACTCAGCTCTGCATAAGATTAGTTTGAAGATAAAATTATGTAATGAAAATAATACTGGTGAAGACATACTTGAAAAGACATTTACTACTTTTCATCCCATTAATGTGCTCCTGCAGCAGTAATATAGGGAGATGAAATTTACCAAATTTTCTGAACTTATATATCTTCTTGTTGCTGAGAAAAATAACGATCTTCTGATGAAAAATCACCAAACTTGTCCAATTGGTTCAACCCTATTTCCTGAAGTGAATATGAATACATCTCGTGGTTGAGGACGAGGCAGCAGGCATGGTTGTTGCCGTGGTCGAAATAATCACTGGCATCGACGTAAGGCTGCAATCCCCCAGAAGAGGGATGACCCCCAAAAGAGGGATAATGATCAAAATCAATGAGTTAGGCATCATGAAAATAAATGCTATAGATGCAGAGGAAAAGGTCATTGGTCGCGTACCTGTCATACACCTAGGCACTTGGTAGATCTATACCAAGCCTCTATAAATGAAAAGGAAAATAGTAAAGAAGTAGAAATAAATTTTGTTGATTTTCTTACAAATCAAGATGAAAATAATGATGCAATATTTTAAGATATAAAGTAAGCAAAATTTGGATTTAAATAAATAAAATATCATTTTTATTATTGCTATGATCAATTATAATAATGAGTTTTTTTTTTTTTTTTATTGTTTCTGGGAGAAACAAATTTTAGAAAAATTGACAACTTTATCTTCTGGATTGTATTATACAAAGATTAAAACAATTGAATCATATAATGTTTTGCACCAGAAGTGCAATGACCCAAAGTTATTTACACTTTAGCATGATCATTTTAGACATCCTAGAGATGTAATGATGCGAAGAATCATTAAAAATTCACATGATCATCCACTAAAAAACTAGAAGATTCTTTTATTAAATATTTCATGTGTACTGCTTGCTCTCAAAGAAAATTAATTGTCAAACTATATGTTTCAAAAGTAAGTCTTGAATTTCCCAATTTATTACAGAGAACTCATGGTGATATATGCGGACCAATACATCCACCATCTAGACCATTTAGATACTTCATGGTCTTAATTGATGCATCTACTTGATGGTCACATATTTCTTTGCTTTTTGCTCGTAGTATTGCATTTGCGAGACTTCTTTCTCAGCTGATTAGATTACAAACTCATTTTTTCTGATTATTTAATTAAATCAATTCGTTTGGATAATGCTGGTGAATTTACATCTCAAACTTTTAATAAATATTACACGTCGCTTGGAATAGATGTTGAACATCCTGTTGCTCATACCCATACACAAAATGGTTTAGCTGAATCTTTTATTAAGAGACTTCAACTCATTGCTAGGCTTATGATTATGAGAACCAAATTTCCTTTATTTGTTTGGGGACGTGCTATTGTTCATGTTGCATGTTTAGTTCATATAAAGCCAACTACTTACAATAAACTTTCACCCATGCAATTAGTTTCTGGGCAACAACCTAATATTTCTTATTTTAGAACTTTTGGTTGTGCAGTATATGTTCCTATTGCCCCTCCTCAAAGAACTAAAATGGGACATCAACGTAATTGGTATCTATATTGATCTTGATTCCCCTTCTATTATTAGATATCTTGAACCTTTTAACAGGTGATTTGTTTAAAGCACAGTTTCAAGATTGTCATTTTGATGAAACAATAATCCCCACATTAAGGGGAGCAAAATCAGTACCTGAAGCACAATATGAAATCAGATGGAATCTCATGAGTTTATCTCGTTTAGATTCTCGCACAAATCGAAGTGAATTTGAAGTTTAGAAGATTATATATTTGTAAGGGATTACAAATCAATTACCGGATTCTTTTGCAAATACCAAGGCTATATTAAAATCTTATACACTTGCTACAAATATTCCAACACGTATTGATGTCCTTGAAGGAAAATAGTTGATTAATAAACTTAAACTGCAAGTTAACTGTGGAAGGCCCATTGGTGCAAAAGATAAAACTCCCAAAATGAGAAAATTGAAATCTGAAAACACTTAAGAAGAGGTTACAAAGGTGGATAATCCATTCGACATTCACAAACTCGTTTCTTCTGAAAATGAAATCTCTATTATGGAACCTCCTGAAGAGGAATCTCCTAAAGAGAAAACTCCTAAAGAGGCATCCCTTGAAAAGGGATAGGTATCTGGAAATAATAATGAGATCTCAATCCATTACACAGGAGAAGTTATTGTCAACAACACATTTGCAAATGCAGTAACTACTGACATTATAGAAGTAATGAGGATCCTGAACCTAAATCTGCTAATGAATGTCGATATAGAAGTAATTGGCTAAAATGGAAAGAACCTATCACATCAGAATTAAACTCTCTATATAAAAGAGAAGTTTTTGGACCTATAGTCTAGACACCAGAAGATGTTCAACCCATTGGATACAAATGGGTATTTGTGCACAAGCGAAACGAAAACAATGAAATTACTCAATATAAAGCAAGGCTTATGGCACAAAGTTTCTCACAGAAACCCATAATTGGTTATGAGGAGACTTATTCTCCTGTAATGGATGTAATCACTTTCAGATTCTTAATTGGGCTAGCAATAGCTAAACGACTGAGCATGCGTCTTATGGACATAGTAACAACATACCTATATAGATCGTTGGATAGTGAAATTTATATGAAATTTCTTGAAGGATTTAAATTGCCTAAAGTAAAACTCATAAATTTATATCAGTTAAACTCCAACGTTCTTTATATGGATTAAAGCAATCTGAACACATGTGGTACAATCGATTAAGTGAGTACCTTGTGAAAGAAGGATTTATAAATGATCCGATTTGCCATGCATTTTTATTAAAAGATCAAAATCCAAATTTGCTATAATTGATGTTTATGTTGACAATTTAAATTTAGTAGGGACTTATGAAGAGCTCACTAAAGATACTAATTATTTAATTATGGAATTTGAGATGAAAGATTTTAAAAAGATAAAAAATTGTCTTGGCCTATATATTAAACATGTAAATTACAGAATTCTTGTTCATCAATCTAAATATACCGAAAAGGTATTAAGACAATAGTATATAGAAAAAGTGCATCATTTGGGATCTCCAATGATGGTGTGATCACTTGATGTTAAGAAGGATCCATTTAGACCTCATGATGAGGGGGAGAAATTTTTTGGTCCTAAATATTTAAATGATATCGGCTCTCTAATGTATCTAGCCAATTATACAAGATCCGACATTGCATTTGATGTAAATCTACTAGTAAGATATAGCTCTGCTCATACTCATCGACACCAGAATGAAATTAAGCACATTCTACGCTATTTAAGAGGTACATCTTATTTGAGTCTATTCTACTCATTTTATTCCAAATATCAATTAGTAGGATATACAGATGATGGATATCTATCTAATCCTCACAATGCTATATCTTAAACTAGATATGTATTTCCTTAAGGAAAAACTGTTATATCTTGAAAATCGACGAAGCATACAGTTACAATAATATCCTTCAATCATTTTGAAATACTAGCTATCCATCATGCTAGTAGAGAATGCATGTGGCTCAAATCAATGATTTCTCATATCCAAGCAAATTGTGGTCTTCAATCATTTAAGGGTATTCCAACATTTTTATATGAAGACAACGCTGCATGTATAGCTCAACTAAGATGAAGATATATAAAGGGTGACAAAACAAAGCATATCTCTCCAAAATTGTTCTATACACATGAACTTTAGAAGAATGACGATATAGATATTCAACAGATCCAATCAAGTGATAATCTAGCAGATTTGTTTACCAAAACATTGTCTACTACAAAATTCAATAAATTGATTCATCTCATCGGAATGAGACATCTTAAAGATCTTAGCAGAAAGAATTAATATATGAGTGACATCCAAAGGGGAGTGTTATGAAAACCATAAGATATTTATGGATGTCACCCCTTCATTTTTCCACCCCAATACATGCTTTGCCATCCTTATTGCCCTATAAAAGGGCACTGTATCCCTATCATTTGGATCACACACATTGCATGCTTATATACACATTCGCATGCTTGAAGTAAGTATGCATATAGAAAGAAAAGGAGAGATAAAGAGAAAAGAGATATCTTGTATGTTGACCTGATAGGTCACGCCCAGTTTTGATCATGACAAATACTCTTGGTACTGATGATTGAACTAAGGCTTGCATGTAGGTTCACTGTGCATGCGTATTCAGACTGAAAGACATACCATGATGGCGTGCCGTGTTCGTGCCAAAGAATGAAGAATTTTGTGTTGTATTTGTATTTATTATTTCATTTCTTCATTCTGGATGTAATATTGTTATGGACTGTACACTCTACGTCTTGTAATAATTTGCATCATGCATGGTAGGTAGGTATGCTCATACAAACCTTAGTTGGACCTTAGGTACCTACTTTTAGTACACAAAGTCCCCAACATCACTCTTCATATCAGGGGGAATTAAAATGGGCTAAAATGAACTTAATTAAAAATGTTGAGAGGGTTCAGGCGATCGAACCCAAGCCGTGTAAAACGGCTCAGGCGACCGAACAAGTTAACATGTTGACTTCATGTTTCAAGCACCCAAACCTTTTTTGAGTGTATCTCCCTCAGGCACCCAAACCTATGTCAGAACACTTTTCAACTACTCGAGCGACCAAACAATCACGTTCAAAAAGGGCTCGGGCGACAGAATTGCTTGGTTTGGTTAACCGAATGTAGCCTCGGGCACCCAAACCTACGAACATTTGGCTACTGACTTTGATTCATCCACCCAAGCATAATTTTGGGCACTCGAATCCTTTTAAAATGATTTTGTGACTGAGCCTGTTTGGGCACTCGAACCTCTCGGGTTAAAATATTTTTTTACTAATTTTTAAATGAGGTAAACTTGGTTAATTTTCCTAATGGCTTTTAAAACAAATTTAATTATCTCTATTGGGTCCCTAACAATCATAAATTTCTCCTTGCCTATAAATACCTATTCATTTGTCATAATTAGCAAAAATTAGCAAACTTGATTAGGACAAAATTCTCTCAACATCCAAAACCCTATATTAGCTAATACTACTTCCAAACACTCACATAATCTACTCTTTTTGATTGTTTTAAGTGTTGTGAGTATCTCTAAGGCTATTGTGCTTAATCTTACTAGCTATAACTCTCACTTGCATTATTCCTTGATTGATTTTCTTTGAAAGTTTAGCATTAAAGTTATTCTACCAATTTCATTTGATAAATCGTGTGTGAGAAGACTTTGAGGGTTGTGGTTCTTGCATTGTCATTTTAAGATACCCAAGCCAATATTTTTTGTGCAAAATCCTTTTCAAAAGCTAGTTTTCAAACACTCCATTGTGCTTTGTATATTGAAATATCTTATTGAGTTTGTTTGAATCAACTTGCTTAACATATTTGAAACCCTAATCTAATCTTAGGCCTCTGACACTATTGACCAGGAAAGGGGTGAAGTTTGAGTAGACTAGTGATTGCGAGCAGTTCTTTCAGGAGTTGAAGCACTGGCTAGTTACTGCCCCAGTTTTGACCATTCCTTCAAGGGATGACAGTTTTGTGATTTATAGCGACGCGTCTCTGAAGGGTCTGGGGTGTGTGCTTATGCAGCAGGGTAAGGTAATAGCGTATGCTTCTTGGCAACTGAAGGAATACGAGAAGAATTAACCTACACATGATCTGGAGTTAGCTGTTGTTGTATATGCACTGAAAATCTAGCGACACTACTTGTATGGTGTGCAATGTGAGATTTTCACTTATCACAAAAGCCTTAGGTACTTTTTCACATAGAAGGAGTTGAACATGAGGCAAATATGGTGGCTTGAGCTGATCAAGGACTACAATTGCACCATCAGTTATCACCCAGGGAAAGCTAATGTGGTAGCCGATGCGTTGAGTCGGAAGTCGGAACATGCTACAGTATCTGTAGTTGTAGCTCAGCATCACATCAGACGGGATCTGGAAAGCTTGGGTATAGAGTTGTGATTATCAGGCTTTTATTGCTAGCTTGGTGGTTCAGCCAACTTTATTTGAGCGTATTAAAGCCGTGCAGGCTAGTGATGCGGAGTTAGCTGAGATTGTGGAGAAAGTGCAGCAGGGGTTGGTTGCAGAATTTAACATCTCTGAGGGAGTTGAGGTTTAGAACCAGGTTATGTGTTCCGAACGACGGTGAGATCAGAAGGACAATTTTGGAGGAAGCGCATCGTTCTTTGTATACGGTACATTTGGGTAATACGAAGATGTATCAAGATTTGCGCGAGACCTTCTGGTGGAGTGGTATAAAAAGGCAGATTGCTTAGTTTGTGGAACAGTGTCTGACGTGTCAGCAGGTGAAAGTAGAACATTAGAGGCCGGTAGGGCCATTACAACCCTTAGCTATTTCGGAATGTAAATGGGAGCACAATTCCACGGATTTTGTGATTGGATTGCCGCCAGCACTTCATGGGTAGAATGCTATCTGGGTGATCATGGACAGATTAATGAAATCTGCTCACTTTTTACCGATGAAGGTTAGCTACCCTTTGAATAGGCTAGCAGACATGTACGTGCATGAAATAATTAGGATGCATGGGGTACTGGTGTCCATTGTGTCAGATCAAGACCCGAGATTTACTTCTCGTTTCTGGATGAGCTTGTAAGAAGTACTCGAGACGAAGCTTACTTTCAGTACAACGTTCCACTCCGAGACTGATGGATAGTCGGAGAGGACGATACAAATCTTGAAAGACATGTTACTAGCTTGTGTGTTAGATTTCAGTGGTAGCTGGATACAATTTATGCCACTAGTGGAGTTCACCTATAACAATAGATTCCAAGTGAATATCGGGATGGCACCGTTCGAGGCTCTATATGGTTAGAGGTGTCGATCTCCTTTGTATTAGGATGAGGTTGGTGAACGTCAAGTGTTAGGACCTGAACTTGTGCAGCAAGCGTCTGAAAAGGTGGGTTTGATCTGGGATAGGATTAAATCAGCTCAGAGTCAGCAGAAGAGTTACGCAAATGTTTGCCACCAAAAGTTAGAGTTCGAGGTGGGGGGTAAGGTATTTCTGAGGATCGCTCTGATGAAAGGGGTGATGAGATTCAGGAAGAAGGGCAAGTTAAGCCCGGCGTATATCGGACCATTCAAGGTTCTTGAGCGAGTGGGTCCGGTAGCCTACAGGATTGCACTACCACCAACATTCTCGAGGGTCCACAATGTGTTTCACATATCCATGTTGATGAGGTATGTGTTGGATCCTTCACATGTTATTAATTACGGGGACTTGGAAATTGGGGATACTTTAGCATATAAGGAGGTACCTATTCAGATTCTGGACCATAAAGTTCAGAAGCTATATACCAAGGACATACCGTTAGTGAATGTATTGTGGCGGAATCACGACGTTAAGGAAGCTTCTTGGGAATTGGAAGCAAAGATACGCCGGAAGTATCCACAGTTGTTCTGAGTATGTGTGTGTAATACCCTACTTTGGGTTGGGATCTAGTTGTTGGGAGTGTGTGTTATTGTGAGCTTCTAAGACGATTTATGTATGTAACCATGGTATTACTCCTCCATAAGTGAGGGTATGTATATATTGTGACGAGGCTACATTATAGTGGTCGTCGGTTCTTTCTAGATTGGAGTGCATAGGTTTGATTGTGTGAATGAGTTCTTGAATGAGAGATTGCAAATTTTGATGACGAAATTTTTGTAAGGAGGGGAGGTTGTAAGAACCCAAACCGTGATATATGGTTAAATTAATGAAGAAAAGGGTAATATGGTAATTGAGCAAGCTTCGTCGACGAAGGCCTTCTATTAGTCGGTGATGAAATGTAGAGGCTCGTCGATGAGGCTACCATCTCATCGATGAGGCTGCCGTCTCATCGATGAGGCTGCCGTCTCATCGATGAGGCTGCCGTCTCATCGATGAGGCTGCCGTCTCATCGACGAAGACGCCATCTCGTTGACAAGGGCGGCCGAGTCAAAGGGTTATAAATATCCATTTCTTTTTCTTCCAAGCTAAGTAATCTAAAATTCTCTCTTTATCTCTCTAAAAACTCAACATACACTTTCTCTCTCTATGGTTCGCAATCCTGTGTGCATTTTGGTCACTCATTTGGGGGAATCTATTGGGTAAAAATTATGGATTTTTTATTTTACAGTTTTGGGAAAAAAGGGGTGACGGGCTGCATCCCTGGTTTTGTCGGAAAATTGTAAATATATTATGATATATATTGTGTTATAGGGATACTCGTGCCTTGACTTATCTAAACTGTATATGTTTGGAAAACCATGATTTTAGATTACCAAATAGGTGTGGAATTGTTTGGTTATATGAGCCTACATGAGTTGTGTTTTGGTGAAATAGGAACGGGGTTCTAAATTGTTCCAGGTTTTGAAATCCAACTTTTGCTGAAGAACTCGCAATACTGCTAGATCGGTTAGCTTTTACTGAAGGGTGTGTAAACACTATATCTGCACCGGTTCAACACTGTGGACTGATGTTATGCCAGGTTACCGGGGGCACCGGCATTTGCTGAAGGGTGTGAAATACCACCAAACTGCCGACGTTTGTTGAAGGGCGAGAGATATCACCAAATGGCCGATTTTTACCAAAGGGTGTGAAATACCACTAAACAGACCGGCTTTGAGCCAAAGGGTGTGACGACACCAGATTGTATTGCTTGTTTTTTGAAAATAATGGAACTGATTTAAACTGTTTTGACTGTTGAACTATGCATGTTAGTATGTTATGATAACACTCATATGTCACAATCCAATATAACCTGATTCTTCCTTACTGAGAGGTGTCTCACCCCTGTTGTGCGTACATATTTTACAGGTCCTTCGAGTAACCAGAACTAGCATCCTTGTGTTGGGAGCGTAGTAATCAGTGTACTACGAGAGGTACTTGGGTAAGTACTAGGACTGTACTAGGTTGTCTTTTGTGGTTTCGGCTGACACTCGAGTTTGTGTTGTATATTATGGAATCTGGTTTCCTTTTGTATAGACTCTGTTATGGTACGAGGTATATATGGAATGACCCTTTTTCGCTGTGTATATGGTTTGTTTATGGATATGTATAGGGTGCCTAAGAACCCCATGGGGTCAGACCCTAATTCATTATGTTGTGTCATTGATGATTGTATGATACAGGTACATGTTAGGTTACTAATTAACCCTTGGGTCCCATTTTTGGATTCGGGGTATGACAATAATTTTCTCCAAAGCTTTTAATTATATTATTACTTGGGAGTTTTGATAAAAAGGGAAATTATGTGTTGAAGCATATTCATTCATTAACGATTGTATCGTTACATACATATTGAGCTTCAAGTTTGATCATATCATTATGTGTTCAAAATTTCAATTGTACTCACTAGTTTTGTTAGAAGCAACATTGAGTGTTTTGCAGATTGGAAATTACATTATAATCACAGTTCAGGTTGTGAACCGGGTTTGAGGAGAGAGTTGTATCTCTTGTAAGCAGCGGAGTAGGAATAAGTTGTACCTTTTGTAAGCAGCGGATGTAAGAGAAGTTTCATCCCAATTTAAGGAGCAGGGATTAAAGTGGAATCTTTGAATGGGTTGCTTAAGGCGAGGATGTAGGTCGGGTTGGTTGAATTTCGTAAAATCGTGTTTGCCTTCTCTCTTCCCTTATCGTTTTAATTTCTGCAACGCACTTTGTTACTTATATTACATGTATGTATGTTGAATAACCTCACACAAACTTGATAAGTAATTTGTTAAATTTAGAAAGAGGGACTAAGAGGTAAATAGGTTTTAAATAATTTCAAAATATCCAATTCACCCCCCTCTTTGGATTACACCTAAACCAACAAACATGTCACTAACCTTGTTCCTAGTTCATCTCTACCTAATTTACCACATCATAGAGTGAACCTGAGAGAATATAAGGAGTTGATGAAACAAGTGAATGAAATGAGGGAGCATGACTTTATTCAAGAGTGCACGAGTCCATGTGCCTGCCTTACTCTCCTTACCCCCAAGAAAGAAGACACATGGAGCATGTGCATCCATAGTAGAGCCATTCATAAGATCACAATTAAGTATATGTTTTCCATACCTAGACTAGATGATATGCTTGATCAGATGGTAGGATCCAAGAATTTTTCAAAGATAGACCTTAAAAGTGGATACCCTCAAATTAGGATTAGGCCGAGAGATGTTTGGAAAACCTTATGGGCCATGTTAGGCACCAAATTGCAATTTTCTAATGCCTATCACCCACTGATTGATGGACAGATTGAAGTGGTAAATAGGAGCCTTGGCAACCTATTGAGATGTTTGGTAGGTGAGAACATCACAACTTGGGATTTATGCCTTCCTATGGTCAAATTTGCATTCAATTGTTTGCTGAATAAGACCACAGGCCTTAGCCCATTTTAGGTTATCATCAGATATAGTCCTAGGAAGCTTGTTGATCAGTGCAAAACTGCAAGTGCACAATATCGTAGTTTTATAATATAATGATGTGTAGAGTATCGTTCTCAATGATTGATGTCTTAATTTTACCAAGTATCGAAATTATACTAACCTTGATTTTATTTAGAAAGATTAATAATTTTAGATTGCGAAATTGAAATAAGGCTACTTTAAATAAACTATTAAAGAGAAAATAAAACTAGTTGCCACGTATCAAATTAATGAGCGTGAAAACTTCTAGGAAACCGATTTCACATAGTTTCTCACTATGCTTTACTTATCTAACTTATTCGACTTTGTGTTCTCTGTTTGTTAGCAAATCTCCAATTTTTCCAAAAGCCTCTTTTGATAGTCAATCAAAACTTATTCTTGTTTATTATTTAACTTAAGAATATGCAAATTAATAATGCAAGAACGCAATAAGACCGTCGATTTTTATTTTTATTTTTTTTAACGCTACATAAGTTCATATAAGTCTTTCAATCTTTATATACACTGAATTATCTAAGATCTATCCTATAATTCCCCCTTTTCGGTAACAAACCACAAGACCAATATCATCTAATTAATGGCCAGTAAATTAAATGCATTAAGCGCAAAATAACTCAGACAAACATTTAAAAAAATTACGTCAGATTAACATCAAAGAGCAAGTATAGTTCAAAACTGGGCTACATCGTTTTCCTAGAATACAAAAATTAGTTCATTCCAAAAATTAAATTCAACATAAAAGATTTCACCATACTTTCTTTTATTTGGAGAGTAGAAGAAAAAACGACACCGACAGCACCGTCGTTTTGCGCCGCGAACACCCCGAGTACCACCATTGTTCGCCGCTTTCCGATTCCTGAAAGAATTTTACTTTTTTTTTGTGTGCCGTCAGCCACCTCCCTTGCTGCTATGTGTGTTGACCTTCTTCTCCGCAACCTCCAAAAGCCTCAAAGAAAGACCTCCTTTGCTGCCTCTCGGCCTCCCCCTACGGCCTTCTGTCCGTGCGCTCCCAAAATAAAATTCCTCAAACCCTATTTTTCAATCTCCCTTATGCTGCCCCCTGTTCGGTCTTCCCCAAAGAAAAGCAAAAAAAAAAATGCCCCCAAAAATTATCCCTAGTGAGTGGTGCGGCCTCCCCTGCTTAGCCTTGCGCACGGCTCCCCACCAAGAACCCTAAAAAAAAAATGTCTCCTTTTCTTTTTTTCTACTTTTCCAATCCTCCCAAAACCCTCCACAAACCTAGCATCCGCCCATTCGCTTTTTCCTCACCTTGCAAGGCCGAGTCACATCAGACCCGCCCCACCCTCCTTTTGCTTTGCTTTATTTCACCATATTCAACACACACACACACACACACACACTCACAATCCAGCCCAACTCACGAAACACACACATCCCAATCTTCAATTTGCTAACACAAAAGAAACCCACCAATTTTGACTTTTCAAACTCTTGTTTCCAAGCCACTAGCCACTATTTTTGACTTTTACAAATCTTTCCAATTTATATACACACACACACACATATATATATATATATATATATATATATATATATGCACACATTTTTTTTCTATTTTGATTTTTTTTCTTTTTTAAATGTCCAAGAAAATCTTTGGCATATACTTTCGATGCTCACATACACATACATGCATTTTTATTTTCTGCTTTAAGATCTAAAAATTATTCAATAATAAAATATAAAAATCCATGATTTATTGAATAAGGACCCAAATATTATAAATCGAGTGCACGGTTAAAATATTGAACTTAATTAGGCATTCTAATTAAAATAATGATCTTTAATACATGATTTTAAATGCTTAATTATGCAACTTTTACACGTACTCACTTGTAGATCTTATTCCACTACCACCTAAGGCTAGAGTGAGTGAGCAAGCTGATGCTTTTGCAAAGCATATACATGATCTACACTCTGAAATAAGAATAAGGATTAATTTGAATAATGAACATTATAAATCTAGTGCAGATACACATCACAGGTTACAAGAATTTTCAGAGGGTGATATGGTTATGGTCTATATTCGTCCCAAATGGATTCCATTAGGAAAGGTATGAAAGTTGCATGCTAAAAAAATAAGACTTTTTCAAAATTTTAAAGAAAATTAGTTATAATGCTTACATTCTTGATATTCCTATTGATTTTGGTATAAGCAATGTGTTTAGTATTGAAGATCTAACCCCATTTCTTGAAACATCGTCTTTTGTGGAGCCTTAAAATTCTAACCTTGCAGGTGATCATACTCTGTTTCACACTCCTCTTGAACCTGGAACTCCAAAATTACCTTTGCTCCACCTTTACCCATACCAAAGAACCTTGATAAATTGAAGAGATCTTGAATGACAAGACAACGTTCACAGGAGTAGGATCATACCAAAAGTTCTTAGTCAAGTGGAGAGATAAGCCACTTTCTGAGAGGAACTGGACTCTTAAAGAAGACCTCCTTTGTCTCAACCGGGAGCTGCATTCTCAAAACTTCACTTCTTATTCTTCGGAGAAGAATTCTTTTGGGTACGGGAAAGAGATGATAGGGATCAACATGCCCTACCCCTTTCCTTTGCGGACATGGCGACATATGGACGACCTCCCGATGTCCACTCCTTTGTCAATATGGTGACCCGTCGACGGCCTCTCGATGTTCAATATTATTAAATTTATTTTGTAGGCACACATGGATAATTTGAAGACTATTTCTATTTTTATTTTTATGGAAGACTTTGTTGATTAAGGTGTAGTCCCAAGAGGGGGGGCGAATTGGATATTAAAAAAAATTAAAATCACTTAATATTCTTTCACACACTTCTTATAAGTTCACCAAATGCTTCTAGTTGCTCAATTTTGTGTGAGTGTGGCAATCCTATCTATGCATGCAATATCCTCAATTTAAATACAATGCAGAAAATAAAGAGTAAAAAGGAGAGAGATGACAAACGCGATTTTACGAGGTTCAGCCGACTTGGCCTACGTCCTCACCTTGAGCAACCACTCAAGGATTCACTAATAACCCTGCTCCTTAAAGTGGGATGGAGCTTCCCTTACAAACCGCTGCTTACAAGAGGTACAGCTTCCTCCTCACACTCGGTTCACAACTCGAACCGTGTTTACAATGAAATCTGAAAATAACACTCAAAACAATGCTTCTAAACAAAAGCTTGTGAGTACAATTCAATTTCCTAGTACATTAACATATGATAAAACTTGAAGCTCAAGAATGTATGAAAAACGATACAATCGTTTGATGTATGCTATGTGTCAACACACAAATTCGTATTTAATCAAAATAGGTTTTTCAATAAGAAGCCCAATGAACAATATATATGAATATGTGTTTATCTACTTCTTGAAGTTCAAATCAATCAACCAAGCTAACAAGATTTTCTCAAAACATGATCTTCCCGAAATTCAGTTTTTATATGTGAATACACACTCAAGATCAAAACTTCTCTCAAATGATGAACAAGTAAAGAGATGAGAGATTCTTGAAAAAATGATAACTTGACAGATCAAACCTTAATACTGGATCAAAGTTTAGCTGGATGAATGAATGCTCTTTTGATTTCAGTAGAGATTTTCCCAAACAAATATGGAAGAAGATTGAAGTGCAGAAAACCGGCTCTAGGGTTCAAATCTTGCAATGAGAAGTATGTATTTCTTGTTGTGTCCCATAGCTTATGTTCTAGGGTTTAGATATTCATAATATATATTATATTACCCTTAGAATTAATCTCAGCCATTGGATCAATAATATACTTCACGTGTCTTTTTAATAAAGAGCTGATTTTTAGGCTTTCCCGCGAGTTCAGACAACCAAACTCGACTTCAGGCTCCTGAAGTGTCAACTTCAGGCGCCTGAGGTTCCAAGGTCAGTGACCGAAGAGCCTTGGCTAGGTTCTATCTTCTCCTTTTAATTCTTTAGGCGACTGAACTTAATCTTCAGGCAACTGAAGAAATTCTTCAGGCTACTGAGGTTTGAGTTCAGACGACCGAACTCACAATTTTCTCAAATTTTCATTTCTAACTAAAAAATCTGCTTGGCTTCTTTTCTTGGGTCTTTCATAAAATATATTTTTCATGATTTTGAAATCATTTCAAGGTCTATGAGAGTTTCCTAATGATGTGCATAAAATGCATGAGTCTTAAACTATTCTATGTTATAATGAGCTTCAAACTAAATCATATGCCAATGTAAATACATAAGCTCTAAATACCCATTCCCAAGAGTTTCTTGAACTTTGCCGCTTGCATCTTGATTCTTATACTCTTTAAGTCCAAGATGTTTTCCACTATTTATAGGCTTTACTTGAATGCATCCATAACTGGTTATCTTTCCGTGCATGGTTAATATAGGTCCTGTACCCAAACTTAATGCACAAATCAAATACCAAGTGATTTGTCATTATCAAAACAAGATTAGACTCTTAGAGTCAACAGACTTTATTTGAAGACTTTATTATTTTAGATTTGTATTTTCTTGGATATTATATTTCTAGATTATCAGGTTCTTGAAGATCCAAGGAAGTATTGAAGCAAGATCCAACTCAAGACCCATGTGGGCCCCACATAATCTTATGGGCCCCACAGAGATTGGGCCTTCCTTTAACTTATGTTTTATATTTAATTTGAAATATTACAAGACAATTAAGGTTGCTTGCATGTGTATGTTTAGTAAGTTGTGAGTCTTTAATGTGTTGGGATTTAGTAAGTATTTATTATGTTTAGTTTCCCATGCCTTGTCCTTCCATACTTGTGTAAGAAGTTAATGTATTGTCCCCCATGCTAGCTAATCTTGTCCCCCCATGCTAGCTATATATATATATCCCTTCATTCTAAGAATAAGAAGCTAAGTTTGAATATTGAATATTGAAAGGAATTTCCTTTGTTGAGCTTGAAAGTTTGTCCGATCTTCCGATTGTGTAGTGTGAGGTGTTAGCTATAAAGACTGCGTGCGCTTAATTGTCTTTTTTTTAAATGATAACAACTCATTAGCTGTTCTAGGTTAGCTTATCTTTGCATAATAAGCTATAATAAAGGAAGCTTAATAGTAGAATTATTTGTAATAAGGGTTGTGTGTGTGGTAGGAACTTTTTGTAACTTTTGCGTTTTGTCTCCTGCATGATTTCTAAGCAAGAGTTGAGCAAATGCATGCATATTAGGACACATGAGTTTATAAAATTGCACTAAAAGCACAAACTCAACTTTCATGGTTTTCAAAGTTAAACTTAAAAGTTTGTCAAATGAATCCTAAACTCAAATATGTTTTCGAAGGGACAGTTTTTAAACATTTTGGTTTTATAAACATTTTCATACTTGGTCTCATTTGTGTCAAAATTAGCTTTTGTCCTAAAGTGTTAAGAAAGTCAAGAATATTTTATAAAGGACATATTAAGCATATAAGAAATCAAAACAAATTTTCAAATGTGTTTTTATTATCAAGATATCTTATATTCAAGGGAAACTCATTTGAACAAGTATTAAACCTTATTAGACTTAATATATTTTATATACTTTTGCCCAATAATGTTTTAAGTGATTAAAAGGTTTTTTGGTTGGGTTTAAAATTTCAGTTATGCACCGATCATCTTTCCTAAACACATTTCAATATTTAGGGCATAACTTTTTCTAAAAGAGTCCAAAAAGCATGATTTTGGTGTCCTTGGAAAGCTAATAAAAAATCCCACAACTTTTATGTTCATGAGTCTTTCTGATTTAGGGCAATGGTCGACCATATCAGGGGAATGATCGACCAAAGTAGGGGAATTGTTGACCAACAATTCCAATAGCAAATTTTTCTTGACAAACCAGGTGAATTGTTGACCAATGCAGGGCAACGGTCAACCATAGGGTGAATGTTCAACCATAGAAAGTGAATGGTCGGCCAGTGGCCTCGTGCCCAGTGCTATAACATCTAAAAAACGGCTAGTTTTGTTTGGGAGTTGCTCCCAACGGCTAGTTAATGGTTATAAGAGCTTTTTGGCTATAAAAACAAGTCCATAGACTTGTTTAGGATGTTTTTTGTGATTTATAAAAGCATTTAGTGAAAAATCTTGTTGATTACAAAACCTATGTACTTTACATTTAGTTAATTCATTCAAAAGTGCTTAAACTCTCTCTTGTTCTCCAATATTGTTTGATACAATCCTTGAGAGAGTGTGTAAGGTTTGGTTTGTAATTTATATTAGCTAATTTTTGGAGCATTCTTTGTATTTCCATCATCTTGTAAGGTTCCTTGTGAACCATTTGTTGGAAGGTTCTTTGTGAACCATTTTGGTGAGGGTTCTTTGTGAGCGGAAAGCTTTTTGTGAGCGTGTAGGGATTTGTTCCTGAGAGTAGGGTTGTGTACCTAAGTTGTAAGGCTTGCTCCATCGGGGAAGGAGCGTTTTTAGTAGATTGTGTCCTTAGCTTGGTGCTAAGGCATGGACATAGGCTTGGTGTCGAACCATGTTTAAACCCAGTGTTAAGCTTTTCATTTCCTACTCTTTATTTTACTATTTGTCTTATGCATGATTTATATTTTGTCTATTGTGATATAATTGCTTGCCATCTAGCCAAGACAATTGTTTTGTAGAGAGAAATTTTTAACACGCAAAAAAACCATTCACCCCTCCTCTGACTCTATATTGTATATCCGCTACGGGGCACACGTATACACTCCACGAGCTACGACGTCTAACAAGTGGTAATAAAGCCAGATGCTTGAATTTAACGGAGTAAAATCCAGAGCTTAAAGATCAAATGGAGTATTTGGCGAGTACCTCTGTAACACCTCGAAAATTCTTCTATATATATTAATGCTTTTTCTACAATAATAATAGTTATACTCTAGTACCATAAAACATAATCAAAGTCAACCTGGACCCAAAGGGGTACTGAGGATAAACATATCCATACATACATACCAACTATGCAGCGGAAATCATGATGTACTTAAGCTTATATACAATGCCAGAGTTTTATTATAACTAAAATACACATATACATCCCAAAAAGGACCATAAATACCCTAGCACCATACCCCCAAAAATCTATCCTGATTTCAACCCAACTACTTACCCTTCAACCAAAGTAGTACTATCAGCCTCCTCTATCTCAGAGCTCAGTCTGCTCGTCTATCTGGGTTTCCTGTAGTATTTGTATTTCTAGTGTGAGACACCTCTTAGTAAGGGAGATAGACTAATATCAGTATGTGACAACATGAGTATTATTGTATTATAAACATATATTGTTCATGATAAATTGTATCTGATAAGTAAAGAAAATCTGTATTTGACAAGTCAAGTAAAAATGTTCTGTATAAATCTAAATAAATCGCAAATCAACATAACATACTGTATCATACTAAATTTCTGTATACATATAAATCATCTGCAATATCTATATATTAATTATACCCTGGATGGAAGGCTAATCGTGAATTAACCCCGCATGATCGGGTTGTGCGACCCAAGGGTTGGACTTAACCATGGCTGGCCTACCAAGCTAAGTCAAACATGACATAACTATGCTCGATTGCCCACCCAATCTGGTCTGCCCATCCTACTCTCTACCACACTTCTCGAGTCAGCACACAGGGGTCACACTATCTAATTTGGCTAGCTAGCTACGGTATCGCACTTATAACATACTTAGTCTATCAGGGTTCTGCTACAGTATAGTATATTTCATTAATAACTGTAATAATTTTGTTTTATGATTCTATGTAAAATCTGTCATAATAATAATATTTCTAAATATCTGTTATAAATATATCTAGTCATAGCATTTGCACCGACTGTATATCATGGCATCTGTGTCGACTAAATATCACGGCATCTGCTTTGACTGAACATCATAGCATCTGCTCCGGCTGAACATCACAACATCCATGCCGACTAAATATACTAAAAATATAATTTTTGTACTATTTATAGTTTTTCTAAAAACTGTTATCAAATCGTGTTTATACTGTGAATTCATAAAATATTCTGACATACCATTATTTATAGTAAAATTTATACTCATGCCACACACAAGTGAATACTACTCTGTAATATATTATCTAGCATCGGAAAACATATTTTGCTGAAAAAATAATATTAAATCTATTTTCAAAGTTTCCTCAGTTCAACATCAGTATTCCCAAAAACTATACTAAATCATATATATACCTTTTTGAATCAAATACTGTATATTCAATGATTAATTTACTGAAAATAACTGACTTAATCTATCCCTTTACCTGTATCCTAAGAAGCTTGCTGAAAACCCTAAACCACGTCCGCAGCGTTCAAAACTCTAAACCCTGAAAATTGCATTATCCCCAGTTCAATCAATTCAACTCCAGTATATTTATCATCTAACACATTTCGTGAGTCTACATATTCCAAATAATCATTTAAACCCTAAAATAATTCTCTTACCTTGATTTTGGGGTGGTGCCCAAGGACTACAAATCAACAATCTGCTCTGATCAACTTGCGGAGAATCACCCCTAGATCATCATGGTGGTTCCTGATCATTGAAACAAGCTTAAACGGAGCCGAAATCAAAGAGAGAAGGAGGAGGAGCCATAACCTA
This sequence comes from Malania oleifera, assembly GCF_029873635.1. Lineage (NCBI taxonomy): Eukaryota > Viridiplantae > Streptophyta > Magnoliopsida > Santalales > Ximeniaceae > Malania > Malania oleifera. The sequence continues at coordinate 79,663,768 of NC_080423.1, read as the reverse complement.
GAGAGAGAGAGAGAGGGAAGAGAAAATAAATTTTCTTGCTGAAATCTGGTTTTGACATATATATATATATATATATATATATATATATATATAGACTGCTGGCCACGTGTCCTCGTCGATGAGACACGTGTACTCGTCGATGAGTCACAGAAGGGCGTTCATCGACAAAGATAATGGGTTCGTCGACGAATCCTTAATGGTATGAAATTCCTGCTCTCAGCCTATGCTCATCGACGAGTCCCTACTGATGCCCCTTTTCAAATTTCTTTGTTTTCATTTTCCTTTTCCTTTATCATTTCATTGTTATTATTTTTCCAGGTCTCTACATCCTCCATTCCTTAAGTAAAAATGCTAAAATTTTATTAATTACCCTCACTTATGGCGGAGGAATACTGTGGTTAGATTTATAGTTCTAGGATATTACAATAACCAAACAAAACTCTCCTAAAACCATTAAAACAGAAAACTATTACATACAACTGATTAACCTGCACAAAAATTTACTTACTTACATAATTTCTTACCTAAACCCTTACCTTTCTCTAGCTAATACTGGATCCCACTAAATAAATGTGGGTACTTCTAGCACATCTCCTCCTCTAACTCCCATAAGGCTTCCTCCATTGCATGGTTCCTCCAAAGTACTTTCACCAGTGGAATTTTCTTGGGTTACCGAGAAGCGTATGCCACCACTTTTCCTTACTGCATCAATACACACCCAAGTCCTTTCAGGGACGCATCACTGTAGATCACAAAATCTCCATCCCATGATGGAATGGTCAAAACTGGTGCGGTGACTAGTCGCTGTTTCAACTCCTAAAAGCTCTACTCACAACCATCATTCCATTCAAACTTAGCATTCTTCCTGGTTAGGCGTGTCAGGGGCTCTAATAGTCTAGAAAATCTCTTTATGAACCGGCGATAATATCCTACCAGTCCCAAGAAATTTCTGATCTCTAGAACATTCTTTAGTCTCACCCAATTCACCACTGCCTCTATATTGCTGGGATCTATAGAGATTCCATCCCCGGATATCACATGCCCAAGGAATGTAACTTTCTCTAACCAAAATTCACACTTCTTGAATTTGGCATACAGTTTCCGTTCTCTAAGTATCTAAAGTATCAGCCTTAAATATGTCTCATGTTCCTTGGGACTCCTCGAATAAACTAGTATATTATCAATGGAAACCACTACAAATTGGTCCGTGTACTGATGGAAGACTCTGTCCATCAGATCCATAAATGTAGCAGGAGCATTCATCAATCCGAATGGCATGACAAAAAACTCATAATGGCTATACCGAGTTTAGAACTCTATCTTGGAGATATCTGGTAGGATCACCAAGGCTTGGGTCCTTAACTACCAAAAATAATATTTATAAACCTAACTATCCCAAGTTCAGTAGAAAGTGGGTAAGCTGGGTATCGATTCACGGAGACTTAAAGCACAGTTATCAAACCACTTCCATATTAGTTTATTACAACCTTGTTATGGAAAAGAAGTAAAAAGTGATAATTTTCAATGGTTGAAATCTAACCAACTACTTGAACGCAATTAAATGAAAGCAAGTAAATCTATGCTACCAGAAAGCTAGTAAATTTCTATGTTACCCTACTCCTAAAAAGCGATGCTGGGGTCTAAATCAAACACTAGACACCATGCCTCTAACTATGCCCCTTTAGACTTTGATAAAAGTACTAACCCAAGTGGGCCAAAGCGGGAGAGGGTCGATCTAGGGCACAAGGTAGCAAGGGTGCACCAACCGTCTGGAGCACAGTCGGGAACCGGACTGTACCCTGTCTCAACGATCACGAACACCTCTGCGATTCTGTAGCCAACTACTTCCCCCTGACAGATATATACTAGTGCTTATCCTTATCTGCAATCCTTCATCAAACGCACGACAAGTAAATGGAAATTGGTAAATCAAAGGAAGTAAAGGAGAAAACAGGTAAAAAGATTGTTGACCCTATAGGTCATATCTCGTTTTGATTATGATAAATACTTTGGTATTTAATAGTTGATGAGTTTGTGTGCAGGATCAATTGGAAGTTTCATATGGTGCACATGGACTTGAAAAAAATAAAGACCCAAAATATTTATTTGTTGTAATTTAATTAAGTTTTATTAGGGTTAGTAATATTTAAATAATAATGGTTTGTAATAATTAATGCATTGCATGCATGATAGGACAGATAAGCTCAAAGACCTTAGACTGACCATAGGTCCTAAATTATTGCATGAAAAAGCTCCTATATATCTTAGAAGTAATAATCATGTGAATGGTGGTGACTTCAAATGAAATTAGGACTAAAATGCACAATCTTTGTGTGTTTGGTCGATCAAACCAGAACACATATAGATCTTCGGTCGACCGAACCTCTCTAGGGTCAAAAGTTTGATCATATGGTCGACCATCCTTAAAAAGAACATCAACGCCCTATTCAACCGAAATGGCACGTAGGGAAATCCCAACGCCCTAGTGGACCAAACTTGAAGTTGAAAAATGGCCCGATCGACCAAACATCCAAATTCGGTCAACCGAACTTAGCTTGGTCGACCGAAACTTAGAGGTTCCAAAATCGCCTAAAGTTTGGTCGACCAACTCCTCGGTTAAAAAACACCCTGGTCGACTGAACTGAGTAATTTGGTCAACCAAACCTTAAAAATGGTCAATCAAACCTCTCGCGTTACTTGAATTTTACCGAGGATAGAACGTGGTTAATTTTTATTAACCCTATTTAAACTTTCTCAAAAATACCCAATAGGTCCTGAATGGTTACAATTTTTGGGATGTCTATATATACCCCTTTATTTAGATGGATTAGGAACCAATTAACAAAATATCATTAGCAAATCCTCTCTGAAATTCAAAAAATCTATTTTTCATATTCAAGCTCTCCACTTCCATTCTTACTCATTCCCATTGCAAAAATCATTTAGTAAGAGTGCTCTTGTGATTATCCTATAAGGCTTACACTCTCATCTGCTCTATTTTATTGAGATTTATTTTTACTTGAGAGTAGGCTTAGAGTTTCTCTTAAAGACTTTGTCAATAAGTCTTCCTTGGGAAAACTCCTTAGAGTTTGTAAGTTTTCCATTACCATTGCAATACTCAAGAGCTTGTATTATATTTTGTTTGTGAAATAATTTTTACAAACCGATTTTAAATATCTCTTGTGCTTATTTTTTGAGAAAAATGTTTTTGAGATATTTGCTTGTGTGCTGAAGATCTTTGCTGTTGCATTATGTGATTGATATTATTATCTTGACACAAAGATCATAACACATACACTCTCACATTTTGATTGATATACTAGCATTATTTTTTAGAGTAGACATTGAGACTACATTGAGCTTATCATATCCTATCATTATGTAGCATGTTGATTATACTAGTACAAATCTGCTTGGTTGAGAAGCATATATTTTGTACACATTTTGTATTGTGATTTGGTTGTATTTCAGGCATGGCTTGAGGGGGCGTTAATCCAGTACAGAAGGATTAGTTGTAAAGGTTGAGGTCAACCCTTTGTCAATTTGACTTGGTTGTATTTTGGTGCTGCTCCACCCGTTAAGTGAGCCTTAGTGTAATCCTTGTGCTTGTGAGCCATGGCGGGGACATAGGCATATTTGTCGAACCTCGATAACATATTTGGTCTTATTTATCTTAACTTGCTTTTCTGTGCATGCGTAATTAGTTTACTTGTGTAATTTAATTTCAGCTGAATATATTCATTTATTTTATATCAGCACTAGATTGACCCTAGAGTTGTGTAATACTGCTGCTGGAAAATTTTCCTAGGGTAGAAATTTTTAAAATACCAATTCACCCCTCCTTTTGGGATTACAATAAAGCCAACAAAGAACAACTCTTTCGTATTCAAAACATTTGTCACTAATGCCATAAGGTACAAGAGAGTGATCATGTAATGTACATGGATAGCACACGAACGTTGCCGGTTGTCACAGGCCATCCAGCACTTCATGCACACACCGAAATAGGAATTGAAAACTATGCTACTCCTAATCGAACTTGGCTCTTAATGACATCTTAAGTCTATCACTAACCTAAGAGAGGCCAAAAAGGAACCCAGAGCTTGTGTTCGTAGAGAATATTTATAGGCTCTAGGGTTTACAAGGTTTGTTTTAAAATTTAGGAAAGTTTGCAAAAGATCTCGTGCAGAAGATCGTCGTTGTTGACCAAGTCGCCCTTCAGTCATTCTAGTGCGCCCTGATTGATTCTCCCAGGAAAGCAGGGATTTGAATCTTTGGCATTTTCGACGATGTCACACCTCAAGGTATTGTTGGTCGAGTTGATGGTCCAGACTTGGAGTATCTCAATTTTTAGGATATCTCAATATCTTGACATAGTCGCCTCTGAAGTTCACTTGGTCGAACACTTCATCGAGACTCTCGGTACTTCTAAGCTTCAGTTCTGTCTCAACATCTCGATGTGGTTGCCCTAGCGGGTCACTTTGTCGAGCACTTGGTTGAACCTTGCAGCATTTGGATCCCAATATGAACCTTGGAGTTTGCAGTAGAAGATTAAGTCACCCCTATAGTTTGATGGTCACGCCACATGGTCGAGCATCATCTTCTTGTCTATTTATGCTTGGAAGCTTCTGGAGCTTGGCTAAACATTTGGATTCGATCTTTGAGTCCTCCAAATTCTCCTCGGCTTCTTGTAATGCTTAACTCCATGGTTTTAACCTGTTTTTCCTAAAAAGAAAAACAAACCTTGCATAGCTTCAAACAACAATAACTCTGGGTAAATATACGATAAAATGAGGATAAGCATAGGTAAATGAGGGTCTAAACTCATATATTTTAGGGACTCATCACAACTCCTAACTTACACTTTGCTAGTCCTTAAGCAAAGCAAAATCTAAGAAAACTACCAAATCCTACCTATATCCTCTTTCGTGGGAAACAAGATTGCATTTACCAGATGCAACAAGGCATTAAACCCCTAGGTTAATCCTAGTGGATGAGTTCTAGACTCGTGAGGGTTTTTAAGGTGATACCCACACATACCCGCTCAGTGAATATTAAAAGATATTTGCATGCAACAAGAACCTTACCCCTTTCACATACAAAGATATGACCCAGTTACATGTAGACATGCTCATTTGTGATTCCATTATACACGCTCCATAGCAATTCATTCATACAAGTCTCAAAACTGCACAACTATTGCCCCAACAATGTAACTCTTAGGGGATCAACCACCAATTTCAATTCAACCCAAATATTACTGTGTAGTTTCAAGCATTGCTAGATTACATCAAAAAGCATGTGTAAGGTGCATGATCTGTCACACTCAGGCTACCTTTGGACACCTACAGAATAGTTGTCTTGACTCAACCTCACTGGTATGCCTTTAGAACAGAAAACACTCAAGAAAATGGGTTCACTCACATATGTGAAGAAGAATGTTATGATTGAACATCCCACATATTTTAAGGAACTAACGTTAAACATGGAATGGACTAGCCTCATAAGGATGGGATCCAGCCTATTTGTGAGGTGTCAAGTCCTTCACCTTAACATCTTCTCACTTACTAGCCATACCCAATCAAGACCACAATAAATCCATCCTTTCACATATTTGACATAGACACGGCAAATGCATTGGTCAGCTTGAAGATTCTTGATATTTGAAAGAACATGGTGTAGTGTCCTTAGTTTGCCATTTTGCTTGCATCTGGAGCAGGTTTTCTTTTTTCTTTTTTGCTCATTCTTTCCTTTGACTTTCATTTATTGGTAAGCTAGGACAATCATTACACCCTTAGTTATCTTCATACCATCAATGGAAAATTCATCTTGGAGAAGAGTCCATGAAATGTATCTGTCTCTAAGGTGGCTCAATTTTCATGTTTTGAGTAAATTGCAAGACCTAAGTTTATATTTACCCACTTGATGTCACCTCTAGGCCAGCAAATACAAGGATAAAGACTAGTTAACAAGGGGTCACCAGAAAAAAAAAAAAAAGTTGAGTTTTATAAACTTAGAGTTTGATGTCAAAACTTGAGCAATGAATGAATGGCTCAACAATACCTCAAGAGGTGTTATAGTCGCCACGATTGTTCTCTCAATCTCAAAGAACCCTAAGTGTTACAAATCACATGAAAGTGTGTTTTTAAGCTTCATGAAGTACCATTGAATACAAGATTTCACACAACAATATTAACACAAATGAAACACTAATTGATTCTTCCGGAGCGACATGATAGTTCATTAGGCCGTGTAATGTGAAACCATGCACAACTGGCTCACTACATTGTTAGTGAGCATAATATAATCATATAATAGATGGGCCTAGGTGTAACGACCCAAAGAATAATGGTATTTAAATAATAGAAGAAAGAGAAATGGAAACCAAAAACAGAAGGAGGCAGTCGTCTTCATCGACGACATTGCATTTTGGAAAGGATAAATTCTGAGGAATTTTTTAGCTCCTCGTCGACGAATACAGGAGACTCGTCAATGAGGGTATAAGAGGAGCTCGTCAACGAGGGTTGGACTTCATCAATGAATTTTCTACAGGACTCGTCGACGAGGTGACGTGGCTCGTCGACGAGAATATATCGAGGGGATGATTTTGGGGTTTCTAAATTTCGTTGACAAGGGGAGAGTTCGTCGATGAATTTTGTATTAATCTCGCCGACGAGGTGACGTGGCTCGTCAACAAAGGCCACAGTTTAAATAGTCCAAAAACTCTTTTCTTGCCAAAATTTCTTGCGCAGAAGCTTTCTCTCTCTTACCCTTCAGTTTCTCCACCTTCTCTCTTCGATTTCGGGCCGGATTTCCATCGGTTCGATGATCTGAAGCCACCACGACGCTCCTAGAAAAGTTCTCTGTAAGTCTACCGGAGCAGATCGTAGGTGGGGCTGAAGTGGAAACCATCCCAAATCCAGGGTAAGGGTTTCTACTCAATATTTGGATTTTTGGCAGTTGTAGAATGTGTCATACGCTTAGAAATACTGAACTTTAGTTCTAGGGAATGTTGTTTTCAGGGTGTTGAATAGGGAACCTTGTGGGTGCGGTGCGGATTTTATTAGGGGCTTTTCAGGAATCAGGTAAGGGATAAACTAAGCTAGTTCTTTTTTAGGAAATGAATGTATATATATAGCATTTGATTTTTGGAAAGTAAGTGTGTTTATATATATGATTTATATTTGGGAAAATGCTGTTAAAATGATGGTATGTAGAATATGTGAAAAACATGTTAGTGTGGCATGAGTAGAAATTTATATGAAATACTATTTTCTGGGAATATGTTAATGATACGGATTTTTATAATGGAAAACCGGTGTATGGGTCGAGATTTTTATATATTTTTTGGCGTACGAGCCGAGCTATGTGTATGATTTGCCAGCATACTGGTTGAGCTATGGATATGTTTGTCGGTGTATGGTCCAAGTTATGGAAATGATTTGCCAACGTACGGGCTGTGCTATGACTTGCCGGTGTACGGGCCGAGCTATAGTAAAATGTGAAATACCGGCGTACAGGCCGATGATTTTCATGATATACTTTTATATATGCTAAATGATATGATTGATTTGATAATTAATGATATGAAATATCCATGTATCATAGTTTCAGTATATATTATATGATATCAGAACCTGGTTGGCTTGGTTTAGGCTAACACTTGCACAAGACCGTTGCTATGTGTCCATGGTCTTCGTGATCATGATATTTGTGTTAACGCTGCTATATGGAGTGGTGTGAGATTGGAGGGTTGATGTGGTTTTTAAGAAGTGTGTGAGCGCCTCTAGTGTACGGACCAGGTCTGGCAGACCCATCAAACTTATAGACTGTACTTTTGACTTGGCAGTGGTCGGCCAACCATTGTCAGATCCCGTCTTCGGGCCACACAACCTAGTCATGTGGGGGTAATACATGACAACATCGAACTAACCTACTAGGAATGTTTTTGTATTATTATTGTATGAGATGAAATATGTTTATGAAAATGCAATATGTTCTGCTATGTTTTGATGATATATATGTTTCCTAGATTTGACATAACATTTACTGAATATGTTCTCTATGATATATGTATAACATGGAATATTTATGTTGCCACACACTAGTATTACTTTATTTCCCTTACTGAGATGTGTCTCACCCCAAAATTTTATAAACTTTTCAAGAGCCCCAAATAGGAGAGCGGGAAAAGCCCCGCTGATCTAGAGCTGTTGTCTGCCCTTTTTGAAGGGTAAGTTTTGGTAGGGACAGTTGGATTTTTGTGGGAAATGTCCCTAGAATTTTTTTTTTTTTTTTTTAGGATGTATATACTAGAATACAGTGGATATAGTGACTCTTGTATTTGTGGTAATGTGATGGATATCTTTGTATTTATAATATTGTGATTATATGTTTCCTGCTGCTTAGGCTTCCGTTATGTGTTCTGATGTATTCCTGGTACCCATGGGTCCAAGTGGATTATGATCTGCTGAGCTGGGATTTGTGATATTGATTTTATTGTATATAAAAAAAAAAATGTGGAAAATAAGCAGGTCATCACACTAGGCATGTAACGTTTGAGTTCTATAAGTGTATGTAAAAAGGGTAAACTAGTTGTTATCATTATATGAAGCACATACTCTTCACTGAGAAAATTTTTGAATGTCTGAAAATTATGAAAATTGTGTCCTTTATGTGCTTAATGTGCCATATAATGTATTACCCCTACCCCCAACTTAGTACTTCAGTGTCCACACTAGAGTGCGGATAGAAAATAGAACCCTGGCAAGGGATAATTCAATGCAAGTTGCTAATAAGAACCAACAGTGTACCTAAGAAAAAATAATAACCAGAATAACATGCATGTGAATACACTGTAGTATACAAGACACGTAGGAACCAAAAGCACCATAAAGGTTTTCCATTAATGAGCAAAAAAATGTATTACAAAGCAGAAGAGGCTTTACAGGTATGGAAAAGGCCATAGAATCATGGTGGGTTAATCAAAAAGGAAAAGAGGGGAAAAACCCAAAACATGTGCCGCAAAAGCATAGTACATGAAGTAGGTAGCGGGTTCGCCTAGCTGTTCTCATCATCCGATTCGGAGTCGGCGACATAGAGAGGGTTGGAGGGAGAACTACCAGGGCTGTTGTACATTGAAATAGTCGTAATGATCTTGCGTAGTGCTTCCACTAACGCGTCCCATATAACTAGTCTCAAAGTTGTCGACGATATGCTGGCAGGCATTGGGTGGGTCACCGGATGTGATTGCGGGGCGGTTGATCATGCACTTTGTGTCCTCCTATGGCTCCGACTCTGGTGAGAAGTAGGGTGAGAGGGTTAGCCGAGTTCCATTTTCATTTTCCCAAAATGAAGCTGCATTGTCGCGAGTGAGCTGGGACGAGGAGAAATGGCGTTAGGACAAGCTGGGTAATGAAACCCTAGATCGGAATTAAGAGATTCAGTGGTGTCTGCAGGTGTTGCAGCGATGAGATGGAAGGCGAAGGTGCCTGCATAGGTTTGGGGTTGAGCAACTAGGGCTAGAAGTTGTGCAAAGAGGTTCGACCAAGAGACATGAGGGTGGGAATGAAAAAAATTAAGAGCGAAACAGGGTCTTAAACGGGTTTGACTGACTCAACCAGGTCGCACCCATTCCTGTGCTTGTTGCCCCAATAGTTAAACCCCCAATTTATTCTAAAACTTACGCTAACTAGTTTGAAATCTATTTGATCTACTACAAATAGTCTAAAAACCTAAAAGAAAAGAAAAACTATTGGGTTGCCTCCTAGAAGCGCTAAGTTTACCGTCTTCAGCTAGACGCATTAAAGCTCACGGTGGGTAAATCGAGTCACATATATATATTTTCGACCAGTTCCTCTGCATTTCCCTCGATGTATGGTTTTAAACTTTGACCATTGACCTTGAAACATGTATTATTCGTAAGGTCATATATTTCAATTGCCCCATCAGGGAACACCTGGGTTACAACATAAGGGCCCTGCCAGCGGGAGTGCAACTTGCCTGGAAATAATTTCAATCTTGAATTGAAAAGCCATACCTTTTGGTGTGGAACGAAGGATTTCATAATTATGTGTCTTTCATGAAAAGCTTTCGTCCTGTCTTTGTATGTCCTGGCACTTTTTTAGGAACCATTGCAGAGTTCGTCCAACTCATTGAGTTGTAGGCGACGATGAGTTCCTGCAACATCCATATCAAAATTGAATTTCTTGATAGCCCAATATGCCCTATGTTCTAACTCAACCAGCAAATGACAGGCTTTACCATACACCAAGCAATATGGGGACATACCGATAGGAGTCTTGTACGCTGTCCTATATGCCCAAAGAGCGTCATCTAACTGAGCTGACCAATCCTTTCTATCTAGTCACACTGTTTTTTCTAAAATGGTTTTGATCTCTCGGTTAGACACTTCCACCTGGCCATTGGTTTGAGGATGGTATGGTATGGTATGGCGACCTTATGGGTGATGGAGTACTTTCGAAGGAGTGTTGCAAAATAATGATTGATAAAATGTTTACCTTTGTCATTGATGATGGCTCGAGGACAACCAAGCAGATTAAAAGGATATTTTAGAAAAGGGACAGCCATGTGGTGGTCATTGGTTTTAGTTGCAGCTACCTCGATCCACTTGGAGAAGTAATCCACTACTACAAGGATGTATAGATATCCCTAAGATGGGATGAAAGGGCCCATAAAGTCAATCCCCCATACATCAAAGAGTTCAACCACCAGTGTCACACCCCGAACTCAATAATGGGACCCAGGGGTGAATTAGTAACCTAACCTGTCCTTGTATCATACATAACATCAATGATATACCATAATGAATAAGGGTCCAACCCTATGGGGTTCCCGTACACCCTATATACATTCACATATATGACAAATAGGCAACGGAAACTGTTCTTTCTATACATATATTGTACCATACCAGAGTCTATACAAAAGGAGTCTAAGCTCCATAATACAAAACATAAACCCGGGTGCTAGCCAAAACCCAAAATGACAACCTGATATAGTCCTAGTACTTACACAAGTACTTCACGGAGTACACCAATCACTACACTGCTAACACAAGAACGCTAGTTTTGGTTACTCGGAGGACCTGAAAAAAACATGTACGTATGATAGGGGTGAGACGCCTCTCAGTAAGGCAGATCCAGATTATATCAGTGTGTGGCATATGAGTGTTATCATGACATAAAACATACACGGTTCAATACAAATCTAGTATTTTCACAAAATAGTTTCAGTATAGTGCTCATCATGCACACACACATGATCAAGTAACTGATGTCATCACACCCTTTGGCCTGAAGCCAACCCGCATTACACGGCATCCCTGACACATGGCGTAGCCCCAAGCTCCCATGGCATCGTACCGGTACAACTAGTGGATCCACATCCTTCGGTGATCAGCCGGTCAGGCTCACGTCCTCGGATATAAAGCCAGACACTCTTACCAATCATTGGCAGGTGATATTTCACACCCTCAAATATAAATTCGGACACTCTTTCACAACCTGGAACAATTCAAAACCTCGTTCCTATATCTCATTTCAGAAAACCACAACATATGCATGTTCATATAACAAATCAATCCACACTCATTTGGTAATCTCAACAATCATGATTTTCAAAATACAGTTTAAAACAAGTCAAGGCACAGCCATCTCCATAACATAATATATATCACAATATATTCACGATTTTCCAACAAAACCAGAGATGCAACCCAATGCCCCCTTTTTCCTAAAATTGTAATATGCAAAACTCATAATTTTACCCGTTAGATTTCCCCAAATGAGTAACCAAAATACACAAAGGACCACGAACCACAATTTTACCGAGTCTGATTTCGAAAATAACCAATATAAACAAAATCTCCTTACCTTTCTCCAACTAGGCAAACCCAAACTCGACGGCTCTTAAACAGAAAATTGAGTTCCCAAAACCTACAAATCATAGTACAAAACATAGTCACAATTCCATTCGTTACAAAAATAGTGGAACGAAAATGAAAATCGAGTCTTACCTCGATTTTGAGTCAAAACCCGTAAACGCTCGAAACGAAGATCCGTTCCACAAATCTCAAAGAGAATCCTTCCCTGATCCTCATAGTAACATCAAATCGTCAATTCTAGCAACGTACGATGAAGAAATCTAGAGAGAGAGAGAGTGGAGTTCAAGTTCTTAGAGAGAGGAAAGAGAGAGAGAGAGAGAGAGAGAGAGAGAGAGAGAGAGAGAGAGAGAGAATTTTGATTTCTTAGCTTCTAAGTAATGGAAAAAGATATTTATAGCCCTTTGACTCAGCCAACCTTGGCAGTGAGGCGGCTTCTTCGTCGACGAGTCAATTAAGGGTGTTCGTCGACAAAGCGTGGCCTCGTCGATAAGCCTGAGATTTTTAGATTTACCAAAACCCCTCGGCTTCTCCTCGTCAATAAACACCTGCATTTCGTTGTTGAACAACAGAAGGGCACTTATCGACGAATTCCAACTTCGTCAACGAAGCCTACTCAATTACCTTTTTACCCTTCTCTTATTTATTTATTATATATATCACGGTTTGAGTTCTTTCAACTGCCCCTCCTTACAAAAATTTCGTCCTCGAAATTTGTAATATCTCACTTATGAACTCATTAACCAAAAAACACACACTTGACTCTAGAAAGAACCGGTGGTTATTTACATCGAAGCCCATCACAATACATACACACCCTCACTTATGGCGGAGGAATACTGTGGTTACATATATAAGCTGTCTTAGGAGTTCACAAAAAGACACACTCCCAACAACTAACCACCTATCCCAAAACGAAAGTAGGGTAATACAACTCAGAACAACTGTGGATACTTCCGACGTATCTCCACTTCCCTTTCAGCCATACAACTCAATGAGGGATTGGGTCAGGGTGAGCAGACATGTCTATCCACGGTAGTGGTAAACAAAGAAGTAGGCCAAGAGCTAGAGCCTACGGCCATCCAAGCGGTGTTGGATGAGGATAAGGAGGTGTTGTCGGATAAGCTGCCTCACAATTTACCTTCACGACAGACTATGGAGCATGAGATTGAGTTGTTATCAAGAGTGAAACCACCTGCTAAAGGGCCATGTCGGATAGCGCCTCGAGAGATTATAGAGTTGGGGAAACAGCTTGATGAGTTGGAAGCGAGATGTGTTCGTCCTTCCAAAGCCCCGTTGGGAGCATCAGTGTTGTTTCAAAGGAAACATGAAGAGCATCCATAGAACGTGTTCGACAGACTGAGGGGCAATAGTCCGGATATGAAGAAAGAGAAGTGCTCTTTCACTCAGTGGAGCAACAAATTCCTTGGTTGTGTGGCTGAAAACTTCATATCCAAAGGGGTATGGAGAAGGTAAGGATGCTTCAAGAATGGAAGATCCCCACAACAATGAAGGAGTTGCGTTCCTTTCTTGGCCTTACTAGATTTTGCAGTAAGTTCATTGAGGCGTATTCATGGAGAATGACTCCAATGATAGGACTACTGGGGAGGTATTATTGGCTGCACACGCGTGATGATGTGGTTGATTATACCAAAATTTGTCTCACTTGCCAACAAGACAAGGGGGAGTGGAAGAAGTATGGTACCTTTATGGCCACACCAAAGTACTGTTCAGCAAAGGAGACGACACAATTGTTCCTTGCGACTATTGTGAAACATTGGGGGTGTTCCCCAAGTTATTATTTGTGACCGAGACTTAATATTCACTGACAACTTCTTGACATAATTTTTCAAGATATTCAGGTCACATCTTGACATCTTTTCGAGTTCTCACCGATAGATAGACGGATAGATGAAGAGATTCAGAAAGCTGCTAGATGAGTACTTGCGCCATTTTGTCAACAACAACCAGAAGAATGGCATGCAACTACTTGATGTGGCTTCATTCTGTGGCAAGGCTCAAAGGAGCTCAACAACAAACAAGAGCCTTTTTGAGCTTGTTACAGGCTAGCTACCGTTGTTACCTCACACAGTAGGTGAGCCAGACAGATGAAAGAGTCCCAGGGCATACATCTTCACCAAAGAATGGAGATAGAATGCAGATTTTGCCCAAGCCAATCTGAAGAAAGCTTCTAAGCAGATGAAGAAGTGGGCGGATCAGGGGAGAAGACCGTAGGTTCATGTCAGCTGCCTCAAGTTGTTCAATGCCAACACAAATGACCTAAGCAGAAGTCAGTCAAACAGAGCAGAGTTGAAGACAGTGCAACCTGATAGACGTGAAGTTGAAGAGATCCTTGCAGACAGAAAGTTCATATCCTTAAGGAAGAAGCGGCAGAAGTTTCTAGTGAAGTGGAAATGCCTTGATGACAAAGAAATCAGCTGGATTTCTACAAAAGATATTCAACTATTCGTGGACACACTTGAAGTGTACCTACTACTAGAGTCTACAAGGACATCGACCGCATAAGTGGGGGAGAATGTCACGAGCTAAGCTTATTCGGGGCATTATGCTTGCCTATGACCGCTTATCTCATGTGCTTGGGATGGGTTTTCACCATGTAAATACTAGTGTAGGGTTATTTTTTGCAAGTAGAGTCTTTGTAAGCCAAATAAGGCAGTATGACTCCTCGGTCACTTTGATGTTTCCTAATACCAGGATGATAATTACATAAAAACCTCTTTAGGGGAGGGTGAGTGTTCATCAGTCATTGTAAAACTCATTAGCTATTGTTTACGTGTTTAGCCTACTTGCCTCCCTCGCTAAGCACACGATGCCAACGGAGGTGTTGTTATTGAATTACGTTTGCTTCAATGTTTACTGCTTGCTTGCCACGGCTTTCATGAATTGATTACTGTTTCTGCTACCATTTGATTGAATGCTAATGAAAGTTTTTCTTGAATGAATGTTGGTAAATGATAGGCTAGCTAGCTAAACAAGATTGTTTTAGCTAGCGTCGCATGGCCCTTCACAAGGGTGTGAAAATAGTCGGACCATGACACCTCCACACCCTTGCACGAGCCAATAGACCGCCACCAAACTTCGGCCTCTCTCCCTCTCTCTCTCTCTCTCTCTCTCTCTCTCTCTCTCTCTCTCTCTCTCTCTCTCTCTCTCTCTCTCTCTCCCTCTCCCTCTCCCTCTCCCTCTCTCTCTCTCTCTCATACACACACACACACACACACATGCGCACGGTTCCTATGACTTACAACACTCTCTGCCCTACTCTTCATCTCTATTGTGTTTGCGAGTTGCTGCCCATGCCACGACCACCACTGCAACTCTTGCCAATGCCTCATGTTCCTCAGTGGTACTGCCTCGTCCACCGCTGCTGCCATAGCTCCTGCCATGCCTTTTGTTTCTTGGAAATGCTTCCTTGTGTACCACAGATCTTGTCATTTCCTTTCTTTTCTCGATAGAGCAGCTTCGTCTATTGCTGCCACCACAATTCCTTCTGTTGCTACTCATGTTTGAGAAGGATAGTTAGGGTCAAACCTAATTTATCTTTGTTTATTAATAATTTTCTACATGATCTTTGGTAGGAGTGTATTGGTATGAATCTGGAACCCTGCAATCATAGATTTGTTCTACTTGATTGTGTATGTAGCTTTGTAAGTTCCAAGATTAAATGATAGTCTTCTTAGAATACTCCATTTGCTTAGCCAAGTTGGTTGAGAGTTCGAATTCCGTATTTGGGGATGCAAATTGTTTGAAACATATAGATTTCCATTAACCAGCTAACTGGATTTAAATTATCAATATGTTGTGCGTGTTGCATGTCTTTGAAATATGTTTTCTTGAGTACACAACTACTAGTTAATTAGACGTATAATAAGGGAGTTCTTTTACCTTCCATGCTTGTTTTTTTTTTTTTTTTTATTATTATTTAGGAATTTTGCTAATTAAACCATGTTTGAAGAAAGAGGTTCCTTTGACTAAAATAGTTTAACCATGTTATAATTTTAAACCCCATTGGAATTTGGTCCCGTGTTATTAATTGAAGCCTTTTTGTTACTAGTCCATGCCTATATGTATGGACTCATAAGAATGCTTTTCACTTGGATGCCTTTTCCTTGTAGTACTTTATTTTAGGAAAAGAGGGCTAGCGTAAGTTTATATAGATTATTGCTTATTTTGAACAGTGAAAATTTTGAGTGATGCTTCTCACCTCTTACATATGACTAACATTTTCTTTAGAAAATAGTTATCTCCATATTTGTCCACATGGTGACCTCTCCCTTCTCAACCCTAGATGAGGGACAAGACTCTCCCTTAAGCCCATATGGGTGAATGAGGGTCAATGCTTGCACTACGGGACCAAGAAGCCAAAGGCAAACTTGTAATTCTCATTGTTAAAAACATTCCCTTTTTAAATGACTACTATATTTCTTTCTTTCTAAGGCCAATGATGAGTTTAGTAAATTTTCAAAAATCTTCCTTTTGTGTCAAGCTTATCTCCTCGAAAAGGAAATTTTTCTTTTTTTTACAAAAGTAATAAATCTCTTTCATAAATGTTGATTGCCCCAATCAAAGAGACCCAATCCAATCGAAAATATTAAAACTCTGATTGTCAATTAGGGATTTTCAAATCTTCAATAGTTGACTCAGAGAACCCTAATTGTCAATTAGGATTTTTCAAATTTTCAAGAGTTGACTCAATCAAATCATTACAAACTCTGATTGTTAATTAAGGATTTTCAAACCTTCAAGACTTGACTCAATTAAAAGCATTAAAACCTTGATTTTCAATTAGGGATTTTCAAATCTTCAAGAGTTGACTTAATCAGTTGTTAAAAACTTGATTGTCAATTAGGGAATTTCAAATCTTCAATTAAAGGGTTAACCCCAATTAGACATTAAAATCATGATTGTAAATTAAGGATCTTCAAATTTTCAATTAAATAATTCAATCATTAAAAACCCTAATTGACAATCAAGAGATTTTCAAATCTCTCATGTAAAAGTTAACTTTGTTTCTTAAAGCCCTGATATTAATTAGGGATTTTCAAATTTTCAATTAAAGAGTTGATTCAATCAAACCATTAAAACCCTAATTATCAATCAAGATTTTTTCAAACCTTCATGTTCAGAGGAAGAGTCATCTGCGATTTTACTTGTGGCAATCAATTAAAACTATTTTTTCATCTTTTATTTCATATTTTCAAAATTTAGGATTATCTAAGGCTAAACTCCCATTTTCAATAAGAGCATGCATGGAAAGGTTTCCAACTCTGTTTGTTTGGAATCTTGGATAGTGATGACTTACTGAATGATCCAAAGGGGATTCTTCTTTGTTTTACCTTCTTTATTCCTAGTTAGGACACACACACACACACACACAACGGTAACCGTTCTCTGAATGAGTGTTGGTTGAGTAATATCCTAAAGAAAGGTTAATTCACCACCTTCCTTATGCACAAATGTATTATTGAACCCTTGATCTCTGTTTCGTAGGCCTCTTAGGAGTTTTTCCTTTGTTTTCGTTAAAAAAATAATAAATTTGGCGACTTTACATTTTCAGTCTTTGAGTCTTCTTAGAATCTATTCCACCCTGTTTGTTTAAACTTTTTTTCTTAGGGGATTGTCATGCACAACAAATCCCATCCATAGACACATCTCTCATACCAGAATTCAGTGTCGACAGCTTGGCGACTACACTAGGGACACTTAAAGAGTCAAGTCGCTTATTATGTGTATTATTTCCTTTTTTGTTTTTATAAGTTAATTTTGTTATTTTAGTGTTAAATTGTGAATGCTTGCATATTTTTTTGTTTTCTATGACATAGTATGGTTGAATGATGAATGGCTTGCCCTTGTATATTTATATTTTGTTATTAGGATTGCTCCATCACATATTATCTACTAACACTACACAAGCTCTATACTCGGGTCCAAACCTACTAGAATTAGGTAGGGGTAGTAGTGTAGACTTTCGGGAGGCGCCACCCTCCATATAGACATCAAGAAATCCCTCACTCAGATTGAACCTCATTCACCCAAAGTCTCTAATGACTCAAGGATAAAGGGCCTTGCTAGCCATTCACGGCATAAGCAAGGACAATTTAGAAGCCTTTAGAGTCATGAGTTAGAGTCGAAGCCCTTCACTCGCACTTTGAATCCCCGCTCTAGCATAAACCCAACAATGATGAACCCAAGAACTTAGCTTGTATACGTAGGATACTACAGTTTTACCATATCATGTATGCAACTAACCCACTTTTCCTTTTCTCTATTCATTTGTTTATGATTAGTGTTGAGGTATAGGTATCTCTATATTATTCCCCTCATGAGTTAAAAAAATCTCACAGAAGAGGCCTTAGAGTTAGAGAGGAACCAAATTCATGAAGGTGATGCCTTGCCACAAAACCATATGAGTACTTCGGAAAAACTAAGAAGATGACTCAAGACATACTTCTCTTGGATATGCAATTCCTTATGGATTAATGATCGATAAAGTAGTATAACCCCTACGATTAATTTTTGAATGGTTTACAAAATTGTAATGGATAATGAGACATGGTTACTTTAATGAGATTTTTTTTTCCTTTATATATGTTGATCTGACCAAAATTCCTCATCATAATGAAAATTTAGAGGTTCTTTCTTTCAACGACTTAAATGATGGTGCAATCTCTCAGCAGCAATGATTCCCCTTTTTTTTATGGTTGTGCTTGTTGAATAGGGATATATGTACTAACTTTGATTATGGATTCTTGTATATTTATGGTGTCTATTCCTTTGGTCCTATACTTTTTGTTCTTATATATTCTCTGTATCCCCCCTCTTGTCTTAGACAAAAATCTGCAATTAAAAAGAGATTAGTCCATTGCATGCGACCCCATCATTACCTAGACTAAGAATGAGGAGAGGAGTATTCAAGAAAGGTAGCCAAGTGAGGGATCTTCCAACCCAAGGATTGAAGCTTTGGAGAAATCCATGATAAATCCACTTACATTGGTAAAAAGAAAGACCACCAAACCAAAAGAAGAATTCAACTTCTTACCTCTCTCACACCTAGGTTGTATCAAGAGTTGGTTGACCAATGCAGAGTTGCCTCTGTCCTTCCAAAGTCAGGTACTCTCACAAAGTGGCACAACCTTAGGGTAACTTGCGAGTTTCATATGAATTACTAGGGTATGTCTCTAAGAACTATATCAAATTGAAATGCTAGATACAATATTAGATTGATGCTAATGCCTTGAAGTGTTATACTAAGGAAGGGGAGAAACTGAAAGTCTAGATCAATTTGCTTCCAAATCATAGGGGTCCTACTATGAATAATCTAAGGATGGCCTAGTGGTCACAAATGAAGAACTCTTGGTTCAATTATCTCTAATGGTCTTCATACTTTTATGGTTGTCCAATTGTGAACTATTTTTTGTGACACTAAGGGCTTAGCTTGGAGACTTAAGTGAATTTTTGTAACTAGACTATTTTTTTCCTTTTTAATATTGATCGAATGAGCTAGATGTTTTTCCTACCCTTTTGAATCCAAGAGAGCCTCTATCATTATATATTTATCTATCTTGTACCATGAGATTGCCCTTTAGCATGCTGGCCTTTTAATATCTACCCTTCGCCTGATTGTCACCTCACCATACTAATATAATATTGATTGCAATAATAGAACTTTAAACATTTCCATGGTAGCATGAAAGAAGTAGAATTTCAACTTGAGTTACTCAACTTGACTGGAAGAAGGAGAGATAATGTCTCAATAATGTCACATCCCAAGATTTCAAAAGAAAGTATGATGGTGCTTGCACAAGGCAAAATCCATAAAGCATCTTCACCAAGCATGCAAGACAAATGTGTCAAAGATCTCATGCAGTTCCAAATTAAATCAAACAAATTATTGGATTTAATTTACTTAAATTGTGAATTTATGAGGGATGGCCATGTTTGGCAGGTGTCACCCTATATCTATCCTTTTAAAATGTGTTATCCTTTGCTAGTCAGTTGAGCCTCTGTGATGATTGTTTTTTTTTTCAATGTGGTCCCAAAATTATACTTTTATTTTTACATGAGCTTCAAATTTTAACTAGGAAAGGATGAGATACAAGATGATAATAGGCCTTCATTTCAACTATCTATACATTAAAACACTCCATTACTTACCCCTTTTGAGCCTAAATTATCCTTTTATGAAACCCAGCTCAATGATCACACCCATACAAGGATATTCTATACAAAAGCTCCCCAACACTGGGCAGTTTTATTTTGATGAAAAGAGAATAAATGAAAAATGAAGATGAAAAGAGTTTGAAAAAAAGGGTTGTGGAAAAGTAATCCAAAGTTTCGTTTTGGGTTTGCCATACTTAAACCTCAGCCTTATTACAACCAAAAGAAAAGTCATGTTAGATTGGATTCATTGTCTCTTTTGTAGTTAAATTCTAAATGAACTACGTCATGACTTGAACTTACAACGGGTATGTAGGCAACTCGGCTTCAATAAGAGTCAAAATCTTATGGTAGCATGGTATATATAACCCAAGCAAAGATGGGGTTTAGCCTTGAACATCGAGCTGACAATGTATGTGTTGCCTTAGGGGATTAGAACAAAAAGTGAATAGTCATCTACACTTCAAGCTATAAAAGTGGAAAGGGCCCCTTAACCATGTAACCTTTATCTTTTGAACCCTCTTCATAGGAGATAGTCTCATAATTTCACCATTGTAAGAAGGGTTGAAATCCTTCTTAAACTTATCCATGATGGGGTAATTGTCATTGTTCACTTTAAAAATGGCAGCAAGATCAAGCAAAGAATAGGATACAACACCTTAAAAGAATTCCCTTTTAAGCAAAGTGAATTAAAGCTACAATTAGAGAGAATCATAGGCCAAAAAACTAAATAATACAATAATTAAAAGTGCAGTGATGAGAGGAAGGCCTAAAAAAGAAGCCAAAGTTGAAGGAAAGAAAGGAACAACAATTGCAAGAGATTGGAAGAAAGAAGATTGGAGAGGATTGTTGGTTTTTTATAAGCACTAAATTATGGTTTCAAGTTTGGGGGGTGGAAATTTTCAAAATGATTAGAGAAATTCAAATTGACAAGAGTTAGATCATCACATCAAAGTACATGTGGCAATGGAAGACACACCATAAACACTGGTCTCCAAAAAGGAGAAATATTTGGGATCAAGCTGAAATTAGGAATAGCTTCCCAAGAGGGGGGGTGAATTGGATTCTAAAAGTTTCTTTTAATTCCTTTTAAAATACCTTAAACTTCTTTTATTTATTTTAACCAATTCTTGACTTATTTTTTAATTCCTTAATCAATCAAGAACTTAGTTCTTTTATCCAATCAATTAAACACAATCTTCAAAGCAAACAATCAATTTATTTGCCAAGTACAAGTTAAACAACAAACAACCAAACCAAGATATAAAGTACTCAGCAATTTGGTAATATAAGATCTTGAGATAGTTTATTTGTTTATATAAGCCCTGTGATTATGAATTATAATTTATGCTTATTGAAGTAAAGCCCTGTATAAATAAATCCAATCACTCTTTCCAAATATTTAGAATTCAAATAAACTCTTGGTAAATTTATCTTTGGGGTGTTAACCAAGTAACGTACTCCCATATGGTTTCCGCAAGATATGGTGTAACTAACGTACTCCCTTTCGGTTTCCGCAACCCAAATCAAAATTGGATTTTAAGTTTACTTGATTTCCAAATATGCATAGTATGAATAATTTAGATATTTAAATCATCCACGCAGTTGTATATGAACTGAAATTAAAGAATAGGGAAAGAGAGAGTGAGACGGAGATTTTTACGAGGTTCGGCTTATACCCAGCCTACGTCCTCACCTTTGGCAAACCACCAAAGGATTCACTAAACCTGTTCCGTTGACGGGTGGAACAAAACCGATTACAGCACTCCTTGGTTAAGGCTAGAGTCTGCCTTCTCCAAATGATATTCCCTCGTTCGGTCACTCCTTACATAGGCTAGAGTCTGCCTCTCTAAGCAATATCCCCTTGCTTAGCCAACGATCCAAACACCTTGGAACGTCAATGAACTACAAGAAACATAAAATAAAATCTGCGTACAAGTATACTCTCTCAAAGAGCAAGTTAGTACAATTTCAGCACTATATACTTAAATGTAAAATATAAATAGGAAATAGAATAAAGCTCAAGTGTAGAATTCACCAATATCCTTCTTAGAAGAGGATTAGCAGTAGGAATTCAAAGGAAGAAGGATCAACACTTCAGAGTTCTCAGCAAAAGAATTTTCCAATGAGTGAGCAAGAGAACTTAGGAAGAATAAGAATACTTTCAGCTTCTCAAAACAGATTTTTCAATTCTTAGTTTTTTATTTGTTTTGCAAAACCATGTATTTATAGGCTTTCAAACTTGAAAAAGTTTCCTTAAAGAATTTCCCTATTTATTAGAATATTTAAGGTTCAAACGGCTATAATTTAAAACATTGGAATTTTAAAAATTTGCCCGTTGAACAATTTTTAAATGTCTGACAGCAGTGACCCCGTTTCAGTGTTTTGACCATAACTTTTTCTGTATAACTCCAAATTAGGTGATCTTGGTGTCCAACGAAAGATAAGAAAAAATCCTAAAACTTTAATGTTTACCACTATTTAAAATAATGAGGTTTTGATAGAGAAAAATTCACCTCAATGCGGCTGTATAAAAACTGACAGCATTTGGGAAAAAACTCTTTTTGGTGCTCTTTATTCCAAAAATGATTTTAACCTTTTTAAAATAATTTTTGACCATATAAAAATATTATTCAGGTATTTTAAAAAGTATCTAGGTCTAAGAAGTTAACCTAAGAGCTTCAAAATATTTCAAATGATATTTTAAACATTAAAGCACTTACATGAGACTTCTAAAATATTAACATTCTAAGTTCTTGAGTCTTCATGCTTTGTCCTTTGATTGAATCCATCTTTTCTTCAAACTTCCATATTCTTTAAGCTTTCTTACTTTGCCTTTCTTTGAATCTTTTGACTTTAATATGCCTTGGCTTTCAACAACTTATTCATGTCCTCATGTTCTTCAACAAGTAATTCATGTCTTGGCTCATTTAAGCTTCATTTGATCCTTGTGAGCACTTTGACCTTGCTTCCATCATATTTGATCCTTGTGGGCACTTTGACCTTACTTTCACATATATGAATCCTGAAATATCATTACTCACACAATTACATTAAATTTCACTTGTTTGTTAGCATCAAAATAATATAACAAGATTTTAAGCCTTGTAAGGCTAACACAAGCATTTGATAAGATGCCTATAGGCGTGGAGTTGGAATATAAGCCAAGCATGTAAACTGAATAACAACTACTCTTCCTACTTATCAGCAACTATTCTTAGGAGTAATAGTCAAGGAGGGTATTGTTTATAACATCCTTGAGATTCCTTGGCAAACTAAGAAAACATTATGGAGCTAGCCAATAATTTGATTCAGGTGGCCAAAGGCTAAAGGATAAATCCTAATCAAGTAAAAGTGAGAATGTTTGCAAATTCTACTGGAGCCAACTTAGGGTGGGTCACTTAAACACCACTAGCTAAAGGTTGTCCACAATGAAGCAATCACCCAAATGCAAGTGGTGGAGCATTGCACAAATAATCCTAGCCAAGCATCTCTTAGTGTCATATATAAAACCAATGGCCACAAACCAAAACGGCTTAGGTTTTTTATTTATTTTTTTATTTTTGGTAAAAGAGGGCGGCACCTCCTTTCTTTATTAGAAAACCCCTCACTTATGGCGGAGGAATACTGTGGTTCCAGCAAAACAAGCCACAAACAGATAAAAACAAAACATAACAAAATGAAACAAAGTCAAAACAACACAGTAGACTCTTAAATTAGGAAGACTAATTTTTTCAAGGCGTATCATGCCTCTAACTAGACGGGGTGAAGAAGCAAACTTCAAATATTTCATAGTGATGCCTTCCTCTCCCTGATGAACCAATAAGTCCGCAAACTTATTTCCTTTTCTGAATTGGTGAGCAATGGTAAAATTAATCATGGAAAGAACCTCAAGAAGCTCTTCCCGAAAATCCCACAAATACCATACCATGCATATTCGAGAACGAACCCAATCGACCACTACCTTAAAATCACATTCAATCTCCACATTCATATAACCCATTTCTTTGCACATATGCACTCCCTCCGTCAGGGCCCTAAGTTCGGCTTTATTATTAGAGCCATAGCTAAAGAAGGAAGAATAAGCACCCAGGAAAGCCTCATTGCAATCTTGAATCACACCACCCCCTCCACATGTCCCTGGGGTTCCATGACAACTACAATCTACGTTCAACTTTACCGACCTAACCCGAGGGTTTTCCCACCTAACAACACAAGGAGTCCATCCATGCCTTTGAAGTGTTATTTGGAATCCCAAAAGCACTTAAAACTTTGCTATCCTTGTAACATCCTACTAAATTAATTGAGATTTCCCTCTTTTTTAAAAAAAATAATAATTAGTGTGAAATTCCACTGCTCTAATACCAAATCGTAATGACCTACTAATAAAATAAAATCTTTTCCCCTATTTTAATATCAAACATTAACCTAAACAGCAGAAAGCAATATACATAAACATAACCACATAAATTACAATACCAGAACGTCTAAATATCCCATAAATTATACATATATCAATGTTCTCCTCAAAACTATTCCCTACTAAAGTCAAGGCATACAAAATACTACCAAAAAATACTACTCGCCCGTAATAGGGCTGATTAACAACCCCTCTACCTACGAGCCTGATCCGTTCGCCTAGCTGGTTCGCTTGAAAAATAATTCAACACTGGGGTGAGACGACACTCAGTAAGACAAAACATGTTATTACTAGTGTGTGGCTACTGAGTTATGTTTCTATATAAATAATCTGATTTAAAAATAATATCATGGATAACTGAAATTGTAAATGTTGGTATAAATAACATATATTAAAACTATATAAATTTACTTATCATAATACTACTGCTATTTCTGGAAATCTACATATACTTGTAATATTTGAGAAAATTTCCTTGGATGGTTGTATGTCATGATTTAACCCCTCATGACAGGGTTGTACAACCCGAAGGCGAGACCTATCCTGGCTGGCTAACTAAGGTAAGTCAACTGAATTCTGACAGTTTGATCGGCCCCTTCAATCCATATCTAATGGAGAGTCTGTCCCGACATGGGCACGATCGACCTCATACCACTTAATGTCTAAGTAAAGTGGTTGCACTCTGAACTGAATGTCTGTAGCTACAGTACCATGCTCTACTGAATATGATCCATCAATGTCTAATACTATATAGGTAACTGATATCTTTAACATACTGTTTTACCATGATTTTTGAAATAACCATACCCACATAGAATTTATCTGAAATTCTAAATTTATTGACTGAAAACCTTATTTCTATATAACTAAACTGTTATTTGTATAACTAAATATTGGGGCGTTATGGTATTGAAAAACTGATTATTCTAAAATTACTGAAAATATATTTTTTTGAGTTTACTATATACTAAAAGTCCTTTATTCTATAAGCATGTAAATATCATGGTATTTCTGTTCATAACTATAAACATGGTATTCATGGTTTGTATAAATATGGTACTATACTCTAATCAACTCAAGTCACACTAATAAATATTATTATAATCAGGCTCTGAAAACCATATATATAATTTGAATTATAACTTGATAACAACCTATATTTTGTATTTGAAATCATAATGAAGTTTCCTAGCATAGCATGTTTCCCTTACCTGACTACTGGAAAGCCCCTACTGAATATCGGTCCTACACACGCGGGGTTTCCTACTCAACTCCCTAAAAATAACATTCGCCAAAACAAAATATCATTATTTCTCTGTTTACTTCATTTCCTATCACTGCTAGAAAGCCTAATTTCGAATAAAATACCTTACCCTAAACCTGAGGAGAAATTCAACTCGATCCCACCGACGATCTGCCCCCGTAAACTTGGAGAGAACTTCGCCAGGAGTGTCGTGATGAACTCAGATCTTCAATCTGGCGACTGATAGGGCCGAAATCAAAGAGAGAGGGAAGAAAAACCGTAGGAGAGAGAGAGGAGAATATTTTCGCTGAAGGTTCTGCGATTAAACCCAGTTTAGGGCTATTTATTATGCGGCCTTCGTCGACGAGCCATGTCATCTCATCGACAAGGTCTAGAAGGAGGTTCGTCGACAAACACTATCACCTTATCGACGAAATTTAGAAATCGAAAAACAGCCGCTTGGTATTTTCTCATCGATGAAATGCTTCCTTGTCAACGAGGTCCTCATGTACCCTCATCGATGAATCCCTTATGTTCGTCGACGAGGCCCTAGAAAAATTCTTGGGTTATTACATCCAAAGTGCAACGTCATCGACGAACGTGAAGTGTTCATTGATGAAGTCTGCTGCCTCCTTTTGTTTCTGTTTCTGTTTCCATTTCCCTCCCTCTTTATTATTTAAATACCATTATTCTTCGAGTCATTACATTCTCCCCTCCTTATAAAATTTCGTCCTCGAAATTTACTATTCATATAACTCATCATCTTTTGAAGACAAAATGGTCTACTTATTTTATTACCTTCCCTCACTTATGGCGAAGGAATACCGTGGTTACATGGGTAGTTCTGGAAGATTACAACTATAAAAGAAAATTTTCCCCAAAAATAAAATATTACCTATCCTATACACTATATTACAATTACACTATACTAAACAAATAAAATTACTACAACCCTAATCTATGCATCACCATTGTGTTCACTAAATAAGTGGGGATATTTCTGTCTAATCCCATCTTCAAGCTCCCATGAGGCTTCTTCTACCGCATGATTCATCCACAAGACTTTCACTAACGGTATCCTCTTGCTGCACAATACCTGTTCTTTCCTATCTAGGATCCGCACTAGAGCTTCTTTGTATGCTAGATTATCACTGAGTTCCAATTCTGCATAACTATAATATGGGAAGGATCTGGGACGTATTTCCTTAACATAAGAGACATGAAACACGTCGTGAATCCTTAATAAAGATGGTGGAAAAGCTAGCCGATAAGCCACTGACCCAACCCTCTCAAGTATCTCAAATGGGCCAATGAACCTATGACTCAACTTACGCTTCTTCCCAAACCTCATGATCCCCTTCAATGGTGCTATTTTCAAAAATACATGATCACCCACTTCAAATTCTAGTTCCTGACGGCAAGTATCTACATAGCTTTTTTGCCGACTCTATGCTGCATTGATTCAATCTCGAATGAGTTGGACTTTATCGTACGCCTGTTGAATTATCTCTAGCCCTAAAACTCACCTTTCACCCAGCTCACTCAAGTACAAAGGGGAACGACACTTCCTACCATAAAGTGCTTCATAAGGAGTCATGCCTATGC
The DNA here is from genome assembly GCF_029873635.1 of Malania oleifera. Taxonomy (NCBI): domain Eukaryota; kingdom Viridiplantae; phylum Streptophyta; class Magnoliopsida; order Santalales; family Ximeniaceae; genus Malania; species Malania oleifera. Next base: position 79,636,423 of record NC_080423.1, on the reverse strand, counting down.
TAGCCTGATAGCTATTGTTGTAGGCAAATTCCACCAATGGCATATACTAGGTCCAACTACCCCCAAAATCGAATACACACACTCGTAACATATCCTCAAGTACCTGAATCGCTCTCTCTTTCTTACCATCTATCTGTCTGAGGATGGAAAGCGGTGTTGAATGCTAGCTGAGTCCCTAATGCCTCCTGCAAGCTCCTCCAGAACTGTGATGTAAAATATGGATCACGGTCCAAGACTATGGATACTAGCACTCCATGGGGTCGAACAATCTCTTGTATGTAAATCCCTGCTAACCTGTTCATAGGGTAGCTAACTCTAATGGGCAAAAAATGAGCTATCTTTGTCAACCTATCAACAATTACCCAAATGGCATTCTGACCATGCGGCGCCAGCGATAACCCAATAAAAAAATCCATGGACACGTGGTCCCACTTCCATTCGGGAATGAAAAGTGGTTGCAACTGACCAGTCGGCCTCTGGTGCTCAGCCTTAACCTACTGGCACGTCAAGCACTGCTACACAAATTTTGGTATTTCCCTCTTCATGCCACTCCATCAGAAATACTCCCGCAAATCCCTATACATTTTTGTATTGTCAGGATGAATAGTGTATAGAGATCTGTGTGCCTCTTCTAGAATCATCCTTCTGATGCTAACATCTGCTGGCACACACAATCTAGTGCAAAATCTTGAAACCCCATCGTCAGAAATACTGAATTCTTCCCGCTAACCATCATGTATCCTAGCTACCACTTCTGCCAATTCTAGATCATTCCCCTGAGCAACTTTAATCCTTTCATAAAGTGTAGGTTGTACAACCAGACTGGCCATGAATTCCTGAGGATCATCTGCTACTAGTTCCACATTGAGCCTTTCCAAGTCCAACTGAATTGGGTGCTGAACTACTGCTGCTAGCTGCGCTGTATCTTCTGATTTATGACTTAAAGCATCAGCCACCACATTGGCTTTACCTGGGTGGTAACTGATGGTACAAGTGTAATCCTTGATGAGTTCTAACCACCTCCTTTACCGCATATTCAATTCTTTTTGAGTAAAGAAATACTTTAGGCTATTATAATCGGAAAATATTTCACACCTCTCACCATATAAGTAATGTCTCCAGATCTTCAGTGTGTGTATAACCGCAGCCAATTCCAGATCATAAGTAGGGTAGTTCTTCTCATATTCTTTTAATTGTCTAGAAGCATACGCCACCACCCTACCGTGCTGCATCAGTACGCAACCATGCTCTTTCAAAGACGCGTCACTATAAATCACATACCCATCACCTCCTGATGGAATTGTTAGAACTGGTGCAATGACGAGCCACTGCTTTAGTTCTTGAAAATTTTACTCGCATTCTTCATCCCACACGAATCTTGAATTTCTCCTAGTCAAATATGTGAGGGGCCCTGACAAAACTGAAAACCCCTCAACAAACCGACAATAATAACCTGCCAGTCTCAAGAAACTTCTGACTTCTTGAACATTTTTTGGCTTGGCCCAATTCACCACTGCATCAATCTTGCTGAGATCCACTGAAATACCGTCTCCTGAAATCACATGACCCAAAAACGCAACTTGCTCAAGCCAGAACTCACACTTACTAAACTTAGCATAAAGCTTCTCTTCCCGAAGTGTCTCCAATACCTGCCTCAAATGAACCTCATAATCCTCAGAATTCTTTGAGTATATCAATATATCATCAATAAAAACCACCAAAAACTGATCTAGATACTGGTGAAAAACTCTATTCATCAAGTCCATGAAAACAGCTGGGGCATTCATCAAACCAAAAGGCATAACGAGAAATTCAGAATGCCCATACCTGGTCCTGAAGGTTGTCTTCGCGATGTCCTCTGCTTTTACTCTCACTTGATGATACCCTAATCTAAGGTTGATCTTAGAATACACTTGTGTACCCTGGAGCTGATCAAACAGATCGTCATTACGGGGTAAAGGATATTTATTCTTAATAGTAACCTTGTTAATTTCTCTATAATCAATACACATCCTCAAAGACCCGTCTTTCTTCTTTACAAACAACACTGGAGCTCCCCATGGCGATACACTGGGTCGTATAAAAGCCCTATTCAATAGGTCTTGCAACTGATCCTTCAACTCTCCTAATTCAGTTGGAGTCATACGGTAGGGAACCTTAGAAATAGGTGTTGTCCCTAGAGGTAAATCTATAGAAAAATCCACCTTACGTGCGGGAGGCAGCCCTGGTAGCTCCTCCAGAAATACATCTGAAAATTCTCGTACGACTGGGGTACTACCGAGCTTCGATTCATTCTCTAATGCTTCCTTTACCAAAGCCACAAACCCCTAACTTCCGTCCTGGAGTAGTCGGCTTGCCTGTATAGCTAATACTATTGTTAATGGAGCACGTACACGAGAGCCAACAAACTTGAATTCTTGCTTACCAGGGGGTTTGAATATTACTTCCTTCTGATGGCAATCAATATTGGCATGATTAATTGCCAACCAATCCATACCCAGTATGACATTAAATCCACACATCTTAAACACAATCAGATCTGCTGGTAGCACTCTCCCCTGAATTTCTATTGGATAATCCTTGAGTACCTTTTGACACCGCAACACTGATCCTGATGGTGTAGCTACTGAAAACTCTATATCTAATGACTAGGTCTCACTTCCAGAGAATTTAACATAGGATGCAGGGACAAATGAATGTGTAGCACCTGAATCAAATAAGACAATAACTAGATATGATAACACAGTAAAAGTACCTGTCACCACATCCGTGGCAATCTCAGCATCACTCGGCGTCAGAGCGTAAACTCGCGTTGGGGCTACATTCCTCTACTAGCCTCCACGAGGAGCCTGATATCCTCCCCGAGCTGCTTAATATCCTCCCCGATAGGGCCTAAGAGCTAGAACCTGATCCTGCGGCCCTAAGCATCCACGTGCCATATGGTCGAGTCTCCCACAACGATAACATACACCTCTCCCTGCCAGGCACTCCCCCAAATGACATCTCCTATGTCTGACACGCTAGAAAGGTCTGCATACCCTGGTACTCCTGAGGTCCTGCCATCTGCCTCCAATCTACTCTATCACGGCCTCCTCTCCATAAACCCCTACTCGTGCTAGCCTGAAAACCCTAAAGCACAGGCCTCTTCCTCTGACTCTAAGCTGCTAAACCCCTCTGAATACCACTCTCAATGATCGCAGCTCTATCCATAGCCTCCGTAAATGTCTGAGCTCTGAAGCCAGTCACCTACTCAAACAAGTTATGCCTCAGTCCTTCTTTAAATTTTCTTGCCTTTTTTCTCTTCATCGGGTGCTAAATGTGAGGCAAAACGCGACAACTCGATAAACTGAGACGAGTATTGAGATACGGTCATATGTCCCTAAACCAGATGCATAAACTCTACTACCTTCGCACTCCGAACGACAGAAGAAAAATATCGCTCGAAGAACAACTCATTGAATCGATCCCATGTCACTGGTACTGGAACCGGCCTCTGCTCCTCTATCAGTCGCGCTGACCTCTACCAACGCTTTGCCTCCCCTTTTAGTTTAAATGCCGTAAATACTACTTTATGTTCATCTATACAAGGAAGCACAGTCAATGTCTCTTCAATATCCTGGACCAAATTCTCAGCTACAATCGGGTCATCTCCTCCAACAAAGGACGGGGGCTTCATCCGCGTAAACTACTCAATCGTGCAGCTACGCTCCCCTGAACTCCTGGCCATCTCAGCCATCACCAACTGGGTGACGCTTCGTAGTACCACATCCGTATCACCACCACCTATGCTGGAAGGTCCTGGCCTGTCTCTCCCAACATTCGTGCCACTGCTTCCTGAGTCCATCCTAAAAACAAAGGACACACTTTAAGAATCTTATCTCCTGCACAGACCTAATCCATTTTATTCTACTCAAATCCTATATTTATAATTAACTACTCTCCCTAATCTTAACTCAAAATCCAGTTCTGCCACCTAGACACATGACCCGATGATAGTTTACTATGATTTTCCCAAAATCGTCACCCTAGGAAAAACACAGAAACCACCACAGATTATCCTGTACCCAAACCACAAAACAAATCTCAAATCATTTCCTATACTCTGGTATTGCTTCCGCTACATTCTAAAGTCAACAGAACCTAACAACCTTGGCTCTAATACCAAATTGTAACATCCTGCTAAATTAGTTGAGATTTCCTCTTTTTTTTTTTTAATAATTGCTGTGAAATTCCACTACTCTAATACCAAATTGGAACGAGCTGCTAATAAAATAAAATCTTTTCCCCTATTTTAATATCAAACATTAACCTAAACAGCGGAAAGCCACATACATAAACATAACCACATAAATTACAATACCAGAGCGTCTAAGTATCCTATAAATTATACATATATCATTGTTCTCCTCAAAACTATTCCCTACTGAAGTCAGGGCATACAAAATACTACACAAAAATACTACTCACCCTTAATAGGGCAAACTAACAACCCCTCTACCTACTAGCCTGATCTGCTCGCCTAGCTGGTTCACCTGAAAAATAATTCAACATTGGGGTGGGACGATGCTCAATAAAACGAAACATGCTATTACTAGTGTGTGACTACTGAGTTATATTCCTATATAAATAATCTGATTTAAAAATAATATCATGGATAACTGAAATTGTAAATACTGGTATAAATAACATATATTAAAACTATATAAATTTACTTATTATAATACTACTACTATTTCTAGAAATCTACATACACTTTTAATATTTGAGAAAATTTCCCTGGATGGTTGTATGTCATGATTTAACCCCTCATGACAGGGTTGTACAACTCGAAGGCAGGACCTATCCTGACTGGCCGACTAGGGTAAGTCAACTAAACTCCAACAGTCTGATCGGCCCCTTCAATCCATATCTGATGGAGAGTGTGTCCCAACGTGGGCACGATCAACTTCATACCACTTACTGTCTAAGTAAAGTGGTTACACTCTGAACTGAATGTCTGTAGCTACGGTACTGTGCTCTGCTGAATTTGATCCATCAGGGTCTAATACTATATGGGTAGCTGATATCTTTAACATACTGTTTTACCATGATTTCTAAAATAACCATAACCCCATAGAATTTATCTGAAATTCTAAATTAACTGACTGAAAATCTAATTTCTGTATAACTGAACTATTATTTGTATAACTAAATATTGGGGCGTTATGATACTGAAAAACTGATTATTCTTAAATTACTGAAAATATATTTTTCTGAGTTTACTATATAATGAAAATCCTTTATTCTATAAGCATGTAAATATCATGGTATTTATGTTCATAAACTGTAAACATGGTATTCATGGTTTGTATAAATATGGTACTGTACTCTAATCAACTCAAGCCACACTAATAAATATTATTATAATCGGGCTCTGAAAACTGTATATATAATTTGAATAATAACTTGATAACAACCAATATTTTGTACTGAAATCATAATGAAGTTTCCTAGCATAGCATGTTCCCCTTACCTGACTACTGAAAAGCCCCTACTGAATATCAATCATACACCCGCAGGGTTTCCCACTCAACTCCCTGAAAACAACATTTTTCATAACAAAACATCATTATTTCTCTATCTACTTCATTCCCTACAACTATTGGAAAGCCTAATTTCGAATAAAAGACCTTACCCTGAACCTGAGGTGAAATTCAACTCGATCCCACCGATGATCTGTCTCAGTAAACTTGGAGAGAACTTAGCTAGGAGCGACGTGGTGGCCTCAGATCGTCAATCCGGCGACTGATAGGGCTGAAATCGAAGAAAGAGGGAAGAAAAACTATAGGAGAGAGAGAGGGGAAGATTTTCGCTGAAGGTTCTACCATTAAACCCAATTTAAGGCTATTTATACTGTGGCCTTCGTCAATGAGCCATGTCATCTCGTCAACGAGGTCCAGAAGGAAGTTCGTCGATGAATACTATCTCCTCGTCGAAGAAATTCAGAATTCAAAAAACAGCTGCTCGGTATTTTCTCGTCGACGAAATGCTTCCTTGTCGACGAGGTTCTCATGTACCCTCGTCGACGAATCCCCTGTGTTCATCGACGAAGCTCTAGGAAAATTCTTGGGTTATTACATCCAAAGTGCAACGTCGTCGATGAATGCTTCGACGAAGTCTGCTGCCTCCTTCTATTTCTATTTCTGTTTTCATTTCCCTCCCTTTTTATTATTTAAATACTATTATTCTTCGAGTCGTTACAATCCTGATTGGAAAGGGATCCGCTTGATCTCATATTCTCCAAAATCCTTCTAAGCTACCTTGATTACCAACAAAACTCCTTCGGCTGATTCCTTAGCACCTCCATTCGGACTCTACATCGACGCACCCAAAGTCTCCAAGCTATTAAATTCGGAAAGGTACCAATGATTACACCCATTTTAGTCGATTTCTAAGCATAAGTAAACCATTATTGAACACAACAAATCCAAGAAACTGCATTCGTACAAGGAAGCCCCAAGGCTGTAGCAGAAAAATCCCAAACCTTCACAGCAATCTTGCTCGAGCAAAGGACATGATTCAAGGTTTTTGTTTGCCCCAGCTCGCAACAGTTACACCGAGAAGCAAAAGCAATACCCAAGGATTGAACTTTCTCATCCACCGGCAATCTATCAAAACGAGCTTTCTAAGCACATATGCTGATTGTTTTTGGCAAGAGATTGTGCTACAACCAATCCATATCCCTTACATGTGGCACTTTGACTCTAATTAAATCCCAAGCACTTGACGATGTGAAGCTTCCTTTATCATTGAGTTTTCAAATTAGCATATCATCACTTGGTCTCCCATAAGCAATATTTTGTATGACTTCTTCGGCTTTGTCATTACCAACAAACTAGAAGTGCTGCCTATCCTAGGAACCATCCACCCACCCACACATCTTTAATATTAAGCAGAGGGCCTTGAATATTGTTAAATTGCAAACAAAGCGGGTGTTGGAATTGGTGTATCCCCAAGAGGGGGGTGAATTGGGTATTTAAAATTTTTCTCCTAGGTCAATTCAAATTCCTCAAACAATATTACACAAGCCTATGGTCTTTCTATATAATCATGAACCCAATCAAATATTAAACACTTAAACACATATACTACATATAATAAGTCAAACATATAACATACATGTGCTGAAATTGAAAGTGCGGAAAAATAAAAGCTACACCAAATATGTTATCGGGGTTCGACCAATGCTGCCTATGTCCTCGTCTCAAGGCTCACAAGTAAGATGATTCCACTATGGCTCGCTTAACGGGTGGAGTGGCACCTAATACAACACCTTACCAAGATGGTGCACCTAGTTCTCTTAACCGAGTTTGAACCAATTCAGGACTTTTCACAGGGCAAGTCTCCCTTTTCCGACCACACATTGGGAATACAACAGATATGAAATTTTTCATACAAACAAATATGCTTCTTACACTAAGCAGATATGTACCACTACACAATCAATTAATACACACACATGTGATAGGATATTAAGTTCAAGTGAGATTTCGTTAACCAATGTGTTAACTCTCAACAATATGTGTGTCAATATGTATATGTGAGAGTGAGACCTTTGATTTCAAGATAATGTATTTGCAATATGAATATTCAAAGCATCTCTAGAATCCTAAGCAAATATCCCAAAAATATTTTTCATATATCAAACACAATGGATATTTGGGTTTAAACTTGCTAAAAATGATTTTATCAAAACACAAAGCAAGCTTATGAAACTTGCAATAAGGATGCAAGTTCTTAAGCCAATGAAGAGTTTTTCTCAATCTAATATTTATAAGTAAAATACCATGGGAAAAACTTTAAGCTACTCTCCAAAATCAACAATCAACAAATGCGCAAGTATGGGAAAATTGTTAGCGTGCAAAAAGAATAAATAAATACCCAAAAAAATAATTTCTCTCAAAAATATGTAATTTAGATGAGTATGAGAAGGAGATTTTGCAATATGCTTTATAAAAAAATGGGAGTAGGAATGATTTAGCACAATAAAATTTCAGAAAAAATTTTTGCTAATCTATATGTTAATGACTCTCTAATTATGACAAATGAGGGGTATATAGAGAGTTAGACAAAAAAATAATCGTTGGGGACATCAAGGGTATTTTGAAAATTATTTAACCCTAATTTATTGCAATAAAAATTTTACCAACCCGAGAGGTTTCAATCAATCATATTTGAGGTTCGGTCGACCATATTATTGAGTTTGGTCAACTGTGGTCATTTTGAACTGGAGATTTGGTCAACCGTATCAAGGCGATTTTGAACCCTTCGAGGTTCAATCGACCAAGGCAGGTTCGATTGACCATTTTCTAAGATTCGGTCGACCAAGTCTGTAGTGACCCGAAGAATAATAACATTTTAATAATAAGAGGGAGAGAAAATAGATACAGAAAGCGTTCCTCGACGACATTGCATTTTGGAGAATAAAATAAATTCAAGAAATTACAAGGACTCATCGACGAATACAGGGATTCGTTGACAAGTGGTTAAGAAATTTCGTTGACGAACACAGGGCTTCGTCGATGAGAAAATACAGAGAGGGGTTCTGAGGCGGCCTGAATTTCGTCGACGAATACAGGGTCTCGTCGACAAAGAACGTGCTTGTCGACGAAATCCCCTGGGTTATATATATATGGAATCCGGGATTTTATCTCATTTCTAGCGCCTCTCTCTTTCTCTCTCTCTCTCTCTCCTACGACTCCCTCTCCCTTCTCTCTTTTTTTTCGGCCCCACCAGTCGCCTAATCGACAATCCGAAGCTACCACGACGCTCCTGGTGGAATTCTCTACAAGTTTGCCAGAGCAGATCATCGAGAAAACAAAGTTGGATTTCATACCAAATTTAGGGTAAGGTCTTTTATTGAGTTTTTGACTTTCTGGCAGTTATAGGAAATGATGTAGACTAAGAAATACTGATGTTTTGTTCTGGGACATTGCGTTTTTAGGATGTTGGATTAGGAATCCTGCGGGTATAGAGCCAGATTTTTATAGAGGCTTTTCAAAGTTGAGGTAAGGGAAATATGCTATACTAGGAGTTTTATGATAAAAACAGTAAAAGAGTATATATGTATATATGTATATAGTATCAGATCCCTGAGGAAAGATACACAGACAGATACAGATTATAGAGCACGGTACCATTGCTAGATACAGATAGAGTGCAACCACATATCTCGGATAGTATGTGGGTACCGTCAGCCGTGCTCGAAGAGTATGCAGCTCTCCAGTACACTGGGTTAAGGGAACCGGTTTGACGAGGTAGTAGCCAGTCCCGAGCTTAGGAGAGAATGCAGTTTGGCCAGGCTAAGATAGTGTAAAGTATGATAACCTATCTGGAGGGCCGACCAAATAGAGTCCCGCCTATGGGCCGCACAACACTGTCATGAGGGGTCAAATCATGACGTATAGAGTCCCAGGGATAAAAGCATAGTTATATATATATATATGCTTACAGTTTTACAGTATATGATGAGTATAGTATGATATTACCAGTATGAAAAGTAGAAAAACAGATGATACAATATGTTTTAAATTGTGAAAGAAAGATATGTTTTACAGATGATTTATTTCATTGCAGTTCAGTTATGATTTTTAAAAGTATCCTTAGCTTAGTTGCCACACACTAGTGATAGCATATTTCCACTTACTGAGCGTCGACTCACCCCATTATTTTACCATTTTTCAGGTGAGCCAGTTAGGCGAGCAGATCAGGCTCGCGAATAGAAAGTAGTTAGATCACCCTGGTTATAGGGTGAGTTTCTGTCAGAATTGTATATATTTTTGAGTAGATGTCACTGGAGGGATATTTTGTATGGTCTGTATATTATGTATTCTGGTATTGTACAGTTTATGTATAAATGGTTTTATGATTTGTGTTTCCACTGCGTAGGAATGTTTATTGTAAAATAAAAAAAAAAAGATAAGATTTTTGAGGTCGTTACAAAGTCAGTTTTGAACTAGTGGTTTGGTTGACCAAGTTTAATATCCCAAGCACCATCCACCCACCCACACATCTTTAATATTAAGTAGAGGGCCTTGAATATTGTTAAATTGCAAACAAAGCGGGTAATGGAATTGGTGTATCCCCGAGAGGGAGGTGAATTGGATATTTAAAATTTTTCTCCTAGGTCAATTCAAATTCCACAAACAGTATTACACAAGCCTATGGTCTTTCTATATAATCATAAACCCAATCAAATATTAAACACTTAAAGACATATACTACATATAATAAGTCAAATATAAAACAAACATGTGCTGATATTGAAAGTGCGGAAAAATAAAAGCTACACCATATATGTTATCGAGGTTCAACCAATACTGCCTACGTCCTCGCCTCAAGTTCACAAGTAAGAGGATTCCACTATGGTTCGCTTAACGGGTGGAGCGACACCTAATACAACACCTTACTAGGATGGTGCACCTAATTCTCTTAACCAAGTTTGAACCAATTCGGGACTTTTCACAGGGCAAGTCTCCCTTTTCCGACCATACATTGGGAATATAACAGATATGAAATTTTTCATACAAACAAATATGCTTCTTACACTAAGCAAATATGTACCACTACACACAATCAATTAATGCACACACATATGATAGGATATTAAGTTCAAGTGAGATTTCGTTAACCAATGTGTTAACTCTCAACAATATGTGTGTCAATATGTATATGTGAGAGTGAGACCTTTGATTTCAAGATAATGTATTTGTAATATGAATATTCAAAGCATCTCTAGAACCCTAAGCAAACATCCCAAAAATGTTTTTCATATATCAAACACAATGGATATTTGGGTTTAAACTTGCTAAAAATGATTTTATCAAAACACAAAGCAAGCTTATGAAACTTGCAATAAGGATGCAAGTTCTTAAGCCAATGAAAAGTTTTTCCCAATATAATATTTATAAGTAAAATACCATGGGAAAAACTTTAAGCTACTCTCCAAAATCAACAATCAACAAATGCGCAATTATGGGAGAGTTGTTAGCTCACAAAGAGAATAAATAAATATCCAAAAAAATAATTTCTCTCGAAAATATGTAATTTAAATGAGTATGAGAAGGAGATTTTGCAATATGCTTTATAAAAAAAATGGGAGTAGGAATGATTTAGCACAATAAAATTTTAGAAAATTTTTTGCTAATCTATATGCTAATGACTCTCTAATTATGACAAATGAGGGGGTATATAGGGAGTTAGGCAAAAAAATAACCATTGGGGACATCAAGGGTATTTTGAAAATTATTTAACCCTAATTTATTGTGATAAAAATTTTACCAACCCGAGAGGTGTCAGTCGACCATATTTGGGGTTCGGTCAACTATGGTCATTTTGAACTGGAGATTTGGTCGACCGTATCAAGGCGATTTCAAACCCTTCGAGGTTCGATCGACTAAGGCAGGTTCGGTTGACCATTTTCTAAGATTCGGTCGACCAAGTCAATTTTGAACTAGTGGTTCGGTTGACCAAGTTGTTGGAGGTCAGCCACGTGTCAGTTTGGTCGACCGTGAAAGGCACGTTCATTTCAGAACAGTCGATCGAGTAGTCAACATGTTGACTCTGGAAAGTTCAGTCGACCGAAACTTCTATATAGCTTCAAGTTTGGTCGACTGAAACCACTTAAAGTGTGCATTTAAGTCTTGATTTTCATTTGAAGTCATCCCTATTCACATAAGTATAACTTCTGAGTTATAAGGAATTTGTTATGAGGTGCTTAGGGACCTAAGGTCAGTCTATGGCCTAGGCTTTTAAATTAAGTCCAAAAAACTGGCGTTGGTCAACTCCTAAGGTCAAACTATAGTCTTGAGCATTTAATTCTTATCATGCATGGTATGCAAATATTACAGACCCAAAATATAAAACAAAATGCATTTTACAATAAGAACAAATGTCTTCAATTTTCTTACTCGTGTGTCTTTATGGAATGCGTCAGATACATATGATCTTGGAGTTTCTTCTAACTTTCAAGTCCCTTGATCTTATGTATGCTGAAATTTAGACTTGTTCACATAATTAAACACGCATAAGATACCGGTGCTTTATCAGTATCAAAACAGAGATTGGACTCAAAAAGTCAACAGTGGGTCACTGGCCAACCAATTATCAAACCAAAACGAACCCTTGCCATTCTTTACCTTTAACTTCACGTTCTTCGTCACCTGAGGTAAGACCCACATGACTGATTTCCAAAACCGAGAACTCGAGTCTTTAGAAACCACCATGGAGATGTCATTGTTTCAAATATTTAGCACGAAAGAATTTTGTCCAAAGAGTGTCTAAAGTCATGAACCTCCATGCAAATTTCATATGTAGAGATTTTTTGAATTTCACCAAAATCACGAACACCTAACCAAAAGGCTTAGGTATTTGTTATAGATGTTTTGGGAGAGTGGTTGATTGAAGATTAGGGCATGCTCAAATTTGAATAATACAACTAATGGATTTAATTGTAATTGTCGTTACACTTTGGTGTTCAAATTCAAATACCCTAGGAGATTTGATCTGTGAATTGGTCATTAAGTTTGAATTTCACCAAAATCACAAACACCTAACCAAAAGGCTTAGGTATTTGTTATACATGTTTTGGGAGAGTGGTTGAAGATTAGGGCATGTTCAAATTTGAATAATACAACTTATGGATTTAATTGTAAGGTCGTTACACTTTGGTGTTCAAATTCAAATACCCTAGGAGATTTGATCTGTGAATTGGTCATTAAGTTTGAACTCATATAGATTACAATAATACTGGGGGGGGGGGGGGGAGGGGGGGTTCCACCTTTCTTTTTGTGCAGCCTTCTAATTGACCTAAAAAGAAAGTATCAATATGCTAGCCATGCTTTTCAATGCAATTATGTCATGCAATTAAGTGTGCAAAATATATCCATTTAGAATGCCCAAAGTCACATTTGTTTTCCCCCCTTTAATTATTCTAAGGGGAATCAATTTGGCATCATTGATAAATAAAAAAAAGGATCTTAATGTCAACTTGACAACTTTTCACCAGTGTATGAATGTTATTTCAGTTGAACTATGATTGTGATCGATTAGTCTAATGAGCTTTGGAAGAACTGAAAGGAAACAATGATGATACACCCAAAGAAAAGGGAAATCTTTAAAAAGTATTTTCTAACAATAAAACCAGTTCATCCATGACAAAGAAAATTAACCTAAGCTATCTGAGGGACAATCCTGAAAAGGCAATGTTAACAGCAAGCAGATCGCAATTGAGGATGAATAATATGCAAACAAGCCAATTTGCGTGCAAGTCCTCAGCAAAGGGTGGCGCATCCTCTGCTTAACCAAAGATTCCTCTTGCTGCTCTACCAAACAAGTTATGAACCTGCACAAGTCATCAAATTTAACTTCTAATCTTGTCGATGATCAAACTTTAACTGACTGGAAAATGGACACTGTTAGAACAGGACTACTAACTAACTAACTACCTGCTTGGATGAAAGGCCCATCTTCTCCAAATCGCTAAGCTGCAATAGTAAAAAATTTATTAGGGTTAAGGGTTTGGGAAAAAAACAAGGTTCAAGCGAAAGAGCTAGAGCTAACGAGCTTATTACCGATTTTAGTGGGCTTTCTTCTCTCAACTCAATTATGTACTCTGCCCTTTTCAAACCAATCCCCTGATGGAAATCAAGAAAGAGTGCAAAACACAATCAGTTGATTAGGTGAAGAGGAAAAAAATAAGTGTACTTGGATCATTGTTAGATCTGCTGATATATACCTTAATTTCCACTAGTTCCTCTCTGCAAAAAATCAGTCAGCACAATGAGTTCTCCCATGTACAAAGAAGTGATGTGAAAAAAACAATGAAAGAATACTGAAATAAATAAAAACTTACTTGCTGGCAGAATTCAAGAAATCAATATATTCTTTAAGGAGGGAGCCCTGTACATTTGATATATTGAAGTCAGAAATCAGAATCACATACTGAAATCAGCACTCAAAAGAGAAAAAGTGTGATGGAAATGTTTTCTCTGCTTCTTACCTTCAAATTAGAACTTCTTGCATTAAATTTATCCAGTGAGGATATGGATTGAAACTTTCTGTTGTTTTCAGAATTTGCAATTGAAGGCGTTTGGGGAGTCGTGGGTTCAAAAGAAGCTATTTCGTCCCTGCACAATATATCCTCCTCAAAGGGTTTTCTTCTGCTCACATTGGCATCAATTGGGGAGAGGACTTTTCTTAGAGAACTTTGTAGTACTTTGATCCTCCCCTCACTAGTGGGTGATGATCTGACCGAGTTTGCAGACTTCGTCATCATGTCCTTTTCCACTTGCTCATCATCTAAGCAAAAGTGGAACAATTTTTCAGCCTTTAGATAAAAAAAACCACAATTTCAACTCAAGATCCTTGAATTGGCAGCAACAAACCAAGATAGAAAAAGAAAAGGCTCAATATAGCAGGCAAAATACCAGGTGAAGTTGTTCTTAATTCTAACACAACCCCGTTGGCTGCTGCCAGAATCTCTTCCCTAGTATTATCCTCAGCAGCAGAGCCAAGACACTGCAAATAATATTTTCAAGTACGAAAGTTAGGTAGGATCACGAGCTTGAAGTTCCACTTCTCTTTGCATATATCAAAGGCAAAAGAACACTAACATTAGATGAGTTATTGAAATAATCTTCAGGTAACATCGTTGAATTATTTCTAAGATCTCCATCTTCTGCCGCTGTTATACAATTACCATTCCTAGTACCAGACTCTCTTGAATCTTCCATATCTTTATGACAATTAATCTGCAACAAATTTTATGGGATCACTGCCAAAAGCCTTAAATTACATGCTAATTCTCTCTTTAATTTTAATATTGTTAAATCCATGAAACCTTCTAACTAGGATCCAATTATTTACCTCCATGTGAGAATCATCTCGACCTATACTGCTAAACAAATTTCTGAATGGCACACAAAGAGGCCTGCAAGCAAATTAAAATAAGATGTTAAAACTAAAAAGTCATATCATATTGTGAGAAATCTAGCAAGTCCCATTTACCTATCCCTTGCAGTAGATGCAACTTGATGTACAATCTCCTTTGCTTTAGCATTGCTGCGAAGCATGCTCGTCTTCTTTACCGAGCTCACAGAGCTGGGAGTTCTGGTTAAAAATGGAGACCCAAATGCACCGATTCTTTGTGCACTCTTTGTCTTGCCTTTAGATTCAAGCCAAGCACGCAGCTTTGCCTCCATGTCAACTTTAACTTTCGGAGTCTCCTGCTTCTGAGCTGAAGAAACAAAATTAGAAATATGTCGCGATCTAGCAGCCAAGCTGATGGTATGAACAGATTCCTGGTATTCTCCTGGGTTCTGTCATATAGGAAAATAAAAATCCCAGTTTCAATTTCTATGCAGTTTTGAATGATGAGTTTTTCTTAAAATTGTGATCGGTCATTAGAATACTCAAAACTGCATAATTACCAGACAAGCAACCATCAAGGCTCGGCTAGTCCCGCCAAGAGAGTCCTGCAGAATCCGGGTGAGTTTGCTTTCTCGGTATGGCACACGAGGTTTGTTGTTGTTCAGTGCGTAAATCACATTTGATAAAGCAAATAAAGATTGATTGATCTTAGCACTCTCTTGGAGACGAATCCCTTCATTATGGGTCTTTCCGTTATCTTCATTACCTGATGGAATCACAAGTTGGTCCAGTCAGAAACAGACCTATGACTAATTTAGCTCATTAAAAACGAGCCAGAGGGGGTAAAAAAATAGCAAAATTTTACATGGATATAAACCCATAATCAAGAAAACAAAAGAAGGCAAAGGAAAAAAAATAAAAAATAAAAAATAAACCTGCTAAATCTATGAGGTTCAGTTTCCCAACAACAGCTGCCCCAGCACCATCACCGCAAGGCGTGGAAACAGAAATCACAAGCACACCATGGCTCCTACTGGAAACATCATTAAGGCCTGTCTGTGCAACTGTCCGCCGCTGAATCCCACGAGAAAAAACCTCGTGAAATTCAGACATTGAGCTTACAGCAACCCGAGAGAGCCCTCTGAGATGCACCTGCCCATCCTTATCATCCATCACTGCAATTTCTTTCTCTTTGCGCTCCAAAAGATCAATACACCTCTCCATATAGACTTGGTAGTAGGAAACCTCTGCAGTGCTTCCCGTGCTTTGGCACATGGATAGAACCGTTGCCATTGTTAGAGGTATTAAACCCGGAAATTCATCAGTCCCCTGCATCATCAACAATTGAAATAAAATAATTGCACAAGGAACGAAACAATAAGCCAAAGTAGATCAAGAAAAAAAAATCGAAGTTCTTTTTGGCAAAAGAAGAAATCAAATACCTGCATTGTGTAAGTTTTCCCAGTGCCTGTCGCACCGTAGGCGAAAACGGTGGCGTTGCAACCATAAAAGATGCCAGGAACCAAAGGGCAAACTTCTCTGTAGAAAATCTGAGCCAAATTGTTGTCGTCTTGACCGAAGAATGAGTCCAGCTTATAGCACTCGTTTCGGCTACACTTGGAAAGAGCACGACTCAAGTCAAAATCAGTGACAACGCAAGAAATTGTGTGCAATAAAATCTGCCAAGACAATAAATTTCTCACCTCGTGAATTGATCTTTGAGATAAACAGCGATTTCTTCACCGGACTCAAATTCTTGATCAAGAACAGAGACGCAAGAGACGGGGCTTCCGTTTTGGGATTCAATTTCGTGGGGGAGGAAGGGACGAACCCTCACGGCGACCCTGACCTTGAACGTCGAATTGGGTTGCAGAGGCCTGGCAGGGGTGGATAATTTTGCCTTTTGGGGCGTGTTTAATGAACTTGTTAGAGTTGCCATTGATGACTTCAGAGCACACCCGAGAGAGAGAGAGAGAGAGAGATATGCAGAGAGTTGCATATAGATGAAGAAGGAATGTGTGGAGAACCAAGGGACGAGAGGGGTTTAGAAGGATTTGACCGTTGGAGACGGTAAGTTATTTTTAAACTTGAATTTGCAAGCCCGCTTTGTGACAATATTGTGTAGTACGGCGGCACATCAAGGAGCATAGAGCGCCTGCTTGTGCGTGATGTGTCAAATTCTTATGCTCCCGATGGGGTAGTGATTATGATGATCAATGAATAAAGGGTTTGTGGGCCATAGCCTGCAGGAGATAATCAGCTTCAGCTGCGCTCTTGTTGCCTTCGGGACCATTTTTTTATAATTATTTTCGTATCACATGCTTATCTAAAGGGCTCTTGTGTTAAACTTAAGTAAGAAATAAAATACTAATTACCAAATTAATTTTATAAAAAATAATTAATTACTGGATTAGAGCACATGCCTTGCACGTGGTCTCAACTCTCATGTTTTAAAAGTTTTTTCTTCCTTTATGCATACAAAATCAATTCAGACACATAAAAAAAAATTCATAATTTTATTTTATTAGTAATTTAATAAATTTTGTCATGTATATTTGACCTTAAGTTAATAGATATTTCATGTAAAATTTCGATATCTTCTCAAATAAGAATAATATTTAACTGAAAATATTATTACAACATTATTTGAGGAGCATAACTATCTTCATTTCATTCAATGCAATTTACATATATTCAAAAGTTATTTGTACTTAACAAAGAATATACATATCTGTATTCAAAGAAGAAACCCTTGAATCACAATATACATAATGTCACAAAATTTATTTTGATGGAATGAAAAAAAAAATTACAAGAATCAAAAGAATTAATATTAACACTAACTTCTCAATTATTAGTGCTTTTGGCGCATCAATTTTGATGAGAATATCCATCTTGATGTTCTTGTCACCTTTGGCCAATTGATCCAATAAATTGAATGAAAGAAGCTTAGGTTTAGTAGACCAATTATCATGAATTGATCTTGCTTAACCTAATTGAGTAAAAGTTTGCATATAATCTTTTTATCAAATGTCATTCAATTTTAGAAATATGATAAGTAATTGGTTATGACTCTTCATAGACAGTTTAAAAAGATCCATTCAATGATGCAACAATAAACAATGGAGCAAGCCCCCACGGGCATGGCGCGGTGGAAAGGCATCATCACGTAAGAAGGAATATCGAGGGTTCAATTCCAAGTATATACACTTACGGAACCAGCGGTACCTATGGATGGTAAGAATTTACTCTGTGAGCCAGCGGAGATCGTGGATGGTGAGAGTTCACTCTGTGAGCCAGCAAGTACCGTGGATGGTGAGAATTCTCTATGAGCCAGCGGGGACCGTGGATGGTAATGGAAATGTGTCGCGGGGGTCGGGTTGGCTGAACGTCCAACTGATACACGGAAGTCGTGTCCGCATTCCAGACTTTACCATGATCAGTAAGACTGAGGGAACGGACACTGATCCGTAAGTTTGGTGCCGCACTAGGAGTCTGAAGGGCTTGTTAGTGGCTAGAGTTCCTATGTAATAAAAAATAAAAAATAAAAAAACAATGGAGCAAGCATTTGACTTTTATGTTTTGACTTAAAATTGTATCCACCATATATATTTTTGAACCAATCTTAAACATCAAAAACTTACATTTGCAATTTGTGTTTAACTTTTTGTGCTCCCTCAAGTTAAGAACAAACTTTGTTTGAAAATTAGATAGTGAAGTTTTCCATATTTAGATTTTAAAATTTGAAGACATAATATCTAGTATTTATTAATATGCATTAGCAATAACTCCAAATCTATTTCAAAACATTTTTTGAGAAACCCCCGTTACCATTAAATCACAAACCACTAAATTACAAGAAAATAAATTTCTCATCCATCAAAATAGAGAATTTACAACAATATATCCAAATCAAAATGATCTTTAAAGCAATCCAATAAGCACAACTTATCTCCATATTTAAACCAAAAGTATGATACAATTCCAATGGATAATCATCAAATTTTCTATGGATATAATGTTCTGTCTAATTGAATCTGAGTGGAAGAAATATAGTGAAATTGTCATTTACTAGACTAGTTAAGAATCAATTCAAATATTAAATAGATATCATTTGTTTGAAAATAACGTATCCAAACTTTATATTATTGTTATTATTTTGTTACTTTGTCCAATATGTATATATAAAAGGAAAATGCTAATGTATATCAAGTTTCTTTTATGAATCTCTATTGACAGTAGTTCTAACAAATAAAATGGGATGTACCTACCCTAAGAAAAAATATGATGTCCGTAAAATACATATGTTGTAATATGTGACTCATATATTGAGTGGAATGCATGTACAAAGAGAAAACATGGTATAAAACAAGAACGCTAGTTTGCAGGATCAAATCGAAATCGTTGACGATTTTGCCACGTGCAAAAGAAACAATCAGCTGTTTTTGTCCTGTTACATTGACTGTTTGGTCTTGGCTTTAAGAATCAATTCAAATATTAAATATATATAATTTGTTTGTAAAAAACATATCCAAACTGTTGTTGTTTGTTCACCGGATATGCACAACGGAAGCACACAATCATACACAAATCAATCAACAACCACTAATGCAATCACTCGATGATGAAATATACTCAGAAGCAAGCAATCAATAATAAGAAGAATAAAAAACATAACTAGAAGACACAAGATTTTCGTGGTTCGGCAATTGCCTACGTCCATGGGAGCAGCAACTTCTTTTCCACTATGAATTATGTCAAAACTTACAATAGGGTTACAAATCAATGATTATATGTGAACCCTAAACGTATAGGAACCTTAAATCCTATCTAAACAATCCATGTAGCAATCCCCAAAGGAAATCCCTCCGATTAGCCTTGTTGGCCCTAGAGTCAAGTCTAGAGGGGGGTGAATACACTCTTTTGCATATTTTTTCTTTTCTCTACAAAATATAAAATCTTTGCAAGATATAAATGATTATATCACAATATATAAAATATAAATCATGCACAAGACGTAAATTAAAGAGTAAGGAATGAAAGCTCGACAAACAATTTTAACGTGGTTCAGCCCTTTGCCTACGTCCACGCCTTGAGACACACTTAAGGATTCTCAATCCACTATCTGATCTCCTTCAAGGACAGAGAAGCCTTTACACACAGGAACTAATCCCTTCACGCTCACACAGAGCCTTCAAACATGGTTCACCAAGAACTTTTCAACCTCGGTTCACCAAGAACTATTTGCAACTCGGTTCACTAAGAACCCTTTGCAACTTGGTTCCCCAAGAACCCTTTTACAACAAGAAGATGAAAATTTACAACAAAAATGCTCCTTGAATGAGCTGATATTTGATACAATGAAAACCTTACACAACTCTCTCAAATTAATGAATCACAATAAGATTGAAGAGTAAAAGAGATATTGAGCACAAAGATGATGAACTAAAATGTAGTGTGCTTACAAATGATATTTACTAAGTGTGAATTGCTCAATTTATTGCTAGAACAAGTCTCTAGCCTTGTATTTATAGGCGAATTGAACTACTAACCGTTTTATGGTCGTTGGGCTTATAATTTAATTAAACACTTTGAAAACTAGTCGTTTATAGTCATTAGGTTCAGAATCCCGATGCAAACAGTCGACGGATTCCCCAAATCATTGACGATTTCCCCTCAAACCATGGATGGTTCGCTCAAACCATGGATGGTTTCATTTAGGCTAAATTCCATTTAAATCTTTGCCTAAAACCGTTGATGCACCTGCGCCAAACCGCCGACGGTTTGCCCTGTTTCTTCATGAGTTTGATATTTAGGTGCATAAGTGAGGTTTTAACCCAACCAGGACCAAGTCTATAAAAGATTATAACACTAAGATCATTTAAAACTTATCCCTTATGAAAACATAGTAAGTATAGGATATTGACATAAAACTCTTTGTTTTTTTTTTAAAAAAACTCATAAGTATAGAACTTATGTTTTGGTGATATCCTAAATACTTTATAAATTAATATGCTGCAATGCATTTGCTCAACTCTTTGCTCAATGAAATTGAGTGAAAACAATACCCCAAGAGTTACTATAGTTCCTACCTCAAACACTCCCTATTAAATAATGACTTTATTGGATGTGCTTGAGTTCTTCCGAGTGAGTGTCCACTTTGATCTTTCCTACTCGAATGTCCACTCGATCTTTGCATTTGATCCTGTACCTTCATGTCTTTGTCACTTGTACCTGTACTAACTTGATCTACAAAGATAGGTTAACTTGGAATTACAAAATAAGTTGATATCGTCAAAATACATCAAATATGGTTATGTAGTGACTAATGCTAACAATTTCCCCCTTTTTGATGATGTCGAACCTATTGAGTGTTTACTTGATCTTTGTATTTGAATTTGTACCTGACATAGCTTGATATGCAAAGAATAGTTTACTTAGAACCATTAATGGGTTGTTAAAATCAAAATAGGACAATTAGGCTCATGTAGCCACTAAGGCTAACAAGCCCAATCTACTAGCCCCCTATTTGAATTTACGTGATCTACACCAACGGAAACCTTTGACGGTTCAGCCAAACCATCGACGGTTTGGTGTTGATAAAAAGACACTCTGCATTCTATTTGAAACTATCGATGGCTTTCCTTCTGACCTCTAGACTTCTCTTATGCCATTGCCCCTCACTTCACGTAACTTTCTCTGGTGTATGTGATCCACTCTAAATATGAGCCACATCCCCAACAATCTCCACCTTGGCGAATATTCACCACCTTGAAAATCTACAAGCATAACCGTTGTTCCACTCAGGCCGATAGATTGGGTCTGTCTCTCGTCTAGCACTTAGAGATGTTGATAAAGTCCAAACAATGTTTGAACTTGTCCGTCGTGACCGGCTTCGTGAGCATATCAACCGCATTGTCATATGTATATACCTTCTCAAGAAGAAGTTCCCTTGAAAAGCAATCAGTTCCCTGACCCTGTGATACCGCACATCAATGTGCTTTGTCCTTGCATAGTAATCCTGATTCTTGGCCAAGCATATGGCACTCTGAATATCACACTACAGTCAAACTCCACATTGATGGACACCCAGCTCTTTAACCAACCCTATAAGCCACAACGCTTCCTTGGTAGCCTCAACCACTACCATGTATTTCGACTTAGTAGTAGACAATGCCACGAGCGACTGCACCATGGACCTCCGACAAATAGGTCCTCCCATAAGGGTAAATATGTACCCTGTGGTAGACCTCCTATCATTCAGGTCTCCTATGTAATCAACATCCACAAACCCTACTACCGAAGGATCACTATGTTGTGCATTAAACACTATGTGATATCCTATCATACCCCTCAAGTACTTGAGAATCCACTTCAAAGTATCCCAGTGTTGTCGACCCGGATTTGAGAAGAACTTGCTCACCACGTTGATAGTATGTGCCAAGTCCGGTCTCATACACACCATGGCATATATCAGACACACCACTGCCCTAGCATAGGGGACCCTCGACATATCCCAAACCTCATCGTCCGTCCTTGGGCATTGGGTGGTAGACAGCCTGAAATGACTCGTCAAATGAGTGCTCACTGGCTTAGCATTGGCCATTCTAAACCTCTCCAACACCTTCTCCACATAGCTACCTTGAGATAACCATAGTCTCCCTGCAGCTCTATCCCTGCGAATCTCCATGTCAAGTATCCTCTTAGCTAAACCCAAGTCTTTTAATATGAACTCTTTTCCGGATAGAGTTTTCAACCGGTTCATCTCGATTATATCTTTAGCAGCAATCAACATGTCGTCAACATATAGTAGCAGAAAAATGAGAGACTCGTCCACAAGTTTCCTCATATAGATGCAGCAATTGTACTCACACCTTTTGTAGCCAATATGGGTCATATAGGCATCAAACCTCTTGTACCACTGCCTCGAAGACTGCTTTAGCTAGTACAGTGACTTGTTTAGTTTGCAGACTAAGTGCTCCTATACAGGTTGACTAAACCCTTCTAGCTATGTCATGTAAATCAACACCTCAAGGTCACTATGAAGGAACGTCATCTTTACGTCCATCTACTCTAGATGTAGATTATGTTGTGCCACGAGTCCCAACACTACCCTAATGGAAGTGTACCTGACCACAGGGGAGAAGATTTCATCATAATCTACTCCCTTCCTCTACGAGGACCCTTTTGCTACCAAGCGAGCCTTGTACTTCTCCTTTTCCCTTTCTAAAACTGCTTCCTTCTTCCTGTATACCCACTTGCATCCAATTGCCCGCTTCCTAATTGAAAGTTTCACCAAGTCACACGTCTGGTTCTTATGCAATGACTTCATTTCCTCCACCATATCGCCTATCTAGTTACCCTTCTCCTAACCGTGCACGACCTTCTGATAGGTAGTAGGATCCTTATTGTTAATGATAAGTGCATAAGACACCAGATCGTAAAAATCGTACCTGAAGGATAGCCTAACAACGTGTCTAGGTCTGTTTATAGCTATGCTCGGACGCGGCTACTGGTTATTAGAGCTAGAACTCCCAGTGTCATCTCCACCATAAGTTTTTGACTCCACCTACACCACTTGCTGATCTCTAAGGCTAGGACTCCCTGCATGTCTACCCTGAGTCTCTAACTCCACCTAAATCGCATGCTCGTCATTGTTATGATTTTATGGCATCTTTTTCTCTATGTCATCCTGAGTACGTCGCAACGTGGTTTTCTCATCGAAAACCATGTCCCTACTAATCACCACCTTATTTTTCACTGGATCCCCAACTTGAACCCTTTCATGCATTTCTAATATCCTAGAAAGATGTACTGTCTAGACTTTGCCTCAAGCTTCGATCTCTCCTCACCGAAAATATGCACATAGGTCGGACACCCAAATACTCTAAGTCCCAAGTAGTCAACCTTTTCACCAGTCCACGCCTCTTTAGCAACTTCCCCATTCTATAATGTCGTAAGTGATCTGTTTACCAATAAATAGGCCATATTAACCACCTCAGCCCAGAAATTCATGGCGATCCTAGCATGCAACCTTAGGCATCGAGCCCTCTCAACTAGGGTTCGATTCAACCTCTATACCACACCATTTTGTTGTTGTGTTTGACGCACGGTAAAATGCCTCCTTATGCCATGTAGCTCATAGAACTCTCTAAATCCTGAGTTTGTGTACTCAGTCCCATTGTCTATCTTGAGGAACTTGATCTTTCTCCCGGTCTGGTTTTCCACCTCAGCTTTCCATACTTTAAACCTAGCAAATGTTTCTGACTTGTGATGCATGAAGTAAACCCAGACCTTTAGTGAGTAGTCGTCAATAAAACTCATAAAATACACATGTCCCCATTGTGATGCCACTCTCATTCGTCTCCGAGCATCTAAATGAATGTAGTCTAGTACTCCCTTCGTCTTGTGCGTAGCTATCATGAACTAAACTCGATTCTAATTCCTAAGTACACAGTACTGGTAGAACTCCAGCTTACATGATTTTACCCCCTTTAGAAGATTTCTCTTTTGAAGTTCCTTCATCCCATGCTCACCCATATGCCCTAGACGTACATGCCAAAAAATAGTACTATCAAACTCAAACTCTATGGCTACAGCTCCACCTACAACCATGGTACTCAGCAGTGTGTAAATACTACTCAACACTCCGTTCCCCTTCGTCACGGTCAAAACTCCCTTGCTCACTTTCATTACCCCACCTTCAGACTTGTAACTGAAACTGTTACAACCCAAGGTGCCTAACGAAACTAGATTCTCCATCAACTCTGGTATGTGCCTCACATCACACAACGTCGACACTACACTGTCGTACATCATGATTCTGATATTCCCTATACCAATCACTTTGCACATAATATCATTCCCCATCATAACGAAAACAGAACTGAATAATCTATACATAGTGAACCAATCCTTAATTGTCTTCATATGATACGAACTTGTCGAGTCCAAAATCCAAGAATCTGTGAACTCGTCTGACCCCGATGAAACCAAAAGCATATCACTGCCACTCCTCCCAAAGTACCCTTCTTCTACTACATTCACCATAGTTAACGAACCTTCTTTGCCTTTAGAAACTCCCTTCCTCCTTTCCAAACACTCAGGTTTTATGTGTCCTCTTTTTATGCACTTAAAACACCACACATCCTTCTTCTTCCTGGACTTGGACTGAACCCTATAGCTGCACGATCTACATCGAAAACTGCTCCTCCCTCAATCCTGATTCAACTTTGTACATCGTGAACCATTCCTTATTGGGCTTCATATGATACGAACCTGCCGAGTACAAAATCCAAGAATCTATGAACTCGTCCGACCCCGATGAAACCAAAAGCATATCACTGTCACTTCTCCCAAAGTCCCCTTCTTCTACTACATTCACCATAGTTAAAAAACCTTCTTTGCCTTTAGTAACTCCCTTCCTCCTTTCCTGATACTTGGGGTTTTATGTCTCCTCTTTTTCTACACTTAAAACTCCGCACATCCTTCTTCTTCTTGGACTTAGACCAAGCCCTAAAGCTACTCAATCCACCACAAAAACCGCTCCTCCCTCGATCCTGATTCAACTTTGCCACGAGCCCTTCAGCATGTGACCCCTCATTGCTGGCCTTCTTCCTTTGGTGGAACCCGAGCAACGCACTCGTGATGTCCTCTAACTCCAAGGTTTCTTTTCCCCAAGTCATCGTCGTAACCAAGTTTTGGTACGTCAAAGACGTCGGTTCGAAATTCAGTAGCATGAATGTTTTATCCTCTTCCTCGAACTTCCCATCAACGCACTTCAAATCACTAATGATTTGATTGTTCGTAAGTGACTTGGACATGTACCGGCTTTCAAGCTTTAACCAAATCGCAGCCGGTGATTCCTCATCCATGATGTTGTACTTAACATCATCATCTAGACAATGTTGGATCATGGAGACCACTTTTGCCTCAAGCTCCTTCCAATTTGCATCGTTCATGCGGTCTGCCTTCTTTCCGTAAAAATACTTCACCATCCCTTACTGCAGTAGTAAGTCTTTCACCCTTCATAGCCAAAGCCCAAATTACTAGTTCCATCAAACTTGTTCACATCGAACTTCATCGAAGAGACCCTAGCCATTGTTGAACCAATAGCTCTGATACCACTTGTTGTTGTTCGTTCAACAGATACGCGCAACGGAAGCACACAATCACACATGAACAATATATGTTGTAATATGTGGCTTAGATGTTGAGTGGAATGCATGTACAGAGAGAAAACATAGTAGAAAACAATAATGCTAGTTTACCAGATCAATTCATCAACAATTTCACTAAAGTCGTTGACGGTTTTTCCAAGTGCAGAAGAAATAGTCGATTGTTGTTGTCTAATTACATTGACTTTTTGGTCTCAGCTTTAAGAATCAATTCAAATATTAAATAGATATCATTTATTTTGTAAAAAATGTATCCAAACTTTATATTATTGTTATTATTTTGTTACTTTATCCAATATGTATATACAAAAAGAAAATGCTAATGTATAGCAAGTTTCTTTTATGAATCTCCATTGATAGTAGTTCTAACAAATAAAATGGGATATACCTACCCCCAAAAAAAAAAAGGATGTCCCTAAAATACATAGCTCCAAGTAAATACTGTAAGAAAATCTTAAGAGTAAGAAACTATATATATGTATATCTATATGAAGAAAGCATGTCAACTTTGTAGTTGGAGTAAAGCATAAGTCTCTACCATCCTATAGAACCCACAAAGCATTCCATGGCACAGAAAATGCGAGAAAATAATTGAAATTTGGAATCTAATAGCATGCTTAGTTGCAATAACAGCTACAAATATCCAACTTTTTCCTTCATTTTCACTTTCAACTATTTCTCACCAAATGAGCAGAAAATAAAATCATAAAACAATGTAATAAAGAGAGCAAAGAAACACATTTTGAAGAGTCATACCAATAAAATCATGACCGTGGTATTGGTAGGTAGTTGATCCTTAATCATCACTAAAGACTCAGTTGGCAGCAATGATATCATCAGTTATAGTTTTGAGACACTTGTGCCTAAACTAGAGATCAGGAGATGGACAAGAATGAGTGAAATGGTCTTAGTGTGGTTGTCCCATACAAGTGAAGGAAAGTGACACTAGCAGATATGGATCTTAGCACAAGGAGGAAGGAGTCACGAACTAGTTGAGGATCTTAAGCAAAAGCAGGTTGTATTGATGAAAGGGTGTTGTACAGGTGCAGTTTTTTTAAGGAAAACTAGAAAAAATGGTTTTGCAGACACTAGAACTAATTTAATATGGAATTATCATGAGATAAGAAAAAGGTGGACTCCTTAACAAAGAGTTTACCATGGCTGGCGAAATAGTGCAAACAATTCAAGAGCATGACAATGCATTTGGAGAGAAGGTTTAGGAGAAGAGAGAGAGGTGAAGTTAATAGAATAGATTGAGACTAAGGGAAATCGATATAAAAGAAAGCTTAATAGAGGAGGGCTTATAACTAGCCTTCCATTGAATGTCATCTAGTAGAAAGCTTTCTACAAATATTTATAGACCTAAAAGCATGAATCAAATTCATATATATCACTTGAAGATTAATAGTCGATGGTGCTTACACTCCCATGATAGATTGGAGAAGATGAACAAACACTTTGCAAGATAACAGAAAAAATTGAAGGTGGAACTAAAGGGTTACATCTAGTTAGAAGATGTAAGGACACCAGTGTTGGAGATGAGGCTCACATATTAGTGAAATGCATGAACTGGGGAAAGCATAGTGATACAAAGAACAAGGAGGCGCTAGTTGCAGGATCAAACTGTTGACAGATTGGTCGCCAATATGATAACAATTTGCTCTCAGTATCAAACCTTCGATGATTTCAGTCTGCAGCAGGAACTACTTTCGGCATCAAACCATTGACCGTTTCAACAAATTGTCGACAATTTCGTTCGGCGCAGGTCACAAAATTTGAATAAGGAGATCAGTAAATTGGGATTTTTTAGGAGGATTTTCCTCTGGGAGATGCTACAAAAGTGTTTTAGTTATAGTATAAGTCTTATGTATACATAGGGTTAGTATTTAATCAATATTTTGTTACCCTTGAAGATAAGCTCGATGTAAGCTTGACATGAGATAGTGAAAAATAGCCGTTTGCTCTCGTGAACGTAGGCAAATTGCTGGACCACATAAATTCTTATGTCTTTGATTTTGTTTTCTTTCCTTATTCTTATTGTAAGTGATTTCTTGTTCCGTATATTCATCATTGAGTGTTTTCATTACTTGTTTTGGATTGTTTCGAGTTTGTGAGGTCTTCCGCTGTGCATTCACATCAATAATTGATATCAGGGCTACTGGTTGCAATGGTTGGGATCTCTTTGGTGAAGTTTGATGTTAATAAGTTTGATGGAATGGGATTTCATACTTTGGCATATGAGGGTTAAGGACTTGCTAGTACAACAAGGTTGGTCAAGGCACTCTACGAAAATAAGCCAAAAGGCATGGACGACACGAGTCGGAAGGAGTTGGAAGTGAAAGTTATGTCCACTATTAGGCACTGTCTAGCCAATGACGTGATGTATCACGTCATGGATGACGAATCATTGGTAGCGGTTTGGCTAAAATTGGAAAGCTGGTACATATCCAAGTCATTAACAAACAAGTTGTATCTTAAGCAAAAAACTATATTGGCTTAAGATGGCAGAGGGTTCGAATCTGATTCTAGCACATCAACACATTCAATCATATCATTAGTGATCTTAAGCAAGTTTATGTGAAGTTCGAGGAAGAAGACAAAGCAATGATGTTGCTTAATTCCCTACCTACGTCTCCTATATATGAGAATCTAATTACGACTTTAACATGGGGAAAGAAACCCTGGAGTTGGAGGATATCATGAATGCATTGTTGGGGTTCCATCAGATGAAAAAGGCCAGTAATAAGAGTTCACTAGGTGAAGGGCTTGTGGCAAAGGGTAATCAAGATCGTAGGAGAGGCAAGTTCTAGAGCGAATTGAG
Organism: Malania oleifera; assembly: GCF_029873635.1. Taxonomy (NCBI): domain Eukaryota; kingdom Viridiplantae; phylum Streptophyta; class Magnoliopsida; order Santalales; family Ximeniaceae; genus Malania; species Malania oleifera. The sequence continues at coordinate 79,607,518 of NC_080423.1, read as the reverse complement.
CGGCAATAAAACTCAATCACAGTCTAGAAGGAGGAAGGAAATTTGTTGTTATAAGTGCGAAAAAATAGTGCACATAAAAGTGGAGTGTTCGGAGTGGAATAAGGGAAATGCAGAAACTCAAGAGGGTTCATCAAAATTTGCAAATGTAGTGAAAGAAGGAGACTCATGGAGCAGTGATAGTGATATGCTATATGTTTCATAGAGTTCAAAACACCTCATGGATTCTTGGATTCTAGACTCGAGATGTTCTTTTCACATGACTTCCAACAAAGTCTGGTTCACCACTTACAAATTGGTGAGTTCTGGTTCCATTCTGATGGGAAAAGATGATGTCTGCAAAGTTATCGAAATGGGGAATATCATAATCAAGATTTATGATGGTGTGGTAAGGACGTTATGTGGTGTTGCCTCTATGAGTCCGATCCCGTTTTGATTATGACAAATCCAATGTATCTCACTTGTGCACCTAGTGTTTTGTAGAGATATACACTTGAGAAGGCACGAATTTGTGAGGTATGTTGGAAGTCATAAGGAACCCTTCCGATGGCTACATGAAATAGCAAGGATTGAAGACCTTTTATGTTCTTTATTGCATTCTTATTTGGTCTGTAATAATTATGGCCTGTAATAATTGCATTACATGCATGATAGGAATTAATGCTCAAAGGCCATAGACTGACTTTAGGAACCCAACCACTTCATGAAAAATCCCTCAATCTTAAATGTCTTGCTTATACAAATAGGGTTAAAGCTTACTAGGTCAAAGATAGGAAATACCTTGACTTTTCAAGAGCCTCGGTCGACCGTTCACTTGGCATTATAAATGCCTTAGTCAACCGAACAGTCAGGATGTCAAATGTTTGACTTAGCTCGACTGAACGAACACATTTTGAACTAAACTTTCACGGTCGACCAATTCTACCTTCCCCGGCCGATTGAACTTTTAGTTAAAAAATAACTCAGGTGACCGAACCTATGAAGGTTTGGAAAATCACCTTGGCTCAGCCAACCAGCACCAGTTACAGCCAACCAAACCCTTAAATTAAAGTCAAAATCTCTGTGTGTTTGGTTGACCAATGGTATACCTCAGCTGACTAAACCTCTTGGGTTCAACCATTTTTAATTGTGCTAATCATGGTTAATTTTCAATTAATTTTTTCCAAAATATCGGTCATGTCCCTAATGGTAATATTTTTGGGAAAAATTATATATACCGCTTCATTTCCCCTGATTTGAAAGAGATTAGCAATTTGATTATTACAAAATCATCTGAAAAATTTCTTGAGCTTTATCTTTCTTACTCATTCTCTTGCAATCATATATTGCTCTAATTCTTATTCTCTTGGAAAAATCCTTTGAGAGAGCCTTGATTCTCAATCTTCACTTGCAAATTATTGCATTTGTCAGATTGATTGACTGTTATTATGAGCACTCACACTTGTTTTTTAAAAACTCCTTAACTCTCACATACTCATTTGATTTTAATATCTTTTGAGAGTAAACCTTTAAAGTTCTTCCCACTTTTGATTGATACATATATTTTTCTTGGGAAAAACTTTACATAGCTTGAGTGTTTTTGCATATTGATTGCAGGACTCAAAGCCTTCATTTATGTTTATTGAAAAATAATTTGTGAAAGCTAATCTTCATTACTACCTATATTTCATTGTTAAAAAAATATGTGGTAGATATTATATTGTGTTTTGACTTCCTTAATACTTACTTGAAGTACTTTATTTTTGAATCAAGGATCCTTTTCATAAGTATCTCTCACGTTGTTTCATATAATATATTTTTTTGAGAGATAAAATACCAGATACTCTATTGAGCTATAATTCCTATCATACTAAAGTGCATATATTAAATTGCTGTACAAATTTGCTTAGTATAGAAGCACTTGTATTGTACATAAAATTTTTACTTGCTGTTGTATTTCAGGCATGGCCTAAGGGGGTGTTGATCTAGCCCATAAGGATCGGTTGTAAAGGTTAGCGTCAGCCTTGTGAATCTAACTTGGGGTTTTCCTCACTCAGTAAGGAGAGGGTGTTGTAACCAGTGTCACTCCACCCGTAAATGAGCATTAGTGGAATCCTCGAGCTTGCAAGCTAGAGGTGGGGACATAGGTACAGTTGCCGAACCTTGATAATATATCGGGTGTCATTTTTACTTTATCTGCTTTACATTCTTGTGCATGCTTGATTAAATTTATCTTGAGCAAATTATTTGTGGAATCATCTATCTCTTTATTTCATACTTGTTTTAGATCGACTCTAGGTTGTGAAATACTACTTGCTGGAATTTTGACCTAGAATTTTTAAAATCTCCAATTCACCCCCCCCCCCTCCCCTCTCTCTTGGGATTACACTAAAAACAACATTTGGTATTAGAGTTTCATTGCATTGACTTAAACATTTTTGTAAAAAGATCGCAATCGCTCACACAAGTGTAACCCATTTGTAGAGGGGCACTCGTCCACACGTCCTCCTATTTTCTGTGGTATGAGGCTGCACATTTACCTTCAAAATATTTATTAGAAGGTGTGGAGGGTGGTATCCAAAGGAGATTATGTCCCCGTTAAAACTATAGAAGGTGCTAGTGTACCTAAAACGGAAGATAAATACATTGATGACGACATAAAAGTAGTTAATGTTAACGCAACTGCCATGAATGTTTTATACTGTGCTCTTAATGTTAATGAGTTTAACAAGGTTATGACATGCACCTTTGTGAAGGAAATATAGGATAAATTAGAGGTCACTTATGAGGGCACTAGAGATGTAGAGGACAATAGGATTGACATGTTAACTAGTGAGTATGAGGCATTTAGGATGAACTCTAGTGAATCTATACAGAGCATGTACACTTGTTTCACGCACATCACTAACTCACTACATGTTGCTGGATGACGACTAAGTGGACAGAAACTTTGTTTTCAGGCAAATCTTGGTGGATGGTTCAACGATATTTGTTTGCCACGTGTCGACGTATCAACTTCCCTGACCTTTAAATCTCGCTGGATCAAGTAGTGAAAGTTTTTACCAAAATATTAAAAAAAAAAATCAAAAAACACAAATATGAAGGAAATTGAGAAAATATACACAAATGTACCCAACCGACTTTTCAAAAGTCAGTTTGGGCTTTAGAAAAAAAAAAAAAAAACATTAGCCACAATTCTTGACTGCCAAAATAGAAAATAAAAAATAAAAAATTGAGAACCGACTTTTCAAAAGTTGGTTCTTGACTACCCCCCCCCCCCCGACCCCACGTTTTGCCCCTCCCTCCCTCCCCCCCTAGTTCTGCCCCTGCCTCGTCCCTTGAAAATGGGAATCATAAATTTTTTTACTTTAAATAATAATAATAAAATATATATTATTTTTCAAATTTTAATATTTAAATAAAAAGTTATAAAAAATATATATATTTTTAAGAGTCATTTAATACAAAAATATTTTTTACATTTTATTTATTTTTCAAATGAATTAAAAAAAGTAAGTTAATTTTTTAATTTCAAAAAATTATATAAAAATGAATACAATAACAAAAAAAATTGAACTAATTTACTTTTGGGAATATTAAGACAAAACATGACATTTTACTTTCTAATTACATAAAAAAATTATTTAATATATAATTAAGAATGGAAAAATTATTTAACATATTATTTTATGTATATTTTATATAGGAAAATTTTAAAATTTAATATTTCTTACCTAGTCGACATTTTAAAAGTTGGTGTGGATTAAAAACAAAAAACAAAAAACTTGCACAAAAATATAGGCACGAAAAACAATTAGAATGAAATAATAGAATGGAAGAAAAATGTAATGAAATAAAAAAAATTATAACACGTGTTTTACGTGTTCTCCCATCACCGATGTGTCCAACCTGTGTCGCCCACGCACCGCAACTGGGTAAAAATCCAGGCATTACCACATTCCGATTTTCGGAATAGAGTAGAGTGGGTGCTTTGCCTTAACCCAATTCACGAAATCTCTACTTTGGTACAAGTAGGTCATTCTTCGGTGCTTCCTTCGGCTGTCGGCGACCATTCTCCAGTGCTCGTCTCGCTCGATCTAGCCCGTGGTCGGGTCATGGAACACGCTTATGTTCATGTTCGGGGTGGGAACCACAAGGGGGTTGTCGTCGGGTTTGATCCATTCACGGAGATACGGGTCAAATAGGTTAGCAGGTACGGCGTAGTTGTAGACATGCCTGTTCTGGGGGTCGAGTCTGGTGTAGAGGATGACAAGTTTGTTCCCCGCGAGGATGGTGGCAAATCCGGACCAGCACTCATTTATGTTGAAGGGCTTTGACGGATAAATGGTCGGGTCAAGGGCGACCTAGTTGATGAGGACCTTGGAGATGGAGTGAGCCCAAACGATGTTGTCCCACACAGCTCCTTTCAAGTTATACTGGTAGAAGAGATGATAGATTCCATTGTAGTACATTGGTCCTATTTGGTTCGAAAGAAAAATAGAATAGCGGGGAAAGGAAAGATTAATTAAAATTAGAGACAAATTTTCTATTTTGGGAAAAAAATGGAAGTTAGTTTTTTTAAATAATTTTTTTATGTAATTAGGAAGTAAGATGTCCTTTTTGTCTTATTATTCTCAAAGGTAAATTATTTCAATTTTTTTGTTATTGTATTCATTTTTATATAATATTTTGAAATTAAAAAATTAATTTACTTTTTTTAATTCATTTGAAAAATAAATAAAAAGTAAAAAATATTTTTTATATTAAATGACACTTAAAAATATTTTTTTTATTTACAAATTTTTATTTAAATCTTAAAATTTGAAAAATAATGTATATTTTATTATTATTTAAATTAAAAATAATATATATTTTATTATTTGATTTTGGGTGGGGGATTGGGATTTGGTTTTTGGGGGGTGACTTTTGAAAAGTTTGATTCTCAAAATTTTTTTTTTTTTTTGGCAGTCAAGAATTGTGGTTGACTTTTTTTTTTTTTAAAATTTTAAAGCCCAAACCGACTTTTGGAAAGTCGGTTGGATACATTTGTGTAAGTTTTCTCAATTTCCTTCATATTTGTGTTTTTTGATTTTTTTTAAAAATATTTTTGTAAAAACCTCCAAGTAGCAAGATTATGTCAGAGTCATTTTGAAAAATATTTTCTCAAATAGGATATTATTTAATATATTATTTTAAAATAAAGATAAAATGGAAAAAGAAAAAAAAAAAACTCCCCCTTTCCCCTCTACACGCATGCCATGCATGTGGGTGCTTTAAAACCCCATTTAATTTTTAATTTTTTTTAAAATATCTTATTTATTCATTAAAATTAGTTAAATTGCATAAAAGACAAAAAAATCTATAAAAGTTATCAGAAGCACATTTTTTAACTTTGATATTTTTGTGATGATTTATATTTTAAATATATAAATTATTATTTTCATTATTATAATTATTATTTAGGCTTCTAATTAAATTTCAAATTTTCAAAAAAAGGGCAAACATGTTTTAAGAATCATAAAAGTTATTTTTATTTACTTTTTATTATTAGCATTAGGGCATTATTATTATTATTATTATTATTATTATTATTATTATTATTATACTCTTTCTAAATTCACTTTTAATGATTTTAAAACCAGTAAAATATAGGCAAATCCAAAACTTTTTTTGGGTATTTTCTAGTTTTTTTTAGAGTCTCCAGGACTTTCTTGTCTTAGATTAGTTTATTTTTATTTTTAAAAAAATCATAAAAAATAAAATTAAGAAAAATCAAGATGCTTATTTGTATACAAAGCTAGCTTTGACATTTTTTTTTAATATTTTTTTTCTTAGTTTAGAATATTAGAATTTTCTAATTTATAAAGTTCCATTTTTTACTTCTTTAAATAGTGTCTTTTGTTTTAGAAAGATTTGACTTCGCTTTTTTATTTTAGAGTATAATATTTAACTCACCCTTTTAACAATTATTGCCTTTAAAATTAATTTTGAATATTTTAAGGTAATTTATTTTTCTTAATTTATATAAGATATTTACTTGCTTTGCAAATCTTGTTTTCATTTTGAATTTGTTTTTGCATGGTTGTATTTAATTTGAATTAAAAAAAAAATTAATGAATTCAATGACGAAACCTGAAAGTAGTATGATAACGTTCTTTTGGGATTCTCAAGGTGATGATCGTGGGGTCAGTTACAACATGTCCGTGACATTGAGGTGGAACGTGACAGAGTTAACGGTGCTAAAAAATTAATTTCTGAACTCAAAGTTAAAATTGTATGTAATAATCAAAATTAGATATTTAAAATTGTATCATTTATTATTTAACCATGCACTAATCATTCTTGATATCAAATCATTTGTAGTTATAGTATTCAAAAATTTTATACTAATTTTTTGTATAATTAATAGGGTTTGCGGTCTATTAAATGATGATGAGGGCGACAACGATTACGACGATAATGATGTAGACTATTTATTTATTTATTTATTTTGTATTTTTTGTATTTTTTTAATGTGGACAGACCATGTATATATGATATTTATGTACATTCTAACACTTTTTATGTATATATATTTTCATTTTCTTAACAATTATAGCAATTAATCTATAATTATGGTTCAATATGATGTGTGATGAAATTTAATTACAGGGTTCTCATAGGAATGCCAATTTTTTTTAAAAAAAAATTTAAATTATCAAAAACTTTTAGTGATAGTTTTTAAGTCATCACTAAAATTCCGTCAGTAGTGACGATTCTAGAACCGTCACTAAATGTGGGCTAATAGTAACGGTTCCAGAACCGTCACTACAAGTTAGACAATAGTGACGATTTCTAAAATCATCACTAAAAGTTAGACAATAGTAACGCATTGACTTTTTGAGTCTAATCCCTATTTTGATTATGACAAACAAAAAACATCTCATTTGTGCATTGAGTGTGAACATGTTTACATCTTGGGAAGTACAAGTGATGAATGCCTAATGGAAGCCATAAAAGAGCCTAAACGAGTAGACTCCGGCGTATTCCATGGTGTATTCGAGGAACAAAAGCGTGAAAACTTGTTTAATTTTTGGATTGTAATAGTAATTAGGATTTAATTGTGCATGCATTACATATGATTTAATTGAAACTCAAATATGATCTTAGATTGACCATAGGATCTCCAAGTAACATGAAAAACCTTTTTTTATAAAATGCCTAACTTATACAAATGTTTTAAAATAGTTTTGAAATTAAAAGAAGGTAAGAACTAATTTTTACAAAAGGGTCAGTTGACCGGCCAGCCGACCAGATATTATAAATGAACATTTTTCTCAATCCATAACTTCTTATCATAATAAGTGTTCAACATGAACGTTGTGAGATTTTCTCTTAACTTTCTTTTGATACTAAGAATGTCAAATTTAGAGTTTTATAGCAAAATTTATGTGCAAAAAACTGAAGGGTGTTCGCGCAAAAAGCGCCCCAACAGGCAAAAATTGCTAGTTTTTCAAAATATTATATTATATCTTCCCCCAACGACCATAAAATGGCTAGTTTTGGTTTTAACCTATAAATATTAACTCTAAGCAGTTGTAAAAGGTGAGAAAAACCCCCTGAGAATATACTTGCTTATTATTTGTTTCTCCCTTACTTTTTATATCCGTTTGTGCTTTAAATTTCATATTTCTCCTACTCTTTCATTTTGAAAATTCTTATTAGGAGAAAATCTTGTGGGTTATTGAAGAAAACTTGGAGCACATATCCACTCATATATTTTTGCTTCAAAGACTTCTTTTTTCTTGAGGTAACTTTTGTTTTAAAAGGTTTAAACATATATTATCTTTCATATATATATTGTACTTTGTACTTAATAACCCTTTTATTTTCATATTTTCCAAAGACCAAAGTTTCTCCTTTACTCTTCTTGAAAATATTTTTGGAGAATATCTCTTTGGGGTTTTATTTTGAATGGGCTCAAGAATGTGTCATCCTTCATATGTATTTTGCTTAAATGTCTTGGTTTTCAAATGGGTTTCAAAGTCCACATTTCTCCTACTCCCCTTTTATTGAAAATCATTCTTGGAGAAATTATATTTATTTTGAAAAGGGGCTTGAGCATATATATATTCATTCATATATATATTCTTTGTTGGCCATTTTACTCTTATGTTTTGAATGTTGAAATTTCTCCTATACTTCTAGTTGAAAAATAATTTTTGGAGAAATTTTTTTTTTGAGTAAATGTTTGAGAGTTTTGAGCAACTTATTTAATTCATATATTCTTGCTTGGAAGATGTATCTTATTTGAAGGTCAATCATTTTAGAGAAAACCATTGTTTCTCCTATTCTTTGATTTGAAAATATTTTTTGAAGAAAACATTGAGTTATATAAGGTAGCTTTGAACATATATCTCACTCGTATATATAGGCTTGAGAAGCTCCTTGAGAAAGGTTAGTGCATGTATTTAATTTCATATGCTTTGCTTGGAAGCATTTTAGTAATTATTTTTAATAAGTCATTTTGAAAAGAAAAATCATTTTCCATACTCTCTTAGTTTTTATTGAAAAATATTTTTGAGAGAAAAATCATAACTCTATTGAACTTTATTTTTAAATCATTTGAAAGTGCATATTAAAGTTTTCATTGTATACATCTTTGCTTACCTAAGAAACATTTTCTTTGTACGCAAATTTTTATTATTGTTGTATTCTCGGCGTGTGGTCATAAGAGGATTGCATCGACCTGTAACGTGCACTCGATTGGTTCAGACCCAGTTAAGAGAACTAAGATGTAACGACCCGAACCCTTAAACCCGGGTCCGGCGCGTTATACCTGGTAAAATCTCTAATGATCCATAATTAACATATACGTAGCGGAAAACATAACCATAATCTCCATATAACATAATACCAGAGTTTACTAATTCTAACTACCAACCATAATAAATTAATCATCCATCAGTATTCAAACATATACATGTCTCCAAAACATTATCCACTAATACCAGTATGTTTCACAACTATCCTTTCATAACTGAGTTAAAACATAAAGATATAAAACATAAAATATACATATCAGAATTAACATAAAAATATACCTTTTTTCTTATATCTTCCAAAAATGTTATAAAATTTCGAGCTTTCAAAGCTCGATCATGAGAAATCCTAAAAAAAATGAATTCATATTCGGGTGAGACACATCTCAGTAAGGGAAGAAACAATATATTCAACTCAGCGTGTGGCCATCATGAGATTATACATATCATTTTATAATATTTGCAAATCATTAACATAATTTCCTGAAACCATTTTCTGATCCTAATCAAACACATACAAATGTTTAACCCACGAGATTACCCAAGGATAGGGGTGATTACCTGCCCATACAAGTAGCACCCCTCTGCTCTGATACTTAGGTAACCCTAAGGTCCCAATTAAAACATACCAGAGCACTCACCTTACTCAGTAAACCCTCAAGTGTTAAATTGATCTCGTACTCACGCATTCAACAATAGTTTACCGGCAAAGGCCCTATAGATAAGGAATTCTACCCACCCCTACAAGTAGGTTCCCTTTACCCTAGTACGTTATGCGGCTACTACCACATCTGTAGTTACTAGTACACTCGCCTTACTCAGCAAGCCCTTAGGCGAAGAGTGTGCCCTACCCAAACATAACATGTTCTACATACATAAATACTTCTAATATCATAATACATCATTCTTTCTGTCATTATACATTCATACACATTCATTCATGTTCATAACTTAACTTTACATTTTCTTTTTAAGTGGCTCTTTCCCATTTACATCATTTCATTTCATCGTCATTTCATTGTATAACATTTTATTTCATTACTTCGTACTACAGTTGATCTTTAGCCATCATCAGTTAGTCTACGTAGAAACGTGCTAGATCTGCTAACACAACTTCTTTTAACTGTCATCAGTTAGTCTACACAGAAGTGTGCTAGATCTGCTAACATGGCTGTCTTTCAGCTGTCTTACATTTACATGATTGCATTCAACATATACAGGCAACATTGTCCATATCATATTTTATTCTCACTGTTTTACTTACTTAGCCTGTATCTCATACATTTAACATATATTTGCATAGATTCTCATGCCACACAATTTAACAATAAAATTCATATATTGCCTGTAAAATAAGCCAACCAACATTTAATGTTTATATACTAAAAATACCTTTCATGCCTTACATAAATATTCTGAAAATATTTTTCCACTTTCATCAATTCATTTTCGCATATACATATCTAATAAACAACCCTAAACTCGAAAAAATATATTTAAACAGTTGGCATTTTACCCATTCCAAAACATATACACGTACACATAACACAATTTATTTTTTCATTAAATTCATAAAAATTCAGATTTAATATATATTTTTCCCCTTACCTAATTTCTTGAACTACGCCAACAGGGACTCCGAAAAATACCTGCGGTGCTCACCCGGACCCTGAATCAAAAATTCCTAACTCAAATAAATATTCTTGAATAAAATATTATTTGAATATTTCCTAGGGTCATAATTCCTAAATAAATAAATATACCCTTAAATTTAGCCAAATTACCAAAATTTTCATATCCCACTCTCGCTTTGGAGTAGGGTCTAGAAAACCCTAATTGAAAAATTACCCATGTCAAAATGATGACAACGACGATTAGGACCTCGTGGTGGTGCCTGATCGTCGATTTAACAATAGATTTAACCAAAAATTGAGAAATTGGGGAAAAATTACTTTTCCTTAGGAGCAGTGCCTAAGCCGTTCCCACGACAAATCTGCTCTAATAAAAATGTTGGCAGCGGAACTAAGAATCCAACGGAAGCTTCCGTTTCCTGATTTGCCGCAAACTCATCGAGAAATGAGGAAAGAGAGAGAGACGAATACGAAGGAGCAATGAGAAGTGAGAGAGAGACTGAAGGGGACGATGGTAGGCTCTTTGTAATTTAGAAAGATTTCAATTCTTCTCAGGTAAGTTCTCCTTTTAACTTCCTTTCTTTACTTTTTTTTTTCCTTTTACTTTATTCATTAAAGTAATATCATATTATATTATATATATATAACCACCATTTTACTTAACAAAATTAATTCAATTTAATAATATTTAATTAACTAATTAATTAATTAATAAATACTCTTAATTTTTTTCCTACTATTTATTTTTATTTATTTATTTAATACATTAATTTAATAACATTTAACTAATTAATTGATTAATAATTTTAATTAAATTTTAAAATTTTTTTTCCCTAGTTATTTCATAAGAGCACCGTCCTTTAAGGTATAGTTGTAGGTTGTGGTTTAGTCCCGAAATTTGAATTGGGGTTTACCTCGCCTCGTAAGAAGAGGTTGTAACAGTGTCGCTCCACTCGGTAAGTGAGCAAAGGTAGTAGAATCTTCTAAGTTGATTTGGCTTGAGGCGGTGACGTAGGTAGGATTGACCGAACTTCGATAACAAATTTTTTTTTTTTTTCTCTCTCTCTCTCTCTCTCTCTCACACACACACACACACACACACACACACATTTAAATTCCGCACTTTAATTTTCGCATGTGTATGAATGTTTATTTATTGTTATTCTTATTTTTCATATACACTTTAGTAGTGTGGTGAATCAGTGAAATTTAAATTAACAAAATATTTTTAAATCCCAATTCACCCCCTCTTGGGATTACACCATAACTCTCATAACGGTTTTTAAATTGTTACTAATAATAGGTTTTTAGTAACAATTTTTAACTAAAAAATAGTATCAGTTATAGTGATGATATTACACTATTAGCGACAATCCACCTCCGGCACTAATACTCCATTATTAGTGACGACTTTTGAAATTATGAATTAGAGCGGTTCGTAATGGCTTCAATTATATTTGAAATCCAAAAAATGATGTATTAATGTTGCATTATGGCCATTGCAACCTTTATTTAAATCCATGTGTATAGGTAGCTAGCAACTAATTGAAACAAATTTTTTGTATTCTTTGACAATGGATACACGGGGAGCAAGTAATCAATTAAAATGTTAAGGTTACTTTCCTAAAATTTAGGTGCTGCATTGTGTGACTGCTAAAAATTGTGAAAGCAAAATTCAATAAGAAAAACTAAATACTAGAAACAATAAAAAATAAATAAAAAAATACAACCCTACTTGATTAATATGTCTAAAACTTGAACATGAAAAATTCCCATTTGAATTAATTAATATTTTGAAAATATAATAAAAGTAAAAATTAAAAATATTATAATAAAAATAAAAATTATGAAAAAAATACTGACCCTTCCTAAAGTTTGATAAAAAGAAAAAAGCCTCCTTAAAATATCAAAAAATTCATGTATAAGGTGCATAAAAGTGTAACACGTGGCCCTGCGCTCTAAATGGGTCGGGCATGCTGGGGTTTTTGCTGCCTTGCTTTTGCGCTTTAGGGGAAGCGGGGCGTCGTACTTGCCGAACTTGAGCCTTGCTGGTTCCAAGGGTTCTGGGTTGGCGGTGATTTGGGTTTTGGCCGGCGCTGTTTTATGACAAGGATGCGTGGACATACCAAGTCGTCACTGTTGGAAGGACGCATTCGGTAGAGATTTGGTTTCTCGAGCTCTGGAATGGATAAATCTGGCGAGTGTTGATGCTGTCTCTGTGCGGGGGCTGTTCAAATCTTGTGTTTGCTGTTGTGCGTATTCTCCGACTGTCGTCGTTCCAGAGGTTAATATCTCGATTTTTATAGAGTTTTATTGTCAATGTTTCATATGCAATTGTTTTTCCCCTAAAAAATGAGTACTGTTTGCAATGGATCATTGGTTTCCTGTGTTTGTCTTGATGCTGTGCCAATGTCATTCTTGGGAAATCCGTGGTGTTGTTCCTCCGTGTTTTCCCAGTGTGCTTTGCGCGATTCAAAATGGGTCGTGTATGCCGTAATTTTTCACGGCTGATGGGTTGTCGCCGAACATCAATTCTGATGTCAGTGGGTTTTTCTTCGTGGTTGAAATTCTTTCTGAGTAACTTTTAGTTTATGGATATTCCGTATCTTTATCGCCCAACATTCTAATCCATATAACATAATTGGTCTTATAGCCCATCTTATAAAACTTCCCTTTAATTTTGAGAGTATTATATACATTACACATAAAGTATTTCTCCATTTTATCCTGCTTTAATTCTATACATTACATCCTTTTCAATTTCTCCCTCGTATTGCATAATAGATCATGGTATCAAAATCTAAGTGTTATTTATTTTTTCATCATCAAGTTTATCTTTGTCTTCAATATTCCTCCTACTATTACTGAAATTATATTTCATGTAATAAAGGAGATAAGAATTCTGCCAATTGGAGCCATAAAATGATTGTGTTTGCACACTATCTATTTGATCAAATGCCCATCAAACTTATTCCATTATGGAGGTGGCCCATGTGGAGGCATGATAGGTTGCACTTGAAACTCACCATCCATTTCTATTCAAATGGCAATCAAAGGAGGGACTCTTGTTAGAATAAAAGCCACACGTACAACCTAAAATCATGCTTTAGGTGGTTATTCTAAATGATGCCAAGGTATTCTCGACCTCTCAAGCATGTTTTTTTCCCCATATTCTTTTCATTTTCTTAAATAATAAGTTTTCAAACAAATTTAAGTTTATTTTTAATTATTAAATTTATAGGCATTATATACTTATGTATAAAATCAAAATCATTTGTCTCCACTTTTGTATAATTAATATTAAAAAGAAGCATATACAGTATTTTTGGTTGCAAGTTTACGAGCAATAAAAATTCAGTGGACATACATGTTCTTGCTCGTGTTATAATTTTCACTGAGTATATTGTTCATCTCTTCATATGATCTATATAAATGCAATTTAATAGATTTGTAACTTTTGCTATAACTTGCATTCGACCACAAGATAAAGAAATGGTTGAAGCATTCAAGCATCATGATTATTGTAGGCATTAAAAAAATTTTCAATTCCTAAATTTAATTTAATTAGTCAAAATTTTTTTTTGCCTAATTATTTTAATGAGCTCAATTAATAGAAATGTATATTGGGTTTCATTACTAGAAATGGGCTCTTGGCCCAACATTAAAATATCGGCGTAACCAAACTATATTAGATTAGTTAGCCCATAAGCCTATGTCTTATGTAGGGACATGTGTCAACATATTAGGAGTGCTAAAGTTTCACCTAACCCTTTACACTCCTCAAAGGGGGGGGGGTCCCAACAATAAGGCTCCACTACTCAACAAATTTCTCAAAGTTAGAGCCACCTACATAATGAAGACTGACACGTGATCGAAGAACAAGTAGTCTATGACCATTCTTTGATGATCCATTCTTCATTCAAACGTCCATCCTTTGTGATTAAGATCATGTATATGAAAGATCAAACACACATCCATCATCATCATTAGTCACCACCGCCATGTTCGACAACACGTTCCTTAAGCCTTCAAAGTGGCAGATCTCTTTAAGAGAGATAGAAGATCAAGACAAATACATCTTTTGTAGATCATTAAATTGATCTTCTAGAAGACCCACCACCTCTTCGTTCAAGAACATGTTTTTTGAACCCTTGAATCGACTGATTTTTGTAAAAAAAAAATAAAAAATCGAAGATCAAACAAATTCATCTTTCATATATCAAATTGATCGCTTAGAAGATTCATCACCATCTCATTCGGGAACATGCTCCTTAAGTTCTCGAATTGACATATCTCTTTAAAAGAGATTGAAGATCAAACACACATCCATTTTCACCGATAGTCACCACCGCCATGTTTCAGGGACATGCTACTCAAACCCTCGAATTGGCAGATCTCTTTAAGAAAGATAGAATATCAAGACAAATACATCTTCTGTAGATCGTCAAATTGATCGTCTAGGAGATTCACCACCTCTTTGTTCAAGAATATGCTCTTTGAGCCCTTGAATCGAAAAATCTTGTCTAATAAAATCAAAGATCAAACAAATTCATCTTCCGTATATAATCAAATTGATCTCTTCGAAGATTCATCAATACCTCATTTGGGAACATGATCCTTAAGCTCTCGAATCGGTAGATCTCTTTAAGAGAGATTGAAGATCCAACAAAACATCCATCTTCATTGCTAGTCACCACTGCCATGTTCGGCAACACGTTCCTCAAGCCCTCAAATTGGATGATCTCTTGAAGAGAGAAAATTAAGACAAATACATCTTTTGTATATCGTCAAATTGATTTTCTAGGAGATCCACCACCTCTTCGTTCAACTACATACTCTTTGAACCCTTGAATTGAAAAATTTTGTCAAATAAGATTGAAGATCAAACAAATTCATCTTCCGTATATAATCAAATTGATCTCTGAGAAGATTCATCACCGGCTCATTCGGGAACATGCTCCTTAATTCCTCAAATTGATAGACCTCTTTAGATTAAAGATCAAGACAAATACATCTTAAGATCCACCACATCGTCATTTGAGAACATGCTCTTCGAGCCCTTAAATCAGCAAATCTCTTTAAGAGAGATTGAAGATCAAGACAAATCAATTTTTTTAGATTGCCAAATTGATTGTTTGGAAGATTCACTATTGCCTTTGTTTGACAACATAGTCATTGAGCTCTTGAATTGGCAGATTCACTTTCAAGGAGATCAAATCAAAGGATATTTACTTTGTCTATTGTAAAAATACACAGAGATTGTACCCATTCTTCAAGGAGATCAAATAAAAGGATATTTACTTTGTCTATTGTAAAAATACACAGAGATTGTACCCATTCTTTTATTCGATATAGAAATTAATACTTGTTCCAATTTTTTTGTCTTATTTTTCAAGGTACTGATTTTGTCATTACAATTATCTTTTTAAGGCATGCAGATTTTTTATTTAACTAACTAGAAGATGGATTTAGAGATTATGTTAATATGGTAGTGGGGTTAGGTTTGAAGTTGGGTATGTGGTCACTATCTTGAAAAAGGATTGTAAAGTCATTCATCCGAATTCACGTTATGGATTCAACATCTTTGTTTTTTTCCTTGCTACTAATTTTGGTGTCGTTCATTTTATGTGTGTGAAAAGTCTTTATTTGCATTGGTGCTTTTTTAGCAAAATTGTGTCTTTTTAAGGTATGTACCCATGGACACCGCCAATCGTTTTCTTTTCTTTTCTTCTTTTAATATATCCAAATATAGAACCTTTTTGCATCAATAGTTTTTGTACTTATGAAATATGAATGGTCTTGGTGATCCCCTCTTATAGAGAAATGTATTTCAATTTAAGTTATGTGACAAAATTAAAGGGTAAATTTTCCAAATATTTAGAATTTAATTAATTTAGTCTGTTATTTTGTGCCTATATTTGCTTAATATTTTGCCTTTTCCATCTTAACTGATTCTTGCCTTTGCTTAGACATTTGATGGTTGTTATGGAGGGAAAACTATTCAACAAGGAACGTCAAAGCTTCAATTTTAGCTGTTGCAATTAGCGAAGAGTTTGCATATTTGTGCACTACGGGAACAAAATCTTTGGTTGTTCCTCACATAATTAGAGTCAAATCTATCCTTCTGCTTTTAAAGTTGTGATTGCCAATTTTTTATTTTATTTTATTTTATTTTATAATGTTACCAATTAGAAACATTTGGCGTCCAAAGAAACCAACTTCTTTATTGGTTAATATTATCTAATAATTTTCCATTATATGCTTTATGCAAATATACTTACACATTTGTTAATTATTTATTTTCTGTGCAACTAAAACATTGTATTGATAATGTTGTTCGTGTTCATGAACCTAGATTATGTTGCCATTGTATTCTTTTCTTTGTCTGAATTATTCAATCTCAGCAAATGGAATTTTTGGAGTTAATTTTTAATGTTTCTTTCCTTATGGACGGAAATATATAGATACTGTGATGGTTTGCATTAATGGCAGAGACATTGTTTTTTTTTTTTTTTTTTTAAAGTTATTATTAAGCATAAGTAACTAAATTTTTTATTTAGTGTAACCTTAATTACAAAGTGAAAAAATGATTTAATATCTTTTTTTTGCATTTTCTGGTTGATATTTTACTCTTTTGATGTACGTGTTAGATAACCCCACTGCGAAGTGCGGGTATCCAATTAGTTATACATGATAATTGAAAAATAAAATTAAAAAAATATATATATATATATTTTCAAATTGCTAGAAATTTATTGGTATTTTTATTTTAGTTATATTTTAATTCACATTGTTATTTAATTTTTATTTTAATTAGAAAATTTGTATAAAGTAAATAATTTGATCACAGAAAATTATTCCTGGATATTAAAGTACTTTAGCAACAAGTTGTTAGAACAATTGAAAACCATAAAAGTATGGTTTTTTGCAACAATGGAAATAAAAAACTAGCAACATAAATAATCGCATTGGCATAATATGTTTCTTCACTTTACAGCAACAAAAATACAAAGCACAAAACAGAAACGGTGGCAAACAATCCCTAAATTGTTGTTTAATGCAGACACAACAAATATGTTATGAGTAGCTTTATTTTTCTCGGATTTAGAGGAACATGTTTGTTACCTTGAGCTGCATGTAGTAGCAGAAATTGGAACTTGTTTTATGTTTGTACTGTTTGCACACATTAAGGATCAAGTGTTTGTAATTTTTATTTCGAATTTAAAACAACAACAAGAACAACTTCAAGCCTTAAGTCCCACTAGGTGGGGTCGACTATATGAACCCTTTTTTGCCAATCACCCTATCGTTTTTTTCTTTTAGATTAAGGGCTATTAAACCCTTCCTTACTATCTAATTCCAAGTTATTTTAGGCCTACTCCTACCCTTTTTCATGCCAGAAACTATAACTAACTCACTCATAGGTGCTCTCTAGGTCTGTGCTTCAAATGCTCAAACCATCTAAGCCACCCTTGCCTTATCTTGTTTTTAATTGGTGCTATGCCTAAATTATTGTGTATATGCTTGTTTCTTTATCTTTAATGTTAAATCATTCATCCACCTTACCATACGCATTTCAGCAACTGTCACTTTTTATACATGTTGTTGCTTAGTTACTCAACATTCTGAACCATAAAGCATAGTTGACCTTATAGCTGTTTTATAAAACTTCCCTTTTAATTTTAAGGGTCTTCTACCCTCACACAACATGCCTGACACACTCCTCCATTTTACCCAACCTATTTTAATTCTATGTACTACATCTTCTTCAATTTCCCCTTTAGTTTGCATAATAGATCCAAGATCTCTAAATCTATTAGTACTATTAATCTCTTGATTATCAAGTTTAATCATCTTTCCATTGCTACTCCTTTACTGAAATTATATTTCACATATTCCGTCTTATTCCTACTTATCCTAAACCCTTTAGACTCTAATGTATCTCTCCAAAGTTCTAGCGTAGTTTCCACTTTGATTCTACTATCATCAATTAACACGATATCATCTGCAAATAACATATACCAATGAATCTCATTTTGGATATTCTTAGTAGGTTCATTAATTACTAAAGTAAAAAAATAAGGACTCAAAGTAGAACCTTGATGTATACATATTGTGATTGGAAAATAAGGATTCAGAAGGCTCTTCATTTCTACTTTTGAGTATTCATCAGCATTTTGGCATCCCTCTCTTGAAGCTCAGAGTTCTGAGTCTTCTGAGCAATCAGCTTGCTCTCTCTTCGTTTTAATCCAAAGCCATGCTGATTTAGGCTTCTTCCTCCAGAGGCATACACTTTGATGTGGTAGTATTTGAACAAATCCCTTTATTTTCTTCTTGTAGCATGTGACAATGGAAACGGGAAACAAAGCCTCTGTGCCAGAAATATCTGAGAATGGGAAGAAAAAGGGTATAATGGAGATTGAAGGATACCCAATTCAGGGTTTGTCAATAGGAGGACTGGAGACGTGCATAATACTCCCCACGCTCAATTTAGCATTCGACATTGGCAGGTGCCCTCTTCATGCTGTCTCACAGGACTTCCTCTTCATCTCCCATGGTCACATGGACCACATTGTGAGTTTTTCACCTCACACCTCTTAAGTTAATCCTTGTTTTTTTAATGTATTGTGGGGTTTGTGATTTCCAGAATTGTATGCATGTGTATATATTTGGCATTTTTTATACTTTTAGGCTGTAACTGGAAATGTCACAGGAAATAGACAGAGCTGGACTCTTGTTTCAGGTTGATTGTTTTGATACTATTGATTTAAATTGAGTAATTCTTGGTCGACTTTTGTCTTGCTATTTTGCCTTGGCTGCTATTGGAATCATATAATTTACTGAAAATGCTACTATCGGTAATTGAAACTGCAGTAGTTTGTAGACATTTAGATGGGGGCTGAATGATGGCTGCAATATAATTGAAATATTTGGACGGCTATTGGTTTTTTTTTTTGGTAGCTTAGTATAACTTAATGTGTCTTTTGGAATGCACAAAGATTGACTTGTGTTCGTAGATTGAGTTTTTGATGTAATGTTGAAACTAACTGTTTTCAAGTTTGGTCTAGTTTTTGAGCAATGTACCATATGACTGGAGTCAAATCTCTTCCTATAGGGAGGCATTATTTGCACGTTTGTCTGTTCTAGTATGAAGTAGGCATGGACTAATTCTGATTTCTAAATGGTTGGAGAATTAATTGTATGTGTTTGCATGTGTGCATGCACGTGTTAAGAGTAAATGCAAACCAACGCCCTGTTCACAAGGCTCTCATGCCATATGGGAACCCATGACACATGGGGCCTACCTTCACACTTGGAAAGGCTATTTCTGTGACCTTAATGTTTGAATGCAACAGCATCACTGTTGGGTCAACTCTCGCCCTTTGTGTGTGTATTGAGAGTGCAATACAACTATTTAGAGAGGATACTTTCAGATATTCATGACCAATATCATCACATATAATTTAATAATTTTCAAATTGATGCAATTTATCCTTGAATTACTCCGAAAGTACTAGGCACATATTTTTTAACTCAAGGATGAAGCGCCCAACTTCCCCTGTTTGCCCCTCTTTTGAAAAATAAAAAAAAAATGAAAAAAGTATCCGTCCCCTTTTAAGATTGTCAAGGATCATTGGATTGCTGCAGTTTCTAATTGGTATGGTGGACTGTTCCAGAATGATACCTATGTAATCTTTGAATTTCTTGACACCCTGCAGGGCGGGTGATGTACTTTTGTTTGCTTTGCTTCGGTGGCATCCCCTTGATGCCCTTTAATGAACTTTCTTTGCTGATAAATAAGAAGTTTGTTTAATTTGTTTCCTGATTGTAAGCCTTTCATTGCTTTTCTTAATGTCACCATCTTCCCATATTATCACTGTTTATTTTTGTTTTTTTTTTTTAGGCTCCATTAATAATACAATTACATATTGTACTTAAGACCTTGAATCCCTAATTTGTTACCCTTGTGGTGTTGTTTTTTTCTTCTTAATTTTTTCAAATGAGACTGTATATTGAATATCTAACTGCTGGATGACACTAGTTATTATTTGTCAGGGAGGACTGCCTATGTATGTTGCAACACGTGGACTGCATGGCATGAAGACCCCTACAGTTATTATACCAACTGCCATAAAAGAAGGTGTAGAAAAGCTGTTTGAGGCACACAGAATTATGGACCAATCAGAGCTGAAACATAACTTAGTTTGCTTGAATGTCGGTAATATCTTTTTTGTTTTGACATAAAATGAGGAATTTAACCTCCTCTTATTAATTATGTGTTGCTTCCCTCAATCACACCCCACACCCACACCCTCACCCCCACGCCCAACCTTTCCCTAGATAAAACATCTTTGCGCCTTGATCTTATAGTGCTATATTTACAGGAGAAGAGTTTTATCTAAGAAAGGACCTAAAAGTAAGAGCATTTAGAACTTATCACGTCATACCTAGCCAGGTAAACCTAATAGCCCCTTTTCTTGTTTTTTTCCCATATGGGTTGCATTAGTCAGTGTCTTCTTTGAGCTATATGTGAGTTCTGACATTGCTTAGGACATGTTGTAGGGCTATGTAGTTTACTCTGTAAGGCAGAAACTTAAGAAGGAATTCCTTGGCCTTCCTGGAAAGGAGATTGCAAAGCTGAAGTACTCAGGTGTGGAGGTCTGTCTTGATAGTCTTGTCTATTAAAGAGCTAGAATATTTGTTTGGCTATTGATGATACACCTATTAGAGGCGATTTTTAGTACCATTTTTTTTATAATGTATATTTTTATTTTTTTTAAGGTTATTCAAAAGTGAACTGCTGAATTAGAATAGTGCAGGAACAATTCGGTCATGAAGCAAAGTTTTGTCAAGTATAAAAATCTCTGATGACTTCAATGTCATTTAACATCCAAGCATAGTGTTAGGGCTTGACAGTGTGATCTCGGTTAAATGAGTAGGAGAGATGTCTTCACCTGTCCTCGCCAGGGATTTTTATTCTTGGTGTCGAATTACTCAGATGATGTCTTGTGTTGTTGTCTTGTTGATCGAATACGACAAACAGTTCCACTTATAATTGAGTATGAATGTTGCTTGCCTTCATGATTCAATATTGTTGGAATTAATATTTCATGATAACGAATGGCTTTTGAAACCTCTCCGGTGCTCATTAATGCAGGTTTGAACGGTTAGTTGTTGGGTGACTCTGTCGAGGGAGAGCCTCGACAAATGCTGTGCGGCCCCTTAATTGAGTTTAACTTGGGGGTCCGTGACGCATAGCATATAATAAACTTGAAATAATTTGAACACTGATTTTGATTTTTGTTTTTAGATTTAGAAGTTTTTGTGGATTGATTATAATTTTTTATTCTTGTGTTATGGTCTTTCCCCCTTGTATGAGTGGTTTGAGATGTTTTGTGTATACTTTAAAACTGCACATGGCTTAAAGATGGGTTCCATTACCTTTTCTTATTCGTTTAGGTAAAATTATTAAAAGTATGTTTAATCAATTAATTTTAAGAAGCAAGATCTTGTTCCTACACCATTGTGTTGACATATTTTGTGATGCAAGTTGGTGGCTTCACTTAGTGATTGAAACTTCTTTCTCATTTTGGTCCTGGTGTGTTGCCAAAAGAGAAAACAGAAAAAGCTAGCTGCTCCTTTTCTTACTCCTTAAAAACACACCATGCTGTTTTCATTTAAGGGCCTTTGCTAACTAGGTTGGTTTTGCATATTGGCAGATTACTGACACTATAACATTGCCTGAAATTGCTTTTACGGGAGATACAATGTCTGACTTCATAATTGACAATGCTAACGTTGATGCTTTGAGGGCAAAGATACTCATTATGGAGGTATAATTATTATTTGTCTCAGCTACTTCCCTGTTTTTGCTGATGAATGACTTGTTTTGCCCATGCATTCTTGCAATTAAAATTGCAAATTTTTTGATTTTTTGTTACTTATTTGCATTAGTTTGCCGCTGACTGGTCTTGCCCATGTTCTAGGCACTCAATAAATAAATTGCAGTGGCATTGACTTCAAATAATATTTACTTTTACCAATTAGTGAGTTGTTATAATTGAAGTAAAAATGTAAAGGAACATGTAGCTAGCTGTGGGAGCAAACTTTGTATTTGAGCCTTTGGTTGATCCATATTGGTAGGGTGACATTGGGTCTGTGTAATTTTGGTAAGTTGTTGTGTTTGTGGAGTGTGGAATGACGCAACACAGTGGGGTTTTGGAAGGTAAGAAGAATTCTTTTGGAGATTTGCAATGTGCTATGACTTCAATTTGTTGTCTGTAGCTTGTAGAGATGTGCTTTTTATTAGTTAATTTTCATGTCATAGGGCACAGGAGTGTGTCCCCATTGAAATTTCAGAAAAATTGCAGTCTTTAGGTGAATAGAAAATTTTCGTCCCATTAAAAGTACATTAGTACCCTTACATTAATACAACAATTATGATAAGATGTAGTCATTTGGTAGATTCATGTATAATGACATCAAAAAATAGTTTAATGCCTCTAGTTTTGTTTTTACCTCCCAATGATCTCTTTCCTGTTACTCTTGCACGTCTTTGATCCCTTCCCAAATCAAGTTATGGTCTCTCTCTCTCTCTCTCTCTCGTGCTGAATTAGGATTTGAGTCTCATTTAGTGTGTGTTGAAAATTCTATGAGCATATATTTTGTATTGTTCTGTATTCTAATTTTGCTAGATTTCTTTGTTACAGTGCTATATTAACTATGTCCTGATTTTTTGTGATTGCAAATGATAGCCTTGAAGCTGAAATTCTAAGGGCTGCACAGTATCTTTTTGTTTTGTCCTTTTCTTTTTTTCTTGTTTTTCTTTTCCCTGTTTTTGTCGCTGTTCAATTAAGAAACAAGTTATGGCAATACATTTGTGTTGGTAGTTTTTCTATTTCAGTGGTGAGGTTTTACAAATTTCTTTCTTAAGGTGCTATATTAACTATGTCTTGATTTCGAGATTGCAAATGATATACTTGAAGCTGAAATTCTAAGGGCTGGATGGTAGCTTTTTGTCTTTTATTTTTAGTTTTTGTTGCTGTTCAATTAAGAAATGAGTTATGGTAATACATTTCTGTTGGTAGTTTTCTATTTCAATTGTAACGCCCCGAACCCTTAAACCCGGGTCCGGCGCGTTATACCTGATAAAATCCTGATAATCCATAAATTAATATATACGCAGCGGAAAACATAAACATAATCTCTATATAACATAATACCAGAGTTTACTAATTCTAATTATAGTCCATAATAAATCATCCATCACCTGCATTTCTATAAATACACTAATCTCCAAACATTTCAGTATGTTCACAACCATTCCGTTTTCAACAGACTTAAAACATAACGACATAGAACATAACATATATACATCCCCAAGTATTAACAAACATATACCCTTTATCTTTATGTTCCTAAAAAATGCTAAATACCCTTAAGCTCCCTAAGTTCGACCTCAAGGATGTTCTGAAAAAGAAATAATCATATTCGGGTGAGACACATCTCAATAAGGGAAGAAACAATATATTAAACACAGCGTGTGGCTAACATGAGGCATATAAATATTATTTTAATAACATTTGTAAAGCATTTTCATGAACATTGAAATCATTCTTTGAATCTAAACAATCACATGCAAAGGTTTAACCCATGAGATTACCCAAGGATAGGGGTGATTACCTGTCCATACAAGTCGCACCCTTTTGCTCTAATACTTAGGTAACCCGAAGGTCACTACTGAAGCATTCCAGAGCACTCACCTTATTGAGCAAGCCCTCAAGTGTTAAATTGATCTCGTATTCATACTGTTCAACAACAGCTTACCGACAAAGGCCCTAAGGATAGAGAAATTTATCCGCTCATACAAGTAGTTTTCCTCTGCCCTAGTGCGTTATATAGCTACTGCCACATCTGAAGCTACTAATGTACTCGCATTTCTCAGCAAGCCCTTAGGCGAAGAGGTTGCCTCGCTCAACCGTAACATATTCTACGTACATACATACTTCTAATATCATAATATATTATTCCTTTCTATCATTATTCAATCATAGACATCTGTTCATGCTTATAGCTTAAATATTGCATTGCATTTTACTTTACGTAATTTTTCAACATTACATCATTCACATTGTCATTTCATACCATGTCATTTCATTGTAATTGCATAACATTTTCATTTCATTTCCTTCGTACTACAACTGGTCTTTAGCCATCATCAGTTAGTCTACAGTTCCTTTTAGCTGTCATCAGTTAGTTTACACAGAAGTGTGCTAGATCTGCTAACATGGCTGTCTTTTAGCTGTTTTACGTTTACATGGTTGCATTTAATATACAGAAGTAACATAGTCCAATTCATATTTTATTCTCAATGCTTTACTTACTTAGCCTGCATCTCATGCATTTAACATATATTTGCACAGAATCTCAAGCCACAATTTAACAGTAAAATTCATATATATTCCTGTAAAATAGGCCAATCCACATTTAACATTTATATGCTAAAAATACATTTCCATTTCTTACATAATTATTCAAAAAATTCCTTCCACTTTCTTCAGTTCATTTCCACAAATACATAACTAAATAAGTGGTCCTAGGCTCATAAATCATAGTTTATATGGTTGACATTTTAATAATTCACACCAAAACATACATATAATATAAAGTAAATTATTACCTTTAATTTCATAAAATCTGATTTAATACATAATTTCCCCTTACCTGAATTCTCGAACTACACTGGCAGGAATCCCACACAGATGCCCGCGGCGCTCACCCGGATCCTGATTCAAAAACCCTAGTTTCATTAAATTATTTTTAAATAAAATACTATTTAAATATTTCCTAAGATCATAATTTCTAAATTAATAGTTATACCCGCAAATATAACCAATTTGTCAAATTTCCCAAATCTTACTCTTACTTTGGAGTGAGGCCTAGAAAACCACAATTGAAAGTTTACCTACGTCAAAATGACGACAATCGCGACTAGGACCATATGATGGTGCTCGATCGTCGATTTAACAGCATATTTAAAGAGAAATTGGGAAAATGGGGAAAAGTTACATTTTCCCAGGAATAGTGCTTAAGCCGTTCCCACGACAAATCTGCTCCAGTAGAAATGTCGGTGGTGGAGTTAGGAATCCAACGACACCTTCCGTTTCCCGATCCGCCGCAACTCCGTCGAGAAATTGAGAGAAAGAGAGAAGGAGACGGACGTGAGCTAATTTCAAGGTGGGGGGGTGGGGGTGACCTTTCTCTGTGAAGAAATTCAATTGATCCTGAAGCTGGAAGCTTCAGGATCCTTAACATATATATATATATATATATATATAAAATATTATAATAATATATTATATTATATAATTTAATTAATAATAATAACTATTTAATTAATTATTTTTAATTAATTAATTAATTAATTAAATTTAATTTTTATTTATTTATTTTATTTATTTTTGGGATCACTACATCAATGATCAGCTTTTAGAAATTTCTTTGTTATGGTGCCTATATTAACTCATGATTTTGTGATTGCAAATGATAGCCTTGAAGTTGAAATTCTAAGGGCTGTGCAGTATCTTTTTGTTTTTATTTTTTGTTTCTGTTGCTGTTCATGGTGATTAGATGTTAGAAATTAAATTTCATGGTTTCAGTCATGCAGTAATTTCATATTCATAATTAACTTTTTGGATTTAATTATTTACTCTATAGAAATTTTTTAATTAGAATAAAAATAAATGACCACGTGAATTTAAAATATAATTAAAATAAAAAAATCCATAAATTTCTAAAAATTTGGAAAAAATAAAAATCATTCAAAAGATCATTTTTATCATTTTTTAATTTCCGTGCTCAATATTGTTGTTCTTTGAGTGCTAAAAAGTGAGTTTAAAAACATAAAACTTGAGTTTAAAAACATAAAACTATCATTATTGATTTCAATTTTTATTATAATATTTTTTAATTTATATTCTTTCTTGTTTGGTATTTGAATCATTTTTTCAAATTTTCATTTGATTAATAGACAAGGGTGAGCATGAGTTCAGTTAGTTTTCTAAGTTGTTATAGTTTTGAAAATATTAATGAAATAGGTAGCTAGTTTTCAGATTTAGTTTCTATCTCTAATTTTGACTCAATTTTGGTTTTTGTCCGTAATTTTTGACTGATACCGATCTGCCCCTTACTTCTTTTTGGGTCTTTTGTCAAGTTTTTTTGGAACTGTTTGTGAGTTGTTACTGTTACTGAATTGTTTGGAACTTTGATAAGCATATATATATATATGAAGGAGAGCTTAGGCGTAACGGTAATGTTGTTGCTGTGTGACCTGAAGGTCATGGGTTTGAGGCGTGGAGATAGTCTCTTGCAAAAATGTAACGTAAGATTGCATACTATAGACCCATTGTGGTCCACCCCTTTCCCGGACCCCACATACGCGGGAGTTTTGTGCTATATATATATATATATATATATTATATTTGTGTTGAAATTTTATTAACCTTGTGATGTAGCATGCTAAAACAAGCTATTTTTTACTTTCCTAATTTTATCATTTTCATTTTTTTTTTTAATTTTGGGGTATTTCTATTAGGGTCGTATTTTCAAGATTCTAGGAAGCTATTATTGAGGAAGCTAGATTCTAGGGTATTATTACTTAGAGAACTAGTATTTGAGTTCATTTATGTTTCCTAGTATTTTAATTTATTAAGGAAACAAGTATTGTAGTTAATTAGGTTTCTTAAATTAGTTTCCTTGTGAACTAGTATTTGAGTTCATTTATGTTTCCTAGTATTTTTATTTATTAAGGAAACAAGTATTGTAGTTTATTTAGGTTTCTTAAATTTGTTTCCTCAACTTTCAAGCATTGTTGGCCTGTAAAAGGGCCCTATGTATCAGCTGTTATGGGGATAGGAATTGAGAATTAAGTTATCGGATGATGGCTTCCATCACCTTGTGCATGTGGGATTTGTACACATGATGTATGTGCAATGCTA
Source organism: Malania oleifera (assembly GCF_029873635.1). Taxonomy (NCBI): domain Eukaryota; kingdom Viridiplantae; phylum Streptophyta; class Magnoliopsida; order Santalales; family Ximeniaceae; genus Malania; species Malania oleifera. Next base: position 79,580,113 of record NC_080423.1, on the reverse strand, counting down.
GTTGTGATGCAAATGAAAACATTGTCATTAAAAATCAGCAATTTTTTATAAGATAAATTATAATTTATATATTTTGATGCAAATGAACATATTTACAAAATCATTTCCAGATTTCTGCATTTGAAAACATCAAGCGTGAATTATCATGATGTTTAACAAATCAACTTCAAATGTTGAAGTAACTGGTGGTTTTTTGCCCAACAATTTTACAGTATAAACAAGTTTAGCATGGTTTTTGTGCCTAGTATGTTATAGGTGTTCAGCTGTTTTAGAGATCGTGACAGGCTGGTAACTTGTGATGTTGCCATAGCCATCAGAAACCAATTCGGACCCTCTGCGCCATCCCTTTCCAAACTCATTTACTATTTACTTATTCGAACTTAAAACTGAAATCATTTATATTTCAACAAATCAAAACTTACCCAAAACCACATAAATACTGACTAATTTGGTTGGTCAAAAAAAAATTCTCTATATATTTTTATGAAAAATAATTAGTACATACAACAACCCTTACATGACTCACCCATAAACCTCATGGAAACAGGTTTGAAGTTTGCTTAATAGTGATGTATCACTCTTTTGTCTTTACCATTGTTACCACGAAACACCAACAGCCTAGTGAATGACGAATTGGTAGGAACATTCCAAAACATGGTATGTTTTCATCTGGAATGCTAAATCTAATGATTCAAAGTTTTCTGTTTGTCTTGATAGTTGATGTGTTGAGTAGAATGGTGTATAGGGCTGTGGATCAGGGATCGGTGAAAGGTTTGGAAGCAGAGAGAGAGGATGTGGTGGTGTCTCATCTTCAGTTTGCAGATGATAACTATTTTCTTTCTTGAGGATCATAGCCCGTCTTTTAGATGCATTTTTGAGAGGGTGTCAGGGCTTAAAATAAATTTGGGGAAGAGTGGTCTAGCTAATATTAATGTGCCTTTTGAACGTGCTAGGGAGCGGGCTTCTGAGGTGGGTTATCTTTTAGGGTGGCCTTTGACTTACTTAGGGGTCCCTTAGGGGCAATCCTAGTTCCATGGATTTTTTTAAACCCCGTGGTGGAAAGAGTGGCCAAGAGGTCGGAAGGGGGGCACTCTTTTCCCTTGGGGGCAGACTCACCCTTATTCAGGCTTGTTTATCTAGTATCCCCTTATATTATTTGTTTATTTTTTAAATTTTGGTGGGGATTGCAAAAAAGATTGCTTTCTTATGGTCTGGATGTGGGGGTTTTCAGGATCACTTAGTTAGGTGGGAGGAGGTCTGCAGGTCTAAAATGGAGGGAGGGCTGGGTCTTGAAAATTTGATGTCTAAAAACATCGCTCTCCTAGCTAAATGGTTATGTGTTTTCCTTTAGAAGATAATTCCCTTTGGCATAAAGTGATTAGAAGAATGCATGGGTTGGGGGTGAATGGGTGGGATATCACTGGTGGTTTGCAATGATCTCAGAGAGTCCATGAAGATCGATTTCTCATATTTATCCCTTATTCACTCCTCACATTAATTTTGTGGTGGGGAAGGGTTCTTGGTTTTGTTTTTGGAAAGGTTTGTGGTTGGGAAATGGTGTTTTATCTACATCTTTCCCTTTATCTTTTTCGATTAAGCTCAGGGCAAGATAGTGTGATTTATTTCTTCGTGATTGTTTTGGTTAGCCCTCTGGTTTCTTGGAACTTTCCTTTCAGAAGATATCTAAATGATAGAGTTGATGGAACTCTCCTCCTTGTTGTCGTCATTTAATAATTATAATCTTTCTTCAGCCAGGGATACTCGGCCTTGGGCTTTGGATCATTCGGGGGGTTTATACTTGTAAATCTTTCTCTGAGTTTTTGACCCGTTCCAACTCTTGCTTTCCTCTATTCTCATGTATTTGGAAGGCCAAAGGTCCCCTAAATATAAGTCCTTCATTTTGACTGTGCTTAATAGAATCAATACTAATAATCTGTTGCAAATCATGAGAACTTTGAAGACCTTATGTCCAAATGTTTGTGCGCTTTTTTACTTGAATTCTGAGTTGGTATCTCATTTGTTTCTTACCTTGTGATTTTGCTTGGAGCATTTGGAATAAATTATTTGGTATGTTGGGAGAAGCTTGGGTTTGTCCAGGATTGGTGGAAGGAATGTTGGCTGTTTCTTTTGAGGTTTTTGGAAGAAGGATAGGACTGCTCTTTGGAATTGTGAGATATTTGCAGTGCTGTGGTGTTTATGGTTGGAGTGCAATGTGCGGATTTTTAAGGGAAAAACATGAATAGGCAGTTGGTTTGGGAAAAGATTTTCATTACCTGTAATCTTTATGGTGCATTGGTTTTGGATGCTTTAAGAAAGCAAGCTTTTCAGAAATTCAGCAAGATTGGAGGAATTTTTTGCTTTGATACTTCAATGTATTTTTTTTTTTGTGTTTTTAGTTTCTTTTCTCTGGATTTTTCCAGAATTTTGATGGGAGATGTCTCATTCCCCTCTTTGTAAATTCTTCTCTTTCTAATGAAATCTCTTCTTTGGTGTAAAAAAAAAACAATTCATTGCTTTTCACAAAAGAAAAATGGCTTCTAGATTTAGAAACAACTCGACATCCTCTCAAGAATTCACAAGTGCCATTACACATTTTTCATCAATATATCTATATATGCCTAACGATCCACATTTCAGAGCGTGTGCCATACTGTGATCCCATTCCTGTTCTTCAAACTGGAACATTCCGCATTGTAGGTAACATTGCTCTTTACCCTTTAGGACATAGGTTTAACTATCACTCAAATCTTAGAACTTGTCATACATATATTAATGTGCATATACAAAATTATATAAAATACTCTATAAACTATAATTTGGTCTGATCCATCTTACTACCAAAACCATCAAGGACTGCCTGTGATCTAATTTGATTGGATCTAAAACCAATTTATTTCCATCCTGTGGTTAGTGCACACATAAATATATGCTCACAGGAGACATCACATTCAAATGACGATCTTTCATGGATCTCTAACAATGCATGTATCCTCTCCTGCCAAGTCCACTGCCGGCCAAGTTGGCAGCATCACCTCAGTTTGAGGGGCAGTTATGTAGTATATTAGTACTAAACTACCTGACAGAGAACCCTAGGTGTGCAATTATAGGGGGTCAGTGCATGTACTAAAGCAGCCACCTGCAATTTCTTTTTTGGATCATAAAGTATTAAGAGAAAGGTTGCTGAATTGCAACACGTAACTTGTGAAATGAGCTTTTCCTAGAGGAATCTTTCATAAGTATTGGAAAAGGAAGAACCTGGAACTCTGTAAATGGTAACCTGGCTTTTCACTGAGCTTAGCATTTATACTATTATAGTTTTTGCCTTTTCTTCAAATTCAGTTTGCAAGGAATGAGTTTAATTGCATGAAGTTTTTCCTTTTGGGCATTTTAGTTGCATTGTGCTTAAGTCATTATTAATGTTCTTCGGTTATTCCCTTCTCTTCTGTCTTCTTGTGCAGAGCACATATCTTGACAACAAATTGACTGTGGAAAATGCTAGAGATTATGGGCACATGCATTTGTCTGAGGTCAACTCTCTGAAGTTTCTATTGGACCCTACTATCTTCCACTCTATAAATGAAAGCCCTTTTGACATGCTTATCTATAAATGAAAGCCCTTTTGACATGCTTATCTTTTCCCTCTTCTTTTTTCCATTTTGTTTGTTTTGATAAGCTTCCTCCAGATCATCAATTATGCAAATAAGTTTGAGAACAAAGCAATTCTTCTGATCCACTTTTCAGCCCGTTACCAACCAGATGTAAGTCCTTGGTATCTTTCGAAGTTATTTTTTGTCCTTTGAGCTTGATATTGACCCATTGCAAGTTGTAGATGGTTTTCTTGGCCACCTTTTGAGGGTGTGCACGCATGATATTCCTTTTGCCCTATATTGGGTTCCAGCCAAGGAGAATTATATTGTTAATGGATGAAATTCCCACCTAACACGCTGCTCCCGCCCGTCCAAAATCACATACACACACACACAAAAACAGCTGTCCTGCTGTGCACCCTAGAGGGCCAGATAGAAATGATGATGAAATAATATGAAGTGTATGGTCAGCAAAGGTGATTTCAATAATTTCCACGATCATGATACTTGTTGGCAAGGTCAATGAGTTGGCAGAGCTTATGTTGACATCCAGTGTTGTAAATGATATTCCCACATTCATATAATGCTTCTCCATTTCAGAAATTTGTGTCATAAAAATAAGATGTTGATCCAATTTTTTGGTGATTTATCAGGAAATTCAGGCTGCTGTCTTGGCATTGCCTCCACCTCTGGCTGGTCGAGTTTTTGCCTTCGACCAAGGTTTCTGATGGGAAGTGCAACTGTGATTGCTGATTTCTTATTTAATCTTTGTAAAATAAAATATCCTAATTGTGTAACATTGATTCTGCCAAGTTGCCTACTATTCTATTTATGTGGTGGGAAATATATCTGTTTTGACTAGTGTATATGCCTATTGTGTTTGATAACTTGGATTTTTGGTCTTGGATTTGCTCACTACCTCCTAATGTATGAGGTGAATATTTGAGATATGTTAGTTGCATTTATGTCCTTGACTAGCTGGTGAATTTGTTGAATTAGGAGACTGTTAAGGGGAACAAAGAGTTGTTTCATCTCTCTCAAATTATGAAAATAAAACCAGAAAGACAGACAAGCTAAAAATAGAAATTTAATTTAATATTTTTAATATCAAAATAAATTACTAAAACAATTTGAAAGCGTAATTGAGCTCTTGCTCTCTTTGTTCTTGAATCAAATAACAAACAAGAATTATGATTAATATAATGAAAATGAAAGAGAATGCAAATTAAAAAATATTAAAACAAAATGTATAAATTAATTGTAATTCTTTTACTTTATTATTATAATTTTAAACTCATTTTTAGCGTTCTAAAAACAATGCTATTTTTCGTGACAATTATAAGTGGTCCATTTTTTGAATGACACTTTTCTCTTTAAATTTTTATAAATTTTATGAATATTTTTAATACATCATATTTTGAATCTGCCTAGTGATTTCTTTTTATTTTTTATTTTTGAAAATATTAGCCCAAGAGGAAATACAAGTACAAAGACCAAGAACACAACCCCAAAGTTAGCTTATAAAATGCCTAAACTAGCTATTGACAAAACACTTACCCTTAGGCTCACAATGTAGAGACAGTATTATTCCTTATCTTTGAAATGTGATGATTTGAAGCTACAAACTCCATTTTACATGTTACACCATTCTACATATTATGATTAGAAGGGCATATTCCTAGAGTGGGTAACCAAGTCAGAGTACCATTCTAATTGTTGAAGTGTTTGTAGAGTTTCTGGGCAATAGAGGCTTTCCCATAAGCTTCTTTGCTTGCTTAGCAACTCGAAAACAAGTTCTTGCATTTGATAGAAAAGGTAGCAATTATGATCCAAAATCCTCCATTTCTTGATTTTGCTGATAGTTGAGAGCTTATTCTCCACTGCCAGCCAGTAAAATGAAGGCATGCCTCGGAGATATTAGAAGTGTACTCTCCCAAGATGAATTAAAGTTGAAGGTGCCTCATGCAGAATGCTACCGAAGGATCAAACTAGTACTACAAGGAGTGGAAGAGAAGTGGAGAGTGTTCCTTATTTTAATCATTATGTTAGATGTTCTTCTTGGCTAATGCAAAAGGCCTCCCCTATTTATTTGTGAAACCTTAATATCATTAAGACCCTAGTGGACCTAATGGATGTCAACCATCATGCAAGAGTGAAGTCAATCTCCCATCTTAGAGTCCTAAACTTGAACCCTAGAGGACTTGCAGGATGCCAATCATTATGCAAGAGTCAAGTGGAGCTCAATCTCTAATTTAGTGCTTAAAGAAGTTATGCACATCAACTCTTACTTTTAGTAGTCTTCTCTAGATCCAAGATGCCCTAGTACTCTTATTCTTGAGCTTATAAGAATGTATATAAGAAGTCAAGAAAATTGCATTAAGATTATGGAAATTGAAGCAACAGCTGAAGACCTATCAAATAACAATTTTAGACCTAAACCTACTTCACTAAAAGGTTTGCGAGTTTTTGATGGCAATTTTGACCCGAAATACTTCCTGATGCATAATTTTCCTTAACTTAGAGGGTTCCTTTAGTTTTTGTAACTCTAGGCTCCGATTTCTCATTTTGGGGGTTTAAGGGTCATTTTTTCTGAGTTGGTGAAATTAGTAAAATGTGCCTAGCCCTAGGAGGGTATGTTGCATCTTAGTTTGGAAATAAGAACTGAACGGTGATTTTTTTGAAAAAATTAGAGGAGCTACTTTGTAGGAGGAGACAAATGAATACTCACATTTAATTAGGGTGAGTTTGTACCCTTGCCCCCTCCTTTGCCCCCAGCTTCTTTTCAAAACTAAAAGTTGGGTCTAATGTGTTTGGTTATCAACTTTTTCATCTTTTAAAATCCAACTTTTAGCATTTTTGGGAAGTTTTTAAAAGTTACAGATTTGAAACTTTTAAAAGTTAAAAGCTAATTTCTTTTCGAACAAAATATTTTATTCTATTGTTATTTTTTTTCAAATATTACAAAACTATCAAAACATTAATTATATTTCCTAAAAATAAATATTCATTTTACTTATTTTAAATACTTTTTGGTACTTTACAAATTTTTTTACCAGACCTTCAAAGTCATTTTTCTTTCTAATAGCTCCTTTTTCACAAGGGTGCCAAACATTTTTTTTTTTTTATAAACAAAATCAATAAGCTCCTTTTCATTAGTTTCGTTTTAAAAGGTCATTTTAAAAAGTTACAGTGAAGCCAAACTAAGCCTTGTTGTGCTTAGGGGTCAATATCTAATTTGCAAAAGTAAGTGGAGGAAAATCAAGGAAGAGAAATTCACATAATTGTGCCTAAGGGTCAATCTCTAATTTATGAACTAAAGTGGAGGAGAATGACAAGGGCGAAGATTCGTTTTGCAGAAAAAATTTTGTGTGCGTCTCCCCACCCAATCTCCACCTTTGGTCCCTATTTGAAGCACCAAAAGTTGAGCAAGAATTCACACTTGGGTTTGGGAGGGAAAGGAACATAAAAAAGAAAAATGGACAAAAGGAAAAAAAAATAAAAAATCCTAGAGTAAAACCTTGTCTTAGGTTTCCCTCTCTCTTCCTCTATTAAAGGTATACATTTTTGTTTTTTTTGAATCTCTTTGCTTATACCATGAATAAGGAAAAAAGAAAAAATGTTTTGTTTACATGGTATCTTTGTTTCTTTCAAGATTATTCTTTTGGTTTGCATGGTATCTTTGTTTCTTGAGTTTATTCTTTTGGTTTGCATGGTGCTCATTGATTTATGCTTGATCATTCATTGGCTTCAGATTTAGAGGAGGGAACTAAGAATGGGGAAGGAGGGAGAGAGAGAGAAGTGAAGCCTGGGCCAACCAAAGATTTCGATAGGGGAGCAAGCTTCTAAAGTAGCATTAGTGCACAAATACTTGCATTTTGAGGGTTTAAAAAAAGAGAGAGAGAGAGAGAGAGAGAGAGAGAGAGAGAGAGAGAGAGAGAGAGAGAGAGAGAGAGAGAAGGTGAAGGCTTTAATTTTTTTATTCTTTGACAAACAAATACAACTAATGTAACCCCCCGACTCGCCACGTGGGCCCGGGGTGCTACTTTAGTGACGTTTGAGCACCTGATATCATAATCAACATAATAAATGTAGCGCAAATAATGAAACATTCTTAAAACATACATTACTAGAGTTCTAAGTTGCCTTTATAAATAAAAGTTTCCAAATATCCATATTACAACCCTTAGTACAAAACACAACCCATCTCAGTCTATACAACCATAATACATACTCAAGACTTTAACCCAGCTTACATACACCAAAGTTCTTATTGATACTCACAAAAATCTATTTGGCTATCAACCTGCCCCAAAGTACGCTAAACCCGACCTCGAGATGGTCCTGAAAAGATAATTTATATACTGGGGTAAAACACTTCTCAGTAAGAAAGATTAAGTTAATATCAGTGTGTGGTCAGCATGCTTTTGGTATTTATAGAAAACATCCATTCTTCATTTAACCAAAAATAATTACTTTACATTGTACTAACTTTATACCGTTGAAAATGTTTGCCTCGTTTCCATCATATAAATAGATCGGTAAATAAATAACATCATTTACATAAATCTACAGATATGCATAAATGACAATCCCTATGACTAACATCATTTACTTCCCCCATGGTATGGGTTGTGCGGCCCGAAGGCTGGACTAAGCCTGGGGTGATCAACCCAGACAAAGTCAAACATACATTTGCATCTAACTCCGACTATACAAGCATCTACAACTTGCTTGCGTGGTTCCGATTGCCCTACCACATCCTGAAAGTCCAGGCTTCCAGAGAAGGTACACCCTCTACCAATGCTAATTTTCTGAAATCACCCTACATTGCTATCTAGATCAGTGAGGGCACACATGGCCACATAATGAATTCCTAGAAACGGTACTGTGCTCATAACATAACTGGTCCTCTGGGTTCTTAGAGCATATCACACAATTTAAGTAGTAAAAATCGTATTTCAAACTCATTTCGTATAAACCTGTCATGTCATAAAACTTGGCCCTCGCGGCCATCATATAAAAACTTGGCTCATAGCGCTAAACATAATCCTGGCCCTTGTGGTCATTATATAAATCTCGGCTCATAGCTGCTATATCAAAATTCAGCCCTTGCGGTCATCATATCAAATCCCTGTGTTTTCATAAATAGTCCCAGTATTTTACAAACATTCCCAATTTCGGTTATAAGTTAGTACCTACATATCATTCACTTGCCACACAATTTTCATTATTTTAAACATACCCGTAGGCAACCAAGAAAACATAGTATATTCGGTTTATAAAATAAAACCAAGCCTCCCACTGTTCATTTTTACTCAAAATAGCATAACATATATCCTGGGTTTGAAAAAAGTTTATTTTGAATGGTCGGTTTTCGAAGCATCAACTGAAAATATGAATATACTTACTCCAAAAACATTTCATATGGTTCAAATTCGTTAAAAAGCTGACTTAACTTAATCCCCTTACTTGATTCTAAAAAAGAAACTGAAATAGACCCAAAAACTTGAAACCCTAGCTCAAAAAGAGGGATTTTAGAATTCCTTAAAAAAATGAGCTCACTTCTATTTATAGGCGAGTAACCCAAGAGAAAACCGTCGACGGTTGTTGACCCTATGGGTCATGCCCTATTTTGACAATGACAAATACTCTAGTATTTAATGTCTATCTAGTTTGTGTGCAGGTTTATATTAGCAAACCAATTGATGGCACATGAAAGCAAAGCATGAATACCCTGAAGACTTTAATTTGTATTGTCAAATCAATGATTGTAATATGGGTCTGCAATAGTAATTAGGATATCGGTCTGTAATAATCTCTGCATGTCATGCATATAAGTTTGTAAGCTTAGAAATTCCATAGACTGACCATAGAGACTGAATGACCTTAGGGCACCTTTCAGTTGGCCGAAGGTTGATCGACGCCAGGTTTTTGGCGTACTCAGTAAGACCTTAGAAAAGACCCTTGGTCCCAGCACTTGCACAAAAGAAAGTCCCCAATATCACTTCTAATATCTGGGAAATCAATTGAAGTGAAAATAAACCTAATAGGCATAAAATGAGAGAGGTCGGGCGACCGAACCCTAGGAGTTCAAAATTCCTCGGGTGCCCGAACTGTAGGGAAGTCAGCAGGTTGACTTGGTTTCGGGCAACCAAACCTTTTTGAACGTATCTTCCTAGGATACCTGAACTCGTGTCAGAGTGCTTATCACCAACTCGGGTGATCGAACTGTACAGTTCAAAATGAGCCCCGAGCTACCAAACACAAGAGTTCGGGCGATCGAACCAAGAATCAGGCACCCGAAGTTACGAACAAAAGCTACTAACTTTGTTTTGAGCTGCCAAAACATGATACGGGTGACCGAACTTATTTAAATAACTTTCAAAGTTGTGTCTGTTCGGGCGACCAAACCTCGGTTTAGCCACTCGAACCTCGGTAGGTTAAAATTAATTTAACCTCGGTAAAATCAAGTTAAGTTGGGTTAAGTGTGTTTAAAGATTTTGAATCTTTTCTAATAATTCCCAACAAGTCCCAAACGGTTATAATTTTACCCCTATCTATGAATATGAGTTCATTTGTGAGGATTAGGATGAGATTAGCCAAAATAATTAGCAAAAATCCTCTCTATCTCAAAATCTCATTTTGCCCAAAATATTCTCAAATATTTATTCCCTTGATACATTTGAGATTGTGAGAGCATATTTTGTGTGATTGTGATTGCAAGGTCTTGCTAAAAACTCCCACTTCCTTGTGTGATTGTGATATTATTTTTTGGGGAGTTTGGCTTAGTTTATCCCACAGATTTCAATATTATAAATCTTGTGTTAGGATAAACTAGCAAGCTTAGGATATTTGCATTGTTATTACAAGTGTCCCATAGCTTTGATTTTGGCGTGCAAAATATTTTTCTATAAGCTAAAATATTTTCAAACTACTTTTGTGCTCATTACATTGAAGGAAAATCTTTTGAGCTAGTTTGAATACTTGATTAACATCTTTGAAACCCTGATTTGCTATTGAGATTTCATTTAGTTTGTTTCAAAGATACAGCTTGTTTAGAACACTTTTGAGCATATTAGTGATCATATCTTGTTGAATGTGGCTTGCACAAAAATACACATCATTGATCTTACATGACCTACATTGTTGATGTATATGTGATTGCACGTATTAGGTACATATCTGCTTTACATGAAAACATAATCACTGTACTGGTTATTTTCTGAAAAATACTGTTGTATTTCTAGGCGCGGCCTGGGGGGGCTTGATCTAGCTTGGAAGGATCAGGTTGGGGTCAGCCCTGTGAATTTGACGTAGGGCCTTCTCCGCCCCGCAAAGAGAATTTGTAAAGGTTGAGGTCAGCCCTGTGTTAATTGACTTGGTTGTATTAGGTGTCACTCCACCCGTTAAGTGAGCATTAGTGGAATCCTCGGGCTTGCGAGCTAGAGGCGAGGACGTAAGCACAGTTGGCCGAACCCCAATAACATATTGTGTGTGTGTTTATATTTCCGCACTTTATATTTACGGCACGTGTATGTTATAATGTGAATGATGCACATGATTTGAATTTCCATATATTATATTATCTGCGCATTTGGGATTGTATAGAAAGATCCTAAGTTGTGATATTCTGCTAATATATGGTTTAATCTAGGAATAAGTTTTTAAAATTCCAATTCACTCCCCCTCTTGGGAATACACCAACGCTAACAATGGTTTTCCTTGTATCCACAAAACCGTTGACGGTTATGTGGTTGACTCGCCTTGTTGACCCAAAATTGGCGACAATTTTTCTCATGCTCTTTGAAACCGTCAACGATTTTTGGCCCTACCTTCTACATTCTTTCCTTTTCTTTTATTTTCCTTTGTTTCTCTCTTTTATATTTATTTTCTTTTATTTTTAAGGTTTGGGTTTCTACAACTAATGATAAAGCACAATGAATGAAAATGAAAATAGGCCCATGGCAGGAGTAGTGTGCCATGTAGCCATGATAAAAGTTCAGAGGAAAGAAAATAGTATGAGGGTATGGGAAGAAACAGTTGGTTGTTATTCAATTTATTTGGCAACTTAGATTCCACCAAAAGCATTGTTGGGCAGTGGCGATTGGAGCTGGAGTGGCAAGGGTGGTTTTAGGGTGCACATGGGTGGCATAATGAAGGATGGTTAATTGCTTATTATTGTGTGAGACTCTGCCTCTTCTATGCCTAGCAACATCAAGATAGAGGAACATAATTTAGGAATCATGTGAATGAGACTTTATAGGAGAAGGATGGATGAAAGTGTGACCTTTATGCATGTTGTTTATCATTTATAAAACTCATAACATGCACATTTATTTGAAAGAAGCACCCGATTCCATCATTGGCCTTACATTGACTTAACTGGAAAATATATAAAAAAGAAAGCAATTATTGAAAAAAAAGGCCCTTCTAAAACTCCTATGTCTAGGTGGGTGCTGGTGACATAGCCAAGCCCAAGGCTTCCACTCCAAGGTATTAGTGGTATTGAGTTATTTGAATGTCCCACCTTTGCATATTAGAGTTTTTTATCAAATGAATTTAAATTGGAGTGCAAAATAAAACCTTTGCAGTATTTTCTTGTGCACAATTTTAGTTTGGAAGATGTTTTTTTGAAAGAAAAATTTGGAAACAAGGAATCAAATCATGGAAGTTTATAATAAAATAAAGGACTAAAATGTTGTGAATTGTGGCTCACATTTTGAGTGGGAAGCATACACAAAGGGAAAACACGAAGGAAATCAAGTAGCAGTAGGGGAAATTGTCAATGGATTGGCTCTAATTGTTGACGATTTGGCCAAGACCGTCGACGGTTTGGTTTAGGACACCCAGAATAGATTTCAAATTTTGAAAAGGGGACATTAATATGGTTGGGGTTTGGAAGGAAAAACCTTTAGGAACTCTCTCTCTCTCTCTCTCTCTCTCTCTATATATATATATATATATATATATATATATCATTTATGATGTATTTAGAGTATGATGGTTGTAGGAGTTGCGAGGATTGATGTATTGTTCTTGCAATTTGCACAAGAAAATAGTGAATCCTTGTCGTTTGCTCTCATGGATGTAGGCATTGTCGAACCACGTAATTCCTTGTGTTATTTGTTGTTTTTACTTTCATTTACTTGTTGTGGTTGTAGATTGTTCTGTATATTCATCATTTACTGCATTGCGTGTTTGATCCTTTACATACATAAATATATTCCGCTTTGCAATTTGGATTTTTACACAACAAATTAGTATCAGAGCATTGTTGTAATGGCCTCTGAATCTTCATATGTGAAATTTGACATTGTCAAGTTTGATGGAACTAGGAATTTTAGTTTGTGGCAAAGAATGGTGAAGGATCTCTTGGTGCAACAAGGAATGGTGAAGGCCTTATACGGAATTCAACAGGAAGACATAGATGAAGCAAGTTGGAATGAATTGGAAGCAAAGGCAGTATCAACCATCCAACTGTGTTTGGCTAATGATGTGTTGTATCACGTCATAGATGAGGATTCTCTGGTAGTAGTTTGGCATAAACTGGAAAGCATGTCTAAGTTTTTATTGAACAAACTATTTATTAAGCAAAGGCTGTATTGGCTTAAGATGGTGGAGGGTTCAGATTTGAATCAACATATCAACGCATTCAATTAAATTCTAAGTGATTTGATGCGTGATGATGTAAAGTTCGAGGAGGAAGAAAAAGCGTTGATGCTATTAAATTCCCTACCTGCATCTCACACATATGAGAACTTGATTACCACTCTGACATGGGGCAAAGAAAGTCTGAATTTGGAAGAGGTGACAAACGCATTGCTTGGTTTTCATCAAAGAAAAATGGCCAGCGATGAAGTTTCACATGGTGAAGGGATTGTGTTGAAGAGTAACTAAGAACGTGGAAGACGTAAGTCCTGGAGCGGATCTCATTCATGGTTCAAGAAGAGGAAGGACATAAAGTGTTCTAGGTGTGGTAAAATTGGGCATATAAGACTGGAATGTCCGGAGTGGAAGAAAGGGAATGCTAAAAATCAGCAAGGTCTGTTAAAATCCACAAATGTATTGGAAGGAGACTCGGAAAGCAGTGATGGTGATATGCTATGTGTTTCATTAGGTTCGGAGTGCCTTACAGATTATTCTTGGATCCTAGATACCCGATACTCTTATTATATGACAACAAATAGAAAATGGTTCAACACCTATAGGTTAGTTAATATTGGTTGTATTTTGATGGGAAATGATATTTTATGCAAAATAATTGGTATTAAAAATGTCAAAATCAAAATGTATGATGGTATTGTAAGAACCTTATGTGATGTAAGGCATGTATTGGGTCTAAGGAAGAATGTAATTTCATTGGGCACTTTAGATTGTAACGGATATAGTTACAAGTTTGAAAGTAGGAAAATGAAAGTGTGTGAAGACGACTTGATAGTGATGAAAGGAGAAAAGGTAGCGGGAAATATCTATGCACTGCAGGGTAATACGGTTATAGGTGGAGTTGTAACTATTGAATTTGAGTCAGATATTCTTTGACATATGCGATTAGAGCATATGAGTGACTATATGTATTCAGATGTTTGGGAACCGGTGAGGATAACATTATGGGGCAGAAACATGTTTTTTGTGGGTGTATCACGAAAGGTCTTGGTGTGTCTTATGTAGCACAAACCTGAAGTGTTTACTAGGTTTAATTTGTGGTTGAGGTGGAGGACCAGACTGGGAAAGAGATCCTAGGGGTCAGATATTGGGATTGAGTATGCTGGTTTTGTTCGAGGAGTTTTGTGAGTAGGGTAGGTTATATACAGGGCTTGCAAGGAACTTCTTGGTGAAGTCAGTGAGTATGACACGTTTCTCATTTGACCAATCGCTAAAGGTATCACTAGATGGGAGATTTTCAGGTGGCAAGTTTTGCGGTAGACTACTCAGGCATGAGTGGATGTCCACTGGTACACTATTCCAGTCATGGAGGATCTAGGCTTGGTGTTATGTCCGGACAATACATCTTTCTGGGGTATAAGAAAGGTGGGTGTGAGCTGGGTGATCCTGTGGCAAAAAAAGGGGTGATCAAGGACATGACTTTTTGTGATAAAGTCATAGGGCAGCATACTAAGTTAAAGGAAGAGAAAAAAATGCCAGAAAACTACGGTAGCAGCAAACATGTAATTTAGGTGGAGTTAAATACTTAGGGCAGAAATGCAGGGAGTTCTATCTCAAGTCAACAATATCGCAGTATAAATGGGCATGTGATGCAGGTAGAGCAACAAACTCAGGGTAGAGGTGACCTTGTTCATATTGTAGGGAGTTTTAGCTCGGTAGACCACTAGGATCACGGTGAGCCCAGATGCACTATCAGATGATTACTCAGGTATAAATTTGGCACTCTGGTGTTTTATGCATTCATTACTATCAACAGCAAGGTTCCTACTATATTTCAAGTTACAGTGCATGACAAAGGGAAAAATAGGAGAATAAGTGTTATGGTGGAGGAAATGGATGTATTGCATAAGAACCAAGTGTGGGAGTTGGTGAGACTTACAGTGTGGAATAGGGTGATAGGATGCCAGGAAGTGATGTATCTGTTATGTGTGAATGACATGTTATTGGCTGAGAAGGCTTTGACTGAGGCTAATCAGTGGGAACTCTATTGAAAGGTTTTGACATGAATATGTTAGGTACGACCAAGAAAAGTCTTGGTTTGAAGATTCACATAGACAGAGCTAAAGGGAGATTAGTTTCATATCAGGGTGGTTTTGTGGACAAAGTTGTAGGGAGATTAGTGTTATCTAAGGGTGGCTATACGGATGGAACCGTAAGGAGACTTTGTTTGCCATCTTAGGGAGGTTTTGTGGAGAATCAATATGAAATATCTACCGCTCGATACCCTAGGACGGACTGTGATATCCAGGATATATCAAAGGTCCCCCATGATGGTGTAATGGGGGTGTTTCGGTAGGCAATAGAGTGAACCATCAATTGTGAGATTTGTTGAAGACTATGTAAGGGGCCTTAGTGATAAAAGGCTTATAGCAACTTTTGTGTTTACTGTTGTGGGAAGGCCTTGTTGGAAGCCTAGGGTGAAGTCTTCGAGTGTAACATCTACAATTGAATTGGGGTTCATGGTAGAAACTGAAGCTACCATAGGCAAGTTCAAGCATTGCTTGGACTTAATGTTTATCTCCAATTGCAAGACGGGAGGTAGTCCTAACCAAACGTCCCAAGTTCAAGGTGGCGCAGCAGGTTCATGTTTTTCAGTTTCTCTTAAGAGGCATATGTTCGCCAAGATGGAAATTGTTGTGAATTGTGGCTCACCTTCTGAGTGGGAAGCATACACAAAGGGAAATCATGAAGGAAATCAAGCAGCAGCAAGAGAAGCCATTGTTGGATTGGCTCTAAACGTCGACGATTTGGAGTAGGATTTCAGACAATTACATTATGTCTAAAATCATCGACAGTTTGGCCCAAATTGTTGACGGTTTAGCTCAGGATACCCAGCGCAGATTTCAAATTTTGAAAGGAGGATGTTAGTATGGTTGGGGTTTGGAGGGAAAAACCTTTGGGAAGTCTATATATATATATATATATGTCATTTCTAATGTATTTAGAGAATGATGATTGTAAAAGTTGAGCGGATTGATGTATTGTTCTTGTAATTTGCACAAGAAGATAGTGAATCCTTGTCGTTTGCTCCTGCAGATGTAGGCATTGCCGAACCACGTAATTCCTTGTGTTATTTGTTGTTCTTGCTTTCATTTATTTGTTGTGGTTGTGGATTTTTCTGTATATTCATCATTTACTACATTGTGTGTTTGATCCTTTACATACACAAATATATTTCGCTGTGCAATTTGAGTTTTTCACAACATAAAAGATTATGAGTCAAAACATGGTCTTACAGAGGACAATTTTTTTAAAACATTATTTATTTCATGAAAACATGAATAAAAGAAATTATGACTTAACACCACTATTCTAGGAATGATGTAAATGAAATATTTTGGACTACGCAAATGAAATGATGAACCTATTTGTGATGTAATTGACCCACTTGTGCCCCAAGGAAATTTGAATGCATGAAAGTATTATCAATGTTGGATTTTGTTTGGGGTGTCTATGAAGGGAATGGTGATCCCTAAAGGAGAAGAAATTGAAGGAAAAAAAAAAGGGGGAAAACAAATGAAAAAAATTATGACACAAAATCCCTACTTTATTTTTATTTTTTTGAAAATACAAAGAAAATAAAGAAAAATTATGAAAAAGTTTGGGAAAACTAGAGATTTGGATTTAGGAGTACATTTGTGTATAGATAAGGTGATTAACTAATCATCTTAGTGATGGTTAGCCATCAGCACCCCCATCAACATTCGTTCACATAATAGTTACTGTTTGTAATTCATGCCATTGAACAATGGTGGTCTAGTGGTGGATTGTCCCTTGGGTAGGATCATGCTAATCAGGGTTTACATGGATGTGTGATCTTTCCCTAGAGACTTGCTGAGGTCAATAACTAGAGTTTAGATCTGATACCAATTGTTGGCCTCTTAGGAAATCTAATAGGGGGTGAAATGGGTCTTTACTTTTTAATTTTTATAACACTTCTTTTACCAAACTCTTGGTGAGTAATAGTCTAGTATATATATATATATATATTCTAGTGAATGTGTTGTGGAAACTTAGATAAGAATATGTAGATGTTCACTCACAACTCACCTTATACGCTTCAATAACCCAAGATAATGTATGAAATATGTACAAATACAATTGAGTTATTAATTCAATCAAATAACAAGTAATGTAAAGAGAGTAGGGAGAGAAATGCTCAAACTCTTTTATAGTGGTTCGGTCTCCTTCACGGGCACTTATTTCCACTCTTTTTACCAAACCCAAGCCGAGGTTCCACTAGAAAACTTCTTGCCTTTCAACTAGGATAAGAGCACAATTACAAGATTTAGCCTTTCACCGGGTTCCGAATACAAAATGAGCCTTTCAATAGGGCTCAAACAACACTTACAATGATGAGAAATTACAAATGATATATGTCTTAGTATCTCTAAGTAGATTAATGTCATAACTTAAGCTTACAGCTCAAGCTCTCTCTAAGGAATGAGACTTGGAACTTGAAGAAAGCTAAAACTAATGAAAAGAACTTTTACAAGATAGTGCTTTCTTAAGCAAGAACAAAACATTGTATCACTTAGAAATATTGAGGAGAATGGGAGACCATTTTTTTATAGTAATTTCTCGTCTTTCTTCCTTGAAATTGAACTCCTTTTATAGCCAAAATTGTCCACTAGACATTGGAGAGGTTTTCGCTCCATGTGATTAAAGTTGGAGGTAAACAATCAATGATATGACAAGAAATCTAATTTTTAGGCAAGATGATGTAATTTATAAAATCACAAATGACCATGTAAATACCAAGATAAATTCTATAAAAATTCATATTGACTTATCAATGAGCCTAGATTCCAATAATTAAAAAAAAAGAATCTCGCCAATTGGAGTAACCATTGAAGAGATAAAATTCAAACACTACAAATATGTTGAGCTGCTTTTATGATGGAGGTCAGAGTCTGTTAGCTGATTTGTATAATTCATAACAAATAAAATATTTATTCAAATTAAGTCTGACGTATAATTTTGGAAGCCCCATAACATCTACTTTCATATAAAAAACATAATGAAATTTTTTTGAAGTTTCTATAGTACGTTATGTCTAATTTACTACAGCATACTTATTTCTGCTTCTAACTTTATTGCAGTGCAGAATGATCATATTGTATTAATTATTAGTGCTACATTATAGGTCCAAAACATCTACATCAATTTTTTATGGAGAGAATGGTGAGTCTAGTTTTATATGAAATAATATTACAATTTTTGGACTCACATGGAATAAAATATAGAATTAGATTCATAAATAGTACAAATTTATAGTCTGACTTTTTTTTTTTTTTTATTTATTTTCTTAAGACATAGGATGCACTTTTACAAAAACATTCATTTTTGCTCTAGATATATAAGAGTCAAATTCTATATTCTTGAAAAGATTTATGAGTTAATTTTTGAATATAAAGAGCCTTGTCACACTTGGAGCTTTCAATAAAAATATATGGTCATTTTACTATATGATACTCAAATTAGTACATTTGCATTCTAGATAGGTATTCACGTACTTAGCCCTAAATACCAAAAATGATTTCCATATAAAAACATAAAAGGAAATAACTGTCACATAATAATTCATGCGGCACAAATTCAAAAATGATTTCCATATATAAACATAATAGAAAATGAATATCACATAATAATCCATGGAGCAAAAAATCATATAACACATGCACTAATTCTTATTTGTTTTGTCTTTATCAAAATCAACATGAAACCTAGTGGACTAACATGAGTAACCAGTTAAATACTTTCTATGGCCAAAGTTGTTGAATCATCACCAAGTCAACATTGGTAAGTTTGATTAGCTTTCCCAACATAATGGCCTTACCTTGCACTTCCGGTAGCTAATGACATAAAGGTTATGCGTCAAATATATGTATGATAAAAAATCAAACACCTTTTAAGGGATGATGTGGATTTAATTAGGTAGATGGTGGTTTGGTTGTCAATGAACTGATTATGTTAACTATTATCAAAAGTGCAAGGATAGCAATAGTCAGAATTTTAGAAATTATAGGAAGAAGAAAAGAGGGAGGTGTAAAGATTTGGATTAGAATAGGTAAGGAGAGAGAGAGAGAGAGAGAGAGAGAAGAAACCAAGAGAGAAAGAGATAAAGAGATAAGAGAAATAAAAGGCACTAGAGCTTGTTTAGCATTGGGCTATTACATTATGTTTGTTGAGTTGAGTTAGAGATCTCCGTACTGTTGTAATGTCTAGGACAAGGGGCCAAATTTGAGAGGAATAATAATTTTAAAAATTTTATGGAGTCGCTACTAACCTATTATTTACTTAGGTACATCTAGTTCACCTAATTACTACTCATTGATTGGTCTCTAGACTAATCTTAGGCCAAGGAACTAGTAGTCTCAGTATACTTTTATCAAAGTTAGGATAAGGAGCTCAGTTATGCGAAGGGAAGGTACTAGTACCCCCTACACACCCGTTTTACGAACGATACCTAATTAATCATGAATTATCCCTAAATTGAATCTAATAGTATTTAATTAACTCCTTTAAAAAAAATAAATAAATAAATAAAAATTTAAAAGGAAAATGGAAATCACAGTGTGATTTAGGAATGTATAATAAGACCTCAAAATAAGGAGATTTTGTTAGATAAATGATGTACGATGGGAATGATCAACCTAATCCAATGGTTCAACCCTAACACAAGCACATAAACTCAAAACACTTTAAATTAAGAATTCAATTCATTAAACATAAACACCATAAGTTAGGCAATATTTCACATGTTCAAGGATTTTGAAAAGGT
This sequence comes from Malania oleifera, assembly GCF_029873635.1. Taxonomy (NCBI): domain Eukaryota; kingdom Viridiplantae; phylum Streptophyta; class Magnoliopsida; order Santalales; family Ximeniaceae; genus Malania; species Malania oleifera. Next base: position 79,560,079 of record NC_080423.1, on the reverse strand, counting down.
GTATGACTTGTCCAACAATTAAGTCCCAATTGGTTTTTTCACAAAGGAATCAAATTATGTGCTGAAAAGTTGCTATTTTAAAGATTCAAGAATATAAGTTCTATGTTAGAAAATTAATATTCATCTAATTAATTTAAGCCAGCAAGTATCAATATTGAAATTCAATGGATCAAATATGCTATTCAAACATGGAAGTTCAGATTTTCAAGCAAATGTTTTCACAAGATTAAGCAAGGGTTCAAAACAAATACTGAGCTTACCTTTTCTAATGGAATCTGCTCAGGACGAATACATACCATAACCATATCACCCTCTGAAAATTCTTGAAACCTGTGATGTATATCAGCACTAGATTTATAATGCTCATTATTCAAGTTAAATTTCATTCTTATTTGAGAGTGTAGGTTATGTATGTACTTTGCAAAAGCATCAGCTTGTTCACTCACTCTAACTTGTGGGGGTAATAGGACAAGATCTATGGGCTTCCTAGATTGGTAACCAATGACCACCTGAAAAGGACTCAATCCTGTTCTATTTATTAAACTATTAAATGCAAATTCAGCCATAGGAAGACACAAATCCCACAAACCTATTTTCTCAACTACTATACATCTTAATAGGTCACCAAAGATCCTATTAACTACCTTAGTTTACCCATCAGTTTAGGGATGATAAGCACTAGAAAACTGGAGTTTGGTACCTAACATAGCCCACAAGGTTTTTCAAAAATAACTTATGTAGACACCCCAATTTTAATTAGGCTACCCTGAGAAGGCCCAATATAATAAAACTGATGTTAAATCCAATCAAACCCTTGTGTCTTAGTTCAGATAGGGGTCCCAGTTATTTTCAATTAAGTCTTCTTCGAAACTTGAGTCTTTCTTTTAGGATAGGTTTGGTGAAATAGGTTTGGTGTTTTCAAAAATCGAGTCCTTTTGGCTTTAAATTTTAAAAGTTGAAAAATTCCCTGAATCTTGAAATCGAGCCTTTTAAATCTTAAATTCGAGTTTTAGTGCGTAAATTGAGTCCTTTTGAAAATTGAGTCTTTTAAATTCAAGTCTTAGATTGTAAATTGAGTCCTTTATTTCTTTTTGAAGATTGAATCTTGAAATTGAGTCTTGAATCTTAAATTGAGTCCTTTATTTCTTCTTTCGAGTTTCTTAATTTTTCTTAGATTTTAAAAGTGAATCTTTTTCAAATCTATTCATCTAATCTTAAAACTGGGGATTTTGATTAAAGTCTTAAAATCATATTTTATTACCTGACATTCTTAGGCAAGGTCAAGCTTGAAAGAAATAAATGAGGTCACACTTTATTCAGAAAAGGGGGTGGGCACGTGTGTGCACGTGAGATACAAATACATAGGAAATATTACAAGAGAAATAAAATGCAAAAGCACGCTGGAAAAATTCTAAGGTGTACAAACAAAGGTTGTGGAAAAAAGGATACGAGGGTACATCCAGCATAGGGAGATAAAATCCACAAATACAGGAAGTTAAATGAAAATGAAAATACAGGGAAAAGAAAGTGGAAGTGTACAAAATAATGTTGTAGAAGAATGAACTCAAGGGTACATCAAAAAGCAGAAAATACATGCAAAAATAAAATTACAAAACTAATAAACACTAGGACCTCCAATCCCCTAGTGCCAACTTCTATATCTGAGAGCTTTCCCCCCAAGGTTTCTTGTGCACAATAGAGAGAAATAACGTAGTTAGTTATTAACATAAATTCCAAAATAAAATAAAACTCAAAAAATGAAAAATCACATGTGTGAGAATAATTCCTTGCTAGGTTCGTTAGAAGGGAATATTGTTAGGGAATTTGGCGCAAAATCACCTCAGAGCCTCCCTATAAATAGGGAGGCTCGCACTGTAGCTAGGAACACTATAAGAGCAGTAGAAACCCTATAGAAATTGAGAGGGAAAGAATTAAAGAAGGGAGATCCTGCAGAAATTGAGAGAAAAGTCAAAGATAGTTTTGGGAGAATTCTGTTGAAATTAAGAGAAGAAAGAGAGAAGCGAGAAGAATACAGAGAAGCCCTTAAAAAATCGAGAGTAGTATGGCAGTTCAGAAACAAAGACAGAAGCTTAGAAGCCTTTTCTGAATAAACACTCAAGCACTTGCCCAGTGGATAAGAAGACCGAAGGAGAAAGAAAAGGAAGGTAAAATGTGTATCACTCTTTAACTAATTTATTCAATTCATACCATGATTTTGTGTGTGAGTATTAATGTAGGCACAACTCCCCTCCGGTTTTGGGTTCTCACTCAAACCTGAACTTAGGCTTTCCAAAGTGAACCCGAACCCAAGCTTGGGTTCGAATTCCTTGATACCCACTAGATCTGAACTCGGGTTCGGATTCCATGATCCGAACTAGAACCCGAATTCGGGTTTGAAACCAAAAACTTGTCCCCCCCCCCCTGGAACCATGTGTTAACCCGAAAACCAAACCCCCAAACCCAAGCTCATTAACACTCAGTTGTTAAACAACCCATTTGTTTCAAATTCAAACTAGGCCCATTTTAAAAACTTTACCCTGGGCCAGCCCCCATTGTTAAAACCCCTTGGGCATGCATTAAAAACTTTTTCTTCTGGGCTTTCATTTAAAATTCACCGCAACCCAGTTCCTATTTTGAAAATCGGTCCACTTATGTTTCAAAAATCAAACCCTGGGCCCAAGCTCATTTTAAAATTAACCTAGGTCCTTTTAAAGAGTTAAACTCCCCATTTTGGGGCTTCGAGTTCATCATTGTTCTAAGGGAGCTCGAGCGAAAAGGAAGATTGAGAGAAGTGGGAGAGAGAGAGATGCAGAGGGGTCTAGCCGGCAAAAACCCTAAGGTTTCAGATGATGGAGCTATAGAGAAAAGGAGATCTCAGAAACCCTAGGGTTTCTGAGTTTTCTGGTTTGCGAAGAAACAAAGGAGAAAGAAAGTAGAGAGAGAGTGCATGCGAGAGAAGATTGAAAAATGAGAGGAAACAAAAAAAATTCAGTTTATATATGTCCCTCCTTGAAACTATGGGATGCTGACACGTGGAACCCTTGTGGCCCTAGAATGGAAATAGAGCATGGCCGAATCTAGACTGCTCGTATCGTGTTTGTTTTGAACGTCCTGGATGAAGCCACGTAGATGATCCGTTTTCCACTACAGTTATCTGATCCCCGCAGCCCTGCACGACAAAGATTGCCTCGAGCCAAGAGCCTCCTCAAACTCTGCCCCCCGCTCCAGGTGACACGTGGGTCACTTGTTCCCTATGCACGTAGAAGCACGCGTGCTCTCCATAGATGTTTGATCATCACCTCGGCGGGCGGTTGAGATCGGGGCACGACTTCCATTTGCACCCAGTTGTGTGCCCTCACCCGATTATTGACGCGTTGTAGCATCATCACCATCTGACCAGAGACATGCGGTATTTCTATCTCTACATGCACCCACGTCACGTGGCTCCTTCTCAACCATTCGATCATTGCCTTCATACAACAGGCACGATGAGGCCACATTGTCCATCCGAGTCGTTGTTGATCTGCCAATCACCATGCGACACGTGTCTTGGTCTTGACCAGACCTTAAACCGGTTCCCCCCCAAATTGGTCAAAGTTTGACCGATTTTGCCCCCCTAAACTGGTTTTCATCGGTTGTTCTTATTTTAATCATTTTATTTGTTTTAATAATTCAAATAATCCCCAAAAAACCATAAAAAATCATTAAAATGTCATAAAAAATGGCAAAAAATTTTTAGAAAATTCAGGAGAAAATTCTAAAAATATTTTTGACTCAATTTTTGTTATTTTTGCTTAATTGTATTTTTTATTTGATTAAAAGTAGGGAAAATCACCAAAATTTCAAAAGAATTAGAGAAAAATCCAAAAAAAAAAATTTGAGGTTGGAGATCATTTTTGACACTCTTTTGAAGTATCAAACCACCCGAAATATTATTTTTCATACTTAGAAAATTCTATAGATATTTCAAAATCTTGGGAGTGTACTTTTGTAACCTATTTTCTTGATTTTCATATCCCAATGACTTTAAAGGGAGCCATGAGCTCTTCGAAGTACAATATGCCTCGGTTATGAGGGAATACTTATATAGTATTTTTATTGTGCATTTTCTTTACAATTTTTGAAAGAGAGTAATTTCAAAGGCTTATTAAATTAGTTTTGGGATAACTTTTGATTAATTAGATACCGTTTGTAGAAGGGGCGTGCAGGGGGTGCTAATACCTTCCCCTTGCGTAACCAAGCTCCTGAACCCGACTCTGATAATGCAGACCGATTCTACCCTTAATTATTTAGTAATCAAGTGTTCTAACCACGTTAAAAGGCTAGTGGCGACTCCATCATACCATGTTTTCCACGAAAATACTTTTTTAAAACCACTTTTTAAACTCTCATTTAGTTCGCATCGGGAACGTCGTGACAGCTTGGCGACTCCGTTGGGGACTTGAGAGTCGAGCTAGTAATTAATTGAGAATTATCCCAATTTCAAATATGATAAGCCTTTTGATTACTCCACAAGGTTTTGTACATAGTGCTAATATTTGATTACATTGATTGTTTCCATGGTTATTTGAATAAGCATGTTAAGCATATGATTGATTGTGGATACTTCGAATAAGCATGATACTTTCCTATGTTGTTTTATAAAGCATGAGATTACTTGGGAAAATTTCATTTGAATAAACATGTGGATGAATTTGGGGTAAAGGGATTAGGTCGAACTGATGAGTTCACACACTTGTGCACGCTCTATACCCGGGCCTTCCCTGCTAAGATTAGATAAGAGTGTAATAGCATCAGACCCTTCGTGGCAAAGCTTGATGAGACTCGCGAACCGCTCCGCTCGGTGCGAACTTTTTCCAGACCCCTATGGGGGAGGATTGAAGTTCAATCTAGGGACTTGTCATCAATAAGGAATAGAGCCTAACCACACATGATCACCCAGAATCCTTTAACCTAAGATAGAGCCTTGGAGAATCTTGTGTACATACTTACCCTGGGTTGGGACAAAAGCTCCATCTTTCTCAGTGTGGTCTTGTGTTTGTACATATTTCTTTGAATTGTATAATACATTTACTGACATATTGCATCCACGTAGGAATCCAGTATACTTTACCAAGGTTTCGAAAGAGATCCGAGTCATTCGTGGAAAACACAGTAGTCTATCAGGAGATGGAGTCCGCAGTGCAACTATATTATAAAAGTTAGCAGAAGAAGTAGGGTGACAGCCTTAACTGAGGATCCGTCTTTGAGTTACCATCCTAGATCAGCATTAACACAAGATCCAATTAGCCAGATTAGCTCAAAGTTATCAGGAAAGAATGGTCTCATGTACGCCATTTAAAATTCTCCTAGGCATATGGGCACATCGGGTTCTTGTTGCATGTATCAATGAACATCCACGCCATAAAAGCATTGGTCAAGTTCTGGAATCTGCCATATCGCTGCTTTACATTGGACAAGATTGACCTGACCCCAACCATTGAGGAGTATGTCTCACTTTTGCACTTGATTAAGCTGCAAATGCTGTATAAGACTTATGTGCATGACGCTAGTGTCTCTTTCGTGAAGGAGTTGTATGATGCTATTGGGGTTAAAGCTCAGAAAACACTCTCGGGGGAAGGTGCCAAAATCTGAAAAATATCTTGGAAGCAGTTGAAAGGACTAATTTAAAAAGAGGAGAAGGAAGAGCTTCTGATGCGCATGATGGCACTAACCATTTACGGTTTGATCATATTTCCAAAGGATCTGGGCACCATTGATCAAGCTACTTTTTCTTTTGTTGCAAAAATACAGGGTGGAATCAACTCGGTGCATGGTATCTTGGCAGAAACCTTTCGATCCCTTAACAATTTTCGAGTCAAGAGGAGGGAACATTTAATATGTTGCGTGCCATTATTGTATGTTTGGATTGTAAGCCACTTATCACCTAACCAAGGAGGTTTCTGTAACATTTTATCAGCAATCCGGATCCCTCTGGTTGAGTTTGAGGAGAACCAATGGAAGAAATAGTCTAGCAAGCCCGAATGGAATGCAAAGTTACACAATTTGGTTGATTCGGGGTTGGTTTGGCAGGCTCCTTGGATGGACCATTCCAACATGGTATACCAATGTGGAAACCTCCCATGGATCTTGCTACTAGGCCCATGGGGAGGCATAATATATGCACCTTTAATGGTTAGGAGGCAAATGGGGGCATCTTAGTTTGTTCCAATGACTCATAAATTGGCAGAATCAGACTTTGTGTATGAAGCAGCAGATGCTCAATACCAAATCAGGAAGTTTGTGGTGGCTTGGAAACATGTGCACCTAGTGGACCCAGGTGATAGAATTGTTGCAAATCAAGAGGACTACGAAGCATGGTGGATTAACCAGGTGAACCCCCGACTCAAAGAGATTTCAGGAGCCCTTGTCCTTCATGCCGAGTCCCCAAGAGGAGGCCCATAGATGAAGTTGCAAAAGGATATACACCTCATAGAAAAAGGTGCCATAGAAGCAATAATAGTGGACCTGCGAACAAAGCAAAGGGAGGAGGGTTTGGTTGCCTATTATTGTAGAGAAGTCAAGTAGAGAACTTGGAACATGCAATTAGAGGAAGAGGTAGTGGCCTTGAGAAAGGAAAGATGATCACTTCAAATAGACCTCAATAGGAAATCTCGGATGGTAGAAGGCACCAAAACTAAAATTGAAGAAAAATCCCTCTACATACAGGAGCTGGAGAGTCAGAGGGATAAATAGAAGGATACATACAACCAGGTGTTGGATAAGTTAGAGCCATGCGTAACAAAGGCAAGTTACTGGGAATCCAAATACCGAGCCTTGCAATAGAAGATGGCTAGTACTATGCCTCAACAATCAAAGTCAGCTCAGGAAGGCACACGCAACTCAGTTAGGGGCAAGCCATGGATTTCGAATCCAAGATCTGTTTAATTCAGTTAATGATTTTTGTATTTAAGAAAATATTCTACAGAGATGCCACTTTTAAGAAGTTTTTTTTTTACGAAATGATGATGATCTTTTTCAAGAACCTTGGTTAAAGTACAATAGGCTGCATACATGTTCATGATTGTTCTTGTATATACCTATGCATTAACTTAATCCGTACATTGCATATCCATTGGCGTCATGCATTCATGCACTATGGGTCTAAAAGAAAGTTTTTTGTACAGACGTAAGGAGAAGCAAGGAGTAAAGCTAGACTGCAAAAACTGTGACCTCCACTCACCCATATAAAACCAGAAGACAAGAATTATGGCTGAACAAGTGGAAAGCAGAATTATGGGCCTTGAAAAAGGGCAAGAGGAGTTGAATGAAAAAATGAGCAAAATCCTAGAGTTGTTATTAAATAAAGGAAAAGCAGTGCAATTACCAGATGAAGTGGAAAATTCAGATCCCACCAATCCTTTGGGGTTTACCTTGGTTCATGGGCAGACGTTCGGTGTAGCGCCCCGACCCACCACGTGGCTTGGAATGCTAGTAAAACATACCTATATCTCTTTCTAATACTTGTAGCATATATAAATGCAACCTGCCCTTACCAAGGAATCTCGGGTGCACCTACCATTACTGAAAATTAAACCATACAACGGAAGATTTCTAAAACATCCAAATGATTTACCAAAGTTCTATCTATTCCCAAATACCTACACACCACTATCTATCTACATATTACAATCCCAAAATAACAAAATAGGATATCTGGTATCTCACCAGCTCTAATATCTACGCCCAAGAGTCTAATTCCCAACCCCGAGCTAAGCTAGGTATGGTTCCCTGAAGGACTTGAAAAAGGATTTGTATAATGAGGTGAGACACTTCTCAATAAAACGGATTATATTAATATTAGTGTGTGGCTAGTATGAGTTCTCGTGTGAATATAAAACTTCCATTATTTAACTGTATATGAAATAATATTTAAAACTATACTACACTGTATATCTGAAAATACATAATTTTTGAATAACAAACGGTAGGCTCAATATAGCCTTTTTATAGTAAATTTGCCCATATATGCATAGAAGATACAATCTGGACTACTGTATTGGAATCATCACGCTATCATATACTCATACGACATGCTTCCCCCCATGACAAGTTGTGCAACCCAAAGGCTGGACTCAAAATATGGTTGGCCGACCATAGCTGAGTCAGTAAAGGTAGTAAGTATGATTGTGCCAACCTATGGTCATCTGGAACTACATCGTATGGGGCCCCTCGACACTTTCCTCGGGGGAGTACTGTGCCCGAGTTACCAATCGTCTATCCATCATCACACTGTCATCCCAGTGTGATTGCACTCCCTGCCAACATATAGCTATGGTACCTTGCTCATAACATCACATTTCATATCCACAAGACTCCAGAATCATATATGACAATTTACATAATAAAAACTACTTTATTCTCATTTCATATAAAACATGTCATTTATTAAGTCTCGGATCCCTGGTCTTCATATTAAATCTTGGCCCTCGGCCGTCATATCAAAAATCGGCCGCCCCTGACTGTCACATCATACTATGTATTGTTTGTAAACACATTCTACTCATATATATACCATTTAAAAATTGTTCTCATGCCACACAATTTTTATTTGATAAATCATAAATAAAATAAACTGATGGGGAAAGACATAAGTTGCTAAAAACTAGGGTATGAGCATCTCCAGGATTTTATTTAACTCAAATTACATATTTTATAGAAAATAGGAGATGTTCAACCCACTCACGTTAATTTTCCCCAAAAACGTATGATAGTCGAAAGCACCCTTTTATCTACTTGATTCGTTCAGAAAATCATATACTGCAATTTAATTGGTCTATATTTCAAAATTAACTGACATAATATAATCCCCTTACCTGGCTTACTGGGAACCCTAAATCCACGCTTTACGGCGTTCGAAGATTAAAACCCTGAAATTACATTTTTTTCTAAATTAATTAACTCAACTCACATAATATTTCTCATTTAGCATTTCCTAGGCATCATATACTCCAAATTAATAATAAAACCCTAAAATACGCTGGTTTTGGAGTGGTACTTGGAAAGCCCAATTCAAAAATCCGCTCCACTAGACTTGTAGAGAAATACCCTTAGATCCTCGTGGTAACTACTGATCATCGATTTGGGCGACGACCAACGAGAAATTGAAGAGAGAGAGTGAAGGCCACAGGTTTTGAGAGAGAAAGAGAGAGATATTTATGTTTTCTTAATGAAGAAGTAACTAAGAATTTATTTATAACCTTTGACCCGGGACAATTTGTTAACAAAATGGGACCTTCGTCGACAAAACATAGAAGAACATTCGTCGACGAAAGAAGGGGTTCGTTGACGAACCATATGCCTGAAATTCCTCTTGGTATTTCTTTGTCAATGATGCCTAAACTTTGTCGATGAGTTACGGAAGGGAATTCATCGATGAAAACAGGGGATTCGTCGATGAGTCCTGCTCTTTGCCCCTTTTTATATTTCCTTTTCTTCTTTTCTTATTTCCTTTTTATTTTTTAGGTTTGGGTTTCTAAAATCTCCCCCCTTATAAGAATTTCATCGTCAAAATTTACTAATTGATTTCCATTACATCCCCTGAATTACCACTGATCTGCTAATTTGACTCTAGGAAGAGCCAGCGGCCACCCATAAAGCAGCCCCGTCCCAAATTTATTAACTACCCTAACTTATGGCGGAGGAATACCATGGTTACATATATTGTCTTGAAATATTACAATATTCATACAAAACTCTCTTAGAGACCATCCATAAACCATAACAATAAACAATTGACAAAACTAAACAACCTGCTCTAAGAAACCAACATATAAAACCAACTCTTACCTGCCGCTCTACTTACCAGTTTAACGTTGAGCCTATTCAAATAGTCGTGGATACTTCTGACGTATTTGTGTCTATGATTCCTATGATGCTTCCTCTACTACATGATTACGCCAAAGTACATTTACAAGTGGAATATTTTTTGTATGCAACTCCTGTTCCTTATAGTCTAGAATCTGAACTAGTATCTCCGCATATACCAACGTATCCCTAAGCTCTAAAAACTCGTAACTGATCACATGTGAAGGATCTAGAATGTACTTCCTTAGCATGGACACGTGGAACACATCGTGAATCCTAGATAATGCTGGAGGTAATGCAATTCTGTATGCCAACGGACCAACTCTTTCCAAAATCTCGAATGGCCCGATGTATCTAGGGCTTAGTTTCCCCTTCTTTCCAAATCTCAATACCCCTTTCATCGGATCAATCCTAAAAAATATGGCATCATCTATCTCGAACTCCAGCTCTCGCCAGTGTGTATCCGCATAACTCTTCTGCCGACTTTGTGCTATCTTTATTCTTTCCCTGATAAACTGTACCTTCTCAGAGGTCTGCTGAATAAGCTCCGGCCCCAAAATTTGCCGCTTACGACTTCATCTCAATACAATGGAGATCAGCACCTCTGACCATACAATGCCTCATACGGTGCTATCTCAATAATGGCTTGATAACTGTTATTATATGCAAACTCAACTAACGGTAGATATTTAGTCTAACTACCCCTGAAATCCAGTACACACGCCCGCATCATATCCTCCAGAATTTGAATTGTCCTCTTTGACTGACCATAGGTCTGTAAGTGAAAAGTAGTACTAAAAGTGAGTTGAGTTCCTAGTGTTTCCCATAGACTCTTCCAAAACTAGGAAGTAAACCGTGGGTCCGTATCTGAAACGATGGACACAGGCACCCCGTGCAATCTGACTATTTCCTGCACATAGAGCTCTCCCAGCCTATTCATAGAATAACTAATTTTAACCGAAATGAAATGGGCAGACTTCGTCAGTTTGTCAACAACTACCCAAATAGCTTTCTGTCCCTGAAGTGCCGATGGTAGTCTCGTGACAAAGTCTATGGAAATGTGCTCCCACTTCCACTTAGGAATAAGAAGTGATTGCAACGGTCATGTTGGCCTCTGGTGCTTGGCCTTCATTTGCTGACACGTCAGTCACTGCTTAACCAAATGTACGATCTCTCTTTTCATGTTAGACCACTAGAAAGATTCCCGCAAATCCCTCTACATCTTTGTGCTCCCTAGATGCACTGTATATAGAGAGCAATGTGCCTCTTCCAGGATGGTTCGTTTAATCTCAACATCATTTCCTGGTGTGAAATATCAACACCCCGTTGTCTGAGAGATTGAAATTTGCATTCAACCCATCCTATATTCCACTCACAATCTCTTCCAACTCTGCATCTTTCATCTGGGTCGTCCTGATCCTTTACCGTAAGGTCGGTTACACTACCAGGCTAGCAATGAACGTTTGGTGATTTCCTTCCATAAAATCCACACCCAACCTCTCCAAATCCATTTTGATTTGATGTTGAACTCCAACTGCTGAAACTGACACAGTCACTGACTTCGGCCTCAAAGCATCAACTATCACATTAGTTTTTCCTGGGTGGTAACTAATGGTACAGTCATAGTCCTTTGTTAATTCAAGCCATCTCTGCTGCCTCATGTTCAACTCCTTCTAAGTGAAAAAGTACTTAAGACTCTTTTGGTTGATAAAAATCTCGCACCTTTCACTATAAAGGTAGTACCTCCTGATTTTCAATGCATAGACTACTGCTGCCAATTCCATGTCATGTGTTGGATAATTATTCTCGTACTCCTTGATTTGGAAAGAATGGTACACAATAACTTTTCCCTGCAGCATTAAGACACACATGAGTCCCTTTTTAGATGCATCATTGTAGATCACAAATCCACCCTCTTCTGATGAAATGGTCAATATTGGAGTAGTAACTAGACACTCCTTCAGTTCTTGAAAACTCTGCTCGCACTCATCATTCCACTTGAACTTCATATTCTTCCTCGTGAACCGTGTCAGCAGACCTGATAGTTTAGAAAAACCCGCTACGAATTGATGGTAATATCCTGCTAGACCCAAGAAACTTTTAACCTCGTGCACGTTTTTTGATCTTGCCTAATTAACTACGGCTTCTATCTTGCTCGGGTCCTCCACTGAAACACCTTCCCTAGACACCACATGTCCTAGAAATGCCACTTGCTCTAACCAGAATTCACATTTCTTGAACTTCACAAACAACTTCTTTTCTCTAAGTACCTGGAGTACCAACCTCAAATGAGTTGCATGCTCCTCAGGACTCCTCAAATAAACCAGGATGTCATCGATGAAAACCACCATGAACTGATCTAAGTACTTATGGAACACCCTATTCATCAGGTCCATGAATACCACAGGAGCATTGGTCAATCTGAAGGCATAACTAGAAATTCATAGTGGCCATACCTAGTATGGAAGGCCTTCTTTGGTACATCCTCTGATTTAACTCTCAACTGAGGATACCCGGATCGCAGATCGATCTTGGAAAAGACTTGTCTGCCCTGTAAGTGGTCAAATAAATCGTCAATTCAGGGTAACAGGTACTTATTATTTACTATCACTTTATTAATATCTCTATAGTCGATGCACATCCTCATCGACCCATATTTCTTCTTTACAAACAACACCGATGCTCCCTAGGGTAAAACACTCGGTCTAATAAATCCTTTGTCAAGAAGTTCCTGCAGCTGCTCCTTTAACTCCTTTAGTTTTGCTAGAGCCATTTTGTATGGAGCCTTAGAAATAGATGCTATCCCGGGAAGCAACTCAATGGCAAACTCCACCTCGCAATCAGGAGGTAATCCTAGTAAGTCCTCTAGGAAAACATTTAAGAACTCTTTTACCATAGAAATATCCTCATGTTTACATTCCTCCCTCAGTGCCTTTTTTATGAATGCTAAATACCCCTGGAATCCCTCTAGGAGTAACCTCCTCGTTTGCATAGCTAAAAGGATCTGTGGTGCAGAGCACACACACGACCTGACAAATATAAACTCCGGCTCCTTAGGAGGTCAGAACACTACCTCCTTCCTGTGGCAGTCAATACTCGCATAACTAGATGCTAACCAATCCATCCCCAGAATAAGATCAAAGTCATGCATGTCAAAGATAATCAAGTTTAGCAGGTATCATTCTCCCCTGAATTTCTACTAGACAATCTCGGATCACTTTACTACACACTACCACTGACCTTGTCGGTGTGACCACCTCTAACTTAGCATCTAATGATTGTGTTTCTACCATGCACCACTGACACTGTCGGTGTGACCACCTCTAACTTAGATCATCAATTCGGGCAAGGAATAACAAGAAATCGAAGAGGGAGAGTGAGGGGCGCGGGTTTAGAGAGAGAGAGAGAGAGATTTATGTTTTCTTAATGAAGAAGTAACTAAGAATCTATTTATAACTTTTTGACCCAACACAATTCATCAAAGAAATGGGACCTTCGTTGACGAACCGTAGAAGAACATTCATCGACGAAAGAAGGGGTTCGTCGACAAACCATATGCCTAAAATTCCTCTCAGCATTTATTTGTCGACGATGCCTAAACTTCGTCGATGAGTTATAGAAGGGAATTCATCGACAAAAACAGGGGATTTGTCGATGAGTCTTGCTGTTTGTCCCTTTTATATTTTCTTTTCTTATTTTTTTATTTCCTCTTTATTTTTCGAGTTTAGGTTTCAACATTCGGGCAACCGCCAGTTGTCACAGAAGGTCCACCACCAAATGTGGCCACATTCATTCCAGCTGCACCATTCCCAGGGTTTTCAACGATTGAAGTACCTCCGATGGTGGTCGCAAATATGGGGGCAAGAAAATCTGAAACTGAGCATCATTGTTACTTACTCTAAGAGTGCCTAAGAGCCATTGAAGGGACCAATATGTTCGGTTCCATTGATCTGACTAACCTCTACCTGGTGCCAAAGATAGTACTACCACCAAAATTCAAGATCTTGAACTTTGAGAAGTTTAATGGGACCCAGTGCCCACGAACCTATCTACGGTTATACTGTCAGATGATGGCAGCCTACTCTGGCGATGAGAAGTTAATGATGCATTGTTTCCAGAGTAGTTTAATCGACGTGGGCGTCAGATTGTACATTCAGTAGGATGGAGCACGGATTCATACCTAAAGGGATCTTGCTAATGCTTTCATAGCCCAATACCGCCATGTGACTGAAATGGCGCCAGCCCGAATGAGCTTGTAGGCAATGGAAAAAAAAATCAACCGAGACGTTCAGAGAGTACGCATATAGATAGAAAGATATGACTATTTAGGTGAACCCTCCGATAGATGACCGAGAATCTATCTCCTTATTCATAAACACGTTAAAGGACCCCTACTTTGGGCACCTTCTAGGAGCAACTCCCCATGATTTCATGGATGTTATGGCCACCGGAGAGAGGATTGAGGCAGCCATTAAGACAAGTAAGGCCAAAAATAGTAGCACTGAGACTAGTCTAAGCAAATGGTGTACCAACAAGAAGAAGGAAGAGGAAGCCCAAATGATTTAGAGGCAGTCTAATCAGAAGAACCGATATTCAAGAGGCTGGACCAATGGCCTAAAAGAAATTTTGTAATTGAACCCACAATAAACCAAGTGATGCATGTGAGCATAAGGCCCCAGTTTACAACTTCTGCGCCCATGCCAGCTCATCAAAACATGTTGGCCCATCCAAACTTGCAGACACATGTGGGGAATGTACCCAAACACTTACGGACGGTGGATCCTATCCCCATGACCTATGCCGAGTTGTTTCCTCAGTTGTTGGAAAGAGGGTTGATATCTGTTATTCTTGGGATTCCTGTCACTAGCCCTCCTTCGCACTGGTATGACCCTGAGGCCCGGTGTGAGTACCACGCTAATTCCCCCAGCCATACTATTGGTCGGTATTAAACCTTTAGGCATAAAGTGCAAAATCTGTGGGACACAAGTTGGCTGGCATTTGATGACAAGCAACTAGGAATTCAAGGAAACCCTCTACCAGATCACAAAGGAAACGATGTGGGGATGATAGAAGAAAGAGCCGAGGGGATCTCAGAGGAGGAATTAGATCAGATGACACTAGACTGGGTATACATTGAGCTCGCAGCAGCAAACCAGATAAAACAACGGGTTGTTTTTCTGGATGGCACACTCTGTGCATGTTAAAATGAAGAAATATTAGTGCAGCATTGCACAACCTTTAGAACATTCTTGCAAAGATTGGTAGACAACAAGTGCATAGAGCTTGGCCGTATTCATAAAGGCAATGAGGTGTCAACTGTTGGGGAGAACCAGTCAGAACACCCCCAATATGCCAACCAGCCTTTCATTCCGACCATAAAGAGGGCAACACACATCCCTAAAGCGCCAGTTTGTTTGGTAATCTCCACTCCCAGACCTTTCCCATACAAAAGTGATAAGGCAGTACCATGGAGGTATGATTGTGAAGCTCAGATTAAATGAGGCTCCAACGATGTAGTCAGAGTAATAGGTGTGACTCGTAGAGGAAGAGTCTACACTCTAGAGCACTTAGAAAAACAAGCTTGGAAAAGGTAGGGGAACAAAGCAAAGTTGTAAAAAATCCAGTTCTTTACAAGGAGACCGAGGAATTCTTGAAAATAATAAAGCAAAGAGAATACAACATCGTGGATTAGCTTAAAGAGATGCCCGCTCATATATTTGTATTGTCACTCCTGTTGAGTTCGGAAACCTATCGGGAAGCTTTGCTTAAATTCCTGAACCAAGCCTATATTCCCCAAAATATTGGCCTCGACAAATTTAATCATGTCGTTGGAAGTTTGGCAACAACTAATTACATTACCTTTGATGATGAAGAGATTCCCTTAGAGGGCCAAGGGCACAACAAAGCACTTTATATATCCACAAAGTGCAAAGATCACATGATAGCATGGGTATTCATCGCTCAATGTCATGCCCATGGTTACACTGCAAAAGCTACCCGTGGATGTGCTTTTGACGGAATGCGTAGGGAGTCAGTTGGGTCAGTTGAAATCCCCATGCAAATTGGGCCGGTGGTATTCGACATTACTTTTCAGGTCATGGCCATTATGCCATTTTATAGTTGTTTGTTGGGAAGGCCGTAGATATATAACACCGGAGTAGTTCCATCATCTCTCCATCAAAGGGTAAAGTTTGTAGTCGAAAACAGAATGATCTGTGTGTACGGGGAATCAAATGTGATGGTTACTAAGTCGTCTTCCACTCCCTATGTGGAAGTAGCAAAAGAAATACCTGACGACTTCTTTCGGGCTTTTGAGATTGTCAATGCTACTATTGTGATGGAGGGGTCTTTTCTTACGCAACCCCAAGTCTCTTCCACAGCACGTATGATCGTTTTAGAATTAATTAAAATAGGGTTTTGCTTGGGCCGAGGATTGGGAAGAGATCTCCACGGAATTCCAAAACCATTGCAGCTTGAGGGTGTGAAAGACAGGTATGGCATCAAGTACACTCCCACCTTTGCCGAGCAGAAAAAGAAGGTCGAAGAAAAATGGGTACAAAGGATCGAGAGGCTCATAGGTAAGGTGAGCACCCAATGGGAAGCAGGTGTTCCCCCAATCAGCCAGACCTTCAGAAGGAGCAGTCAGTTAGACCTGGAGGCCGAGATAAAGCAAATGACCATATCAGCCCTAGACTCATAAGATTTTAAAGATGGCTTAAACGAATGGGTTTGCTTGCTACCCTCAAGAGAGGAACTTTAGAACTGGAGCATTTTTGACTATCCTACTTGTTTCATGTAATGATTTTATTTTTATTTTATTTTTACTTTTTCTTTCTTGTTTTGTAATCTGTGGGCAATATAGTCCCAGATAGTTTTTTCCTTATTAATGAAATGGACTATGCGTTCCTTGACATCGTTCACATCTTGAGTTCAATTTGTCAATGGGTTGTTTGCTTTGATTTTATGCAGGAATAGGGAAAGTAATTACACCAGTCCCCATGAGCCAGAAATGAATGTTAATTTTGACAACATAATCCTGGAGGCAGAAATGGAAGAAGATGAAACTAACTTATCCCCTTAAATGGAGAGAATGCTAAAGTTAGATGGAAAAACCAACCATAACCAGTAGCGACCCCACGGTTACAATAAATTTAGGAACTGACGAAGAACTGAACAGGTGAAAATAAGGGCACTATTAGGGGGTGAGGAAAAGAGCCAAATAATCAAACTTCTAAAAGAGTATCAGGATGTTTTTGCTTGGTCTTACCAAGACATGCTAGGTTTGGAGATAGACTTGGTGACTCAAAAGATACCCACCTACCTCGACTCTAAGCCGGTAAAGCAAAAGTTGAGGAGAATGTGGCCGAAAATGCTAATCAAGATAAAGGAGAAAGTGCAAAAACAATTCGAGACTGGATTTTTAGAAGTAGCCCAATATCTCGAATGGCTGGCCAATGTCATCTTGATAATGAAAAAGAATGGGAAAGTTTGAGTTTGTGTTGACTATCAGTGTAATGACCTGAAGAATAATGATATATAAATAATAAAGAGAGAGGAAAATAGAAATAGAAAAGAGGGCGGCAGCAGAAGCGTTTGTCAACGATGTGGCATTTTGGGCTCGTCGACGAGGGTATGCTTCGTCGATGAGAAGATACCAAGGGGACATATATCGCAGTTCTGAATTTCGTTGATGAGGAGTAACATTCGTCAATGAATTGCCTTCTTGACCTCGTTGACGAAATGACGTGGCTCGTTGACAAAGGCCAGTGTATAAATAGGCCTAACCTTCATTTTATGGACAAAAATTCTGCGAGAGTTTCTCTCTCTCTCCTCACTTCATCCCTCCTTCCTTCTCTTTAAGATCTCGGGCCAGATTCTCGCCGGTTCGACAATCTAAAGTGACCACGATGTTCATGGGAAAGTTCTCTGCAAACCTACCAAAGTTGATCGTCAATGAAGCAACTTTGGAATTCATCCCAGAGTTGAGGTAAGACTTTTTATTCATAATTTGATCTTCCTATAGTTATAGGAAATGTTATTCATGGAAAAATATTGAAGTTTAGTTCTGAGAGATATCATTTTTAGGGTGTTGAGTGGGGAACCCTGCGAGTGCAGGACTAGTGAATTTTAGGGTGTTTCCTTTCAGAAATCAGGTAAGGGAATAAATTAAAGCAATTATTTTTTCATGAAAATTATTATTGAATTATTAGAAGAATTATGTTCAGGAAAACATGTATTATATTTGTATATCATTGAGAAAATGTATATTTGAGAAAATACTACTATGATACTGAAATGTATGTATTAGTATGAAATGCCAGAAAATATATTTTCAGTATAGAATATATGGTCTTATTCAGAGTTTTGTAGCATGAATATTATTTTACATGAAAAGTATTATGTTATGACAATTTTACGAATAAAGTATGTTTTCAGAAATGATGGAATATTGTAGTACATTATGGTTTCAAAATACATGATAAACAGATTATTTATTCAGAATAATATGTATGAAATATTTGGCACAATGCCGTGATTGTAGCCTGCGCAAGGCCGTGTATTATGTATGATTTTGGCGCAAGGCCGTATTTATGAATGTTCGGCACAAGGCCGCAGATATGAAAGAAATCGGCGCAAGGTCGTATGTATGTATATATGTATGTATGTATGTTATTACAGAAAATGCTATCAATATATTTATGTTAGACAAGTATATTATCATGTATTATATGTTATCAGAACCTGGATGATAGTTCAGTTCAATTATAGGAACACGATACCGTAGTTATATAGATTGGATTATTATGTTCAGGTGCTACTAACTGCCCCTGCAAGTAGAGAGGGTGGGAGATGGATGTTCGATGTGACTTTCAGTGTAGAGTTATAAACATCCACCTAGTAGTCCGGACTAGGGTTTAGCAGGCCCATCGTACTTATAGACATTCTTGACTCGGCAGTGGTCGGCCAACCATTATCGGGTCCCGCCTTCGGGCTACACAACCCGTCATGGGGGGTAATACATGACATCAGCTAGCTATACATCCTGGGTAAATTATAGTATTACCAGTTATATCAGATTTTTCATGTACAATATGATTTATTAGAAATTACAAAAGTATATGCTTATTTAGTTATGTTATGATGAATGTTTTCTGGTATATGAAATGTACTGTATATGTATTAGTGCACCAAATATTAATGTTGCCACACAGTTGTATTTAGTTTACTTTCCCTTACTGAGAGGTGTCTCACCCCCAACATTAAATCATTTTTAGGAATCCTAGAAAGATCGGCAGATCGAGGCCGCCGTTGAGATAGTGTGATACTACCCCGCTAGGAGGGTAAGTTTTGATATAAGAACAGGAGATTTGTGTTGTGGGTTCCTAGATATATATATATTTTTGTATTTTTGGAGATTGTATATAAACAAAGTATTTTGGAATGTAGTTGACTATGATATTATGTATTTTATGGTTATGAGAATGTGATTTACATTTACTGCTGCTTAGGTTTCCACTGTGAATGTCAGATGTGTCCCCGTTACCCATGGGTTGGTTGACTATATTAATAAATATATTTTACAATATGATAAGATAAGCAGGTCATTACAGTTTGGTATCAGAGCCAAGGATGATAGGTTTTGTAGACTCTAGAATGCAGCAGTAATAATACCAGAGTATAGGATAAAGGAATTTGAGGTATAGTTTTGTAGTCTAGATGTCAGACTTTCGTAATGGTTTGCATGATTTTCGTGGGGTGACGATTTTAGGAAAGCCATGGAAAACTATTATCGGGTTAGGTATCTAGGTTGCAGGATTGAACCTTGAATCCGGATCAGGGGTGAAGAATTAGTTTAAGATGTAATATATTAGATGACATGTTACGATGTTAGGGTCCTAAGTTAAGTTTATTGTTTTTCAAGATGGACCTTGGAGGCAGTAGTGCCCATGCTAATGGAAATGAGGGAGCTGGACCCTCAGGCACTGCGGGTGGTGATTCAGATGCCGTATTGCACAGTGTGGTACAACAAGTCATGGCTGAAATTGCCAAGAATTTCAAGGAGGTGGGTGGTTCGTCTGAAGGCCACAGTAGCTCGATCGAGAAATTCATTAAGATGAATCCTCCGGCTTTCTCAGGAGGAGTTGATCCTGCTATCGCTGAAAATTGGGTGCAGGAGATAGAGAAAGTATTTGCAGTGCTATAGTGTTTTGAGGAGTAGAGGGTGCTTTTTGCTACATATAGATTGACTAGAGAGACCGAGAGATGGTGGACGGTGGTGAAACTCTTAGAACAGCAGAGGACAGTACCTATGGAGATGACATGGGAGCGATTTAAGGAAATATTCTTCGATAGGTATTTTCCAGCCTCGTCCAGGGAAGTTAAGATAGAGGAGTTCCTGAATCTAAAGCAGAGATAGAAGATAGTGCAGCAGCACGCGGCGAGGTTTATTGAACTATCTCGCTTCGCCCTATACATTATTACAGATGAGGCGAAAAAGGTACGACAGTTTGAAAGAGGTATGAGGAGAGAAATATATAAGCAGGTGTCGATACTGAAGTTACAGGATTTTGCTAAGTTGGTGGATAGGGCCACTATAGAAGAAATTGGAGAGTGGTTGGAGGTTGAGAAGCAGAGACAAAGGAAGAAATCCACACCGTCTAGTTCCCAGTAGGGGTCTAGCCGTGGTTTGTGGAAGAGAGGTGGTTACTACGGAGACTAGAGGCAAGAAACCGGGAATCGCGGTTTTTAGGGTATGCAGCCACTTCCATCTTGCCCGACTTATAGGAAGAGACACCCGAGGGAGTGTCGTGCCGGGCGAGGTATTTGCTACCGGTGTGGGGAGCTAGGACATGTGATGAGAGATTGTCAGGCTCAGATTGGTACTGCTCCTACTCCTAGACCTACTTGAGGAGGCTATCAGGCACTACATGGAGGCCAATAGAGGAACATGACTCCAGTCAGGGTTTTTGCTCTGACACTGGGTGATGCTGAGGCAGCCGGCAACGTGGTGACAGGTATGGTTAGTACTTTTTTATTTAAATTCATTGCATTATTTGATTCAAGTGCCACATACTCGTTCGTGTCTTTAATGTGTGTTAAATTATATGAGGCAGACACACAATTATTAGATGTTGAACTATTAGTGACTACACCGACTGGGTCAGCAGTAAGGTTTAGTAAGGTACTCCGTGGTTGTCCAATTGATGTTCAGGGGAGGATTTTATCTACTGATTTAATAGTGCTAGACATGTATGGGTTTGATGTTGAACTATTAGTGACTACAATGTGTGTTAAATTATATGAGGCAGACACACAATTATTAGATGTTGAACTATTAGTGACTACACCGACTGGGTCACCAGTAAGGTTTAGTAAGGTACTCCGTGGTTGTCCAATTGATGTTCAGGGGAGGATTTTATCTACTGATTTAATAGTGCTAGACATGTATAGGTTTGATGTCATATTTGACATGGATTGGCTAGCAGCTAATTTTTCTAGTATTGATTCTCGTTCGAGAGAAGTGATATTCAGACCGCTAGGAAGACTAGAATTCAGATTTATAGGGTCACGAGTGCAATCTCTACCTCAGATGATTTCAGCTATTCGGGCAAAGAGATTGCTTCAAAGTGGTGATTAGGGATTCGTGGCCTTTGTGAAGAAAATGTCAGGAAATGAATTAGAGCTTACTAGTACACCAGTAGTGAAAGAATTTACAAATGTATTTCCAGATTAATTACTGAGTTTACCACCTGATCGTGAGGTATATTTTCCCATTGATCTACTTCCAGATACAGTGCCGATTTCTAAAGCATCGTATCGAATAGCACCGGGAGAGTTGGCATAATTGAAAGATCAGTTGCATGATTTACTTGATAAGGGTTTTATACGACCTAGTGTATCTCCATGGGGAGCTCTAGTATTATTTATGAAGAAGAAGGACGGGTCTATGAGGATGTGCATAGATTATAGGGAGATTAATAAAGTGACTATCAAGAACAAGTATCCTCTACCCTATATAGATGATCTATTTGACCAGCTCCAGGGTACATGGGTGTATTCTAAAATTGACCTCAGATCAGGCTATCATCAGGTAAAAGTAAGGGCAGAAGATGTATTGAAGACGACCTTCAGGACCAGTGTTGACCTTATAGGTCACGCTCGATTTTGATTATGACAAATACTCATTATATCTAATGGGTGTTTGAGATTATGTGTAGGAACCAAGATTGTCAAGATCAAAATGCACATAGAGAAAGTGAAGATTGAAGATCATTCATGTAATTGGTCCGTAATAGTAATTAGGGCTTTTACTTGTAATAATCACACACCCCACATGAATGGTCTAATAAGTAAGCTCAAATTGAATCATAACTAAAACTGGACCTAGAAATGACCCTAGGACACTCACCATTGCACTTGTATATGTTAGGCACTTGAATAGGGTGATTGTGTAATGAAATAGGACCGAAATGCACAAAATGTGCACCTTCGATCGACCGACCTATTAGAATTGGTGTATTCCCAAGAGGGGGGGTGAATTGGAATTTTAAAATTTATCACCTAGGTTAAGCCGGATAAACAGCAGTATATACACAGCCTAGGGTCTGCCTATTCAATTTCCAAATGCGTAGATAAGTATAATGTGAAATTTAAGTTATACGCGTCATTCACCCATAACATACATGTGCGGCAAATATAAAGTGCGGAAATATAAATGAACACACGATATGTTATTGGGGTTCGGCCAACCATGCCTACGTCCCCGTCTCAAGCTCGCAAGCTAGAGGATTCCACTAAGAGCTCACTTAAGGGTGGAGCGTCACCGTTTACAACCAGGTCAAATTAACACAGGGCTGACCTCAACCTTAACCAGGTCAATTAGCGGGGCTGACCTCAACCTACACGCCTTAACAGGACGATGCACCTAGCTTTCCTA
Source organism: Malania oleifera (assembly GCF_029873635.1). NCBI lineage: Eukaryota > Viridiplantae > Streptophyta > Magnoliopsida > Santalales > Ximeniaceae > Malania > Malania oleifera. Next base: position 79,537,296 of record NC_080423.1, on the reverse strand, counting down.
ACCGGGTCTAAGCTAATCCGGGACTATTCCAGGGCTAGTCTCCCTCTTCAGACTCGTGCTTGGAAATACAACCAATGTGTATTATACTGAAATGGTACAGTGATTATGCTTTCAAGTAAAGCAAATATGTACCCAAATTCGCGCAATAATATACACCACAAATATGAAATAATATGTAAGCTCAGTGTGGTCTAAGATGTCAACTCTCAAAGAGATTTACTATCAGTGTAATGCGTACGTGAGAGTGCAAACCTAAATGATCTTTGTATCACAGGATATTCAATCTAAGTGCTCAAACAAAGATATCATCCAGACTTCATATATTTCAATCAACAAGTTTTCTCAATACACATATGTATATGAAGCTCTAGCAACGTATAAGTTTGGTTTGCAAAAGGATATTCAATCTTTGTATTCAGAAAGAGATATATGAGTTAACGAGTATTGCAACAAAGATTTTATCACACTAGCAAATATCTCATCAAATAATTTCAAGATTAATAACACAGTAGATATTTGAAAATGTTTTGCAACCAAAATACAATTACAATCTTCTTAAGATGTTGCAATGGAGGTGCAAATCTTAGAAGATCTATCAAAGTTTTCTTAGGATAGACTTATTAATAAAGTCCCCTTAGAATACTCAAGGTTTAGCTCTCAAGGATAATAAAACAATCAAATATGAATGGGAGAGCAAACCTACTTAGACTAGCACTTAATCAACTTACAAAGAGTTCAATTTGTATGAGAAGGTAAGTATGAGTGTAGGAGGCTTAAGAATGAGTATTATTGGGTTTTGGATTTTCAAAGAATTTTCCCTAATCAAAGTGGCTAATTGTTATTTAATCTTTGTAAATGTACCCATATATATAGCCATGGAAGGAAATATGACCGTTGGGGACCTATAGGGTATTTTTAGAAAAGTTTAATGACGTTTAAGGTATTTTAACCCTGTTTAGAAAAATATTATCCACGGTAAAAATGGGAACAACCCGAGACGTCCGGTCGACCAAAAGTGGTTCGGTCGACCAGGACTCAAGTGGCTCGGTCGACCAGGGGAATTTTGAACTGAGTGGTCGGTTGACCGGGCAAGGGCGATTTTTAAAAACTCCGAGGTTCGGTCGACCGGGACCTTTTTGAACTGTATGGCTCGGTCGACCAGACCATTGGGAATCCTCCCAAGACCCCTCGGTCGACCAGGCAGTTGGAGTACAAATATGGTCGGTCGACCGGGAGGTCAAAATGTTGACTCCCAGGTGGTTCGGTCGACCGAGGTCAAATGACCTATAAGGGCTCGATAGACCGGCCCTGGGTCAAATAGTTGACCCGAACCGGTTTCGGTCGACTTGGCCAAATTGAACAGAGTTGGCCAGTCGACCGAAAGTGCACCAAATGTGCATTTCGGTCCCTTCTTGCAACATTTAAACCCTATTCAAGTGCCTATTACATACAAGTGCAAAAGTGAGTGTCCTAAGGTCACTTGGGTCCAATTTGGAAACACCGGAAAACTCTGGTATCGGTCGACCGAAGGTCGACCGATGGTTCACCCTAGGGTCTTTCTATGGTTCGGTTTGAGTTTGCAAATTAAATCATGTTTGTGATGTGTGTGCTTATTACAAACCGAAGAACCCTAATTACTATTACAGACAATTTTACTGAACATTATTACAATTAAGAGTTATGAAATTGTCTTCAAGCCTTTCTTGCTTTTGTGCACATCTTGATCTTATCATTCTTGATTCCTGCACAAAAACTCAAATGCTCATTAGATTCAATGAGTATTTGTCATAATCAAAATCGGGCGTGACCAATAAGGTCAACACGACCTATGCAATTCATTCTACCCCCGGTCGATCGAACTCGGTCTAGGTCAACCGATTAACCACAATCCAATCGACCGAGCTTTTGAAGCTTATTTAACCCTGGTCGACCGAACCTCTCTGAAGTCAATAGTTTGACTTCCTGGTCGACCGAGAGAATTTTGTATTGCACCAACCTGGTCAACCAATTTCCCATGTATGGGAATCCAACAGTCTAGTTGACCAACCAGTGTAGTTCATTCTTGCCCTGGTCGAATGAACCTTGCAAAATAGGAAAAATCGCCTCGGACATACTTGTCCGGTCGACCAAACCTAAAGTTCATTTTTGGCCTGGTCGATCGAGCCTCAAGAATTTTGGTCGACCGAACCCGTCCTGGTCGACTAGTGCTCTCGGGTTGCCCTATATTTTTACCGCGGTTAACTATTTTTTAACGAGGTTAAAATAACTAACTGTCATTAAAACTTTTCTAATAATCCCAACCTTGTCCCTAACGGTTATAATTTTAGAGGAGTCTATATATACCCCTTCATTTGGGATAATTAGCAAGAAGATTAGCCAACCTGATTAAGAAATTCTCTCTCAAACTTTAAACTTCTACTACTCATTTTTACACTCCACTTTCACTCATACTTACCTTCTATTATCGTCTAAACTCTCTGTAAGTTGATTGAGTGATTGTTTTGGAAAGATTTGCTCTCATTGTCTTGATTGATTGATTCCATTTTCTTGAGAGCAAAACCTTGAGTATTCTTAGGAGACTTTATTAATAAGTCTTGCCTAAGAAGACCTCATTCGATCTTCTGAGATTGTATATTCATTGCAACATCTTGAGAAGTTTGTGTTTTATTTTGGTTGCAAAATTTTTTCAAAATCATTTACAAATATCTATTGTGTCTTATCTTGAAAAATATTTGAAGTGATATTTTTTTGTGAAACCAAATCTTTGTGGCAATGTTCATTAAGCTTTAACTTTTTCTGAATACAAAGATTAAATTTCCTTTTGCAAACCAAATCTATACGTTGCTTAAGATTTATATGATTGAGATATTTAGCTGACTAAAATATTTCAAAGTTGATTGATATTTTTGTGTGAGCTGTTAGATTGAATACATACTGTGATACAAAGATCATATAGGTTTGCACTTTCACGCACCAATTACATCGATAGAAAATATATTTGAGAGTTAATTTACATTAAACCACATTGAGCTTACTTATTATATCTTATTGGTGGTGTATGTGATTGCACATACTTGGGTATATATCTGCTTTACATGAAAGCATAATCACTGTACCATTTCATTGTGAGCAAATCTGTTGTATTTCCAGGCACGGGGCTGAAGAGGGAGACTAGCCCTGTGAAATAGTCCTGAATTGGTTTAGACCCAGTTAGGAAAGATAGGTGCACCATCCTGTTAAGGTGTAGGTTAAGGTCAACCCCGCTAATTGACTTGGTTGTAAAGGTTGAGATCAACCCTGTGCTAATTGACTTGGTTGTATTAGGTGTCACTCTACCCGTTAAGTGAGTCTTTAATGTAATCCTCGGGCTTACGAGCTAGAGACAAGGACGTAGGCATAGTTGGATGAACCCCGATAACATATCGTGTGCCTTGTTTATATTTCTACACTTTACATTTACTGCACATGTATGTTATGGTGTGAATGATGCGCTTGATTTAAATTTTTGTACTTTATATTATTAGCACATTTGGAATTGCATAAAAAGACCCTAAGTTGTATTATACAAGTATTTCATTTAACCTAGGAGATAAATTTTAAAATTCCAATTCACGCCCCCTCTTGGGAATACACCAATTCTAACAACCAAGTATGGACATTACGAGTTCCTTGTTATGCCATTTGGTCTGACGAATGCTCCTACGATATTTATGGATTTGATGAATAGGATCTTCCATCCATTTTTAGACCAGTTTGTTGTTGTTTTTATTGATGATGTACTGGTTTATTCGAGGAGCTAAAGGAGCATGAGATGCATTTAAGGTAAGTTTTGCAGATGCTTAGGGAAAAGAAGTTATACGCTAAATTCAGTAAATGTGAATTCTGGCTTGAGAAGGTTGTGTTTTTTAGGCATATTATTTCAGGGGATAGAATTTCTGTGGATCCCAATAAAATTGATACGGTCGTAAATTGGACTAGACCGAGGAACGTCTAGGAGATTTGGAGTTTCTTGGGGTTAGCTGGATATTACCGTAATTTTGTTGAGGGGTTCTCAGCATTATTGGGGTCGCTGACACGATTAACTAGGAAGAATGTCAGATTTGATTGGGACGATAGTTGTGAGCAGAGTTTTCAGGAATTGAAACAGAGACTTGTCATGGTACTAGTGCTGATCATCCCGTTAGGGGGTGAGGGTTATACTATCTACAGTGATGCGTCCTTGAAGGGACTTGGTTGTGTACTGATGCAGCATGGTAGAGTGGTAGCGTATGCTTCCAGGTAGTTGAAAGAGTATGAGAAGAACTACCCTACCCATGATCTTGAATTGGCTGCAGTGGTACATGCATTGAAGATTTTGAGGCATTACTTGTACGGCGAGCTGTGTGAGATTTTCTCCGACCACAAGAGTTTAAAATACTTCTTCACTCGAAAGAATTGAATATGAGATAGAGAATGTGGTTAGAGTTAATTAAGGATTTTGATTGTACTATTAGTTACCACCCATGGAAAGCAAATGTGGTAACTGATGCGTTGAGTAGGAAGTCTAGGAAATCAGCATTGACGGCTATGGAGATCCAGTATCTAATCATGATGGATTTGGAGAGACACGACATTGAATTGGTCGAGAGTGATCCTCAGGTATGTATCGCTAGTTTAGTAGTGCAACCTATGCTGTAGGAAAGGATTAAAGCCGCTCAGAAGGAAGATCTAAAATTAGCAAAGGTGATGGACAGAGTGCAGACTGGTCAGGGAGGGGAATTTTATATTACAGATGACGGAGCTTTGTGGTTCCATTCTAGATTGTGTGTTCCTGCTGATGCTGATATCAGGAAGATCATCCTAGAAGAGGCTCACAGATCTTTATACACAGTTCATCCTGGTAATACGAAAATGTATAGAGATCTGCGAGAGTTTTATTGGTGGAGCGGGATGAAAAAAGAGATCACCGAGTATGTAGCCTAGTGTTTGACGTGCCAATAGGTAAAAGCTGAGCATTAGAGGCCAACAGGTAAGAGGCCAGCAAGTCAATTGCAGCTGCTATTTATCCTAGAGTGGAAGTGAGATCATATATCTATGGATTTTGTCTTAGGGTTGCCGTCGACATCGCATGGCCAGAATGCGATTTGGGTGATTGAAGATCGATTGACTAAGACTGCCCGTTTCCTTCCTATCAACATTAGCTACTCCCTCAACCTTTTGGCGAAGATTTACATTCAGGAGATAGTTCGTTCTCACGGGGTGCCAATATCTATTGTGTCAGATCGAGACCCAAGTTTCACGCCACGTTTCTGAAAAAGCTTGTAGGTGGCTTTGAGGTCTCAGTTATCTTTTAGCACAACATTCCATCCTCAGTCAGACGGGCGGACTGAGAGGACTATACAGCTCCTAAAAGATATGCTTCGAGTGTGCGTATTAGATTTTGGGGGTAGTTGGATTCAGTTCATGCTGCTAGTGGAGTTTGCGTATAAAAACAGTTATTAGTCCAGCATTGGCATGACACCATTTAAGGCTCTATACAGTAAGAGATGTCATTCTCCTCGATATTGGGACAAGATGGGTGAGCGGCGAGTCATGGGACTAGAGTTAGTGCAGCAAGCATATGATACGGTTCAGCTCATCAGGGATAGAATCCGTGTAGCTTAGAGTCAACAGAAGAGTTATGCCGATAATCGCCGTAGGAATTTGGAATTTGATGTTGGTGATCATGTATTTTTGAATATAGCTTCGTTAAAAGGGGTTATAAGGTTTGGAAGGAAGGGTAAACTTAACCCTAGGTTCATCGGTCCATTTGAGATTTTAGAGAAAGTGAGATCGGTTGCCTACAAGTTAGCTTTACCACCTATGTTATCCAGGATGCATGACGTATTCCACGTTTCTATGTTGAGGAAATACGTTCTAGACCCTTCTCATATTATCAGTTATGGTGAATTAGAGTTCAGTGATTTACTAGTATATGAGGAGGTACCAGTATAGATACTGGATAGAAGGAAACATGAATTGCGTAACAAGAAGATTCCTCTGGTAAAAGTTCTATGGAGAAATCACGTGATAGAAGAGACTTCTTGGGAGCTCGAGGAAAAGATAAGACAAAAATACCCGTAGTTGTTCCTCGGGGTTCACTCATGATCAAAGAAAATGTATGTGATTGTATAATGTTTCTTTTGCAGGTACATGTAATAATTTAGTTAGTAAGTAATATTTTAGTTTTAGGGGATTTTTTTTTATTTTACTAATGTAATCTCCCAGGACTTGAAATGTAACTGCGGTATTCCTCTGCCATAAGTGTAGGTAAGTAATAAAATAAGTAGACCATTTTGCCTTTAAGGGATGATGAGTTATATGAATAGTAAATTTCGAGGACAAAATTTTATAAAGAGGGGAGAATGTAATAACCTAAAGAATAATGATATATAAATAATAAAGAGAGAGGAAAATGGAAATAGAAAAACGGCGGCTGTAACGACCTGCTTAATTCCACAATTTTTTCTCCTTTTCCTTAAAAATAATACAAAATCTGTATAATAAATCCAGTAGATCATAATCAACTTGAACTTGTGGGTATCAGGGATATAACAGAAACACAAATGAAAGCCTAAGCAGCAAGAAACACAAAAATCATAATAACTCATAACACCATTGATTACGCGACAAAACTGCGTAATTGAGCACTTTAATCCGGTCTTTACGACTTACATTTTTAATTAAAAGTCCAAATTTGTCCAATATTTTAATAAAGTTCCATATTGATCATTTTTGGGTATTATTGCATAATTTATGAATTTTTGGTAATTTTTTTTATCGCAAAAAAATCCCTAAACACCAAAATCGGCACCTGTTCGTATTTCATGCATAACTTTTCCACTCAAACTTTGATCGAGATGATTCAGATTTATAAAGAAATAGGAAAGGATTATCTACAACTTATGTGTTTTGAGTTTTATGAGAAACGAGCTGTAGAAGGGTCAAATTTGGCAGTAAACAGAGAATAAAAGAAAATGAAAAAAAAAAAGAAGAAGATAATAATCAAGTTGTGATGTGACCCGGCCAAGCATGGCCGGGTCGGGTTATCTTAACCGGGTCTAGCTAGGGCTACCTTCCCCCTCTCTCTTTAAATATATTTTTTCTCTTCTCCTTCTTCCTTGTTGGGCAGCGCCCGGCCACATTCTCTGCTCCCTTTCTCTTTCACTCCTCTGTTCTCCTTCTTTACTCTGTTTTTTTTTTTCCCTGCCTTGCTTCCCCTCCGTGTCCCTTAGTTTTCTTCCCTTATTCTTGCTCTTTCTTGTTTCCCTCTATATCTCTCACTCTTTTGCTCCTTCTCCCCAATCCTTTCCCTCCTCTGCAATCCTCCAGCATTCTAGCCAGCCCTCTGCTCAGTAGAGCACGACTAGCCCCACACCAGCAGGCCAACCTGCCACCAACCATTGTAGCAAGCTCCACACCTTCTTCCTGCTACAAACTCCGGAGAAACTTGCAGGAGATCCTCACGGCCAACCCCACAACATAGACCTGAAGCCTTGCTATGTGCCTTTGCTGCCATCCAAGACCCAGCTTGAGGCACTCCACTGCAGAACCACAGCAACCTGCTGCCACTACCAGATCACAACAGCGCAAGTCCCCTCTCTAGTCTTTCCTTTCTCTGTTCTTCCCGATTTTCTATTTTGTTTTATTTTGAATGTGTTTTGTTTTTAAGTCAGTTAGTTAGTTAGATAGAGTATTTGAAAATTTGTTGAATAATTATTAAGTACTTTTTACTTTATTTTATTGAGGTTTAGTCTTGTTTATTTGAGATCTCTTAATTAATATTAGATTGGTAGAGTTTAATTTAGTTTATTTAAATTATTCATTTGTCGTTCCTTTAATTTAAATTTTGTTTTTCTTCTAGCCAAATGATAATAATAATAAAAAAAAAGTATTTTTTTTGAAGTTGTTTTTCCAAAATTTAGTCTTTTTTATCGAAACTTGGGTTAGTTAGTGTTGGGTTGATTAAAGTTGGAGTTTTTATTGTGTTTCGTTGTCATTTAAGTATCAAACTTTTGTTTATGTATGTGTTCAGATTGCGATTCTTGATTCAATATCTTAAATTTGTTGAAGGTTCGATTCTTAGTGCGTGTTTGAATCTGATTGAGTTTCCATTACGTATTTTTTAACTCCATGTTCTAGGTTGTCATCTTTAATTAATACATGTTTTAGTGTTTCCTTAAGTAGTCTAGAGTTTTTATTAGTATTCTTTAAATCAATGCATGCTAGTTTTAGGATTTCAATTTACGTGTTATTTAATTCGTTAAAAGTGAAATTGAACAATCTTGAAAATCCCGAATCTGAATTGAGTTCGGTATCCTTTTAATTTCGATGGGACGAACATAATATTTGAGATTAAAACGCATTCCCTGAGGAGACGATCTAGCCCTTGGGCGGAATATTATACGACGTAACTCGTATACTTGGGATAGCTTCCGAGCTGCTCATTTTTCGAGTGAGTCAAGTTTTTGGCGCCATTGCCGGGAAATGTCGGTCTTAGTCTCAAATTAGCGTTTTTTCCCATCATTTTAATTAGTTTTATGAAAAAAGAAAAAAAAAGAAAACAAAAATCATAAAAATATTTTTGAGTTGAAAAAAATAAATAAATACAAATGGTTGCACCTGCACCGCGTACGATAATGGACTTTTTGCAGCTTGAATATGCCACTGGATCCTCTTCCACTTTTTTGTCTAATGAAGAGCTTACTTTCATGATGTAGCGCAGAAGGACGTCATTGCTACCCGAGTTCTATGGGACGGAATTTGAGTGCCCCTATCAGCACTTAGCAAAGTTTGAATTAACTGGCAATATGTTTTTCCCGCATGCTAGAATTGATGAATCTATTCGACTGAATTTATTTCTTGCTACTTTGCAGGATAGGGCACAGATGTGGTTTCATTCCTTGAAACCTCACTCTATCACTAATTGGTCTGATATGGAGCGTGAATTTCTGCATGCGTTTTGTCCCTCACAGAAAACTCAATTTTTGCAGGAAGAGATTCTTAATTTTGTGCAACAGGATGATGAGACATTTCGGACTTGTTGGTAGCGATTCAAGGATCTTCTAATTACTTGTCCATATCACGGGTTTGATTCATGGAGGTTAGCTGATTGTTTTTATACCGCTCTTACCTCTGATTGCAAGTATTTTGTCCGGACCATGTCTAGTGGAGAGCTCGTCAGCGAGGATCCAGATCAATTATTATCATTCTTTGATTACTTAACTGACAATGTCTCACAGTGGAACACATGATACACTCAGGCACCCATGACTGCACACCCTATTAGCACAATCAGTGGTGGCGATGCATATAAGCCACCAAACTACCCAGATATTCCTCCGCCTCAATACTAGCCACAACAGATCCCTCAAAGCTGTACGCCATCAGGAATTTTCGAGGATAGCATAACACAGATGACGAACATGTTCCAACAGTTCATGCAAACTCAAGTCAATCATAACAATGAATTACGGGACACCATTAATGCAATGAGCATGCAGTTGGACATATTAGAACAAGAGGAATCACTCGCGGAACCTCAGCCTAGTTCTCAAGAGTACCAGCAGCAACAACAAACGAACGATGTTCTCTTTGAAACAGTAGAGACTGCCATTATTTCGAGAAGCAAGAAAGAATTTCCCCAACCTGAGATGCTCATCGTTGGACAACCAGTTGTCCCAACACTGGAAGTTACGACTGAAATAGATGAATTCAAAGAAAAATCAGAGGAAACAGACCTAGAAGCGGAGCAATTAGTTGATGAGGAGACTGCTACTCATACGGAGTCCTAACCTGTGGTACCTCACTCTCAGAGCTCAGGAACAGTGGAACCATCACTCCCGACTAAATCAGATGTAAAGGAGCCCAATGTGGAAGCAGACACTTGCAGTGGTGAGATGATATGTACACCCAATAAAGAGGGTGACCAGACTGGTGAGAGTCTCATGTTCAAAGAACCAGGTAAAACTTGTAAAGTTAATGCTTCTGAAGAACTACAGGTACTTGTTCCAATAACTTTCTCTCAAACGTAAGTTCGTAAAGAAGCATATTTCCTAGACACGATGTTGAATAAAGACCCTTTCTTGTCAACACACGAGGGTCGACCTGCACATATATTGTTTGGTATTTTAATGCGTATTGATTTATTCAAGGCTAATTTTCGTGCAGGTATGAAGACTGATCGATTGTGGTAGCTCAAATTTGGAGACCTGCCGATGCAATTTATATACCTGCGGCCACCAGACGAAATTCCTCTTGAGCCTTCACCAGACAATTGTGATGTTTTTCTTTTCTTTCTTTTCCTTTTATTTTATCTTATTTTGTTTGTAGTTAGCTTTCAGGTCTATTTTCTTGTAGTTCAGTCTTTCTTTTCCATTACTTCGCCATTCAAGTACGCTATACTTTTCCCATGCACAATATTTTCTATTTCCCCTATGCTTTCACATTGAGGACAATGTTCTACTTTAGTTGGGGGGTGAGCATTCGCATATGCCACTGTGCACATACACGTATCGGGTTTTATTTATTAAAAAAAAAGCCAAAAAAAAAAATCAAATCAAAAAGAAAGAGAGAAAGAAAGGAAGAGCACTGAAGAAGAACACTACATTATGTCATGTGTAACACTAACTCATACCCTTCACATACTTGCATATAACTTAAGAATGACACACTTGAGTCAATCATGTGTAGTTTCTCTTTATATGATTTTATGACTCCATGAAGAATTGATTGGTCGTACATTACGTGTTAATTTGACTATATAATTTCCTGTATTTACATGGCACCTCACGAGGCTGAATAAAAACATTCACGTGATTCATTGCACTTAGGGTTTCCTATGAGCACTGAGAGAACACCCGTGATGACTATGACACCTTGTGAGGTATTGTTGAGCCAATTATCGTTTTTTTGAGTTTTTGACATCAGCTCAAAGTTCATGAAACTCAACTTTCCTTTTTTTTTTTTTTTTTTTCTGGATATCCTTTGTACAGTAGTCTATGTTTTGATTTGCAAGCCTAGAGGTGACTCTTAGTGGGGAGATAGAAACCTAGGTCTTGTAGCCTACTCAAGATGTGAAGGCTGAGCTACCCTTAGAGATAGACTTAGTTCATGGACCATTATTCGAGCTCAATTCTCATTGATTGTTTGAAGATTACAAAAGAAGTGTTAAGATTGTCCTAACTGATCAAGAAAAGACAGAAAATGAAGAGTGAGCAGAAGAAAGAACAAGAAATAAACATGCGCATGAGATGAAACGCTAATGCTTGCTCCACATAAATATCACAAAAGATTAAGGACACGACACATGTTTTTCACGTATGAAGATGCTTCAACCGGTTAATGCCTCAGATGGATTCACGACAAGTTTGTGAATAAGTTGATTTAGAGTGGTCTCGGTTGGATATGACGAGTAGGTGAGAAGATGCTAGGGTGAAGGACCCGACACCTCATAGATAGGCTAGATCTTTCCCAAACTAGTCCACTCCACACACTTAGCGTTTGTTCCTTTTAATATGCGGGATGTTTGATCGCGACACTTCTTCTCACATATGATGAGTGAACCCATTTTCTTTGAGTGTTATTGAGGGTATACCAGTTAGGCCGAGTCAAAGTGACCGTTTTGTAGGTGTCCACTGGTATCCTAGGTGTACTAAGTCACACACATCACACACACCTCGAGAGTTTACTTGTTTATACTCGAACTTATATGATTGCTTAACTCTGAATTGTGCCGCCGATTAACTTCGTGTGAGTATACTGTTCTTGAATGACATTTGAACGATGAAACTTGCATGAGTGACATGCTCCGAAGTTGTGTGTATTGAATATGAACGAGCTTGTGTGAAATTCAGTGGTATTCTTGTATGTGAAATGGTATGGTTGTGTTGCATGTGCATCGATTTCATGTTCACCGGAGTTTGTAGTTATAGGCACTACCCTGAAATTCATTCACGTCATTTGCTAGTGACAAGCAAAACGTTAGTTGGGGGGTGTGATTACGCGTCAAAATTGCGTAATTGGGCATTTTAATCCGGTCTTTACTACTTATATTTTCAATTAAATGTCCAAATTTGTCCAACATTTTAATAAAGTGTCGTATTTATCATTTTTGAGTTTTATTGCATAATTTATGAATTTTTGGTAATTTTTTTTATTGCAGAAAAATCCCCGGGAACCAAAACTGGCACCTGTTCGTATTTTGTGCATAACTTTTCCGTATAAGATCCGATTGAGACGATTCAAATTTTTGAAGAAATTTGAAAGGATTATATACAACTTCCGTGTTTTGAGTTTTGCAAGAAACGAGCTCTAGAAGGGTCAAATTTGGTGGTGAATAGAGAACAAAAGAAAATGAAAAAAAAAAAGAAAAAAAAAAAGATAATAATCAAGTTGTGATGTGACCCGGCCATGGGTTATCTTAACGGGGTCTCGCTAGGGCTACCTTCCCCCTCTCCCTTTGAATATATTTTTTCTATTCTCCTTCTTCCCTGTTGGGCAGTGCCCGGCCACACTCTCTGCTCCCTTTCTCTTTCGCTCCTCTGTTCTCCTTCCTTACTCTGTTTTTTTTCCCTGCCTTGCTTCCCCTCCGTGTCCCTTAGTTTTCTTCCCTTATTCTTGCTCTTTCTTGTTTCCCTTTGTCTCTCTCACTTTTTTGCTCCTTCTCCCTCAATCCTTTCCCTCCTCTGCAATCCTCCAGCATTCCAGCCAGCCCTCTGCTCAGCAGAGCACGACCAGCCCCACACCAGCAGGCCAACCTGCCACCAGCCATTGCAGCGAGCTCCACACCTTCTTCCTGCTGCAAACTCTGGAAAAACCAGCAGCAGATCCTCACGGCTAAACCCACAGCATAGACCTGAAGCCTTGCTGTGTGCCCTTGCTGCCATCCAAGACCCAACCCGAGGCACTCCATTACAGAACCACAGCAGCCTGCTGCCACTACCAGATCACAACAGCCTGAGTCCCCTCTCTAGTCTTTCCTTTCTCTGTTCTTCCTGATTTTCTATTTTGCTTTATTTTGAATGTGTTTTGTTTTTAAGTCAGTTAGTTAGTTAGATAGAGTATTTGAAAATTTGTTGAATAATTATTAAGTACTTTTTACTTTATTTTATTGAAGTTTAGTCTTGTTTATTTGAGATCTCTTAATTAATATTAGATTGGTAGAGTTTAATTTAGTTTATTTAAATTATTCATTTATTGTTCCTTTAAATTAAATTCTATTTTACTTCTAGCCAAATAATAATAATAATAATAAAAAGTATTTTTGTTTGAAGTTGTTTTTCCAAAATTTAGTCTTTTTTATCGAAACTTGGGTTAGTTAGTGTCGGGTTGACTAAAGTTGGAGTTTTTATTGTGTTTCGTTGTCATTTAAGCATCAAAATTTTGTTTATGTTTGTGTTTAGATTGCGATTCTTGATTCAATATCTTAAATTTGTTGAAGGTTCGATTTTTAGTGCGTGTTTGAATCTGATTGAGTTTCCATTACGTATTTTTTTAATTCCATGTTCTAGGTTGCCATCTTTAATTAATGCATGTTTCAGTGTTTTCTTAAGTAGTCTAGAGTTTCCATTAGTATTCTTTAAATCAATGCATGCTAGTTTTAGGATTTCAATTTACGTGTTATTTAATTCGTTAAAAGTGAAATTGAACAATCTTGAAAATCCCGAATCTGAACTGAGTTCAGTACCCTTTTAATTTTGATTGGACGAACGTAACATTTGAGATTAAAATGCATTCCCTGAGAAGACGATCTAGCCCTTGGGCTGAATATTACACGACGTAACTCCTATACTTGGGATAACTTCCGAACTGCTCATTTTTCGAATGAGTCAACCATACACAATACCATCCATCATAATACCAGAGTTTCTACATCAATTATATTTATATACACATCCCAAAAAGAAAGTCCTAGGGACATTTCCCACCAAATCCAACTGTCCCCACCAAAACTTACCCTTCAGAGAGGGCAGATCAATAATACTATCTCAGCGGAGCTTTATCCGCTCTCCTATTAGGGGCTCCTGAAACGTTTATGAAATTAGGGGTGAGACACCTCTCAATAAGGGAAATAAACTAGTACTAGTGTGTGGCAACATGAACATTTCCGTGATATATATATAATCATTTACATAAACATAACCAATAAAACTGTATATTTCATTTATGGGAAAAACATGTATAATCAAAGCACAGTAGAACATACAGGATTCTCATAGCATAATTCATCTCATATAAATATAATAGGGAAACCACCCTAGTAGGTTAGCTGGCTTTTGTCATATATTACCCCCACATGACTGGGTTGTGTGGCCCGAAGGTGGGACCTAACAATGGTTGACCGACCATTGCCAAGTCAAAAGTACAGTCTGTAAGTCCGATGGGTCTGCTAGACCTAGTCCGTACACCAAGGGCGCTCACACTTCTTAAAACCACATCGACTACCCAACCTCATGCTACTCCGTATAGCAGCGTTAACATAAATATCTTGATGAATCATGAACACATAGCAGCGGTACCGTGTAAGTGGTAGCCTAAACCAAGCCAACCAGGCTTTGATAACATATAACATATAACCAAACTGTGATACATGGATATTTCATACTACTAATTGCCAAATCAATATCATCACATCATTTTGCATATTTATATACATCATGAAAATCATCGGCCCGTATGCCGGCGTTTCATATTTTACCAAAGCTTGGCTCGTACGCTGGCACATCATATCCATAGCTCGGCTTGTACACCAGCTCATCATATCCATAGCTCGGCTCATACGCCAGCAAATCATATCCATAGCACGGCAAGTATGCCGGCAAATCATATACATAACACGGCACGTACGCTGGCAAATCATACACATTGCACGGCCAGTATGCTTGCAAATCATATAAAATTCTCGGCTTGTATGCCAGTTTTTCATTATAAAAATCCATATCTTTATCATATTCTCAGAAAACAGTATTTCATTATAAATTCTACTCATGCCACATGAAATAGGTTTCATACATATTTAAACATATCATCTTTTACAGTAGTATTTCCCAAACATAAACATATATAAATATATTTATTTTCCTGAAATCTGATGTTGTAATAACATACATTTTCATAAAATAACTAGCTTAGTTTATCCCCTATCTGATTCCTGAAAAAAAAAAAAAACCCTTAAAATAAGCAGTCCTGCACCCGCTAGGTTTCCTATTCAACACCCTGAAAATGACATTCCCCAGAACTAAACTTCAGTATTTCTATGCGTACTGTGCTTTCTACAACTGTTGAGAAGTCAAATATTGAGTAGAAAGCCTTACCCTAGATTTGAGATGGATTTCGAACTAGCCCCACCAACGATCCACTCCAGGAGATATGTAGAGAACTTCCCCAGGAGTGTTGTGGTGGCTTTGGATCGTTGATTAGATAAAGAACGGACCTAGAAAGCTAGAGAGAAGTGAGGGGAACCGAAGAGAGAGAGAGAGAGAGAGAGAGAGAGAGAGAGAGAGAGAGAGAGAGAGAGAGAGATTCTGCGCCAAATTAAGTTGAAAAATCGCATCAATCACTATTTATACACTGACTTTCGTCGATTAGACACGTCACCTCGTCGACGAGGTCGTGAAGACAACTCCTCGACGAACTCTCCCCTCGTCGAGGTAGACCCACTTCAGAATTTTCAATTTAGTTTTTCAAAATCACTTGAGCTCTTTTGCTTTAACCTTTTATAAAACATTTTCCAGGGTTTAAAAATAAGTTCTCTAAATCCATATTTAACCCTAGAAGGTTTTCATGAGATGCATGTGTATATATTTTGAGCTTCTAGCTATATCATATAAAATATGCACGTACATCAATTCTAAATACCCATTCCCATGACGATCTTGAACTTGATGCTTGCATCTTCATTCTTTTAGTCTTCTTAGTTCCATAGCTTGTGCCAGGTTATATATGCTTTAATCCTCGAGGCTTCCATGACTTCATCACTTTCCGTGCATGCTAAGTAATGTTCCTACTCACATTCTCAATGCACAGATCAAATGCCAAGTGATTTGTCATTATCAAAACAGGATTAGACTCATAGAGTCAACAGATTTTGTGGTACCCATGTCGGAGGTCACTCACTGGCACAAAAAATCCTTAGGAGCTGCTTTTACTGGTTGACTGTGGAGAAAGATTGTATAGATCATGCTCAAAAATGCCACAAACGTCAAATTTATGGGGATCGCATACAAGTCCTGCCGGCCCAACTCCAAGTCTTGTCCTTGGCTTTTTTCAGCCTAGGGCATGGATGTGATTGGGCTAATAACCCCAAAGGCCAGCAATGGACATCAGTTCATCTTCGTGGCCATTGATTATTTCACCTAGTGGGTAGAGGTGTCGTCATACGCTAGTGTTATCCAAAATGTAATCTGTTATTTCATAAAGAGAGAGTTGATCTGTAGGTATGGGATCCTAGAAAGAATAATCCTGGATAATGCTAAGAATTTAAACAATGAGGTAATGACAAAGCTGTGTAGCCAGTTCAAGGTTAGGCACCATAACTCAGCTCCTTACAGGTCGTAGATGAATAGGGCAGTTGAAGCAGCCAACAAGAACATCAAGAGCACTTTGGAGAAGATGACAGAGACTTACAAAGATTGGCATGACAATCTTCCCTTTGCCTTGCTAGCCTACAGGACTACATGCGAACTTCCACGGGGGCAACCCCTTTATCTCTAGTGTATGGCATAGAGGCTGTGGTTCCAATAGAAGTAGAAATTCCCTCTTTGCGGGTCCTAAAAAAAGCAGAGTTGATTGAGGTAGAATGGATACAGTCCCAGTACGACCAGCTGAATTTGATTGAAGAAAAGAGAATGACCACCATAGCTTATAGACAACTATACCAAAAGAGAATGATGAGGGCCTTCAATAGAAAGGTCCAGCCTTGACAATTCCGAGAGGAAGACTTGGTGTTGAAGAAGATTTTGCCAATCCCCAGTTCAATTTTCGAGCTGAACCGAACCAGCCTCACTCACAAGGCTGAGACTCCCCAGTTCAATTAATGAGATGAACCTAATTGGTATAATAAAAATTATTTTTGTACATGATAAAATGCTTCTAAATACAAGTAGAGATGTACAACATTTAAGCTCTAAATACATGCACTTTAATATGATATGAAATATGCTTAGTAGAGTAAGGGTGCTATCAAATAATTTTGCACAAAAAAAAAATATACGTGAAAAATGAGTATGATTATTCTCTTATAAATACTTTTGCAAATAAAGAATATTTGGAGAATCTAGGAATTTAAACTCCAGAAAATATTTGTGCTGTAAATAATTTTCTCCCAAAAATATTTATCAAAGAAATAACTGGGAGAAAACCTAAATAAATACTCTCAAAAATATTTTTCAAAGATAAAAGTTATGTGAGAGTAAAAGCAAATAAAATGCCCTAAATAAAATACTCTCCTCAAAAATAATTTTGAAATAAAGGTATGAAAGAGAGATAGAGAGATTTGTATAAAAGATTTGGTCCCAAAAGAATAATTTTAACAATAAAAAATGTTTTGGAGGAACTTTGATTAACAATGGAATAGATAGAAAATTTGGGCTAATCAAAGTTACTAATCTGAGTTATGGAGGGGTTATTTATAGATTTTCAGGAAATTTGACCGTTGAGGGACACGTTTGGTATTTTGAAAAAAATTAATTAAAAGTTAATTATGTTTTAGTGCTTTCAAAAAATTTCAACCCGAGAGTTTCAGTCGACTATATTTTAAGTTTTGTTGACCCAATTGCCAAGTTCGGTCGATTGAGACACTTTTGAACTAAAGGTACGGTTGACTGACCTAGGGCGATTTTTGAACCCTTCGAGGTTCGGTCGACTATGTTTAATTTTGGTCTGCTAAACATATAGTTCGGTCGACCCAATAAAAAATTAAATAGAAATTCGTTCGGCTAAACGGTTGGGTGTCAAACACGAGTCAGTTCGGTCGACTGAAGAAGATATATTCAAAAAACCATTAAGTCGGCTGAACCTTGGTCAAATTGTTGACCCTTGAGAGGTTCGGTCGACCGAGTTGAATATACACAGCTGGGTTCGGTCCACTGAAACCCTTTCAAATTTAATTTTAAGTCTAGATTTTTGCTAGAATTTACCCCTGATACATATGGTATGATTTTTAAAACAGGGGGGATTTGTGCAAGTGATTGTGTGGGGACCTAGGGTTGATCTAAAGTTTTTGAGAAATAACCCCAAAAATCCGACGTCGATCAACTTTCAATCAACCGAAGGTGATCCCTAAGGTCATTCAACGACCATCTGAGCATGCAATCCATATCATGCAGATGCATGCATTATTATAGACCAAAGATAAAAAATTAAACGCAATACAAAATGGGTCTTCTTCTTCTCCTTTGCTCTTTGACATCATGGAATGGGCCAGATTTGTGCTTTAAAACCTGCCTTGGCTTTTATGTTCTCTTGATCTTATGTGTGACCTGAATAATACCTGTTCACACACTAAAACACGCACATAAGAGACACTTGTGTTTGTCAGCATCAAAACAAAATCGGACTCAAAAAGCCAAAAGGTACTTAGGCAGCTTGTTCAAGTGACAAGTTCGGTCAAGACCGTTGCAAATGCTCTACCAAAAATTGGAGCATAAGATATCATTCGGGGACGGGATGTTCAAGCCTTAGTTTCCATTTTCTTTCGAGAACCTATATCCCTAAGCCTACGTTTTGTCCCGAGTCGTAAAGACCATCTTAATATCAAAACATGGGCTAAACATGATTTAACCATAGACAAATAGCGGACCAAGAGAATTCCTTTGGTTTTGCAACACTAAAGAAAGCATAAGAGGTGTTTCCAACCTAGGCAGTTGTCGAAAAAGGGAAATCCAATTGTCGAAGGATTGGTTTGATAAATTATCATCAATGTCGTATAACTCTAGGATACTGGCGTAAAATTTGCCCCTTTCTAAAAACAACTTTTGAACATGGTAAAACATCTATTTTGTGCAAATTGATCTTTTGATTTAGAAAGTTGATGTCATAAATGCATAATTATTTTCATTAAAAAAACTTTTTTGCTTTTCAAAAATCCACAAGAAGGATAGATGGTCAAAAGGGCTCAGAATTGCCAATATACTGGGGCAGATTTCAAGTGCCTTCATATCCGATTGGAATTTGAAAAAAGCTAAAACTAGTCGCAAATTGGGGCAGATTTCATGTTGAGCTTTAGTAAGGCCAATTCTGATGCCTTCATATCAAGAGTAAAATTCAAAGACGATAAGATTAGTCGCAAATTGGGGCAAATTTCATTTTGAGCTTCAGTGGAACCAGTCCCGGTGCCTTCATGATAGGGTGAAATTAGCAAAAGATGAGATTAGTCGCAAATTGGGGCATTTTCTCTATCAAGCTTCAGTGGAGCCCATTCAGGTGCCTTCGTATCCAATTGGAATGTGAAACATGCCAAGATCAATGACCAGATGTAACTGGGGCAATTTTAGTGGAACCCATTCAGGCGCCTTTTATTCAAATTGGAATTTGAAAACATGATCGAGATCAAAGCTTGGGTTATTGGTCACAGGAACGCGGGGAAAACAGATTCATGCATTATCATGCATTTCATGCATTGCATAGAAAAGAAAAAGTGCATCACATCGACATGCATGCTTACCCCCGCATTTAGGAATCATAAGTAGCAACATGCATGCATATAGAAACAAAGCACCATTTATGCACACGGTCTTATGCTCTCTTGAATGAAACCCTTTCCTCTTAACTCATAAAATTGCCTTTTCAATTCTTCATATTCTTTGGGATTCATCCTATAAAATTGAAAATTGGGTAAAGATGATCCTGGAACAAGGTCTATGGCATGTTGGGTATCTCTCATGGGAGGCAATTTATTTGGAGGTTCAGAAATAACATCCTCAAATTTAGAAAGTATAGGTGACACCTCAGGTGGTGTTTCATGTTCAGGAATAAAGGAGTCATTTTCTTTAGTTACCACAACATAAACAATTTGTGTGTCTTTACTTTCTTGCTCAAATTGCTTTTTGCTTAAAACATGCATTGAGTTTCCAATATTTTCTTTTCCTTTCAAGTCCCTCTTTTTCTTGTCTTGCTTGTCCTTTCTATCAATTTTAGGCTCAAAGGGATTCAAGACAATCTTTTTCCCTTTACACCTAAAGGTATAGGGGTTGGAACAACCATTATGTGAGACATCAAGGTCATAATGTCAGAGTCTTCCTAAAAGAATATGGGCAACATCCATAGGAAGGACATCACACCAAATCTTATCTTCATATTTAGCAATATTTATGGGGACTAAGCATCTATGGCTTACAGGTATTGTTGCTGCATTTACCAAAGCAACTTTGTAGGGATAAGGATGGGATTCAATTTTCAAATTCAATTTTTTTGAAGTTGATTTTGAAATTACATTCATGCAACTTCCTCCATCAATGGTCATTTTGCAACTTTTATTCCCACACTTGATGTAATAGAAAATAGAAGTATAGCACCAATCCTCTTGTTCTCGAGGAGTCACCGTGATGAATCTCATAACATCTAGATTAGCATATTCATTTTCCTCAATTGACAACTCATCCTCACTTGCTACCTCTTTGGGAATATAAGATTATTCTTCTCCTGATCCTTCCTCTTCATCCTCTCTTTCAATTGCCAAATTTCTAGTTGGGCATTGCTTAGCAAAGTGACCTTTTTTTGTGGCAGCTATAGCACACATCATTCCCAGAAGTTTGTTTTGAGGACCCATTCATGGGTGCCTTTCCTTTGTCCAATGGCTATTAGATGGTGAGATTGTTGCCTCTAGAAGTTACTTAACCCATGTTGGTGGATATAGTTTTCTCATAAGATGTGACCTTTCTTTGATAAGTTTCATGGAAGTGTTTCCAAATTTCATTTCCATTTGAGTTTTACTCATTTTCTCATAGTCATGTGCTAAATTAAATGCATGCTCAAGGGAGTCAATATGATGTGGAAACAACTCTTTCCTCAACTCGGGTTTCAAGCCAATTCTAAAACAAGAAATCTGTCGATTTATACTTTCTTCCACACCAAACCTAATGGAAAGTTTATCAAATTTGCTCATGTTCTCGGTCACACACAGATGTCCTTGCCTAAGGCTATAGAGTTGATCCATGAGGCGTTCCCTATAAGAAATTGGGACATACTTTTCTTTCAACCTTTCTTTCATCAAATCCTAATGTTCTATAGGCCTATGACCAAGGTGAGCTTTTTGTCTTTCGACATTCACCCAATGAAGCTTTGCTTGCTCGGTTAACCTCATCTTTGCAAACCTTACTCTATGTGGGTCATTCATTTTATACTAATCAAAATATGAATCCATTTCAGTTAACCAATCCTGAAAAATTTTGGATCCATTTGACCATTATATGTAGGGGCTTCAATTTTCACTCTTTCATTACATCCATATATGGATCATGATTTTTCCTACAATATAGTCTTCCTGGTTGAAAATCCTCTTCATCATAATCCTCATCATTCTAGTGTGGAATATAAGGGTCATGACGTTGGAACCTTCTAGGAGCATTTGATCTTTGTGGGGGATGAACGGGAGGTCATTCTTGAGGTGGTGTCCTCTCTCTTTGAGGGTGGTTTTGTTCCCTAGAGTGTTGGGAAGCAAGCTCATTGTCAACCTCAAAGGGCTATCCTGCATTTTCTGGGAGTGGGTTAGGAGCTAAACTAGCTTCCAATCTCTCAATTCTTGCAATGGCATTTGTCAAGTCTTGGTTTAAGACATGGACTTGTTCTTGTAGGTCATCTAGGAGTGTATCACGGTCCATATCATTGCTACGACCATGATAACAATTCCCGGTTTAGGTTGCCATAAAACACAATCCTTCTCCTTGGAGGTTTTCCCCCTAAACCTAAGCAAACTAAGTTCCAAATAGCCAAGACTTAAGAATCTACACAAGCTATACAGGGCCTATCCGTCAACGGTTTTCTCAAACCGTCGATGGTTTTAGACTGTTCTAAAATCCTGGGAGTTGCTAATGGATGTTGGGACTTAGAGGGTTTGCTTATTTTGACCTGGGCTCTGAGACCAAGATGATGTAAGACGGGAATGATCGACCTAGTCTTACGGTTCAACCCTCACACAACCACATGCACTTGAAACACTTTAAATTAAAAATTCAATTCACTAAACATAAACACCATAAGTTAAGCAATATTTCACATGTTTAAGGATTTTGAAAAGGTGTATGACTTGTCTAGAAATTAAGCCCCAATTGGTTCTTTCACAAAGGAATCAAGTTATGTGCTGAAAAGTTGCTATTTCAAATATTCAAGAACATAAGTTCTATGTTAGCAAAACTAATATTCATCTAATTGATTTAAGCTAGCAAGTATCAATATTGAAATCCAATGGATCAAATGTGCTATTCAAACATGAAAGTTCATATTTTCAAGTAAAGGTTTTCACAAGATTAAGCAAGGGTTCAAAACAAATACTGAGCTTACCAATAGATACGTTGGATACTTGACATTGTTCAGCATGAGCTAAACCATGCCTTAAGTCCTTTCGCACAAGCTTTGAGTCACCAAAATGAACGCGGCAATGCAATGAAATGATGGTGTCCGTATGGGGTTATGAATGTGCTAGCTGTGTGGGTGTATTTGGGTGGTGGGCATGTGGGGTAAAAAGGAAGAGATGGAGACGAAATCACAGGATAGATAGTGGTCTCTCACCACCTAATCTCCAGAGAGAACGCGTAGCCTCACACTACATAATCGAAATGATTGGACAAGATTTCAAGCTCAACAACGGAAGACTTCAATATATTCAAACTTAGTTGATTTTTCAGTTTTTCAATATATGCTGCTTTTCGGCTTCTTTCCGTATAGACCCTTCACCATCCCTTGTTGCACTAGCAAGTCCTTCACCCTCCTCTGCCACAGCTTGAAGTTCCTTATTCCATCGAACTTACCAACCTTGAACCTCGCAAAATAAATCCTAGCCATTGAGAACCAATAGCTCTGATACCACTTGTTATTCACCACACCAACAATTACTCGAGTCTGATACCAATTGTTGTTCTTAAACACTCAACACTTAGAAACCAATTGTCAGTGCTAAGTGTGCGCAATGGAGACCTCACATGAACTCTCATGAAATAATCAATGGAACAAACAAGCAAGCACTCGATGATGAACTATACTAAACAGGCAACCACTCAACAATGAGAATCAATGAAAGCAATAACCAAAAGCACAAGAATTTACATGGTTCGGAAATTTTCCTACGTCGATGGGAGCAACGACTGTTTTCCCTATGAATAATGAAACTTACAAGCCATCTGAAGCTCACACAAAGTGAAAGTTAAGGAGTTGTCCCAAGAGGGGGTGAAATGGATTAATAAAATTTATTTTAATTCTTTTTATGAATTCTTTGACATTTTATTAATTCAACTAATACCTAGCAAGGCTTAGTTAATTATTCAAACCACAAACCAATACTTAACACAACACAAGTAAACCAAAACTTAAACAAACATCCAACCAATTAATCAACTTTAAAGTAATCAACCACTCAATATAATATTTAGCTTTTTGTATGTAGCTCTGTGTATATGATTGATTCAAGCCCTGTATTGATGAATTTGATTTCTTAATATGAAACACAATATGAAATCCAACACTCTTTCCAAAAACTTAGACTTCAAATAAACTTTAAGTTGTTAATAAGTCTTGGGCGTTAACCAATCAACGTACTCCCTTACGGTTTCTGCAATTTGTATTGATCAACTATTGCACTTCCTTTCTGTTTCCACAAATCCCAAAATCAAATTAATCTTTAGTTTATTTAGTATCCAATCCATGTACTTTTTATGATCAAAAATTAAAACACAACCATGCAGTTAATATATGCTGGAAATTAAAAAGAGTAAGGAAAGAGAGTGACACCATGTTTTTTACGAGGTTCGGCTTATCCCCAGCCTACGTCCTCGCCTTTGGCCAGTACCACCAAAGGATTCCACTATATCGTTCCTTTTCGAACAGAACAAACCTTTTACAAGCGATACCCCATGCTTAAACACTCCATAAGTAGGCTAGAGCCTCTCCAAGTGATACCCCACACTTGGTCACTCCTTCAATAGGCTAGAGAAATGCCTCTCCAAGTAATACCCCACACTCGGTCAATGATCCAACAACTTGGAATCATCAAGAAACAAGAAAAAATATCTGCGTACAATAATACTCTTACAAAGAGCAGATAAGTACAAATTCAAGCACTAGATACTTCAATATGTAAATATCAAATTGAAATACAATTGAAGCTCAAGTAAGAATTCACCAAGTTCTTTCTAGATAAGAATTAGCAACTCAAAACTCAATAGTAGGATGGATCAGCACTTCAGAAATTTAGCACATCAGTCGAGTAAAGATTTGAGCAAGAGAGAGCTTTGATAGCAAGATGGCTTTTATTAGTTTTTTCAATTCTTGGTGTTTCTTGGTTTAATTTGATTTGAAAAACCATGTATTTATAGGCTTAGAAAAGCAATTTCGTGTTGCCCAAGATTACTTGGAGTATCTTCCAAGTTTTTAGAAAATTTGGGGCACAAGAATCCATTATTTGAATTTTAAAACATTTAAAATTTCTAACCATTAACAGTGTTCAGAAGACTGAACTATCGAGTTTAGTCTTCTGAAGTTGCTTAACACACTGAAAAATTTGAACTAGACACAGGGTCAGACAACTGAACTATAGGTTCAAACTTCTCAAGTCCTATCTCAGACGACTGAACTGAGGATTCAGTCTTCTGAGGGTGTACTGCCTCTTCAAGATTTCTCCAGAAAATTCTATAGTGGACTGAACTTATTCTTCAATCTTTTGAGGATACTCCTCAGTCGTTTGGCAAACCAAATTCAGATTTTTCATTTTTGTTTTCAAAAATCTTTTTTACTCTCTTGCTTTGATTTCTTATAAAACATTTTCCGGGGTTTGAAATAAGGTCTCTAAGTCCATAATTAACCCTAGAGGAGCTTTCAACATATTTCACAAGATATTTGAATATGAAGTACTTACATAAAGACTTCTTATGACTTTTGACATTCTAAACACTTAAATCTTTATGCTTGTCTTTCTTTGAGCTTTCTTGCTTTGTCTTTCTTTGGCTCCATCTTGTCTTCAAGTTTTAATAAATTTTAAGCTTTTTAGCAACTCCTCTTTAACATCCACGCTCTCATAATCTTCAAGCTTTATTAGGACATCTTTGAATCCATGCCTTGACTTTTTAAGCTTCATTTGTTCATCTTTCTTTGAAGTATAAGCTTTGAATGATTCTTATGAGCATTTGACCTTGTATTCACATACTTGAGTCTTGAAATATCATCACTAAACCAAATATGTTATGTCATCTTATTTGTTATCATCAAAACAAGATTTTAAGCCTTGTAAGGCCAACATTCTCCCCGTTTTTTATGATGACAAATAAGGAGCAAAAAATTGAGTAAGCCTTAAAAATGCTCCCCCTTACAATAAGCATCATCTTAATAATATTTGTAATATTAAGATAAATTTCAATATTAATTTCAATATCATGCTCATATATCAAGATCATATCATTCACATAATTCAAGATCAAATCATTTCATAGTTGAGCCAATATATCAACTTAAGTGTAACGACCTACTTATCTTATCATATACTAAAGCATAATTAGTAAAATAGTCAACCCGAACCCGTGGGTAACGAGGACACCTGTCAAACACAGCGACCTAAACAGCAGTATATGTAAATTACAATCTCATAACCACAAGGTACATAATACCAGAGTCAATTATAATCCAAAACACTATGTTTAGATACAAACTCCCAAAAATACAAAAATGTCTCTAGGATACCACATCAAAATCTCTTGATCCTAGTTCAAACTTACCCTCCTAGCAGGGTAGCACAACTGACTCAACGGTGGCCTTAATCCATTGGTCTTTTTGGGTTTTCTAAAAATTATTTAAGTTCGGGGGTGAGACACTTCTTAGTAAGGGAAAATAAACTGAATACAGCTGTATGACAACATGAATATTTGACGCAATTATACATATACAGTACATTTCATATACCTAAAAACATTCATCATATCATACTGAATAATCATATACTTTCATATTTTCTAATAAATCATACAATTCATAAAATGTCTGATATAACTGATACCACTGAAAATTCACCTACGATGTATAACTAGCTGATGTCATGTATTACCCCCTATGATGGGTTGTGCAGCCCGAAGATGGGACTCGATAATGGTTGGTCGTCCACTGCCGAGTCAATAATGTATGTAAGTACAATGGGCCCGCCACACCCTGGTCCGAACTGCTAGGTGGACGTCTACAACTCTACAATGAAAGCCACATAAACTATCCATCTCCCACCCCCTTGTGGGGCGGTTAGCACAAGTTTGAACATAATGTCTGATCTGTATAGCTACGGTACCGTGCTCTTGTAATTGAACTGAACTATCATCCGGGTTCTGATAACATATAATACATGATAATATACTTGTCTAACATAAATAGATTGATAGCATTTTCTGAAATAACATACATACATATGGCCTTGCGCCAGTTTCTTTCATATCTTCGGCCTTGCACCGAATATTCATAAATATGGCCTTGCATCGAAATCATATGTAAAACACGGCCTTACGCCGGCTATCAATAACGGCCTCGTGCCAAGTATTTCATACATATCACTCTAAATAAATAAGTCATTTATCATGTATTTTGAAACTATAATGCACTGCAATATTTCATAACTTTTGAACAACATACTTCATTCATAAAATTGCCATAACATAATACTTATTATGTAAAATAATATTCATGCCACACAATGCTAAAATCACATTTCATGTATAACAATAGTATTTTCCTAAATATGCATTTTCTCAATAATATTCAAATATAATATATGCTTTCCTGAAAATTAATTTGCTGATAAATAATAATAATTTGCATGAAAAATAATTGTTGTAGTTTATTCCCTTACCTGATTTCTGAGAAGAAATCCCCCTAAAATATACTCGTCTTGCACCTACAGGGTTCCCCGTTCAACACCCTGAAAACGACAACTCTCAGAACTAAACTTTAGTATTTTTCCGTGAATAACATTTCTTATAACTTTGAGAAGACCAAATTTTGCATAAAAATCCTTACCTTAACCCAAGGATGAATTCCAACTCTGCCCCACCAACGATCCGCTCCAGCAGACTTGGAGAGAACTTCCCAGGAGCGTCATGGTGGCCTCATATCGTTGATCCGGTGAATGTCGGAGCTGAAATCAAAGAGAGAGGAAAGAGAAACCATAAAGAGGAGAGAGAGAGAGTGAGGATTTTCTGATTTTTCTGCGTAAAAATCCAAGGTTTGCACTATTTATACCATGGGCTTCGTCAATGAGTCACCTCACCTCGTCGACGAGGTCAAGAGACAGTTCGTCCACAAACTCTCCCCTTCATTGACGAAATTTAGAGTTGTCCAAAACCCCCTCTCGGTATCTTCTCATCGACAAAGTGCACCCTCGTCGATGAGCCCAAAGTGCAACGTCGTAGATGAACGTTTCTGCTGCCGACTCTTCACTATTCCCATTATCCTCTCTCTTAATTATTATTTAAATACCATTATTCCTTGGGTCATTACATTAAGTATGCAGTATCATGCTCAATTTTTGCCCAAAATTTCTCCCCCTTTTGATATCAATCAAAAAGAGTAAGATAAGAAAAAAAGTGTATAAATACTAAGGCAAAGAGCAACTATAAGTAAAAAGTATAGATCTAGTGAATGCTAAAAAACAAAGGCTTTGCATTTATCATGCATAATAAGATAGACAACAAGCTCCAAATTAGTATGAGAAAATACAAAAAGTTGTACATCATAATTTTCAATGATTTCCATAAATCATGATGTCATTTTTTTTTTAACAAGTATAACTCCCACTGAATGAAATGTATCTTATTGTCAATAGGTTTAGAATTTCATTTTTGAACTTTAAACTTTGTATTTATGAAGATACTAATTGTGCTTCTAAATTTATCATGACATGCTTCAAATGTTAATTATTTCATGTGGGTGCTCATGGATACCAATATCAAGAATAGTACCTATATCATATCAATATCATAAGATTCATAACATCCTCATGGATACAAATATGTTGTCATTCTCAAGTATCACTTAACATACTCATAGATACCAATGTATTTTATAAATACAAATATTAATATCATATCATGCCAAAATTCATGCTTCATAACCATGCTCAATAATTTCATGCTCAAATTTGCAATGTGTAGTGAAGATCATTCATATACGTCAAGTCAATATCATTTCTTTGGCAAAATATAGATATCATGTATGTCAGCATAGGAGTATGTAGCATATTAGCATGTCATATAAGCATGGAGCATATTATTGTATTGTGCTATAATTTTGTTTAAATTGTTTCTCATGTTTCTTAAATATTTTTCATTCAACTTAACTTCCTCTCATTTTGCTCAAATATCTTTTCTTAATCAAAGTTCTCATGCAATAAGCTCAATTTTGCTTTAGATTTTCTTTCTTTTGATTTCATTTCATATTGCTTTCCAAACCTTAGAAGGTTAAGCCTTGTACAAATCATCCTATGATTTTGGCCAACAATGCCATTTTTGTTTGTATTTGTTTCAATGTTATAGTTATCAATAAGCTCTTAAATTCATCTTTGAGACTTTCCATTTCTAAAGTTAAGGTTTTAAAGTATTAAATATATAGTTCTCGTGACCTTAGAAGACTGCTAATTTAGTTCAGTCTTCTGAAGATTTTCAAAATCAGGAAACTTAATAGGCAGTATCACTTCAGAAGGCTGAAGTCTAGGTTCAGTCATCTGAACCTTCAGTGCTACAATGTTCAATCATCTGAGCTTACAAGCTTAGTCGTCTGAAGTTTGTAAATTTTCAGAAATCTTTCTATTCTTATCCTGAAACCTTTCTAAATTACTTCCCTACTGCGCTTTATCAAATTATTAGGCTTCAAGCATCTTTTTAGCATTGCCTTTTGAGACATATAACATCCTTGTTCTTTGAAGATATGTTAAATTATGGTTCTCTTTATTTGAGGCTACTTTATGACATTTTATGATTATCTCATAAGCTTTTCTTTATTTCAATTAGTTCACCATCCTTGTAAAAATTGGATTAAGTGACTTTCTTAATTTCTAAAAGGGAATACTTAAAATCTATGGTTTATGAACTAATCTTTCATCTTGGTACCCATACTTTCTTGGGTCCGGATGGTTTAACAAGAGATGTTTCTTTAATTCTCCAAACTTGTTTAGCTTTCACACCCCTCCTCGTTAATGGACATTCGAACTTTATATGTCCCTTCTTCTTACATAGGAAGCATATAATGTGAGTGTAGGCACTTGAAGAGGTGTTAGCATAATTTTTGGAGGCTTTTGCAAAGTACCCCATATAGAGGTTCTTTTTCTTTGTATTTTCAATTCCATTGAATCCTATACCTTCTTTATTTAAAGACATTCTCTGTGCACCAATCATTCTATCAAAATTTTCTTTTCCTTTAGTGAAGTTGTAGATTATTTTAGCTTGATCTTCAATTTGTCTTTTAAGATCATAGGTTTTTGAATTTTGTATATTTTTTCCCTTTTCTTGTAGCTTTTCTTGGTTTTGAGACATCTTGGTAATTTCATTTTCTAGTTTAGAAATATATAAGTCTTTTTCATTATCCATGGAAGTTTTGGACTTACTTCTAGTTCTTTTATTACCTTCTCATTCTTGCTTTCTATTCTATGGATTTTTAAATATTTTTCACTTCCAGCAAGTTTTAAAGATTACGGCTCTTTCATAACTCCTTCATTCTTGTTTTTCAATGATGTGTATTGTTCAGTTATATTAACTAAGATCTTATGTACCTTGAATAATTCATTTTGGAGTTCTTCATAAGAAGACATACTTTCATCATCAAGAATCATTAGATGAATCACTACAAGCCTCATTAATTGATTTGGATGAGGAGTTTTCTTCATCATCCCATGTCATATAGCAAGCAACCTCTTAGTCACTTGATTCATTATCGGAACTACTTGAACTTAGATTGTCCCATGTAGTGGCTTTCATTGCCTTTTTCTTTTTCTTTATGGAATCTTTCTTAAGTTTTGGACAATTTGGTTTTAGGTATCCAACTTTCTTGCAATTATAACATGTATGTGGTTCTTTCTTTATATCTTTCTTATTAGTTTCTTCCTCATATGATCTTGAGTTTTGGATTTTTATTTTGAATTTATTCTTCCTTCTTAGTATTTTTGCAAGTTTATTGGGTATGAAGGCTAATTCATCTATATCCATCTCTTCTTCATCTTCATTGCTAGAGTTTTCGTTTAAGGCTTTAAAAGCAATGGATTGTTGGACTACTTCTTTCATTCATGGCCATCTCATAGGTAAGAAGGGATCCTATGAGTTCATCTAGGGATGTTTTTTTGAGATTTCTTCCTTTTGTTATTACTGTAGCTTTAGGTTCCCATATTGGAGGAAGTCCTCTAAGGATTTTCCGGATCATTTCATAAGTTGAGTATGTTTTTCCTAAAACATTGAGGGAGTTTATGATATGTGTAAACCTTGTATACATATTTGTTATGGTTTCATCCGAGTTCATCTTGAAAGCCTTATACTCGCTTATGAGCATGTCAATTCTACTATCTCTAACATCTATAGTCCTTTCATAGGTTACTTATAATTTGTACCAAATTTCTTTGGTTGACTTACATGTCATGACCCTATTAAATTCATTAACATCTAAGGCACAATATAGTGCATTCATAGCACTTGAATTTACTTGCATCATTTTGTAATCCATGTCGGTCAAATCTTTTTCTTCTTTAGGGACATCTTTGCCATCTATGGATTTAGTAAGAATGTAGTCACCATGTGTGACAACCTTCCATGCTTTCCAATCCATGGTTTGAATATAAATTCTCATTCTTTGTTTTCAAAATGTATAATTTATGCCACAAAATATGAGAGACCTAGTTGAGGATTGACCCTCTCCAAAAGGAGCTACTCCTAGGCGTGCCATTTAGATCTTTATGTAGCTGCTAGTTAGGATTTGCTGCAACCCCTCTCTGATACCAATTAAAAGTTAAGGAGTTGTCCCAAGAGGGAGGGGGGTAAATTGGATTATTAAAATTTCTTTTAATTCTTTTTATGAATTCTTTGACTTCTTATTAATTTAACTAATACCCAGCAAGGCTTAGTTAATTATTCAAACCACAAATCAATACTTAACACAATACAAGTAAACCAAAACTTAAACAAACATCCAACCAATCAATCAACTTTAAAGTAATCGACCACTTAATATAATATTTAGCCTTTTTGTATGTAGCCCTGTGTATATGATTGATTCAAGCCCTGTATTGATGAATTTGATTTCTTAATATGAAACACAATATGAAATCCAACACTCTTTCCAAAAACTTAGACTTTAAATAAACTTTAAGTTAATAACTCTGAGGTGTTAACCAATCAACGTACTCCCTTATGGTAACCACAATTTGTATTGATCAACTAACGTACTTCCTTTCGGTTTCCACAAATCCCAAAATCAAATTAATCTTTAGTTTATTTAATATCCAATCCACATAGTGTTTATGATCAAAAATTAAAACACAACCACACAGTTAATATATGCTGGAAATTAAAGAGAGTAAGGAAAGATAGTGACACCACGTTTTTTTACGAGATTCGGCTTATCCTCAGCCTACATCCTTGCCTTTGGCCAATACCACCAAAGGATTCCACTATACCGTTCCTTTCCAGGCAGAACAACCCTTTTACAAGTGATACCCCACGCTTAAACACTCCTTAAGTAGGCTAGAGCAACGCCTCTCCAAGTGATACCCCACACTCGGTCACTCTTTCAATAGGCTAGAGCAATGCCTCTCCAAGTGAAACCCCACACTCAGTCAATGATCCAACAACCTAGAATCGTCAAGAAACAAGAAACAATATCTGCATACAATAATACTATCACAAAGAGCAGATTAATACAAATTCAAGTACTAGATACTTCAACATCTAAATATCAAATTGAAATACAATTG
This sequence comes from Malania oleifera, assembly GCF_029873635.1. Taxonomy (NCBI): domain Eukaryota; kingdom Viridiplantae; phylum Streptophyta; class Magnoliopsida; order Santalales; family Ximeniaceae; genus Malania; species Malania oleifera. The sequence continues at coordinate 79,505,150 of NC_080423.1, read as the reverse complement.
AAGCTCAAGTAAGAATTCACCAAGTTCTTTCTAGATGAGAATTAGCAACTTGAGAATTAACAACTCAGAATCCAGTAGTAAGACGGATCAACACTTCATAAATTCAACACATCAGTTGAGTAAAGATTTGAGCAAGACAGAGCTTTGATAACACGATAACTTTTATTAGTTTTTTAAATTCTTGGTATTTCTTGGTTTAATTTGATATGCAAAACCATGTATTTATATGCTTAGAAAAGCAATTTCGTGTTGCCTAAGATTACTTGGAGTATCTTCCAAGTTTTTAGGAAATTTGGGGCACAAGAAACCATTATTTGAATTTTAAAGCATTTAAAATTTCTAACCGTTAACAGTGTTCAGACGATTGAAATATTGGGTTCAATCTTCTGATATTCCTTAACACACTGAAAAATTTGAACTGGACACAGGGTCAGATGACTGAAATGTTGGTTCAGACTTCTCAAGTCCGAACTCAGACGACTGAATTGAGGGTTCAGTCTTCTGAGGGTGTACTACCTCTTCAGAATTTCTCCAGAAAATTCTTCAGTAGATTAAACTTATTCTTCAATCTTCTGAGGATACTCCTCAATCGTTTGGGCGTACCAAATTCAGAATTTTCATTTTTGTTTTCAAAATTCCTTTTTGCTCTTTTGCTTTGATTTCTTATAAAACATTTTCCAGGGTTTGAAATAAGGTCTTTAAGTCCATAATTACCCCTAGAGGAGCTTTCAACATGTTTCACAAGATATTTAAATACGAAGTACTTACATAAAGACTTATGACTTTTGACATTCTAAACACTTAAGTCTTCATGCTTGTCTTTTTTTGAGCTCTCTTGCTTTGTCTTTCTTTGGCTCCATCTTGCCTTCAAGCTTTAATATACTTTAATCTTTTTAGCAAGTTCTCTTTAACATCCATGCTCTCATAATCTTCAAGCTTTATTAGGACATCTTTGAATCTATGCCTTGATTCTTTAAGCTTCAATTGTTCATCTTTCTTTGAAGTATAAGATTTGAATGATCCTTATGAGTATTTGACCTTGTATTCACATACTTGAGTCTTGGAATATCATCACTTAACCAAATATGTTAAATCATCTTATTTGTTATCATCAAAACAAGATTTTAAGCCTTATAAGGCCAACACCAAACTTAAATCTTTCTAAGGTTATGTAACGATGATTATATATATAAATCATCTTATTTGTTATCATCAAAACAAGATTTTAAGCCTTATAAGGCCAACACCAAACTTAAATCTTTCTAAGGTTATGTAATGATGATTATATATATATATATATATATATATATATATATATATATATCAATCTAATGCATACGGAAGACCTATAGCTAATCTAAAACACTTCTGTAGTGATCCCCTGGAGTAAATTCCTCCAAAAACTCCCAATCTTCTGATCTCGAATTCAAAAATCCATGACATCCGTGAGTAAAACCATCGACAGTTTGTAGCCTAGAAGATTGACTTTGCAACATTGCCTAAAACCATCGATGGTTAGGCCCCAAACCATCGATGGTTTGCCCTCAAGGTTGCACCCTGCATCTCTTTTTTGGTCCCTCGCTTCACGATTCTTTCTCTAATACACGCGTTCCACTCATAATATGAGCCACATCCCCAACATTCTATTTCTTCCTTTGCTCTAATCTTATTTCATTTTTCCTTTTTCTAGGTCTAAATCAAGAAGAGAAATATGAATAAGGGGCTTCAAGTTTTCTTGCTTCCAAACTCAAAAAATCAATCAAATTGTCAAAAGATATATTCTTGGTTCCTTTATTTTTATTTTCTTCTTTTTTCATTTTTTTGTTTGTTTAAATTTTCTCAAGAAAATTTTCCCAGATTTTCTTGTTAAACTAACTACTCGTAAATTGAATTTTTGGGCTTGAATTGATTTGGTTCAACTAGTTGGGTCGGATAACATTCAATTTGGCCATTGGGCCTGGACTTATTTTGGGTATTGGGTTTAGGTAAATTAACTTGGCTGGGCCCAATTTAGTTTGGGTATTATTGTTTATTTAATGGGTTTTAGCCAAATGAGTCGGGCCCAATAAACTAAAATAGGTTGAAATTCAATTGATCTTGAATTAAATGGGTTGCAAGCCTAATTGGGCTATGGGCAAGGGTCAATGGTCAATGGACCTAGGTCCAAATTGGACCTAGGTCTTGGGTCTTTGGATCAAAGGTTAGTGGATTTGGGTTCTTAGGTCTTTGGGTCAACGAGTCGAATTAACAGATTAGGTTCAGGTCAAAATCTTGATTTAAACTAAATTAAATCTTTATCAGCCACAAAATTTTGATTTTTCCTTAAATTTTACAATTTGAGACAGAATAGACAAAATTTGAAAACGATAAACACCGACATTTGTCTTCAAACTCCTCCTTTATTTTGGTTTTAGTCTTCTACAATCTTCAAGCTGCATGTTCAAATTCTCGAACTCCAACTTCTTTCCTGGATTCTTTGGAATTCTTCCTTTTTCTTAAGAAATTTTCCTCCAACCTCACAATTCTCTTAAGCTCTATTGCTCATTTCTGATGGTAATCTTTGTCTGTCTGTGTGACTGTGTCCCTCTTCACCCTCGAGAGTCCCTATTTATAAGTTTTAGGATCCAATGAGTTTAATGCTCATTTAATCAATCAACATTAAACTTCAACAATCACCATTAACTCCAATTTTGCACATTTTTTACATGTTTAATTTGCTGATTTTTTCCTTTGCAGGTTTAAATTGGAAGTTGAAGATTGCTGGCCCACTTCTTTATTTCTTTTTTCCTTTTTCTATTTTTTTTTATTTTTAGTTGTAATGTACAATTTATTTTCCTATATTCAGAATTTTGTATTTTTTTACATTTTAAGGAATAAAGTTTACCAAATTTTGTTATTTTATCCACAAACAAAATGGGATGTCTACATGTACCATAACCATTATATGTATTTACACCTTTCTTAGGTCAAACTTACATTAATTTTATGATTACAAGTATGAATTCAAAATAAGAAATCCTAATAATAGAGGGCATTTATAAAAATATTTAAAACCCGATCATAAATTAAGACGATTTCATAACATTAAAGGTCAACTTTATTATAGTTGACATGTTTGCCCAAAGCTTATCCACCTTGTTGCCTGATGATGAGCGAACGTCCCTTGATGACCTAGGGGACTATCATCAGCTGATGATGGGCAAATTTCGCCTAATGTCTTATATGACCATCGTTGCATGATGACTATGTGTTTTATGTTGCCTTATTGGCTACTTACAACTTTTGTATTGCTTGTTTGATAAGTGATTCCATCTCTTAAGCAATTTGTGTTTAGCCTGCAATGTTTCCTCTTCTAGGTTATTCTCTACCTACTCACTTGGGTAACTAGTTGACCTATAATTCACCTTGCCTAGACTATTATTTTTTGAGGCGATTATCTCAGTTGAACAATAATCACTTTTGTAACAAGATGTAGAAAATATGGTTGAGACGCCCATCAATTGAGAACTTTGAAAGAAAAGATTGTCCATCATTTGGAAGGATTGTTAAAAAAGCTTTAGAATAACGATGGTGATTTGAAAATGTTAGAAGAGGTCAACTTAGTGAAATTTTAGGAGTGAACTAAAAATTACCCAAAGAGGATAACATTCTATCTAATTTTCTAGCAATGAAATCCTTTTCTATTTTATTTCTCCAAGTAAGCTTGGGACTAGAAAATGGGAGATTAACAAAACTAGAATTAGACCGGTAGTCTCTAAAATCTTCTAAAGTAGAGATACATGCACGAGAAGAGAGTTTGAACTTTCAAAGAAATCTCAAATGCCGTTGAAATATTTTTAATAAAAACCAACGACAATTTGCATTACAAGCTACTGAATCAACTAAATACCTTTAGAGGGTCTTTCTTTCATTTGTAACATTAGAGACATAGACAAAGGAAGGTCTTCATAACTAACTTTCTAGTTAATGCATTGGCAATGACTTTGCATGTTAACAATACTAAGAATTTTAAGGTTATAGCCTACGCAAACTCTATCATGAGAGGAGGCTTTATCATAGTTATGTAAGATAATCTAGCAATGATTAAGAGCAATATTAACTTTTGCAAAATGAAGTGGTTTAACTCTGTTCTAATAGGCAAAGCATCTAGAGCAAATATAGTCTAATCAAAATTTAAATATCAATTTGTCTGAGAGGCTCATTGAGACCTTTAATTTACTAAAATCAAGTGAAAGATACATTTAAGCAATTGTAGTTTGATTTGCTCCAAGCAGAGTTTGGGATGTGGGAGGCTTCCTTTTTTCTTAGCTTTCTTGCTATTGTTAGCCCATATTATTTTCTAGTTCAGGTAGAGTTGGAATAATGAGAATTGTCATTAGATTTGAGTTTGTTTCTTGTTGTTGGTTTATGAGAGATGTCCTAAGAAGGCTTGGGAAACTATTAAAATCTACAGAAGGCTCCTTAATTTATATGAATCATGTTCATCAATAAAGTCTGCTTAAGAGCATCTTACATTATGGAAACTAATGTTTTTATCATTTGATTTTGTTCACTTTTAATGTTTGTCTTATTCCTATAAGCTTATGGGGAAATTGTTGGTTTGTAGCTCCTAATTTACATCTTTATCCTAACATGTAGCAGAAAGTTCAACTAAATAAGTAGGATTCTCTCTAAAGGTTTAACAAAGACAAAACCTCATTTCCAAAATTATCTTAGCTATTATAGTCATCAATAATCTTCACCTGAGAAAGACGGAGGAGAGAGAGACCGTAGAGAGAGGGACGAGGACGAGAGAGAGAGATGAGTTAGTGGCGATAGAGAAGAAATAATAAATAGGAGTATTAAGAAATTCCATGAATATTCGAAAAAAAGTCCTCATACATAGATCTCTATTGAGATGTGATTGAATGTATGATCTAGTTGTACCATAACTGCAGATTAACTTTTTAGTACCCTCATCGTCTCATTGACTCTCTCTCTCTCTCTCTCTCTCTGTTAAAGAAAATGCTGCTATGCAGAAGCAGTAACAGTTAGCTTACAACAGCTAACTGCAAGCCATCTAACAGAAGTTTTTTAGTTATATTTTAGTTATTGCATTGTTAAACTAATTCGGTTATTGATTGTTATATATATGAAAAATTGTAATTCTTTCTGAATATGAAATTAGACTTGAATGCATTCATTTAGTTTTAACATGGTATCAGAGCATTTATCTCTATTTCTTGATTTCAAATTTTCGAAGTATCTCAATGGCTTCTAATGCTGGTTCATCACAAATGACTTCCAGTTCATCACAACTCAATTCAACCACGGAATTGGCTGACGAATATGCTAACAATCCTTATTTTCTTCCTGCGAATGAAAATCCAGGTTTTGTTCTTACTTCTCAACCTCTCATAGGTCTAGAAAATTATGTGAGTTGGGTCAGATCTATATTCTTGGCCTTGAGTTCTAGAAATAAATTTGGATTTGTAAATGACTCAATCACAGAAGCAGATTCTTCTTCTCCATTATTCAATTCTTGGAATCGCTGCAATGCCACGATTCTTTCTTGGTTAACCAATTCTTTGAGTATGGAATTAAAAGTTAGTGTGATGTACATCAATAATGCAAAGGATTTTTGGTTTGATCTTAAGGACATACTCTTACAGAGTAATATACCACGATTGTTTGAACTTGAGAAAGAAATCTCTCATTTTCACAAGGATCACTCTTGGTAACTTCTTATTTTACAAAATTCAAGACTTTATGGGATGAATTTATTAGTTACCAGCCTTTTACTGTTTGTTCTTGTGCTTGTACCTGTGGATCCAAGGCTTCTCAGTTGGATGCTCAACATAAGGAACATGTTTTCAGGTTTCTCATGGGCTTAAATGATAGTTATAGCAATCTTATTAGTCAAATCTTGTTAACAAAACCATTTCCTTCATCAAACAAAGTTTGTTCTTTGGTTTTACAAGAAGAAAAGAGAAGGAATATTGGTCATGGTACTATGGGTTATAATCTTGAAGCTGCTGCAATGTTTGTTAATCACAACAAAGGCCAATTTTAGAATCAAAAAGGTGGCAAAGGAGGAAGTTATTCTAAGAAATAAAGGTCAATATGTACCTGTTGTGGTCTAACAGGTCATATAGCTGATAAGTGCTCTAAGTTTCATGGTTATCCTCCAGGATACAAACCCAAAGCAGGAAACAAAGTTATGGCTAATCAAGTGATTGTTGGTTTTTAGGAATTTTGGTTCTACTATGATCAATTCTTAGGGTACTAAGTCTCAAGTTAATCAAGTGACTAGTGGTCCTCATTCAGAAATCATGTCTGCATCAAATGTTCTTGGTGGTTCTTTGCAGCCAAACTACTCACAGCCTTCAATAGCACAATGTCCAATTACCAAGGCTCAATGTGAGCAGTTGCTTACTTTTCTGAAAAATAATTCAGCATCTAAAATCAGGAATTGGTACTTAAGTTTCTTATCAGGCTACATATGTCACGACACCCATTGCATCTTCTCAACCTACTTGCAGCACTTCCACTTCTTATTCTCCCAATTTTTCTGGTAATCCTTTTTGGTTTCAATCAGATCTATCTCATTCCATTTTTTCTGCACAATTTCATCATACACATGATTTTAAATCAAATGAATGGATCATTGATACTGGGGCCGCTGACCATATGGTCTATTCTGTCTCACAATTGACTTCTATCACCTCCATTGTACAATCTTATGTCCACTTGCCAAATGGAAGAAAGGCCTTAGTTACACACATAGGCACAGTGCAACTTTCTCCTACTCTCACTCTTACTGATGTTCTGTGTGTTCCTACCTTCAATTTCAATCTAATTTTAGCAAGTAAGCTTACCAAAAATCTTTCTTGTTTCCTTATAATTCATGGTAATTGTTGTTTTATTCAAGATCTTGTTCTCTAGAGCATGATTGGCCTGGCTAGAGAACATAATGGGCTTTATTTGTTGCAAGATTCTACTCTACATTCTGTTATTGCTGCCAATACTGTTCATGTTGATCATTCTTCTTCAAAATTTTGGCACACTAGGTTGGGTCATCCTTCTTATTCCAAATTTTCTTTGCTTAAAGAAGCACTTGATGTAAATACTTCTAATACACCAAATTGTTGTGATGTTTGTCATTTTTCTAAGCAAAAAAGACTACCCTTTGCTTGTAGTAGTCATGTTTCAAATAAGCCTTTTGAGCTAATACATTGTGACCTATGGGGTCCTTTTTACTACTTGTACTTTTGAAGGTTTTAGATATTTTTTAACAATTGCGGATGATTTCACTAGATGTACTTGGGTTTATCTTGTTAAACAAAAATCTGATACTCAGTTTCTTCTTCCTCAGTTTGTTGCTATGGTTAAAACTCAATTTACTGCCATAATTCAAACCATTAGAAGTGACAATGACACTGAATTTTTCCTAAAGGATTTCTTCCATAACAATGGCATCTTACATTAGTTGAGTTGTGTTGATACTCCTCAACAAAATGCTATTGTTGAGAGGAAACATCAACATATCCTAAATGTTGCAAGAGCATTGTTATTTCAATCAAAGGTGCCATTGAACTGCTGGGGTGACTGCGTATTGACTGTTGTTTACCTAGTCAGTAGGATTCCTTCCAAGTATTTGGGTAATAAAAGTCCTTTTGAACTTATTTTCAATAAATCTCCTTCTTATTCTCATTTAAAATGTTTTTGTTGTCTATGTTTTGCTTCTACCCTCTCTCACAATAGGCACAAGTTTGCACCAAGGGTTAGAAAATGTTTGTTTCTAGGCTATCCTCATAGCATTAAAGGATATAAGCTTCTGGACATTCCGACTAATTCTATTTTTATATCCAGAGATGTTCAATTCTATGAACATATTTCCTTTTGGGAATTCTGTTAATCCTTCCATTTCTTATCTAGATAATTTTGTTTTTCCTGATTGCATTTCTGGTTCTTATGATTTTCATTTTATTCCCTCTCAGTTTTCTTCCATTGATACACATTCTTATGCTTCACACCCAAGTCCATCTTAACCTCCTTATGCAGAACATAATTCTTCTAATCATGATCTTGAAAATTCAGCAACTAAACTTTCTAATTTTGATTCAGCAGATGCTCTCTCTTCAATGCCTAATGTTTCCTCTCCTTCTATTATTCCTCTTCCTTCTTTAAGAAGATCTGCTTGATCTCATCCTCCTCCTCCTCCTTACTTATAAGACTATTCTTGTAAGCTTGTTAGTACCAAACCTGCTCTTGGTTTACCATATGATATTTTTGATGGCCTCAGCTACTCTCATCTTGGCCCTTCCTTTCATTCTTTTTTCATGACTATTAATTCTGCTCCTCCAAAACCTATTTATTTTCATCAAGCAGTTCAATATTCTGAATGGAGAGAAGTCATGAATAAAGAGATTACAAGGCTTGTTTGGTTGCCAAGGGTTTCACTCAAAAACTTGGTTTAGATTATTTTGATACCTTTTCACCTGTTGCCAAGTTTGTTTCAGTAAGAATAGTACTTGCTTTAGCTACTGTGAAAGGATGGTTTTTACATCAACTTGATGTAAATAATGCTTTTCTTCATGGGGAGTTAGTTGAGGATGTATATATGTCTCTTCCACTAGGCTTTCACAACAAGGGGGAGCATCTTGTTTGCAAACTGAATAAAAGCCTTTATGAACTTAAGCAGGCCTCAAGGCAGTGGTTTGAAAAATTCTCTTCCACATTTTTGCAGATGGGATTTATTCAATCAAGATTTGATTATTCATTATTCACTCACACATCTGGTTGTTCCTTTACAGTACTACTGGTTTATGTAGAAGATATCTTGATTACTGGTAATGATTCTTCTTGTGTTGACAATTTGAAGCAAGTCCTTGATGCCAAGTTTGGTTTGAAAGATTTGGGATCACTAAGGTATTTTTTAGGACTTGAAGTGGCTAGAACTGATAAAGGGATCAGTTTAAACCAGAGAAAGTATGCATTTGAGATTTTGAAAGACACAAGTTTTATTGGTAGCAAACCTATTAGATCTCCTATGGAACAAAACTTGAAGTTATCCAAATATGAAGGTAAACTTTGATGTTCCAGCTCAGTATAGAAGGTTAATTGGTAGATTGTTATACTTAACTCTAACCAGACCAGACATTACCTATGTTGTGCATAGGCTAAGTCAATTTGTATCACAACGCATAGAGCCTCAATAACTTGCAGCCAACAAAATACTCCATTATCTTATAGGTTCACTAGGCAAAGGAATTTTCTTTCCAAGCAATTCAGAGCTGTGTGTTAAATCTTATTAGTTTTGCTGTTTATTTGGGTGAATCATTGATATCTTGGAAATCAAAGAAGCAAGGAGTCGTTTCTAGGTCTTCTGCTGAAGCTAAGTACAGAGCTATGGCAAGTGCAACTTGTGAGATTACGTGGGTATTACAATTGCTTAGAGATTTAAAGATTGAACATCCTAAGCCAGCCATGCTTTTCTATGACAATCAAGCAGCTTTGTACATAGTTGCAAACCCTATATTTCATGAAAGGACAAAGCACATTGAAGTGGATTGTCGTTTAGTGAGAGATAAGATAATGGAAGGCATGATAAAAACTCTTCACATTGCAACAAACTCCCAGGTAGCTGATATATTCACCAAGGCATTGGATTTTTCTTCATTCTCAAGGTTATGAGAAAGGTTGGGATTAAAGGATATTTTTATTCCAAGGCAAAGTAAGGTAAAATCTTCAGTACAAGTCACAAAGATCAAGGATTGTGACTTGAGGGGGAGTGTTGAAGAAAATGCTGCTATGCAGAAGCAGTACAGTTAGCTTACAATAGCTAACTGTAGGCCATCTAAGTTTTTTAGTTATATTTTAGTTATTGTATTGTTAAACTAATTCGGTTACTTATTGTTGTATATATATGAACTATTGTAATTCTTTCTAACTATGAAATAAGACTTGAATGCATTCATTCAGTTTTAACACTCTCTCCATTGATCCCAATAATTATTTTTATTATTTTAAAAAATCTTTTGTTTTATTATTAGACAAAAAAAAAAAAAATCCCAACATGAATGAATTCTACTAAATATTTTTTTTTAAAAAAAATATCCAACTCAACAACTTCTCATCACTTATTTTTTCAATACTTTTACATTAAACAATTAATTTAAATTATTAATTCCTACTTCTTTATCATTGATTTATGCTTATATCTACTAAAGTGTAGAATCATATTCAATTTATATTATTCAAATATATATATATATATATATATATATATACTGTACTACATTTCTATTGACATACATTATATATATATATATATATATATATATATATATATATATTAAAATTAGCATAAATTATTGGAATTATTCTTAAAATATTCAATATAATATAATTTAATTTTTCTCCACTAAAATTATAGAATTAATTTAAATTGATATTATTCAAAATTATAGAAATATATATACCATCTTAAATTTTTGTTTATATATTATAAATAAATTATTATTTTCTATTGTATGTAAATTTATATCAAATGTACATATCCATAATATTTTTAAAGTCTTGCTTGTGGGCCGGGCCTTGTTGGCCCCGTGAGCCTATTTTTATGTTGAAGCCCGCCCAATACTTGGATGGATTCACTTGGGCTGCGCAGCCAGACCTGTGCCAAGTGTAAGGTCTACAAATTCCGTTTTTAGATTTGCAGTTCTACGTGCTTGGATTGCTTTCTTTGTTTTTGAGGGAAGCTTTTTATTTTTTATTTTTTATTTTCACTATATTTGTATGCAATAAATGAACAATAATAAATATTTTTGACATTATTTTCTTGTGAAAAATAATTATATTTTTAATTTTTAATTTTTAATTTTTCAAATAATTATAAAATATCATTTCCATAATTCTAAGTATTTCCTTATATAAATTTTAGAAGATTAGAGAATAGGTTGTATTTTTTGTGATTGTTTTGAAATCTAGAAAAAATTAAAAATTATTTTGCAAATTTAAACAAAAGTTTTATTTTTATTTTTAATATGAGGCTTAAAAAATTTAAAATAAGATAAATTTTCTATATTTATCAAATTAAAAATTTGAAAATGGAATAAACAGGCCCCTAGTTTTTTTTTTCTAAGATTCATATTAAAAAAAATTAAAAGCACTGAGTTTATTTTAAAGTGCAGTAATTTTTCCATTTTTTTTCTTCTAGATCTGATAGATCCAATCAGATCGAAAGAAACTTTTTTGGATCTGAAGTTTTTCTGCAGGAGTGCTCAAGATCAGAGCGGTTCATTCAAATCGGATTGAGGTACGAAGTTTTAGATTAGGTGTCAAAAAATTATTCTGGAAATTTTCAATTGAAGGTGTGAAAAAAAAAATTTCGTAGATGAAGAACATGATGAACAGTGCTACAATTGGGTGATAGACCAGGATTTTGAATCAGGTTGGAGCGAAGGGTCGAGGCGCAGATCCTCCCCGTGGAGCGCTGACGTCACATTGACGCAGAAGTTGACGTAAGTGTCGTTGCTGACGTCATCCTAATAGGTGTTGACGTCACTACTGATGTTAAAGGAGAGAAGATTTTTTTTTTTTTTAATGGAGAGTACTTCGATGGCCAAGTTCGAGGTGGAGCCCTTTAATGGGAAAAAATAATTTTAGTATGTGGTAGAGCACTATGAAGGATGTGTTGGTCCAATAGGAACTGATTAAGGCACTGTATGGGAAAGACAAGATATAAGAACCCGAATTGTGATAAATGAGTTTAAATAAACAAGAGAGGGGTAAAATTGGTATATGGACAGGTTTCGTCGATGAAGTCAGAGTTCGTCGATGAAGGCCATGCATCTCTCGTCGACCAAGTTCAGAGGCTCATTGACGAGGAGAAGCTGAGGAGTTTCGGGAAACCGGCGATATCAGGATTCGTCGACGAATCCACCATCTTGTCGACAAGAAGACTATAGAGCCTCGTCGACGAAGACACTATCTCGTCAACGAGTTTGCCCGAGTCAAAGGGTTATAAATATCATTTCTCATTGCTTAACCATTAAGAAAACTAAATCCTATCTCTCTCTCTTTCTCTCTCTAAAACTCTCCCTACTCTCTATCTCTCTAAATTTCTTTGCTGGTTGTCATAAGAATTGTGAATCAGAAGTTGCCACGAGGATTTTGGAAGGATTCTCTACAAGTTGTATGGATTAGAATCCCGTTTCGAAGATTTTCGGGCTTTGTCGAAAAATTGAGGTAAGGTTCGATTTTTAATTATGATCCGATAGTTTTGTAGGGAACTGTCTTGTGAGTATATTCTGTACTGTTGATTGTAGGTTTTGGAACTTGATTTGTTGTTTAGAGGCCTTAGAGTTCGGGTTTTGCTATTCGGGGAAAAGGTAAAGGGAATTGTGTTTATATCGGTTATTTTTAAAATTGGACTCGGTAGAACTATGGTTCACGGTCCCGTGTGTGTTTTGGCTTCACATTTGGGGGGATCTAACATGAAAAACTATAGGTTTTTCATGATTACAGTTTTGGGAAAAGTGGGGCGACAGGCTGCATCCCTGGTTTTGTTGAAAATCGAACGTATATGTTGATTTATACTGTGTTATAGGGATGGTCGTGCCTTGACTTGTTTTAACCTGTGTGCATTTGAAAAACTATAATTTTAGATTACTAAATGGGTGTGGTTTGTTTGGTTATATGAGCATGCATGTGTGTGTGATTTGTTTAAATGCTAGTAGGAACGCGGTTCCAAATTGTTCTAGGTACCGACAGTGCCCGACTTTATATCCAAGGGTGTATGAAATCGCTGGCCATAGATTGACAGAGGTACGGCTCTATATCCGAGGGCGTGAGCCTATTCCGGCAGATCAGGCTGAAGGGTGTGGATCCACCAGTTAGCACTGGTACGATGCTATGGGAGTCGAGGACTAGCCATGTGCCGGTGGCGCAGTGTTACGCGGGTTGGCTAAGGGCTAACACCGTATGTCGCTGGCCGACTTCGGGCCGATGGGTGTGATGACACCGAGATCGCTGATCATGTGTGTGTGTGCTTGTTTGCATTATTGTGAAATTAGTACTGGGCTGCATTTAACTGTGTGTATGTTTCATCATGATAACACTCAAATGCCACACACCGATATAACCTGTGTTCTTCCTTACTGAGAGGTGTCTCACCCCTATTGTATGTATATTTTTATAGGTCCTTTGAGTAACTGGAGCTAGCGTCCTGGTGTCAGGAGTGTAGTGGTCGGTGTACTCCGAGTAGCACTTGGGTAAATGCTAGGACTGCGTTTTGATGGGTTCCCATCTTGGGATGTGTTGGGCACCCAGTTGTACGTTGTATGATAGAGCCTGTTATGCTCTTGTATAGACTCTGGTATGGTACTATATTTATATATAGAACAACCTTTTTTCGTTGCGTATATTTTGGTGTGTTTGGATGTGTTTAGGGTGTCTGGGAACCTCACGGGGTCGGACCTTCATCCTTTGTACTATATCTATGGATGGTTTGTATGATATAGGGATAGGTTAGATTACATTTTCATCCCTGGGTCCTATTTTCGGGTTCGGGGTGTGACAACTTGGTATCAAAGCTAACCAAGTTGTTAGGTCTTGTAGATTTGGTTAGACTTAACTGTGAGTACATACCAAAGTATAGGATGTTAGATATGGGTAGAGTTGGTTGAGGGTTGTTTGGTTGCTAGATCAGGATTTGTCGACAGTATTCTATGTTTTTTCTGGGATGACGATTCCAATAAAAGTAGGGCAGAGCATTGATGACTTTCGTGTCGGTGTGATAGGACAGACCTGGACCTCGCAGGGAATAGTTAACACGATTAGTGTAAATCATTGTGTTAACTGTATGTGTTATAGGGATACTGATATTCCTATTGTGCTATAGAATGGAGCCCAAGGATAATGACCTGAGAAGTGGCTCCGAGGAGACTGCGAGTGATAAGTCTTCCTTTGTGCCTTGAGGTTTGATGAGGCAGGTGTTACGAGAGATCAGGCAGAGTGTGAGGAGACGCGAGCACTCTCCTACTACTATGGGGTGCACCATTGAGAGGTTCACACGCATGCATCCTCCAACGTTATCTGGGGGACTTGACCCTACGATAGCAGAGGACTGGGCGGAGAAGACTGAGAGGATCTTGGAGGTCCTGCATTGCACGGATAGGGAGCGAGTCCTTTATGCTACCTTCTAGCTATCTGGGGAGGCGGGTTGATGGTGGACTGCGGTAAGTTTGTTGGAGAAGCAGAGAGCCAATCCTAAGGAGATGACGTGGAGCCGTTTCAAGGAGGTATTCTTTGAAAGATACTTCCCAGCTTTTGTACATAATATGAAGGCGAATGAGTTTTTTGTTTTGACTTAGGGGAGTTTGACGGTTTAGGGGTATGCGGCTCGATACATAGACCTATCCCGATTTGCACCGTATTTGATCTCGAGCGAGTATGAGAAGACTCGTAGATTCGAGAAAGGCTTGAGGAAGGATATCCGCAGACTAGTGGGTATGCTTTACATTCTCGAGTTCTCAGTGTTGGTGGATAAAGCCACGGTGATTGAGACCGGTATCCAAGAGGACGAGGTGGATCAGGAATTGAGGAAGAGGAAAGTACCTTTTGGTTCTCAGACAGGATCTCGCTAGGGATCGTGGAAGAAGAGGAACAAAGGCTCGGGTTATCGTCAGAATACCAAGCGCCAGGATTCTCAGATAATCCAGACTAGTGGACGTTGTACTAGATGCCACAAATGGCACTAGGGTGAGTGACGGTCATTTGGGGATAACTGTTACAACTGTGGTTAGCCAGGTCACATGTTTCGTGATTGTTGTGCACCGAAGCGAAACGTGTCTGCATCTAGTGTGAACCAAGAGAGCAACCAGATACCTCGAGGAACCATTCAGACGAATACAGCTCCAGCCAGAGTATATTCTCTTACTCCAATGGACGCTGAGCATGCAGGGAACGTAGTGACAGGTACCTTATTATTGCTTTCAAATAAGGCTTCTGTGTTGTTTGATTTAGGTGCAACCCATTCTTTTTATATCTGTGAATTTTTTTGGATGGTGTGGGGTTGAGACCCAAGTCATGAGCGGGGCATTATCGGTGACTACGCCATCTGGGAGTGTATCATTTTGTAGAAGGATGTTGGAAGATTGCCTAGTGGTAATTCAGGGGAAGCTGCTACCAGTGAATCTTGTAGTATACAACATGTTGGGGTTCGATATCATTTTGGGGATGGATTGGTTGTCATAGGAAGGCAGTAGTTTTCAGACCTCCTGGGGAACATGAGTATGAATTTGAGAGATCATGTGTGCATCCGGCGCCACAGATTCTATTAGCATTGTAGGTAAGGAGGCTACTCTTGGATGGATGTCAGGGGTACCTAGCTTGTGTGTAGGAACCGTCGCGGGCTGAGTTGAGACTCGAGGACATTTGGGTAGTCAGTGAGTTTTCAGATGTGTTTCTAAATGATTTACCCAATTTACCTCCGGATTGTGAGGTGGAGTTCGCTATAGAATTGCTTCCTGGTAAGGCATCGATCTCTAAGGCTCCGTATTGGATGGCTCCAGTAGAACTTCAGGAGTTGAAGGAGCAGTTGCAAGAATTACTGGACAGGGGATTCATTCGACCTAGTGTTTCGACCTGGGGAGCTCCAGTATTTTTTGTGAAGAAGAAGGACGGGTCAATGTGGATGTGCATTGATTACCTTGAGATTAATAAAGTGACTGTGAAGAATCGCTATCATTTACCTCATATCGATGATCTTTTTGACCAGTTGCAGGGGACGTGGGTCTTTTTGAAGATTGACTTGCGGTCAGGATATCATCAGGTGAGAGTTAGATCTGAGGATGTAGCAAAGATGGCTTTCCAAACCAGATATGGTCACTACAAGTTTTTGGTCATGCCATTTGGGTTGATGAATGCTCCGACGGTGTTTATGGATTTGATGAACAGGGTTTTTCATGAGTATCTGGATCGATTCGTGGTGGTATTCATTGATGATATTCTAGTATACTTGAGGAGTTCGAAAGAGCATGAGGACTATTTAAGGTTAGCATTATAGATGCTGCGGGAGAAGAAGATGTATGCTAAGTTGAAGAAGTGTGAATTCTAGTTGAGTTAGATTGCAATCTTAGGCCATGTGGTGACTGGTGATGGTATCTCAGTTGATCCTAGCAAGATCGAAGCTATGGTTGACTAGGTGAGGCCGAAGAATGTGCAAGAGGTTTGGAGTTTTCTAGGACTAGCGGGTTATTATCGTCGATTCATGGAGGGGTTCTCTAAATTGCCTGGGCCTCTGACTTGATTAACCAGGAAAGGAGTGCAGTTTGAGTGGACCAGTGACTGCGAGAAGTGTTTTCAGGAGTTGAAGCACCGGCTGATTACCACTCCAGTGTTGACCATTCCTTCGAGGGATGGTGGGTTTATGATTTATAACGACGCGTCTCTTAAGGGTTTGGGATGTGTTCTTATGCAGTAGGGTAAGGTAGTAGCTTATGCTTCTCGTAAATTGAAAGAATATAAGAAGAACTACCCTACTCATGATCTAGAATTGGTTGCTGTTGTATATGCACTAAAGATCTGGTGACACTATTTGCATGGTGTGCAGTGTGAAATCTTCACTGATAATAAGAGCCTTAGGTATTTCTTCACGCAGAAGGAGTTGAACATGAGATAGAAGCGGTGGTTAGAGTTGATTAAGGACTATGATTGCACGATCAGTTACCACCCGGGGAAGGCTAATATGGTAGCTGATGCATTGAGTCGGAAGCCAGGATCTGTGGCTGTATCTGTGATGATAACTCAGTATCACATCAGACAAGATTTGGAGAGCTCGGGTATAGAGTTGGTATTTAGTGATCATCAGGCTTTCATTGCTAGCCTGGTGGTCCAGTTGACTTTGTTTAAGCGTATAAAAGTCACGCAAGATAGTGATGTAGAGTTGGCAGAGGTTATGGAAAAGGTACAGCAGGGACTGGCTACAGAGTCTAACATCTCTGAGGGTGGTGTGTTAAGATTTGGGACCAAGTTGTGTGTTCCGAATGATGATGAGATCAGAAGGACAATTCTATAGAAGGCACATCGTTCTTTGTATATGGTACATCCTGGTAGCACAAATATGTATCGGGACTTGTGCAAGACCTTCTTATGGTCGAGTATGAAGAGGAAGATTGCTCAGTTCATGGAGCAGTGTTTGACGTGTCAGCAGGTGAAAGCTGAACATCAGAGGCCGGTAGGGCCGTTGCAGCCTTTGCCTATTCCAGTTTGGAAATGGGAGCATATTTCCATGGATTTTGTGACCGGATTGCCGCCATCACTTTACAGGCAGAATACTATTTGATTAATCGTGGATAGATTGACGAAATCTGCTCATTTTATACCGATGAAGGTTGGCTATCCTTTGAGTAGGCTAGCTGATATATACGTGCACGAGATTATGAGAATGTACAGAGTACTGGTATCCATTGTGTCAAATCGAGATCCGAGATTTACTTCTCGATTCTGGATGAGTTTACAGGAAGTATTGGGGACGAAGCTTGCTTTCAGTACAACGTTCCACCCCCAGATTGATGGACAGTCGGAGAGGACGATATAGATCTTAGAAGATATGTTGCGAGCTTGTGTGTTAGACTTTGGTGGTAAGCTGGATACAGTTTATTCCACTAGTAGAGTTCTCTTATAATAACAGCTTCGAGACTAGTATCGGGATGGCACCATTCGAGGATTTGCATAGTCGGAAGTGTCGATCTCCCTTGTGTTGGGATGAGGTTGGTGAACGTCAGGTGTTAGGACCTAAACTTGTTTAGCAGACTTCTAAGAAGATATGTTTGATCCAAGAGAGGATTAGATCAGCTCAGAGTTGGCAGAAGAGTTATGCAGATTTTTTCCGCCGTGATTTAGAATTCAAGGTGGGGAGTAAGTTATTTCTGCATATCGCTCCAATGAAAGGGATGATGAGATTTGGGAGGAAGGGCAAGCTGAGCCTTACGTATATTGGACCATTTGAGATTCTTGAGCGAGTGGGTCCGGTAGCCTATAGGATTGCATTACCTCTAGCACTCTCGAGGGTCCACGATGTGTTTCACATATCCATGTTGAGGAGGTACGTGTTGGATCCTTCACATGTTATCAGCTATGATGAGTTGGAAATTGGGGATACTTTAACATATGAGGAGACACCTGTTCAGGTTCTAAACCATAAAGTTCAAAAGCTTCGTACTAACGAAATACTGTTAGTGAAGGTATTGTGGCGAAACCACGAGATTAAGGAAGCTTTTCGGGAACTAGAAATGGAAATACACTGGAAGTATCTGCAATTGTTTTGAGTACTTGTACTTTATCCTACTTTGGGTTGGGATAGGTGGTTAGTCATCGGGAGTGTGTGTATTGTGAACTCCTGAGACGTTTGTATATGAACCATGGTATTCCTCTGCCATAAGTGAGGGTACGTATGTGTGATGAGGTTGCGTTGTAGTAGTTGCCAGTTTCTTGTTAGTATTGCATGTATATGTATTTAGTTGTATAAGTTTGTGAATGAGAGATGACACAAATTTTGAGGACAAAATTTTTGTAAGGAGGGGAGGTTGTAAGAACCTGAACCGTGATAAATGGGCTTAAATAAATAAGAGAGGGGTAAAATTGGTATTTGAATAGGTTTCGTCGACGAAGTCAGAGTTCGTCGATGAAGGCCATGCATCTCTCGTCGGCAAAGTTTAAAGGCTTGTTGACGAGGAGAAGTCGAGGAGTTTAAGGAAACCAGTGCTATCAGGATTCGTTGACGAATCCACCATCTCTTCAACGAGAAGACTATAAAGCCTCGTTGATGAAGACACCATCTCATCGACGAGTTTGCCCAAGTCAAAGGGCTATAAATATCATTTATCATTGCTTAACGATTAAGAAAACTAAATCCTATCTCCCTCTCTCTTTAAAACTCTCCTTACTCTCTATCTCTCTAGATTTCTTCGCTGGTTGTCGTTGGAATCGTGAATCTGAAGTTACCATGAGGATCATGGAAGGATTCTCTATAAGTTCTATGGATTGGAATCCCGTTTAAGAGATTTTTGGGTTTTGGAAAAAAATCAAGGTAAGGTTTGATTTTCAATTCTAATCAGGTAGTTTTTTAGGGAACTATCTTGTGAGTATATTCTATACTGTTGATTGTAGGTTTTGGAACTTGGTTCGCTATTTTGGGGCCTTAGAGTTCGGGATTTTCTATTTAGGGAAAAGGTAAGGGGAATTGTGTTTATATCGGTTATTTTTTAAATTGGACTCAATAGAACTGTGGGTCACGGTCTCGTGTGTGTTTTGGCTACTCATTTGGGGGGATTTAATGGGGAAAACTATGGGTTTTTCATGATTACAGTTTCGGGAAAAGGGGGCGATGGGCTGCATCCCTGGTTTTGTTGAAAACCAAACGTATATGTTGATTTATACTGTGTTATAGGGATGGCCATGCCTTGACTTGTTTTAAACTATATGCGTTTGAAAAACCATGATTTTAGATTACCAAATGGGTATGGTTTGTTTGGTTATATGAGCATGCATGTGTGTGTGATTTGTTTAAATGCTAATAGGAACGCAGTTCCAAATTGTTCTAGGTATTGAGAGTATCTGGCTCTATATTCGAGGACGTATGAAATCGTTGGCCATAGATTGACAGAGGTCTGGCTCTATATCCAAGGGCGTGAACCTATTCCGGTAGATCAGGCCAAAGAGTGTGGATCCACCAGTTAGCGCCAGTACAATGCCATGGGAGTTGGGGACTAGCCATGTGCCGGTGGTGCCATGTTACACAGGTTGGCTACGGGCCAACGCCGTATGTCATGGGCCGGCTTTGAGCAGATGGGTGTGATGACACCGGGATTGTTAATCATGTGTGTGTATGTGCTTGTATGCACTGTTGTGAAATTAGTACTGGACTGCATTTAATTGCTTGTATGTTACATCATGATAACACTCAAATGCCACACACTGATATAACCTATGTTCTTCCTTACTAAGAGGTGTCTCACCCCTACTGTATGTACATTTTTACAAGTCCTTCGAGTAATCGGAACTGGCGTCCTGGTGTTGGGAGCGTAGTGGCCGATGTACTACGGGTAGCGCTTGGGTAAGTGCTAGGACTGCGTTTAGATGGATTCCCATCTTGGGATGTGTTGGGTACCCAGTTGTACATTGAATAAAAAGCCTGTTATGCTCTTGTATAGACTCTGGTATGGTACTATATTTA
This sequence comes from Malania oleifera, assembly GCF_029873635.1. Taxonomy (NCBI): domain Eukaryota; kingdom Viridiplantae; phylum Streptophyta; class Magnoliopsida; order Santalales; family Ximeniaceae; genus Malania; species Malania oleifera. The sequence goes on along the minus strand of NC_080423.1, from coordinate 79,484,929 downwards.
TATATAGAACGACCTTTTTCCACTGCGTATATTCTGTTGTGTTTGGATGTGTTTAGGGTGTTTGGGAACCTCACGGGGTCGGACCCTCATCCTTTGTACTGTATCTATGGATGGTTTGTATGATACAGGGACATGTTAGATTACATTTTCACCCCTGAGTCCCATTTTTGGGTTTGGGGCATGACACAAGAAGCGAGAGACCATGTTAGATGATCGGTGGGAGGAGCTGGAAATGAAAGCGTTAAGTACCATATGCTTAAGTTTAGCTCCAGAAATTAAATATAGTGTGTTGAATGAAACATCACCAGTTGAGCTTTGGAAAAAAAATTAGAGAATATTTATATGTCCAAGTCCCTAGTTAATAGACTGTATTTGAAGAAACAATTGTATCAGTTGAGGATGAATGGGGACACAGAAGTCAGAGACCATCTCAATTATTTTAATAAGATAATCATGCAGTTGTTGAGTATTGAGGTAAAAATTGAGGAAGATAAAATACTGATTCTATTGTATTCGCTTCCTAGTTCACTTGATACTTTGAAAACCACACTACTGTTAGGTAAGGAGACTCTTGTAATTGATGAGGTGACTACTGCCATTCTGGAGAGTGAGAATTTTTACAAACTAGATCATTCAGGACATGGAGAAGGGTTGGTGGCTAAAGGTGAGTCTAACCAACAGTAGTGTAGGAGTTCTACCAGGGGTAATTGGAATCGAGGGAAATCTCAATCCAAGTCCAGGGGTAAGAGTGGGAACTGGAGGAGTGGTTGTTTTTATTGTGGGAAAGAAGGGCATATGAAGAAGGACTGTCTAAGGAGGAAAAGAGATTTAGAGAAAAAGAACTGGAAGAAAACTGAGCAGGCTACTGTAGTGCAGAGCAGTTTATCAATTTTTAATGGGGATCTTTTGGCTTTTACTATAGGTTCCAATTACTTAGCTGATACCTGGACTTTGGATTCGGCGTGCTCATATCATATGTGTCCATATAAGAACTAGTTTGACTCCTATGAACCAATCTCTAGAGGGGTGTTGATGGGTAATGATGCTTCTTATGGTATTCTTGGAATTGGAATGGTCAGAATCAGGATGTTTGATGGTGTGGTTAGAACCATTAGGGATGTGTGGCATGTTCCAGATTTGAAAAAGAATTTGATTTCCTTAAGCTCTTAGACAGTAATGGTTTCTATTTTTCATCTAGGGATGGAATGCTGAAAGTGACTAGAGGTTCACTATTAGTAATAAAGGGTCATCTAAGGAACAATTTGTACACTCTGGTAGGTAGCACAGTGACAGGTGGAGCTATAACTAGTACCTCTTCAGATACAGATACAGATGATACTACTTTGTGGCATATGAGGCTGGGTCATATGAGTGAGCGTGGTTTGCAGGAGCTACATAGGCGGAACTCACTGAGAGGTAATTCTTGTTGTAAGCTTAAGTTCTGTAAATATTGTTTCTTTGGTAAATAAAGCAGGGTGAGTTTCAAAACAGGAAAGCATACGAGCAAGGAGGTGTTGGAGTACATTCATTTAGATGTATGGGGTCCAATACAGGTACAGTCTCACAGTGGTGCTATTTATTTTGTCTCATTTATTAATGACTTTTTCAGGAAAGTATGAATGTATTTTTTGAAGCATAGAAGTGAGGTATTCCGTAAGTTCAGGGAATGAAAAGCTGAGGTAGAGAAGCAAACAGGAAAACAAGTGAAGTTTCTGAGATCTGACAATGGAATGGAGTACAAAAACAGCCAGTTCATTGAACTTCTATAAGGAAGAGGGGATCACTAGGCATTATACAGTTCCACATGGGCCACAACAAAATGGAGTGGCTAAAAGGATGGACATAACATTACTAGAGGGGCCAAGGTGTATGAGGATTCAGACTAATCTTCCTAAGTCATTCTGGGTAGAAGCAGTGAGTATGGCATGCTACCTGGTAAACAAGTCTCCTTCTGCAAATATTAACGCAAAGGTTCCTGAGGAGATATGGACAGGTAAGCCAGTAGATTACTCTGTGTTGAGAATATTTGGTTGTCCATCGTATGTGCATGTGCAAGAACAGGACAGGTCAAAGTTGGACTCTAAGTCCAAACCATGTGTATTTCTTGGTTTCCAAGAAGGAGTAAAGGGATACCAGTTGTGGGGCCCTATAGCAAGGAAGGTGGTCATTAGTAGGGATGTGGTCTTCAATAAGGAAGCCATGTGGAAGGGGAATACTGATAAGAAGGTGGAGTCTGATTCAGCGGGAGTGCCTATTTAGGTGGAGCTGGATAGTATTCAAAATTCAAGTATGGGTAATACTCAAACTCTTGTTGTTGATTCTATTGCACAGGATACAGTGAGAAAGACTATAGTTCCTTAGGAAATTCCTGAGATAGGTGATAGACATGAGCCTATAGGGCTAGCCACTAATAGAGAAAGGAGGAATGTTAAGCCTCCGGTAAGCTATGAGTTTGAGGACTTAGTTGCATTTGCTCTGATTACTAGTAGTGAAGATCTTTCTAATTTTCAGGAAGCAGTTCAGAGTTCTGATCAAGATAGTTGGCTTGGAGCCACGATTGAGGAGATGGAGTCTCTTCATTTATGAAGACACTTGAGTGTTGGTTCATAAACCCAATGATAGGAAGCTGATCGGTTCTAAGTGGGGTTTCAAAAAGAAAGAACCTACTTCAGAATCAGAAAGGATAAAATATAAGGTCAGATTAGTAGTAAAAGGATACAAACCAGAAGAAGGTATAGATTATAAAATCTTTTCTCATGTTGTTAAGTATGCTTCTATTAGATCCTTGATAGCATTGGTTGTTATGCATGATTTAGATCTGGAACTGATGGATGTAAAGACAACTTTCCTTCATGGTGAGTTGGAGGAAGATATCTTTATGAAGCAACTAAAGGGGTTTGTGGAACAAGGTAAAGAACACCTGGTATGTAAGTTTAATAGGTCTCTTTATGGTTTAAAGCAATCCCCTGGGTAATGATATAAGAGGTTTGATTCTTATATGTCGAGGATTAGGTATGTTAGAAGCAGTTATGACAGTTGTGTTTTACTTCAGATTGCTTGATAGTGGTGTATATGTGATCCTTATGCTATATGTGGATGACATGTTGATTGCCTCTAACAGTACTGATGGGTTGAATGTATTGAAAGTCAGGTTATAGAATGAGTTTGAGATAAAGGATCTTGGTGTAGTTAAAAAGATCCTTGGCATGGAAATCAGAAGGGACAAACAATAGAAGAAGCTGTGGTTGTCACAAGGTAAGTATATTGAGAAGGTGTTGGAAATGTTTAACATAGATAAGGCTAAATCAGTAAGTACACCTCTAGCTACTTATTTTCAGTTGTTTGCTAAACTGTGTCCTTCTACTGATGAGGATAAGTTGGATATGGCTAGTGTGCCTTATGCCAGTGCAGTAGGGAGTCTGATGTATGCTATGGTATGTAATAGACCAAATTATATGCAGTTAGTTTGGTAAGCAAATATATGGCTAATATAGGTAGAATGCATTGGAATGCGGTGAAATGGATTTTCAAATATTTGCGTGGCACTTCAGATTATGGTATCACATTTGAAAGTACTGATGATTGTAATGTTCAGGGTTATGTGGACTCCAATTATGTAGGTGATTTGGATAAGAGTATTCTATTAAAAATTTCTGCTGTACACCTTTAATTTAATTATTTACTACACCCCAATCGCAAATGATTCTTTTTCTTGGGAAAATCAAAAGGGTTTCTCCAATCAGAGAATCAATCACTTTAATCACTTCAATTCCTTAGTAACCAGTTAAGAGTTAATTTTCGATGAGTCCTGAAGAACAGTTGTATTTGGTTGGGAACAGGGGATACTACAAGTTCAGCAAAGTGAGGGGTTACCCGGCGCGGAAACACGTGGAGAGCGCATCGGATGATCCAACAATGCTGATCGTAACCTACGAAGGGGAGCACAACCACTCTCTCTTCGTCGCGGAGACCAGCAGCCTCATCCTTGAATCCTCCTAGTTTCTTCCATGTATTTAATTTATTCCATTGCCCAACTGCATTTCTGTTGTGTGTACAATACCATATGGGTGGGTTTGAGCTTCAAGGTGCAGTGTAAACAGAGTATCGTGACAAACCCATTGGGAAAAAAAAAAAGGGGGGGGGGGTTTGATAAAAAAAAAAAAAAAGTTCATATTGGAAGATGGTGGATTTGGTAAAGCAAATTGCATGAAATTTGAGATTAATGAAGCCATGGAAAGTGGGTTCAATTGGGTGATCTTTTTATTTCTCTATTATATGTTGGTTGTGGTGTGTTTCGAGGCGTGGTTCCTATTGTTTGTCCTGTTCTGATAATTCATCAATGCGCTCATGATGGGGTGTATGCGTTTAAATGGGGGCGTCTTTAACATGCATTTTTCCGGCTAGAATCTGAAGTAACTAAAGGCAAATTTGGACAAATATGAACAGTAGTTTGATCTTTTTTTTCTGACTGGTTGGCAGAACTATGCCCCTCCTTTATTTCTGTAATCACACTAGAGTTCCAAAAAAAAAATAAATAAATAAAATTGCCACCTGCAGAGAGAGAGAGAGGGCAGCAGCAGCAGCAGCAACACCGGTGCTGCCATGGTGGCTGCTGGTCGAAGGGCCAGGCAGCGGGAGCGGCTGTAATGGTGAATTTGACGCCTGCGGCTGTTTGGCTAAGAGGAGAAGAAGAAGAGAGGAGGGAGGGGTTTAGGATTTCAAACAATGTTTGGAAAACCAGACAGGAACGGCAGCGAGATGGGAGCTGGACCTTCTCTCGCCGGCAGAGGAGGAAGGCTTGGAGAGAAGCAGGCGCAGACTGAAGAAGAAAAAAAAAAAAAGGAGGAGGAGAGAAGTGTCCCATGCAAATCGTACCATTTCTGAGGTTTCTCAAAAGAATGAACGCCAAGTAAGAATCATATATCTATTATGAGGAAATATTGGAAGGCTCGGAAATCCAAGCGCCCCCCCCCCCAAAAAGCTCCAAATCCTATTATTCACGATTTCATGCCTTGGAATTCAGATTCCCACAACCCCTCACATCTCTCTCTCTTGCTTGGATATGCGTGAGAATTAGATTTCCCCTCTCTCTCTCTCTCTCTCTCTCTCTCTCTCTCTCTTGCACAAGCCTACACCAGCTTTCACTTTTGTAAGTAGTAACGTCCTTGTTACAGCAACATCTCTCTCTCTCTCTCTCTCTCTCTCTCTCTCTCTCTCTCTCATGGGCTTCTGAGGTCCTCACGTTCTCCCACATGTTCTCAATCATACACATGTCCCAGATTTCTCCTCCATGCAAGCTTAGTCATTCTCATTTTCTTTTCTCATAATTAAGAAACTGATAATTGACCCACCAGGGGAGAGTGTGTGACCACTACACTTCCAACTCCCGCCTATTAACCCTACCTACCTAGCTGCTATCTAGGCATATATATATATATACCATCCTCTTATCTCTACTTAATTTTTGACAGCGTGCATGATGCTTGGAGGTTCTATTTTAATTTTTCAAGTTTGGATTTTTGAAACAAAAGATCATATCTCGGAAGTTGGGATTGAACACATGATTAAGAGAGAGAGAGAGAGAGAGAGAGAGAGAGAGAGAGAGAGAGAGAGAGTACTGTTGAGATTTAGTATGCATGACTATCATGATGTCTAAGCTCGAGCAAAAGATGTTATTTGGACAAGCTTAAAACTGGTGAGGCCATTCTCACCAAACTACAACCGTCATTTTTTTTTTTTTTTTTAAAGAAAAATTGAGCACCGTTCATTTTCATGAAGAATTTTGACCAGCAACCCTAGCCAATTAGTCCCAAAAGTCAAAAAGAAACCCTAATTTGTCATCTATACAGCAACTCTCAATTGATCGTTAAAATAGGGGATAATTCAATATGTTTTAATTTGCAAGGAGGGAATCAAAACGGATGTTTTGTTTTTTTGTTTTTTTTTTTTTCATTTATGGATTATTCGAGGCACTTGTATTTCTTATCAATCCTATCTATGTGTCAATTATTTTAATTAGGGCAAAAATAATCTGATTTATCATATGGCAGGGTTCATCATATAACATAGCAGAAAAGTGAGACTGGGGGATACGATTATGCATGGAAAAGAAATTAATTATGTTAAATTATATATATATATATATATATATATATATATTGTCAATTCCACGAGTGATGCCTTTTACTTGCAAGTAATTTTTTTAAACTTTCGGTACTTGATCATTGAATTTACCTTTATTTTATGGATTATAGATAATTTATTGATTTATATTTTAAACACTATTTTGTTTGCACATGCAATTATAGGCATGTAATCCTATTTTTCTAAATAATTTTTGTTGACGCGTAGCGATTTTAATCTTCCGATCAACAAAATAAATCACACAAAGAACATTTACAGAAAAATGGAGACGAGAGAGTTTACGTGGTTCGGCAAGGTTACCTACATCCATGGAGCGTGCACCTGGAGAAAAATCCACTATGAAACAATGGCAGTACAAGATCTAATCAGTCTCTCCCCGATCCCAAATCCCTTGTACACCCCTTCACCTTCAACTCGTTGAAGAAAAGTTCTTCCTAGAGAGAACCCCTCTCTAGCTCTACTTGCACAAAATGACAAGCAATCCTCATATTTTCTCATGACTTACAAATATATATATATATATATATATATATATATATATATATATATATGACACCACACAACCGTTGGATTTAGAGACGATCCAACGGTTGTGATAAAAGCCACAACAAATAAATAAAAATAAACATATTTTTTAACAATCTCCACCTTAACTTTTAATCACAGCCAAACACAACATTCCATCCCCACTCTCTGTGATGCTCTTTCAACAATCAACAAAAGACTACATTAACTAAGTCCATATAGCGCTTGAACTTAGCTAATGTAATAGGTTTCGTGAGCATATCTGCAGCATTTCCATCTGTGTGGATCTTCAATAACTAAAACTTACCACTTTCAACCCAACCTCTAACTGCATGGTACCGCACGTCAATATGCTTCGTGCGAGAGTGGTAGACCTAATTCCTTTCCAAGTGGATCACACTCTTACTATCACAAAATACATGTAACCTATCCTGCATAATACCAAGTTCATAAATCAGTCTAGTTAACCACAAAGTCTCCTTACCTACCTCTGCCAAAGCTATGTATTCAGCTTCTGTAGTAGACAAAGCTATAGTAGGTTGCAACATAGCCTTCCAACTAATGGATCCACCAGCCATGGTAAAAATGAAGCCAAAAGTGAAGAACAGAATAAGCAAGGAAGCAATGTGGAGATCCTTTAATGAGTTTCTGTCCGTACTTCCTCCAAGAAAGGTCGTCCAGTGGTGAAGAATAATATCAAATCCCCCATATCAACCTACTTCCCTAATTTGTATATTATTTACAATGATGCTCGGGATTGAGATTTTAACACTCCCCCTCAAGTTGGATCATAAATATTAATCATCTCCAACTTGCTAATAAGATCATCAAAGCTCTGTCGTCCCAACCTTTTAGTGAGAATATCTGCAGTTTGTTCCTTGGTTGGCACATAAGTCATACATATAATTCTTTCGTCAATTTTCTTTTTTATGAAGTGTCTGTCTATTTCCACATGTTTAGTCCTGTCGTGTTGAACTAGATTGAGAGAGATGGTGATAGCTGCCTTGTTGTCATTGTAGAGTTTGATAGGAAAGTTCACTGGGACCTATAATTCCTCCAAGAGTTTTTGTAACCACAATCCTTTACATATCCCTTGAGCGACTACCCTAAATTCAACTTCAGCATTACTACGAGTCACCATATTCTGTTTTTTACTTCTCTAAGTTACTAGGTTTCCCCAGACGAATGTACGATAACCTGTGGTGGATCTTCTATCTTCCACTGATCCTGCCCAATCTGCATCTGTAAAGATCTCTACTTCCTTACTTTCACATTTCTTAAAGAAGAGTCCTCTTCCCAGGGATCTCTTGAGATATCTAAGGATCTTGTATGCAACATCCAAGTGAACTTCTTTTGGTGAATGCAAGGGTTGACTTACTACATTGACTGTAAATGCAATATCTGGTATAGTATGTGATAGGTAGATTAGCTTGCCAACCAATCTTTGATACCTCTCCTTTTCCACAGTCTTCAACCCTCTTTACTGTCTCCATCGAGGTTTCACTGGGTTTGCATCCCAACGTGCCAGTTTCAACTAGGATATCAGTAACATACTTTCGCTGAGAAACACTAATTCCCTTTTTCATTCTTGCCACTTCCATGCCCAGAAAATACCGCATCTATCTCAATTCTTTAACTTCAAATTCAGCAGTCATAACCTTCTTCAATCTCTCCATTTCTACAGTATCATCACCAGTAAGGATTATATCATCAACATACACAATTAGAATTGTTTTCTTACCTCCTTCAGGCTATTGGAAGAACAGTGTATGGTCTGATTGCCCTTGTTGTTAACCTTGATTCTATAGTACCTTTGCGAATCTGTCGAACCACCCTCTATGAGATTGTTTGAGGCCATATAAGGATTTCTTGAGTTTACACACTCTGTTTTCTTCACCTGTTTCACTGAATCCTGGTGGTATAGTCATGTATACTTCCTCTTCTAATTCTCCATTTAAGAAAGCATTTTTAATATCAAGTTGTTGTAGTGGCCAATCTAAATTGGCTGCCAAGGACAAGAGAACCCGAATTGTAGTTAAGTTTGCCACTAATGCAAATGTTTTAGTATAGTCAATGTCGTAAGTCTGAGTAAAACCTTTTGCAACAAGTCTGGCTTTATGTCTTTCAATTGTTCTATCATATTTATATTTCACTGTGAAAACCCATTTACAACCCACTGGCTTCTTCCCTTTCGGCAAATTTGTCAACTTCCAAGTTCCATTTTTTTTCTAGGGCTCACATTTCTTCCTTAACTGCCTCTCTCCATTTCAGTATTTCTAGAGCTTCCTGAATGTTCTTTGGCATTTTCATCCTATCAAGGTTAGAGACAAACGCACAATATCCTGTAGAAAAACTTTTATAAGACATGTATTTAGACCAAGGGTATTGGGTACATGACCTGGTTTGTTTTCTCATTGCAATAGGTAAATTGATATCATCAGGTACAGGATTATCAGAGGAAGAATCAATTACCAGATCAGGAATGGGCATGGGCACATGGTTTTTCAGAGCCATCACCGGTTCCAATGCTCTTGGTGCCTCAAGTATGAGATTCTCTCTATCCTTTGTTTTCGGCTTTCTTGAGTAAACAAGTATGTCTGTGTTGTTTTGCTCTCTTGTATCTCCCCCTAAGGGTAAGTGTTCAGTTGTGTTTGGCAAGTCAAGAAGTAATGCAATGGAAGGCTCGATAGATTGAATAGATGAGTCAAGGAATGGAGTAACCGAAGAGAATGACGCAGATTCAGTAGCAAAGAGGTCAAAGAACCAATCTTCACTCCATTTCTCCCCCTGAAGAGAGGGCTTTGGGAAATAAAGAGTGGTTTCAAAGAAAATGACATCAAGACTAATGAACATTCGTTTTGAGATTGGATCATAGCATTTGTAACCTTTTTAGGTAGGCGAATAACCAAGGAAGACACATTTAACGGCACGAGGATCCAATTTATCGCGATGGTGTACATGAACATGAACAAAAGCAGTACAACCAAAGATTTTCAGCGGGAGACTAGAGGGGAGTCGAGAGGTAGGAAAGTGTTTCTGGAATTTATGAAGAGGGGTGACAAATGAAAGTACTCGACTCGGCATTCAATTAATGAGATGTGTGGCCGTTAAGATGGCATCGCCCCAAAAAAAATGTTTCATATTGGTAGTAAACATTAATGCCTGGGCTATTTCAAGTATATGTCTATTTTTTCGTTCAGCAACCCCATTTTGTTAAGGGGTATCCACACAAGAACTTTGATGGACAATCCCATTATCTTGAAGATAAGCTCCCAAGATAGTATTAAAATATTTCATACCATTATCAGTACGTAAAATCTGAATATGAGTTTGGAACTGTGTATGAATCATGGAATGGAAATTGATGAAAATGGAGTGGAGTTCAGTTTTGTCTTTCAGTAAGTAGACCCAACAAAGACAAGTATGGTCATCAATAAAGGTAACAAACCATTTTGTATTGGTGCGATTGAGGGAACGTGAGGGACCCTATACATCACTATGAAACATAGTAAATGGGCGAGATGGTTTGTATATAGATGATGGGAAAGAAGTACGACGATGTTTGGCAAGCTCACACACTTCACATTGAAATTTAGAAACCATTTTATTTGAACAAATAGATGGAAACAAACGTTTTAAATATTGAAAACTGGGATAACCCATCCTTGAATGCCATAAAAAAAGTTCACTATTTCTAGAAGTAAATACAGAGTCACAAATTGCAGTATTACATAGTTCACTCAAACTTGCCTTCGCAAAGTAGTAGAGTCCCTCATACGCTTTAGCAGTGCCAATCGTCTTCCCCGATGATAGGTCCTAAAAAACACAATGAGAGGACACAAATTTTTCTGAAACAATTTGAGTCTTTTGTTAACTAACCGATGGATAACAGGTTGCAAGACAACTTGGGAACATGTAGGACAGATTGTAAAGTTAAAGAATTAGATAGGTGAATACTTCCTTTTCTAGCAACTGGTGAGAGGGAGCCATCTGCAATTTTTACCCTCAAATTCCCGACATATGATGAATAGGATGAAAAACATTGATAAGACCCATTCATATGATCGGATGCACCCGAATCAATTATCCATGGAGATTTGTAACCGGATGTAGAAGTTAAAGCTAACAAATAATTACCTCGGTGAGCCAAGGAACCACAGGAAGACTGACCCGATGTTAAATGGACGAAATCATCTTATATAACTGATCCAATTATTTAGGACTGAATGCACTACTGGGAGAGGTATTGATGTTTTCTCCTTGTAATCTTTCAGTTGATCCGTCAGTGCTGGCCTGGTACCCTCGATTTTTTTGGTATTGTCTCGGCTTCCAATCTATTGGTTTTCCATGAATCTCCCAGCAGGTATTTTTTTAAATGACCTGTTTTTCGACAATGTTTGCACCACAATTTACCTTTTTGTGGTCGTTGACTAGGTCCCCCTGGACCTTTTGATACTGGAGCTAAAATATTCGGCCCAGTGTGTCCAGCGAGCCCATATAATTTTTGGGCGGATACAGGTACGGTGAGGTCCAGCCTAGCAGATTCATTTTGATACCTCAACATCACACGCCTCCTGTTCACCTCCCTCCGGACTTTTGCGAAGACATCTTGGGTTGAAGGAAGAGGTCGCCGGCCAAGAATCCTTCCCCTCACATCGTTGAGCTCTCGATTCAAGTTGACAAGGAACTTGAAGACCCTCTCGTTTTCGAGCCTCCTTCGGTATCGTGTGCTGTCGTCGGAGCACTCCCACTCCTCGTCAGTGCTCAAATCGAGCTCCTGCCAGAGATGAGTCATCTTCATGAAATACTCGATAACGCCTCTCTCCCCTTACCTCATCTGCCACAATCGTGTCTTGATTTCAAAGATTTACGAGTAGCTTTCGACGTTGGAGTATGTCTCACGTACGGCTTCCCAGACTTCCTTCACTGTTGGCAAGAACAAGTAAATTTTTCCGATTGATGGCTACATCGAATTGACGAGTCAAGTTGTGACCATGGAGTTTTCGGACCTCCATCTTTGCAAGGCTACAACGTCGGTAGGGTCTGGCTTCCTCCTTTCACTGGTAAGATAACCCAGCTTCCCTTTTCCCTCAATCTTCAATTTCATGGATTGAGCCCATTCACGGAAATTTTTTCCATTTAATTTTTCCAATGAGAATGGAAAGGCTGTGTTATGTAGGCCATTCAAACCCCCAACGGATGTGGCCTCTGAGTCACCATTGATATTTGCATAAGAGGTAGAGCCTCTGCTGTTGGCCATCGTTTAGTTAAGGTTGAGAAAACCTTGCTCTGATACCTTGAAGGAAAAAACAATTGAATACTTTCTTCATTAATTTGTTCATATGTACATCCCAATATATAATACGATTACCTATTCTAAACAAGGAAACAATTTACTTACTGAATAATATCAAATTCCGCATATCAACCTACTTCCCTAATTTGTATATTATTTACAATGATACTCAGGATTGAGATTTTAACAAGTAGAATATCGGCCATCTTCATATTGATCGTCGGAACCTGAAAGATTAGCAATCTGAAACGTTGAACTCAACCATGGCTGCTTAGACGAGCTTGCGAGATTACATGAAAATTTTCTCCAAAGAAAATATTATTTAATATTATATTATTAAATAATATTAAAATAGGAAAAAACTCCACTCCCCTAAACCCAATCATCATTGACGGACGACCGACCGACCAAACATGAGAATTCACAAAAATTTTCCCAAGAAATTAACTGTACGCTCTCTACATAGTGCCCAAAAGGAGAGAGAGAGAGAGAGAGAGAGCAGTGCAGGAAGTGTTGAACCCTTTTTGACTCTCGATCCCCCCATTCATTCTGGAGCTCTACCTTTATTTGTTCAATATCAATATTAATGCTAAATAAATTCAGCTAGCCAATGGGTCTGGTCGACCCTTGACGACTGCTTTATTCCTTGTTGTTGGTAAGCTGCTGCCTTGGGCCTTGCAAAAGCAAATCCCAACGACCAGCCCCCCCCTCCCTCCTCTCCTTCCCTAGCACCTAGATAGATTCCTTTCTTTCTTTCTACGTGCATGACGAATCCTTCCACCTGTTTTCAACGGGTAGAGAGTTTAAAACTTTAATCTTGTCAGGTGAGAATAATATTTTCTATTTTTTTTTTTTTTGTGTGTTTCTAACTCAATAAATCTTTAAATTAAATTTAAAAAAAAAAAAAAAACCCTATCTAACACTACGTGTAGTAATTATTATAAGAATTAGAATTGAATTTATCACTTGATTTTGTCATAATTTCTGTTTAAATTTTCATTTCATTTTTTTTCACTCTCCATTATGCAAATCAAACATGCCATAAATCATTTGTTGAATTTTCGACGACTTCTAGTTATCATGTATGCACAACTCCATGTCATTAATTTGAAGTACAAACTAATTAATTTTCACACACACACACACACATATTATGTTGCTTTATCAATTTGCCACCTAAATTCTTAAATAATGAAGATCTTTGAAAGGAATTTCTTATGGCACATGTATTGTATACACTAATTTATTATCGTATAATTCATTTGATATTAATTCAACAAAATTCATTAATTAGATATGTTTCCATTGGGAAAATTATTCAATCCAATGATAGTCCTGCATTGGCTAATGATATGCTTTACAAAGATAAATATATATATTTTTATTTACTTACTCTTATATATGGAAGACATGGTAATTGTTAAAGTTTGACACTTTTATGCTATACATTTTATTTTAAATTTTGAAAAAGATATGGGATAGGAGAGATAGGATATCTCTTATTTTGTAATGCAAGCTCACCGTAAACCTCCCTTAAAAATTTATATATATATATATATATATATATATATATATTAACGTAGAGATTATTTTTACCACTATTTATTTTGGCTTGCATTTTGTAAGTACAGTCATCAAATATCAATATATTTTCAATCCATGTGTCAAAAGCCACATCTTAGAACCTTTACAATTAACATCCTATAAACTAATGACCTCTAGCTAAGATCTAATTTCAAAAGGGACTGTGCAACTTGATTCATGATATATATAAATATAAATATAAATATAAATATATATATATATTTATATATATATATATATATGTTCATGCATATGCATGCAGCTTACACAATATTTTCCATAATAATTTAGGATATATAATCTTTTCATTATCATATTACTATTAATTAACTAACATCAAGAGAATGCACAGCATACTTATGCACATATGTATTTTCAGCTCCCCATCAACAAGCTATGAATTGCCATCAATTAAATGATAAAAGTTAAAAGTTTATCCCCTTTTCTAATTTTTGTTAATTAGTTCCTTTTAGATCTATTTATGGGACAAATTTTTTTTAGTATTAATTCGCTCAATATTTTTAAAGTAAAAAATGGCAATCACTATTATATTCGAATAAATAGTTATGTTAGATTTATTTGTAATTTCAAATAATTCCAAGATTTTTTTTTTTATATATAAAAATTGGCTTTGTATTGGCATCTTAGTTAGGATGGCTATAAATTCTTGCTATCAAATTGACAAATATTTTGTGATTATCTGTATATATAATTCAAGTTTCATACTAGCTAGACTAGAGAATTTAAGGCGAGTGAAAAAAAATTTAATTCAAAAGAATTAGGCAAGATAAGATAGGAATAATTTGGCAAGTATTGTGTGTGTGTGTGTGTGTGTAGTATTGCTGTTGCATAACCCTTGTAATTAAAGTAAATTGTAGGTGCCAAACCACTTGTGATAATAAAACTCAAATTTAAAATGAAAAAAAATTCAAGAGATCATGATAATTAATGGGTTTTTGCTTTCTAGCCTAATTAAGGGGTTGTTTGCCCAACAAAAGAAAATAGAAAGAAATGATTAATAAGAAATTTTTTGGGATGACTTATGAATAACTCTGAACTCAATGAACTAACTTTTTATTGTACTAAATAAAGCAAAAAAGAAAGCATCCTATTTAAATAAGAAATCACATAAGTCAAAGTCGTTGCAAACACCCATAGCTAGTTCATCCATAAAATTTCTCCCATTTGAATGAGGGTAAAATAGTTTGATACATAGTAAGCTGCGTGGATTTGAATTCCTTACATTTCATCGTACTTTGTATCCTTATAATACTATTTATCTATAGTATTAATAATTATGAATATTACACTTCAAATGTCCCCCTTTCAAGTTCAAAATCAATATAATCGCTTAGATACTTAATTTAGCACAATATCGACCAAATTTCCTCTTTGATCCAAGTGTATTGTCAAGTGTTGGATGTGTAAGTATGGCCAACATATGTTTTACTTAATTCATAGTATTACAAGATACAAACTAAACTTAATTGAATATTAATTAAATGCCTCATTGTTACATCCGACACAACTAGCTTGCACCCATAAATCAATTCGTTGAATGCATGCATACTAATGGACTCGGTACAATATGAATGCCTCAAAGCTCTTAAACTTTTTTCAATTCTCAACATGAGCAAGACTTTCACAGACCTTAATAGCTATCTAGCTCACAACAACTTAAAGCATTCCAAAGTGAGATTGATGTTTAAACACACCATATATATATATATATATATATATATATGTGTGTGTGTGTGTGTGTGTGTGTGTGTGTGTGTGTGTGTGTGTGTGTGTGTCATTGTACAATGTGAGAACTAATCGCTCTTAATTATATGAATTGCCTCACCTGCTTTGCATTGGTTGAGGGGCATGTTCATAAATGCTTTGCAGCTAACAATGGCCTCATCATTTAAGATGACAGTAGTGTCCTCACTAATTAGCATGCTTTGGAGGTATAAGAAGACTTGTTGGAGTTAGTAAAAGAGTTTTGAGAGGTTCATGTTACTGTAACTTTACCTCAATGCTCAACAAATTGATCTGTCAGGTTAGAGGGTGCAAGACTCATCAAGAGGGTAAGTAATAATAATTAATCCAATGTTCAAGAAGTATCTCTTCCTAATAAGCAAGTACATAATACTAATATAAAAATTGAGGTACCCATTCAATGACAACTATAAACTTACCCTCTATTTTTGTGCCTTTAGCTACCTTAGTATTTCCAACAATTACAATGACTTTATTTATTCATATTAAAAAAAAAATTATTTAGATTGATAGGACCAAATCGCATTCATAAGCTAAACAATGATATATTAATTTGGATTAAAGGGAGCAAGACCATCAAGAGGTATAAGCATCTCTTCATAATAACCTTACACATACAAAAAATGAAGACAGACACAAACAGCGCATGCGATTTGATGCTGTGCTAAAACTCAAGTGCAAGTGTCATTTAGAGATTAGCAAAATGACTCCCAAATCACAAGATATAAGCATACTCATTTTCTATCTATGCCCCTATTAAGCCCAAGATTATCCAAAAATTCTCCACCCTAACTCAATTTCTAAGCTAAGTAGCTAAACAATCTAAGAGAACCATATGTACTTTTGCATATTGGCCGGCTCACCTTGTGATCTGAGTTAATGATGAATTGATGACAAAGTCATCATTTCCAAATCATAAAAGATACATTGATTTTGCAGCTGTTAATTATTACCATGGGTGCTCACAAAAATCTAGCTACTTGATGTAGACTCTGCAACCCTATGCCTGAAAATTGTAAAAACTTGCACTAGATACTTTCTGGCTCTCTCGTTTTCCTTTTTCTATTACTTATATTTAATATTTTACCTTTCTAAAATACATGCACTAAAATTCTGAAAATGGAAACTGCTATACAATTCTTGCAATCTCCCACCACATTGCAATCTCCCACCACCAATGTATTACAAGATAGAGAGATCATGCTGTTTGCATACTAATAGAAACTCGTCAAAATTTAGACCATTTGAAAACATGCTCATACATTATAAACCAAACTCAGTCTACAGAAAAATATAATAAAAATAAAAATAAAAATAAAAGAAAGGAAGGAACCATATTCGAATACAAAATTAAAAGCCTACATTTCTAGCTAGGGTTTTAATCAGTCAAACCTCAATAAACAAAAATTAAGTTCTCCACATCCATTTCCAGCGATCTGGACCAACATTACCTGCATCGCTCAAACACGAAAGATGAAATTTATAAGGGTTGATCACTGGTGGAGGAGGAGCTAAACCCAGAAAGATCAGTCCATGCTGCAGAACTACTACCACCAGTACTCCAGTACTGAGGGTCATTCCCAGAAATTCCAAAAAACTGCCTCGACAAATTCAACTCCTGGTTATCCTCAATTTTCACTGATGCCAGCTGAGTAACCACGGAACCACCCGACTTCGGCCGCCCCTGGCTTGATCCAGCAATAAAACCCGATGGGTCTACCCCACCGTCAAGCGGGTATAGCCCCGTTGGGGGATCCAAGCCCGCTGCCAAGAGTAAATTAGGGAAGTGGTGTGCTTGCTGCAACCGCCACTGGTCTAGGGCACTGCCAGCTGGGAGAAACGAACCACCGCTCCCGCTGCAGCCGCCTAAAGCACTTCCAATCGGAAAATTCACGTCACCTGTTGCGCCTGCCATGGTTGCCGGAATTCCGCTAAAATTTAGGCCTATTTCACTGCCGCCGAAGTCAGTGAAATGGTGCAAAGGAGCCATAAAGCGCAATGGCGGAACCTGCGGAGTTAGGCCTAGTATGTCGGCAGCGCCGCCATTGGAAGGAAGTGCACTTGTGGAAGCAGTGGGAGTGACAGTTTGGCAGCTGACGGGAGATTTCGAGCTGCTTCCCTTGCTTCTCTTGTTCCTCCGGCAGCCCCCTCCGACTGGAACATTCCGCAGGGCTCCTCCTCTGGTCCAGTACCGGCGGCAAGTCTTGCAAAAGTGTCGCGGCTGGGAGAGGCTGTAGTTGTTGAAGTAGCAAAATTTGGTGTTGCTCGACTCGCATCGGGGGCATTTCAGGGCAGTCTCAGGCATCGGCAGGTTGGCCATCCGGGCCCGATCGGCCATCGAACCAGGCCTGATCGAGCCTGGGCTGCCACTCGCATGAGCCTGCGGTGGCGGAGGCAGCGGTGGTGGGGAGGGGAGCTGAGGGTTAGCAGCGGTTGTGCTACTACTTCCAGTTTGATGATTTGGTTGCTGTGAATTAGAGTGGAGATAAAGCAAAAATCAAATATCTGGTATATTCAACAAAAGATAACAAAAGAGAATATATACACACATATAAACACAAATTGGGAATATTTATCTTTTGAAAAAATTTGCTTTTTTGGGGAAGGAGGCCATGGAAAAACCAAACTGAAGAAACGCTTACCTGGTGCTGCCAGTTGGCTGGATCAAGATAAGCTGGGATGGAGGGAAAAACCATATTGGTGTATTGATCTTTAATTCTCTCTAGCTAGCTTTTGTAAAGGTTGATGTGTTTTTGGAGAATCACATCAACGAGTGGAGTGGGTAAATTGGAGAAGGGGTTTGCAGCTATGTGGCTAGAGATGAGAAAGAGAGGGAGAAAGAAAGAGGGAAGGAATGAGGAGCAAAATCAAAAGAGAGGGGAGCCTTTATTTATTTATATATAACTGAGACAAATAGTTGTTTGTTTATATTAATTTTTCATTATTCTTAAGATATATTCTTTCTTTGTTTGTTTCTTTCTTTTTGTTTGTTTGATTGCTTTTTTAGGGTTTTGAGGAGGGTGATGGTGTGTTTCTTAACCTGGAAGCTTCTTAGGGGATGGTGTGGTGCAATGGCAGAGAATGAAAAAGGAAATTAGTGGCTCTCCTCTTGCATGAAAAAGGGTGCCTTAGTATTTGTGTTATCTTGACTGCGGATATGATCCCCGGGGGGGGGGGGGGGGGGGGGGGAGGAGAGAGAGAGAGAGAGAGAGTGCCAGCCTATATGTGTTGATCTTTCATTTAATTAATAAAGAAACCTAAAGCATTGTTTTTAAAGAAAAAGTCACCTCTTGGTGCTTTGGCACTGTCCTACACTCTTATGTGTCCCGACCGAATGAACCTTTTCCCTGGTCCGCCCTGCTCCCCCCCAGTCTCTCTCTCTCTCTCTCTCTCTCTCTCTCCACACACACACACACACACAGATACATATATATATATATATATATATATATATATATATATATATATATATATATACAAAACTCTCTTTTCAAGCCCGTGCAAAGACTGGCAAAATACACTATATGCCAAGTGACATGAATGCAGGGCGGTGTGCTGATTTTGCTTCATCCACTGGGTTTCCTTCTGGGGGAATTAAATTAGTTTTGCATATCTCAGAGGTTGAGAAAGGATTGTGGTCTAGGACCTCAAAATCTGAAAATATAAATGGGTACTTCATGTGGGATATGATCTGCCTTTGTTCAGAGATTATGACTATTATATTGTGCCCCAATAAAATAAACAAGGATTTAGATTTATCGTAATCTTCTACAGAGATCATGGTTAAATTAAAAATGACATTCATGCATGCCAATGAGAGCCACTCGCAATTTGGAACATTAATGACTTCCAAGGAATGCTGCTTATAAATGGAGCCAAAAAGCAAATATAATCTGCATGTGAACTTATAAGGGCCAGTCGATTTGATGAGCCATTCCCAGAAAATTTAGGCTTTGAAGCAATTAGACTTTTCTTTTATTTTTTTTGGACCAGCTTCTATTAAAAATTGATTGAGACAAAACATCATATCAGTACAAGGAGAAGTTGACATTCCTATGAGTAGTAAACAATTATTCTATTCAATCCGCTCACATAGGGGTTCCATTTTCAACAGAGACTTTTGAGTTAAAAGAAAACATTTTGATTCTAATTGTGGCATTTTGTTGACCACTTATGGTAACTTATTATCCAAAAAAAAAACAAAACATGGTACCAATACAAAACCTTGGAATCTTAGTAAGTTCCTGGGTAGTGGGGGTAGAATTAGGGTGCTAGAATTTTTTTTTGTTTCAAATATAAAACTTTCTACATTTTGATATATCGCTTAGTCCTAGAAGACTGTTGTTGCCAATAGATAGATCACAATCTATTTGTTGAATTTTAAACTTGAGGCAGTTACCTCCACAAATCCTAACCAATTTTGTTGAATTATTTGAACTGCAGTGGAGATGTTGGCAGCCACCTCCACCAACCAGCCCACTTCTGTTGAAATTAATCTCCACCTACCATCTCCATCCATGACTATATATATGGAGATGGGTGTGTGTGTGTGTGTGTGTAATGTATGTGGTGTAGAAGAGGAAGAGTAACTAGTGAGAGAAGAAATTGTATTTTGAGAGTTTTTTGTATTTTTTCATATTATTACTGAAATCAAAGAGTGTTTGTGTGCAATTGAGTGTTTCCTCACTGAGTTCAATCACAACCAATGATTGAGTGAGTCCTCTCCACCCATAAGTGGTATCAGAGCGCCACGGTTTATAGAATTCGCCAAATAGAGTTGAACAAAGAGGAATTTGCAATTTTTCCCAATTATGAAGTTGCTCGAAATTAATTTTTGAGCATACCATCGCGTAAAACACATCGAGACAAGTCCATAGGTGAAAATCGCGTCTCAAATGGAGTCTGGCTGCCTTCCCACGAGCTCACACACGCCGACAGCTGATTCTACATTGTCGAGATGGGTTACACGCGTTGATGCCAGTGTTGAATGGCGACGTCACGTGCCTAACACGCTGACAGGCTCCTTCACTGAACAGATGCGACCCGACCTAGAAACTCACAACCCGATTCACGACCTGCCAATAGCAACTGAAGATCCACGAGCACGACCAGACCTGGAGATCGACCTACATCCAAATCCGTGGATCATCACCGACACACGGCTTGTACAGAAATCACCATGTGGCCTAATGGCTCTAACTGATGTCATTAATCTACGATTAAGAAAAGCTAGCTTAGCCAAATCGGTAGAGAACATTTTTTATAGCCGGTTTAGTGTTATTTGGACCGATTCTTTGCTTTCCAAAGCTGGTTCCTGAAGGTTTTTGACTTTCTGAACACACTGGTGGCATTAGATTTCCTAAAATCCATCCCTAAAATTCTATTTTTGATATATATCAAACCCGATGGTGAATGGTACTACACAAGCACTCATTCCAAACCGGACAAAGGACATCTACGACAACTATTACATTCAAATGAGAGCCTTACTAGGTGTTCAGGATGTTATGGACATCGTTGAAGATGAGTACGAAGAAGCCCCATCAAAAGAAGTCGAAGCATCTACGTCTGATGCTCAACGAACTACCCTTCGTGCCGATCGAAAAAGGGATTGTAAAGCCAAGTCCATAATCTACCAGGATCTTGATGAGGCCTTTTTTGAAATCATCGCTTCTGCCAAGATGTCCCAAGAAGTCTTGAATACTCTCCACCAGACATACAAAGGAGCCGACAAAGTGAAGCGAATTCGCCTCCAAACTCTACGAGGTGAATTTGAATCCTTGTAAATGAAGTCCTTTGAGTCCATTGCCGAGTAAAATACTCGAGTAATGGTTATCTCGAACCAGTTGAGGAGAAATTGAGAGAATCTCATAGACATGAGGATATATGAGTAAATTTTGAGATCTTAGATCCAAAATTTGACTACATAGTCGTCACGCTGGAAGAAACGAAAGATCTAGAGACCATGTCTGTAGAAGAGCTTGTAGGATCTTTGCAAGCTCAAGAGTAGAATGTGAACAGAAGAAGTGACTGTAAGTCATTGGAACAAGTCCTACAGTCAAAACCATCTTTGACTGATGGGACACTACAAAAAATCAGGGTATTAGTAAAGGATCAAATGCGTCACTAATACTTATAAATTCTTCACTAATAGTGTTAGTGACGAATTTATAAGTATTAGTGTCAGTTTTAAAATAGTTGTTATATCTATCATTACTGCTAACTTTTAGTGACGAATTCAAAATTTCGTCACTAAAACTCTAATAGTGTCACTATAAATTCTAGAACGGCTCAACTCAAATTCGTCACTAATAGTAGGGTATTAGTGAAAGATTCAAATTCGTCACTAATAATATAGTATTAAGGAAGGATTCAAATTCGTCACTAATAGTAGGGTATTAGTAACAAATTATAAATTCGTCACTAATAATAGGGTATTAGTGAAGGATTCAAATTCATCACTAATAGTAAGATATTAGTGACAAATTACAAATTCGTCACTAATAGTAGGGTATTAGTGAAGGATTTGAATCCTTCACTAATACTTTATTAATAGTGACGAATTTAGGAATCATCACTAATACCTACTATTAGTGACGAATTTGAATCTTCCACTAATAATTAGAAAAATTAGAAAACCTTTAATACTAATTTTTTTTAATCATCAATTCCTATATAAAAATTTGTAATTACATTTTTGCATACATAACCTGAAACCATAATTACTACCAAATTCATAAATCATTCAAAATTTTGAATTCAAATATAAATTCAATTAAAATAAAGAAATAACTTCTGTTCAGATAACAAAAAAAATTTCAAAATATTCAAAATTCAAATACAAATACTAGTACAAATTCAAATTAAAATACAAAAATTTCATTTGTTCAAATAATAATAAAAATTACAAATAAATAATCAAAAGTTGCATCTGACGACTATAGTGTATGCATGCATGACATCGTGCTGATGTTTTGACAGCCACCAACCCTACAAATTAAGAGTCATTAAAAAAAACTAGTATA
This sequence comes from Malania oleifera, assembly GCF_029873635.1. Lineage (NCBI taxonomy): Eukaryota > Viridiplantae > Streptophyta > Magnoliopsida > Santalales > Ximeniaceae > Malania > Malania oleifera. The sequence goes on along the minus strand of NC_080423.1, from coordinate 79,462,591 downwards.
CAAATGGAGAGCCGACGCTCAATATAATCAGGAAAAATAATTATATGATATAACAAATTCGTAAAGATTTCATAATCATGCATATTACATAATTTGTATGGTAGTAATATCAATAATGAAAAAAAAAATGTCAGTATTTAAAGCTAAACATTGATGGAATGAAAATTTTGTATTCACCATGACTAGTGAGGTCTCTGAACTCAGAATGAAGATAATGGACAACAATAGTGCTACTCAAGATGATTTTGTGGAGAAGTAACGTGAGTTGCAATTTATTATCAGTTGTTTCTCATTTTTTTTCTTTTTCATTTTATTATTTGCTCAAAGTACTGACTTGGTTGCATCCTACATTTTTATGCATTATACCTGCTGCTTGGCTTTTCACTTGTAAATATGGGATTCAAAGATTGTGCACCATGGGTGTTTGCACATTGCCCCTTGATCAGTGCACTACCTTAAATTTTTCATACCATCTGAAGTTTTAGTATAGTTACTGAGATTACTTTGACTAAAGATGTTTAGAAAGGGGACTATTTAATGAAATCACATAATGATTGTTCTCTAGATTTTTCATTGCCTTCAATTTCAGGAAACACAAACAGTATAGGGGAGAAATCACATTCTCCAAACCATAAATGTCCTTATTGTAAAATGCATTGTAGCCATTCAGTTTCAATGGGAGTTTTATATCTCCCATGAGTATTATTTTGTATAGTCTTTATGATTCTTGACTAGTCATTGTAGGAACTAAACAATAAATCAGCCTCTAACACTTGGCTTAAACATGTTCATTTGGCTCGGTGTACAAGTGTGATAAGTTACTTGCAGTGTGATTTGCATCTTGTGAATTTGTATACAATTTGAAAAAAATTTATATGGAATGGTTGTTCTTAATAATCTTGGTTCTTGAAAGCACTTCCAACAGTTATGAAATTTGATTTATGTTTTCAATGAATTATTCTTGGTTGTATAACTTGTTTGATTTCAATTAATTTTCTTGGTGACGAAAGATAATAATAAAAAAATAAATTGGTAATAATCCACCATCCACCATTGCTTTTATTAGAAGATAAATAGAAATCTTAGTTTGTAGATTATTATTATTATTATTATAAAATGTCACTATTTTTTTTTTTTTTTTTTGCTGATAGTGTTTAAAGTCTTTTAGGCATGTTTAGTCATGAATGTTTCTTTAAATGAATTAAGCGTACATTGCCTCATTTCTTATGATTCCTAACTTTCACTCATCATTTCAAAAATATTTTAACATTCATTTTATCATAATTATCGTTGTACATGATTTTTTTTTTTTTGAAAAAAATTTAACGAAATTTCAATAACATGTCGTCTGTAAATTCGATATTTTCCCATAAAATCTGTACCTGATATGTTCAAATAAGTCATTTATAATTCAATTCAAGGCAAATGAGAACTTATATCCACTACCAGCATGCAATACACATCAACTGCATCCATCATGCAAGAGGCATTCTAGACTAGCATGCAATTATGTAACAATCAACAATTCACAATATATAATCTATCCACTAAATTTAGAATATAAATAGCAGAGAACAGTGGATAGTATTGAGTTCAGTCACTAAAAAAAAAGTGGGTTTTAGTGACGAAAGTATTAGTGATGATTTTAAAACCGTCACTAAAGTTTTGTATTAGTGATGGTTTTTAAGAACCGTCGCTAAAAAAATGCGCTATAAACAATTTTCGCGCAAAATTTTTTTTGAGAAAATATTAGCGACGATTCTCGGGTATTAGTGACGAATTAAATCTATCACTAAAAGTTACTTATTAGTGACGATTAACAAACCATCACTACTAATATTTATGAATATATGAAAAAAATTTAGTTAAGGGTATTAGTGACGGATCCCCAAATCCGTCACTAATAATGGGGCATTAGTGACAGTTTTGAAACCGTCACTATTACTGTTTTTATTTAAAAAAATATAAAAAAATTTTAGTTAAGGGTATTAGCGACAGATTGGGAGATCCGTCACTACTAATAGGATATTAGTGACGGTTTTGAAACCGTCACTAATAGTTTTTTTTATTTAACAAATATAAAAAAAAAATTTAGTTAAGGGTATTAGTGACGGATTTGGAGACCCGTCACTAATATTTCCTGTTTTAAAAAAAGAAAAAATTTTAAGTTCAGAGTATTAGTGGCGAATTTATAAATTCGTCACTATTAGTTCATTATTAGTGACGGATTTGAGAACCATCACTAATACTTCCTTTTTTAAAAAACAAATAAAAAAATTTAAGTTTAGAGTATTAGTGACGATGTTGTATATTCATCACTAATAAGGGACCAATAGTGACGAATTTGTAGATTCGTCACTAATAGTTTTTTTTTTTTTTTAATTTCAGTTCAGAGTATTATTGACGAATTTGGTAATTCGTCACCATTGGTCCCTTATTAGTGATGAATTTCTAGATTCGTCACGACTAGTCCATTATTAGTGACGAAATTTGGGTCATTACTAATGCTATGTTTATAAAAAAAAATATACGGATAGTAGTGACGGTTTTGAAACCGTCACTAATGCCCAAAAACCCCTATGCCTTTCCGCGGGATATTTTCCCTCCCTCCTGCTCCAGTTGGCCTCTTCGCCTCCGCCTGCTCCTGCCAACCTCTCTGGCTCCCAATCTCCCTCTATTCTCTCCTGGTGCGCCTTGTTCACCGGACATCTCAGTCTCGTGCTCCCGCGAACCTTCTAGTAGACTGCCAGCCTGGTACACCCTCTCCCAGTCCCCCGCTGTGACCCCCGTCGAACCCCTTTCCCTCCTGCTATTCCCAGCTGACTGACGGCCTTCTCGCCGGACATCTTGGTCAGAGCCCTAGCCAACTCACGATCCCTATCGAACCCCCTCTCCCAGACTCTTGCTACTCCCAGGTAATACTCAAAATTTATTTTCTATCTTTTCCTTTTTTTATTTCTTTGAGTAATACATTGTAGTTTATCTCTTAATTTATTTATTTATTTTTTATTGAAACAAGAATGAAAAAAAAATTATTATTTAAAAACTTATAAAACTATAAGTAATGAGTTATAAAAATTTTAAACTATAAAATTGTTTAAACAAGAATGAAATTTTTAGAAAGATAACGTGTTATGCATGTTGTAGGACTATTTACTCTTAGTGTGTATTCTAAAAATTTTGGGTATCCATTTCAAATTTTGGGCGATTCTATCAATTTATGCTTGCAAAGCTAGGTTAGAATTGTGATATGTTTCTATGCATACATGAACATTATTCTGAACTCCAAAACATTTACCAACAGTTGTAGGCTCATGGATCTAGTATTGTTTGTGCTTGCTTGATTAATACAAGTACTTTTTTATTTTGAAAATTATTTTTCAAGTGTTTGGTTACTCTAGGAAAAAAAAAAAACTACTGGGTAAAAAAGACTTTCACAAACTCTAGTTGCAATCTGACGGGGTGCATACAAAGCAAGTTTAAATCCCACAAAGAGAAGGCCCATTCATTTTTCATAATTTGCCACATAATTTGTCGTTTTTCATCATCATATTGGAGGCTGAAATTATTTTTATATTTGAGTGAAAAAACAAGTTGTTTTTGTACTGTAAAACCTATTTTAATTTCTATATTTTAATTAGTACAATCAAAGAATTATACTAATTCATATTTATATAGACACTTAAATGTAAATGATCCTATTAAGATAACAATTGTGTTGGGTAGGACCATTTTTGTATCTCTTAGTCTTAGGCATGAAGAAAATTGTTTTTCCCACTTACAACTTGAATGGACCATAGTTTTTCTTATTATTATTTCATGAAACAAATGAATTAAGTTTCAAATTATATTTTTGAATAAAATTTGACATAATATTTTTTTTCTTAATTAATTAAACTAGCGATCGCACACACAAATACAATTTTATTATACTTTATATAATCAATTTCCACATTTTATATTTTTCCATTTCTTCAACTTAGGGTGATTTTTTCCATCTTTAAAATTACCCCGCTATTGCAATATGAATCATCACCCATTTAATACCCATGTGACCTTCATTTTCTAATATACTTTTTTCCTCATCTAATCCTCCTTAGCTTATTTTCTTGTAGTAACCATGGTTAGAAAAAAATTAGAGAATCTTCTAACTTTTTGTTTGCTATATTTCTTTCCGTTCTTATAGCAATTAATGGATCTTATTCTACCGATTAATCTTTTAGTCATTTTCTATGCAAGCAACATGATCACATGCATTTCATGGAGATTTTACAAGTGGCAATCAAAGTTTTTAATGAATATGAGCATATTTCTTTTGCTTTTAGCAAGTGAAACATGCATAAACTACACTTAGAGTTTGAGAGCCATCTTTGAGTTTTCAAAGTTTATACTCAAAGTTACTTTAGAAATGATTAATAAACATGTATTATTTCAATTTATATTGGTTATAAAGAATATGTATATAAAAAATTATGTTGAGTTTTCTTTCCCTTTTTTTTTTTTAAATGTAAATGAGTTTAAATCTATGTTTTAAGATCTGTGCTCTCAAATACTACCTAAAACTTTTATTTTATAAACTCGTACCTATACAAGCCTTTAGCGGAAAATTTTAGCGTAGCACATTCAATAACTAAACTCGAAAGTTTTCAAAATATAATCTTTAAAAGGATAGGTAAAGAATAATACAAAAAGATTATCACGTCTGCATTGATAATCTTATAATATCATAAGAATTACAAAATAAGAAGATTTTATGCCATCAAGGTTCACATGCTTAGTATCTCATCATTTGCAGTTGGTCAATTGTTATATTTAAACTAGTTTTATGGCATTATACAACCTATATCTTGATTTTTTCATCATGGACATCATTAATTGTTGTAGCCATAATCTCAATTGACTAGCATTTATGATATCCATTTATATATATATATATATATATATATATATATATATATATATATATGGTATGAATTAGCGTGAAGGCAATGCATTGTATATATGAAATCAAGGCCTGATTTAAGTTAAAAGTAGTTAAATGACAATGAAAACAAAAAAAAAATCAAATCAAATTAGATAATTAATATAGTAGATTGGTTTATATATTTAAATGTCTAATAAATAATTCGGATGGAGCTTTATTTTCCAAATTGAACTTCTGAAATACATGCTTGTGTTGAACACCAACTACATGGCTAATGCAGTACATTGTGAATTGCATGCTAGTAGTGGAATTAGGTTCTCGCATGCTCAAACTCACTATTATCTACATAATGCATATTATTGTGATTTGTTTACTTGAATCTATCAAGTTTTAGTGTAGGAATTTTTTGGGAAATGTTCAATTTACAGAAGGCATGCTGCCAAAATTTCGTTAAAGTTTGTCCATAATAAAATTGTGTACAAAGAAATATATGCATGATCAATTAAAACTTAAAATCATTCTAACTCGTGTCTCTCATGTGTTGAAATTCGTAAGAAAAGAGATGATCGTAGGCTTATAATTGAAAATAAAAAAGACTTAGCTAAGAACAACATTCGTAAGTGTACAGTGAAAGGTCAAGAACTAAATGGAAGATGAAGTAAAATGCCAAATTAATTACTGTCATTTCATGTATTCATTGAAGCTTAGACCCGTCCAAGAACGATTACTATACATTCATTCCTAATCGTACATGTGAAACAAATCAATTGTTATATTTCAATTTACTGTCATTTTATGTATTCATTGAAGCTTAGACCCGTCCAAGAACAGTTACTATACATTCATTCGTAATCATACATGTGAGACAAATCAATTGTTATATTTCAATTGATTATTAGTCATACTATGTTGACTAATAATCAACTTGAACATGTTAATTATTTGTTTCACTTACAATTAGTAATGTTTGTATTTCAACCATTCTTGGATTGTCCAATGTGAACAATTCAGGAAGTTGTATTTACATTGTTGTCATCGTTCACGCTTTGTCAATTGTCATTATATATTTCGAGCGCGTCTCTACTTGTGTTCTTTGGGTGCATAGTAGGGTGTCATGACAATTTGTTAGTGATGGAAAACTAGCAAAATTTTCACTTCCCCCATCTTGTGTACTTGGAGAGCCATGGGGAGATGTTGCCGAAATTTATTATGACTACGACGAAGGAATTTGAGCGATTAATCGCAATGTAAATGCAACATTCCTGAATAGGATAGGATCCGTACCCCTTAGAGTATGATAGTTGATTATAGGGTTCACGATGCATGCATGATAAACATTATGAGAATATAATGAACACCATTTACTTGAACATATTATAGGGTAATTAATGAACATTGATAAGAGTTGGATAAACACTCGGGGTAGGTTTTTTCCAAAATACGTGAAAGGGGTACATAATTTCATAGAGTTCGCGCGTCCTCGTGCAGACAAAGCTAGTAGAATAAGGTGTCTTTGCAAGAAATGTTAAAACATAACATTCAAACACATTGATTTGGTCCATTCACATTTGTTAGACTTTGGAATGGAGAAAAGATACACAAGATGGGTGTTCCACAGTGAAGATTACGCAGTTCAGAGCGATAATGATGACGATAAAGATGAGGGGGAAAATATAGTAGGTGGTGATACACGTTCGGAAGGGTTAATCGAAATGTTAGGTGACTTGCAAAGGGGGATTGCAGTGGACACGGGTGATGTCAATGTGTTGCGTATTGGTGATGAAACTACTTCAGCGGGTACCATACCTTGCGATCCTAGTGTGTTGAATCAACTCGGTAAACCATTTGCTAATTTCATGAAGGATGCACAGGTGCCCCTATATCCAAACTGTAAAAAGTTCTCAAAATTAGAGTTTCTGATAAAGTTGTTTCATGCAAGGACAATGCATGGGTTATCTCAGAGCGCATTCAACATGCATTTAAGCCTCATTAAGGCAGTACTGCCTGATGGTGAAATACTTCCTAAGTCTTTTTATGAGACGAAGAAATACATGCATGAATTGGGTCTCGGTTACACTCTAATACATGCATGTAGGTATGATTGTGCACTCTTTTATGGTGAACTTGAAAATGTGAACGAGTGCCCAAAATGTGGTGAACTGAGGTATACAACTAATCAGAAGAAGGGTAAAAAGATCCCCAAAAAAGTTTTGCAATATTGTCCATTAATCCCGTGGCTGCAACAATTGTATATGTGCAAAAAGACTGCTACAGATATGAGATGGCATCAAGAAAAACATCTTCAAGATGGAAACACCCTTAGCCATCCAGTGGACTCCGAAGCTTGAGCCGAATTTGATAAAATGCATATATGGTTTGCTAGTGATCCTCGCAACATCAGACTTGGCCTTGCTTCAGATGGGTTCAATCCTTTCGGTAACATGACCGACCCATATAGCATGTGGCCAGTTATGATGATGACATACAATATGCCACCATGACGATGTATGAAAGAACCTTTCATTTATATGTCTCTACTGATTCCCGGACTGAGAGCACCTGGTAATGATATTGATGTTTACCTGCGTCCGTTAATTGAAGAGTTGAAAGAATTATGGGAAAAAGAAGTGGAGACATTCGATGTGGAAATCAGGACAACATTTCAAATGCATGCTGCAGTCTTGTGGACAATTAATGATTTCCCCGCATACGACAACCTATCAGGTTAGAGCACAAAAGGTTACTTAGCATGCCCAATATGTAATAAGGATGTTGGGTCCTTATCCTTGAAGCATGGTCGCAAGTTATGCTTTATGTGTCATCGTCATTTTCTATGAGCTGGACATCCTTGGAGGACTCGTGGCGTTAGAAGCTTCAATGAAAAACCTGAACGAAGGTTGCTGCCAAAGCGGCTAAGTGGGGAAGAGATATTAAACCAGCTAAGATTGATCGGAGATGTGAAATTTGGGAAACCACTGACCAGTAGAAAAAGAAAACGCACTGAGTGAGAGTTGAATTTGACAAAGAGAAGCATCTTTTTCGAGTTGCCATACTGGAAAGATCTTCTACTACGCGACAACTTGGATGTCATGCACATCGAAAAGAACATTTGTGAGAATGTCATTGGTACATTGCTTGATATAAATGGGAAGACAAAGGAAACCGCAAAAGCTCGCCGAGATATAGAAGACATGGGAATACGACCTGAGCTACACCTGTTTCGTGATGGGGACAAAATTCTCATGCCATCAGCTTGTTACACATTTTTGAAGGATGAGAAGAATAAATTCTTCGAATGGTTAGAATCAATAAAGTTCTCTGATGGATATGCATCGAACATAACTCGATTAATAAACATGAAGGAATGGAAGATGCTAGGAATGAAAAGTCATGACTGTCACGTCCTTCTACAATGGGTTCTACCCGTTTTCCTTCGTGGACACTTGACTGAAGATGTTCGTTCAGTGCTGATTGAGTTGGGATTCTTTTTTCAGCAGTTGTGCTCAAAAAAATTGAGCGTAAACGTTCTTGAACGGTTAGTGAATGACATCGTGATCATACCATGCAAGCTGGAGAAATTTTTCCGCTAGCATTCTTCGATGTGATGGTCCACCTAGTTGTCCATTTACCAAGGGAGGCCATAAATGGAGGACCGGTTCAATATCGTTAGATGTATCCTATTGAGAGGTAAAGTATAAAGTCCTTGTATAATGGTCACATGTTTTCCTTGTTTTTATTTTTTCTTTATTGTGTCTACAAGTCTATAATGTTACGTAAAATGCACAGGTTCTTGTCCACTTTGAAGGGGTACGTGCGCAATAAGGTATGACAGGAAGGTTCAATCATTGAGGCGTACATTGACAGTGAATGTCTTGCATTTTGCTCAATGTATCTACATGATATTAACACAATGTTCACTCGTAATGAGCGAAATGCAGACAATCATGCTATTAATGCCGAAGATGAAGAACCCAGGAGCTCTATATTTCGAGAAAATGTTCAGCCTCTCGGTGCACGAGTTTACGATTTCATTGATATGGACGACCTAGAAAAGGCTCATTTTTACGTCCTCAACAATTGTGATGAAATTGTTCCATATATCGAGTACATGGTTCCAAACTCCTTACTTTGCATTCTATTTACATATGCATAATTATATACCTACTTGACATTAACATGTACTACTGTTGCATATAACGAACATAAAGTTGAACTCCTGACCCAAAATGAACGGAATGTTGACGAAATACATAAGAAGGAATTTATCAATTGGTTTGGGAGTCGTGTAAGTAACAAAAACTGCTTGAGTGAGAAGCAATGTATGTTTTCACTATTAACGGTTTATTCTTCTAAACTCCTATTTATTTAATAGATGAAAGTCATGTTTTACAATAAGGAACCAACGGCAAGTAAAGATTTGTACGTGTTGGCATGTGGCCCGGATCAACGAGTTAACCGCTACAACGGTTGCATTGTTAACGGGTTACGATTTATACAAAGTCCCTCGAACTGCATAGAAGAACTCAAAATTGTGGGGTTGCGGTGCTAGGCACAGAATGAGATGAAGAAATTGACTACTTTGGTGTGTTGGATGACATTATGGAGCTTAGCTATGGAGCAAACAGAGTCGTCCACCTATTCAAGTGTACCTGGTGAGACATTAGCAATAAAAAGACTAGGATAAACACCGATGCCTACTTCACCAGTGTTAATTTTAGCAAGACCTAGTATCAAAATGACCCTTTCGTGCTTGTGACGCAAACAGAACAAGTGTTTTACCTTAAAGACAACAAATTGAAGGGTGAATGGCATGTGGCCCAAAAGATTCCTCCCTGAAGTTTGTACGCTATTGCAGAAATTGCAAATAGTGAGATGAGTGCCAGTGAGGCTACATTCCAAGAAGATGTGCCATCTATCCACGCAGTAGCGCAATCTGCTACAGATGTTGTCGAAGAAGGCACTGATCCTATACCATTGCATAGGGATGGTGCTAGGGCAAAACACGTAGGGACTGTTGACATTACAATTGAACCTTCTATAGACATTCACTTCATCGATAATGAGGAAACTGATGGGGAATGTAACGTCTCTCAATTTCTTAACATAAAATATCACATAATAAATAAAATGGTCAACCCGAACCCGTGGGTAGCGGGGACACCTGTCATACACAGCGGAAAACCTAGCAGCAGTACACATAAAATCTCAAACATCCAGTCATAAAATATAATACCAGAGCATTCTATACATCCTCACATACATCCAAATATCTCTAGGGTCAAACACAAAATAACTCTGACGCTATTACAAAATCTTACCCTTCTCACAGGGTAATCTCACTAGCTCAACAGCGGCCCTGACCCGCCAGTCTCTCAGGAGCTCCTGAAAAATTAATTAAGTTTGGGGGTGAGACACTTCTCAGTAAGGGAAAATAAACTAAATACAGCTGTGTGGCAACATGAATATTTAATGCATTTGTACGTATACAGTACATTTCATAATTCTATAAACATAATCATATCGTACTGGGTAAACATATATTTTCACATCTGTTAACAAATCATATCATACATAAAATCATCTGTTATAACTGTAGTACTGAAAACAAACCCAGGATGACTAGCTAGCTAGTGTCATGTATTACCCCCCATGACGGGTTGTGCAGCCCGAAGGCAGGACCCGACAATGGTTGGCCGACCACTGCCGAATCAAATATGTCTGTAAGTACGATGAGCCCGCCACACCCTGGTCCGGACTGCCAGGTGGACGTCCACACTCTACTGAAAGCCACATCGACTATCCATCTCCCATCCCCTCGTGGGACGGTAGAACTAATAAGGCCTCGTGCCAAAATGAACCCATAGCTACGGTACCGAGCTCCTGGTCTGAACTAAACTAACATCCTGGTTATGAAAACATATAATACATGATCATACATAACATCATTACGGCCTCGTGCCAAAAACATAGATACGGCCTTGCGCCGAAATCATACATATGGCCTCGCGCCAAAATCATAGTAAATATGGCCTCGCGCCAATAATATAATTACGGCCTCGTGCCGATAGCATAAATACGGCCTCGTGCCGATAACATAAATACATGGCCTCACGCCAAAAACATAGATACAGCCTCGTGCCGATAACATAAATATATGGCCTCGCGCCAAAATTGTTTCAGGTATATATATACTGAAAATACATCATTTATCACAACATAACTCATATTTCCATAAATGCTTGGTTCGTAAAATCTTTCACATCATAATACATTTCACATAAAATAATATTCATGCCACACATATGCTGTTAAAAGTCATACTTCATATTCTAAAATCGTGAATTCCTTACATCTCATACATACATTAACATTTTAATCATCATAGCAGTATTTTCCCAATCGTACATTTCATTTGTAATACACAATATAACATATGCTTTTCTAAAAATAAATTTACACATAATCAATAATAATTTGTATGGAAAATTACTGCTTTAGTTTGTTCCCTTACCTGGCTATTGAGAAATTCCTTAGGACCCAAAATTTCACGCCCTTGGCGCCCGAAATCTAATTCCTGCAATTTACATTTTCTCCAGATTAAATAATCTATTTCTCCAAAATAATACTCATCTAGCCTTCCTTAGGCTCCATATACCTCAAATTTATATTTAAACTATTATTTAATATCCATACTTAATTTTCCAAATTTTGCCTGCGGGTCCCAAAATTACGCCCGCGGCACTCACCTAAGCCCTAAATTTCATAAATCCTACTTCAGTCCTAGTTGTTAATATTTTAGCATTTCTAAATTAATGCTAATTAATTAAAAATAATTCCCTTAATAATCGCCGCACCCCAAATTTGGAGTTTTGGCCCGACACCCCCACGAGAATTTCGTCCCACTAGACTTGTAGAGAATCATCTCTAGATTCTCGTGGTGGTGTCCGTTCGTCAATTGGGCTTATATTTTGCAAGAAATTAAAGAAAAAGGGAAAAATGGCTTACCCCATGGAATACGCTTACGCCGCTCCTACCACCGATCCGCTTCGGTAGAAATGACGGCAGCAGCGAATGGAGTCCAGTGGTATCTTCGGATTTTTGATCAGGCAAAAATCCGTCACAAAATCGATGAGAGAGGGAGAGAGAACGTGAGGAGAGAGAGAGAGTTCTGAGAGTTGCAGGTAAAAAAGATAAATAAATAAATAAAGAAGAAGAAGAAGAAAAAGAAGAAAAAGAAAAGTAACTTGAATCTCCTGAAGCTTGCTGAAGCTTCAGAAGGATGATAATAATAATAATAATAATAATAATAATAATAATAATAATAATAATAATAATAATAATAATAATAATAATAATAATAATAATAATAATAATAATATATTTAATTAATATTAATAATAATATATTTTATTAATAAATAAAAATAAATTTTTATTAATTTTTTTTCTTTTTTTTTCTTTTTCTTTTTAAATCTGATTAATTAATTAATTTTTTTTTTTAATTTTTTTTTATTCTTTAATTCTTTAATTTTTTTTTTTTGGAAATCAATCCACTAATCTTTTATATCTCTTTTTGGGGTTTTTACAGGGAAGATGAAACAGGGGTCGAGTACTGTAGTGAAGAGGAAGACACTTTAGAAAGTGAGGATGATACCGATATTGAGGACGTATAGGGGGGTAAGCGTGTTATTTTTGTCACTATGTATCTGACATGTGTAAATAACTTTAAAATAGATGTATAATGCATCCATCTAATATTCGTACTTCTTATATTTACTTGTCTATTAATTTGCAGATATGGCACCAGGAGGCTGACGTTGGAGAAATCCTTTTAGGCACATGAGTACGTCGCATGAGGATGATCCGAAATCCTCCAGACCGGCGGATCCTGTCGGTCTTGATGCGGCGGCACCATTGTCTGAGCCATCGGAACCTCGGCCAGACATGGATACCACTTATGCGACTGACATGCAGGGTGAGTTACCGACCATCATGAGAAGTGTTGGTATGGATACAATTAATTTATTTACATGTCAACTGTTGATGATAGTTATGCACGTGTATGATTATAATGTTGTTCTTAAATTAACTCTACTTTCAGCATCTACGTCCACGATCAGGTCAGACCATGGTGCAACAAAGAACATGTCGCTGAAGAAGCACATGGATAGGACTAAACAACGGATTCAGATCGACATTCCTCCAGGATACATCGCCCCGCTGAACAATTGGTGCATCGCATGGATGAGGGAGCTCGGCAATATATGCCGACAGTATGCTCCAGTCACCGCATTCAGCTGGCCGCAGGTGACTCAGGAGCTGCGCATGGTTCTTTACATGCGTATTTTGGTAAGTTCCCAAACCCTATAAAGTTGTTTTTAATTTAAATGTTTTTTTACTTTTAATATACTAGCCAATTAACAACTATCTAACATTGTAATTGTATTACCTATATATGTAAGAGGAGTTTGATGTGGACATCCTCGAGGATGACCATGTGAGGAGGGTGTTCGACGTCCAATTGTGTAATAAATTTAAGAGCTATCGCTCGAAAATGCGCTCCCATTTTCGAGCGATGGGAGATGAAGCAGAAGCGCGACCATACGATAAGATATCCCAAGAAGATTGGGACGTGGTGTGTCGCCATTTCCGCGACCCGCGCTATCAGGTGATGTGTTTGTATTATAATCACTAATTTTTCACAATGATGTCGCTAATATGTCGTCATTACATCTTCCTTGTAGGCCATATGTAAAACAAATGCTGCAAACCACAGCAAACTCCTTACGACGCATTACGGTGGATCGAGGCTATTCGTAAATCATCGCCAAGTAATTACTATATATAAAATTATCTGACCATTACATGACATAATACTAATGATGTCTTATATGATAATGTAGCGCGATCCTGAGACTGGTGCAGAGGTGCCGCTGTCGGATTTGTATCAGAGAACACACCAACGGCGATCGGGGGAGTGGTGCGAGGGTGCGCAGGACAGACATGTAAGTGAAGCAAAAGATTTAGTTTATTACTTTAATTAAAACATCAAAATTATAGTCTTACTTATTCCTTTTAATCATTTTCATGATTGAAATTAGGGACGGATGGTCAAGCTGAGGGATGCACCTATTTCAGAGGGGAGTCAGCACATAACAGATTTTGAGATCACTTCCCAGGTGCTTGGGCAACGAGCGAGGGGCTAGGTGAAAGGCCTTGGAAGTGGTTACATCACCCCAACAGCATCATCATCCATGGGTGTGACGGCTCATGCAGAGATGGAACGACAGCGTCAAGAGGCTGAGTATGATAAGCAGGAGATGGCTTGACAGATGCAGATGATCGCTATGGAGAACGCGGAATTGAGATCGGAGGTCTCCAGCTTTTGAGCCCAGATGCAAGCCATGATGGATAGGCAAGCACGGTTAGAGGAAAGGATGCGCCAATCTGGACCAGATGATGCAGGTGGCTCCTCTGATTAATTATAAGGTATTATGATCACAAATTGAGTTTCACGTTAAATCACGCTAGTCTAAAATGCCTCCTGCATGGCGGATGCAGTTGATGTGTATTGCATGCTGGTAGTGGATATAGGTTCTCGTGTGCCTTCTACTTCTTATAAATGATCTATTTGAACCTATCAGGTGTAGGTTTTGTGGGAAAACGTCCAATTTACAGACGGCATGCTGCCGAAATTGCATTAAAATTTTCCCAAACAAAAAGAAAAGATAGGCTTAGTTTTATGTTAAAATATTTTTGAAAGGATGAGTGAAACTTAGGAATCATAATAAATGAGGCAATGTAGACTTAGTTCATTTAGAATGGACATTCATTTATATATTTTTGGTCCGGTAAGCTTAAAGCATTCATTGTCGTGCCGAAATCATTGAAAATATTATATACACTTGGCTGAGGATTTGAAAATTTGAAAAAGGCATACGTTGAATATATACATAACTTACAGGGAGCATCAGTTTCATAAATATTTAAATTAAATGCTCTCATCATCTCATAACGTTCATGTCCAAATATCTGGATGAATAACAATACTACACAGAACCCAATACTAACCACTGTTCTCTACTATTTATATTCTGAATTTAAGATATGGTTACATGTATTACTGTCGTGAATATACTATATGATTGCATGCTAGTCTAGAATGCCTCCTGTATGGCGGATGCAGTTTATGTGTATTGCATGCTGAGAGTGGATATAGTTTCTTGTGTGCCTTCAACTTCTTATAAATGATCTATTTGAAACTATTAGGTGCAAGTTTTATGGGAAAACGTCCAATTTACAGACGACATACTGCCGAAATTGCGTTAAAATTTTCCTAAAAAAAAAAAAAAGCTAGGTTTAGTTTAATGTTAAAATATTTTTGAAAGGATGAGTAAAAACATTTGCCATATCCGAGCAAAAAAAAAAAAAATTGTCATGATCTAGTGGCTTTTCAACTGTTGAGTGAACACTATAACTCATTTGGACTACCTTTAGTTTGTAGAATGCTTATTCCTAGGAATAGAGATAGTTGTAATAGAAGAACTTGATAATTTGTATTAAAAATGTATTATAATGTATGAGTGAAAATTTATAATTTCTTATCAATCATAGTAAAGAGTAGACAAGGAATGTCTATAATTTCATCATAGATATACCTTCCATATTCCATCTTGAGTGGAATAATGATGAATAAGTATGAAATGACTATTATCTTTATTCCTAGATATCTTCTTGTATTCCGTCCTATTCGTAGGAATAGCTATTCAGTGAACCAACAAAACCTCAATGTATCTAGTGAACTTTTATAAGGCATCTTACTCATCATCTAATGTCAATTGTTCTCATGTGGTGAGGTGCCCTATTGGAAAATAATTTTTGTTTTCTATTTTAAAAATATAATGAAATAAAAAATGTCAGCACATTTCCCTGTTTTGAAGACATCTATATTAATTCAAAAAACGTTTATATTTTGGTCATTTTAAATCTAGAAATGAAAAATGAAAATTTGTTTTTGACAACTAAATAAGCCCAAGCTACTTTCACAAGCTGATCACAAACAACTAACAAAACCCTAAACCCTAAACCCTAAACCCAAACCCTAACCCCAAACCCTAAACCCTAAACCTGAAATCCTAAACCCTAAACCCTAAACCCTATAACCCTAAACCATAAACCATAAACCCTATCCCCTAAACCCTAAGCCCTAAACCCTAAACCCTAAACCTTAAACCTAAACCCTAAACCCTAAATACTAAACACTAATCCCTAAACCCTAAACCCTAAGACCTAAACCCTAAACCTTAAACCCTAAAACCCTAAACCCTAAATACTAAACACTAATCCCTAAACCCTAACCCCTAATCCCTAAACCCTAAAACCTAAACACCTAAACCCTAAACCCTAACCCCAAACCCTAAACCCTAAAATTTAAACCCAAAAACCTAAACACCTAAAACCTAAACCCTAAACCCAAAACACTAAACCCTAAACCCCAAACCCTAAACCCTAAAACCTAAACACCTAAACCCTAAACCCTAAACCCTAGACACTAAACCTAAACCCTAAACCCCAAGCCCTAAACCCTAGACCTTAAAAAACATAAACCATAATCCCTAATCCCTAAAACCTAAAACCTAAACCCTAAACCCTAAACCCTAAACCCTAAACCCTAAATACTAAACCCTAAGCCCTAAACTCTAAACCCTAAACCCTAAACCGTAAGCCCTAAATCCTAAACCCTAAACCTTAAAAACCCTAAAACCTAAACCCTAAACCCTAACCCCAAACCATAAGCCCAAACCCAAAACCCAAAACCCAAAACCCTAGACCAAAAAAACCCTAAACCCTCAACCGAAAACCCTAAAACCTAAAACCAAACCCTAAAACCTAAACACGTAAACCCTAAACCCTAAACCCTAAACACTAAACCCTAAACCCTAAACCCTAAAACCTAAACCCTAAACCCTAAACCCTAAACCTTAAATCCAAAACACTAAACCCTAAACCCTAAACCCTAAACCCTAAACACTAAAACCTAAACCCTAAAACCTAAACACCTAAACCCTAAACCCTAAACCCTAAACCTTAAACCCTAAACCCTAGACCCTAAAAAACCTAAACCCTAAACCCTAAACCCTAAAACCTAAAACCTAAACCCTAAATCCTAAACACCTAAACCCTAAACCCTAAATCCTAAACCCTAAACCCTAAACCCTAAACCCTAAACCCTAAACCGTAAGCCCTAAATCCTAGACCCGAAACCCTAAAAACCCTAAAACCTAAACCCTAAATCGTAACCCCAAACCCTAACCCCAACCCCAAAACCCTAGACCCTAGACCCTAAAAACCCTAAACCTTAAACCCAAAACCCTAAAACCTAAAACCTAAACCCTAAAACCTAAAGACCTAAACCCTAAACCCTAAACCCTAAACCCTAAACACTAAACCCTAAACCCTAAACCCTAAAACCTAAAACCTAAACCCGAAACCCTAAACCCTAAACCCTATAACCCTAAACCCGAAACCCTAGACCCAAAACCCAAACCCTAACCACAAACCCTAAACCTTATGCCCGAAAACCTAAACCCTAAACGCTATAACCCTAAACCATAAACCCTAAACCCTATCCCCTAAACCCTAAGCCCTAAACCCAAAACCCCAAACCTTAAACCCTAAACCCAAAACCCTAAACCCTAAACCCAAAACCCAAAACCCTAAACCCTAAACCCTAAATACTAAACACTAAACACTAAACCCAAAACCCAAAACTCTAAATCCATTACCCTAAACCCTAAACCCTAAACCCTAAACCCTAAAACCTAAACATCTAAACCCTAAACCCTAGCCCTGAACCCTAAATCCTAAACCCTAAACCCTAAAATTTAAGCCCTATAACCTAAATACCTAAACCGTAAAATCTAAATACTGAACCCTAAACCCTAAACCTTAAACCCTAAACACTAAACCATAAACCCTAAACCCTAAACCCTAAACACAAAAACATAAACCCTAAAACTTAAACACCTAAACCCTAAACCCTAAACCCTAAACCCTAAAAAACCTAAACCCTAAACCCTAAACCCTAGACCCTAAAAAGCATAAACCCTAAACCCTAAAACCTAAAACCTAAACCCTAAATCCTAAACATATAAACCCTAACCCCTAAACCCTAAACCCCAAACACTAAACCCAAAGCCCTAACCACTAAACCCTAAACCTTAAACCCAAAATCCTAGACCCTAAAAACCCTAAACTCTAAACCCAAAACCCTAACCCCAAACCCAAAACCCTAAACCCTAGACCTTAAAAACCCTAAACACTAAAACCTAAAACCTAAACCCTAAAACCAAAACACCTAAACTCTAAACCCTAAACCCAAAACCCTAAACCCTAACCCCAAACCCAAAACCGAAAACCTTAGACCCTAAACCCAAAACCCAAAACACTAAAACCTAAAGCCTACACCCTAAAACATAAACACCTAAACCCCAAACCCTAAACCCTAAACCTTATAACCCTAAACCCCAAACTCTAAACCCCAAACCCTAAACCTTAAACCGAAAACCATAAACCGTAAACTATAAATCTTAAACCCTAAACCCAAAAGCCTAAACCCTAAACCCTAAATACTAAACCCTAAACCCTAAACCCTAAACCCTAAACCTTAAACCCTAAACCCTAAACACTAAACCCTAAACCTTAAAATTTAAACCCTAAAACCTAAACATCTAAACCCTAAACCCTAAACCCTAAACCCTAACCCCAAACCCTAAACCCTAAACCCTAAACCCTAAACCCTAGACCCTAAAAACCCTAAACCCTAACCCCAAACCCTAACCCTAAACCAAAAACCCTAAACCCGAAACCCTAAACCCTAAACCCTATAACCCTAAACCCTAAACCCTAAACCCTAAACCCTAAACCCTAAACCCTAAACCCTAGACCCTAAAAACCGTAAACCCTAAACCCTAAACCCTAAACCCAAACCGTAACCCCAAACCCTAAACCCTAAACCCAAAACCCTAAACCCTAAACCCTAAACACTAAACCCTAAATCCTAAATTCTAATCCCAAAACCCTAACCCCTAATCCCAAAACCCTAAAACCTAAACCCAAAAACCTAAACCCCTAATCCCTTAACCCTAAACCCTAAACCCTAAACCCTAAACCCTAAAATTTAAATCCTAAAACCTAAACACCTAAACCCCAAACCCTAAACCCTAAACCCCAAACCCTAAACCCTAAACCCTATAACCCTAAACCCCAAACTCTAAACTCTAAACCCTAAACCCTAAACCCTAAATCCTAAACCATAAACCGTAAACCGAAATCTTAAACCCTAAACCCAAAAGCCTAACCCTAAACCCTAAATACTAAACACTAAACCCTAAACCCTAAACCTAAAACCTAAACCCTAAACCCTAAATCCTAAACCCTAAACACTAAACCCTAAACCCTAAAATTTAAACCCTAAAACCTAAACATCTAAACCCTAAACCCTAAACCATAAACCCTAAACCCTAAACCCTAAACCCTAAACCCTAAGCACTAAACCCTAAACCCTAAACCCTAAACCCTAAACCCTAACCCCAAACCCTAAACCATAAACCCTAAACCCTAAACCCTAAACCCTAAACCCTAACCCCAAACCCTAAACCCTAAACCCGAATCCCTAAACCCTAAACCCTATAACCCTAAACCCTAAACCTTAAACCCTAAACCCTAAACCCTAAACCCTAAACCCTAAACCCTAAACCCTAGACCCTAAAAACCATAAACCGTAAACCCTAAACCCAAACCGTAACCCCAAACCCTAAACCCTAAACCTGAAACCCTAACCCTAAACCCTAAACCCTAAACACTAAACCCTAAACCCAAAATCCTAAATTCTAAACCCTAAACCCTAAACCCTAAACCCTAAAACCTAAACCAAAAAACCTAAACCCCTAAACCCTAAACCCTAAACCCTAAACCCTAAACCCTAAAATTTAAACCCTAAAACCTAAACACCTAAACCCCAAACCCTAAACCCTAAACCCTAAACCCTAAACCCTAAACTCCAAACCCTAAACCCTAAACCCTAAACCCAAACCCCAAACCCTAAACCATAAATCCTATATCCTAAACTCGAAACCCTAAACCCTAGACCCTAAAAGCCCTTAACCCTAAACCCTAAGCCCTAAAATCTAAAACTTAAACTCGAAAACCTAAACTCCTAAACCCTAAACACTAACACTAAACCTTAAACTCTAAACCAAAAACCCTAAACACAAAACCCTAAACCTTAAACCCTAAACCCAAAATACTAAACCCTAAAACCTAAACCCTAAACCCAAAATCGTAAACCCTAAGCCCTAAACCCTAAACCCTAACACTAAACCCTAAACCCTAAACACTAAAATCGAAACCCTAAACCCAAAAACGAAAACCCTAAACCCTAAACCCAAAGCCATAAACCCTAAACCCTAAACCCTAAACCCTAAACCCTAAACCCTAAACCCTAAACCCTAAACCCTAAACCCTAAACCCTAAACCATAGCACTAAACCCTAACCCCTAAGCCCCAAACCCTAAACCCTAAACCTTAAACCCTTAACCCAAAACCCTAAATTGTAAACCTCAAAACCCTAAATCCTAAACACTAAACCCTAAACCCTAAACACTAAACCCTAACCCTAAACCCTAAACCCTAAATCCTAAACCCTAAACCCTAAACCTTAAACCCTAAACCCTAAACCCTAAAACCCTAAACCCTAAGACCTAAACCCTAAACCCTAAACCTAAAACCCTAAACCCTAAACCCTAAACCCTAAACCTTAAACCCTTACCCCAAACCCTAAACCCTAACCCCAAACCCTAAACCCTAGACCCTAAAAACCCTAAACCCTAAAACCTAAACCCTAAACCCAAACCATAACCCCAAACCCTAAACCCTAAACCCGAAACCCTAAACCCTAAACCCTATAACCCTAAACCATAAAACCTCATAACTCTTCTGTTGGCTCTAAGATGCATTGATTCTATCCCTGATGAGCCGAACTTTATCGTACGCCTGCTGTACCAGCTTTGGCCCCACAACTCGCCGCTCACCCATCTCGTCCCAATATAAAGGAGATTGACATCTCCTACCATACAGTGCCTCAAACTGTGCCATACCAATGCTGGCCTGGTAACTTTTATTGTCACGCCCCGAACCCCGAAATGGGACCCAAGGGTGAAAATATAATCTAACATGTCCCTGTATCTGATAAAACATCCAAAGATACAGTACAATGGATGAGGGTCCGACCCCGTGGGGTTCCCAGGCACCCTAAACACATCTAATCACAAACATATACACAGCGAAAAAAGGTCATTCTATAACAATATATACAGTATCATACCAGAGTCTATACAAGAGCAGGACCTGGCTCTATCAAAACGTACAAATGGGTTCCCATTACATCTCAAATGGCAACCCAACAAAAATACAGTCCTAGCACTTACCCAAGCGCTAAACGCAGTACACAGGCCACTACGCTCCCAACACCAAGACGCTAGTTCCGGTTACTCAAAGGACCTGTAAAAATGTACGTACAGCAGGGGTGAGACACCTCTCAGTAAGGAAGAACACAAGTTATATCGGTGTGTGGCATTTAAGTGTTATCATGAAACAACATATACGCAGTTAAATGCATTTCAGTACTAGTTTCCACAGTGCATACACGCACCCATACACATACACATGATCAGCAATCCCGATGTTGTCACACCCTTAGGCCCGAAGCCGGCCCGTGACATACGGCTGGCCCGTAGCCAACCCGTGAACACGGCACCACCGGCACATGACTAGTCCCCGACTCCCATGGTATCGTACCGGCGCATACTGGTGGATCCACACCCTTCGGCCTGATCTGTCGGAATAGACTCACGCCCTTGGATATAGAGTCGGACACTCTTACCCACATGACAGGTGGTAAAATACACGCCCTTGGATATAGAGCTGGACACTCTCAGTACCTAGAACAGTTTCGGAACCGCGTTCCTACTAGCATTTCAACATATCACACACACATGCATGCTCATATAACCAAACAAACCACACCCATTTGGTAATCTAAATCATGGTTTTTTAAACAAATACAGTTTAAACAAGTCAAGGCACGACCATCCTAATATCACAGTATAAATCACACATATACTCGATTTTCAACAAAACTAGGGATACAGCTCATCGCCCCCTTTTCCCAAAACTGTAATAATGAAAAACCCATAGTTTTCCCTGTTAGATCCACCCAAATGAGTTGCCAAAACACACACAGGACCGTGGACCATAGTTCCACCGAGTTTGATTTCAAAAATAACCAATATAAACATAGTTCCCCTTACCTTTTCCATGGATAACCAATCCCAAACTCCAAGGTCCCTAAACAACGAACCGAGTTCCAAAACCTATAAATCACAGTACAGAATATGCTCACAAGACAGTTACCTACAAAATTATCCGATTAGAATTGAAAACCGAGTCTTACCTCAATTTTTTGCGGAAACCCAAAAATCTTCGAAACGAGATTCCGATCCGTAGAAATTATAGAGAATCCTTCCACGATCCTCGTGATAACTTTAGATTCCCGATTCCATCAACGATCGGTGAAGAAATCTAGAGAGAGAGAGTAGGGAGAGTTCTAAAGAGAGAGAGAGAGATATGTTTTGAGTTTCTTAGTGAGGAAGTAATGGAAAATGATATTTATAGCCCTTTGACCCAGGCCACTTCGTTGACGAAATGATTTTCTCATCAACGAATCTTTCACTGACTTCATCGATGAATCCTGATATTCCTGATTTTCGAAACTCCTCGGCTTCTCCCCGTCGACGAGCCTCTGAATTTCGTCGATGAGTAGAATAAAGGCTTCGTCGACGAAATATGCCAAATTCCCAATTTGCCCCTCTCTTATTTATTTAAACCTAGTTATCACGGTTTGGGTTCTTACAGTTATTATACGCAAACTCTACCAGTGGCATGAACTGAGTCCAACTACCCCCAAAATCTAAAACACATGCTCAGAGCATATCTTCTAGTATCTGTATCATCCTCTTAGTCTGCCCATCTGATTGAGGATGGAATGTCGTACTAAACAATAGCTGAGACCCTAAAGCTTCCTGCAAACTTCTCCAGAAACGTGACGTAAAATGCAGGTCTCGATTTGACACAATAGATATGGGCACTCCATGAGAACAAACTACCTTCTAAATGTAAATCTCCTCTAAACGATTGAGGGATTAGTTGATCTTGATAGGGAGGAAATGGGGGGTCTTAGTCAATCGGTCTACTATCACCCAAATCGCATTCTGGTTATGTGATGTCAACGGCAGCCCTGAGACAAAATCTATGTATATATGATCCCACTTCCACTCTAGGATAAATAACTGTTGCAACTGACCCGCTGGCCTCTAGTGCTCAGCTTTTACCTGCTGGCACGCCAAGCACTAGGCTACATACTCGACAATCTCTCTCTTCATACCACTTCACCAATAAAACTCTCGCAGATCCCTATACATCTTCGTACTGCCGGGATGAACTTTCTATAAAGACCTATAAGCCTCCTCTAAAATAGTCTTCTTAATGTCAGTATCGGCAGGAATGCATAATCTGAAACGGAACCGCAATACTCTGTCATCTACGATATTGAATTCCTCCCCCTGACCACTCTGCACTCTATCCATCACCTCTACTAATTCGGGGTCTTCTTTCTAAGCTGCTTTAATTCTTTCCTGCAGAGTAGGTTATACCACTAGGTTGGCGATACATACTGGAGGATTATTCTCTATCAATTCAATGTCGGGTCTCTCTAGATCCATTATGATCGAACGCTGGATCTCTATAACTGCCAACGCTGATTCCCCAGACTTTCAGCTCAGTGCATCAGCTACCACGTTTACTTTCCTTGGGAGGTAACTGATCATACAATCAAAATCTTTAATTAAATCCAACCACCTTCTCTGTCTCATATTCAATTCCTTCTAGGTGAAAAAATACTTTAAACTCTTGTGGTCGAAAAAAATCTCACACTGCTCGTTGTACAGGTAATGCCTCCAAATTTTCAATGTGTGTACCACTACATCCAATTCAAGATAATGGGTAGGGTAGTTCTTTTCATACTCTTTCAACTGTCTGGGTGCATACACCACCACCCTGTCATGCTGCATCAATACACAACCAAGTCATTTCAAGGACGCATCACTGTAGATAGTATAACCCTCACCCCCAGACGGGATTATCAGTACTGGCCCTACGACTAGCCTCTGCTTCAATTCCTGAAAATTCTGCTCGGAGTTGTCGTCCCATTCAAATCGAACATTCTTTCTAGTCAGTCATGTCAAAGGCCCTGATAAAGCTGAGAATTCCTCGACAAAACGACGATAGTATCCAGCTAACCCCAAGAAACTCCTGATCTCTTAGACATTCCTCGGTCTAGCCCAATTCACTACTGTGACAACCTGAATAAAATGGAATTTGAATAATTAAGAGGGAGAGAAATAGAAATAGAAACAGAAGGAGGCCGTAAGCTTCATCGACGACATTGCATTTGGGGGATAAAATAATTTTAAAGAGATTGCCTAGATTCGTTGACAAATACAGGGGTTCATCGACAAGTTTAGTAGAAAATTCGTCGATGAATACAGGGACTCGTCGACGAGAAAATACCGAGAGGGGGGTTTTGAGCCGACTGAATTTCGTCGTCGAAGACTAAATTTTGTCGATGAAATTTGTGAAAGATTCATCGACGAATGACGTGGCTCGTCGACGAATCCTCTACTCTATAAATATGAAAAATCCAATTTTTAACTTACAAAAGAAGCCAACTCTTCTCCCTCTCTCTCCTTGTCGGCTCTCTCTCTCTCTCTCTCTCTCTCTCTCTCTCTCTCTCTTCGATTTTGGCCCTGCCAGTTGTTGGATCGAAGATTTGAGGCTACCACGATGCTCCTAACGAAGTTCTCTACGAGTTTGCCGGAGCAGATCGTTGGGAAAACGAAGTTGGAAATCATCCTTGAGTTGAGGTAAGACTTTTTAAGCCAAATTTGACTTTGTGGTAGTTATAGAAAATGTTGTACATACGAAAATACTGAACTTTAATACTGAAAATTTTTTGTTTCAGGGTATTAAGTAGAAAATCCTACGGGGGTTAGGGTAGGATATTTTAGGGGCTTTCTCAGTAGTCAGGTAAGGGAATAAACTAAAGCAGTTATTTTCCATGCAAATTATTATTACTTATGAGTAAATTTATTTTCAAAAAAGCATATGCTATATTTGTATATCACACATGAAATGTATATTTGGAAAATACTGCTATTAAGATTAAAATGTATATGTATATATGAGATGCTAGAAATGATGATTTTAGAATATGAAGTATGACTTTAACGACACATGTGTGGCATGAACATTATTTTTATATGAAGTGAATCATGATATGAATGATTTTACGAGTAAAGCATATTTTCAGGTATTTTGAAAAGACGAGTTATGCTATATTGAGTTTGATGAATATATGATAAATGAGTTATTTTTAGAATGTAAATACCTGAAACAATTTCGGCGCGAGGTAATATTTACGATTTCGGCACGAGGCCGTATTTATTATGTTTTCGACGCGAGGTCGTATTTATGATTTCGGCATGAGGTCGTATTTACTATGATTTCGGCACGAGGCCGTATTTACTATGATTTTGACATGAGGCCATATGTATGAAATTATGTACTATATGTTATCAGAACCCGGATGTTAGTTTAGTTTAGTTTAGGAGCTCGGTACCGTAGCTATATGTAGATCAGATATCTACGTTCAGATAAGTGCTAACCATCCCACGAGGGGATGGGAGATGGATAGTAGATGTGGCTTTCAGTAGAGTGTGGACATCTACCTGGCAATCCGGACCAAGGTGTGGAGGGCCCATCGTACTTACAAATATATTTGATTCGACAGTGGTCGATCAGCCATTGTTGAGTCCCGCTTTCGGGCTGCACAACCTGTCATAGGGGGCAATACATGGCACCAGCTAGCTATTCATCCTGGGTATGTTTTCAGTACTATTCAGTTATAACAGATGTTTTATGTATGATATGACTTATTAAAAAATTTGAAAGCATGTGATTATTTAGTGTGATATGATGAATTTTTATGAAAATATGAAATGTACTGTATATGTATAAATGCCTTAAATGTTCATGTTGCCACACAACTGTATTTAGTTTATTTTCCCTTACTGAGAGGTGTCTCACCCCCAAACTTAATTAATTTTTCAGGAACCCCTGAGAGACCAGCGGGTCAAGGCCGCTGTTAAGTTAGTGAGATTACCTTGTGAGGAGGGTAAGATTTCGTAATAGGATCGGAGTTATTTTTATATTTGATCCTAGAGATATTTTGATGTATATAAGGATGTATTGAAGTACAGTTTTATAATGTTATAGAAAGCTCTGGTATTATGCCTTATGGATGAATGTTTGGATTTTATGTTTACTGTTGCGTAGATTTTCGCTGTGTTTGACAGGTGTCCCCGCTACGCACAGGTTCGAGTTGACCATTTTTATTTATTATGTTATATTATATTGAGGGTCGCTACAACTACCGCATCAATATTGCTAGGATCTACAGAAATTCCATCTCCTGAGATAATGTGCCCCCAAAACACAACTTTTGTTCGAATTCCATTTTACTCTTTTCTTTATTATTTAAATATCATTATTCATCGGATCATTACAGAAGGTATTCGCACCCCCTACACACTTGTTCTATGAATGGTACCTAATTAATTAAGAATTATCCCCAAATTAATTTTTAATAACCTTTTAATTTACTCTTTTTAAAATAAATGAATGAATAAATAAATAAATGTATAAAATTTATAAAATATAAGAAAAACTAGGTTTGACTTAGGAATGTCTAATAAAACCTCCAAAAGAGGGGATTTTGTTAGAAAAAAAAAAAAAATCCTCCTTAGAGCCAATACATGTGAGGTATAAAAATACCTCATTGCCTTTTTTAAAATCATAAGGACACCCCACTCAAAAATTGATAGAATCATCAAAATACTTAAGAAAATATTCCCAGATTTTATAGAAAATTTTCTAGAATTTTTAAATATTTTTCCAAAAATTTCTTGGGATTTTTGAAGCATTTTCCTTATTTTCTCGTTAAAAACAACCCAAAAATATTTTTTATTTTATTTATTCTGACCTTCAAAATATTTTTTCAATTTTCTATAATTTTTTCCATAATTTTCCCATTTTTATCCATTTTTTAGAACTAACTAAACACTATAAATAAAATAAATAATAACTAACGAACTGATTTGATCGGTCTAAACCGGGTCACCCGATTCGAGGGGGTGGTGGAAGCAAAGCCATGTGTCAGTTTACGATGAGGACACGTGGCCATATATATATATATACCCCTCGGGTGATATTATTTTTTATTTTCTAGAAAGTGGGGTGATGTCTAGGCCACGTGTCAACACCCAGGGGATTCCCCCCTTTTTATTTTTGAAAAATCTTTAAAATACTGGGGATAGCGTCATGTTAACGTCACCCCCAGCCATGTTTCACCCAAAGGGTGGCCCTAACTAATAGAAGTGGATTGATGATGTGACATGATCCAGATCGTCCAGAGAAGACAAAGATCAGACGGCCCAAATCAAACCACATCGCCTCTGAAATAAATGGACTAGATTATGGCATGTGTCACCCTTAGGTGGTGAGACGTGGCCCACTAAGCCTACATATAAAAGCCAATTTTTCTTTACCTTTTTCATTTTCACTCTTCTTTCCCTCTCTCTTCTATCTGAATGCTCTCTCTTCTCTCTCTCTTTATCTTTTCCTTTCTCTTTGGTTTCTCTGTGTTCCTATCTCTCTTTCTGTTGTTTTTTCTCTATGTTCTCTATCTTCCCTCAGATCTACAACCCCCTCGTGTCCCTAGAGGCTTCTAAGCTTTTGTGGTTCTCTTAGATCTAGATTTGTGACTCCTATGGCTCCCTCTGTGTTTCCTCTCTCTCTCTTTCTTTTCCTCCTTCTTTGCGAGGCTTTTGCCTCTTCCCCTGTCCCTCAGATCTGCCATATCTATCTAATCTCACCCACTATTCTTTTTTTTTTTTTTTTGCAGATTTGTTGTGTACAAAGTGAAGGGGGTTTTAGAATCCATCAGATGCTATTTTGGGAACTCGAGATTAGTTTTTTCTTTCTTTCTTTTTGTTCCCCCCCTTTTTCATTTTCTTTTTTTTTTTACTTTTGGGTTTGTGCTCTGAGTTTGAGTTTGGATTGATCTTCTGAGTTTGAGTTTAGATTGTTCTAAGTTGTGTACAAGTTGTATTCTAAGTTGTGTACAAAGATGGGTTTGAATTCGTGTCTTGAGCCGAGTGGGGTTCAAGGCGAGTAAACTTGCTTGGAACCCAATGAGTTGGGTTTGGGTTGACTTGGGTGAGTCAACCCATTAGGTTGGTTCTTGAATGGCTCAGGGAGTGGACTTGTGGACCCTACGAGGTTTTGGCTGGCCTGGGTTGGGCTTGGGTTTATTTCTTGTAACATCCTCAAAATTTCTCTTTTATTTTTTTACAAATTACTCTAATACTTAAATATAGTGGGCACCCCTATGCAGCGGAAAACATAAATCACATAACCACATATACATGTATATATAATACCAGAATTCAGTATTTTCAACCATAGCTACATAATACATCTCTCTCTCCAGTGTCAACTACCCAAAAATACAAAACCCTACACAAAACTTACCCTATAACTAGGGTGACCAAGTGATCTCTATCCGTGAGCCTGATCTGCTCGCCTAACTGGCTCACCTGAAAAATGTTAAAGTAATGGGGTGAGTCGACGCTCAGTAAATGGAAATATGCTAATACTAGTGTGTGGCAACTGAGTCATAAAATTATAATAATAGTATTTAAAACTGCATGATCTGGTAAATCTATAAAACACATGTATAATAACTTAAAACATTTGTATCATCTGAGTTTTCTATCATTCATACTGATACAACATACTACATACAATAAAACTATAAAATTGTATACATATATATATATATATATATATATATATATATATATAACTGTGTTCTTTTCCCTAGGATTCTGTATGTCATGATTTGACCCCTCATGACAAGGTTGTGCGGCCCGTAGGCGGGACTTAAACTGGTCAGCCCTCCAGGTAAGTCATCATACTCTACACTACCTCAGCCTGGACAAACTACATACTCTCCTAAGCGCTGGACTGGCTACTACCTCATCAAACTGGTCCCCCTCAACCCAACGAACTAGGGAGCTGCATACTCTCCGAGCACAGCTGACGGTACCCACACACTATTTGAGATATGTGGTTGCACTCTATCTGTATCTCGTAACGGTACCGTGCTCTGTATTCTATATCTGTACTGTATCTGTCTATAATCTTTCCACAAGGATCTGATACTATATATACACATACTATACTCTTTATACTGTTTTCATTATATTTCCAAAATAACCATAACACTATATTGCTGAAATGTAAATACTATATTATATGTAGCATCTTGATGCTATAACTGTGTAATCTGTCTGTACTTTCTTTCTATATAATTTGTCTGTACATCCTTTATGTATAATTTAAGTGTTATGGCATTTAGGAAAAAATAACTTTCTATATACACTATATATACTGTTCTGAATAAATATCTGTATACTGATATATATATATATATATATATATATCTGTCTATGTAATCATCTGATATAAACTATATATGTATACATATTTTGTCTGTATAAAATCTGCAAATATCTATCTATAGCTGCATAACTTGAAATACTGAAAAATTACATAAAACTCCATATCAATATCATGTACTCAGGCCACACATATTTTGAAAATTCACATTCTGTATAATATTTGGTATACATGCATATATATATAAAATTTCTGATAACATAAATAAATCTCCTAGCATAGCATATTTCCTTTACCTGACTTCTGCTAATACCCTTCTACTGTAACGGGTCCTACACCCGCAGGGTTCTTCACTAAACACCCTGAAAACCATAAATCTCATAACAAACCATTACTATTTCTACATCTATTACATTTCTTATAACTGCTGGAAACTCAAATTCTGAATAAAAGACCTTACCCTGGATTTGAGATGAATTCCAACTTCGTTCCACCAACGATCCGCTCCAGCAGACTTGAAGAGAACTCCACCAGGAATGTCGTGGTGGCCTCAGATCGCCGATTCAACAATTGACGGGGCCAAAATCGAAGAGAGAAGAGGGAGAGGTCGTAGGAGAGAGAGAGAGAGAGAAGAGAGCGGCGCTGAAATTCTGCGTAAAACTGATTTTAAGCACTATTTATACTGTGGGATTCATTGATGAGCCACGTCACCTCGTCAACGAGTCCTTCAATAATTTCGTCAATGAACTTCCTCCCTCATTGACAAATTTTACTCTGTCCCAAAAACCCTTCTCGGTATCTTCTCACTTGCTGCCTCCTTCCATTTATGTTTCCATTTCCCTCTCTCTTTAATATTTAAATATTATTATTTTTCGGGTTATTATATTAGTGTATGGGCTTGGGATTTTTTAGGGCTTGGGCTTGGGAGTTTAAAAA
Organism: Malania oleifera; assembly: GCF_029873635.1. NCBI lineage: Eukaryota > Viridiplantae > Streptophyta > Magnoliopsida > Santalales > Ximeniaceae > Malania > Malania oleifera. The sequence goes on along the minus strand of NC_080423.1, from coordinate 79,432,036 downwards.
AAATTAGGGCTTCTATTCTTACAAAGGTGTGTTTTGGGTTATTTTTCAGAACATGGGCTTGGGGTTAAAAAAAGAAAACAGTGGACTGATTTTATTTAAAAGAACGGTGGGTCATGGCTTTGGTCTTTAGTTTGGGCTTAGAGGTTGGTTTTCAGTTTGGGCTTGGTATTCAATGTAATAAAAAAAAAAAAAAAAAATTGGGCCGGGGTTTATAAAAAAAAAATAGTGGGCTGATTTTGCTTTTAAAGAAAGGTGGGTCGTGGCTTTGGTCTTTAGTTTGGGCCTGAGCCCACTGGTGTTACTTTTAAAACAGGCTGGGCTTATTTAGAAAATGGGTTGGGGTTTTTTTTTTTAAAAGTTTAGGCTTGAGCCCACTATTGTTATTTTTAAAACAAGTCAGGGATTTTTTCTTAAAAGTTTGGGTCGAAACCCTTTTGTTTATTTCGTGGACAGGGTCGAGGGACCTAGGTCCAAATGGACCAGGGCCTTGAAAGTTTGGTTAGGTCAACGAGTCGGGTTCGGGTTAGGGGTTAGTCCATGGGTCGAGGTTGGTGGATTGGATTGGTAAGTTGGATTCGATTTGGATTGATTCACTGAATCGAGTCACATGATGGTTTGGATTAAATCTTGCATGCAGTTGATAGATTAAAATTTAGGGAACTTGATTAAGAATATATCTTTGATATTTAACTCCGGCAACTTTGAGTCCTCTTCTGTTTGGTTTGGGATTGTCTTTCTAGGTGGATGCTGGGGTTTCTGAATGTCATTGCCTATCTCCTTGGGTCTTGGATTTGCTTTTTGAACAACTCCTCCTTGTCTATATGTGGGAACCAGCCTCTGAATGTGTCCTTTTGCCTGAACTCCTCCAAAAGTTCCTACACAATTTGCATAGGAGACACCTTGTAATCCTACTACGACTTTCGCACCAAACACTAACCATCAATTCTCACCCTTTTTCTTTGATTTCTCTCTTTTTTCGAGTGTTGGTGTCTATTTCTCTTTCTTGGCGAGGTGTCCTATTTATAGGGTTGGGGTCCTCAGCTTGTTTCGACAATAATCCCAACTTCAATTCCAACCATTTCCTTATGTATATCTCTCATGCGCATGCCCCGTCCTATAGCAATAAATCCCTTTATCTGTGAGATTTGGCCGATTCTCCCCTTCCTTATAAGTCTGTAGCTGAAGATACGAGGGATACAATTCAATCTTTGAAATACCTCCAATTAATTGCATGATTGCTTCAAATTTAGTTTCCTTTGTATGCTTGATCTACCTTCTATTTTTGGGTGCGGATATCCTCCAAATATGCTTGGGATATTCTGGCATGCACAAACTGCTTATTCAATCCCCCCTGTATTTTTGTTAGGATTTTCCTGAATGTATTCTCCCTGTTTGTATTACCCGTATGTATATCCCATTGTATTTGTATTCCCCTATACTATGTATTCCAGTATATTTGTACAATTAATTAAATAATAATAATAACAATAATAATAATAATAATAATAATAATAATAATAATAATAATAATAAACAATTTCCCTACACTTGATTGCAATAATTACTAAGGACCCAGGTGTGACAAATTGCAAATAAAAAGGGACTTGAATAAAGGGATGGGAATTAATTAAAGGACTGCAAAAAAGGCCTAGTTGAAATAAGGGATCCAATGTGTTGTGAAAAATGAATTGCTCAGTAGAATATTTATATGTAGGATCAATCACACAATGTAGTAATCAATGATGAATATATAGAACAATCCACAACCACGACAAATATATGAAAGCAAGAACAACAAATAGAACAAGGAATTACGTGGTTCGGTAATGCCTACATCTATGGGAGCAAACGACAAGGATTCACTATCTTCTTTTACAAATTACAAGAACAATACATCAATCCTCTCAACTATTACAACCATCTTACTCTAAATACATCACAAATGACATATAAATAGAGTTCCTGAAGGTTTTCCCACCAAACCCCAACCATATTAACGTCCCCTTATTTAAATTTGAAATCTGCACTAGGTATCCCGAGCCAAACCATCAACAGTTTGGGCCAGACTGTCAATGGTTTTAAATAGAATGTAAAGTGTTTGAAATACTGCTCCAAAGCTTCAACGGTTAGAGTCTTACCATCGACGGTTTCCCCTTCTACTACTTGATTTCCTTCATGTTTTCCCTTTGTGTATGCTTTTCAATCAGTATGTGAGCCACATATCACAAAAATCTCTACCTTGGCGAATATACACCCTTTAAAAGAAACTGAAAACATAAACTCATTGCTCCACCTTGACCTTGGGATGTTAGGTTGGGACCGCTTCCTGTCTAGCAACTAGAGAAAAAAATTAAGTCCAAGCAAGGCTTGAACTTGCATGTAGCAAATTCAACTCCTACCATCAACTCCGATATAGTTGTAGATGTAACAACACAAGGCCTTACCATAACAGTAAACACAAAACCTGTTGTAAGCCGTCTATCACCAAAGTCCCCTACATAGTCTTCAACAAATCTCATAACTGACAGACCACTCTATTGCTTGTTGAAACACCCCATTCGATCAGCATGGGGGACCTTTGACATATCTTGGACATCATCGTCCATCTTTGGATATCGAGCGGTAGACATTTTACATCGATTCTTCACAGAACCCTCCTAAGACGACAAACAAAGTCTCCCTGCAGTTCTGTCTACAAAGCCACCCTAAGATAACACCAATCTCCCTATAGCTTTGCCCATAAAGCCACCCTGAGATAACACTAATCTCCATACAACCCTGTCTATTCGAATATTCAAACCAAGACCCTTCTTCACTATACCCAAAAACATTCATGTCAAAACCTTTCAACTGAGTTCCCAACTGATTTTCCTCAGTTAAAGCCTTCTTAGTCGATAACATGTCATTCACACACAACAGATACATCACTCCCTTGCATCCTATCACCCTCTTCCCCACTAGAAGCATCACTAACTCCCACATCTGATTTTTATGCAATAACTTCATCTTCTCCAGCGGAACACTCCTCCATCTATTTTTCCCTTTCCTGTGCAGTACAACTTGAAAAATAGTAGTAACCTTGCTGCTAGAAGTAATGAATGCTTAAAGCACCAGAATGTCAAATTTATACCTAAGTGGTGGTCTGATAGTGCACTTGGACCCACCGTGATCCTACTGGTCTCTCGAGCTAAAACTTCGTACAATATGGACAATGTCATCTTTGCCCTAAGTCTATAGCTCCACCTACATCACATGCCCATTTAAACTATGATAATGTTGACCCCAGATAGAACTCCTTGCATTTCTTCTCTGAGTATCTAACTCCACCTAAATTACATGTTTGCTGCTGCTACTACAATTTTCTGGCATTTGTTTCTCTTCCTTTACTTGAGTATGCTACCCCATGGCTTTCCCACCAAAAGTCATATCTCCATTAATCACCACTTTGTTTGCCATAGGATCACCCAGCTTGAACCCACCTTTCTTATAACTCAGAAAGATGTACTGTCTTGAGATAACACCAATCTTAGATCCTACATCACTAGAATAGTGCACATGTGGACATCCACTCAAACCTGAGTAGTCTACCAAAAAACATGCCCATAATTCTCCTATAACTCTCCTATCCAGTGATACCTTCGGCAACCGGTTAAACGAGAAACGCGCCATACTCACTGACTTCACCAAGAAGTACCCAAAAAGCCCTGCATACAACCTGCCCTTCTCAAAAGACTTTTTGAACAAAACCAATGTTCTCAGTCCTAATGTCTGATCTAAGGATCTCTTTCCCAATTTGGTCATCCATTTGAACCACAAGTTAAACATGGTATACACCTCAGACTTGTGCCACATGCGATACACCAAGACCTTTTGTGATAAACCCAAAAAATACATATGCCTACCCCAGGATGATATCCTCATTAGTCCCCAAACATTTGAATACATATAGTCACGCATATACCCTATCCGCATATGCCATATAATATCTAACTCAAATTCTATAGTTGTAGCTCCACCTACAATTGTGATACCCTATAGTGCATAAAAATTTCCCACTTCTCTCTCATTTTTCATAAATATACCTTTGAGAGATATCTCACATAAAATCTACTGAGCATCAATCCTTATCATACTAGAGTGCATTAGTTAAATTGTTGTACATATCTACTTTTGTAAAAAGCATCTCTATTGTACACATTTGTTATTAACTGTTGTATTTTAGGCATGGCTTGAGGAGGGTATTCTCCGCCTTGTGAAGGAGAGGTTGTATGGGTTGGGCTCAGCCCTGTGAATGTGAGTTGGGGTATTCCTCATCTAATAAGGAGAGGAGATTGTAACCAGTGACGCTCCACCCATAAGTGAGCATTAGTGGAACACACGGGCTGGTTAGCTAGAGGCAGGGATGTAAGCACAGTTGCCGAACCTCGATAACATACCTTGTGTCACTCTTACTATATTCTCTTTATATTCCTTCACTTGCTTGTTTATATTTACTTGTTGAGATTACTGCAATTGCATTTAAATATTGATCTATATTTGATTGGGAAATATTGGAACTATCATACTTATTTTAAATTGTTTGAAAGTTCATATATCTGCTTGATTGGTGTTTGATTAAATAGACCCTAGGTTGTGGAATACTGTTTGCATTTTAAATTTGGCCTAGAAAATTTTAAAATCTCCAATTCACCCCCCTCCTCTTGGGATTACACCAATTGTATCAATTGGTATTAACGCCTCATTACATAGACTTAAACGTTTTTGTAAAAATATCGCAATGACTCATGTTAGTGTAACCCCATTTGTGGAGGAACACTCTTCCACACGGCCTCCTATTTTTTGTGATGTTAATTACACCTACTGGAAACAAAGAATGTGTATTTTTCTTCAAAATGCTGATTGGAGGGTGTGGAGGGTTGTCTCCAAAGGAGATTATGTCCCTATGAAAGTTGTAGAAAAAGAAAATGTACCAAGATTGAAGACGAATATACAGATGATGACATGAAAGCAACTCAAGTAAATGCTACTGCCATGAATCTTTTATACTGTGCTCTTGATGTTAATGAATTTAATAGGGTCATGGCATGCACCTCGGCTAAAGAAACCTGGGATAAATTAGAAGTTACATATGAGGGCACTAGAGATGTAAAGAATAGTAGAATTGTCATGTTAGCTAGTGAATATGAGACATTTAGGATGAACTCTGGTGAATCCATACAAAACATGTACAATCGATTCACACGCATCACTAACTCATTACATGCACTTGGCAAGACTTACCCTACTTATGAAATGATTAGGAAAATACTTAGGGGTCTTCTACTTATCTAGTAAGCTAAGGCTACTGCCATAACTGAAGGAAGAAATTTGAAAGTTATGACACTAGATGAACTTATAAGGTCACTCATCACGTATGAAATGGCTATAAATGAGAGAATGAGTGAGCACAATAGAGAAAAGAAAATGATAGCTCTTAAAGCTTTGACCAGCTGCCCAAGTGAGGACAGTGATGAGGAGCCAGATGAGGACATGGCACTATTGACCAAGAAGTTCAGTAGATTCTTTAGAAAGAATGGGAGAACGTCCAAAAAATTTTGGAACTCAAAATCTAAGAAGGGAGAGTTGAGCAGGGAAAAGGAAAAATCATATCCTCTCATTTCCTATATTTGTAACAAAGTCGGGCTTATCAAACCCGAATGCCCATAATGAAAAAGGATTCGAAAAAGAAGAAAAGGGCAATGAAAGTCAGTGCATCTTGGGATAAACAATGTACAAGCTGCTCATAAACTAAATCCAGCAACACTGAGGTTGCAAACTTGTGTTTAATGGTGTACAGTGACCAGGACGTAGCATCATCTTGCTCTTTGTCATCTTATTATTCTAGTGATGATTCTAATGATAATAGCATGCCTACATATAAAGAACTACAACTTGAGTATATTCGTGTTTGTAAATCACTTGAAAAAATGACTAAGAAAAATAATGATTTGGAAAATAAATGTAAAAATTGGTCAAAACTTTTTGAAATAGGAAAACATTCTCACTCTGCTTCACTAAAGGAAAATACTTGAAAATTGATTGTCTTGAAAGAAAATTGGAGGATTACTCCAAAATCATTTATAAATTCATGGAGGGCCAAAATAATTTTGAAAAACTCCTTGGGGCCCAAAGAAACTCTCTTGACAAAGAAGGTCTTGGGTTTAATGGGATAGAAAATAGAAGCCAGAAAAAACTATATATGGGATACTTTGTAAACGAATCAAAATCATTTATCCCATCTAAAGACTCCTATATGCACGTCACTTGTTTCAAATGTAAAAGGAAAGGTCACATAAAATTTGACTGCTCATTTAAGAATAGGGATGTTAAAATTAAAATGGTCTGGCGAGTAAAATAAAATTCAGGCACTAACCCCATAGATCCATGAAAATCTGGGTACCAAAATCAATTACTTGATTTTTTATTGCAGGTGTACTTGAGATCATCCTCCTCCAAGGACAAATGGGTACATGGATAGTGGTTGCTCACGACACATGACAGACGATAAGGCCAAGTTCGCTACCATTACACCCAAAGACGAAGGATTCGTAACCTTCACGGACAATGCAAAGGACAAGATCATCGGAGTAGGTAAGATAGACAAGGAACCTCCTTTTGTTATAGATAATGTCTTGCTTGTAGATGGTTTGAAACATAATTTATTAAGCATTAGTCAGCTTTGTGATAGAGGTTATAGGGTATCCTTTAAACATAACAAATGCATTATAGAGAATAAATCTGAAGATAAAATTTTGTTTACTGCTGATCGTCATGAAAATGTCTATATCACTAGTTTTGATAATCTTGCTTCTCAACACGTAACATGTTTTACTGCTATAAATGAGGCTAGTTGGCTTTGACATAGGAGACTAGGGCATGCTAGCATGGATTTATTGTCAAAGCTAGTCAAAAAGTAATTAGTTAGAGGCTTACGAAAGACACAATTTGTGAAAGATAAAATTTTTTATGCATGTCAATTAGGTAAGCAAACTAAATCCAGCTTTAAGAAAAAAAAAAGTCATCTCCTCTACTACGCCACTTTAAAAGCTGCATCTAGATTTATTTGGTCCTAATCAAATTCAGAGTTTAGGAGGAAAATCATATGCTTTTGTAATTGTTGGTGACTATTCTAGATTCACATCGGTATTATTCCTAGTGCATAAAGATGAAGCATGTGAAAATCTTGCTAGATTATATAGAAAAATCTAGAATGATAAAGGGTTTAAAATCTAACATATTAGGAGTGATAGAGGAAGAGAATTTAAGAATAGAGATATGGAGGAATTTTGTTATCTTCATGCTATATCACATAATTTCTCTACACCTAGAACTCCACAACAGAACGGTGTAGTTGAGAGAAAGAATAGGTCTCTACAAGAAATGGGTAGAACAATGCTCAATGAACATAAATTACTTAAATACTTCTAAGATGAAGTTGTTAACACTGTATGCTATGTTATGAACAAAGTTTTAATTAGACCCACTCTTAACAAAACCCCATATGAATATGGAATGGCTATAGACCTAATATTTCCTACTTTCATGTTTTTGGCTGTAAATATTTTGTTCTAAGGGTGTCGCGACGTGCTCCTGACCCGAACTTGAGACAACTAAAAATGAAATTAAGTGTGTGGATTTTGAAAATGTGATTTTCGTGGAAAACAAAGTGTATGGAGTCACCACTAACCTTTTGAAGTGTGGTTAGAACTCGGGAGTTCAGTTACTCGAGGTGATAGGAATGGTGTATTCCCAAGAGGAGGGTGAATTGGGTATTTAAAAATTTCTTCCTAGGTTGACTTCAAATCACAATCAGTATAGCACAACTTAGGGTCTTTCTAAGTATTCACTAATTTCACAAGTATTAAGAATATGCGAATATTTAAACCATGCACTATAAATTTAAACATAAACATGCATGTGCTGAAATATAAAGAGTATAGGGAAGAGAAAGAACACCAAATTTGTTATCGAGGTTTGGTCAAACCAACCTATGTCCCCACCTTAAGCGAGCAACCCAAGGATTCACTAAGTGCTTACTTTAACTGGGCGGAGCGACGCACTTACACTATCCTTACGGGGCGGACACTCCCCAACTCAAATTACGGGGCTGAGCCACAACCAATACACCTTACACGATGGTGCTCTTAGTTCAAACATTTTGGCTAAATTAAGCATTTCGCTAATTCACCACAAATCATATTTCATCTAATATACGCGCATGTATGTAAAATAATAAAATGATAAATGAAGACATACACGTGTGCAATATATTTTACTTAAATCAAATGTGTGTATGCAAATAATTATGACATCAAATAAACATTCATACACATGCTGAAATTAAAGTGCAAGAATGTAAATAAGATAGAGAGAGAGTGATACACAGATTTGTTATCGAGGTTAAGCTAAACTAGCCTACATCCCCGCTTTGGGCATACCCCCCAAGGATTCTACTAAACATGCTCACTTAAATGGGCGGAGCAGAAGCCATTTACATTCTCTCCTTACAAGGCAAGGAAAACGCTAATTCAATTTTTGACTGAATTGAACCGGTCTCACTTACAGGGTTGAGACTCCCCAGTTCAATTCTAAGCTGAACCCAACCGGTCTCACTTACGGGGCTGAGAGTCCCCAGTTCAATTCCGGGCTAAACCCAACCAATACAATAAAAATCATTTTTGTACATATAATATGCTTATGAAAATACAAGCAAAGATATACACGTTTAAGTTCTAACAAATGCACTCTCTAATTATATGAAATATACTCAGTAGAGTAAGGGTGCTTATCTAAATAATTAATACACAAATAAAACATATGAAAATATCAAAATGATTATTATGTTCTCCAGCAAAAATTTTTTATAATAAAAATGTTTGGAGAATTTGAAGTTTAAGCTCAAGAAATATATTTGTGTAATAAATGATTTCTTCCAAAAATGTTTATCAAGAAAATTAATCAGAAGAATCTTAAAGCTACTCTCAAACATGATTTTAATAAATGAGATGCAAATGAGAGTAAGTGTATACAAATGTAAAATAAATACCCAAAATAAATATGCTCTCTTTCAAAATGATTTTGAAATAAATGAGTGGAAAGAGAGTGGAAGAGTTTTGATAAAAATAAAAAAAAAATGCCCCAAAGAAATTATTAAAAATTGGTTTTGTGGGGAACTTTGATTAACAAAGGTTTAAAGAGAATTTGGAGTTAACCAAAGTTACTAATCTGAGTTATGGAGGGGGTATTTTAGATTTTCAAGAAATCTAACCGTTGAGGGACACACTCAGTATTTTGAAAAAGATTAATTAAAAGTTAATGACGTTTTAACCCCTTTAAAAAATTCCAATTCGAGAGGTTCAGTTGACTATGTTAAAGGTTTAGTACCATATTGACAAGTTCGGTTGACCGAGGAACTTTTGAACTACAGGTTCGGTCGACCGTCTTAGGGCGAATTTGAACCCTTCGAGGTTCGATCGACCAGGGCATGTTCGATTGACCAAATTTTGGCATTTGGTCGACCAGATCAAATTTCAACTAAGAGTTCGGTCGACCAGAGCATTGGTAATTACCCACGTGTCAGTTCAGTCGACCAAGCCATTCAATTTCATTTCAAAAATGGTCGACCGAATAATGAACCTTTTGACCCTGGAAGTTCAGTCGACTGAAGCTTCTATGAAGGTTCGGGTTCGATTGATCGAACATACTAAAAGTGTGTATTTAAGTCCATATTTGAGTTTAAAGTTACGTGCAGGGACCTAGGGTCTATCTAAGGTCAAGGCACTTTAATTTAGCCTAAAAAACCTGGCATTGGTCGACCTCTAAGGTCATTCTATAGCCATCTGAGCATACAATCCATAGCATGCAGATGCATGCATTATTACATACCAAAGATAAAAAATTAAATGCAATACAAATACAATAAATGTCTTTGTCTTTTGCTCTTTCTTCATGGGATACGCCAAGATGTGTATGCTTTAAGTCCCATCTTGGCTTCCATTTTCCAGTATCTTATGTTCATGTTGAAATGAAAATCTGTTCACGCACTAAATGCACACATAAGATACTGGTGATTTGTCAGCATTAAAACATGGATCAGACTCAAAAAGCCAACAAGAATAGTCGACCTATGCCCTACGGTTCAACCCTCACACAAGCACATACACTTAAACACTTTAAATTAATAATTTAATTATCCAAACGTAAACACAATAAATCATGTTTTATTTCACATGTTCAAAGATTTTGAAAAGGTGTATGACTTATCCAACAATTACGTCTAAATTGGTTCTTTCACAAAGGAATCAAGTTATGTGCTGAAAAGTTGCCATTTCAAAGATTCAAGAATATAAGTTTTATGTTAGCAAACTAATATTTATACAATTGATTTTAACTAACAAGTACCAATATTGCAATCTATAGATCAAATGGGTTATTTAAAGATGTGATTTTAATCTACTAGCAAGGGTTCACAAAATATAGCAAAGGATTCAAACACAAGTATTGAAGTTACCAAGAGATTGGTTTGGATGACTTAACGTTGTTCCACACGTAGTTAGATCACACCATAGGTCCTTGGTACAAGCTTTGAAACACCAACGTGAACATAGCTATGGAGTGCAGGGAATGTGGTCGTGGGGTGTATGTTGGTGGTGGCCGTGTGGTGTTGATGGAGGCTGTGAGATGGAGGAGATAGAGATGGAGTCGCTGGATAGGTAGTGGTCTCTCACCACTTGGTCTTCGGAGAGAACGTCGTAGCCTCACTCTACTCACTCACAAAGAAAGGAACAAGTTTTACAAGCTCAAGCAAAGAAGTGCTTCTTCAATATTCAACTTCGACTTCATGTCTTTGTTCTTACAATGAGAAAACTATTTATAGGCACGGGAGAAAAAGCATTAAACACTCAACAACTCTCAACAACTTTCAACAACAACTTTGAACCTAACACAATTAATACTTACTAAAAAATAAGGAACTCCAACTTATAGGCACACAACTTAAGCTTAGTTCTCTTACATTAGTATAATTCAAATTTGAAATTCAAACATATTCCAAAAGGAAAGCCAAAATCGTGTGGGGCCCATTAGAGCCATGTGGGGCCCATTAGGTCGTGTGAGCTCACAAACTATGTGGGGTCCACATGGGTCTTGAACTCAAACTTGAAACAACATGTCAACTCGGGTCTTCTCATGTTGAAAATCTTCAAGATACTCCATGTATACCAGCAAGAATTATAAACCAATGTGGACATCAAGTGGCCATCTACGTGTCACCATGTCGGCGAAAAACAAGGGTAAGGGCTGCTGATCCCCATCACTCAAAGACCAGAATCCAAGACCTAAGTCCAATTTGGACCTAGGCCTGTTGATTATTGAATTTGAGTTTGGCTCAATTGGCTAAGGACCATCAAATAAAGGTAGTCCAACGGGTTTAGGCCCATTTGAGTCAAGACCATTTAATTAACTTGACTTGGAGACTAATTGGGCTGGTTTGGGTTCAATTTTAAAGCCCAAATAATTTGCCTAAGCCTAATACTCAAACTAAATTCGACCCAGCCCAACAATAACTCAAGCCCAGTTAATCAAGTTTGGCCTAGTAAATAATTCCAGCCCAAGTTTCAAGATTAATTTAGACTTGTTTGTCTTGTAAGGAAATTCAGGAAAAATTTTCTCGAGAAAATTTAAACAAAAAAAGAAAGAAAAAAGAAAGGAAATAAAAATAAGGAAAGAAAGAGAACTTATCTTTAGGGGTGTTTGGTGCGATGTTGGACCTGCAAATAAGGAGCTCAAAATTCCTTTATTCTTGTTTTCTTTCCTTAATTCAGATTTGCAAAAAAAAAAAAAAAAGGTGAGATGGAAGTCTAAAGGGTGGTAGAGAGAATAAAGAGAGAGAGAGAGAATAAAATCGAAAGGAAAAGAAAGGGAGATGGAGAGATCAGAGACAAAGAGAAAAGAAAAATCGAAAGGAAAAGAAAGGGAAGCAAAGAGATATGAGAGAATTGAAAGAAAAAGAAAGGAAAATAGAGAGAAGAAGAGAATAGAGGAGAGAGAGAGAGAGAGAGAGAGAGTATGTGAGAAAGAGGAAAAAAAGAAATAGAGAAGAGAAAAAATATGAATAAGTGGGACATGTGTCACCGTATGTATGATGACACGTGGCACAATTAGGACCACGCATTTGGAAAGTGACAGCGCAATTGTGGCCTTTTAATTTGTGTTTTCTCAAGATAGCTGGATTGTCACCACATCAGCATTTTGCGTCAAACACCAAGAGTCAACCCGAATTTGCCCTGTGGCAAGTGACGTCATGTTGACATCACCCTAGTGTAGGAATTTTTTAAAAATAAAAAATAAAAATCACGGGGCAAGTGGGGGCAAGTGACGTCACATCACCCGTACTAGCTATAGTGAATTCAAATAAATAAATAAATAAATAAGTAAAGTCATGTGTCACCACTGTGGGTGGACACGTGACTCACTTAGTCCAACTAGGTTGAACCTTGTTCATACCGATTGAACTAGTATGATTTCTGAATCACCTATTTTATTTATTTTATCTTTATTTTTTTTAAATTAGGAAAAAATTATAAAAAATCATAAAAAAATAGGAAATATATTTTAAAAATTAGGAAAAATAAATAAAAATTATTTGAGTTATTTTAACTCAGATAAAAAATAGAAAATGAAAAATGTCAAAAAAATGAAGAAAAGTCTTTTAAAATCCCAAAAAATTTTAGAAAAATGTTGGAAAGTTTTTAGAAAAATTCTATGAAATTTTAGAAAAATATGTGAATATTTTAAAAACTTTTTTTTTCTCAAATTTGAGGATTTTTTATTATCATTTATATTCTATTTTTGTGTGCATACATCTCAATGATTTAACAGAGGGTAAATAAGTATTTCAAAACTCACCTATATTAGTTCTAAGAGGGGTTTATCTAGTAAGATCCCCTCGTTTGGAGGTCTTATTAGACATTCCTAAATCTCACTAGCTTTTATTTTTCATTTTAAATTTTTATTTATTTATTTACTTTAAAGGAGTTAATTAAAGATCATTACATTTAATTTAGGGATACTTCATGATTAATTAGGTACTGTTCATAGAACGGGTGTGTAGTGTATGCTGATACCTTCTTCTCACATAATGGAACACCTGATTCCAATTGTGATAAAAGCAGACTGAGACTACTAATTTTTTGACTTAAGTTTAGTCTAAAAACCAATCAACAAATAGTAATTAGGTGAACTAACTGTACCTAGGTAAATGACATGTTAGTGACGACTCAATCAAACTTTTAATATTATTATTGCTCGCCGTTCCGAACCCTTTTCCAGGACATTGCAACATTCATTTATAATAAATTTATTATAATTTGTAAGTAACATATATATAATTTTGTAATTATTTAACATAAATATTGAATACGTGCCTAGAACGTGAAAAATTCACTAGTGTTTCGAAAAAATCTATATAATTTTGCACAAATATTCTAATAATGTCTTTATAACTATCAATAAATATTTTTAAAACATCCTATTAACCATCCACAACTACTTTTAAAATGATTTTTTTAAAAATATATTTGTTTATTATTTTATAATAATTATATATTTATTAATTTATTTTGATATAATTATTACTCAAAATTCGTGGAGCGCACATTGCACGTGCCCACGGCAGCCGTTGAAGAAAGAAAACTTCCCATCGGATTGAGCTTATCTGGTAGGGTTTTGCAACTTCGGATGGTGAATAGGCTTTTGGGAATAAAAATGAAGATCAAGACGAGCCCATGTGGAGCCCAAATACACGTAAAGTCTAGGCATTTCTGCAGAGCCCAATATAGAGGACAAAGCCCACTAGGTGGTTTTACAGATTCGTACTGTATAAAGAAAGATTGGCTTTGCTCGTCTGCCGTCTTACAAGGTCCAACCACACAGCGGCAGATTGACACAGGAGAGAGAGAGAGAGAGAAGCGGAGATGCCGAAGTTCGATCCATGGCCGGTGTTTTTCAGGCGAGAGTGGAAGCGAAACTGGCCTTTCTTGGTCGGCTTTGCCGTAACAGGAGCCATCATCACCAAGCTCTCTCTTGGTCTCACTGGTACTGTCTTTCTCTATCCGCTTCAATCGTTTTCTCCTTCTTCGTCTTTATTAGGTTTAAACCGTAGTGCATTTATTTGACCTACTGGATCTATTTGCAGAGGAAGATGCAAAGAATTCCCCCTTCGTGCAGAGGCACAGGAGGTAACGCACGCAGTTCTTCGTCTCGTGCCTTTTGCCCTAATTTCCATTTCGTATGATCAAATTGCATACTCGATGATTCTGTGTTTTGGTTTTGTAATTTCCATTTGCCTCTATTTTATTTAATGCGGTTTCTTAACTTTGTTCGACCACGTTTTCTAATGCCTGTAGCATTTTCGGATGCTTGTTGAATGCAATCTTGAAGAACGAAGAAATTGAAAAATCGAATCTGAATAGTGATAGGCAGTAGGAAATCTATGCCGCGGATTATCTATTTGTTTCCTGTTTTCTTTCGTACCCAAAATCTGTTGGGAGCGTACCATCTCTTTACTCGAAATTATTCCCTCAGATGAATGTCCGTGGAGCTAATTTCCTGATCATCCAGCTGGCGTATTTCCATGACCATTGCTTCCTTCTGAGCAATATCAAAATCATTATCACATGACACGTGTTCATACTAGAAAGACCCAACGAGCCTCTTTCCTTCCCTCAATTACTTTCAATGCATTTTCATGCTAAATACATCATTGGGCAATTTCGGAACAGCTAAAAGCTGCATATAAAAACCCTGAACTTGCTTTGAAGCACACATAACCTTTTAATCAATTAAGTAGTCTTTGAACTTATATTCATCTTCTTTTCTTTTTTTTTCCTTTTTTTTTTCTTTTTCTTTTTTCTTTTTCACATTGGCATTTCTCTAAGTTTTTCCCAGTTTGTTCACCAATCCTCTAAACAGTTGCCTTTGGTCCTGATTCCCTTTCTGTGTGTATACTTTTTGTTTTGATGAGGTTTATTTTTCAAAATTGGTAGTTTTGGAACAAGACATAGAATAGTTGAAGTAACGAAAGGCTCATACTATGAAAGTATGTGAATGTGAGTATAAAAATTGTTGAGGGAGAAGGGCACTCTCAATTCATTGTTCAGTGATCTAGTCAAGAAGTATAGAAGGTAATAAAAGTTTTATCTTTTAAACACTCTGCTTCTGAAGTTCTAATTTTCTGGCTAGCTATTCGCATTTGAAGCCTGCATCTCCATGTTCCTCCATACGAGTGGGATTTTGTTGAATTTACTCTACACGAACCAGCGTCTAAGTTATTTTGATACTTCAAAAGGCAAGAAGGTAGCCATGGTCTTAGATTCCTAGTATTTTATATTCTTGATCTACTTGTGAAGTGGATTGTTATTGCTTTAAAGTAGTGTCATTTTTATTTAACTGGTGGTTAAATATGCATGATGTGAAATTGCATACCGCTTTTGGTCTTCTTTTGACATCCTATTTATTTTGTATCTCATATTATATTAGTATAGAGCGTTGGTTAAATGGTATTATCTTAAGTTTCATGCTGCATTTGGTCTTGTTTTGACTTTCTTCTTGTTTTGTATCTCATATTATGAGAACATAGACCTGTGGTTTGAGGATTGTGTTCCTAACTTTACACTTTGGTTTTGTTTTGACATTCTGCCTTTTTTGTTTCTCATATTGTGAGAATAGAGGGTTTTGTCTTCATAAGTTTTACGTGGCGTTGGGTCTTGTTTTGGCATTCTACTTGTTTTCTATCTCATATTGCAAGAACATGGACTAGTGGTTTACTACTTGTCTTCTTTATAAGATGTAGACGGCATTTGTTCTTAGTCATTTTCCCTCTTCGATATCATATTGTGGGAAGTGGGAACATAGTTTAATGGTTAATGGTTTTGTTTTCATTAGTTTGTCACCATTCTACATAATATTGGATCCCCATCCTAATAAATGGACAATGAATTTGTAAGGTGAGAAGATATATTAGTTTTGTTTTTTTCTTCTTCTATGTTTTAGTTTATTTTTCTTCACCTCCCCTACTTGGGTGCATCCCTTAAATGGGGCATGCATGTAACCCCCTCAAGTGCATGATAATCACCTATTAAGGCCACTAATGTGGTAACTGTAGAGGTCATTGCAAATTCAATGCAGGGATGCCCCAAAAAAGAGATCCTCTCGTGCAAAAACACAGCATGGAATCCTATGGAAGGATTCCTCGACCCACGTTTCCATGTTCTCAAGAAATTTTGAACAAATAAAAATTGATAAGCAAATGGAAGTGAAAATTTGTATTGCCTCTTCATTATTTGGACAAAGATACATATGAGTACATGACAACCTTGCACATTAAATGTGTCTAGGAAAATGACCGTTGCTGAATTGACTTCTCTACTCTCTAGACTCAAAGCCTCAAATTGAACTTGGTAAATGAAGTATGACTTCGGAAATGAACATATTTTGACTAGACCATAGTTTTGGAACCTGCCACCAAGATAACAACTCATAAATATTATGACAAAAGACACTAACATCCCCTGCGGTTTGGCAAAAAGATACTAACCTCCCTTGAGGTTTCAAAACTCTGACAGACTTCCCCTGACATTTGATTTTTAGGGCACTTAAATCACTCAAACTCTTTGTCTTTGTAGAATGCGAGAGGGTTAATGTCTTTTTGGAAAACCTTAGGGGAGATTTTTGGTATTCTTGAAACTTCGAGGGAGGCCCCTTAGGACCCTTAGTTTTTTGAAACCTCAAGAGAGTTTATTATCTTTTTGCCAAACCTTAGGAAGGTTGGTGTCTTTTTCCCTAAATACTATAGTACAACAACAACAATCCTTAAGTCTCACTAGGTGGGGTCGGTTATATGAATCCTTTTCCGCTAATTCATGTGATCATGTACCATTTCTTTTGACAGATTCTAGGCTATTAAATCCTTACTCACTTTCTCCTTGGAAGTTATTTTAGGTCTATTCCTATCCCTTCTATTGCCCCCAACAGTAACGAATTCACTCTTCCTCACTAGCGCACTATGTGGATTACGTTGCAAGTGCCAGTACCATTTGAATCGTCCCTCCCTTATCTCATTTTCTATAGGAGCTACACTTAACTTACCGCGAATATGTTCATTCCTTAATTTATCTTTCAATATTATACTACTCATCCATCTAAGCATTCTCATCTCGGCTTTTACTTTTTGGATATTTTGTTTCTTCGTTACCCAACATTCTTATTCATATAGCATAGCTGGTCTTATAGCCGTCCTATTAAACTTCCCTTTTAATTTTAAGGATATTCTACGATCACAAAGCACACTTGGAGCACTTTTCCATTTTACCCAACCTTCTTTAACTTTATGCATTACATCATCTTCAATTTTTTCTTTAGCTTGCATAATAGATCCAAGGTATCGAAATCTACAAGTGTTATTTATTTCTTCATCATCAAGTTTAACTTTGTCTCCAATATTTCTCCTACCATTATTGAAATTACATTTCATATTTTCTATCTTATTTCTACTTATCCTGAAGCCTTTAAATTCTAAAGCTTCTCTCCATAATTCTAATTCATCCTCTACTCCGCCATTAGTTTCTTCAATTAAAACAGTATCATCTACAAACAACATATACCATGGAACCTCATTTTGAATACTCTTAGTCAGTTGGTCCATCACTAAAAGCAAAAAGATAAGGGTTCAAAGCAGTTCCTTGATGTATACCTATGGTGATTGGAAATTCTCTTGTTTCTCCATCTATAGTCCTTACATTAGTCATTACTCCATCGTACATATCTTTAATGACATCAGTATACCTACTGCATACACCCCTTTTTCCTAAAACCGACCATAGAACTTCCCTAGGTATCCTATCATAGGTCAATAAATACCATATGCAAGTCCCTCTTCTTTTCCCTAAACTTTTACATTAATCTTCTTAAAAGATATATATCTTCTATGGCAGATCTCCCAAGCATAAAACCAAATTGATTTTCTGAGACCTTTGTTTCTAGCCTTAATCTTTGTTCAACTATCATTTCCCATAGTTTCATCGTATGACTCATAAGTTTAATTCCACGATAGTTATTACAATTTTAATATCTCCTTTATTTTTGTATATAGGTATTAAATTGCTTTTCCTTCATTCATTTGGCATTTTCTTAGTTTTTATAATCATATTAAATAAATTAGTTAACCATATAATTCTGTTATCACCTAAGCATTTCCAAACTTCAATTGGGATGTTATCTGGTCCTACAACTTTCCTATTTTTCATCTTTTTTAGTGCAGTCTTAACTTCATTAATTCTAATAATGCGAATAAATCTCATATTTTTAGTCTTTTCCTCATTTTTCAAATCTAAGTTTAAGCCTTCTAAAAAGATTAATATTAACTATAGTAACTAATAATATTAACTATGCTTCCTTTGCGCAGAAGGCCTGCACGATTCCCCCTTTTTTAGAAGAAAACTGCCACTATGAGTTGTTGTCTTTAATGGTTCACACATTTGGCTTCAACTTCATTAAAGCTCCACTTTGCGTATACAAGACTTTCAATGGTTCTGCTTTCCTTTTCTCATTACCAAAGATAAAAAATGATTATCATTTTTTCCTTTAATTTCCTGCACCTCAATTGCCTTTTAAGCCACCTCTTCTTCCTTGTAGGTGGAGATTTTCCCTATTAGGAATTCATCTGACTGCAATTTACAGCCCAAGTCCTCCTTTGATCCTTTCTAAACTTGCAATGTGACCAGCAGATACTTTTGGCTTCCATATGCAGATTTTCCTTGAGCTTGTTAAAAAGTCTGCACATTTCCAGCATTGTCTGCCTCTCAAACTTGTGTTTGTTGCTGCCTCACTCTTGATTTGGATTTGGTAGCAGCAACTACTTCATCAATTTCTAGCTGTTGATTGCCGAAAGTCTTGTTATTGTGACAACCATTCATGGGAGAACAGGGTCAACGTTAGTGACACAAGTTGCCTTTGTTGTAACATCATTCATATCTTTAGGCTTAGTAAATTTACAAAGAGCTTCGTGCTATATATTGACTTTCAGTTGAGGAAACACACGGTAATTCCATCAAGCCCTTCTTATTTTTAGTGACATATTGGTTTGTTCCTTCTCCTTGTTTGTCATGTAACTTTGAAACTACTTTTTCTTGTCACCAATTTTGACATAGAAAGAGTAGGTATTATTGTATTCATCATGGGCAACACTTTGGTCGCCTAGCCAAGGATGACCAAGTAGAATATGGCATGTTTCCATTGATACTATGTCACACACACCAAATGAATTCTTTATATGAGATTCCAATTGAAAGATTGATCATACACCTTCTTGTCATAAATACACCCTTCCTGTTATTGTACCGAACAGGCTGATATGGCTGCGGGTGTTCCCCTGCTTGAAGCTTCATTTTTTCTACCACTAGTTCAGCAAGTAGGTTTATGTGACTCTCACTGTCAATAACTAACTTACAAATCTTTTCTCCTACTGCACGTCTTGCTTTAAAATGAGTCTTTTGGTGCAAAGCATCCTTCATTTGAATAGTTTCGCAATCTGTCATTTGATCTTCTTTTGAGGTTGCTACTGTCCTATTACTCATTTTATGAATGAAGGTCTTCCTTCTAGTAGCAATAACCAAGGGTTTCCTTGACTTCCAGAGCAATTTATCTTTGACATATGGATGGGAAGCCTTATTTAATAATCGAAGCTTGAATAAAATGCCAAGCAGATCCAAGAAAGATTTGGTTTAATAAATACAAGAGGAATAACTAAAATGGAATATGTGAAGAGCACAAAAATCCAAGAGGAGACAGCAAACAACTAACAATAAAAGCAAATCCATGGAAGGAACTGCTCTGAGGCCAATTTGATGCAATTTGCATGGATTAAAGACAATATATAGTTTCCTAGAGTAGAAATCTAATACATTGGTGTAATTATAGGGATATGGTGGTAAAAGATGGAAAGTCTTGTGCAGACACGCAGTGGTGGAGGCTATGGAAGGAGTGGTGAATCCTCATCCCACACTTCCAGATCTCAGGAGAATTCTGAGCAGATCAGAATTGATAGACCAAAATGGAAAAGGGAAATTTTGTATTGCCTAGTCATTATTTGAACTAAGATGATATAAATACATGATGATATCCTTGTGCGTTAAATGTGCCTAGGAAAATGATTATTGCTAACTTGACTTCTCTAGACTCAACCTTATAAATGACCTTTGGAATTTGACTCATAAATGAACTTGGTAAATGAAGCTGGACTTAGGAAATGACACGTTTTCGCTTGACCATAACTATGACACCTAGATAACAACTCCAATTAAATATTATAGCGATTAACAATATTAAATATGCTTCACTTTTGCAACAGTCCTACATCAACACCTCAAAGAGCAGCCACTGCTAGACAAATTGCCCTGCGGTTTAGAGGAGTGAGATAAGAAAGGGGGAAGATAAATGACGAAGGTAAGCTTATCCATATTCTTAGTCCTCTTGGATCTCTTTCCTCCTATGAAGCATGGATGTAGACATGGGGGTCTAGCATGATACATGTTTGACTTGTCGATGCACGAAGTCTTGAAAAAATAGGATATGACACGACAATAACAAAGGGATTAATATTATATTTTTAATATATAATTATGTTAATATAAGTTTTTTATCCAATTATGAAAAACATTCAAACATGAAGCTAATTATTGGAAAAGTTTGAATTTTGAACTTTAAAGATAATAACTTCATAAATGTTTCCTTTATTTTGATCATAATTTTAAATTTTAAATTTTAAATTTATTATTTTGATAAATTGATCAAAATATTACTAAGAGGGAAGTATTATCTTTTTTTAAAAGATCTTTCTTAAATTTTGAATCTTTGATATTATTTCAACTTAGTCCTTTCCTTTCTATTTTGAGATTTTATTATTTAATA
This sequence comes from Malania oleifera, assembly GCF_029873635.1. Lineage (NCBI taxonomy): Eukaryota > Viridiplantae > Streptophyta > Magnoliopsida > Santalales > Ximeniaceae > Malania > Malania oleifera. The sequence goes on along the minus strand of NC_080423.1, from coordinate 79,411,033 downwards.
TTGACAGCCATGTCCCCAAAAGTGTCGAACACTTCCAATTGCCGTGTCCAACATGTGTCGCTTGTTTTTTTAAAAAATTAAAGTGTCTAGACACGTCTTCTCCTATGTCCAACACATGTCGGATCTGTACTCGTATCCGAAACGTGGCTGACACAGACACATCTTCCTTCTTGGAGTGTTGGTGTTTTACAGCTTTCCCCACATTTCATTTGGACTTAAGAATCAAAGGGTTTCTTTGGAGTTTGGCTCCTGCACGTCGTCCTTTTATCACTGCATGGACATTGGGATCGAGGACCTAGTCAATCAAGAAGATTACCTAGCCAAAAAGTTGCATCAATAATTTGATGTTGTTTCTTTGAATGGTACGATAAGCCATGGTTTGCTTGTGGTCTCACAAGAATAGGAAAGGAAAGGTGGGTCAAGAGGACGGTCACAAAAGGTCACAAACATGCTTTAGTGTTCTCTCCTGTAGGTGACCCCTCCTAGGAGGAAGATCAACCTTGGATTTCCCCAAGAAATATTTTTAAGTCGGGGCTACTTCGCAACCAGACTAAAGAAAGAAGGCTCCTGAGGCACATGGGATCTTGGCTGTGCTATAAAATTGGTGAGGACAGAAACTGGAGAAGAAGCCTAATGCAGGGCCAGCATCAAAGATCTGCAGCCATGGGAGCAGTGAGAAGAAATTGAAGGGGAAGAGAGGATAAAGGAGGTACAAGGGGGAAATTTATGTTCACTTCAGATTCAAATTCAACAACTGCCTGCAACATGGCTTTTACACACTATTTATAAGAAAGTTCCTTCACGTGAAATTACACTTGTATCCCTAAAACTACATTACATTACAACACACCCGTAGAACACACAACTATTACAAAGAAGCCCCCAACATACATAATCCTAGTACAAGCAAACTAAACATAATTTAACAACTAATTAACTAAGGGCATTTGGGTTTTGGATCCAATAAACCATTGACCCTATTCTTAGACATAAGCTTCCAAATTGGGTCAAAATTATCCATCCAAATACGTGCTTCTCATCCTACATCTATGTTCAAAGCAAGAAGAACGAATGTTGGTGAGTGTAGTCAAAGGGCTTTGGAGAAAAGAAATCAATCAACATAGAGCCAACAAATTCACGAAGGAAATAGTGGACGATCTACACTTGTAGGGTTTCAAATGCAAGTCATAAAATCTTGTAGAACACTCAGAGACCTTTCGAGCTATAATGGTATTAGGAGGAGCCTGAAATGCCATCATGTATTGGGCCTTCACAACTTAGTCTCAACCTCTAAAGACATTAGCACTCAGTTTATGTGGCATTTGTGAGAAGCCGATGCATGGGAAAGATGTTGCTAAGACTCATGGAGATCTACTAGAAGTTCGGAGAGTCCTCGAGGAAATCACTCAAAATGCTTCAACTTCAAGGTGTTAGAGGTCCTAAATTTGAAGTAGGGGTGGTAGTTGTTGCATTAATGTGTGGGCCAAACCCCACCAAATTCAGCATAACACTTTTGAAGAAGTTGTTTGTAGCACTTCTGGAGCTATTGAAGGCAATGGAGGCGGTATTTCAACGCAGTAGAGGTTGAGTTGGCTTGGAGAGAGATTGAGCACAAAATAGAAAAAGAGGTATGGATGAGGGTCACCCAAAAACAAATCTAGAAAGAGAAATGAAAAGATAGCAAGCAATTGCTAAGCACAAAATGGGCTCCCAAGAAGAGGTTCAAGCATTTCACCCACTTTAATTCTTCCCTTGGCTAAATCTTCCTGCAAATTTAAATGATTTGAGGATCCACAGTGGATAGGTATTGCCAATTTGCATATGGATTATGAGCATGACATGATGCATTGCTAGCACCTAAAGGATATACAAGATGGGTCATTGGTACAATTTCTATGAGCCACAGATCTAGCCCTAGATATGGTTGTACAAAATTTATCAAAAAATAAAAAAATTGTGCAGCAAAATGACTGAATTAAGTTTTGGTTTTGTTTTTTCGATTTCGGATATGGTTTTTAGTTTTTTGAAAAATTGGTTTTTATTTTTTTATTACCAAACTAAAAAATTGAAGTAATAAATTTTTTTTACAACTTTATTAACTTTTGTGGTGTTTAGAGGACATTTCACTCCTGCCATTTTTTTTAGCTATAAAAAATGATATGTGGCCAAACTAGTCTAATAGCAGACATACATTTCCATTTTCTTGGCACTTGAAAATGGTTAGGGGAAAAATGGTGTACATAGAAAAAGGGGATACCCAATCCTATTCCAACCTCCGACATGGGAATTCTCAATGGCGGAGAAATCAAAGTGAGCCATGCTTGTGGAGATGTCTGTCGCACATCAAAGAAGCAAGGGAAAGTCAACGTCCCAATTTCTTATAAAAACATATTGCTCGATTTAGTGCATCCCATTGCGCACTAGTAGCCTATGATTGTGCTTGCAAGCTGACCTAAATGAACTAGTCCTATTCACAATTTTTGTTGGACAAAATTTTTGGACTCTGTTATAATGCATCAATTTTCATGTGAAAGTTGGCTTTACAATCGATCCAACTGTAGAACATAGGTGTCAAATCGAGATTCCAAATTCCAATTTAGTGAATCATGAACTGAGAATCTAATCAAATTGTAATATGCGGTAAAAAAATTTGCAAAATTGATTCCAAATGACATGCACTTATGTACAACAAAATAAAATAGCAAAACATATTGAAATTTCAATAAATATGGATCAATCATGTTGTTGACTAGAATGGCGCTTGCTGTTGAAGCATGTTTTGTAGGTCTAAATCTTACCATTACCTATTTAACTCTACATATATTTATATAAAGGAAAAAATATCCCATCTTTATCAAGTATCAAATCACGATAGTTTGCCACAACACTATAAGTTTAAAACGTGTTATGAGATATCTTCAAAAACAAAAAAGATATCTAGAAGCACACATCACATATTCATAAAACAAAACAAACTAAACTCTAAATTCTAAACCATCTATGATAGAATATAGACAACTAATGCGCAATGTAGTGCATCATCATTCATTATCCCATTCCCCTAATGCAAGGTCATCATCATCATCACCATCATTATCATCTTCATTGTCTACCACAATCATCTCTTCTCCTTCCTCTTCTTCTTCATCTCCTTCCTCTACATCAATCAACTCAATGTCATCTTCTTTGATATTTTTGCCTTTTCCTCTACGATCAAATATTTGGTTCCTTGGTCCTACATTATCATATGACATCATAAAATTATTAAAATATAACCATTTTTTTTAAAGCTCCATCCTCCTTTCATGAACTAATTACATATAGAGCAACAAGTATAAACTCATGCAACTTATACCTATCTTTCTTTTCTTGCTATTTCTAACTCCATTATCTTCAAAGCACTCATTGACACTCATCCGTGAAATGTCCGATAGACAAGGACCTTAATCCATTCATCATTTGATTCCATATCCGATAAACAAATTGGATTATATGTCTCTCCACATTGTTGCCTTCTCGCTTGCCTTAGCTCTAGTTGAATATTATACTGAACAAAGACGAGCATTTAATCTTTGTTATTCCAATTGGTTCCTTATTTTGCTCCAATTTCTCTTACATCCTGTGGCAGTACATGTGAGGCTAAGGACTCGTATGGCAAGTCTTTGAAGCTCCTTCCACTGCTCTTCATAACTTTCCCACCATAAAGTTATACATATGATCAAAACAATTGAATAAACATCATATCAGATTTTTGGCTATGAAGCAAAAACAAAAACTAAACAATGAAAAAATTATCATAAAGGTAAGTGGGCAACTATTGGATTGATATAATACCGGGTTGTTTCTTGTTTCTTGTTTCTTGTTAGTGTAGCCATGCTTAAGCCAAACATCCCTTTGGCATTTTTGAACTTTTCCAATTGTTGATCAATTTTGATCCTTGTTTCAACATCCGGATACATTTTTTCAATAGTTTTATATAGACCTATTTAGACTTCCATGTCCACATTAAAGCCGTCACTATGTTGGAACCTACAAATAAGAGAAGTGATAAATATAAATGCATAGGTAATAGGCTCACTGCTTTATAACAAGTTATCAAATTGATAGTTTTTGGACAATGCAACTTACCCTCGGATTAAGGAAATGTCTTGCTGCATGAAGAGGCCTATGGTGTTGCAAATCCCATCTTGTATCAGTGATGCTCCAAATAGGATCATACTTAAAGAACAGGCAAACCCTTATGGGCTGTATCTGAAGACATGGAAAGGGATGTTTTTATGTCAGCAACAGACGCCCAAGCTCATGGAATTGTTGAAGTCTTGATAATTTTAGTTCTGGGCAATTTGTTCTTTTGCTCTATCCATGGCTTCATATATACCCCATTGCCGGTTTTGCATCACCATCAACAAGCCTCGGAACTTTCGCAAAGTGGGCTTTCACACTTCAAGCAATACTTTATTTCTTTCCAAAATTTATCATCACACAATAATATGACCTCCACTTTCTTAACTTCCACCTCGAAGCATATCGACACATTTTCCGCTCCTCTGATGCAAACATGGCTCAAAGAGCAAGTTTGTTTTCATCAAAACTCTTCAGTGTGAGAAAAGATGTAGCAAACCTTGTAACCTCGACTCTTTCAATTTTTTTTTTTTTGTTTTTTTATTTCTAGAAAACTTTTTGAACATGTTAAGCACCCATATGTGTCGGTAAATGAAGACACGCACCTCCTTAGCCTGCTTGGATTATGAAAGATAGGCAAATCTCCTATTTTATGCAAAATCAAATCAATGCAATGGGCTGCACATGGAGACCAAAATATATGTTTCCTTTTCTCCATTAGCAACTTACCAGCACTTACATAACTCGAGGCACTATCCATCACCACTGAACCACATTTCCCCCTCCAATCTCTTCCACTAATGAGTCGAGCAATTCATACAATTTATAAGCACCTTCACCACACTTGAAGTGTCTATTGATTTGAGAAAAACTGTGTTACTAGGACACTATGAATCAGAAAAATATCTGTGATGCCTTCATTTTGTGTCGGTCCATCCATCCGACATTGAAGTACATCTGGTCTCTATTCGTTCTTTCATATATTTTTCCATAATTTGTTTGAATCTATCAACTTCTTTTTTCAAAAATGTGACTCTAGCCTTGTGATAACTTGGAGCTTCAATCCTTTCCATATTCCCCAACCATTTTCATCATTGATGCAAATAAAGACTCTTAACCAAGTTGACTGGTAAAGCATGTCCATATAAAAATCAGCAAATGCTTTGAACCACCGGCTCCTTATTTTTCCCCAATACATTCAAGGTTTCTTGCTTAAATACTTTTCCCTTAACTGCTTTGTCCGGACTTACAAAAGCATCCGTGGTGCCCCAGCTTTGTCCTCCTATAATTTGAACTTCTTTCTCATGTTCCTCGAACTCTTCTTGAAAATTTTCTTTTTCATTGTCAACATTTTTTTGTTTTACTCCTTCCAAAAGATTCACATTTTTTTCCCTCACCTCTTCTGAAGGAGAAACATTATCATGATCCCCTGGAAAATGTTGCTTCATTCTAATTATGCCACCCCATCTTTCAAGCCCATGATAATTGCACTTCAAGTGCATCCTATTATCATTGATTCAGGAACAATGATCCCATGTAGGATCTTCACTCTTTGTGTTGGAATTCTTTTTTCTAGGCTTAGCATTGAACTTAAAGCCATCTTCCCACATAACACTCAAATAAGCACAAACTTTCCAAGTTAAATTTCAAATTTCAGCTTACAAATAAACAGTGAATAACATATTAAAAAAGAGTAAGAAACAACTAAAGAGGTATAATATAAATTATAAACATATAGTACTATTATACTATAAGTTAACTATATTACTACTGTATATTCTATAATAATAATAATATAATACTCTAGCAGCATAGTGAATAAATGAATATTATAAAATATTACAAAGGTCAATAGACAGGCCATTATAATATTGAATATTCTATTAATTGTTGAATACTTGAATGGTTCATGCTTCATGGCTTCATGCAAGATATTTATCATTAATGATTTAACAATCAAAAATCATGTGTATGCTTTAAAAAAAAAAAAAAAAAGAGAATGAATCAAGAAAAAATTAATAAAAAACTGAACTTTGTGGTTTTGGCTATATTTTAAGAGAATGTGTCATGAAAAGCAATAAAGATTTGCATAAATATTTAACATTTATGATTTAACAATAAAAAATCATGTGTATGCAGTTTTTTTTTTTTTTTAAAAAGAGAATGAATCAAGAAAATATTAATAAAAAACTGAACTTTGAGGTTTTTAAGACCATATTTTAGAGAATGTATCATCAAAAGCAATAAAGATCTGAACTTAATTGTGCTTTTACTGTTATATAAGAAAAATATATCATTTTTAATGCATAGGATTACAGATTAAACTTACTATAAAACTTGAACAATTAAATAAGAAGAAAAAGAAAAATAAAAGTATAAATAAAACAGATTAAAATATAAAAAATGAATAAAAATTTAAAGGAAGGCTTAGGCAACCAAGATATGAACTTACAGGTTCTCTGCAGTCTACACTACGGTCAGAGCTGAGTCTTGAGTCTTGAGTTCTTCAATGGCAGAAAGAACAAACTCAGCAGAGAACAAGAAAGCCCACAAGATATTGTCTTTCTTCTATGGCTGAACAGAATAATATATGGAATAAAGGAAACTACTGGCACTCTGGCAGTCCTTCAAACTTCAAATGTCAATCGTCAATGGCAGAACTCAGAACCAGGGCATAGAGGAATGGCTGAAGCGAAGGCCAAAGTCTCTGCTCCTCTTCTTTGGGACAGAACCTACATTAAGGGCAAAACTAAATTAATCGTTCAAAAAAGGAGTAAAAAATGGGTTTTCAATGGACTTTAAATCAGTCAGAGTTGTTCGTGTGCAGCCAACGACAAATCGATTGAATTGCACAATTCGATTTGATTCGTCGATGATTGATTCTCCTTTGATTCGGCTCCAACCTCGATTCTCTTGCCGATTTGAATCATTTTTCTGCTCATTCGATTTGAATCCTAACAATGAGAATTGTGAATTGTACGATTCTAACAACTATGCTGTAGATTTGGTTAAAAACCAAACCAAACTGGAAACTGGAAAAGAAATTTTAAGAAAATCAGCAGTTTAGGTTTGGTACAAAAATGGATTTGTTCAGTTTGGTTCTTGGTATTGGCGAAACTATTGCACCCTAGCCTTAGAAAAGGTTGGAGACTTGGTAGTAGGCATCGTCCACATGATTTTAGAGGCCTTCTGGGATTCAACGTTAGCCTAGAAAGCTTTAACTTGAGATCTGCTTGGCCCTAACGACAAGAAGCTGAAGATGAAAGCAAGCCTGGATAGATGATCTCATTATCAGATAAAGACCTTGGAGGCATGTAGGTTGCAGCAGCCTTATGATAAGTGGTGTAATCGGTTCAGTTTGGTTTTGGCCAACATTTAGAGCTGAATCAAACAAATTAGTTTGTCAAAACAAGATTCTGAAAGTGAACCAAAACTTACGCTTTTGCTAAAATTTCTTTATCAATTTCTTGGCCTGGTTCAGTTTTTAAGTGATTCTAAAGCTAATTGTTTTTTCAATCAGCTGCAAAGCCAACTTTTACACAAAAAACAATGCACCATAATCTGAGCCCATTAATTATGTCCAAGAGCACATGGACTGAGAAATGGGTTAGTTAATTTAAGCACAAGTAGGCCCCATAGGGCTTACTGGTGGGGAAGTGGATGCGCTGCAATGGGGCAATAGTTTTTTTTATAAGAAGTTGGATGACTGATTTTCCCTTGCATCATCAATGTGGATAGATATCTCCCCAAGCATGTGACTGTGTGAGCTCAATAGCTCACTTGGATTTCTCCTCTAATAATTCCTACATTGGAAGATGGAAGAGGCATTTGGTCTCCCGTCCATACTCATTGACCAAAAAACCTGAACACATTGGAGAAGGATTCTTTTTGCAACATTGAAGAGGGGTTGTATATCATTTGTTAAAGTAGGCAGTTGTTAAGCAACCAATTCAATTGGGTGGTTTGGGGCTAAAATCAGTCACTTAGTTCAACAAAGCCTCCTTGACAAATGGCTTTGGGGGTTCATAATGGAGAGTGAAAATTTTAATTTTTGCAAAATACTGCACCACTTCATTAAGTGGATCTCAAAGGAAGCAAAGCAGCTGTATGGAGTAGATGTTTGGAAATATATATAAAGGGTGGAAGGAGTTATAAGCTTTCATGTTATTTGAAGTTGGAGACGATGAAGCCCTTTTTTGGCATCACATATGGTGTTTGATATGCCTGCCTAAAAGTTCAATTCCCTTTTCTTCTTGGCCTTTTATACAGATGCTTTGGTGAGTATGAACACTGATCTACTGGACATAGGGCACTGAAAGGAATGCTGAAGGCTGGGAGGTTGTAGCCTTTGCTGATTTTTTTTAGCTGTTTGTACAGAAATCAGATGCGTTGGACTAATCAAGTCAAACTAAGTTGAAGCCATGTGTCACTGGGCAGCATAATTCCAAGGCCACAAGGACTTCGCCAAAGAGTAATTCTTAGTCATGCACTTTAGAAAAAGAGCTCACCTTAGTCAAAATAAGTGGATGCCATGTGTCACAGGGTGGCAGAATTCCAAGGCTACAAGGATTCGTCCAAAGAGTGATTCTTAGTCATGCACCTTAGAAAAAAGCGAACGTTACACGTATGATTTCTGCACTTACAGCTAAAGAAATCAGCAAAACTTTCAACCTTTCAGCCAACATTCCTTCCAGTAGGGATGCTCGACATTGATTACCAGGTTAGCTCTTTTCCTAAGGTGCGTGACAAATCGAACATTGATGCTTTCAGAGTCAACTTCCATGGAAAGCTATCTCGAAATATGCGAGGGTTCTTGCATCATTCTGGACGTGGGCAGGTAAAGACGTTAGTTCAGGAAATTAGGATTAGATTAGCAACTTGGAATATAGGGACACTTACGGGTAAAAGCATGGAAGTTGTGGATACAATGATTAGAAGAATTAATATAATTTGCCTTTAAGAAACTAAGTGGGTGGGGGAGAAAGTTAGAGAAATCGATAAATCAGGATTTAAACTTTGGTACACTGGAAAAGAAAAACATAAGAATGGAATAAGCATTATTATAGACAAAAACTTAAAAGATAGTGTTGTGGATGTAACTAGAGTAAGGGATAGAATTATAAAAATCAAAATGGAATTAGGACAAGAGATAATAAATATCATTAGTGCTTATGTTCCTCAAGTTGGCTTAGCAGAAAATCTTAAGACACAATAGTGGGAAGATATGGATAGTATTATATAAGGCATACCAGGGACTGAGAAAATATTTATAGGAGGAGATCTGAATGGACACGTTGGAAGAGATAATAAAAATTATGAAAGAATACATAGAGGATATGGATATGGAGACAAAAATGAGTCTGGGGAGATGATCTTAGAATTTGCTATGTCATATGATTTTAGTATAATGAATACTTGCTTTAAGAAGAGAGAAGAACACTTAATAATCTTTAAAAATGGACAAAATAGAAGTCAAATAGATTTTTTTTTAACTAGGAGGGTAGATCGTTTATCATGCAAGGATTGTAAAGTTATTCCAGGTGAAAGTCTAACCACACAACATAGAGTCTTAGTGTTAGACATATTCATTAAAAAATGGAAGAAAAAGGATAAAATAAACCAGTGCAGGAGAACTAGACGGTGGAACCTAAAAGGAGAAAATATAATAAAATTTAAAGATAAAATGATCAAAGATGGGGATTGGACCTTAGAGGATGGGATAGATTCAAATACTCTTTGGAATAGATTAGTTAACTCTATTAAAAAGATAGCAAAAGAGATTTTAGGCGAATCAAGGGGAAGATTCTCAAATAGCAAAGAAAGTTGGTGGTGGGATAAAGATGTACAAAAAATCATAAAGACAAAAAGAATTTGGTATAAAACGTGGTAAAAATGTAGAAACAGAGATAACTTTGAAAAATATAAGGAGACAAGAAAAGATGCAAAAAGGGCCGTTAGTGAAGCTAAACATAGATCATTTAATAGTTTGTATGATAGATTAGGTACAAAAGAAGGGGAAAGATATATATTTAAACTTGCTAAAGCTAGAGAAAGGAAGAACAAGGACTTAGGAAATGTAAAATATATAAAAAGTGAGGATGATATTGTCTTGGTTAAGGACGAAGATATTAAAGAAAGATGGGGAAGTTACTTTAGTAAGTTGTTTAATGAAAACCAAATAGAAGGCTTAAATTTAGAATTGTCAAATGAGGAAAAGACAAAATATAAGCAAAATTAGAGTTAGCGAAGTTAAGTTTGCACTAAAAAAGATGGAAAAATGGGAAAGCTATGGGACCAGATAACATCCCAATTGAAGTTTGGAAATGCTTGGGTGATAACGGAATTATATGGTTAACTAATTTATTTAATACAATTGTAAAAATTAAGAAAATGCCAGATGAATGGAGGAAAAGCACTTTAATACCTATATACAAAAATAAAGGAAATGTTCAAAATTGTAATAACTATCGTGGAATTAAACTTATGAGTCGTACAATGAAACTATGGGAAAGAGTAATTGAACAAAGATTAAGGTTAGAAACGAAGATATCAGAAAATCAATTTGGTTTTATGCCTGGGAGATCTACCACAGAAGCTATTTATCTTTTAAGAAGATTAATGAAAAAGTTTAGGGAAAAGAAGAGGGACTTGCATATGATATTTATTGACCTTGAGAAAGCATATGATAGGATACCTAGGGAAGTTCTATGGTGGGTTTTAGAAAAAAAAGGTGTATGTTGTAGGTATACTGATGTCATTAAGGATATGTATGATGGAGTAATGACTAGTGTAAAGACTATAGATGGAGAAACTAGAGAATTTCCAATTACCATAGGTGTACATCAAGGATATGCTTTGAGTCCTTATCTTTTTGCTTTAGTGATGGACAAATTGACTAAGAGTATTCAAAAGGATGTTCCATGGTGTATGTTGTTTGCAGATGATATTGTATTAATTGACGAAACTAGGGATGGAGTAGAGGCTGAGTTAGAATTATGGAGAGAAGCTTTGGAATCTAGAGGTTTTAAGATAAGTAGAAATAAAATAGAATATATGAAATGTAATTTTAGTAATGATAGGAGGAATATTGGAGACAAAGTTAAACTTGATGATGAAGAAATAAATAGCACTTGTAGATTTCGATACCTTGGATCTATTATGCAAGCTGAAGGAGAAATTGAAGATGATGTAGCGCATAGAGTTAAAGCAGGTTGGGTAAAATGGAGAAGTGCTTCAAGTGTTCTATGTGATCGTAGAATACCCTTAAAATTGAAAGGGAAGTTTTATAGGACAGCTATAAGATATGGATCAGAATGTTGGGCGACGAAGAAACATAATATCCAAAAAGTAAAAGTTGCCGAGATGAGGATGTTTAGATGGATGAGTGGTATAACATTGAAAGATAAATTAAGGAATGAACATATTCGTGGTAAGTTAGGTGTAGCTCCTAAATGGATGAGTGGTATAAGATTGAAAGATAAATTAAGGAATGAACATATTCGTGGTAAGTTAGGTGTAGCTCCTATAGAAGATAAGATAAGGGAGGGACGACTCAGATGGTATGGACACTTGTAACGCAGGCCTTATAGTGCACCTGTGAGGAAGAGTGATTTAGTTATTGTGGGGGGCAGTAGAAGGGGTAGGGGTAGACCTAAAATAACTTGGGAGGAGATAGTGAGTAAGGATTTAATATTTTTGAATCTATCAAAAGAAATGGTCCATGATCGCATAAATTGGCGGAAAAGGATTCATATAGCCAACCCCACTTAGTGGGACTAAGGCTTGGTTTTTTTGTTGTTGTTTGTTATAGTCTGCAGTGTCCGCGCAAGGGGGGGGGGGGGGATTATTTATGGCGAATAGATTTTTTGTGAAGTTACCAATGAATCTGTGGATCGCATTCTGCTGCATTGCTCTTGGACTAAAAGCCTAGGGCTTTGGCTGTCCAATCTTTGGGAACAGAGATGGGCTGGGAAAGGCAGATGCAATGTCTTGCAATCCTAAAAAATAGATGGCTTAGTCCTCTGACTAGTTGGATAACCTGTCACATGAGTGATTCTTACCTGCTACTTTGGATATCCTGTCACATGAGTGATTTGCTTCTTTTTCCTTATACTAAATGCTGCTTCCATCTCTGTTTTGACCGTTTGCTCCTTGCACCTTCCCTTCCCGCCTTTTACCAACGGAAACTCCACGGATCAATTTGGAGAAAAACAAAAAACTATTCCTGGTCCCAATAAGCATCCCTTTATGAAGATAGGCTGCCACATGGCATTTCCTCTCTCCGTATGAAAACACCTTGAAAAATGGGCAATTGAAAAAATAAATAAAGTTTAAAAGTTAATTCATTCAACACAATTTTAATTGATCTCTAAAAGAGAAGTGTAATTAAAATTGTGTTGACTCAAAAAATTGTGTTTAATAAAACTATGCACTGTTTTCAAATTTTAAACTAGGTTTACAAATCAATTCATGATATCATATTAATTATGTTGCTAAGAAAACAGGCAGCAAGAAATATTGCTGCTACTTTTCTTTTTGGGAGAAGGGCAATAATAGTTGCTATTAGTGTCGATGGTTATCATCTTAAGAGAGACTCTTGATGTTTGAGTGGTTAAATTAATTTTTGGTGCCATTATGTTTAGCCATCGCTCTGTGCTCTTAATGGCGCAAACTTGTTACCTCTTTAGGTGCTGCACGTGCATTTCATTTGCGATATTTTGATTCTCTATCCTGCATTAATTTCTGTATTAATACTCTTCATAGTTCATTCAAAATTTTTTTAAAAATCTTAATCACCACCCCCGCCCCCTCCCCAACAAAAAAAATCCTAACCAAAATTGAAACCCAAGATCTTGACTGTTGCATGAATGTGATGAATATTCCCACCATTTTTCTTAGCTGTCGCAGTGCAGATGGATCAATTGAGAATTGATATTATGAACATGGTTACCAATTGCTAGACTTCCGAAGTGGGATTGATTCTGATCCTCTGGTCTTTTTGCAGGTAAATGTATAATTTTTTTCCAATGCAGATAGAATCAAGATCAGCGCAGCTGTTTCCATGGGAGGGTAAATGCGTTTTTATTCTGATGTCGGCCAATAACTGAATGCTCCAGCTTGAAATAGTAGAGGACGGGCATAGACTCTTTTATATATTTGGGTTTTATCAATCAGTAAGTGGACTAGGCTGGTTGCCCCCCATGTATCAATCTTGAATTCTTAAACGCATTTGCATCCATCTGTTTGGTGTTTGATTATTTGTTCACTTCCTACGGTAATTATGTCTGAGATGTTGGTAATTGTGACTTGAAAAGATAAAAATTAACAAAAAGATAATAACGTCATGATTTCAATTACTGTGTATCAGCCTTTTCTCACAAGGATTTCTTGGATTGTCGAACCCAAAACTTGGACGTGTTAAAAAAAAAAAAAAACAGAGAAATATGTGAGTATATGTATATATATAAAATCAATGAGAAAATTATTAACTTTGATTTTTTTTATTAAAAAAAATATAAGGATAGAATGCTTTTACATCTAAATTATATCATCTATTATAGATGTTCTCTTAAACTTTACATGTGATGCTTACACCCTCTATACTATTTTAGGGGGTTATGAAGTTAATCTGTTAATTAAAGTATTAAAAAGACTTTAATATCCTTTTATTTTAATTTTACTTCGCATAATGTGGTAGCAATTTTTTTATGAGAAGTATTTGGTAAGAGTTTAATTAATCAATCCAGCTGAAGAAATCTGATTTAATTGGTTTGTTTAAGATTTGAATTTATGTTTAGTTTGGTTTTTTTTTTAATTTTGCAGTGTTTAGTTCAGTTTAATAGATTTTCTTTTTCTAGTTAATCCAATAAACCAATTGAATATAAATAATTAATATATAAATTATATATATGTATGTATGTATGTATGTAAATTTGAAATGCATCATAATTTTGGTTGGTTGAATTACCCAAAATAAAATTTGGTTGGGTGACGGTTTGTGTGTATCATTTTAGTCCTGTTTGGTTTGGTAAAGGAATATAGTTAATCAAAATATTTTGGTGAAGTAGGTTAATTTATCCAATTCATCGGATCAATTACAAAAGCCTAACAGTAAGAATCGATCAACACTCTTGCTTCCACATGCTTACCAATATATTTTTCATCTTCAATGTCATTTCACTATATGCTCTAGAAAAAGTAGGGGTGTTCATGAATTGGATTGGGTCAGGTTGGGCTTAAAATTTCAACTGATCCAATTATATCGATTTGACAAGAAGTCAATCTTAAGTCGAATCTTTAAGGATGCGATTTAAGTCGGTTTGGGTTGGCTTGAATATTGGGCGAGTTTGTTCGGGTTGATTGTTTAACTTGTTTTAAAGTAAAGTAGAAAAAAGAAAAGAAATTCAAAAGAATGTGTAAGAAATTTTGTCAAACATAATAACATATGTTACAGTAACACACTAATTACTATTCAATTTTCAATTTTATATTGATAATATAATATAATAAAAGTTTCGAAACTTTTAAAGAAATATTTTATCTATTTTCTAACATACACACCATTGACAACATAAAATCAAAATTAAATAATGTGTCGATTTTCTAAGATGCATACCATTAACAATTATAATAGAAATAAAATTGAAAATATAAAAATTAAAATATTTCAAAATGCAGATGCCCATCCCATAATCTATCTTATGCAGTCTATCATAAGTTTTTAATTATAGGTATATACACAAATAGAAAATTTGAATTAGGTTGGGTGGATTAGATGCTAAACCCACAAACCGACACATACGATCAGATTATGCAAAATAGAAAACCACTAACCGACCCATAAACCATTTGAAACTAATTTTTTGGGTCGATTTGGTTTGGTTTGATAAGCTTGGACGGGATGTTGAACACCCTAGGAAAAAAAGTCTTATTTTTTTCTTTTATTTGTATGACTTTCAGAACCTCGATGCTACGGCTGCTTTCCTTTTTCCTAGGTTCTGGGAAAAAACTCTTAAGGTTGAAAACCACGCTCAGGAAAAAACTCTTATGGTTGAAAATCACCTGTAAGATATCAAAAGTAAAATCAATGCTTTTAAAATTCATAACCAAATGTTATAAGTTTATAATACTATAACCTATTATGAAATTTTAGCATCATTTATATATATATATATACATATACATATATATATATATATATATATATATATAAATTGCATTACAATTTTATAGATAATAAAAAATTATATTTTTTATTAAGCTTAAATTGTTTCTTTTATTGACTCTTTTTGAGTAGTAAAATGAAATTTTATAATAATCCATTAGATTTAACATTACTTGTTAATAGGAGTTTTTGGCAACCATGAAAGGAGTGGAAGGTATAAGTCACTTTTAGAAATTCAAGGGGACATTTGTAGTAAGTGGTATATTTTAGGGGGTGCAAGTATGGTTTCCTCAAAAAGTAATCATAACATAACATTTTATTTCAAAAGTATTTAATATAAAATATATATATTAAATAAAGTATTCAAAAGTATTTATATATTTTTATTTTCAAATAAAATCTAATGATCCAGTGGGAAAAAGAGTTTGCAAGTAAATAATGAAAGACAGGCTGTTCCATCCAATGCCTACAGTTCTTTATTATTATTATTATTATTATTATTATTATTATTATTATTATTATTATTATTATCTCACTTTGAAAAGAGTTAGAATGTCAAATACTGAGGTCATAATTAAAGTGTAATTTTTATAATGATCCAAAACATTAAATATATTCTGCCTAAAATGTGCCGCTACCAAATTAGTTCACTCAACTTCAAAGCCATGCCATGAACTTGAATCCAGTGCAGCATAGGAATGCCAACGTTCAGGTACATGTAAGTGGGCATTTGATGCCATGGATCATAAACCCAAGTAGTAAAAGAGATCGAAGCAAGTTGAGTAACCTAGAAGCACTTGCAATGAGATAGTAAATAGAAATTCAACAGCCCTTTTTATCTATTAGTGTTACCTAAGATGGTGCAAATTGGTAGAAGAGATTTCGTATAACCAACCTACCTAACGAGACTTAAAGCTTGATTATTGTTGTGGTTAAAAACTTTTATATCCCCTTCCATACCCATCCTAGTTCATTCCACAATGGCAGAAACTAAAATGCTACCTCATCACACAAGCGAAAATTGGTGGGGACAAAAATGAACCGTGGTGAAGCTATTTACACTGTTTAGCCCTGAAGTTTTCAGAATCAAGAAGCTTTAACAAAAGATTCTCTAGTCTCTTAGAATTCATGGTAGGTTTAATAGCATTAGGGCTACCATAAACTACACAAGGATCCCTACCCATATCAGAATTACCCACGCACCAACCCCCTGGTGCAAATCGGCCACCTAATCTCTTTAAGAGTTTCTCATCAATTTTGTTGAGAACTGGGTCATCCTTGGCAAACTTTCGAGCAAAAGGTGCACCGCTCCGGACCATGTCATCAAAATGGTCCACTGTAAGAGTGATTGGGTGCTGCTTCGGAGGGTTATCCCACCGTATATAATGCAAGTCATGATTTACTGTTGTGTTCTGGAAGTCTTTGTGATTGCAGATGACAGTGTGG
This sequence comes from Malania oleifera, assembly GCF_029873635.1. Classification (NCBI taxonomy): domain Eukaryota; kingdom Viridiplantae; phylum Streptophyta; class Magnoliopsida; order Santalales; family Ximeniaceae; genus Malania; species Malania oleifera. Next base: position 79,394,301 of record NC_080423.1, on the reverse strand, counting down.
AAGTAGCCCTCAGGGGATGACAGGACATTCGTGTAGTACATGAAGAGAGTTCGTGGTAGATTATCCCATCCCCAAACGCAGAATTCAAGGAAGGACTTGGTCAGCACCACCCAGGCAGACCCTGAAGACAATTCAGAGTTGAGAAGAAGAGGCCAAAAATGGATGCAAGTAAACTACATTCTACAAATAACAGCAAGAAATAAGCAATAATTTAACTTGGAAAGCAGGGTTCCATTTGAGCATTCGAGTTCGGATAAAGCAACCACCTCCAATTTCACCATGTTTCAAATTTCCTATGCTATTGAAGACAAACATCTGGGTTCGAAGAGTAGAACCCAGAAAATATTCTGGTCATGTCAGGCACCTAGTTTGAAGACTGGAAATAGTTATGATGTTCTAGTGTTATGAAAATCTGCCACAAAACCAGCAAATGAAAAAAAAAAACATAATGCACAGAGAACAAGATTTACAAGGTTCAGTAATTTGCCTGCGTCCTCGGAGTTAAACCAAGTCACCCGTACAAGTAGAATGCCCTAGCCCCTTTAGCTCAATCTCCTTGTACTCAACAGTTTTCCTTCTTTTTTTTTTTTTTTCAAAACAAGAATAATATATTTTATATGAGGATTGAGAGCAACTTCATCAAACATAAAATTACATGAGAATGTAGGGACCACCGCTTGGGGGGGGGGGGGGGGGGGGCACACCTCCCTCCTCTTGTGAAGACACAGACAAAAGTCGCACTTGGAATACTGCTCATGTAATGCTCCATGTACTAGAAAATCAGGCTCCGCATACAACATAGAGGACTAAACAAGCAATCAGCCATGAAAAATGGAATAACCAAACAAGAAGTGTACTATGGGGAAAAAAGCTGCAAATGCACACAATATGCAGCACAGATAATTTCCATGGAAGCTGTATTCTCATATCGTATTTCTATCAGATACGACTAAAAATTCAGTACTTGTACATCTGTAGCCAAATTTATTTATTTAAAAAAAAAAAACCTTTCATTGCAGATAGATACTTCTATGGTTTTAAATATGACATGGAACGGAAAGTTGTAAATAGGCAGTATGCCAACAGGCCTTGATGAGTATAATGCATTCAAGAATCTGGGAAAATGAAGTTATTTATTATGCAGGGGGAAGATAATTGCAAAAAATTTACAGCACCTTTAGATTGGACAAATCAAATTGGTAACTAGTTAATAATCAAATGCTTGAGAGCTGATGACAATGCTCAGTCATCCCATCTTTCCAGATAAAATTGGAAGAAAAAAGAAATACCTCCCCTGCTAAGGAAATATGTAGAGTTCTGCCAGATGTCCCAAAAGCCATGCATGAACAGTTTAAAAGAACAGTGTGGCAGGCTACTTTACACACAAATTAACACATAGGAGAGTACCATCCCAAAGGATATCTTAAGAAACAGAAAAAACACAATCAATATTTATATAATATGCAATTATGTGTCACTAATCACACCTTCATAACACAAATACAACTACCGCTACCATGGTCACCGTCTGCAACAGAAGGCACCACAAATAAAACTTTTCTTTCATTTTTGGAAAACGAAATTTTCTAGCAAAACAATCCACCAAAAAGCACTGGTTCTTTCTCACAACATTCTTTTCTTTCTGCTCATTAAAGATCACTTCTAGAAGGCACTAAAATGCGCCTTAGCTTATAGCTACCATAATATTCTTTTGCACCATTAGATGTTTAATCTAAAATGGCAAGATAACTAGTTCTAGGGCATCATATAAGGACTTCCACAAAGAAAAATTCACTTCTCTATCTATCAATGATTATTCACTCAACTGTCAACAAAATCTTAAAAGTTAATATGCTGCAGAAGAGAAAAAGTGCACCATTTCATACACAAACTGTTCTCCTAGGGCATAAAACTATAACAAAAAGCAAAACCCCGCCTGATTGAAAATTTAATTAAATAATTACATGACTATTACAATTTTTTGTCATTTCTCGGTTTCAAAATCATACTGCTTAAGATTAAAAAAAAAAATGTTGTAACAACCAAACTTACTGAAGGCCATAGTCATTATCTGCATCAAGACATGCAACTCTGGCTGCAATTTACATGATTCACCTACCTCACTAGACAGAAAAACTGATTGTGTTCAACTGCACAACCAAATCAGCAGCTCAACTGTATTGCCAAATGAATGCACCAATCATAACCAATTTTGGTATATTTTTATCAAAATAAATAAATAAATCATTTATTCCTTTCTTCCATTGAACTGGCTTGGGAACAGAACAAATGGTGGAGGAGACTATATCATAGACTGTCCTAAGCTCATGTTGTACATACCACACATATTCATGGTGGGGAAATCACCAAATACATCACCTATGTTTAATTATATTTTGGTTTCATTATTTCATATTCATTAGAAAGTCTTCATACAACTCATTGATAACAATTTAATAATTACTGCATCACTATAAAATGTCCTTGCAAATTTACATCATAAAACAGTTAAAACAAGATATAATTTCATACTTAGCGAGGAAGCACCAATAATTGACATTTTCACTGGCATTAAGAAGAAAAATAGCATTAAATCAGAAATATTAAACATCGCTTCCACATCTTTCTACTTGACTAACATTTCATCAAAAATATTATTTTTCATTGGATATTGAGTTATCTTGGAATGTATTCAATTTGTCCAATTAAGCTATATATTCAATCTCATTAATTCACTTAAAATATAAAACTTACTAGGGTTAATAAGTAAATGGGAATGTGAAAAAGTGCCATCACAATGTACTGATGATAATTAGTATTTGATAATATATTACCACAAAATCTGAATGTGAGAAATTTTTTTTTTCATATTATGCCATATACACAAGGAAAAATACATTATGTCAAATTCAAGCATGTACAACATGCGAATTTCACACATTCATAGCTTATGAAAATATTAGTATATGTTATTTGCTTTTCCATTAATTTGAAGTCCCAGGCCTGCTCTAATTTCCATGTAGAAAGAAAAACCACCTTAATGATCCTAAAATTACTACTCTCTGCCAATGTCAGCCATATTATTCAACTAAAACCTGTCACATAAAATAGCTAAAGGAAGCTACTTACTGTAGTTTATAATTAAAACCATATGCAAGAATAAATATTGTTCTTTTCACAAGAACAAGAAAAACAAACAGACCTGGATGCTTGAATTATCCAGAATTTTGGGTGTGCTGGGGATAAGAATAACAGGCAAGTAAATTGGTAATGTAAAGCAACCACAAAGGCACTACCCATGAATAACTTGAAAGAAGAAGGCATGGTCCTTTTCTCTTTGGCCCAAAATACACCAGATTTCTTTGAACGGTACAAGCCTGGGTCTATAATAATAGGCCTTGCTCTTTGATACCTGCAAGTATCAAATGACACACTGATCCAACAGTTTTAGATCTATACGAGAAAACAAATTTAATGCCATAAATTGCATGCTTACTCTTTCCAATTAATAGTACTCGTGTGCTCGAGGAAGTTCAGATCCCTAGGCAAGTATGAGAAAATGTGCAGTATATCTGCAATGAAAAGAACAAGATATGTAGAAAGGTCAGGGAAGTTCAATTTTTTTTTTTTGTTTTTTTACAATGAGCTGGAATAACACCAAAGTGACCATGAATAGACACAAAAAAGGGAATTCTACAAGCTCATTTGTAAATTGGGAGATAGTTTCCAATAGGGCATGGATGCATTTGGCTTAGTTAGGGAGCTCTTTTATAATCCAGATCTCAAAAAAGCTTCATGAAAGGACACGCCAATATTGATGCTCGAAGAATATAATTTTAAAAACTCATTCATGAAGCGTCATATCTTCTATATTGCAACACCAACCAAACATTTATTGTCATTCTCTCTCTGGAAAATGAAAAAATGGCATCCATCATTTTGAGAAAAAAAGGTAATGTTTCTGTCGATTTTTCAAATTAATGTAAAGAGACAGAATTTTTATAAATAAATGAAGGAATGAGATGAGAACAGAAGAGAATTCGTCCTATGCCTAATATGACCAGAAAAGTACAAGGGGAAAAGCATAATTTTAAAAGGAAAAACATGAAACAAAGTTTAAAGTAGCTGAACTTGCAAAGTCTAGTCAAAGAACTGAATTTTGGCAATTGAATTGGATTGTCTATGCATCCAATTAAAAATAACTCACCATAGCATGCTCTTTAATTTCTCAACAGGGGTGTGTTCTGGATTGTGGTATGGGTATGGAGATGATGTATTTCACTTAGCTTGGTACATGGTATGAGGGGGAGGGGTCACTTTGGTATACTCTCCAATCATGGTGAACATAGAAGAACTCACTAAAGTTGTTCAATTGTATGCTATAATACAATTCCAAACAATTAATCAGTTCAGCACCTAATTACTAAACATGTCATTAGGCAAGATGTTTTCAAGCATAGAGCCTCAGTCATTCAGTTCTAAATTTTCAATATGACGTCTCAAGAAGTAGGCAACACAGATTAAAAGTTCAAAGCTAATCTTTTCCCTCATTATCGAACGTAAAAAGTATAGACTGACATTAGATAGAAAATTTTATCAGTCATTCAGTTCTAAATTTTCAATATGATGTCTCAAGAAGTAGGCAACACAGATTAAAAGTTCAAAGCTAATCTTTTCCATCATTATCGAACGTAAAAAGTATAGACTGACATTAGATAGAAAATTTTATAGTTCATACATTAGCTGCTCAAAACATAGCCGCACAACTAATATAGAAAAAACTATACGGAGCATAGCATAATTCTAATCATAATTTTGCATCAAGTTATAAATTGCTAAACAAAATTGAGTAGACAAAATCAGCAGGGAAAAAAATGCACATATAAAGTAGCAGAGCAGAACTAAATGAAGCTATAAAGTCAACATGATGTGGATTGCGGTTGTCATGGGTTTGTTGTCTGATCATGGAGGCCAAGAAGTTAGGGAGGGTTGTAGCAAGAGCAAGATAAAGTAGAAATTAGCCAGCCAACAGAAAGTGCTCTATAAATTATAAAGGAAAATGGGTGAAAAAGGGGGGGATGTTGATTTACTTGTGTTTGGCTGTTCCTTTATTTTTTCTTTTCCGTTTGTTTTTTCAGTCACGAGGACTTCTTGCCCTCTCTTAGCTTCTAATTCTTTCCTCCAGTTCTCAATAAATTTCTCTTGTTATCCCAAATAATAACATTCATTTTCATTTCTCAGTGTCTTTCCTTTTCTCCTTTGCATTAATATTTGTTGCTGGTCAAGCCTCTAACAGCTAAATCTTTTCAATGTTACAAGGAGGTCCTGAGTTCAATTCTTGTCGCCTCCACCTATCATCTGTTTGCAGAAGAGGAGTATAGTGCTGGTGAATAGATATTTGCAACAAAAAGCAAAAACAGTGCATCACCGTTTGGTAGGGTGTAGTTGGACTATAGTCTGGATTGGGCCCATGTCTATGCTGGGAATTCATTGGGTGGCAGCATGTTCGGTTCCGGGGAAGATATTAGCCTGGAAGGGCATCAAGACTGATAGGGACAAGGGAAAATACAAATGTATATATTCTTGGATAAAGAAATTTAAGGGCTTTTGAAAAGTACTTGTAGGTCTCTTAAAACTGTAAAAGATGCACAGAAATCACTCTCTGCCAGCATTTTTCTCAACAGTTACTGCCATAGATTTTATAGATGATATTTCTTTATAACTTGATTTCTGGTTCTTAGTTTGTACCTCCTTAGTGCTCTTAATAAAATTCCTCTATTTGAGTATTTAAAAAAAAAAAAAAAGAGTGTAAATTCATTGTTTTTATACCTTTGCACGTGCAGCTGGTCTGCATGCTCCTAGAATGTTGGGACTTGATATACCTTGTGAGCTCAACAATAAATAGCTTAAGCTTCTAGTTGGAGTGGTGACTTGATAATTTCCTTATGCAAATCTTGATGGTTTAACTGCTCCTTTGCCCAAGCATGAATTGGGGCAAGGCAAGATGCATTTGAGGATTTCTCATGCATTTCTTCATCTACATTTAGGATGTCAACACAATCACTGTCAAAGATCTCCATCTCCAATCCTCTATGCTACAATTCTTCAAACATGTATCATTTGTATAAATATCCCATGTTTCATGAGGTCCATCTTTAATACTCTCAGAGAGAGATTGGAAATGAATATTTGAATAAATAAAGAGAAACTTATCAGGCTTTCCACAATTCAACTTATTTCTCTTCACATTATGAATATATGGATATTTTCTCATAGTTTTCTCAACTGAAGAACTACCAACCAGCTGAGATCATACCTTTCTTTAGCTACTTCTCACCAATTCTGGAGTTTTGACCCATATGACAACTCCATTGTCACAAAATAAGTTTGTGTTGGCACTGCATACATGTCTTTCCTCACAGGAAAAAGTTGCAAATTGTTCACAGAACTTTTTTTGCAACCTCCACCAATTCTGCAGCTTTGACCATATGTTGACCACCAATAAACAACTCCATTGTTACAACATCAGTTCGTGGTGCTACCACTACATAAATGTCTTTTCTCATATGAAAAGCTTGCAAATTGTTCACAAAAGAACTTTCACCCTGCCCCATTTTTAGCTACCCTCCAGAAATCTTCCATGGCATTCATAACAATTTCCTAATAAGAATCTTGAGCCTTCTAATACTGGAGTTGGTGTTTTACAATAATGAGGATAAAAAAAAAAAAAAAATTTAAAGGTTGCAGGGTAAGTGCAAGACAAAGACAATGCATAGAAATGTTCATTTTTTCCACCTTGCTAGCACAATGTTATCTATTTGACTGCAGCAATACCCATACTGGTTTTGCTTCATTATTTTTTTTATTTCTCCACATCTGTTCTTTCAAAAAGCCTCTCCTATGATAGGATGCTCATCACAAAGCAAACATAACAAATAAATTGAGTCTGTTTGTGTAATTGTAACTGTATTTTCAACCATCTCCCAAATTGTTGAGTACTTACGGTTCTGTGTAGGGGGTGCAAATTAGTCGAGCCAATTCATGAGCTACTCAAACTCGACTCACTATGTAGCTTGACTTGGCTCAACTCTATTTGAGTTTGAGCCAAGCTCAAGCTACTCAAGTAGCTTAACAAGTCATGCTCAAGTTCTGCAATACTACTCATGACTTGTGATCCTAATCAAGTTTAATGTTATTTTATTTTAATCATATATTGTTACAAGTGATATATGCTTTATACATACGTTTAATATTATTAATTTATTATAACAAAATCTAGCCCAATCGAGTTGAGTTTGAGTTTTAAGAATGCAATCAAGGTAAGCTCAAGTTTTAACAATTATAAGATCAACCAAGTTTGAGTTGACTTTGAAAGAGTCATGGTCCCACATTGGATGTGCAGTAAGGAGATCTTGGGCTCATAAGAATGGTTCAGACACCAAATACATGAGACGCCTTTTATAGGACAAAATCGTGAGGCCAGTGGGGCAAGGCAGACAATACCTCATCGGAGTTGGACCTAAGACCATTACATTTGGTATCAAAGCCACCTTAGGGGTATATCATGTGGGTGGATCCTACATAAAGGTGTGGGCCATTGTGACAAGGGCTTCAGAGATCAGATGGGAGAGCATGTCACGGTTTCACACCGAATGCGTACTAAGGACATCTTGGACTTATTAGGATGATTTGGACACCAACTATGTGAGGCATCTTTTATAGAAGGACAAAACTGTGGGACCAGTGGGCCAAAGCGAATAATAACTCACCGAAGTTGGGCCTGAGACCGTTACATTGTGCTTAAACAAAGTTGTTGCTATTTTGTCATAATTTTATATTGTTATAAGGCTCTTCTATTTCATCATAATTTTATATTGTTATAAGAGATATATGCTCTCTACCTATATTTAATATTATTAATTTATCATAACCAAATCAATCCTAATCAAATCGAGCTCAAGTTTTACGAACCCAATCAAGTCAAGCTCGAGCTCAACAATTATAAGATCAATTGAGTTTGAGTAAAATGTCAAGCTTAATGTTTCCAAGTCACATCGAGTTTGGCTCTCTCACTCAATTGATTCAACTCAACTCGAATACGCATCCTAAGCTCAACTAAAGCATGCATTTCCTTGTCACCTCATCTCCTTGTTTCACCCAATATTTTTGTGTTTTCAAAGCAATAGTTGTGGCAAGAACCTTTCTACGGTCAAATAGATGCTTCAATAAGATGTAAGAAGGCAAATCTTGCCATTCTCACTTTTGACAACTCTATCTTGATTAAGCTTTAAAGATTTCTAAGCATTGTGCATGATTCATGAAGAACTTAACAACTACTTCGCCCCTATGGCCAATCAAATGCATCTGCAAAATTTCATAAACCAAGTTTAGCACATGAACACAAGGTAACCATAAAATATGTTTTTATACCTTACTATCTCCCTCCCAATAACCTTGCAATTTATAACATTTTCCGGTTGTAACTTGGAGAATGTTAGATGCGTCCAATTCTTTGATTTCTTTGGCCTAGCAAATAAGAAAAAAAAATTCAATTTCTTTTGAGCAAAATACCAAACAATAACAAGACCTATTTTTACATTCTTGCAAAGTCATCAACATACATGAACATTGTTCTACAGTTGTTTGTTGCAATAACATTGACTAGTGCTCGATGCTTGACATTACAACTTCAATATAAACCAATAGAGACCCTCTAATTATACGAAGTATCTTTTGTTTGGTTAGACCCTTCTTTAGATTCATTTGAAAGGGTGTAATTATTTCCCTCTCAAAAGAAGGAACTTTGTACCCTTGAGATCTATACTCATTGCTATAACAAAGTAAATTGAGGATTCAATGACATATCAAATGGTACATCACTAGTGCACATCCCCTCATAACTTTTAAACCAACACATCCCAAACCCATGGTTTTAATACTCCTAGCATCTGTTAGACTAGTCTCAATTGAAACCAGTTGTTTGGCTGGTTCGGTCCAAGCTAAAACTTGGAAACTTGGGTCAATTCGGCCAACTCGTTGCAACCTGGGCTAAATTGGCCAAACCCAATGCCAATGGCTTAGCAAAGTTGAACCGGACACAAAACTATCAAAATATGTGGGATTGTGGGGGTATCTAGGCTGAACCTTGCACCTCCAACACAAAGAGGAGGGTGGGTGCCTACCATAGTGTTGAGCGTGCATTTTAGTAACATTAGGGAAATAATTAAATCTAAATACTTTATAACATAGTTTTACACTTCAATAGTTTTACACTTCAAAAATTATCCTTATTTTGTAAAACATTAAATTAGAATACTCTTTAAATCTAACATCAGCACTTTGACCACTGGGTCAACCCATAGACCCAAGTGGTTCAACCATCAAAGTAAGTTGATGGACAACCAATATGGGATTTTAAACCATGCCCTAACCCCTAAAGAGGCAGCCTAGTGGTGGCAAGTCCTTGGATCCAATCCCACAAGGGGCAAATAACTCTATAGAGCCACCTTGAGGCCTCTTATGGTTTCTTTACCTTGAGTCATGGGTGGGGGAGGGGAGTATATGGCACCAAAAAGTAGCTAGCTAATTTAGAATTGCACCCTTTGTTATGAAGTTGATATCCCTCTCTATGTTGCCAAATGCATCTTCAATTGGCTTAGCGACTAATGGTTTGTGTTTCGTTAATTTAAGCATTTTCTAAGGGTAAAGACATCTAATTTCTCTACATCAACAGTCCTCACTATTTCATATTCAACTTGGTTGCTCATCAATGTTGGATGGCATTGGATCACTATCTTTTGAGCTCGAGTGCCAAAGAAGTGATTTAAAAAAAAATTATACAAGATAATTAATCAGTTCTCATTAAAAATAATGGCCCCTTTGAAAACTAAGTGATTTGAAATCAGTAAAATTAATGCACCCAAAAAAATACCTCTAAAAAAATTTATATATATATAACTATTACTTAAAAGACTTAATTAGAAAAATCAGAGAAACGAGTAAAATCTAATGCTTTCCACTCAAAAAACCGGTCAAAATGTTATCAAATAAGTTTCTAAAAAGTTGAATAAAATAAGTAACTCTCCCTAAAAAAGTAAGTAGAAAAACTAAACAATTAGGAAAAAATGAAAGAGTAAAAAAAAAATCAAATAATAAAAACATGTGCGCTCGTGCAAGAAGTCAACTATATTATTCACATAATTTAGTAGAAAAGATATCTTAATATATGAGAAAATGATTTTACCCATATAATTAATAAGAATGAATTAGACTCAAATAAAAAGGTTTATTGAAGCAAAAATAAAAAATTTAATCAAAATGCCTAGGTACAAAATTACCACAATTTTGTAACTTTTTTTCCCCCCTGCTCATGGGTAGGAGGCAACCAATTTGTGGCATGCGCTCCTTAAGAGAAGCTTAGAAGAACAAGCCATTTGTCCAAACTATGGGCTCTTTCTGAAGAGCAAGTGACATGAATTTGTACACACTCCCAAGTACTTGAGTAGTTAAGGTCATAGCCAAACCTCAACCAACCCCAGTAACAATATAGTGGTATTAAATCGAAGGCTTAAGAAATAGTATCTAGGTCAAATTCAATCATGGCATTGTCCCTAGAAATCAAACTCATGACCTCTCATCCTCCAAACCACACATGGGAGTAATCCCTTGCCACAAAGTCACCACCCTTAATATAGCTTTTGAAATAGATACGAGCATTTAGGTGCCTGTTTGTATAGTTGATCTAGCTTCTTGCAAGGCATGACTAGATTGTCATGGGTTGAACACTTATCACCATGTGAAGGGTTGTGCAGCACTAGCTAAAGCGCACTTGCTAACTAGTCAACAAAAGTATATTGCGGTATACCACAAAGAATATATTCACAATCATCGAACACAAAGTAGAAACCAGTGTTTTAAAAGGCGAAAGCGTAAGGCGAGGCGTTTTACCCTCCTTGAGGCGAGGTGTGAGCCTCAAGGCATTGAGGTGTAAGCATTTTGGGATTGTATTTTTAAAAATAATTAATAAATAAAATCAATTTATATATAGTAAAAAAAAGAGAAAAATTTTAGAATAATGGAGAAAAAAATAAAAATATAATTTTTAAAGATCATATAAGCCAATTTTAGATAAAAAAAACACAAAGAATACATGTTAAAAAATAAACATGAGCCACATTACCAAAAGAATAAAAAAAAAAAAAGCCAAATTAAAGCATCATCCAAAAGAATAGAAAAGGCCAAATTAAAGTCATCCACTAATTTTTAAGAATATAAAACTAAATAAATAGCAGCAGATCAAATTGAAGGGTCCATAACTGCTTGGAGGAATCGTCAAAGAGGGAGAAGACGCTGGAGGAAAGCTATGAAAGCTTCATCGAGTCGTCGAAGAGGAAGGAGCTGGAGGAAAGCTACGGAAGCTTCATCGATTCGTCGAAGAAGACTAGAGGCTTTGTCGAGAGATCGGAAGCTTCATACAAAGGAATTGTTGAGAGAGGAGAATACAAGAGGCTTCGTTGAGGCTTCGAAGAGAGAGCAGGGGTGTAAAAACCCGACCCGAGAATTTTGAATTAAATAAATAAGAAAAGAGGAAGGAAATTAAAAAGGGAAAACTAGCAGGACTCCTCGACGAGGTCCCTTCTACAACTCCGCAACGAAATTCAGAGTTTCGTCAACGAGAGGATGCCGAGGGATTTTGAGAAATTCTGAAATCTCAAGCTTGTCGATGAACTCCCTTCTTATGCTCGTCGACAAGGACGTCGTCTCGTCAACGAGTCTAACCGGGCCAAAGGGGTTATAAATATCTATTCATTTCTTCATTGCTAAGTAAACTAAAATCCTCTCTCTCTCTCTCTCTCTAGAACTCGAACCACTCTCTCTCTTTCTAGGGTTTCGAGTCATCTGTTACCCGAATCAACGATCCGACGTTACCACGTGGATCAAGAGGGGAATCTCTACGTTTATAGCGGATCGGAATTTCATTTCAAGGATTTTCGAGTTTTGATCCAAAATCGAGGTAAGAGTCTGATTTCGTTTCTGAATCGGTAGATCTGTAGTAGTTGTGAATATATTGAAGTATTGTTCTTCAATTTTTAGGTTTTGGGGGTCCTGTGTCATTGTTTTGGACTGATTAAGTTCATGTTTCCGTTTTCGGGAAAGGTAAGGGGTTTCTGTTTATATCAGTTGTTTTTGTAATCTCAATCGGTAAAACTGTAGTTTACGATTCTACAGATGTTTTGGTTACTTATTTGGGAAAATCTATCATATGAAATTACGGGATTTTTGGTCTACAATTTTTGGGAAAATTGGGGGTTTCGGGTATCATCTCTGTTTCTATTGGAAAACTTTATATTAGTATAAACTGTGATATAGAGATGACCATAACATTGATTATTTTAAACTGTATTTTTGGAATACTTGATATGTGATTGTTTGTTTACCCAAATGAGTGTGGAATGAGATGGTGAATTTGAATGATGTATTTTGTAGTAAAGCGTGCCGATTAACTACCGTAGGCTGTGAATTATTCAAATGAGATATAGGGACGTGAGTTCCAAAATGTTCCAGGTTTTGTGAAAATACCTTGGCGGGATAATACCGATGGGGATATATCAAAGTGGGCCAAATTAAAACGCCATAGGTTGAGATATTGAACCGAGTCGGAATAAGACCACAAGCTTTGATGTTCGGATTTTACCGAAGAATGCGCAATACCACTAGATTGGCCGGTTTTTATCGAAGGGTGTGAGAACACCAGACCTGCACCGGTTCAACATAGTGGGGGCTTATGCTATGCCAAGTTATTGGAAGCACCAACTTTTGCCGAAGGGTGTGAAATACCACTAGACAGTCCGGCTTAGGCCGAAGGGTGTGACGACCTCAGATCGCATTGCTTTTGTATCGTATGTATATTGGAACTGTATTTGTGAAAGTATTGTGAAATGTATGTTTGCTGTTGAAATAACACTCATGTATCCACACACTGATATAACCTATTTCTCCCTTACTGAGAGGTGTCTCACCCATATCATACAAATGTTTTTCAGGTCCTTTGAGTAGCCAACACTAGCGTCCTAGCGGTTCAAGAGCGTGGTGGTCGGTTAGCTGTATAGAAGTACTTGTGTAAGTACTGGTCTGTTATCAGATTGTCATTTTGGGTTATGTAGACACCCGGAGTATGTTATGTATTTTGGGAACTAGATCTTATTTTATATAAACTCTGGTATGGTTTTATAGATGTATTTGATTGAAGTATTCCGTTGCGTATATGGTATATTTGATTGTGGATAGGGTATACATGAACCCTGCGGGGTCGGACCCTTGCATTGTATGGTATCACAGACGATTGTATGATACAGGGACAGGTTAGGTTACTAAATCACACCCTATGACCCATTTCCGAGTTCGGGGCGTGACAGCTTGGTATCAGAGCTAATCAGATTGTTAGGTCTTGTAGACTTGGTTAGGCATGATTTTGTGTACATATTAGAGTATAGGATGGAGGGGATGGATAGAGTAGGTTGATGGTTGTCTTGTAGCTAGACAGGGATTCATTGACGGTGTTCTATGTTTTTCCTAGAATGACGATTTCAATAAAATCACGACAAACCATTGATGGTTTCGTGTTTGTGCGGTAGAGCAAACTTAGACCTGAGAGTCTAGAATTTAACATGATTATTCTGCAAATGATTGTGTTAACTGTGCAATGAAATAGGAATGTTAACCTATTCCTATACTATTTTCAATATGGAGCCCAAAGATAGCGACTGGGATAGTAGTTCGGAGGGGACTGCGAGTGAAGGGCAACCTTCCATGCCTCGGGGCTTGACTAGGCAGATTATAGTGGAGATCAGGTGAAGTGTTAAGGGACGGGAGCGTCCACCTACGGCTGCGGGTTGCACCATTGAAAAGTTCACCTACATGCATCCTCCGACATTTACTGGAGGATCTAACCCTATTGTAGCAGAGAACTGGGTGCAAAAGACAGAAAAAATCCTAGAAGTTCTGCATTGCACCGACGAGTAGAAAGTTCTCTATGCTACGTTTTAGCTGGCAAGAGAAGCTGAGAGGTGGTGGGTGGTTGTGAGTCTGCTTGAGGAGTAGAGAGTTGATTCACCTGAGATGACGTGAGGCCGCTTTAAGGAGGTGTTCTTCGAGAAATACTTCTCGACTTCCATCCGTGACGCAAAGGCAAGCGAGTTCTCGAGTCCGACTCAGGGGACCTTGATAGTGCAGAGTTATGCAACTAGATACATCAAGCTATCTCGCTTTGAACTGTGTATGATCTCGAACAAGTACGAAAAAACTCAGAGATTCGAGAGGGGCCTGAGGAAGGGCATCCGTAGGCTGATAGGAATGCTGCAAATTCGGGAGTTTCCTGTTCTAGTGGAGAAAGCCACCGTAGTTGAGGCTGGTCTCCGAGAGGATGATGTGGCACAGGATCACAAGAAGAGGCCGGTACCTTCTGGTTCTCAGACTGGTTCTAGACAAGGGCGGTGGAAGAAGAAGAACTATGGTTTAGGAAATCGCCATAATACGGAATGGCAGGGTCCGCAGGGGGGTCCACCTAGCGTGCGTTGTACCAAGTATTGTAAGTGGCATGATGGGGAGTGTTGGCCATTCATGGGTAACTGTTACCGCTGTGGCGAACCAGGCCATGTATCCCGAAATTGTCCTACATCGATGACCAGTACGGCTACACCAAGTTAGAACTGGGGACAGAACAAGGTACCTCGGGGAAACATAGCTCAGGCGAGAGTGTACTCACTTACTTCAACGGATGCAAAACACGCTGGCAATGTGGTGACAGGTATCATGTCACTGTTTTTCAATAAAAATGTTGTTTTATTCGTTTCAGGAGCAACCCACTCCTTTATATCTACGAATTTTGTGAAAATGTGTGGGGCTGAAACCCAAGTGATGGATGAGGGGTTCTCTATGGCTACACCGTTTGGGAGTATGATGATATGTAGGACGATGTTGGGGAACTGCCCAGTGGTAATTCAGGGAAGATCGCTATCGGTGAATCTGGTAATATACGACATGCACGGGTTTGATGTTATACTGGGGATGGATTGGTTTTCCTCCAGTTTTACAGTGATTGACTGTTGTAGAAAAGTGGTGGTGTTCAGACCTCCTAGGGAGCAGGAATATGAAATCGTAGGATCGTGTGTGCGTTTGACGCCACAGATTCTGTCGGCTATGCAAGCAAGAAGGTTACTCTTGGACAGTTGTCAGGGATACCTAGCTTGTGTGAAAAAACCATCATGGGATGATCTGAAACTTGAAGATATCCAAATGGTTAACAAATTTCCAAATGTATTCCCGGAAGACTTACCCAGTTTACCTCCTGATCGTGAGGTAGAGTTCGCTATTGAATTGCTGTCAGGCAAGGCACCGATTTCTAAAGTTTCATACGGGATGACTCCAGTTGAACTTAGAGAGTTGAAGGAGCAGTTGTAGGAACTATTGGATAAGGGCTTTATCAGACCTAGTGTTTCGCCCTGGGGAGCTCCAGTATTGTTCATGAAGAAAAAAGACGAGTCAATACGAATGTGCATTAATTACCGCGAGATCAACAAGGTAACAGTGAAGAACCGATACCGTTGCCTTGTATAGATGATCTGTTTGTCAGCTGTAGGGAGCGCAGGTCTTTTCGAAAATCAATCTACGGTCAGGGTATCATCAAGTGAGAGTTAGGACTGAGAATGTTGCGAAGACTGCTTTTCGAACCAGATATGGTCACTACGAGTTTCTGGTCATGCCTTTTGGTTAACTAACGCTCTGACGGTATTTATGGATCTGATGAACTACGTTTTCCATGAATACCTGGACCAGTTCGTAGTGGTATTCATCGACGATATTCTGTTATATTCTAAGAGTTCGGAAGAGCACGAAAACCATCTGAGGTTAGTACTTCAGCTACTACGGGCAAAGAAGTTGTATGTCAAGTTGAAGAAATGTGAGTTCTGGTTGAAGCAGGTCGCATTTCTTGGCCATGTCGTGTCGGGAGGTGGTATCTCAGTTGATCCAGATAAGATAGAAGCAGTGGTTGACTAGGTGAAACCGAAAAGCATGCATGATGTTGGGAGTTTCCTAGGACCGGATGGGTATTACCGATGGTTCGTGGAGGGATTTTCTAAGTTATTTGGCCCTCTGACATGGTTGACGAGGAACGGTGTGAGATTTGATTGGACCGACGAGTGCGAGTAGAGTTTCCAGGAGTTGAAACACCAACTGGTTACTACTCTGATTTTAACCATCCCATATGGGGACGGTAGTTTTGTGGTTTACAGCGACGCATCGCTGAAGGGTTTGGGATGTGTGCTGATGCAACAGGGGAAAGTAATTGCTTATGCTTCTTGACAACTCAAGGAGTACGAGAAGAATTATCCCACGCATGATTTGGAGTTGGCGGCAGTGGTGTATGCGCTGAAGATCTGGAGACACTGCCTTTATGGTGAGAAGTGTGAGATCTTCACGGACCACAAGAGCTTCAAATACTTTTTCACGCAGAAGTAGTTGAACATGAGGCAGAGGAGGTAGCTAAAACTGATTAAGGACTACGATTGCACAATTAACTATCATCCGGGGAAAGCTAATGTGGTAGCTGATGCATTGAGTCGGAAGTCTGAGCATGCAACAGTATCTACAGTAATAGCTCAGAATCATATCAAACGGGATCTTGAAAGCTTTGGCATGGAGTTGGTGGATGGCAATCATCAAGCTTTCATTGCTAGCTTAGTGATCCAACCGACATTATTAGAGAGGATTAAAGCCGCGTAAGCTAATGATGCGGAGTTGGTCAAAGTTGTAGAGAAGGTGCAGCAAGAGTTGGCTGTAGATTTTAACATCTCCGAGAGAGGTGTATTGAGGTTTGGAAATAGACTGTGTGATCCAAACGACGAGGGGATAAGGAGGACGATTCTGGAGGAGGCGCATCGTTCTTTGTATACGATACATCCGGGTAGCACGAAAATGTATCGGAATTTGCGCGAATCATTCTGGTGGAGTGGCATGAAAAGGGAGATTACACGATTTGTGGAGCAATGTCTGACGTGTCAGCAGGTAAAGGTTGAACATCAGAGGCTGGTAGGGCCATTACAGCCATTGAGCATCCCAGAGTGGAAATGGGAGCATATCTCCATAGACTTTGTCACCAGATTACCACCAGTAGTTCACAGGCAGAATAAAATCTGGGTGATTGTGGATAGGTTGACGGAATCTGCTCATTTTCTGTCGATGAAGGTTAGCTACTCTTTGAGTAGGCTAACAGATTTATACGTACATGAGATAGTCAGAATGCACGAGATATCGGTGTCCATTGTTTCAGATCGAGACACGAGATTCACTTCTCGATTTTGGAAGAGCTTACAGGAGGCACTTGGGACAAAACTTACTTTCAGTACAACATTCCACCCCTAGACCGACGGACAATCAGAGAGGACGATATAGATCTTGGAGGATATGTTACGGGCTTGCGTGTTAGATTTCGACGGTAGTTGGATTCAATTTTTACCGTTAGTGGAATTTGCCTATAACAATAGCTTCCAACCTAGTATTGGGATGGCACCGTTTGAGGCATTGTATGGTCGAAGGTGTCAGTCTCCTCTATACTGGGATAAGGTCGGTGAACGGCAGACATTGGGTCCTGAACTCGTACAACAGGCTTCTGAGAAGGTCAGATTGATCAGGAATAGAATTAAATTGGCTCAAAGTCGGCAGAAGAGTTACGCGGATGTTCACCGTTGTGAATTGGAATTTGAGGTAGGGGGTAAGATATTTCTAAGAATCGCTCCGATGAAAGGGGTGATGAGATTCGGGAAGAAGGGCAAGCTGAACCTGAGGTATATTGGGTCATTCGAGATACTTGAATGAGTGGGTCTAGTAGCCTACAGGATTGCACTACCTCCAGCGCTCTCTAGGATCCACGATGTATTCCATGTATTTATGTTGAGGAGGTACGTGCCGGATCCGTCACATGTGATTAGTTACGAATCCTTAGAAATTGGGGCTGCTTTGGTGTATGAGGAGATACCCGTTCAACTTCTGGATCAGAAAGTTTAGAAACTACATACCAAGGAGATACCGTTAGTGAAAGTGCTGTGGCGGAATCACGCGGTTGAGAAGGCTTCTTGGGAATTGGAGACAGAAATGCGCCATAAATATCCACATTTGTTCTGAGGGTAATGTTTACAGGTACGGTTTAGGTAAGTATGTGATATATCTATTTAGAGTATTAATGTGTGATTAGTCTTTGGGAGAGTTTTGTGATATTGTGAACTCCTGAGACACTGTGTATATACCCGCAGTATTCCTCCGCCATAAGTGAGGATATGTTATATACTTGGAACCGGGGTGCTATGTGGGTGGCCGCCGGCTCTTTCCAGAGTCGGATATACATTTTGGTATGTGGGTGAGTTATCTAGTGAGAGATTACAAATTTCGAGGACGAAATTTTTGTGAGGGGAGGTTGTAAGAACCTGACCTGAGAATTTTGAATTAAATAAATAAGAAAAGAGGAAGGAAATTAAAAAGGGAAAATTAGCAGGATTCGCCGACGAGGCTCCTTTTCTCGTCAACAAGGTCCCTTCTACAACTCAGCGACTAAATTCAGAGGTTCGTCAACGAGAGGATGCCAAGGGATTTTGGGAAATTTTAAAATCTCAATCTCGTCGATGAGGCAACTCCATCGTCGACGAACTCCCTTCTTATGCTCGTTGACGAGGACGCCATCTCGTCGACAAGTCTGGCCGGGTCAAAGGGATTATAAATATCTATTCATTTCTTCATTGCTAAGTAAACTAAAATCTTCTCTCTCTCTCTCTCTCTCTCTCTCTCTAGAACTCGAACCACTCTCTCTCTCTACGGTTTCGGGCCGTCTGTTACTCGAATCAACGATCTGACGTTACCACGTGGATCAGGCGGGGAATCTCTATGTTTATAGCGGATTGAAATTTCGTCTCAAGGATTTTTGGGTTTTGATCCAAAATCGAGGTAAGAGTCCGATTTCATTTCTAGTTCGGTAGATCTGTAGTAGTTGTGAATATATTGAAGTATTGTTCTTCGATTTTTAGGATTTGGGGGTCCCGTGTCGTTGTTTTGGACTGATTAAGTTCGTGTTTCCGTTTTCAGGAAAGGTCAGGGGTTTATGTTTATATCAGTTGTTTTTGTAATCTGAATCGGTAAAACTATAGTTTACGATTCTACGGATGTTTTGGTTACTTATTTGGAAAAATCTATCAGGTGAAATTACAAGATTTTAGGTTTACAGTTTTTGAAAAAATTGGGGGTTTCGGGTATCATTTCTGTTTCTGTTGGAAAATTTTATATTGGTATAAACTGTGATATAGAGATGACCGAACCTTTTATTATTTTAAACTGTATTTTTGGAATACCTGATATGTGATTGTTTGTTTACCCAAATGCGTGTGGAATGAGATGGTGAATTTGAATGATGTATTTTGTAGTAAAGCGTGCCGGCTAACTACTGTAGACTGTGAATTATTCAAATGAGATATAAGGACGTGAGTTCCAAAATATTTCAGGTTTTGTGAAAATGCCTTGGCGGGATAATACCAATGGGGATATATCAAAGCGGGCCGGACTAAAACGCCGTAGGTTGAGATATTGAACTGAGTCGAAATAAGACCGCACGCTTTGATGTCCAACTTTTACCGAAGAGTGCGCAATACCACTAGATCGGCCGGTTTTTACCGAAGGGTGAGAACACCAGACTTACACCGGTTCAACACTGTGAGGGGTTATGCTATGCCAGGTTACCAGGGGCATCGACTTTTGCCGAAAGGTGTGAAATACCACCAAACAGTCCAGCTTAGACCGAAGGGTGTGACGACACCAGATCGTATTGCTTCTGTATCGTATGTATACTGGAGCTGTATTTGTGAAAATACTAGTATTGTGAAATGTATGTTTGCTGTTGAAATAACACTCATGTATCCACACACTGATATAACATGTTTCTCCCTTACTGAGAGGTGTCTCACCCCTATCACACAAATATTTTTTAGGTCCTTCGAGTAGCCGATACTAGCGTCCTAGCGGTTCAGGAGCGTGGTGGTCGGTTAGCTGTATAGAAGAACTTGTGTAAGTACTGGTCCTTTACTGAATTGTCATTTTGGGTTATGTAGACACTCGGGAGTATGTTATGTATTTTGGAAACTAGATCCTATTTTGTATAGACTCTGGTATGGTTTTATGGATGTATTTGATTGAAGTATTTCGCTGCGTATATGGTATATGTGATTATGGATAGGGTATACGTGAACCCTACGGGTCGAACCCTTGCATTGTATGGTATCACGGACGATTGTATGATACAGGGACAGGTTAGGTTACTAAATCACACCCTGGGACCCATTTTCGGGTTCGAGACGTGACAAGGGGCTTCATTGAGCTTCATCGGAGAGAGCAAAGGCTTCGTCAAGCTTCGTCAGAGAGAGCAGAGGCTTCATTGAGACTTCGAGAGAGAGCAGAGGCTTTGTCAAGCTTCATCGGAGATAGCAAAGGCTTCGTTGAGGCTTCAAGAGAGAGCAGAGGCTGCATTCTGGATTCTGGCCAGGGTTACCGAAAGGCATAAGCCTGGATGCTGAGGCATAAAAAGGCAAGGTTTTTTGCCTGATGTGTACGCCTTCTCACCTAAGGCATACGCTTTTGTCGACTTGCGCCTTTTAACTTATGCTTTGGTGCGTTTTTGCCCTAAAACACCTCAAGGTGCACCTCATTTATGCCTTCAGAAACACTGGTAGAAACAATAAGCAATCATGTAAGCAAATAAGACTCACACAATAAATTGTGAAGCAACATAATTTATTGCTAACACTTCCGTAGGCAACGTGTGTTTAGCAAAGGAGGCAAGTAGGCCAAGCACGTATGCAAATACTAGCAAACTTTACAATGACTGATGGACATTCTCCCTCCCTTAAAGAGCTTTCTATGCTATGCTAGCTCTGCCAATAGGAAACATAAAACTGACTAAGTAATGCTCTCATTTTACACTAAGGCATGAACACACTCAATGAATAAAACCTATACTACTCTATTTACATGATGGCTACCCATCCCATGTACGCAAGATATGCAGCCACAGGCAAGCATAATACCCTGAACAAGCTCAGCTAATGACATTCTCTCCCACTTATAGGATTGATGTCCTAGTAGACTTTGATGCTAAGTACTTTTCAACTTGGTCCACAAACAGTTCCATGTCTTCCACCGACATCCAGCTGATTTTTTCATCTCTAAGGCCTTTCCACTTCACTAAGAACTCTTGTTGCTTCTTCCTTGATGATGTGAACTTTTTGTCTGCAAGGATGACTTCAACTTCTCTTTTGTCAGGTTGGGGTTGTCTTCAGCAATGAGTTGACTGACTCCTACTTAGATCTCCAATGTCAGTGACGATTGGCTAGAGGCAGCTGATATGAAACATAAATGCACCTTCATCCAAGTCAAAAGATCAACCTTGTAAGAGGCCCTCCCTAATTTAGCCAAGATGGGGACAATTCCTTCACATTGCAAAGTAGTCTTCTATCTTGACGTCATAGTGACTTGATCTATTTTGAATGAAGCTTAACAAGCACCAAATCACCCACATTGAAGTGCAATGGTCTTCTCTCCTGATCTGACCATTGGAAGCTTTCTCTAGGTAATCTTGGGCAATCTCTGTGTTCTATCTCCATTCTTTAGTAAAGATGTATGCTCTCTGACTCTTCTCCGTACAACTTGTCTACTATGTGAGGTAACAACAACTATTGGCCTGTTACAAGCTCAAAAAGGCTCTTGTTGGAGCTCCTTTGGGTGTTGAAACAAAATCAAGGCAAGTTGAGTAGCCGCACCCAATTCTTCTATTTGGAAATGACAAAATGATGCAAGTACTCCTTTGGTAACTCATTGAATATCTCCATCTGTCAATTAATTTGCATGTGGTAGTTCGAAGAGACATCAAGCTGTGAATTGAGGATTCTCAAAAGTTCTATCTAGAAGTTCCTTGTGAATATTGTGTCCCAGTCACTGACAATGTCTCGGGAAACACCTCAAAACTAAACCATATGTTTGGAAAACAAATGGGTTGTCTTCTATATTGAACAGTACATAAGTGTGGCTATGAAAGTATTATACTTCAAAAATCAATCTATAACCACGCATATAGATCCTGCATCTCTAACTTTGATGAAGTCAAGTGTGATCCCACAATCTTTTTGGTACTCAAAGAGGATCCAATAGCCTTGCAATCTTCTTCCACTCCACCTTGTCCCAAGATCTTTGGGATATCATTGAAGAAGGATATGAATAAGCTCCAGAGATTAGAGCAGTTAGTCTTCGGCAAAATAAAAGGAACATAAAGAGAACAAGATGAAGGATGTAATAGCCTTGTCCTTCATACACCAAGGGATAAGTAAATCTATCCTCCCTAGAATTATAGGTTCAAAATCATCTAAAGATGCATGGGAAATTTTAAGAAAACAATCTGGAGGCTACAATAAGGTAATCTCCATGTATGGCTAATGATGCCTCTGCTTCAATTCCAAAGTGCAACACCATCTTGGATGGCCTATGCGCATGGTGTCATTACACTCTCTCAACAGTGTTCTCCTTGAATCTCCAGCTCGATGCAGAAAGAGTTGGTTACCATGTGTCATCAACAGTCCACCTTCTAACCAGAACTAGCACACTTTGCCTTCTTCCACCAACTACATAAGGTTTTGGACAATTGATCTTTGACAAGGTTCTCCTCAATACACTCTCGCACTGTCGTGGTAACCTTATTGTCAAGTGAATTATTATATGTAAGGCTGCAAGCTCTAGATTCTTGCTTACTACATTGACTTGGTTCATTCGCCAGCCTTGTGCTTGATGAGTCCCTAAAATGCACTATTTTAGGCCCCCATTTACCTTTGTTTATCCTCATTTATCTTGTATGTAACCCTTTGTTAATATAGTTCGGAGTTATGCAAGGTTTATTCGTGTTTCAAAAAATACAAGTTAAAACCAAGGAGTTAAGCATTACGAGAAGCCAAGGGAGTATTTGGGATAATTACAGCTCAAATCAAATGTTTAACCAAACTCCTAGAGCCTCAACACACATCAAAGGAGAAAAGACTATGTTGAGCCATGTGGTACGACCAGCAACACAAGGGGCGACCAGGTCACAAGCTGCAAACTCCAAGGTTCAAACTGAAGACGAAATGCTACAAGGTTCGACCAAGTGATCGACCAAGTGACCCTCAGGAGCGACCAAGTTGAGATACTGAAACTGATTGAACTAGAGATACCAAGAGTCTCGACCAGGGAAACCATGAAGGGTGACCAAGTCGAGATACTGAAACTGATTGAACCAAAGATACCAAGAGTCTCGACCAGGGAGACCATGAAGGGTGACCAAGTCGAGTTCCTGAGATTTTTTAAAGATCAAGATCCTGCAAGTCTAGACCATCAACTCGACCAGCAAGACCCAATGATGCGACTAGGTCGAGAGGATCTTAAGTTGAATTCCTAATTTCCCGCGAACCTCAACCAAGGCGCTACCAAAGGAGAATAGAGGTGCGACCTAGTCGACAGCGACGATCTTCTACGCGAGATTTGCTGCAAACTTTTCTATTTTGAAATTCAAATCTTATACGCCCTAATGGGCATAAATATTAGCTTCAAAGATGTTCTTAGGGTTCCTCTTTAGCCTCTCTTAGGTTAGTGACAGACTTAAGACATCATAGAGAGCCATTTAGAGTAGAAATTAGTGTAGATTTCAATACTTGTTCTGGTTTGTGCAAGAAGTTTTCGAAGGCCCGTGACAACCTGCAAAACTCTTGTGCTTTCAAGTAGATAGATGATCGTTTGGTTGTAGCTCCAGTCGTTAGTGACGGACGATTTGAATACAATAGACTGATCCTTTATATGCTTTCATCTTTACTGCTTTCCTTTACTTGCTCTCATTTATATGCTTTCCTTTACTGCTTTCTTTTACTTTCATGCACTTTTAATGCTTGGATTGTGATGAAGTCTTAGGGATAGGATAGCACTACTATCGATTCAGTCATATATACGTGGTAGGCTATCAATAATAAAAAGGTTTTTCATGATCATTGAGATAGGGTATACTTCGGTTCCCAATCGTGCTCCGGACGATTGGTGCACCCTTACTACCCTATGCTCTCAAATGGCTCCTTTCACCATTTAGCCTAATATGGATAGCTGATTGAACGTGGTTTACGCACACGACATTCTAAGTCAGATTCATGATCTGAGCATTGCTTTGTACGAGTAGAGTTAAAGTAAAATTTACATGCTTTCAATAGATTGTTATAAAATCCCATCAAAATCTCTCCTTTTCACTTTCTTTTACACAAAGCTTTAATAAACTAGATTAGAAGTGGTTCATAACTGCACTTGAGTCCCTGTGGATTGTCACCCGACTTTCTCACTTTCTACAAAGCTTGGGATTAGTTAGGTTTTATAAATTGTATTTTTAGTAATTGAGGACCCAAGCCTTGGCGAGCCTACCAGTGCTCGAATGAGAAATCAAACTTTGCCGAGAATTCTTGTCAACAAATCTACTTGAGTGATAGCTTTGGGTTGTATAAAGAAGTGATTAACAACCGCGTTATCTATTTTCACACTTTCACCACAAAATTTGACCTAACTAGGTAACGTTGCCACATGCAAAGGCAATGTATCACCCCTAGCATCTCCTCCTCTTGACTTGTGTACTTTCATTCTGCTTCACAAAGCTCACGACTCTCATCAACAACATGATGCCTATCCTATGATAGGACTCCACAAAAGGCATAGTCTGATACATCTGTCTATACCTCGAAGGGTTTCTAAATGTTTGGAAGAGCAAGTATTGGATTTTGCATCATGGCTTTCTTTAAGTTGTCAAAGGCTCCCTAACACTCCTTCCAGTTCCATCTATGATTCTACTTCAGTAATTCTATTAATGGGACAATTCTCCTCGAGCACCCCTCCACAAACTTGCGATAATAGTTGGCGAGTCCAAGAAGGAAGAAAAGCTCCTTCATTGTCTACGGGATCTTCCAATCTTGAATAGCACTCACCTTCTTCGTGTCCATTCAGATATAACCTTGTTCAACCATATGATTGAGGAATTTGAGACTCCACCAAGCAAAAGAGCACTTGTCTTTTTTCACTAAGGGTTATTCTCCTGCAGCCTCTCGAACACCTTTCGAGGATGCATAATTAAACGAATCATTTGTTTCTACTTCTAAGCCAAAAAATTCTTGTCCATTCTACTTTGGCAATTTGGTAATTATGGACATGAAGACAATGAGAGGGTGCACCATTAAAGCAAACTTCATCATATTCTATAATTTATGTAACTAAATTAACCAAAAAAATAAAAAAGGAGAAAAAAAATATCATCATCCAAACAACAACAAAATACCAACTTACATAGAGATAGCCACCAAAAATGTCAAAAGAATCATGACAAAAGAAGAAATGAAACCAACCATCTTGCGACATGAGGGGATAATCCGAAGCAGTAAGATTTATAAACCAGTCCCAATTCTTCAGCTGTTTCAGTAGTATCGCAACAGCATGAAGCGTAGAAGCAATCATGGTCGAACCCTTATACGTGACTAGATTCGCCTTACCTACCACCATCACATTGTTGAATTTCCTTACAACCGCATCAGATTTCAAATGCTTGGCGAGCTCAAGCCGTTCTGCATCCGAGGCTTCAAGGTCAAGATGCAAGAGATAGTAATTCCTCGGGTGATACACGGCCTGAAGCACCCGCCTCAGACGCTGCCCATCCCCTTTCGTGCCCGATATCAAGTAGGCGAATCTCGGTAGCTTTGGAAGCCCAAATCGGTCATCTTCGGCGCCAAAGTTTCGTCTTGAAACAGTTGATTTCAGCTTGTAAGACGACGCATCGGGTGTGGAAGGGGAGGTTCGGTGCCCTAGGGTTGCAGAGAAGAGAAGCATTACCGAGAGCACAGAGCTTAGAATCACAGGAATCAGCCATTTTCGATCGAAATACCGACGAATGTGAGTTTTCTTCATCGATGTCGAGATGAGGGAGTTGGAGAGGAATTGCGGAATTGGAGATGCGAGCAGGCAGATTAACATAAAAGTGAAAACCCAGCAAGAACATCTGTATTGAACTGATACAGTAGAGCATTCAGCCTCGGGGAAAGCGATCCGTTGTCGGCGAGCGGTCTCTTTCTTTACAGGTGGTTTTGGTTTGAATTGTGAAATTTAAACCGAAAGTGGGCCCGCGGGAAGGTGCGCGTGCGTCTCCGCATGAGTGAGAGCCCAAGCTCATGAGTTTTTTTTTTTTTTTAATAATAAACTCTTTTTTTCCGCATTTCAAAACTCGTTGAATGTCCAACAAAGGCATTAATATGAAATATAAAATCTCACGTCCGACGAATTTTGCGTCGACGTATTTTTCCTCCCAGCGGAAGCGAGCTCTGTTTTGCCGAAGAAGAAGGAAGCAGGGGAATATTCCGGCGGAACTCCGGGAGGTGTGTAACCAGTTCAGTAAGAGCCGGTCGGCCTCTGCGTCAGCGACGGCGACGAGCAGGAGAGATGATTCGCTGATGCTGCAACATGATGGCAAATTGTGCAAGTAAGTGGCGACGCTGGGCGCCGGAATCGGAAAGAGGAAAGAAGAAAACGGCGGACTCCTCAGTTCCTCCTCCACAACCCCGCCGATTTCGAGTGGGTTCGTCTCCGATGCTGCTTCCGATTCGTGATCGAGGTGTGAAAGCCTTAATTTTAGAAATTTTTTTCCCTTTCAGGTTCTCCCCATAGGGAGAGCCGAGGAGCACAGGATTTGAGTTTTTGTAAATCTTAGCCTATTCTCGTCGGAGGTGCTCTGTTGTTTCGATTCCTTGAAATTTTGTGAATTAATTTTTTTATTTATTTAGGTTTTTTGTTTCTGTAATTGATAGAATATCAAGAGTGGTCACCGATTTGGGTACTGTCCTCCGCACCCATTTTGCTTCCTTTGTGAATTCGTTGTAATATATGTTCAGACTGGATGCCTAATTCATAGTAAATTTTATGTAGCTCTGTTTCTGGTTATGCTGTTACTGCAATTTTTTTCTGGAAGGGGATGAGATGAATGTTCATATAAACCCATTTGCTGGAAATGGGTTTCAAGTGAATCTTTATTTTGTTCTGAGTTTTCTGTTTCTGCAATTTTTTTCTGGAGGGAGATGAGATGAATCTTCATACAAACCCATTGGCAGGAAATGGGTTTTAATTGACTCTTCACTTTGTTCTTGTTTTAGCTTTACAATTTACCAATTACTTGCTATGAATTGCAGAGTGATGGCGACAGAATTGGAATCTGAAAGAGGGAAAAGGTTGTTGATTTAACAATTATTATTTTTTTAAATTATTTTTTATTTTTAGTATTATTATTATTTTGTTTTCCCCCTTATTGAATAAAGTATTAAGTAGTCTCTTTGAAGGAAAAATGGAATAAGAAAATATTCTAAAGCCATTGATTGATTCCTAGGCACTTATTTTTAACATTTTTTATTGGGTGGCTTCCCCCCTCTGTTAATTGGAAGGAACTATTAAGCAATGATTATTTTTAATTGGAATAATTTTCTAATAAAATAAAAATCTGAATCCCCAATTTAATTTTATTTTTTTCAAAAAGGACTTCATGTAAATTGTAAATATAAATTCACCATGAAGACTTAATGTGTGCGCATTGATGAAGGCGTGAAGGGAGATATGTTGATGAAGCCATGCATGCATCAAGAGATTTTCTAGTGCATGTACCATTTATTTATTTACAGTTCAGATACAAGCTTGCTCTGTTTTTAGCAGGAATGCCCAATAAAATAGGATTAAGAGATGAAAATAAGATATCCAGTAAAATATCATAAAATTTTGATTGCACCTTAATAAGAGGTTAAAATCATTATGAAATAAAATGAAATCAAAATAACAAAAAATAAATATATCAATAAGCTATCAGTGAAATTTGAGGCTCAAAAGAAAAAAGAAGATGATTCTAGTCTCCCTATTGGAATCACATGAAGCTTTTTATACATATACTAAATGCCCATAATTCTTTTTGTAAATCAAAAGTTAAAAATTAGACCTAAACTATAACTTCTTGTGCATCAAAAGCAGAGCAGTCGAAGTGACCAAACAAGCATTGCCTTGGGGGAACTTCTTGTGCATCAAAAAGTAGAGCAGCCCCTATACATGCTTAGGGGGTTTAGTGGGAAGCCTAGGGTTCGGTGGGTGGGCTAGCTAGCCTAATATAAAACAAAGAACAACGACACCAACTCAAAAGACAAGTACAGAGAGAGTTGTTGTCCCCGTGAGGGAACGCTAGCGACATAGACAACAACTTCATCACCGAAACAGCCACGAGCTTTTCATCCTCGCGCTTCTTCACCGCATAGGTCGCCAAAGCGGGCGGAAAGAAGGCGAACTTTGCCGCCAGACGAGAAAACATGCACCTCATTCCCCCCTATTGACTTTTTGAGCCTAATCCCTATTTTGATGCTGATAAAGCATCATATCTTATGTGTGCATTTAGTGTGTAAACAGGTTTTCATTTCAACACGAACATAAGATACCGAAAAATGGATGCCAGTAAGAACATAAAGCTCACACTCTCCTGGCGTTTTCCATGAAGATTTAAGAGCAAAAAAGATAAAGAAGACATTTGTTTTTACTTGTATATGCATTTATTTTTATATTTGGTCTGTAATAATGTATACATCTTACATAATATGTTTTAAATGCTTAAATGATCGTAGACTGACCATAAGGAACCAAATGACCTTAAAGATTCGGTTGACCGACACTGAATTTTTAGAGTTATTTCTCAAAGGCCTTAAACTAACTTTAGGACCCTGAATATTGCATAAAAATGTCTCTTATAGCCTTGAAAATAAATATCATATAATTAGGGATATCATTTTAAAGAAAATGACAAAAAATGCCCAAATTGGCATATTCAGTCGATCGAACTCAGTTACATTGAGTTCCTCGGTCAACCGAACTCCCACCGGGTCAACAGGTTGACCTCTCGGTCGAGCGACTAGATATATATAGGCAAGCCCTAGTCGACCGAACCTCCCTAGGTCAACAAGTTGGCCTCTCAGTCGACTGGCCAAGTTTATATGGACAACGCCCTAGTCGACCGAACCCCCATGTGGGAAATGTCAACCGCCTGGTTGACCGAATCTCGTAGTTCAAATTGACTTAGTCGACCGAACCGCGCGGATTTGAAAAATCGCTTTTGAAACCCTTAAGATGGTCGACTATACTTTCAGTTCAATTTTTCCCTAGTCGACCGAACTCAACACTATGATCAACCGAACCTCAAGTTCGGTCGACCGAGCCTCTCAGGTTGTTGAATTTTTTACTGTGGTAAAATAAGGTTATTTTTAATTAAACATCATTAATATTTTTTTAAAATGACTTCCGTATCCCCAACGATCATAATTTTCACAAACTCTATAAATACTTACTCATTACTCCAGATTAACAACTTTGATTAACTTTAAAACCTCTCAAATCATTTTCTTAATCAAAATTCCCTCACTCATATTTTTATTGCAAAATCTTTTTGGGGTTACAGTTTATACTCCTAATCTCTTCCAATCATTATCTTGAAAATCATTTTGAAGAGAATATTTTATTTTGGGCATTTATTTTACACTCATTTACATTTACTCTCATTTTAAAACTTCATTTATTAAAATTGTTTTTGAGAGTAGCTTTAATATTTACCCCAGATTATTTGTTTGATAAATATTTTTTAGGAGAAAATTATATATTGCACAAATATTTCCTTGAACATAAACTCCAAATTCTCCAAATACTTTTATTTGAAAAAATCTTTGTTGGAGAACATAATAATCATTTTTATATCCATGTATTTTATTTGTACAAATTATTTAGATAAGCACCCTTACTCCCTGAGCATTATTTTTATCATTGGAGTGTGCATTTTTATTAGCTTAATGTGTACATCCATACTTGTATTTAGAAGTTTTTTTATAAGTACAAAAATATTTTTATTGTAACGGTTGGGTTTAACCCGAAATTGAACTGGGGGGCCTCAACCCCGTAAGTGAAACCGGTTCGGTTCAACCCGAAAATTGAACTAGGGAGTCTTAACCCTGTAAGTGAGACTAGTTCGGTTCAGCTTAATAATTGAGCTGGGGTTTTCCTCACCCCATAAGGAGAGGATGTAAACAACTTCTACTCCTCCCGATTAAGTGAGTAGGTTTAGTGGAATCCTTGGAGGGTATGCCCAAGGTGGGGATGTAGGCAATATTGGCCAAATCTCGTTAACAAATCTGTGCGTCATTCTCTCTTTATCTTATTTAAATTCCTGCACTTAAATTTCAGTATGTGTATGCTTGTTCATGTTTTGTTATAACCATCTTGTATGCATACAGAACTAATTTAAATGAAATATTCAGCACACGTGTATGTATGCACACATTGATAACTTAATCGTTGTACGTACACGTTTTCAGTATTGAATGGGATATGAACTATGGTGAATCGGCGTACTAGTGAAAAAAATTTTAAAACCCAATTCACCCCTCTCTTGGGATCACACCAATTCAAACACCCCCCCCTCTTTCCCCAAATGATTTGAGGCCAAAGCCTAGCCCATTGCTAATCGTCTCTATTTTTTGCAAGTGGATTCCAACGACATGATTCAATTTTTGAAGAACAGATTCTTAACTTTCAATTCACCAAAACAGAGCTTGCTTCCGCTACTACTTTTGTCGCAGGAGAGGGAAAAAACATCTCGTGCAAAATGGCCATTGAATTTCGATTTTTGATTTATTTTTGAGTTCGGTTAATTGGGTTAATCAAATTAGCTAAACAATATAAATTAATAATAAATAATTATATATATTATATGTTAAAATATTTTATATTATATATATATATATATGTATATACTAAAATTTATTTATTTTTTATAATTATAGATATTAAAATTTTATGGATTAACATACATGAGAAGAGTTTAGAAATCACAATTAGAAGAGAAAAGTAAATAAAAAGGGGGTCAAAGGGTCGTAACAAATTTTCATCTCAAAATATAAAATGGTAGCTTGTCTAAAGTTTGGGGTTGCTAATTTTTCCATTTTTTTTTAAATTTGCATTACTAATATGATTTGGTCCTTGTGTTGTTTTTCTAAGAGCTAATGCATGCACAATTTGGGCACAATAACTAACTTCCTAATCCCCCAACTTGCATCTCATGACTTGCATAATCAATCAACTACAAGGAAGGGGAAGGGGGCTTACAAAATATTTTGAATGTTGCCATGCTTAGGATGAAAACATAAATTAAATAGCTGTATTTGCTTAAGGAAAAAAAAAAAAACTTCTAATCAATTTGTTTCCTTTAGTTGGACATGTTGAGAATTCCACTTGTGAGCTTGTCCCACATTGAAAAATTAAAGTGGATGATGGGTGCTTATATACATGGTTGGGCCCAAGACCCAATAGGCTCAAGCTTTTGGGTCAAGTTAATATTCACCCATGTGTATCAAGCCCGCCCATAGGCTCCTCCGGTCCTAACAAGTGGTATCAAAGTCAGGTTGGAGCAAAGTCGCCATATTAGAACAAATTTCTAGATCTGAGCAGATCGGAGGTCCTAGGAGTTATATTGTGCTAATTAAGCGTCTAAGGAAAATTTTGTTTAGGAAAGTGGGACTTAAGCGGTCCATTATGACCCCCCACTTCCCTAGGAATTTACTTGGTGTAATTTAGCACAACATCATTGGGCTCCACTGCCACATCAGCAGACACGTCATCATTAAGCCTCACTTGCCACGTCAGCGCCATATCATCACCAGGTTCCACGTGTCACGTCAGCAGTTAGTTAACAGCGTTAATTAATGTCGTCAGTAACGACGTCAGAATATTTTATTAAGTGGGAGTATATTTCGTTAAGTTTAACAAAAAGTTGACCGATTTTGACTAGAAGGTTTGACCAGGTTTTCGGAGTCATTTCAAGTCCATTCTTGAACGACTTGAACAATTTCTAAGGTTATTAGCATTCTGAATCCAACTGTACTGTTCATTTGAGCTGACTCCATCTATAGATTGACGAATCGAGATGTCAAACAAAAATAGCTCAAAGATTGAGATGTTTAAAGGCACCAACTTTGGTTTCTAGAAGATGCAGATCAAGGACTACTTGTTTGGTAAGGAGTTGCACTTACCATTGAAGGGAATGTCAGATTCCTTGAAGGAGGACGAGTGGGATTTGCTTGATCGAAAAGCTCTCGGAGCTATCAGAATGACGCTGACAAAGTCTGTTGCCTTTAATATCAAGCACATAACAACCACCAAGTCTCTTATGGATGCGCTCTCCAATATGTATGAGTAGCCATCAGCCACCAATAAGGTATATTTAATGAAGAATTTATTTACCATGAACATGTCCGCAAGTGAAAGTTTTAGTAGACATCTAAATAATTTCAACGAGTTGTCGGATCAACTTGCCTCAGTTGATATCAAGTTTGATAGTGAGATCTATGCCTTACTGATTCTTAGTCAGTTGCCTGAGAGTTGGAAAGTTATTGTTACTGCGATCAGTAGTTCCGCAGGAAAATCAAAGCTAAATTTTGATGAAGTCGTCAGCATGATTTTGACGAAAGAGATCAGGATGTCAAACACTGCTTCCACTTCAAGTTCATCATTGAATGTGGAAAGCCAAAGAAGAGATTCATGGAAAGGAAGCGGGTATAGCTGATCAAACAATCGCGGCAAATCTAGGTCTAAGTGATCCAAATCCATAAATCCCAAAGGTTCCCAGGGCACAAAGAATATTGAGTGTTGAAACTGTGAAAAGTTTGGTCATTTTAGAAACCAATGCAAAAGTCCAAAAAAGGAATATGAGGCGAAGACAGAAGCAAATATTGCTTCAGAAGAAGGTGATATGTTGATATGCTCTTTGGAAAGCAAAAAAGGAGTCTTGGGTGTTATACTCTAGAGTCTCATTTCATGCCATTTGCAGTAAAGATTGCCTAAAGGAGTATATACCAGGTGACTTTGGTAAGGTATACCTTGGCAATGATCAACCTTGCAACATAACTGGTAAGGGAATTGTGAAGATCAAGATGAACAGGTCAGTATGGAAGCTGAAGGATGTCAAATATATTCCAGACCTGAGAAAGAACTTGATCTCAGTTGGTCAACTGGCAGATGAGGGATACATCATAACATTCATTAATGATGAATGAAATATTTCAAAGGGTGCATTGTCGATTGCACGTGGTTAGAAAAGTGGAACGCTTCATGTGACTTCTAATGCATGTATGTCTATTTCAGTTGCTATAGGAAATGTCGATAGCAACATTTGGAATCAATGACTTAGTCACATTAGTAAGAAGGGACTCAGGTGACTCACTTCTAAAAATGAGAAGCACTAGGGCTACCCTAAGTATAGGAGCTATGTCATGTAATAATTAGCCCAAATAGGCTAGATCGTCTCCACGGGAAATGCATATTAGTTCTAGACTAGCGCGAAATAGGCAAAGAAAATAAGAAAACAAATTTCACTAAATATGGTTCGGATTCAAAATCTTGAAGTTTTTGAGATTTTATGATGAAATTAAATGACCCAAAACCTAAAATGTGAATCTAACACGCATAAAACCAACCAAACAACTCACCACTTAAACATTCAAATAACAAAACAAGGATAACTAAGATCAGACTTCAACAATGACTTAAGGATAATGAACTGATTCTACACAATAGTGACTTAGACAAAATGGATAGATCCTACGATACCTAGACATAAACTGAACCTAACAATGACTCAACTAAATGAAAATAGATTAGGCTAGACATTAAATAAAGCTGAAATAAATAAATAAAATGAACCTAACAATAGATAAACTCAAACAACTCTTAAATAAAGATAACTAGATTTAAACTAATTAAAACTCCAACAAAATATTCAACATGACATTAGCTAGAACAAAACAACAACTAAGTTTTTCAACCTTTAAGATTCTTAAATAACAAAATAAAAGACAAGAATTTAATTTAATCTAATGCAAATACTCAACAATAACATAATATTTAATACTCGGTCTAACATTAAACTATTCCAACAATCCATTAAAACAAGTATTCAAACAAATAAACAAGTTGAGAGAGGAAGCAAAAATAAATAAAAAATTAAACCCACCAATACAATATTCAACATTAACTTTAAATGAAGTGCTCAGTACAGTAAATAACTCAACCAATACAAGGAAATATCTATTGAAGAGTTAAAGAACAATAAATAATAATTTAACAAAACATTTAATTAAATAGAAGAATAGAGAGAGAGAGAGAGAGAGAGAGAGAGAGAGAGAGAGGGAGAGAGAGAGAGAGAGAATGATAGAAGATAGAGGGGAGGTCGTGAGCTCAACACAGCAGCGTAGCTGCTGTCCTCGCTTTGCTATGGCGCAGATTTAACCCGACACTCCACATGGCTCCCTAAAAACCTCCTTAAGAAAACCCTACCCCCGCCCTACACTCTCCTTTTTAGCTAATAAAGAATCCTCCCCTCCTTTTCTTTTGGCTTTTCCCCCTTTTTATTTTCTGCCACACTACCAGCACTTTTGCTCCTTCACGTTCCAGCCCCCTCCACACAGCCGACTTCCCTCCTTTTCTTTCATACAACCCTTTTGCATATAAAAAAAAAACCCCTGCGCTCCTTAGTTGCTGCTAGCGCCTAACTCCAGAAAATACACACACACACACACACATATTAGGCTTGCATGGCCGAGTCACATCAAGACATGGCCCATATTTTTTACTTCTTCAATTTCTTGTTTTGTTAGCTCCATTTTAAGTTTTTGTACCCCAGCGAACAAGTCTAATTTCGACCATACTAAAGCCCGTATCTCTTAAAGTTCAAAACACAAAAGTTGTAGATCTCTTTCTCAGCTTTTCCCAGAATTTTGATTCGTCTTGATCGAAGCTCGGACGAGAAAAACCTTGGACAATAAAGTTAAGCCCAAATTACAGAGTAAGGCTGAAACAGTCAATAAAACAGCATATGGTAACTTCGCGTTTGATTTCAACCTTGATGCAGCTAGTATTTCTCAAAATGAAAAACATGCAAATTGTAGAGTGTTTTCTTATCTTTTTACAGCATCTTGAATCATCAGAATCAGAGGTTAGATGAGAGAGTTATGCACAGATTACGAAGTACCGTTGATTTTTAGTTTCTAATAATTGCCTTGCGATAAAAAATACCAAAAATTCGTAATTTACTCAATAAAAATAAAATGTTATAAATAAGACACAATGTTAATTTATTGAGAATAATTAGGCATTTAATTAAAAATATAATTCATAATGCATGAATTAAAACACCTGATATACAACTTAAGCGCATAATCACACCCTCCAACTAACGTTTTGCTAATCCCTAGCAAATAACGTGAATACAATCAAACCAGGGAAAAAACAACCAAAATTCTAGTACTCAAGAAAATTACTTGCCATGAAATATGCTTAATGAGTTTAGGAACACAGGACATATATTAACCTAAGTTACGTCTCAACTAAAAGATTTATACACCATTTAGTAAAACAACCAAGATAATGGAGTGTAACAAAGCTTACGTGTACAAGAGAGGATCAAAATTCCAAAATTGACCACCAGCAAACATTAACGATTTCAAACACACCAATTAATCTGAGACAACCGCACAGTCTTACTCTAATTCAAAACCATTGTACTGACGGCTTTCACGCTATTACACTTTAAAAGATACCCACTTTCTTGATTAGTTAGGACCTCGGTAGTAGGTCATGCTACTACAAGGTACCCACTTTTTTGATTAGTTAAGACCCCGGTAATAGGTAGCCCTTTCCACTGCACAATTGTTCCTCTATTTTTATTCCCTTTTTTTGTTTTTTTGTTTTTGTAACTAATCCCTGACTTGTTTCTTGTTTTCATTTGCTTCAAACTTTTTATTTATTTTTTCTCTTTCTTTCTAAGCCATTAGGATATGGTTCATTAGAATCCCAAACAGTTGAAGTGTATATCAACCAGAAATGGTCTAAGATAGTCTTTCTAAGTCTTCTAACCTGTGTAGTGTGTGTAGCAAGACTTTCAACATCCTTCTCTTGATTACAACTAAATGAAATGGATAAAACTTTCTTTTGATTCAAACTTTGATTGCATTACATCCTACATGTTCCATATCCTCAAAAAGGGAAAGAAAAAAATTGGGCATGTAACGTTCACAAATAAGGAATTCAACATGCTCTGAGCTCAATACCAGTATTTCCCAAAAGGTGGGCCTAACCAACATGCAAACATCTATAATATGCAAATATCACATTAAAACTCACTAAGTGGAAGCACACAGTATCACGCAATATCACATACAAATGCTCCCTCCTCCCCCCTCCCAACTAAAATGTAGCATTGTCCTCAATGATTGAAAAGAGAAGCAAAAGAATAAGGCTAAGGGAAGCAGAAGCGTACCTGGGCAGAGCAGTAAGGGAAAAGGAAAACTAAAACTAAAGGAAGATGTACCTGCTAATAAACCAAAATAAGACAAAATAAAACAAAATGAAAAACAAAGGAAAGAAAAACATCACAATATGTCTAGTGGAGACTAGGGAAGAATTTCATCTGGTGGGTGCAGGTCTATAAATTGAATTGGTGAGTCTCCAAATTTGAGTGGCCACAATGAATCAATCTTATTACCTACACAAAAGTTAGCCTCAATTAATTCAATGCTCTCTAAGGTACTAGACAAAACATGTGCAGGTTGGCTTCCTTGTTTTAATAAGAAAGGATCTTTATTCAGTATATTTTCTAGGAAATTCAATTCTTTAAGAACCAGTCTCTGAGGAAAAAGTGTTGGAATAGTTACCTTCAGTTCTTCAGAAACATCAACATTAGAATTTTTGCTTGGTTTCTTGAAATTTAAGCTCTCATTATTCTGCTCATCCTCTTTATCAGGCGTACGAGTCACCTTACCACTATAGAGATTTGTTTCAGCATTGCACTCCTTGACATTTACCCCAGTCGGAAGAGACGGTTCCATGGCTACCAATCTTTGAGAATAAGGTACCACAGATTGCTACTCCTTATTAATTGACTTCTTCACTTCTGAGTTTGCTTCCTCTGATTTTTCTTTGACTTCATTTGTCTCAGTTGGAACTTCAGGTGTCTCATACCACTCTCCACCATGTACTTCTCTCAATGGCTAAACTGCAATTGGTCTTCTATCAATCCCAGTGTTCCACTGCCAAACATAGTTAGCTAAATGATCCAGAAAACTCAATGCCTCATCAAGCTTCTTGTTGAAGAAATCTCCTGAACACACAGTATGGATGAACTGTTTCAAGTCAGGAGTCAATCCAGTGTAGAAGTAGTTGACCAGACGCCATGATTCAAATCCATAGTAGGGACACATATTGACCAGATCTTTAAACCGCTCCCAGCTTTCATGAAATTTCTCGCCAGCTCTTTGCTTGAATTTACTGATCAGTTCCTACAAAAATTGAGTTCTCTGTGAGGGAGAAAAATTATGCAGAAATTCACATTCCATATCATTCTAACTAGAGACTGAATGAGGCATCAAAGAATTAAATCACATCTTCGCTCTATCCTTCAAAGATGTAGTAAATAAACAAAGTCTAGTTAATTCATCAGTTCTAGCACTAGGAAAAAAAATATTGCAAGTCAACTTGAACTCCGTCAAGTGTCGATAAGGACACTCGGATTCCATCCCATAGAACTGAGGTATCAATGATGTCTTCCCACCCCGAGTCATGAATTAAGTGCACTATCAAATAAAATAGTGTAAGATGGTGCAGTGGTGCATGTAGACTGCAAAAAATTCATAAGATTGTGTTGTGCAGGTGCAGCCATATATTCTTCAAAACTCTTTTTTTTTCTTTTTTTTTTTTCCTTTTCATGGGAAAGATTAAAATAACGGAAAAAACTCTAGTTTGAAACTAAAACTAACATTCCCCAGCAACGGCGCCAAAAACTTGACTCACTTCTAAAAATGAGTAGCACTAGGGCTATCCCAAGTATATGTCGTGTAATAATTAGCCCAAATAAA
This sequence comes from Malania oleifera, assembly GCF_029873635.1. Taxonomy (NCBI): domain Eukaryota; kingdom Viridiplantae; phylum Streptophyta; class Magnoliopsida; order Santalales; family Ximeniaceae; genus Malania; species Malania oleifera. The sequence continues at coordinate 79,356,208 of NC_080423.1, read as the reverse complement.
CTAGATCATCTCCACGGGGAATGCAGATTAGTTTTAAACTAGTGCGAAATAGGCAAAGAAAATAAGAAAACAAATTTCACTGAACATGGTTCAGATTCAAAATTTTGAAGTTTTTGAGATTTTATGATGAAATTTAATGACACAAAACCTAAAATGTGAATCTAACATGCATAAAACCAACCAAACAACTCACCACTTAAACATTCAAATAACAAAACAAGTGTAAGAACCTGCACCGCGATATATGGATTTTTATGTAAAAAAGGGGTAAAAAAATGAAATGTCACAGAGTTCGTCGACGAGGTCATAATTCGTCGACGAATGTAGAAGGCTTTTCGTCAACGAAATTTAGGGGTTCGTCAACGAGAAAAAGCCGAGAGGCGGAAGTTGGAAACATCAGGATTCATCGACGAAATTTCCGCTTCATCGGTGAAATCCCTGAAGATTTTGTTGACGAAGACACCGATTCGTCGACGAATCCCCTCACGTCAAAGGTCTATAAAATATATTTTTGTTGCTTTAGGGCTAAGTTTCCCTAAATACTCTCTCTCTCTCTCTCTCTCTCTCCTCAATTGCCTCATCGTTTGTCACCGGAATCGCAAATCCAAAGTTACTACGAGGATCAGTGAAAGATTCTCTACATTTCTAGCGGATCGGAATCTCATTTCGGAGGATTTCAGGTTTCGAGCTAAAATCGAGGTAAGACTCGGTTTTCATTTCTGATTCAGTATATGTGGAGTGGTATGGATTGTAAGCATGTACTGTACTGTGGTTTGTAGGTTTCGGAGTCTCAGTTCGTAGTTTGAGGACTATAGAGTTCGTAGTTGGATTTCGGGTTAAGGTAAGGGGATTATGTTTATATCAGTCCATTTTCGAAATTAGGATCGGTAAGCCTGTAGGCTATGATTGTATGTATGTTTTGGCTACTTATTTGGGGAAATCTATCGAGTAAAAATGCAGGATTTTCGAGTTACAGTTTTTGGGAAAATTGGGAATTTCGGGTATCATCTTTATTTTGTTTGGAAAACTGTTGGTTGTGTTAAAACTGTATTATTGAGGTGACCGTAATCCATATTTGCATAAACTGTATACTTGAAATTGTAAATAATATAATTTTTCGTAAACTAAATAAGTGTGGTATGTATGGTTGTATGTATTTGTTCCAGATATTTGTAAAATAGCTATGTGGCGGCTTATTACCATCGCTGAAATGTATAAGAACTTGAGTTCCAAAATGATTCCAGGAATTTGTAAAACAGCCATGTATCGGTTAACTACCATGGGCGAGAGTGGCCGACTCTATATCCGGGGTGTGAAATATCACCAGTAAGTTTCGTCTGGTCACCAAAGGGTGTGTTCTACACCATATATAGCAATGTAATCATTGTGGGCCTAAGTTGTTGTAGCGTAGTTGTGCATGTGGCAATGTAATTGTGGTGAGACTGGGTGACTTAGTGTAGTTGCGTATGTGGCAATGTAATCACTATTGGGCCTGAGTCGTCGCATCATAGTTGCATATGTAGCAATGTAATCGATGTGAGACTAGGTGACCTGGTGTAGTTGCATATTGTTGACCTCACTAGTCACACCGAGTTTTGATTATGACAAATACTCATTGTCTCTAATGAGTGTTTGAGGTTTTGTGCAAGAACTAAGAATGATAAAATCAAGATGTGCACAAAGCAAGTAAAGTCCAGAGACCAAAGTTTATTCCATATTGTAATATATTTAATTGGTCTGTAATAGTAAGTAGGCATTTGGTTTGTAATAAGGTCACGCACACATCACATGTATGATTTCCTACGTAAGCTCAAACAAACCATGAATGAGAATGAACTTTAGAAAGACCTTAGGGTTGTCCTTTCGGTCGACCGACACTGGACTTTTTTGGTGTCTTCAAATTGGACTCCAAGTGACCTTAGGACACACACATTTACACATTTGTTTGTTAGGCACTTGAATAGGGCTTGTATATTTCGAAACGGGACCGAAATGCACACATGGTGCACTTTCGATCGACCAGCCAAGTTAGTTCAAAAGGCCCTGGTCGACCGAAACTTCCTGGGTCAAAAGTTTGACCACCTGGTCGACCGAACCAGAATAGTTCAAAAAGCCCCGGTTGACTGAAACCCTTTTTGGTCAAATTTTTGACCACCTGGTCGACCGAGCCAGGTAGTTCAAAAGGCCTTAGTTGACCGAAACCTCCTTGGGTCAAAAGTTTAACCATCTGGTCGACCAACCACTTTTGTACTACAACTACCTGGTCGACTGGAGGGTCCTCGAGAGAATTCCTAGTGGTCTGGTCGACCGAACCATGTAGTTCAAAATGCCCTGATCGATCGAAACTCGAAAAATTGGGAAATCGCCCTCTCCTGGTCGACCGTACCCTTAGTTCAATATTTTCCTGATCGACCGAACCATTTGAGACTTAGTCAATCAAAACATTTCTGGTCGACCGGACCTCTCGGGTTGCCCTGATTTTTTACCGCAGTTAATATTTTTTAAACAGGGTTAAAATGCTTTAAATATCATTAAACTCTCTTAATAATACCCAATAGGTCCCCAACGGTCATATTTTCTCCCATATCTATATATATAAGTTCATTTGAGAAAATTAGGAGTGATTAGCCACCTTGATTAGGGAAGAATTCTCTAAAAAATAAAAACCCTATACTACTCATTTTCTTACTCAAATCACTCAAGCTTACCTTCTATCATTGCCTACATCATTTGTAAGTGGATTAAGTGTGTTTGCTCTCCTTGTTCTATTTTGCTTGGCACGATTTTATTTGAGAGCAAAACCTAAGGATTCTTAGGGGACTTTGTTGATAAGTCTATCCTAAGAAGACCTTTTTAGATCTTCTAAGCTTGCACCTTCATTGCAATATCCTGAGAAGATCGTATAGTATTTTGTTTGCAAAATCTTTTCAAATATCTAGTGTGCTTTATATTGATAAATACATTTGAAAAGATATTTGTTTGTGTGATAGTGGTCTTTGTAGCAATATTCATTCACTCATAAATTATTTGCTGAATACAAAGATTGCACATCTTTTGCAAACCAAGCATATACATCATTTAATACTTACATGCTTGAGTTATCTTACTAATTGAAATACTGGGGACTTGACATCTTTGTGTGAACTTATTTGTCGAATATCGTGTGATACAAAGATTGCTTGTTTGCCACTCTCACATACACATTACACATATAGAAAATACTTTTGAGAGTTGAACCATTTAGACCACATTGAGCTTACATATTGAATCATATTGTGGTGTATGTTATTGCGCGCATTTGGGTACATATCTGCTTTACACAAAAGTACAATCACTGTACCATCTGATTATATACACATTTTTTGTATATCCAGGCACGGGCCTGAAGAGGGAGACTAGCCCTGGAATAGTCCAGGATTGGCTTAGACCCGATTAGGAAAGTTAGGTGCGTCGTCCTGTTAAGGCGTGTAGGTTGAGGTCAGCCCCGCTAATTGACCTGGTTAAGGTTGAAGTCAGCCCTGTGTTAATTTGACCTGGTTGTAAACGGTGACGCTCCACCCTTAAGTGAGCTTCTAGTAGAATCCTCCAACTTGCGAGCTAGAGGCGGGGACGTAGGCACAGTTGGTCGAACCCCGATAACATATCGTGTGTTTGTTTATATTTCTGTAGTTTATACTCATCGCACATGTATGTTATGGGTGAATGATGTGTATGACTTGATTTCCATATTATACTTATCTACACATTTGGAAATTGTACAGACTGACCCTAGGTTGTGTATATATTGTTGTTGGATAAATTAACCTAGGTGAAAAAGTTTTAAATTCCAATTCACCCCCCCTCTTGGGAATACACCAATTCTAACACATATGGAGCAATGTAATCACTATTGGGCCTGGGTCATCGCAGCGTAGTTGCATGTGTAGCAATGTAATCGCTGTGAGACGAAGTGACCTTGTGTAGTTGCGAACTAGTGTGACAACACTGACCGTATGTATGTATGTATGTATGTTTTGGGTATCGTATGAACTGGAATGGTTTTTGTAAAAATACTGGAACTGTATGGAATTGTATGAAACTGTACGAATTGTTTCAAACTGTATCGTATGTATAGTGTTATGAAGTATGTAAAATAACACTGGTATGCCACACTCTCATATAAACTGTTTTCTTCCTTACTAAGAGGTGTCTCACCCCGAATGTACGTACAATATTTTTTAGGTCCTTCAGGTAGCTGTAAGTAGCATCCTAGCGTCTGGAAGCAAGGGTGTCGTAGCTACTGCCAGTACCTACTAGGTACGGGTTTTGTGGTATCCAGGTTGTCGGGATGGTCTTTGTAGACACCTAAGGTGTGTTTTGTATTATGGGAATGTTTATCCTAGATTGTATAGACTCTAGTATGATACTGTTTATGTATAAAAGACCGTATTCCGTTGCGTAATTTGGATGAGTACGGATGGTTACGTGTATATATGTGGGCATCCGTTAACCCCACGAGGTCGGACCCTCTTTTGTATCGTATCATGTATGGTTTAAATTGATACAGAAACAGGTTAGGTTATTCAAATTTACCCCCAGGTCCTATTTTTGGGTTCGGGGCGTGACAGCTTGGTATCAGAGCTAACTAGGTTGTTAAGTCTTGTAAACTTGGTTAGGTGTATTGATGTGTACATATCAGAGTACAGGATATAGGAAATGGGTAGTGTTGGTCGAGGGTTGTTCTATTGCTAAATCGGGATATGTCAGCGGTATTCCGTGTTTTTCCTAGAATGACGATTCCAATAAAGGCAGGGCAGACCATTGATGGATTTGTGTCGGCGTGACAGGACAGGCTTAGACCTGTGAGAGTAATAGTTGACATGATTAGGTCTATGATTGGGTTAACTGCGTACGATATAGGAATATTAACCGATTCCTATTCTATTTTCAGAATGGAGCCCAAGGATAATAACTTGGAGAGTGGTTCTGAGGAGACGGCAAGTGATGAGTCTCCTTCTGTGTCTCGTGGTTTAGCGAGACAGGTGATCCGAGAGATTGGGCAGAGTGTTAGGGGATGTGAGAGCTCTCCTACTAATGCGGGATGTACCATCGAGAGGTTCACACGCATGCACCCTCCGACATTCACGGGAGGACCTGATCCAATTATGGCGGAGGATTGGGTCGAAAAGACCGAGAGGATTTTGGAAGTCCTCCACTGCACTGAGAAGCAGAAGGTCTTGTACACTACCTTTCAGTTGACTGGGGAGGTAGGGCGATGGTGGACAATAGTGAGCCTGCTGGAGAGGCAGAGAGTTGGTCCTTCTGGTATGACGTGGGGCTGTTTCAAGGAGGTATTTTTCAAGAGATACTTTTCGGTCTCCACTCGGGATGCAAAGGCTGATGAGTTTTGAGGCCCGACGCAGGGAACTTTGACAGTGTAGAGGCATGCTGCCAAATATATAGAGTTATCTTGATTTGCGCCGTACTTGGTTCTAAATGAGCACGAGAAGGCTTGGAGGTTCGAGAGGGGTCTGAGGAAAGACATCCACCGTCTTGTAGGGATGCTGCAGATCCGTGAGTTTTCTGTCTTAGTGGATAAATCCACCATAGTTGAGACCGACCTTCGGGGAGATGAGGTAGTGCAGGTTCAGGGGAAGAGGCCAGTATCTTCTAGTTCTCATAGTAGACCTCGGAAGAGTCAGTGGAAAAAGAGGAAGAATTACAGCTCTGGTTATTGGCAGAACACCGAAAGGCCGAGTTTTCAGGGGGATCCATCCTCCGCACCATGCGCCAAATGCCATAAATGGCATAATGGCGAATGTCCGCCATTCTGGGGTGTCTGCTACAATTGTGGCAAGTCAGGCCACATGGCTTAGAGCTGTCAGGAACAGAGGAGGATTATGCCTGCACAGAGCCAAAACTGTGGGAGTAACCATATGCCTCGAGGGAACTATCAGGCAACCACAGCTCCGGCAAGAGTATAGTCACTTACTCCAGTTGATGCGGAACACGCTGGGAACGTGGTGACAAGTGCCATGTTATTGCTTTCGAATAAAGCTGTTGTTTTATTTGATTTGGAGGCAACCCATTCGTTCATATCTGCTAGATTTGTGAAGTTGTGTGGGGATAAGACCCAAGTTTTGGATGAATGTTTGGCTGTGACTACGCCGACTGGGAGTGTAACGATTTGTGGTAAGATGTTAGGAAACTGCCCAGTTGTGATTTAAGAGAGAATGCTACCGGTGAATCTTGTAGTATACGACATGTTGGGTTTCGACGTCATACTAGGAATGGATTGGTTGTTCTCCAGCTATGCAGTGATTGATTGTCATAAGAAGGTAGTGGTGTTCAGACCTCCTTGGGAGCAGGAGTATGAGTTGTGGATCGTGTTTGCGTTTGACACCATAGATTCTGTTGGCACTACAGGCGAGGAGGCTACCCTTGGATGAATGTCAGGGGTACCTAGCTTATGTGAAGGAACCGCCGCGGGATGAGTTGAGACTCGAGGACATTCAGGTGGTCAGTGAGTTCCCGGATGTGTTTCTCGAGGATTTACCCAATTTACCTCTAGATCTTAAGGTGGAGTTTGCGATAGAGTTGCTGCCTGGTAAGGCACCAATCTCTAAAGCTCCGTATCAGATGGCTCTAACTGAATTTCGGGAGTTGAAGGAGCAATTGCAGAAATTACTGGACAGGGGATTCATTCGACCTAGTGTTTCGTCCTGGGGGAGCTTTAATATTGTTTTTGAAGAAGAAGGACGGGTTGATGCGGATGTGCATTGATTACCGTGAGATCAACAAAGTGACTGTGAAGAACCGTTACCCTTTGCCTCATAGATGATCTTTTTGACCAACTGCAGGGGGCGCGGGTCTTTTCGAAGATCGACTTGCGGTCAGGGTATCATCAGGCGAGGGTTAGAGCGGAGGATATAGCAAAGACTGCTTTCCGAACCAGATACGGCCACTATGAGTTCTTAGTTATGCCGTTCGGGTTGACAAATGCACCGGTGGTGTTCATGGATCTGATGAACAAGGTTTTCCATGAGTACCTGGATCGATTCGTGGTGGTATTTATTGATGACATTCTGGTATACTCGAGGAGTACGGAAGAGCATATGGAACATTTAAGGTTAGTGTTACAGATTCTACGGGAGAAGAAGCTATATGCTAAGCTGAAGAAGTGTGAGTTCTGGTTGAATCAGGTCGCGTTCTTAGGCTATGTAGTGTCTGAGGGCGGTATCTTAGTTGATCCTAGCAAGATCGAAGGAGTAGTCAACTGGGCTAGACCAAAAAGTGTGCAGGAGGTTCGAAGTTTTCTGGGACTAGCGGGTTACTATCGTCAGTTCGTGGAGGGTTTCTCTAAATTGTCCGGGCCTCTAACATGATTAACTAAGAAGGGGGTGAAGTTTGACTGGACTAGTGATTGCGAGCAGTGCTTTCTCGAGTTGAAGCACCGGCTAGTTACCGCTCCAGTATTGACCATTCCTTCGGGGGATGTGAGTTTTGTGATTTATAGAGACGTGTCCCTGAAGGGTTTGGGATATGTGCTTATGCAACAGGGTAAGGTGGTAGCTTATGCTTCTCGGCAACTTAAGGAGTATGAGAAGAATTATCCTACGCATGACCTAGAGTTAGCTGCTGTTGTTTATGCCTTGAAGATCTGGCGACACTACCTATACGGTGTTCAGTGTGAGATTTTCACTGACCACAAAGCCTCAGGTACTTTTTCACGCAGAAGGAACTGAATATGAGGCAGAGGCGGTGGCTAGAGTTGATTAAGGACTACGATTGCACGATCAGTTATCAACCGGGAAAGGCTAATGTGGTAGTAGATGCGTTGAGTCGGAAGTCAGAACATGCAGCAGTAACTGCAGTTGTAGCTCAACATCATGTCAGGCGAGATCTAGAAAGCCTTGGTGTAGAGTTGGTGTCTGGTGATCACCAGGCTTTCATTGCTAGCTTGGTAATCCAACCAACTTTGTTTGAGCGTATCAAAGCCGTGCAGGCTAATGATGCAGAGTTAGCTAAGATTGTGGAGAAAGTGCAGCAGGGTTTGGCTACGGATTTTAACATCTCTGACAGAGGTGTGTTGAGGTTTGGGACCAGGTTGTGTGTTTCAAATGATGATGAGATCAGAAGGACAATTCTAGAGGAAGCGCATCGTTCTCTGTATATGGTACATCTGGGTAGTACGAAGATGTATCGAGATTTGCGCGAGTCTTTCTGGTGGAGTGGTATGAAGAGGGATATTGCCCGGTTTGTGGAGCAGTGTCTGACGTGTTAGCAAATGAAAGCTGAACATCAGAGGCCAGCAAGGCCGTTATGGCCTTTGCCTATTCCAGTGTGGAAATGGGAGCACATTTCCATGGACTTTGTTACCGAATTACCGCCAGCGCTTCACAAGAAAAATACTATTTGGGTAATTATGGACAGGTTGACGAAATCTGCTCACTTTGTACCGACGAAGGTTAGCTACCCTTTGAATAGGCTAGCTGATATGTACGTGCATGAGATTGTGAGAATGCACAGGGTATCGGTGTCCATTGTTTCCGATTGGAATCCGAGGTTTACTTCTCGATTTTGGAAGAGCTTGCAGGAAGCACTGGGGACGAACCTTACTTTCAGTACAGCGTTCCACCCCCAGACTGATGGACAGTAAGAGAGGACGATACAGATCTTGGAAGATATGTTACGGGCTTGTGTATTGGACTTCGGTGGTAGTTGGATTCAGTTTCTACCACTAGTGGAGTTTGCCTATAACAACAGCTTCCAGGCTAGTATAGGGATGGCACCGTTCGAGGCCTTATATGGTCGGAGGTGTCGATCTCCTTTGTATTGGGATGAGGTCGGTGACCGTTAGGTTTTAGGACCTAAACTGGTATAGCAGGCGTCTAAGAAGGTAGGTTTGATCTGGGAGAGGATTAGATCGGCTCAGAGTTGGCAGAAGAGTTACACGGATGTTTGCCGTCGTGAGTTGGAGTTCGAGGTAGGGGGTGAGGTATTCCTTAGAATTGCTCCGATGAAGGGAATGATGAGATTCAAAAGGAAGGGCAAGTTGAGCCCGAGGTATATCGGACCGTTCGAGGTACTTGAGCGAGTGGGTCCAGTAGCCTATAGAGTTGCACTACCCCTAGCACTCTCGAGGGTCCACGATGTGTTTCACGTATCCATGTCGAGAAGGTACGTGTTGGATCCATCTCATGTTATTAGTTATGATGAGTTGGAAATTGAGGATACTTTAGCGTATGAAGAAATACCTGTTCAAGTTCTGGACTGTAAAATTCAAAAGCTTCGTACCAAAGAGATACCATTGGTGAAGGTATTGTGGCGGAACGACGAGGTTGAGGAAGTTTCTTGGGAACTGGAAATGGAAATACGCCGGAAGTATCCGTAATTGTTCTGAGTAGTACTTGGATAGCGGGGTGGTATGAGTATGTATGTAAACCTCTGTTATCATATTGTATTTAGTGGTTAGTCTCTGGGAGGGTCCTATTGTATTGTAAGCTCTCGAGACCGCGAATGTATGTAACCACGGTATTCCTCTGCCATAAGTGAGGGAATGTATTTATGTATCGTGACGGGGCTGAGTATAAATGGCCGCCGTATTCTCTAGAGTATGTATGTATGTATGTATCGTAACGGGGTTGCGTATAAATGGTGGTCGTATTCTCTAGAGTATGTATGTATGTATCGTGACGGGGCTGCGTATAAATAGCCGCCATATTCTTAGAGTATGTATGTATGTAGTAATATGAATGTGTTTGTAATGAGAGATTGCAAATTTCGAGGACGAAATTTTTGTAAGGATGGGAGGTTGTAAGAACCTGCACCGTGATATATGGATTTTTATGTAAAAGAGGGGTAAAAAAATGGAATGTCACAGACTTCGTCGACGAGGTCATAATTCATCGACGAAGGTAGAAGGCTTTTCATTGACGAAATTCAGGGGTTCGTCGACGAGAAAAAGATGAGAGGCGGAAGTTGGAAATATCAGGATTCGTCGACGAATCCCCTCGGGTCAAAGGTCTATAAAAGATATTTTTGTTGCTTTGGGGCTAAGTTTCCCTAAATACTCTCTCTCTCTCTCTCTCTCTCTCTCTCTCTCTCTCTCTCTCTCTTTCTCTCTCCTCGATTGCCTCACCGTTTGTCGCTGGACTCGTAAATCCAAAGTTACTGTGAGGATCAGTGAAAGATTCTCTACGTTTCTAGCGGATCGGAATTTCGTTTCGGAGGATTTCAGGTTTCGGGCTAAAATCGAGGTAAGACTTGGTTTTCATTTCTAATTCGGTATATGTGAAGTGGTACGGATTGTAAGCATGTACTGTACTGTGGTTTGTAGGTTTCAGAGTCTCGGTTCGTAGTTTGAGGATCGTAGAGTTCGTAGTTGGATTTCGGGTTAAGGTAAGGGGATTCTGTTTATATCAGTCCATTTTCGAAATCAGGATCGGTAAGCTTGTAGGCTACGATCGTATGTATGTTTTGGCTACTTATTTGGGAAAATCTATCAGGTAAAAATGCGGGATTTTCGGGTTATAGTTTTTAGGAAAATTGGGGATTTCAAGTATCATCTCTATTTTGTTTGGAAAACTATTGGTTGTGTTAAAACTGTATTATTGAGATGACCGTAATCCATATTTGCATAAACTGTATACTTGAAATTGTAAATGATATGATTTGTCGTAAACCAAATAAGTGTGGTATGTATGGTTGTATGTATTTGTTCCAGATATTTGTAAAATAGCTATGTGGCGGCTTATTATCGTACGCTGAAATGTATAGGAACGTGAGTTCCAAAATGATTCCAGGAATTTGTAAAACAGTCATGTATTGGTTAACTACCGTGGGCGAGAGTAGCCGGCTCTATATCCAGGGTGTGAAATATCACCAGTATGTTCCGGTTGGTCACCGAAGGGTGTGTTCTACACCGTATGTAGCAATGTAATCACTGTGGGCCTAAGTCATCGCAACGTAGTTGTGCATGTGGCAATGTAATCGTGGTGAGACTGGGTGACCTAGTGTTGTTGCATATGTGGCAATGTAATCATTGTGGGCCTGAGTCGTCACTTTGTAGTTGCGTGTGTAGTAATGTAATCGCTGTGAGACTAGGTGACCTTGTGTAGTTGCGTATGTGGCAACGTAATCACTATTGGGCCTGAGTCATCGCATTGTAGTTGCGTATGTAGCAATGTAATCAATGTGAGACTAGGTGACCTGGTGTAGTTGCATATGGAGCAATGGAATCACTATTGGGCCTAGGTCGTCACAGCGTAGTTGCGTGTGTAGCAATGTAATCGCTGTGGGATGAAGTGACCTTGTGTAGTTGCGAACTAGTGTGACGACACTGACCGTATGTATGTATGTATGTATGTTTTGGGTATCGTATGAACTGGAGTGGTTTTTGTAAAAATACTGGAACTGTATGGAATTGTATGAAACTGTACGAATTGTTTCAAACTGTATCGTATGTATAGTGTTATGAAGTATGTAAAATAACACTGGTATGCCACATACTGATATAAACTGTTTTCTTCCTTACTGAGAGGTGTCTCACCCCGAATGTACGTACAATATTTTTTAGGTCCTTCAGGTAGCCGTAAGTAGCATCCTAGCGTTTGGAAGCAAGGGTGTCATAGCTACTGCCAGTACCTACTAGGTACGGGTTTTGTGGTATCCAGGTTGTCAGGATGGTCTTTGTAGACACCTAGGGTATGTTTTGTATTATGAGAATGTTTTTCCTAGATTGTATAGACTCTGGTATGATACTGTTTATGTATAAAAGTCCATATTCCGCTGCGTAATTTGTATGAGTATGGATGGTTACGTGTATGTACGTGGGCATCCGTTCACCCTACGGGGTCGGACTATCTTTTGTATCGTATCATGTATGGTTTAAATTGATATAGAAACAGGTTGGATTATTCAAATTCACCCCTGGGTCCCATTTCCGGGTTCGGGGCATGACAACAAGGATAACTAAGATCAGACTTCAACAATGACTTAAGGATAATGAATTGACTCTACACAATAGTGACTTAGATAAAATGGATAAATCCTACAATACCTACACATAAATTGAACCTAATAATGACTCAACTAAATTAAAATAGATTAGGATAGACATTAAATAAAGCTCAAATAAATAAATAAAATGAACCTAACAATAGATAAACTCAAACAACTTTTAAATAAAGATCACTAGATTTAAACTAATTAAAACTCCAACAAAATATTCAACATGACATCAACTAGAACAAAACAACAAAACAACAACTAAGTTTTTCAACGTAAGACAAAAATTTAATTTAATCTAATGCACATACTCAACAATAAAATAATATTTAATACTCAGTCTAACATTAAACTATTCCAACAATCCCTTAAAACAAGTATTCAAACAAATAAACAAGTTGAGAGAGGAAGCAAAAATAAATAAAAAAACAAATTAAACCCACCAATACAATATTCAACATTAACTTTAAATGAAATGCTCAATACAGTAAATAACTCAACCAATACAAGGAAATATCTATTGAAAAGCTAAAGAACATTAAATAATAATTTAAGAAAACATTTAGAAGAAGAGGAAGAACAAGAGAGAGAGAGAGAGAGAGAGAGAGAGAGAGAGAGAGAGAGAGAGAGAGAGAGGATAGAGGGGAGGCCATAAGCTCAACACAGCAGTGTAGCTACTGTCCTCCCTTTGTTGCGGCGCAACTTTAACCCAGCACTCCACACAGCTCCCTAAAAACCTTCTTAAGAAAACCCTACCCCCGCCCTACACTCTCCTTTTTAGCTAATAAAGAATCCTCCTTTTTTTTCTTTTGGCTTTTCCCCCTTTTTATTTTCTGCCACATTGCTAGCACTTTTGCTCCTTCACGTGCCAGCCCCCCTCCACATAGCCGACTGCCCTCCTTTTCTTTCACACAGCCCTTTTGCATATATAAAAAAAAAAAAACCCCAGCGCTCCTTAGCTGCTGCTAGTGCCTAATCCCAGCAAACACACACATACATATTAGGCTTGCATGACCAGTTCACATCAAGACCTGGCCCACATTTTTTATTTCTTCAATTTCTTGTTTTGTTTGCTCCATTTTAAGTTTTTGTTTTCCAGCGAACAAGTCCAATTTTGACCATACTAAAGTCTATATCTCTCAAAGTTCAAAACACAAAAGTTGTAGATTTCTTTCTTAGCTTTCCCCAGAATTTTTAATCGTCTTGATCAAAGCTCGGATGAGAAAGTTACGCCCAAATTACAGAGTAATGCCGAAACAGTCCATAAAACAGCATATGGTAACTTCACGTCCGATTTTGACCTTGATGCAGCTAGTATTTCTCAAAACGCAAAACATGAAAATTGTAGAACATTTTCTTATATTTTTATAGCATATTGATTCATTAGAATTAGAGGTCAGATGAGAGAGTTACGCACAAATTACGAAGTATTGTCGATTTTTAGCTTCCAATAATCGCCATGCGATAAAAAATACCAACAATTTGTAAGTTACTCAATAAAACCCAAATATTATAAACAGGATACAATGTTAATTTATTGAGATTAATTAGGCATTTAATTAAAAATATAATTCGTAATGCAAGAATTCAAATACCTAATTATGCAATTTAAGTGCGTAATCATTAGGGTAACGCACTCAAAGGGAAAGTTGAGTGATCTACGGTTAGTAGAGATTGATATGTGCAAGGATTGTATACTCGGAAAATAGAAGAGAGTTCGTTTCTAGACATACATCGGTAGCCTAAAGAAGAAAAGACTTGAACTAGTCCACTCAAATGTATGGGGACCGATGACCGTCTCATCCCCAAGTGGAAGGAATTACTTCGTGACCTTTATTGAAGATCATTCTCGGAAGGTATGTGTTTACTTCCTGAAATACAAATCTGATGTCTTTGATGCTTTTAAGATTTGGAAAGCAATGGTTGAAAAATAAAACTGGTTTGAAAATCAAGAAGGTGAGAACCGATAATGGTGGTGAGTATGATAACATGGGGTTCAAGAAATTATGCTATGAGCATGGTATTAGGATGGAAAGAACTGTGTTAGGTACGCCTAAGCAAAACGGCATAGCCGATCGGATGAACTGATCATTGTTTGAAAGAGCCAAAAGCATACGTATGCAGTCAGGCTTACCAAAGCAACTCTAGGCAGAAGCAGTCAATATAGCAGCATACTTGACTAACAAGTGTCCATTAGTACCATTGGACAAAAATCTACCAGAAGAGGTATGGAGCAGAAAAGAAGTGAGACCTTCACATTTGAAAGTTTTTGGTTGTGTAGCGTATGTGCATGTTAATGATCATGTCAGAAAAAAAAACTTGATCCAAAGTCCAGGAAATGCACCTTCGTCAGTTATGGTGAAGATGAGTATGAGTATCGCATTTAGGATGATGAAAATAAAAAGGTGATTAGAAGCAGAGATGTGATCTTTAATGAAAAGATGATGTACAAAGATAGACACACAACAAAACCAACAGAACCCGCAGAATCAGTTCAAAATGAAACAACCTATGTAAACTTGGATGATGTTTTAGAAGGTGTCAGGACACAACAGCAAAACACCGAGAATCCTCACACAGAGGAGACACAATAGAAAAATGTCGAGATTCCTCAGGCATAGGAACCTGTGGAGCTGATTGTTGCACCACCGTCTCCTACTCTAGCTCCGGAGCTTAGGAGATCTTCTTGGCAACATGTACCAAATAAGAGCTATATGAATTATTTACTTCTTACAGATGGAGGAGAACTCAAATGCTATGATAAAGCATGTCAGGTAGGAGATTCAAGAAAGTGGGAGCTTGCAATGAAGGATGAGATGAAGTCCCTGTTAGCTTTATTGTAATCCCAAGAGGAGGGGGGGGGGGGTGAATTGGTATTTTAAAATTTATCACCTAGGTCAATCCACTAACAGTAGTATTACACAAGCCTAAGGTCAATCTAATGCGTATAAAATAAATCAGTATATATTTTTAGCGGAAATTAAACTGCACTAGAAATTTAAACAAGTATGCACAATAAAGTAGTAAAGAGCACAACACCAAAAATGTTATCGAGGTTCAACAAACTGCCTACGTCCCCGCCTTGGCTAACAAGTACAAGGATTACATTATAAGCTCACTTAGCGGGTGGAGCGGCACCTAAAACAATCAGGTCAATTAACACAGGGATGACCTCAACCTTTATATATAATCCTTTTCGGGCTGGATTAGCGCCCCTCAGGCCACACCTGGAATACAACAGTATTTCTCAATGATAAACTGGGTACAATGATTATGCTTCTCAATCAAGTAGATATGTACCAAATGTAATCAATCAACCACACATCAACAGTATAGGAAATTGTAAGCTCGGTGATATGATTTTGTGCAAGCAAACACTCAGCAAAATATAATCACAAATATGCTCAAGAGTATTCTAACAAGCTATTTCTTTGAAACAAAGTATAACAAGTCTCAATAATAGATTAGGGTTTCAAAGATGCTGCAAAAAATATTCAAACAATCTCAAAATATTTTCCTTAATGAAATAAGCACAAGATTTGTTTGAGAATATAACTTGTAAAATATTTTGCACATAAAAATTATAGCTATAGGAATCTTGCAATAACAATGCAAAGATCCTTAAGCTACTGAGTTTCCCCAACACAAGATTTATCAAATTTAAATCTGTGGGTAAACTCTTTGCTTAACTCTCCAAAATCAATAACAATCAACAACCATAGTATTGAGAGTATTAAGCAATCTATAACACAACAATAACACAGTAAGAACTCTCACAATACTAGGATTAATCAAAGGAATGAGTGTATGAGAGGATTTGAAGGAGAATGGGCAAAATAAGATTTTTGAGTTTGAGAGGGTTTTTGCTAATGATTTCTCTAATCTCATGCTAATCTTCACAAATGAGGCCCATATATATAGAAGTAGCCCAAATTATAATTATTAAGGACTCATAGGGCATTATTAGAATTGTTTAAAAGCCATTTAGAAAAAATAACCTCATTTAACCAATTTTAACCTCGGTAAAAAATAAACAACCCTGAGAGACTTTGGGTGGCTGAACCACAGTTCGGTCGCCCGAATAGACTCAGTATAAAAAGTTGCTTTTGATCCTTTGGGTGCCCGAATAAGGGCTTGATTGCTAAACCAAGGTGATTTTCATTCTATCTGCGTTTTGGTCGCTTGGTCTATAATTCGGTTAATCGAACTCAAGTGTTCAGTCGCCCGAGGCCCTTTTGCGCGTAAATGTTTGGTTGGATGAGCTGGTGAAAAGGGTTAACTCCGCGGTTCGGTTGACCATGGATGGTGTGTGAAATTTTGTTCAGTTTGTCGTTCTCAAGTCAATATGTTGACAATTCCACGATTCAGGCGCCCAAGGTGTTTTGAACACCAAGGGTTGGATCGCTTAACCTCTCACATTTTTTCCTATTAAGTCCATTTACACTTCAATTTATTCCCCTGATATTATAAGTGATTATGAGGACTATTTTGTGCATTTGGGTAGGGACCTAAGGTCTTTTCTAAGGTCTATGAGCTTACAAAAAACCTATATGCATGATATGAAAAAATTATTTGTAACGACCTACTTAACTTACTACATAATAAATCACATATAATATAATCAACCTGAACCCATGGGTAACGGGGGCACACCTGTCATACACAATGAAAATCTAAGCAGCAGTAAAATAAATTACATTCACCAAACCATATAGTGCATAATACCAGAGTTAACTACAATCCAAAATAATACTGTGTTTATATACAATCCCCAAAACATCCAAAAATATCTAGGATCCCACAACAAAAATCTCCTGATCCTAGTTCAAACTTACCCTTCTAGCGAGGTAGCACAACTAACTCAACGACGACCTTGATCTGCCGGTTTTTCTGGGTTTCCAAAAAATTATTTAAGCTGGGGTGAAACACCTCTCAGTAAGGGAAAATAAACTAAATACAGTGCAACATGAATATTTTATGCTATAGTAGATATACAACACATTTCACATACTAGAAAACATTGATCATAACATAGTTGAGTAAACACATAATTCTATAATTATAATAAATCATATTGTTCATGAATTGTATGATATAACTAATAATACTAAAATTTACACACGATGTATAGCTAGCTGATGTCATGTATTACCCCCCATGACGGGTTGTGCAACCTGAAAGCGGGACCCGACAATAGCTGGCCGACCACTGCCGAGTAAAAAATGTTTGTAAGTATAATGGGTCCACCACACCCTGGTCCGGACTGCCAGATGGACATCTACAACTCTACACTGAAAGCCACATCGACTATCCATCTCCCACCCCCTCTACTTGCAAGGGCGATTCGCATAAGTTTGAATTGTAATAATATGAACTGTATAGCTACGGTATCGTGCTTCTGAAACTGAACTGAACTATCATCCAGGTTCTGATAACATATAATACATGACAATATACTGTTTAACATAAATAGATTGATAGCATTTTCTGTAATAACATAAATAAATGCAGCCTTACGCCGAAATCATTCATAAATACGGCCTTGCACCAAACATTTCATACATATTAATTTGAATAAATATATTATTTATCATGTATTCTAAAGCATTATTTTTTAATTCCTTAAAATCACTGAAATATATTTTCTCTATAAAATTACTCTAATTTGCGTAAAATAATTTTCATGGCACACAATGCTGAATAAAACCATATATTCTACTCTGAAATTATATTTTCTGACATTTTATACTAAAAACATACATTTCAGTGTAACAACAATATTTTCCGAAATATGCATTTACTCAAAAATACTCAGATATAATACATGCTTTTTGAACATAAATCTGCTAATAATTTAATAATAATTTTCATGAAAAATTACTGCTTTAGTTTATTCCCTTACCTGACAATTGAAAAAGCCCCTATGAAATTTTAGTCCTACACCTGCAGGGTTCCCCATTCAATACCCTAAAATCAACATCTTTCAGAACTAAACTTCAGTATTTCTCCGTGTACAACATTTCCTATGACTATAAAAAAACCAAATTCCAAATAAAAAGCCTTACCTTGAATTTGGGATGTATTCCAAGGAAGCCCCACCGATGATCCACTCCAGCAGATTTGTAGAGAACTTCCCAAGGAGTGTTGCAGTAGCTTCAAATCATCGAATCGGTGCGAATCCGACCCAAAATCTTAGAGAGAAGGGAGGAGGGATGAACTAAGGAGAGAGAGAGAGAGAGTGATTTGTGCGTGAAATTCAGCTAAAAATGAAGTTTAGGCTTATTTAAACCTTGGCCTTCGTCGACGAGCCACGTCACTTCGTCAGCAGGGTCAAGAAGGAAATTCGTTGACAAATGCTCACCCCTCATCGATGAAATTCAGAACTGTGAAATATCCTCTTGGTATCTTCTCATCGACAAGACAAGTCCCCATCAATGAGCCCCTTATGTGTTCGCGTTGACGAATCCCCTGTGTTCATCGACGAGACCCTATATAATTTCCTTCTTTAATTCCTTTTCCCTCTCATCCTCCTATTATTAAATTACGATAATTATTTGGGTCTCTACATTATTACAGAAATTTTTCCTATAATTACTATTACATACCCTAATTGAATAATGATATAAATTATAACATAAAATAATCTTCAGGGTCTTCAGGCTTTACTTCATGTGCCATCAATGTATCTGCTAATATAAATCTACATACAAACTAGATAGCCATCAAATACTTGAGTATTTGTCATTATCAAAATCGGGTATGACCTATAAGGTCAACAGTCCCTCAATCCCAACAAAACGTGGGACCTAGCTAAGTTGCCCAAAGGTAAGAAGACTTTTCACAACAAGTGGGTGTAGAGGATCAAAGATGAGCATAACGGATCCAAGAGATACAAAGCCTGATTTGTAGTTAAAGGTTTCGAGTAGAAGGAAAGAATGTCTTCATGGTGATCTTGATGAGGAGATTTACATGCACCAATTAGAAGGATTCTCAGTAAAAGGTAAAAAGCATCTTGTATGCAAATTGAAGAAGAGCTTGTATGGTCTCAAACAAGCTCCCAGGAATAGCTTTATGTGTACAAAAGATTTTCAAAAGTGCAATGCCGACCACTGTTGCTACTTCAAAAGGTATCATTCTAGCTATATCGTACTATTGCTATATTTCGATGACTTGTTAGTTGCAGGATCATATATAGGAGAAATCAAGAAATTGAAGTAGCAAATGTTAGAGGAGTTTGACATAAAGAACTTGGGTTCAGACAAGCAGATACTTGGGATCCGGATCTTCAGAGATAAACAATAGGGAACATTGCAGTTATCTGAGTCGGAGTATATTAGCCTTTTTTACAGAGATTCAACATAAGCAATGCCAAGTAGGGGTGTACACAGTTCGGTTCGGTTCGATTTTTATCAAAACCGCCAACTGAACCGAACTCCTCGGTTTTCAAAATGACTGAACCGAAACCGAACTGTATACCGTCGGTTTATGAACAAACCAAACCGTGAACTCTACGGTTCGGTTCGGTTATTTTCGGTTTTACCGAATTTTGAACTATCAAAACAAAATATCACTTGAGCTGGGCTGCATCAACAGGCCACAGCCCATTGTGAAATTATAAAATTCTTGGGCTAAGGCTTTAATAACAAAGCCCAAAACGTAAGACATGTTGAAAGGATGATCCACATAAAATATATAGGGTGGGATACCAGTTCTCTTCCCATTTCCAACCGATGTGGGATGGGCCGATGGCTAGCATGTGGTTCCTAGCTTCCTGCATATGCCTTGGCAAATCTGTACTTCCCCAGTTGCCCTCTTTGTAGTTCGTCGGTGGCCTCTCTCTCTCGCAAAAACACACACACACAGAATGTGAGCAACAGGTTATTCACAAGGACATAAAGACCAGTAATATAATGCTGGATGGAAACTTCATCGTAAGGCTTGGGGATTTTGGATTGGCGAGGCTCATGGTCCATGGATCATGACAAGAGCCCTGTTTCGACTCTAACTGCGGGAACAATGGGGTACCTTGCCCCAGAATATCTTCAGTATTGGAAAGCAACTGAGAAGACTGATGTTTTCAGCTACGGTGTGGTCATACTTGAAGTGACTTGTGGGAAGAGGCCAATTGAGAAAGAAATAGGTACTCAGAAAATGATCAATTTGGTTGATTGGGTCTGGAAATTGCACTCTGAGGGAAACATTATTGAAGCAGCAGAAAAAAGGTTGAGTGGGGAGTTCAAGGAGGAAGAAATGAGGAAGCTGTTGGTTGTGGGTTTGAGCTGTGCAAATCCAGATTGCATGGAGAGGCCTTCCATGAGGAGAGTCTTTCAGATCCTTAATGACGAGGCAGAGTCTGTGCTTGTGCCAAAGATGAAGCCAAGTCTCTCTTTCTCTTCCAGGTTGCCTTTGAGTCTAGAAGACATCATGTCAGATGGCGAAGAGTGCAAGACTCCGTAGCACCGTAGCATCTCTTGTATAAAATTATACAATTATTATTTACTAATTCGGTTTTCGGTTTTTCGGTTCGGTTTTGGTCCAAAACCAAAACCGAAACGAAACCAAAATTTTTTGTATTTCAAAATCGAAACCGAAACCGCAAACCGAAAAACCGAACCAAAATGTGTTTCGGTTCGGTTTCGGTCCGCTTTTCAGTTTTTCGGTAAATTTTGTACACCCCTAATGCCAAGGCAGTAAATATGCCATTGTCCGGTCACTTTCATCTTTCCAAGGATCAGACTCCCTAGACAGATGAAGAGAAAGACTTCATGACTAAGGTACCTTACGCCTCAGCCATTGGAAGTCTCATATACGTCATGGTTGGTACGAGACTAGACATTAGTCAAGCAGTGGGAGCTGTCTGCAGGTTTATGTCAAATCTAGGAAAGACCCACTAGGAAGTAGTGAAGTGGATCTTAAGATATCTACATGACACTATTGATAAGTGCCTATGTTTCGGCAAAGGAGATTTGAAAATTCGAGGATATGTTGATGCCGATTTTGCAGGTGAAATTGTTTATCGCAGAAGCACCACCGAATATGTGTTCATTGTTGGCACAACAACTATTAGTTGGATGTCAAAGATACATAAGATTGTTATTTTATCCACTACAGAAACTAAGTATGTAGCAGTGATGGAAGCCAGTAAAGAGATGATTTGACTTCAAGGTTTGTTAATAGAGTTCGAAATAAAGTAGGAAAGAAATATTTTGCACTGCGACAGTTAGAGTATGATACATCTGGCAAAAAACTCTACATTTCATTCTAGAACCAAACATATTGGATTACGTTATTATTCTGTCAGATCTTTATTAGAGGATGGAGTGTTGACATTGGAAAAAATCCAAGGTAGCAGGAATCCGACAGATATGTTGACAAAGGTGGTGACTACAGAGAAGATAAAGTTGTGCTCAACTTCAATTGGTCTTCATGCTTGAAGATAGATTTGAGCACATCATTATCTATATACTGGTTGAGATAGTATCTCTATCTCCAAGTGGGAGATTCTTAAGCTGATATGGACACAGAGAAAATATGGAAACAGAGAAAATGGAAACGCCTTAAAGAGGATAAGCTGCAGCCGCGTACCAAACTCATTCCATCAAAAACACAATTATCACATGCTAAAATAATCCATTAAATACCACATACTCATTATCCCATTAGAATGCAATTACTCCTTTCCTTCTATATCTATCATATGTATATATAAATAAGAACATTTATGTTATATGAAGTCTACGAGTGAAGTGAGTGAGCAAGGAGTGTGAGAGTGCTGAAGGTGAGAGAGAGAGAAAAATGTGAGAAGAGTTGAGTTGAGTGTGAGTCTTCTCCTCATGTTTTTCTCCTAGGTTATAGTATATTTGGTGTGCTTCGTGGACGTAGGTCAGATTAGACCGAACCACATAAATCTGGTGTTTTTATTTTGTGTGCTTGTTTTTCTTGTGTGTGTGATTATTGTTCCTAGATCCCTAACAAGTGGTATCCGAGTCGACGGTTCATAACTCTGGGTGAGCGACATTGTAAAAAAGTCGAGATATGAAACTAATTCACCTAACTTGCTAATAGTTGGAGGACTAAGTGTGTGACCGAGGTCAAAAAGGATCATCTAGGTTGGGAATGGATTCGAATAAGGTCAATACCTGAGAGGTAGGATTGGTTTAGAGGCACGTAGAATGCAATCCGGCACACGTAAAGCACCAGTGGTAAGGCACACTTGAGCAACTGTTGGAGAATTGGGCTTACTCCTAGAAGGGAGACGCTTTTCGTTCAAGGGAGAGTAGTTGGAACTCACAAGTGAGCGGGAGATTGTTAAGAATTCCACTTGTGAGCTTATCATTGTTGAGAATTCCACTTGTGAGCTTATCCCACATTGAAAAATTTGAGTGGATAATGGGGGCTTATATACATGGTTGGGCCTAAGACCCAAAAGGTTTAAGCTTTTGGGTCAAGTTGGTGTTCGCCCATGTGTATCAAGTCCACCCATGGGTTCCTCTGGTCTTAACAAGTGGTATTAAAGCTGACGGTTCGTAACTCTGGGTCAGCGACATCGTAAAAGTCAAGACATGAAACTAATTCTCCTGACGTGCTAATAGTTGGAGGACCAAGTGTGTGACCGAGGCTAATAAGGATCATCTAGGCTTAAGATAGATTTGAATAAGGTCAAGACGTGGGAGGTAGGATTGGTTCGGAGGCACGTGGAATGTAATCCGAGACACGTAGTGTCAATGGTAAGGTCCACTTAAGCAACCGTTGAGGAATTAGGCTTACTCCCATAAGGGAGATAGTTTCGTTTAAGGGGGAGTGGTTGGAACTCACAAGTGAGGGGGAGATTGTTGAGAATTTCACTTGTGAGCTTGTTCCACATTAGAAAATTAGAGTTGATGATGAGTGCTTATATATATGGTTGGGTCCAAGATCCAATAGACTTAAGCTTTTGAGTCAAGTTAGTGTTCACTCATGTGTATCAAGCTCACCTATGGGCTCCTCCGGTCCTAACAAGCAGTATCAGAGCCGATGGTTTGTAACTCTGGGTGAGCGACATCGTAAAAAGTGGAGATGTGAAGCTAATTCTCCTAATGTGCTAACAGTTGGAGGACCAAGTGTGTGACCGAGGCCAATAAGGATCATCTAGGTTTGGGATGGATCCAAATAGGGTCAAGACGTGAGAGGTAGGATTGGTTCGGAGGCATATGGAATACAATCCGAGGCACGGAAGGCTCCAGTAGTAAAACCCACTTGAGCAATTGTTGGGGAATTAGGCTTACTCCTATAAGGGAGATGGTTTCTGTTCAAAGGGGAGCGATTGGAACCCACAAGTGAGTGGGAGATTGTTGAGAATTCCACTTTAATTTACCAATGTAGGACAAACTCATAAGAAAAATTTTCAACAATCTCCCTCTCACTTGTGAGTTTCAACTGCATCCCCTCACTTGACACCTAGTGCTCTCAACTACATGTACAAAAGTTATAGCAAAAATAATCCCTCATTTCTAGTGGAATGTAAAAACAAATAAATGAAAATGGGAAAAAAAAATTTCCAGACCTAGTTGTTCTACACCTCGCTCGACCAAAATAGGAACAGCCAATTCCGATTATAGAAATCAAAGACCAAAACAAAGAAATCAGAATGCTGAAACAGTAGTAGAACTTGCAACCAAAATTAAAAAAAAAAAAAGAAGAGCAAAGGACAAGGGTGCCATGTGCAGACTCGTAGGAAAACTAGACAAAGCTTGAGAAGGAGGGTGTTGCGTGCAGACTTGTAGGAAGCCAGTGAAGACTTGCCCACGACGTCTCCCCATCCGGCGCCGCCGCAGGTGTCATCGGCTACTGCATCATGGCCATCTGTTGCAGATCCGGTGCCAGCACTGACACGCTCCAGACATTCGTGCCTTTTCCACGCAACTCCCTCTACCATACCTTCACGGACCCATCGGCGGAGCCGGTGAAGACTAGGCCCTTGGTGCTGGCCACGATGGAGTTCATGACGTCGTCGTGGGCATTGATTGATTCGAGGCACTTCGAATCAGAGATTTACCACACTTTTAGGGTCTTGTCCCAGGATGCGGTGTACAGAATGCCTTGATCTTCGTTGAGGCTCATGTAGGAGACGGCGTCGGAGTGCTTGATCCATGGGCACTGCGGTGGCGCCTCACCTGACGTAATTGCCCCGTAAATATATGTGCCAGATATATGTCACATATGATAAAGGGTAATGAAAGGTCATGGATTAACTAAAGAGATTGGCTATGAAAATAATATGAGATTTAATGGCTGAAAGTTGAAAGGTTTTTTTATATAGTTATTGTTATGGAAAGTAGCTGAAGAGTAATCTTAATGGTAATAGAATGAAAGAAATATAGGAATTATAGTCTCTCTACCTTTACGCTCTTATTATTAGTCATACTCTTATAAAATCTGATGAAGTACAAAAAGAAATCAGGGTGAAGCGAGAGAAACGATTTCTTCGAGTGCTCTTCTCGATTGATATATATTATGAACGATCCCGGTATGTGAATTAATGATTTCTTTTATTTTTCCACATTAAAGATAATACATAAAGGAAATATATATATATCTGTGTGTGTGTATGTGTGTGTGAAGATCATGATAATTAAACATCCTCTTTATTTCAATAAATTACAGCAGAATATTAGATTAAATTCTTACATGTGGTATCAGAGTCATGGCTGAAATTATCATGATCTTCCTTTCAATATAAAATTGTTTCGTTAACCCTTTCAATCTCATTATTGTTTCATATGTAAAGTTTGTGTTCATGATAGTTTTTTGGAATCAAACGGAAAATTTATATGATATTTGTTGGATTTATTGGGATTGTATTGGTTTGGATTATCATGGTTATGAAATTGTGACCTTGCTGTCCAAACAAAACCACCAATGATTTTTCTGAAATCGTCAACGAAATAAAATACCTAAAGCAAATTTCTGAGTTTCTGAAAAACCGTTGACGGATTTTCTGAAACTATCGACGGTTTCCCTAGGACGATAATTTTGAATTAAGCCATCAAATGTAGGATATGCAAACCATTTTATTGTTTGATTAAGTGTGGGCAACTCACATGTTTTATAATAGTAAATTGATAATGGTAGCAATGTTATGGACCCATTTGTATTGGGTGAATAATTGTTTTTATGCATGCATGAGCTACCGGATTTTACATAAAAGTAAGCAAGTAAAATTCTCACTGTGGGAAATTGGTTATCTGCTTTGAACTTAGACAAATTTTTGTTGAGTAAGGTATCAATCAATGTTTATATTATGGTTAGCATATTGTCACCAAAGTGATCTAGCTAAGAAAAGTTATAAATATTGAAATGAAATATGAATTTTCAAAAATTATTACAAAATGATTATTTGATTATTATGGTTGACCCAAAGATGCACCAACTTTCAAGTAATCATTAAATTGATTATGATAATTGATAGAATGATAGTGAGATTGGAATGGATGCCCAAAGGTGACAGATCAATCAAACTTTAAAGGATTATCAATTATGCCTAGGTGGATGAAATCACCATTAAATGTGAATGTTAGTATATTGCATAAGTTAATCCAAAGATTAAACACAATTTACTAATGGAAATGTTTTTCTCAAAGCATTGATATTGTGATCATTTTGTTGCAGTGTCAGTTCCTGTTTCACTTCATTTGCTAGCTTATTCTGTTTCACCTTGGTGTTCTGGATCTTGACTTAGCACTGTGAATTGATAAACCGGCTGCTATTACTGAAACAAGTAGTTCGGAGCAGTAAGCTTTGTCTAGGTCATGGGAAAGATCGAACAAATTAAGCATTATGTTCATGCGAATGTGTATCACAAACAATATTAAGTCAACGCTTCCTCAAATTAAAAATGCAAAGGAATATCTTAAGGCTGTGGAAGATCGGTTTCATTTAACAGACAAATTCCTTGTAGGGAGATTAATGGCTGAACTTACCACCATGAAGTTTGATGGTTGCCGAGGAATGAATGAACATGTCCTTGATATGACTAATCTAGCTGCTCGACTCAAAACTCTAGGTATGAATGTTGATAAAAGTTTCCTTGTTTAGTTTATTTTGAATTCTTTGCCTCCTCAATATGGGCTATTTTAGATTTACTATAACACTATTAAGGAAAAGTGGAATGTGAATGCATTGGTGAGTATGTTAATTCAAGAAGATGCAAGGCTTAGACAACAAGGACCACATTCAATTAATGTCATAAGTCATGAAGTTGGAAGTAGAGGAAAGAAATCAAAGAAGAGTTTCAAGAAAGATCCATTGAAGGTTGCGGGACCTTCTTATGGTAGTGAGGCTCACAAGAAGGAACATAATGGACCAAAATATTATTTCTGCCGTGACTATGGGCATTTAAAGAAAAATTGCCCCGAAACGTAAAACTTGGTTCGAAAAGAAAGGTAAGCTATTAGCTTATGTATGTTTCGAATCAAATATAACACAAGTTCCTTCTAATACATGGTGAATTGACTCTAGTTCTATTATTCATGTTTCAAATTCGATGCATGGATACCTTACGATCCAGAACATACAGGAAAATGAGCATTTTATAATCTTGGGAAATGGAAATCAAGTACCAGCTGTTGGTGTTGGAACTTTTCGTTTATTTTTAGAATCAGGTCACTGTTTGGACCTATTTAGTACTTTTTATGTTCCAACTATTTCTAGGAATTTAATTTCGATGTCAAAACTTGAAATGATGGTTATGGTTTGTATTTTGAACATAAAAGTTTTCGTTTATTAAAAAATGGTTTATGTGTTGGTTCAGGTGTTTTATCTGAGGGGTTATATAAATTTAATCTTAATGAAAATTTTGCTGAAACACTCCTTACCCTACATCATAATGTTGGAAATAAAAGTAGCAGAGTTAATGAAAAATTCTCTTTCTTATGGCATAAAGACTAGGTCATATATCCAAAGGAAGAATAGAGAGATTAGTAAAAGAAAAGATTCTTTCAAACCTTGATTTTACTGATTTCAATGTATGTGTCGATTGCATTAAAGGAAAGCAAACCAAATATACAAAGAAAGGAGCCACAAGAAGTGGAAAACTTTTAGAAATTGTTCATACTAATATTTGTGGACCTTTTGAATCATCGTCTTTTGGTGGTGAAAAGTACTTTATCACTTTTATTGATGATTTTTCACGTTATGAATATATATATTTGTTGCATGAAAAGTCTCAAGCAGTAGATGCTTTAAAAACATATATTGCTGAAGTTGAGCGACAATTAGATAGAAAGGTGAAAATCATTCAATCTGACAAAGGTGGTGAGTATTTATGGAAGGTGTGATGGAATAAGATCGATAATATCTAGGACCGTTTGTTAAATTCCTAGAAGAGCATGATATTTGTGCAGAATACACAATGTTTGGTATGCCTCAGCAGAATGGTGTGGTTGCAAGGCATAATCGTACTCTTATGAAAATGGTTAGAGTATGTTAAGTAACTCCTTAGTACCCATTTCATTGTGGATGGAGGCTCTTAAGACAACCATTTATATGCTTAATTGGGTTCCTAGTAAGGCAGTTTAAAAACTCCTTTTGAATTATGGACAGGAAGGAAACCGAGTTTAAGACACTTTCATATTTGCGATTGTCCATCAGAGGCTAGGATCTATAATACACATAAAAGGAAGTTGGATTCTAGAACTATACACGGATACTTTATTGGTCACCCAGAGAAGTCCAAAGGGTATAGGTTTTACTGTCCTAACCATAGTATAAGAATTGTTGAAACCGGAAATGTCAGGTTCCTTGATAATGGTGAAATTAGTGGGAGTGATGTTTCACGTAATGTGGTTATTAAAGAAGTTCGGATTCCTATCCCGATATCTAGACCTTCAACATAAATTATTGTTTATCCAGTTATTGAACAATATGATAACATTGAACAACAATCTAGTGATTAGTCATTCTGTAATGAGAATGTCACCAATGAACCAGTTGCAGAATAATCACAAGAAATAATATTAAGGAGATCTTAAAGAGAAAGGAGATCAGCTATTTCGGATGATTATTGGGTATATCTGTAAGAATCTAATTATGATTTAGGGAAGAGTAAGATCCGGTTACATTTTTACAAGCCATTGAAAGTAATGATTCTGAAAAGTGGATCAATGTTATAAATGATGAGTTGAAATCAATGGAACAAAATAAAGTCTGGGACATCGTTAATTTTCCTGAAGGTTTTAAAATAGTAGAGTGTAAGTGGGTATTTAAGGCCAATTGTAGAGACCCGAAGAATTTTGGTAATTAAATAATAAGAGAAAAAAGAAATTCTAAAGGATTTCTGCAAGGTCTCGTCAACCAGCGCAACACATTCATTGACAAATGGGCTTCTTGGGCTCGTCAATGGGGACATTTGTTTCATCGATGAGAAGTTACCAAGAGGTTTGTTTTCAGAGCTTGAATCTTGTCGACGAGGAGTAGGCGTTCGTCGACAAGACTATTGCTTGGACTCGTCGACGAGGAGACGTGGCTTGTCGACGAGGCCACATGGACAACACTCTATATATATAGCCAAAACGGATTTCCAGTGAAAGAAATTCTCTCCCTCATTTTCTCTCTCTAAAAATGGGTTTCTCTTACTTCTCTCTAGGTTTCTGGCTCCGTCTCTCGCCGGTTTGACGATCAGAAGCTACCACAGTGATCCTGGGGAGATTCTCTACAACATAGCCGGAGCGAAATGTTGATTTGAGAAGTTTGGGAACCATCCCAAAACCAGGGTAAGTAGATTATTTGGGTATTTTAACTTTTATTAGGCTTATTTGAGTTTAGATTTTGAGTAATATGGGAATATACTGGAGTTTTGTGAAATAAATTAGGGTATTATATTTTTAGGATTAGGGTATTTTTGGGACCCTACAAACATGAGTTGGGGACCCTAGTGAAAATTTCTAAGAGCCTAGGTAAATTATAGTTCAAAAAATTACAAGTATGTAAGTTCGGAGAAATATAGTTGACTTATTGGAAATATGTATATATGTATTATTTCAGGATTTTGAGAATAGCACGCCATGACTGTGAGATTAAAGTTGGAGGCGAGCCTTCCAGTCAGTTAGGTAAGGGAAATATGCTATCCTAATAAATTTAGAAATATTATCAGTAAATTATAATATTTGTTTATTAAGGAACTTGGTATCAATTATACAGTTTTATAGATTTCAGAACATGAGTTTTATTAGTTGTGCGGCCTGAGTAGTATTTGTTAAGTACAAAATTTATACAGTTTTTCAGAATATCATGATTTGCAGTGTACATATGGATAGATATATTGTATAAATAGATATTTACCAGAAAAATATTTTACAAATATTATACATACAAGTATTTTACAGTATTTATAGAATGTTATGTTTTCCAAAACCATAACACTCAAACATTACAAATTATTCAGTCAGATTTGACAGTTAGATATTGTAGTTATTTTAGTAAGATGTTATAGTATTTTTCGATCAGATTTATAGTGTTATGGTTATTTTGGAAACATGATGAAAATAGCTAGTATCAGACCCTAATGAATCAAGTTATGTTCAATTAGTAGAGCATGATATTGTAGCTAGTATAGATCATAGTGCAACCACACATCTTAGATAGTGTGTGGATGGTTTTCGTCAACCGTGCCTAGAGTGATTGCAGACTCCCCAGAGATTGGGATGAGGTGGCCGGTTTGACAAGGTAGTTACCAGTTTTGAGCCTAGGAGAGGTTGCAATTTGGCCAGGCTGAGGATTGGTAGAGTACTTTTGACTTACCTAGTAGGCCAACCAGGATTAAGTCCCGCCTACGGGTCGCATAACCCTGTCATGAGGGCTTAAATCATGACGTATAGTTTTCTAGGGTAAACACCTCAGCTATGTATATGTAAACAGATTTACAGAATATTAGCAGATATGGTATGATACTAGAAGTATGAAAAAATAAAAAACTCAGATATTACAGTTATACTTTAAACTATGATAGATGTAAAATATATTGTGTATTGATTTACCAACTTTTACAGTTTCAGATATTGTTAGTATAGTATTTACGAAACTCAGTCACCACACACTAGTAATAACATATTTCCTCTTACTGAGCGTTGCCTCATCCTAGTGATTCAACATTTTTCAAGTGATCCAACTACGCGAGCGGATCAGACTCGCAGATAGAGTGATCTTTTGTACTACCCTATTTAGGGTAAGTGTGCTCAGGGGATTGTGTTGTTGAGTAGACGATACTGGGGTGATGTGTAAATATGTATGTATGGTTTGGAAACACTGAATTTTGATATTGTAAATATGGGTGTATGATTATATGTTTTTCGCTGCATAGGTGTGTCAATTTGTATACACGGATACCTCAGTGCCCATCTGGGGCCTAAGATGTTAGAGTAGGGATTATAGGGGTATCAGAGTAATTTATATAAATAAAAAAAATGGTGTAATTTTTTGGTCGTTACAATTGGTATCAAAGCCTAGGTTGCTAGGTTCTGTAGACTCTAGAATACAGCAAAAAACAATACCAGAATATAGGAATGGAATTTTAAGAAGAGTGGAATAGGATATTAGAGAGTTAATGATTAGGGAATTAAGAGGATAATTTAGGGTTCTGTTCTACGGTCTGGAGGTAGAGTTTTGGGGTGGTTTTTGTGTTTTTCCTGGGGTATCAATTTCAGGATAACCATAGTAAACTATTGTCGAATTCTATTTCCATATGGTAGGGCCAGACCTTAGATTAGTGATAAGAGGTAAGGGGTATTTTAGTTAGTACAGTATTGTAAGGTTCAGATTCTCAGAATAATTTGGTAATATTGTAGGATGGACCTAGGAGGTAGCAGCGCTCACGCTAGTGGCAACGATGGAGTAGGGCCTTCTGGTGTAGGAGGCGGAGATTCTGATGCTCTGTTACGCAGTGTGGCTCAGCAGGTCAAGTCCAAGATTGCCCGGAGCTCAAGGGAGCAAGGAGGTCTATCTACAACTTAGAAATGCACGATAGAAAAATTTACAAAGATGAGCCCACCAGCATTTTCAAGAGCGGTTGACCCTATAGTTGTAGAGAACTGGATGCAAGAGATAGAGAAGATTTTGACAGTGCTCCACTGCACCGATGAGCAGAGGGTCCTCTTTGCCACGTATAAGCTGCCAGGGGAGGCCGAGAGATGGTGGATGGCCACTAGATTACTAGAGGGGCAAAAATCCATTCCAGTGCTGATAACCTGGGCCCGATTTAGGGACATATTCTTTGACAGATACTATCCTACCTCAGTCAGAGAGGCTAAAGTGTAGGAATTTCTGAGCTTGTCCCAGGGATCGATGACAGTCCAGAAATACGCGGCAAAATTTATCGAGTTGTCGCATTTCTGCCTTTATATTGTTCTAGATGAAGCTAAGAAGGTCAGGATGTTTTAGAGAAATTTGAGGCAGGACGTTTATAAACAGGTGATAGTTCTTAAGATATAGGACATATCAGAGTTAGTAGATAGGGCCATGGTAGTAGAGGGGAGTGAGCAAGCAGATGTGGGAGTACAAGCTAGAAGAAGAGGGCCATGCCTCTGAGTTTTTAGACTGGGCCTAGTTGGGGTCCATGGAGAGGAGGCAGAGCTGGTAAGGGTCAGAGGCAAATGACAGGACATAGTGGGTATCAGGGTGGACAGACTTATCCCACTTGCACCAGGTGTGGTCGGAGGCATCCGGGCGAGTGCCGGTTGGGTGAGAATGTTTGTTACCGATGTGGGAGACCTGGCTATATAGCTCGATCATGTCGGGGACCATCAAACTATGCACCAGCTCCTAGACCATTTCTAGATGGTTACTAGACACCCCATGGAGGCCAGCAGAGGAACACAACATCGATGAGGGTTTATGCTTTGACACCGGGAGACGCCGAGGCAGCTGGAGATGTTGTCATAGGTATATTTACTGTCTTATCATATAAATTTGTTGTTTTATTTGACACAGGTGCCACCCATTCCTTCATATCGGCAAGGTATGTTAAAGTAACTAGGGTAGAGGCACAACTATTAGATGTTGAATTGTCTGTAGCCATGCCGATTGGATCTACTGTGAGGTGTAGGAAGATACTTCGAAATTTCCAGTGAGCATTCAAGAGAAAGTACTACCAGCTAATCTTGTGATACTAGATATGTATTGATTTGATGTAATATTGAGTATGGATTGGCTGGCAGTTTGTAACGACCTGCTTATTAAATTGATTTTTTTTTATAATAGTAAATAACATACTCTGATACCATGATATTAACCTAAGCAGTAAGAAGTAGAATCATACAAACATAATCATTATATACAATACAAAATCAATACCAGAGTACTACTGTGTTTCCCAAAATATACACATATAACTGTTTTTCAAAAATTCCCTTAACTGTACTGGGATATACAAAAACGCTCCCAAAAATGATACTCATTCTCTGACAGGGCACTACAGATGCCCCTCTATTTGCGAACCTGATCTGCTCGCCTATCTGGATCACCTGAAAAATATTTCAACACTAGGATGAGCCAACGCTCAGTAAGAAGAAATATGCTATTACTAGTGTGTGGCAAATAAGCTACTATATATCATGAAAACTGTTTCATATAAACATGAATAATCGAGTACAAAAGTACATCACAAATAATAAAGTACACCACCCCTTTTTCTCTATTGCTTGACATATCAGTATTATGGTTAATTCAAAATACTTCTAATGTATATAGTAGGATCCCCGTTTCTGTAAATCAATATGTAAGTAATAGTAACTGAAACTGTTTCCTGTGGCTATCTGTGTCATGACATGCCCCTCATGACAAGGTTGTGCGGCCCGTAGGCTGGATTTACCCTGACTGGCCAACCAGGAATAAATCACTGAACTCCGTCAGTCGACCTACCCACCTCAACCAATATCTGGATGGGGAGCCTAACCTCTTCAAGGGTCTAGGTGGTCGACTTTACCACGTATATCTAAATAGGTGGTTGCACTCGTAAAGTAACATCGTATCTGTAGCAACGGTACCGTGCTCTGTAGCTGCAAGTCCAACAGGGTCTGATATCATATAATATATTTCTATACATAACTAACTGATTTACCACGATTCTAAAGTACTAAAATAACTATGATGCTACAAAACGTACTGAAATCTGAATAATCATAACATGGAACTGCATATTCGTAATACTGGAATTCGTATAATCATGGTACTGAGATTCATAAAATCATGGTACTGAAATATCGTAAAATCATGGTACTGAAATCCGTAAGATCATGATACTGAAGTTCGTATAACCATAATACTGAAATTCATAAAATCAGGAAACTAAATTTCGTAAAACATATTCCCGTACCATATACATAATCACAAGCCACACCATACTAACATACATAATTTTCGTAAATAAATAAACTGTATAATATTTAGAAATTTCCTAGCATAGCATATTTCCCTTACCTTATTTCTGAAAAGCCCCTACTGTACTCTAACCCGATACCCACAGGCCTCCTACAAAACACCCTGAAACCAATATTTACCAGAACTAAACATTAGTATTTTTACGCCTATATCATTTCCTATAACTATCAGGAAGTCAAAAACTAGATAAAGGACCTTACCCTGAAATTAGGATGATTTCCAACTCTGTTTCCCTGATGATCCACTCCGGTAGATGCGTAGAGAACTCCGCCTGGAGTGTCGTGGTAGCTTCAAATCGTCGATCCTGCGATTGGTGGGGCCGAAAATGAAGAGAGAAGGGAGAGAGAGTCGTAGGAGAGTAGGAGAGAGAGAAAGAGAGGAGAGAGAGAGAGAGAGAGGAGAGAGAGAGCGGCGGGAGAAATGATGAAATCCCGATTTTCCCCATCTCTATACTGCCGAATTCGTCGATGAGACACATCACCTCGTCGACGAGTCCTTCACAAAATTCATCGACGAAGCCCTGTATTCGTCGATGAATTTCATACCACCCCAGACCCTCTCTCGGTATTTTCTTGTCGACGAAACCCTGTGTTCGTGGATGAAATTCTGAAGACCTTCGTCTACGAAACCCTGTGTTCGTCGATGAAGCTTGGTAGTTTTCTAAAATTTTTGATTATTTAATATTATCTTCAAAATGCAATGTCATCGACGAACTCCTTTTGTTTCTGTACCTATTTTCTCTCCCTTTTAATTATTAAAATGCTATTATTCTTCGGGTCACTACACAGTTACTCATGCCAGCATAGATTTCTATCAAAAAGAAGTGATTTTTAGACCCCTGGGTGAGCAAGAATACATATTTGTGGGTTCATGTGTGCGTGCCTCACCACAGCTAGTGTCAGCTATTCAGGTGAGAAGACTGTTATAGGGGGGTTGCCAGGGGTATGTTGATTACATAAAGGAATTGCCAAAAGAAGACTAAAACAGACTAATATTTTAGTTGTCAGAGAATTTCCAGATGTTTTTCCAAAAGAATTGTCTGTCTTACCACTAGACCAAGGGATTCAATTTATCGTGGATCTTCTACCAGGGTTGGCACCGATATCTAAAACACCATACTGTATGGCTCCAGCTGAGTTGAAGGAATTGAAAGATCAGTTGCAGAAGTTGCTGGATAAAGGATTTATCAGGCCCCATGTGTCGCCATGGGGTCCCCAATCCTATTTGTGAAAAAGAAAGATGGGACCATGAGGATGTGCATAAATTATAGGGAGATAAACAAGTTGATGGTCAAGAATAAATATCCTCTTCTAAGGATTAAAGACTTATTTTATCAACTTCAGGGGACCCAGGTCTATTTTAAAATTGACTTGTGGTCGGGTTATCATCAGGTAAAAGTTAGAGCAAAGGATATTTCAAAAACAGCATTCCGAACCAGATATAGGCATTACGAATTTTTTGTGATGCCATTTGGGTTGGCTAATGCACCAGCAGTATTTATGGATTTAATGAATTGGGTGTTCCATGAGTACCTGGACCAGTTTGTGGTGGTTTTCATTGATGATATATTGGTCTACTCAAGGAGTTTTGAGGAGCATGAGCATCATTTGAGGTTGGTGTTGTAGATATTGAGAGAAAGAAAGTTGTACAAAAAATTCAAGAAGTGTGAATTCTGGTTAAGGCAGGTTACTTTCCTCTGGCATGTGATCTTTAAAGACGGTATATCGGTTGACCTGAGTAAGATAGAGGCAATGGTGAGTTGGGTGAGGCCAGGAAATATCCAAAAGGTCAGGAGTTTTCTGGGTTTGGCAGGCTACTACCGACGCTTCGTAGACAGTTTCTTCAGATTATTGGGTCCACTAAAATGACTCACAAGGAAAAATATGAAGTTTGATTGGACCGATGATTGTGAGCAGAGCCTCCAGGAGTTAAAGCAGCAATTGGTTTCAGCACCGGTACTAGCTATTCCAATAGAGGAGGATGGATTTGTGATATACAATGATGCATCTTTAAAGGGAATCGGATGTGTGTTAATGTAACATGGAAGAGTCATCACTTACACATCTAGACAGCTTAAAGAATATGAGAAGAACTACCCAGTGTATGATTTGGAGTTAACTGCAGTGGTATATGCTTTAAAAATCTAGAGGCATTATCTATATGGTGGGAAATGCGAAATCTTCACGGACCACAAAAGTTTAAAGTACTTATTTACCCAAAAAAAGCTAAATATGAGACAAAGAAGGTGGCTGGAATTCATTAAATATTTTGACTATACTATTAGCTACCACCCAAGAAAAGCCAACATGGTTGCTGATACATTGAGTAGGAAAACAATGGGAGCAGTGGTGTCAGCAGTGGAAATTCAACACCCTATTAAGATGGATTTGGAAAGGTTAGGTGTGGAACTGATAGAGGATGATCACCAACCATTTATTGCCAACCTAGTGGTGTAGCCTACTTTGCAAGAAAGAATTAAAGCCGCCCAAAGGAATGATCCAGAATTAGAAGAGCTAATATAGAAAGTACAGGATGGACAAGGGGAAGAATTCAATATTTCATATGACGAGGCTCTGAGGTTTTGTGCTAGACTGTGCGTTCCAGAGGACGCCGAGATCAGGGGGTTGATCTTAGAGGAGGCCCAAATATCATTATATACTGTACATCCAGGTAGTACTAAAATGTACAGAGATCTACGGGAATCCTTCTGGTGGAGTGGCATGAAGAGGGACATTGCGAAATTTGTGAAGCAATGTTTGACGTGCCAGCAGATAAAGGCTGAGCACCAGAGACCCGCGAGATAGTTGCGGCCACTCTACATCCCTGAGTGGAAATGAGATCACGTCTTCATGGATTTTGTGGCAGGGCTACCACCAACGCAATAGGGACAAAACGCTATTTGGGTGGTTATAGATTGATTGATGAAGACCGCTCACTTTATCCCTATTAAAATCAACTATACTATGGACATGCTAGCAGAATTGTACATTCAGGAGATAGTCCGCTCCCATGGAGTGTCGGTATCCATAGTGACCCCTATTTTACGTCACAATTTTGGAAAAGTTTTTAGGAGGCCAAGGGGTCACAGTTAGAATTTAGCACAACTTTTCATCTTCAAACTGATGGGCAGACTAAGAGGATGATCTAGATGCTAGAAGGTATGCTGCGAGCTTCTGTGTTGGATTTTAGGGGTAGCTGGACCCAGTATCTACCACTGGTTGAGTTTGCTTATAATAATAGCCATTAAACCAACATCAACATGACACCATATGAGGCGTTATATGGTAGGAGGTGTCGTTCTCCATTGTACTGGGATGAAGTGGGTGAGAGGCGAGTTTTGGGACCAGAATTTGTGTAGCAGGCATATGATAAAGTTCGACTAATTAAAGACAGAATTAGTGCAGCTCAGAGTAGGCAGAAAAGCTACGCAAATACTTGCCTTCGGGAGTTAGAGTTTGATGTGGGAGATCGGGTATTTTTGAAGGTAGCTCCACTAAGAGGAGTTATGAGATTTGGGAAGAAGGGTAAGTTGAGCCCTAGGTACATTGGTCCATTTGAGGTACTTAAGAGAGTGGGGTCAGTTACCTATAGGCTAGCTCTACCACCATCCTTATCTAGAATTCATGATGTATTTCATGTTTCAATGTTGAGGAAATACATCCCAAACCCTTCCCACGTGATCAACTATGCAGAGGTAGAGCTTAGAGATTCATTGGCATATGAGGAAGCACCAGAGCAGACCTTAGACAGAAAGGAACAAAAATTGCGTACTAAGAAAATTTAATTAGTGAAAGTCCTGTGGAAGAATCATGCCATTGATGAAGTTTCATGGGAGCTTGAGGAGGAAATCAGACAGAAATACCCACACCTATTTAGTGGGATACAGTAATAGTTAGTATTGTTCAAATAACAGTAGTTTTATTTTAATTAGTAGAAAATGATGAATGTATAGTTGTATTTTAGATTATAAGGTAGGCAGTGTTTTGGTTTTGGGAGAGTTTTATTTTATGACTATATTTGTAATCTCCCAGAACCCTAAATGTAACCATGATATTCCTCCGCCATAAGTGAGGGTAATTAATAAAATAAGTAGCCCATTTTCTTTCAAAATGGTGTTCAATGCAAGTAGCAAATTTTGAGGACAAAATTTTATATGGAGGGGAGAATGTAGAGACCTGAAGAATTTTGGTAATTAAATAATAAGAGAAAAAGGAAATTTATCATCTCGTCGATAAGAAGTTACCAAGAAGGACATTTTCAGTGCCTGAATCTCGTCGACAAGGAGTAGGCGTTCATCGACGAGACTATTGCTCGGACTCGTCGACGAGGAGACGTGGCTCGTCAACGAGGCCATATAGACAACACTCTATATATATATAGCCAAATGGATTTCCAGCAAAAGAAATTCTCTCTCTCTCTCTCACATTTTCTCTCTCTAGAAACGAGTGTCTCTCACTTCTCTCTAGGTTTCTAGCTCCATCTCTTCCCGATTCGAAGATCAAAAGCTACCACAGTGATCATGGGGAGATTCTCTATAACATAGTCGAAGTGAAATGTTGATTTGAGAAGTTTGGGAACCATCTCAAAACCAGGGTAAGTAGATTATTTAGGTATTTTCAGTTTTATTAGGCTTATTTAAGTTTAGATTTTGAGTAATATGAGAATATACTGGAGTTCTGTGAAATAAATTAGGGTATTATATTTTCAGGACTAGGGTGTTTTTGGGACCCTGCAGAAATGAGTTAGGGACCCTAGTGAAAATTTCTAAGAGCCCAAGTAATATATAGTTCAAAAAATTACGAGTATGTATGTTCACAGAAATATAGTTGATTTATTGGAAATATGTATATATGTATTATTTCAGGATTTTGGGAATAACACGCCGTGAGCATGAGATTAAAGTTGGAGGTGAGCCTCCTAGCCAGTTAGGTAAGGGAAATATGCTATGCTAGTAAATTCAAAAATATTATCAGCAAATTATAATATTTTTTTATTAAGGAACATGGTATAAATTATACAATTTTATAGATTTTAGAACATGAGTTTTATTAATTGTGTGGCTTGAGTAGATATTTGTTAAGTACAAAATTTATATAGTTTTTCAGAAAATCATGATTTACAGTGTATACATAGACAGATATATTGTACAAACAGATATTTACTAGACAAATATTTTACAAATATTATACAGACAAGTATTTTATAGTATTTACAGAATGCCATGTTTTCCAAAACCATAACACTAAGACATTACATATTATACAGTCAGATATGACAGTCAGATATTATAATTAGATATTATAGTTATTTTAGTAAGATGTTATAGTATTTTCGGATTAGATTTATAGTGTTGTGGTTATTTCGGAAACATGATGAAAAAAGTAGGATATTTATAGAAATAGTATATACAGTATCAGACCCTGATGAATCAAGTTATGTTCAATTAGTATAGCATGGTACCGTAGCTAGTATAGATCAGAGTGCAACCACACATCTTAGATAGTGTGTGGATGGTTTTCATCAACTATGCCTAGAGTGATTGCAGACTTCCTAGAAGACCGAGTTGAGGTGACCGGTTTGATGAGGTAGTTACCAGTTCTGAGCCTAGGAGTGGTTGCAGTTTGGCCGGATTGAGGAGCGGTAGAGTACAATTGACTTACCTAGTAAGCCAACCAAGATTAAGTCCCGCCCACGGGCTGCACAACCCTGTCATGAGGGCTTAAATCATGACGTACAGTTTTCTAAGGTAAACACCTCAGCTATGTATATGTAAACAGATTTATAGAATATCAGCAGATATAGTATGATAGTAGAAGTATGAAAAGTAGAAAACTCAGATATTACAGTTATACTTTAAACTATGATAGATGTAAAATATACTGTGTATATTTACCAGCTTTTATAGTTTTAGATATTGTCAGTATAGTATTTACGAAACTCATTTGCCACATACTAGTAATAGGTGTGTCAATTTGTATGACTATATGTTTTCCGCTGCATAGGTGTGTCAATTGTATACTGGGATACCTCAGTGCCCATTTGGGGCCTGAGATGTTATAGTAGGGATTACAGGGGTATCAGAGTAATTTAAATAAATAAAAAAAATGGTGTACTTTTTGGGTCGTTACAGTAATGGCAATATTGAACAATATAAAATTAAACTTGTTGCCAAAGGTTTCACTCAAAAGGAAGGTGTTGATTGCAAAGAGACGTTCTCTCTTGTATCAAAAAAGGACTCTCTTAGAATCATAATGGCTCTAGTGGCTTATTTTGATTTGGGAATTTAAATGGATGTGAAAATTGCATTTCTGAATGGGAATTTAAATGAAGAGGTTTATATGGATTTACCTGAAGGTTTCTTGATTGAAGGAAAAGAGCATATGGTATGCAAATTAAAGAAGTCAATTTATGAACTTAAACAAACTTCTAAACAATGGTATTTTAAGTTTAATGATACCATCACGACCTTTGGATTTAAGGAAAATACTGTTGATAGGTGTATCTATCTAAAGGTCAGTGAGAGCAAGTTTATTTTCATGATTATGTATGTTGATGATTTATTGCTTGCCAGTAATGATCTTGGTTTACTGAATGACACCAAGAGATTTCTTTCTATGACTTTTGAAATGAAAGAAATGGGTGAGGCAACTTATGTGAGGAATTGAAATTTTTCATGATAGATCATGAGGATTGTTAGGGTTGTCTCAGAAGGGATATATTGTTGGAATTGGTTTGATCCCAAGAGGGACAGGGGTGAATTGGGAATTTAAAAATTTTCTGCTTAGGTTCAATTCAAATTCAAAAACAATATTTTCCAACCTAGAGTCTATCTATGCAAATACCAATTACCCAACAAGAATTGAACTGAGCAGATATGTAAAATAATTTAAACAATCTTAGTATTTCAAAATCTTTCACAATAATACAAATATAAGCGTATAAGTGCGGAAATTAAATTTCGAGAGAAAGAGACAATGACACACGATATGTTATCAGGGTGGGGCAACTGTGCCTACATCCCCACCTCTAACTTACAAGCCCGAGGATTCCACTCATGCTCGCTTGAAGGTGGAGCAACACTGGTTACAACCTCCTCTCCTTAACAGGCGAGGAAAACCCCAAGTCACATTTATCGGGCTGACCCCAACCTTTACAACCTGATCCTTACGGGTTAGATCAACACCCCCTTAGGCCACACCTGGAATACAACAATGAATATAAAATTTGCGTATAGTTCAAATGCTTCTCAACTAAGCAAATATGTACTAGCAATAAGCACAGTATGATCAATGCATTCAAGTATGATAGAGAATTAATGCTCAAGTGAGTATGTCAAATAAATCTCTTACTTAAATAAGGTATATGATAATATGAGAGATGCTAATGAATGAGTTCCTTGATTCAAGATATAATGAACTTCAAATATTTATCAATGCACAATATTATGTCTACCACAAATGTAATTCTATAATCAAGTATAGGTAGCAATAGAGATTTGCTTCAAAAATATTTTTCAATAATCACTAAAGAAGCTCTCGAGTCTTGCAATGAATTTGCAAAGACACACAAGCTCAAAAAATTTTTCCCAAAGAAAAAGATGTAGCAATCGAGTAATATGGGACGAACTTTAAAATAATACTCTCAAAAGGGATTTTAAAATAGTGAAAATGTGAGAGTTTGAAGCACACAATGAAGCTCAATCAATCTCCTTTTGAACTTGCAATTAATTTGAAAGTGAGGAGAATGAGAACATGTTACTCTCTATTCCAAAATGATTTTTACAAATAAGAGTTTGAGAGAGTATGAACAAACAGACTTGAAAAAATTATGGAGTATGACCAAATAGGAGTATAAAAATTTGAGAGAGCTTTTGCTAATCTATTTGCTAATCTTGCTTCTAATCAAAGAAAATGAGAGAGTATATATAGGTACTCCACAAAATATAATTGTTGGGGACTCATTTGGCATTTTAGAAAAAGTTTAATTAAGTTTTAACCCCAATTACTACAATTATTTTTTGGCAACCCGAGAGTTTCGGTTGCTCGATCCTTACGGCTAGTCGCCCGAATAGACACAGTGCTATTTTTGGGTTTAGGTGACTGTGGGGAGAACCGGTTGACTGAAGCAAAGGCGATTTCCTAATGGTTCGTGCTTTCGGTCGCCTGGTAAGTGGTTTGGTTTTCTGAAACTCACAATTCGGTCACCCAGGGTGATTTTGAACAATAAGTTCGGGTGGGCGGAGTTGGTAAAAAGTGTCAGCATTCAAGGTTCGGTCGACCGTGGAATTTTAGTTCAAATTTGAATTGATCACCCAAGCCAAGTCAAAGTATTGACTTTTTACTAGTTCGGTCGACGGAGGCATTTTTAACGCCCTATGTTCGGTCGGCTGAA
Source organism: Malania oleifera (assembly GCF_029873635.1). Lineage (NCBI taxonomy): Eukaryota > Viridiplantae > Streptophyta > Magnoliopsida > Santalales > Ximeniaceae > Malania > Malania oleifera. Next base: position 79,314,421 of record NC_080423.1, on the reverse strand, counting down.
ACCTTTTCAAAGTTCACTTTAGGTCTTGATTCTTATTAGAATTCACCCTTGTTAATAATGGTATTACTTTTAAGTTATAGTGGATCTTCCATGAAGTGTTTATGGGGACCTAAAGTCAATCTATTGTCATTGAGCATTAAAACCCTATCATGCATGCAGATGCATTGTTACAAACCATATTAATATTACATACCCAAAATTAAATGCAATTATAGTAAACAAATGGTCTTCATTCTTTTTGTTCTTCTACCTCTTTGCTCTTCAAACTTCATGGAATACGCCATGATGTATGATCTTGGGGTCCTTCTAACTTCCATTTTCCCTTTACCTCATGTGCATGTTAAGATATAGACTTGTTCATACACTAAATGCACGCATGAGATACATAAGTTTTGTCAGCATCAAAATAGGGTTCGGACTCAAAAAGTCAACATATATCGATAAAATTTTAGAAAGATTTCATATGGCTGAATGTAAGGCAACTCCTGCTCCTATTTATAAAGGGGACAAGTTCAGTGAAAAGGATTGTCTACAAAATGCATTAGAAAAGAAAAGAATGGAAAATATTCCTTGTGCTTATGTTGTTGGAAGCTTGATGTATGTTCAAACATGTACGAGACCGGATATTAGTTTTGCAGTTGGGATGCTCGAGAGATACCAAAGTAATCCTGGAATGTAGCATTGGAAAGATGTAAAGAAGGTTTTGAGATACTTGAAAAGAACAAGACATTGTATGCTCACGTATCGAAAGTCAGCTCAGTTGGAGGTGATTGGTTACTCCAACTTAGATTTTACTGGTTGTGTTGATAGTCGAAAGTCAACTTTTGGTTATTTGTTTCTATTATCTAGAGGAACAATATCATGGAAAAGCACCACACAGACTATCATAGAAGCATCTACTATGGAAGCTAAATTTGTGGCATGCTTTGAGGCCACAATTCATGCTTTGTGGTTGCGAAATTTATCTCGGGACTTGGAATTGTCGACAGTATTTCCAGGCCGCTGAGAATTTATTATGATAATTCTGAAATAGTCTTTTTCTCCAAGAACGACAAATATTCTAATGGCACTAAGCACATGGAGCTCAAATATTTGGCCATTAAGGAGGAAGTTCGGAAACAGACAGTGCTTAGAGAACATATTAGGACGGAGCTCATGATAGCAGATCCTTTAACTAAAGGGTTGACACCAAAGACATTTAAGGAACATGCTGATCACATGGGTCTTTGTTGTAATCCCTAATGTATGATAGTGGATCTTTATGTTTTGTTCTATAACACATATAATGATATCAATAATGGTGTTTCTGAACATTTTTTCCTATTTACCATCAATTATGTAATTATGGAGATGGATTATTATTGACAGGAATGGTCTTTGATAAAGAAATTACATGGACATTATGGTTACTTCCTATTATGGATTATAGTTAAGTGATTTGCTAACATTATAGTACATGGAAGGGAAGATGTCGCTTTATTGATATTTACGGTCATGATTCATGTTAGTAAGTTATTTAATTATAATATTATTGTAATCTCACTAAAAGTATGAATAAGCTAATGTTATACGCATATTATGGTTATCTTGTTAATCAGAATTAATGTCATTCATTTGAGCCAAGTGGGAGAATGTAAGTATATGTCCCTTATGAATGATATATGTCCCATATGATAAGGGTAATGAAAGGTCATATTTGTGGATTAACTAAAGAGATTGACTTTGAAAATAATATGAGATTTAATGGTTGGAAGTTGAAAGGTTTTCCTATATAGCTATTGTTATGGGGAGTAGCTAAAGAGTAATTTGAATGGTAATGGAATGAAAGAAATATAGGAATTGTCCTCTTTCTACCTTTGCTCTCTTATCATCAGCCCTACTCCCATAAAATCTGGTGAAGTACAGAAAGAGATCGAGGTGAAGCGAGAGAAACAATTTCTTCGAGTGCTCTTCTCGATTGATATATATTATGAATGATCTCGGTATGTGAATTTATGGTTTCTTTTATTTTTTCCACATTAAAGGTAATACATAAAGGAAATATATATATGTGTAAAGATCATGATAATTAAACATCCTCTTTATTTTAGTAAATTACAGCAGAATATGAGATTAAAGTCTTACATGCTCAGTTAGATTGAGCTTTTGAATATGTCCTTCAGAGTCAGCAGTGTCCTAGAGTGCTTGTGAACGTTGGGGGTCTTCGGCGAGAGCTTGAACGAAGAAGAAAGAGAGAGCATGCAAAAATGTAGAAGAGATTTTTTTTACAAAATTTCATTTAAAACTCATTGGACATTCAACGAGATTTAGCTGCCATGTGTCAATCAACGACAGCCCTTATCATTTAAAACTTGTTGAATGATCTAACGAGTTTTCGACCATCCGGCAAATTTTAGGACGCATCAAAGTGGGAAAAAAAGTTCTCACCAAACCGTTATTTAATATTTTTTTAAAAAAAATTAAAAAAGGAAAAAAAAAAAAAACTTCATGCTCATGTCCCTCGTAATCATCAAGAAGAATTTGATGTTTTACAAAGAAAAAGAGTATATAATTATCATAAAAAAAAAGAAGGAAACGACATTTATTTTCTTTAAAGTTTGAAAAATAAATAATAGTATTTCTTAAAAATTTTAAGAATTTCTCGTAAACTTTTAAAAATTTTATAAATCTTTTCTTGAAATTTGTCAAGAAAACACAAGTCTAACCTTTATATTTTGGTAAAAAAGATAAAATTTTAAAAGGTTTAAGTGTTCTGAAAAATCAAATATTAAGTAAAGTTCGAGAGATTTTTAAAACCTCATAGAAGATTCTTGTCTATTTGTCAAATCTTAGTAGAGGTCAATATCTTTTGTATTAAAATAAATAATAATATATTTTTTTTTTTTTGTAAATCTATAACGAGAAATAGAGAAGAACTAAATATTCTCAAATTTTGTCATTATTTATTTTTTATTTTATATTTGATGCAGTAACATAAATGTAAATCTTTAAAAGAGTGTTTTTTTCTCTAAATTATGATATTCCTATACAATTTTCATTATATTCTACTATATTTTTAAGATTAGTTATTCTATTGCATTCTATACAAATTTTAAAACAAGTGTTTCATGTTATTTTTATTGTCCATTTTTATTTTCATTTTATACCATGAATGACAAGTTATGACAATGTATTTGTTTATGATTTTTGTTTCTATTTCTATTTTTGATTTTTAATTGTTTTCACAAAAACTGGAAACAAATTTTATGACTTTTAGTTGTTTTGACAATTTGTTGAAAAAATATTTTAATATTTTGAATTAATTTTTTTTACATTAAGATTAATTTATGCATCACTTTTATATAGAATTTAAATAAAATTACTATTTCCATATAATTTTTAAAATTTTAAAATATTAATGAAAATTATTTTAAAAATATTTTAACTATTTATCAATTCTCATGTATAATAAGATTGTTCTTGTATCAATAAACAATGAGTTTTGAAATACAATAACTAAATAAAATAACTATAATAATTTTTTTATTACAATATTTTTAAGTTGCACTTTTTTATATTTTTATTGTTTTAATAATATATTGCAATTGTTGTTTTATTCAATGACAAAAATGAGCATTTTTGTTCAATTAAGTTTTAACTTAATTTTAATTTTAGAAAACCAAATAGGTTGCTAATTTTTATTTTTAATTTTTCATTTCTGGTTTTTTATTTTTATTTTTTCCACAACTCCTTACGAGATATCAAATGGGCTCTTAATCAAGCTTGAGGCTTTCATATCGAATATCCTAAAGTCTCACAAAAATATTTTTAATAATAAGCACAAAAGGAGCTCTTGAGTCTTGCAAAGAAAATGCCAAAAAACTCACAAGCTAAGAGAAGACTTTCCCAACAAAATTTATCAATATGAAATGATATGGGAAAGATCTCAAGGAAAACTCTCAAGAAAGATTTCCAAATTTATGTGGATATTTGAAAGTATAAGCCACAAATATGATATATGAATATGCGCCAATAACGAAGATGAAACTCCCTCTAAGCTGCAATTGATTTGCACAATGAGGAGAATGAAGATGATGCTCTTCTCTTTAAAAAGATTTTTGCAAGAATGAATTGAAAAGAGAATGTATAATATGCTTTGAAGATTGGAAGTATGTGAGCAATGAGAGTAAAAAATTCAAAGAGAATTTTGCTAATTAAATGTCTAATCTTGTTGCTAACCAGGACAAATGAAAGGGTATATATAGAATTCCCAAGTTTTTTTGACCGTTGGGAACACCGAAGGAATTTTATAAAAAGTCTAATTAAAATTTAACCCTTAATTATTGCGGTAAAAAATTGAGAACCCGAGAGGTTTGGTCGCCCAGTGCTTGGGCCAGTCGACTATCCTCTCACATGAAATTTGTTTTTAAAGTGGGGTTCGGTCGACCAAGGATAGTGTCGATCGGCTAGCCAAGGCAATTTTCCCAACCTTCGGTCACCTAAGGGAAATGGCCGGTTAGCCGAGATGCAAGGCTGGTTTGCTGAGCCAATTTTAAAGCTCAAAGGTCGGTCGACAAAGAATTTTAAGTGTATAGGAGAACCGGTTTCAAGTCTGGTTTGGTGTAGTGGGTTCGGGTTTGTTCTGGTTTGGTGGGTTTGGGTCTATCCTAGTTCAGTAGGTTTGAGTCTGTTCTGGTTCATGGTTCAGGTCTAGGTTCAGGTGCGTGCATTTTTTAGAGGAAGTAACCTGTAAACATATATACAAACAACTTTATATCGCAGATTAGGATGAGGAATTGTTAGCCAATTTTACTTGTGCTATTTAATTCCTCTGATCTTATTTTCCTCTCCTATGTGTTTGTCTAGGGAGTCCTTTGGGCTGGGGGGTACGCCTCTGAATGTTAGTGGTAGGCACTGGTCTGTGTGTCTTATAAATGTTAGTGGGAGGCACTAGTGGGTATACCTTTTGAATGTTAGTGGGAGGCACTGGTGGGTGTGCATTCTGAACGGGATGAAAACTCCAACCTTTGGAGTCCCTATGGTTCTGCGCCATTGATATTCTCTTTCAGAATTCTCACACTGCTTTCTAAATTTTCTCCTTTGAACTCCTTGTGTATTGAACTTTCTTTTTTTCATGTCCTTTGGTCTATGCGAGACCCCTCTATTTATAGGGTTAGGCCTAAGTCCATTAAGGTAGTTTCTGGTCTTTCCTTTTTCACCATTCTCTTCTAGGCAGAAACCCTAATTTATGCTTTCTTTCCTACAACAAAGCAATCCCCTCATTTTGTGATATGACCAATTCTCCTTTCAATGGAGAGTATGGCCAAGAATATGGGTAGATACACTCCAATTTTCAAAAATCCTTTAATCAATTTGCATAACATGTTTCAAGGATTGTTTCCAAATTATTTCATAGAACCAAGGTATCTTTCCTCCAACTCCAGGGTTTCTTTTCCCCAAGTTAGAGTCATAACCAAGTTTTCGTATGTTGGAGACGTCGGTAGGGAATTCAAACTTTCAAGCTTCAACCATATCTCCACTAATGATTCCTCATCCATGATGTTGTACATAACGTCATCAGCCAGACAATTTCAAATAATGAAAACCGCCTTTGCTTCAAGCTCCTTCCAACTTGTTTCATTCATGTCATCTGGCTTCTTTCCGTACAAAGCCTTCACCATCCCTTGTTGCACTAGTAGATCTTTCACTCTTCGTTGCCAAAGCCTGAAATTACCCATTCCATAGAACTTGTTCACATCAAACTTAATCGAAGAGACCCCAACCATTGTTGAATTAATAGCTTTGATACTACTTGTTGCTGTTCATTCAACTTGAACACGCACAACGAAAGCACACAATCAACCACGAAACAAGCAACAACCACTAATGCACACACTCAATGATGACGTATACCTAAGAAGCAATTAAAACATAATAAGAACAAGAAAAACACAACTAGAGTGCACAAGATTTACATGGTTTGGTAATAGTCTACGTCCATGGGAGCAGCACTTTGGGTTTTCACTATGAACAATGTCAAAGCTTATATATTTGGGTTACCATAGTATTTAAGTATGAACCCAACATGCACATAAGTGTTCTAGTATACCTAAACTATATCTGTGTTGATCCCTAGAGGAAATCCCTCCGTTTTAGCCCAATTTACAAGCCCTCGATTTGAAATCACGTAATCTGCACCGACTGTAACTGTAACGACTGGCTTAATTATAATGATTTTTTTTCCATAATAGCAAATAACATACTCTGATACCATAGTATTAACCTAAGCAGCAAGAAGCAGAGATCATACAAACGTAACCAAAAACCATTATATACAATACCAGAGTACTACCATGTTTCCCAAATTATATATATACATATCACTGTTTTCCCCAAAAATACCCTCAGCTAGCTAGGGTATACAAAAATCTTCCACTGTACTCACTTTGCTGTCAAGGCACTACAGAAACCCCTCTACTTGTGAGCCTAGTTTGCTCGCCTACCTGGATCACCTGAAAAATATTTCAACACTGGGATGAGCCAAAGCTCAGTAAGATGATATATGCTATTACTAGTGTGTGGCAATTCAGTTATCATATCATAAAGATCTGTTTCCATATAATCAAGTGTATCTGGATCTATAATTACAGTACAAATCATAATATCCATCCCCATTTCCATGTCATTTAACACATTTGTATTTAAGTTATTATTTAGAAATACTTCTAACATACATAGGTAATTTCCCCGTCTCTGTAAAATCAGTATATACATAATAATAACTGTAAACTTTCCCCTATGGATATCTGTATGTCATGATTTAACCCCTCATGACAGGGTTGTGTGGCCCGTAGGCAGGATCTACACTGGTTGGCCGACCAGGTAAATCACTATACTCCCTCGGTCTGATCTGCCCACCTCAACCCATATTTGGATGGGGATTTTGTCCACGTCAAGGGCACTATATGATCGACCTACAGCCTATTATCTGAATAGGCGGTTGCACTCTGTAACTACAAACCGTATGTAGTTACGGTATTGTGCTGAGTAAACTGTATGGTCCAACAGGGTCTGGTACTATATACATATTCATATATACTCTTTCACTGTTTTCATCATGTTTTCAAAATTACCATAACGTTATCTTTCTGTCTTGTAAATTCCGTAACTGTAGCATCTCGATGCTATCTCTATGTAACTGTCTGTATATTCTGTATATGCTCTGTCTGTATACTCTGTATGTTATGGTAATAGAAAATGTGGCATTGTTTTAAACTGTGTAAATTATAATACTAGAACTACATAATCATAATACTGTATCCGTAATTCGTATAATCATGGTATTAAAATCCATAAAATCATGGTACTGTAATTCACATAATCATAGCAATGAAATACGTAAAATCATGAAACTACAATTCATAAAACAGATTCCTGTACTACATACATATTCCCAAGTCACACCATACTGTAATACATAATTTTCATAAATATATAAGGTGTATAGAAATTTGAAACTTTCTAGCATAGCATATATCCCTTACCTTACTACTGAAAAGCCCCTAGGGAAAACAAGCCTAACACCCGCAAGGCCTCCTACAAAACACCTTGAAATTTACATATATCAGAACTAAACATCAGTATTTTTTTGCCTACATCATTTCCCACAACTGTCAGGAAGTCAAAAACTGGATAAAAGTCCTTATCCTGAATTTGGGACGAAATTCAACTTCGTTTTCCTATGATTCGTTCTAGCAGTCTTCTAGAAAACTCCGCCAGGAGCGTCGTGGTAGCTTCGGATCGACGATCCAGCGACTGGTGGGGCCAGAAACGAAGAGAGAAGGGAGAGAGAGTCGTAGGAGAGAGAGAGGAGAGAGAGAGAGAGGCGAGAGAAATGAGAAATATCCCGGTTTCCCGCCTTATATACTACCATATTCGTTGACGAGGCCCATTACTTCGTCGACGAATCCTTCAATAAATTCGTCGACGAAGCCCTGTATTCATCGATGAAATTCAGACCGCCCTAGAACCTCTCTCGATATTTTCTCGTCGACGAAGCCCTATGTTCGTCGACGAAATTCTGAAGACCTTCGTCGACAAAACCCTGTGTTCATCGACAAAGCTTGGCAATTTCCTGAATTTATGATTATTTAATATTATCTCCAAAATGTAATGCTGTCGACGAAGTCTACGGCCTTCTTCCGTTTCTGTATCTATTTTCTCTCCCTCTATTATTAAAATGCTATTATTCTTCGGGTCACTACAGCAACTGTTGATGGTTTGCCCTTAATGTTGCAGACTCTTCTCATGCAATTGTCCCTCGCTTCAAGTAACTTTCTCGGGTACATGTGATCCGCTTGGAATATGAGCCACATCTCCAATACTTTTTTTTAATTATGTTAGCTTTGGTGCAACCCCAAGAGGGAGGGGATGAATTGGGTATTTAAAAATTATCACCTAGGTTAATCGGTTTAACAGCAGTATTATACAACCTAGGGTCAACTTATGCAATAAATAAATAAACATACACGTGCAGTAGAAGTAAAGTGTAGAAAAGTAAACAGTACATGCAATATGTTATCGAGGTTTGGCCAAATTGCCTACGTCCCCGCCTTGGCTACACCAGCACAAGGATTCTACTATGGCTCACTTAAACGGGTGGAGTGGCACCTAATACAACACGCCTTACTAGGGTGGCGCAATTAGCTTTCCTAATCGGGTCTAAGCTAATCCGAGACTATTTTACAAGGCTAGTCTCCCTTTTCATGCCCATGTTTGGAATTCAATAAATGATATGAAATTTTTGTACACGGAAATACGCTTCTTCACAAGTAGATATGTGCACCGGTACAACTCAAGCAATATTGCAAGCACGTATGATATGTAAATATGTTCAGTGCTCTAATGTGTGCTAAAAACTTAAATAGGTATAGATAATCAATCTAGATCAAGAGTGTATATCAAAGCAAGATTTGAAACCCAGTATATGAATATCACAATATCAGATCAAAGTTTCAAATATGCTAGTAAGTTGATTCAAAACAAACTTAGCAAAATGTTCTCAATATACTATGCACAAGGAGTGTCTGAATGCAAACTTTTAAAAACAATTTTTGCACACAAAAATATAGGCTTAGGTAACTTGCAATGATAATGCAAGAACCACAACCCACTAAGTCTTCTCACACAAGATTTATCAAATGAAATCTGTGGAAGAACTTAATATTATACTCTCAAATAAAATCAATCAAACAATATAGCAAATGAGAGTACTAGCTAGTGAGATTAGGCACAATCACTTTAGAAATACTTACAACACTTAAAAGATCAAGGAAAATAGAGTGTATGGGTGTTTGGGAGTAGAATAGGCTAAAAAGAGATTTTTGAATTTGAGAGAATTTCGGTCTTAATCAAATTGCTAATCCTTGCTAATTATTGCAAATGAACATGTATATATAGGCAAGGAGGAATTTTTGACCGTTGGGGGCTCAGTGGGGATAATTAGAAAAGTTTAAAACATGTTTAGAAAAATTAACCCAGTTTACCCCTTTTAATTTTTAGTAAAAATTAATTTACCCCGCGAGATTCGGGTGCCCGGTCTGAGGTTTGGGTGCCCGAATAGACTCAGTTAAAAAATCATTTTTTAACGGTTTGAGTGCCCGAAGTCAGGGTCGGTTGGCTGAACAAAAGTCAATATATTTTTGTCCGTGGTTCGAGTGCTCAGATACAAGTTCGATCGCCCGAGGGCTTTTTGAACGCGAAGGTTCGGGCACCCGGGTTGGTGAAAAGTGCCCTAACATGAGTTCGGGTGACCGAGGAAGATATGTTCAAGTCGGTTCGGTCTACCGAATAAGAAGTCAACAATTTGACTTTGTTCAGGGTTCGGTCGCTTGAGGCATTTTAAACGCCACAGGTTCAATCGCTCGAGCTCTCTAAAGATTTTAAATTAAAGTCCAATTTTGCCTTATTTAATTCCCCTGATCTAATGAGTGATGTTGTATATAATGGCTATAAATCTTAGCTCTGTAATAACTGTACATCATAGTTATGTAATAATTGTAAATCATGGTTCTGTAAAAGCTGTATATAATCATGGTTTTGAAAAAGTTATAATATCATGTTTTTGTAACAGCTATATAAAACTCTGTATTAAATCTCTGTACTATATCTGATATTTCTCATGCCACACAATTTTAAATGAAACTCTTATATTATAATCTATACAGGAAAAATCTGCATTTTCCTGCTATATAAAATAATATATATCATTTGTAAAACTTTCCTATAACCCAAATTTTCTGAATTTTGACAAGCATATAATAGATGTAAAATTCAAATCCCATAAATACATGTAATACTTTAATTGATAAAATTCCCGAAAATTAACTGGTTTAACTTATTCCCTTTACCTAATTCTCGAGAGGCCTGCTAAAATTCTATACTCATGCTCGCGACGTTCGGAACTCAAAAAGCCTGAAATTATGTATTTCTCCTGAATAATATCACATTCTCTTTTTCCTGGACCCGCATATCCTATTTTATCAATAAAATATCAAACAATCAACCGTTTATTACTCTTACCTTATTCCTTGAGGAAATGGCCGCAAGGACCCTAATCTTGTGCCTGTGGCGTTTGCACCAAAACCTTGAAATTTATGTTTTTCCCAATTAAATCAACTTTAACCCCACAATTATATTCATTTAAATATCTCTACACCCATATTCTTCATTTTATAAATCAAATACCAACATTTAACACCCTTACTTCAACTTTGGAGTGGTGCCTGGGATCCTCAAAACATAATTATGCGCTAGTCAAATTGACGAGGATCGCCACTAGGCCTTAAATTCGTAGTCTGATCGTTGATGGGGTGAGTTTAGAGTGAGAAAATAGAGAGAGAGATAGAGAGAGAGAGAGAGAGAGAGAGAGAGAGAGAGAGAGAGAGAGAGAGAGAGAGAGAGAGAGAGAGAGTTTTCGCAGTTGCAGGAGAGAGTGTGAGGGTTTTGAAATTTTAAAAGAAAAAAGACTTGCAGTCCCTTTTATAGTATTCTGTCTCCAACAAAAGCCATCAGCGTTTTTCTTAGGCTCAAAGATAATCGTTGCCGGTTTTGTGTTTGACCCATCTGATTTCACTATTTACGCTTTTACCCGGCTACGGTAACAATATAACCGTTAACGATTTTCTTAGTACTCCAGAAAATCGTTGCCAGTTTCTCCTCACCAAACCATTTTCCTATTTTGTCCTATTTTCCTTATCATTTATATTTTCCAAGTCTCTACATTCTCCCCTCCCTATAAAAAGTTCGTCCTTGAAATTTGTCATCTATCACATTTCCAACCTTAAGGAAAACATTGCAATTTTATTAATTACCCTCACTTATGGCAGAGGAATATCGTGGTTATAAGAAAGAGTTCTAGGAGATTACACTCATTTAAAGAAAAGAAAACTCTCCCAAAACCAGTATAATCTAAAACCAAAAATACTAGTTATCCTACCTTACACTATACAAGTCAACAATACATACACTATTAGTTATTTTACTTTTAATATCTCATCTCTAATCTTCACTGAACAGATGTGGATATCGCTAGCGCATCTATTCCTCTAATTCCCATGAAACCTCCTTGACTGCATGGTTGCACCATAATACTTTTACCAGTAGAATTCTCTTTGTGCGTAACTCCTGTTCCTTTCTATCTAGAATTTGTACAGGCACTTCTTCATAAGATAAGGCATCACCAAGCTCCAGTACCTCATAAATAATCACATGGGAGGGATCAAAGAGGTATTTCCTCAACATGGATATGTGGAACATGTCATGAATTCTAGATAGAAATGGATGTAAGGCTAACCTATAGGCAATCGGACCCACTCTCTAAAGTATCTCGAATAGTCCAATGTACCTAGGGCTCAGCTTACCCTTCCTCCCAAACCTCATCAACCCTTTCATTGGTGCAATTTTCAAAAACACATGGTCTCTTGCACCAAATTCCAACTCTCGCTGGCGAGTATCTATATAACTTTTCTGCCAACTTTGAGCTATTCAGATTCTATCTCTGATGAGTTCGATTTTCTCTGAAGTTTACTGAACTATCTCTGGCCCCAAAATTTGTGTCTCACCATTTTCATCCCAATATAATGGGGATCAACATCTCCTGCCATATAACGCCTTATATGGTGCCATCCCAATGGTAGCCTGGTAACTGTTATTATAAGAAAATTCGACTAGTGGGATGTACTGGATCCACCTACCTCCAAAATCTAATACACTGGCTCTTAACATATCTTCTAGTATTTGAATCGTCCTCTTCGTCTGTCCATCGGTCTGAGGATGAAAGGTTGTACTAAAAGTCGGTTGTGTACCCATGGCTCTTTGCAAGCTTTTCCAAAACTGCGATGTGAACCGTGGGTCTCGGTCAGAGACGATGGAAACTAGCACTCCATTTAGTCTCACTATCTCTTGTATATGTATGTCTGCTAACATACTCATGGAGTAGCCAGCTCTAATGGGAAGAAAGTGGGTAGTCTTTGTTAACCGGTCTACGACCACCCAAATAGCATCCTGACGAAGGAGTGCTGGCAGCAATCCTGTAATGAAATCCATAGAAATATGTTCCCACTTCCACTCAGGAATATGGAGTGGCTGTAATTATCCTACCGGTCTCTGGTGCTCAGCTTTTACCTGCTGGCACGACAAGCACTGCTCTACATACTCAATTATCTCTTTCTTCATATTGTTCCACCAAAAGGAATCCTGAAGATCCCAGTAAATTTTAGTGTTTCCTGGGTAGACTATATACAAGGATTGATGCGCCTCCTCCAAGATGGTTCTTTTAATTTCGATATCTGCATTACGCACAATCTAGTACCAAACCTCAGAGCACCATCATCTAAAATAGTAAAATCGGCTCCCTGTCTACCCTATACTTTATCTTTGATCTTTACTAATTCTGTATCTTGCATCTGAGCGATCTTAATTTTCTCCAGAAAAGTTCGCTGAAGTACCAAGCTAGCAATAAATGCCTGGTGATCTCTCTCTTCCAGCTCTACCTCTAGCCTTTCAAAATCCATTCCGATCTGATGCTACATCATCACTGCTGACATAGAGGCATTCCCTGATTTCTGACTCAAGGCATCAACTACCACATTTATTTTCCCTAGGTGGTAACTGATGGTATAGTCGTAATCCTTAATTAACTCCAACCATATCCTCTACTTCATATTCAACTCTTTTCGTGTGAAGAAATATTTCAAACTATTATGATTTGTAAAGATCTAAAATTTCCCACCATATAGATAATGCCTCCAAATCTTTAAGGCATACACCACTGTAGCCAACTCTAAATGTGATGCCCCGATTTTCGTACAATTTTTTTAAACAATAATAAATAATTATTCACTCGTCATCAACAACATTCACAAATCGGCCACATCAACAACCCTATTACAATTCATATGACCTGACTCGCATTGGGTACCAGGTAAAAGGTCATTTTATTTATACAACCTAACAACGGAAGATAATATATACTTAACCACCAGAATACAATACCCAGAGTATCAACATATACATATATATATATACACACACATTACCATAACATAGCCAAAAATAACTCAACTCTAGGTGAATTACACCTCCCTAGTCCAAGAACTCACCCTGTGTGTCAGGGTCCTAGCTCCCTATGGTCCCGAAGCTCTATCACCTGGCCTATCCCATTTCCCTAAAAAATTTAGATAATTTGGGTGAGACACATCTCAGTAAGAAGGAATAAATTATTTACAGTGTGTGACCATATGAGTTCAGTTATAACACACTTTACTTTTCAAATCAACATTTCATTTGAGAAAAATACACTAATAACATATTATCATAATCATATTGATATACAACATAAGCATTTGTAAGCTTAAAAATTATTCCTCAAATTCAACCATTTCCAACACACATATTTACCCCTGAAGTTCCTGAGAATAGGGAAGATTACCCGCCCATACATGTAGCTTCTCTTTGCCCTAACATGTTATGTAGCCAGGTATGACCACATCTGATACTTGTCAGGGCACTCACCTTACTCAGTAAGCCCTCAGGTGGAGAGTTTCACTTCGCCTCAATTATTTATATTGTTAACTCACACAGATCCATTTCTCAATTTTATCATTCTCTATTTCTCAATTTCCATTATTTCTTTCATTTCTCATTTTAGCCCATTTTATCATTCTTTCACTTTCCGTTTCCATTTTACTATCCGACTCATAAGTATCCTTGGTATCTAGTACCAACATCACGTCTGTAACTCATGGCTACCCTGAGGATCTTTCTTTCCAAGCCATGCTTCCCCCCATGGTCAATGTTGTGCGCCCCGAAGGCTGGATCTAACCGCGGTTGACTGACCTGGTTAGATCAAAATATCATATCACATATCTCGCGTTTGTAGTACGACTAGCTAGCCTATAGCCCTGATCCGGATTTAGGCGGCACAACAACTCTACAAAACAGCTTAGTCGACTGTCATGCCACACGCTCCAATAGTCCGTGTGGTTGCATTACACCACTAGCAACGGTACCGTGCTCAATATCACAACCCATCATTAGGGTTTCCATAACCATCCATTAGGGTTATCATTACCACATACTCGCAATCATTATAAGATATTAGCATTTCATCAATCACATTTCAATTCCATATTGTAGTATTCATATTTCCCATTTTCACATTTCAGTATATACATTTCAAAATTCATGTTCTCATTTTTACGCTTCAATATTTTCATATCAATATACATCATTAATCTCATATCAGTATATCTCAATTCATCTCAAATATAAATGTTCTCATCATTTTCTGTGCACACTTCATCATCTCATAATAGTATATATCGTGTTTCATGTATTTCAACATTTCTCAAAATACTCATATTAATAATTCGCAAAATCTCATTTTTCATGCAAAACATTTCTACTCACATATAAATACCATATTTCATTATTTTCCACTAATCACATCAATAATTCTTATTTCAATATTTTCTCAGAAATTACTCATCGTTATATTTCACATTTTTCAATACACGTCATATGCCACTTAGTTTTCATCTAATATTCATAATATATTAATTTCACACTCCAAGATATCACAATTTAATATTACTCAAATGCCACACAATTTATTTGATATTTATATCATAATAATTTCAAGACAAAATACCATATACTCATTTTCACATATTAATTCAAATAGTAGCTCTAAAAATACTGTTATAATTTATTCCCCTTACTAGACTTACTAAGAGTCTCGTTAAAACCCAAATCCTACGCCCTTTGCGCCCGAAACTCAAATCCTGCAATTCGCATTTTTCCCCAATTAATTAACTCATTTCGCCAAAATAATACCCATATAATCTTCCCTAGGATCCATATACCCCAAATTAACATTTAAACTAATATTTAACACCCCTCACTTAATTTTTCGAACTATGCTTGCGGGATCCTGAAATTACACCCGCGGTGCTCACCTGGGCCTTAAATTTTAGAAATTCTACTTCAACCTTAGATGCTCAGTATTCTAGCATTTCTAAATCAACACTAATTAAATAATAATAAGCCCCTTAATAACCCCCTTATCCCAAATTTAAAGTTATGCCTACGACGACCCCACGAGAAATCCATTCCGCTAGACTTGTACAAAATTATTCCTAAATTCTCGTGGTGGTGTTTGATCGTCAATTAGGCTTAAAATTTACAAGAAATTGAGGTAAAAGGGAAGATTTAGCTTACCCCAAGAGATACGCCTGTGCCGCTCCTACCACCAATCCGCTCCGGTAGAAATGACCGACGACGGAAAACGGAGTCTAGCGGTATCTTCCAATTTCCGATCAGGCGAGTATCCATCAGGAAACTGAGGAGAGAGGGAGAGAGAACGAGGAGAGTTATAGAGAGAGACTGGGGGGGCTGGTCCTGCACAAGCTTCAGCCTTCCTGAAGGATTTCAGATCCTTCAGGAAGGTGTAATAATAATAATAATAATAATAATAATAATAATAATAATATATTTAATTAATAAAAATAAAAATAAATTTTAATTATTATTTTTTTCTTTTTTTATAAATTTAATTAATTAATTAATTTTTTGGAAATCACCACACTAATCTTGTATAGCCATTTTTGGGGTTACTACACTAAATCATGCATCGGATAAATCTTTTCATACTCCTTGAGTTGCCGAGAAGTGTATGCCACAACTTTTCCTTGTTGCATCATTACACACCCAAGTCCTTTTAGAGATGCGTCACTGTTGATCACACACACTCCCCATCTCTTGATGGAATGGTTAAAACTGGTGCGTTAACGAGTAACTTCTTCAACTCCTGAAAGTTCTATTCACATTCATCAATCCACTCGAACTTCACACTTTTTCTTGTAAGCCAAGTCAGAGGACCCGATAATCTGGAAAAATCCTCTACAAACCGCAGGTAGTATTTCGCCAAACCCAAGAAACTTCAGATCTCCTGAATATTTTTCAATCTCGGCCAGTTCGCCACCGCTTCTATCTTGTTTGGATCTACCTAAATGCCATCCCTAGATATCATATGTCCAAGGAACATAATGTCCCTTAGCCAGAATTCATTTTTCTTAAACTTAGCGTACAACTTCTTTTCTTTCAACACCTTTTAAATGATCTTCGCGTTCCTCAAAACTCTTTGAAGAATATCATCAATGAAAGTAACAAAAAACTGGTCCAAATACTGGTGGAATACCCTGTTCATTAGATCCATAAACGCTTTCGATGCATTGGTTAATTCGAAGGGCTTAACCAAAAACTCGTAGTGGCCATACTTGGTTTGGAAGGCTGTCTCCGAAACATCTTTTGCTTTAATTTTTACCTGATGATATCTTGACCGAAGATCAATCTTAGAGTAGACCCGGGTTCCCTCGAGCTAATCAAATAAGTCATCAATACGGGGAAGAGTATACTTGTTCTTAACTGTTACTTTATTTATCTCTCTATAGTCGATACACATCCTTATTGTCCCGCCTTTCTTGTTTAGAAATAAAATTGGTGCTCCGCAAGGTGACACACTAGACTTGATAAACCCTTTGTCTAATAATTCTTACAACTAGTCTTTCAGTTCTTTCAATTCGGCTGGAGTCATTCTGTAGGGTGCTTTAGAAATCGGAGCCAACCCTGGAAATAAATCAACAGCAAACTCAATTTCACAATCTGGTGGTAAACCAGGTAACTCCTCTGGAAAAACATCTGAAAATTCCCTAACTACTGGAATATCAACAAGTTTCAATTCTCTCTTTGGCATCTCCTTTATACAAACTATATACCCTTGGCAACCGCCCCAGTGTGGTCTCTTTGCTTGAATAGCTGATACCAACTGTGGTGAGACGCACACACAAGACCCCACGAACTGAATTCCTGCTCTTCAGGAGACCTAAATATCACCTCTTTCTGATGACAATCAATATTGGCACAGTTAGCTACTAGCAGTCCATACCCAAAACCATATTAAACCCTACATATCTAATACCATGAGATCAACTGGTAATATTCTTTCCTGGATGCACACTGGATAACCTTTAAGCATCTTTCAACACCTCACTACTAACCCTGTCGGTGTAACTACAAACAATTCAGTGTCTAATAGCTGAATTTCTATCCCACATAATTTGATGTACCCCTTAGACACGAAAGAATGTGTGGCCCCTGAGTCAAATAAAACAATAGTTTTAATTGAAAGCATATTAATGGTACTTGTCACCACATTGCCCGCAGCCTTTGCATCTCTGGATGTCATCACATAGACCCTCGTCGGGGCTGTATTCCTCTATTGGCCGCCTCGAGGTGCCTGGTTATTTCCACAGAATGGTCTCTGAGCTGGCACATATGAACTATGACATGCCCGTGCGATGTGTCTCTGTCTCCCACAATGATATCAGTTATTTTCTCCCACACGACATTCTCTCATATGTCTCCTGCCATATTTAGGGTAGATAGGACTAGTCCGCTTGCCCTGATATCCACGATTTCCTGTCACTTGCCTCTGACCTCTACCGTACTGGTCTCCCCTCCATGGGCCCTGACTAGTACCTGCTTGAAACCTAGGAGGCGTGGGCCTTTTTCTCTGGCTCGATATGGCAATACCCCTCTACCTGCTTACCTTTGTTATAGCGGCTTTGTCGACCAATTCTGAAAAGTCCTTCTCTTTAAGATCTGCCACCTATTCATAGATTTCTTGTCTCAAACCCCTTTTGAACTTCCTCGACTTCTTAGCCTCATCTAGAACAATATACAGGGCAAAATGCGACAGCTCAATAAACTTCACCGCGTATTGCTAGACCGTAAGATGCCCCTACGTCAAATTCAAGAATTCCTCTACCTTAGCTTCTCTAACAGTGGTAAGGAAATATTGGTCAAAGAACACCTCCTTGAATCGGTTCCAAGTCATGGCTACTGGTACAGGCCTCTGTTTCTTTAACAACTTCACGACTATCCACTACCTCTCAACTTCGCCCATCAACTTATATGTGACATAGAGGACCCTTTTATCATTAGTGCAATGCAACACCATCAGTGTTTTCTCAATTTCCTGCATCCAGTTTTCGACAACTGTAGGGTCAGCTCCCCTTGAGAACACTGGAGGATTCATGTCGATGAACTGATGAATCTTACAACTCTGATAAGCTAATGGGCAGCCCTGTTCTCTGCTATTCCGAGCGATTTCTGCCATCACCTGCTGTGCTACACTACGCAGCACCTGGTCAGAGTTATTGACACCCATACTGGAAGGCTCTGCATCACTATTAGCACCGACGTGTGCATTGCTATTTTCGGGGTCCATCCTGCAATAAAACGAGATTAATCTTAGAATCCTAACTTCATAATACAATTCTTACATTAATCTAACTAAGATTCATAACATATCTTCATATTACCAATCCACTAATTTAAGGCTCAGTCTTACCATTTGGAAACAAAACTGACGATAGTTTACCATGGCTTTCCTGAAATCGTCATCCCAGGAAAAACACAGAAACCACCCCGAAGTTCTTGTCTTCAAACTGCAAGACAAAACCCTAAATTCTCGTCTTAATCTCCCATATTGACTGTACCAAAATCCTAGTCCATCCTCTGCCTATTCTCATCAACATTCATTCTTATACTCTAGTATTGTTTTCCACTGTACATTAAAGTTTACAGAACTTAGCAACCTAGGCCCTGATACCAAACTTGTAACGACCCCAAAATTATTACCATTTTTTTTCTTTTATATATATATATATATATATATATATATATATATATCTTGCAACAATATAATATTACTCTGATACCTATAACAATATCCACTATAACGTCTCAGACTTCAAGTGGTACCGAGGATGCCTGTTCACAAAACATACCACCTATGTAGTGGGAAAACATAAAAATATATTAACATTATTTACAATACTAGAGTTTCAATATTTCCAAAAATAAACGTATATATCTCCTAACAGAAACCCAATGTCCTAGGGGCATACCCAAAAATACAACTCCCAACTTAAAAACTTATCCTGTAGCCAGGGCAGTACTAAAGTCCCTTCTATCTTGGAGCTCGATCCGCACGTCTATCTGGATCACTTGAAATGTTTGAAATTCTGAGGGTGAGACACCTCTCAGTAAGACGGAATAAATTACAACCAGTCTGTGGCAAATGAGTTTTACTTGAATAACATAATTATTAATTTGATTGTAACTGTGATAACATTTCAATGTAAAACATATCATAACTAACACCTATGCCTTTTAAAATAAGCTTTCTATTTCAACATACTTTTACCTATAATAGATAGTTCTTGTTCTCTATAGTACGATTGGCCTCCTTAACCTGGACTTGATTGCCAGGGAGCCTTCGTCTCTCCTCTAGACACAATCTACTAAACATTCCACACTTTATCTGAGGTGTGTGGTTGCACGATCTATACTGTATAGATATGGTACCGTGCTATGTGATCTGCTCTGGTCGATTAGAGTTCTGATACTATATAATGCTATGTCTGCATATTACTATTTTACCATGATTCTGTATAAACTAAAATAACCACGATTCTATATAATAACTGTAATACCATGATTTTGTATAATAGATGCAAATCTTAGTTCAGTAATAACTGTATATCATGGTTCTGTAGTAGCTGTAAATCATGGTTCTGTAATAACTGTAAATCATGGTTATGTGAAAGTTGTATATAATCATGGTTCTGAAAAAGTTATAATATCATGGTTCTGTACCAGCTGTATAAAACTCTATATTAAATCTCTATACTATATCTGACATTTCTCATGCCACACAATTTTAAATGAAACTCTTATACTATAATCTGTATGGGGAAAATAAGTATTTTCCTGCTATATAAAATAATATATATCATTTGTAAAACTTTCCTGTAACCCAAAATTTCTGAATTTTCACAAGCATATAATAGATGTAAAATTCAAATCCCATAAATACATGTTATACTTTAATTGATAAAATTCCTAAAAATTAATTGGCTTAAATTATTCCCTTTACCTGATTATCAAGAAGCCTGCTAAAATTCTATACTCACGGCCGCGGCGTTCGGAACTCAAAAACCCTGAAATTATGTATTTCCCTTGAATAATATCACATTATCATTTTCCTTGACCCGCATACTCTATTTTATCAATGAAATATCAAACAATCAACTATTTATAACTCTTACCTTATTCATTAAGGAAACGCTTGCAGGGACCCTAAACCCGTGCCTATGACATTTGCACCAAAACCCTGAAATTTACATTTTTCCCAGTTCAATCAACTTTATCCCCACATTTATACTCATTTAAATATTTCTACACTAATATTATTCATTTAATAAATCAAATACCAACATTTAATACCCTTACCTCAACTTTGGAGTGGTGCCTGTGATCCTCAAAACCTAATTTGCTCCAGTCAAATTGACGGGGATCGCCACTAGGCCTTAAATACATAGTTTGATCGTTGATAGGGTGAGTTTAGAGTGAGAAAATGAGGAGAGAGAAAGGGTTTTGCAGCTGTAGGAGAGAGAGAGTGAGGGTTTTGAAATTTTACAAGAAAAATGACTTGCAGCCCCTTTTATAGTATTCTGTCTCTGGAAAATAAATGTGCTTCTTCAATAAGCAGATATGTACTACGATACAACACAATGCACTCACAGATGATGTGATCTTAATGCTAAAGTGAGATCTTGATAATATAGTATATTAACTCACAATAAAAAGTGTATCTATATGTTTGTGTAGTAAGTGAGATTTCTGATACAAGATAATATATTCAAAATATGAACAATAAGAGAATTTTAATAACCCTAATCAAATATCTCAACAATATATTTCAAATGTAAAGCACATCAGATATTTAGGGTCTTAGCTTGCAAAAATATTTTATCAAAAACACAAAGTAAGCTTATGAATCTTGCAACAAGGATGCAAGATCTCAAGCTATGAAAAGTTTTTCCCAATCAAATATTTATAAGTAAAATACTACGGGAAAAATGTTTAAGCTAACTCTCAAAAATCAGTATACAACAAATGTAAGTATGGGAGAGAGTTTAAGCTTTTGAGTAGTATGAAATTTTTTCACAAAAATTAACACTCAACCTAGCTTCGAAATGCAATTAATAAGCAAGTGAAGAAGGTGAGGAAATATGCTCTCTTTCTAAAAAGTATAATCAAATGAGTATGAGAAAGAGAGTAAGAAATTTAAGCTTTGAATGTGAGTTAAAGTTTTCCTAGATTAGCACCAAAAACTGAGAGAAAAATAAATGCTAATCTGGTTGCTAATTAGGACAAATGATGGGGTATATATAGAATTCCCACAAAATATAACCGTTAGGGACATATTGGAAATTTTAGAAAAGTTTAATTAAATTTTAAACCCTAACTACCATGGTAAAAACAAGGCAACTCGAGAGGTTCGGTCATCTGGTGCTTAACACCGATCACCCGAACAGACACAACGTATTTGAGAAATTTTGAGGGTTCGGTTGACCAAATACTACGTTTGTCAGCCAAGCCAAAGCAATTTTTCTAAACCTTCGTAGGTTCGATTGCCCGACCAATTTTTGACCGTAAGGGCCGGTTTGCTGAGGCAGATGAGTTCGAGTGGGATTTGGTTTCTAGCACCCAGGGGAGATGTGTGTTGATCAAGATGGTCGCCCGAGCCCCTTTTAAAAAATAATCAATAAATAGCTTTGGTTGGCCAAAGCAAATTAAACGCTTAAGGTTCAGTCAACCAGGGCTCCTTCAAGGTGCAAAATATTCCTTGTTTTTATGTGAATAAGTTATGACATTTTGTACCAAGGGTTATGTGTTCTAATGGTCGGTCTATGGTCTTTTGAGCATTAATTCCTATCATGCATGGGATGCAAATATTACAGACCATAATTATTACAGATCCAAATATTAAATGCATTTATAATACAAATGAAATGTTATCATTCTCTGCTCTTTATGACGCCAAGCAATATCCTTAATGAATTAATCTTTCAGCTCCTTATGACTTTGACAGGACTTCTACTATTTGTGTCATCCAAGAAATACCGGTTCAAGTACTAGATGCACAAGTGAGATACCTTGAATTTGTCATAATCAAAACAGGATATGATCCATAAGGTCAATAAGCTCCTTGAACTCTAGAATCCACAGGTACACTTTCAAGGAGATCGAATCAGAGAAATTTTTTATCCTTCATTGTAAAAAACTCACAGAAATTATACCCACTATTTCAAAATCAAATATTTATACAGAATTTTACTATGTTAATTTTAAGGCACGAATTTTGTCATTACAAAATTCTTGTAGGCATTAAAAAATATATATATATATTTATAAATGTTTATATTCAAATTAGTAAGTTAAAATAAACTTAACTATGACCAGTTATTTTAATCATTTGTAGATATTTAAAATTATATAAAAAAATCTCTACAATTAATTTAGTTTTCAAAATTAAATAAATTTAAGACTAATTTTATTAATGGACTCATCCAATTTTAGTTCTGACCTATAATTCTGCAACATTTCGCAAGGGAACCCAAAAAAAAGGAAGAAGAATTGAGAGAGAAGACATATATCGATTGTATTTGTGCAATCTATTCCTAATTCAAGCATCCATCTTTTGTGATCAAGTTTGCACCCACAAAGATTGGATACGAATCCATCTTCCAACAAATCTAAGAATATACTCCTTGAGCTCTCGAACCAACAAATCTACTTTCAAGGTGATCGTATCAGGGGAATTTTTTATTCTTCATCGTAAAAGATCCACAACTACCTATTAATTTAAAATCAAATATTTGTATAAAATTTTTCTATCTTAATCTCAAAGAACGAATTTTATTGTTATAGAAGCTTTTGAATAAGTTGAATCAACCTATTAAGAAAGTTTAGCTTTTAAGTCTCAACACAGGAGACAACTTTTTCTAAAAATTTATTTACCAAATAATTTTTTTTAATTTTTGTAGGAGTTTTATAGTACATAGCTTCTTGATAGTAATTTCTTGACAATATTTTTTTTAATAATTGAAAAATCACTAAACAAAAGTCAAGAAGATCTCATTTTCAATATTTTTTTTAAAAAAATTTATGGAAAAAATGAAGAAGAGATAAGCATGAAAGTGATGTTTATGATATATATTTTTTTGTTTGCATTGCTTCCTTCTATCCTTTAAGAGAACACCAAATTTGGGAGACATATTTTCCATCGACGATATTGACAAGTTTACTTTTGTGAAGCGGTGTCAAATAAAAATATCCAACAAGCAAGCTCTCACTGAAAAAGAGGTCGTCCAGCCGCACATTCCAGTAACTTACTAATAAAATAGGATTTAAATTTTAAATTAGTATAAATACTAATTTTTAATTATAAAATATTAAAATAGCAATAGTTAATATTAATTAGCATAAATATTAGTTAATATTCCAATTATAAATATTACAAATACTAATAAAAAATTTAAATAATTTCTAAATTAGAAAATATTTAAAATGTTGATAAAAGTGTTATGTTTGTGTTAATTAACATCTTAATTGATATTGATAATTTATTAAGTAAAAGTAATATTATCATTGTCTTATAAAAATTAAATATAACAATTAATATTTGGACACTAAATTGGCCTCAATTATTTGAGTTAATCATTTATTAAGCATACGTTAGAAGCTTTAAATTTATAATTACTGAAAATTTTAAGATATAGATTTAAATAAGCACATATTCTTAATAATTTTTTTATTGAAAAAATAAAATTATTCTGGTTACACACATGTCATGGGTATAAAAATAAGTTTCTTAAAATATTTATGAGGATTCTTATGTTGGGTCAAATATTGACATGGGAATCTATATGTTGATGTAAATCTCATAATACAAATCAAATAAAAATATTCCCATGAACTTGACTTGAATAGAATTTTCGAAAATGTCATTTGATGAAAATATTTTTTTATTTTTTTATGGACTGAAAATTAACTCATTTATCTCAGCAAAAGAAATTGAGCACGAAATGATTTAGTTGAGGAACTTGAGCGCGGAATGATTAATGAATGATTTGACCATCACATATGCAGCCATAAATGCTTAGTAGTTCAATTTAGATTTATGCGGTGCTGCCACTATTGTGATTTGACGAAGTCATTCGTTGGACGACTAAGAAGCAGTCGTCCCATGTTGTATCTAAAAACACAAACATATTAAGAAGAACAAGAAAAGAAAATTTAACTTGGATTACACTCCATCATTTATTAGATTCATCATCATAATTCATTGATATTTCTCAAATTAGGCATTTGAGAAGTGGAATAATTTGTTTCAACCAGGCTCTTATTTTTACCTATAAATCTAGTGGTTGGAACGTCCTGCGTAGTCATGGCTCGAGTTTAAGGGCAGAAGACTACCCTATAGTTAGTCCCCGAGGGGCAGGTGAAGGTGCTGGTTTGATCATCCTTAGGGTAGCTGTAGGCATCGGGGCACCTGTCCTTAAAAAACTTTGAGAAGTTTGTGGCGTTGCAGCTGCCGGAGTTACAGCAGTACTCGTCCGTTTTGAAAACGGTGCAGGGGTTGTTGCACCCGCCTGGTGCCTTCAGCTCGTTCGGGCACTGCCCGTTTATGTCTGCGGCGCACCGGATACCCCGGGTGCACCCGTTCGACGTCGGGCTGAAGTCCATGGCCACGTTGAACCCGTCCACCAGGGAGATGTCGAAGAAGTCCATGTTGTTGAACTGGTTTAGGGCGTACTCTGCGAGGGTGTTGGGCGGGGTGCCGAAGGCCTGGCATTCGAGCAACCCGCCGCAGTCCCCGGTCTCGCACTTGCCCCGACCCGACCCGTCGAAGTTGCACTTGGTTCGGGGCCATATGCGGGCTTGTTTGGTGCCTGGGTTCACCTCGAAGGACCACTCTTCGTCTTTTTTGAGTGGGCGGCCGCCTCCGGGGACAGCCCCCGCCCAGATGGTGTCGGGGCAGTTGTTGTGGACGACGAAGGTGGCGGCATGGGTAAGGGCGGAGAGGGTGGCGAGAACGGAGAGGGAAATGGCGAGGTTGCTGAGGAAGCTGGCCATGTTGGGTTTTATGGTTTTCTGATGGGGTTTGTGTGATGATTCTGAGGAGCAAGCGATGGGTTTATATAGAGATCGACGGGGAGGGTACGTAGAGAGAGTGAGGACCTATGGATTAATCTCGTTGGAAGCTAAGAAAGAAGGGTGAATACGCAGGTTGACTGGGTGAGTCTTCTGGAGACGATGTAGAAATTTCTTCTCCGCCATCAACACCGATGCACGGAAAACAGTAGCCGACTGGAAGTGGGACCGCATTTATATAATTTTTATAAAATTAAAAATAATAAATAAAAATTATTTTACAAAAATATATAAGAAATTATTTTTAACTTTTAAAAGTAAACGAACAAGTCTTTAATCTAATATTTGAAATCCACTAATAATAATATATTATATTAATGCTTGGACCGGCTAAAATTTGGATGAAAATTTTTGCATAAGAGGAATTTAACCCTAATCTCCCCCTTAGAGGTACGTAGAGAGAGTGAGTACCTAATGATTAATCTCGTTGGAAGCTAAGAAAGTAGGGTGAAGGCGCGGGGTAGGCCAGGTTGGAGTTTTTTACCAAAACATTAAAAATAAAAAAATAAAAAAAATAAAAATATGAAGGAAATTAGAAAAAAAAAAACATCAGCTACAATTCTCAAAATAAATTATTTTAATTTTTTTTTTGTTATTGTATTCATTTTTATATAATATTTTGAAATTAAAAATTTATTTACTTTTTTAAATTCATTTGAAAAATAAATAAAAAAGTAGAAAATATTTTTTATATTAAATGACACTTAAAAATATAATTTTTATTTACAAATTTGTATTTAAATCTTAAAATTTGAAAAATAATATATATTTTATTTATTATTTAAATTAAAAATATATATTTTTTATTATTTGATTTTGGGTGGGGGGTTGAGATTTGGTTTTGGGGCGGGGTTATTTTGGCAGCCAAGAATTACGATTGATTTTTTTATTATTATTATTTTAAAACCCAAATCGACTTTTGGAAAGTAGTTGGTACATTTGTATAAATTTTTCATATTTTCTTCATATTTGTGTTTTTTTTTTTTTATAAATATTTTGATAAAAAAAAACTCGGCCAGTTGACTCAACTGGGCGAGTAATCTGGAGATGATGTGGAAATTTCTCCTCCGCCACCATTTAATGTTGAAGAGAGCACCGATAGACGGACTGGAAGTGGGTTTCCCAACTCTTCCCTTCTTGCGCTCTGCGGTGCAGAATTTAGATATGAATGAACAAATTCATGAGTGTGGTCAGTACAATGTTCGATCTCCTTTCATACATAATTCACATTTTCCAAATCCTAATAGGGGAGAGCCGGCGGCACGTGGAGTCGTCCGGGCTGTTGATCTAGTGAGCCGGTGGCGCCGCAGTTCGGGCCTCTCAATTCTCTCCGCTCTCTGCGGTGCAGAATTTAGATGTGCATGAAAAATTTGACAAGCAGAAAAAATTTTAGGAAAAATCCATCTTAACATTCAAAGTCGATGAATTTAGGTAGGAAAAAAAGACTTTAATTAGCATGAAGTATATCCAAACTTCTCAGTCTTTTATCTCTTGTATTTTTATTTACTTCACTCTGATACCCTCACGCACCATATATAAAAATATGATTAGAGTATATCATTTTGTGTATACAAATTTTCTTATCTATTAAAAATAAGATAAAACATTCATAAACATAATTAACTCTAGACAAATTTAGATAAAGTTATAATGCTATCTAGATAAATAATAAATTTCACTTTTAAAAAAACCAATATTTGGGATAAAATCATAAACTTAAAATAAGAAAAATCAATTTTATTTATAATTATAAAAAAACACACTAGTTGGCCATGAACATAATAATAATAATAATAATAACCAAGCCCCTCAACCCAGTGTAATAAAACCTGGCTTGGAGTTTGGAACAAAACCTTTTTTCATAATTAAGACCCTAAGTCCTCAATTGAGCCCCATTGATTTCAGGAAGTCAAGTCCCGTAAAAATGTCAAAAAATTGGTTTGAAATTGAGTCTTGTAAGTTTGTAATATGATGTTTGAGTTTTCAAAATAGAGTTTCTCTGATTTTTAAATGTGTTGTTGGATCGAGTCCTTTTGATTTTAACTAGTTTTCATAATTAGGTTCTTTTAGTTGAACAATTAATTTATTCTAAATTTTAATTGAAGTCCCATAACTTCAAAATAAAAGTGGTGTTTTAAATATTGAGTCTTTAAAATCTGATTTTTTTTTTTCAAAAACCTGGGTTGAACTTCATAATTAAGTCCTGCTTTATTGAAAATTGAGTGTTAAATTTTTAAATTGTATCTTTTAGTTAAGCTTGTAGATTGATGCTGAGAACTTTAATTTAGTCTTTAAGTCAAGTTTTATTATGCAAAAAAGGGAAAAAGGGAACATGTGCCCCAAGTGTGGTACATATGCAGTGTAGGAACCTGAAACGAGAAAAAAAAAAAGAAGAAAGAAAAAGAAAAGAAGGAAAGAGGTTTGGCATAGGGCCAAACCAGTGATGGTTTTGTTGAGCATAGGGAAACCGTTGACGATTTCAAAAAAATTGTTGACGGTTTTCCCTGGGCTGAGCTTACTTAAGTGAGAAGTAAGTTTAAAAATGTTATAATTTTCTTCTCTCTCTCTCTCTCTCTCTCTCTCTCTCTCTCTCTCTCTCTCTCTCTCCAAAATTAGGGTTTCATACTTACTCTCTCTCTAGCCTCGGGATCTCTCCACACATACTCCTCAATCCTCTCTCCCTCTTCCCAGCTTGTGGGTCATCGATCCTCGGCAGATTTGAGCGGCTAGGGTTTCGTGTTTCTGAAGGGTTTAGGCAGATTTTCTAGGAACATGTAAGGGGATTAAATTATGTTTGTTGTTTTTGAAATATGAGTCAATTAAATTGAAGTATATGTTTACATGAACAACACATATGTTTTTCTGATCAAATCAGGTATATGAAATGATAGTTTTGAGCATTATACGTATTTTGGGAAAACTAAAGTGAATGGATTGATCATCTTTTTTTTTTTTTTTTTCTAGTAAAACATATAATTTGAGTTAAATTAAACCCTAGAGATGATCATACCCTTGTTTTCAGTAGATTATATGCTTCCTAGGCAGTTTATTATATTATAAATTATCAGTATAAATTGTGTGGCATGAGAATGATTAAAATGGCATAAATGAATAGAATGATTAATATAGTTATGATTCAACTTGATATGATGACTATAGGCTGAATTATGATATGACGGCTATACGCCGAGTTATGTTATGATGGCTATACGCCGAGTTATGATGTGAAGGCTATACGCCGAGTTATGATATGTTGGTTCTATACTGAGATAGAATATGACACATATTTTACAGAATTATGAACAACTCATGTTTTATACAAATTTATGAAAGTGAATTCATGATTGCAGTTTTATTATGTAAATTACCATATATGATTTAAGAGCCTTGAGGAAATCAGTTATTGTGATGAGCATGGTACCGTAGCAATAGATTTTGACAGGGAGTGCAATCACACTGGTATGATTATATGATGATGGATAGTCGATTTGTGGCCAGGGTACAGTACTAATCCCGATGAAGTTCTGGGAGACCCCTCTCGATGAGGTTCCGGGTGACCCTCCCAATGGGACAGGGTAAGCACAATCGTACTTACAACATACTTTGACTTAGCTATGGTTGGTCGGCCATATGCTAAGTCCCATCTTCGGATCGCATAACCTATCATGGGGGGAAGCATGTCAATGAGAAAACATGAGGATGCTAGTTCAGAAATTCAAGTTGTCTTTTCTATGCATATATGGGCAAATTTACTAAAGAGGGGCCATATTGAGCCAACAGTATGTTATCTAGAAATTATGTATTTATAGTTATACAAGTCAGTACAACTTTTACATGCCATTTCAGGTACAATTAAATAATGAAAGTATTATGTTCACACGAAAACTCATGTTAGCTACACACTGATAATAATCTAATCCGCCTTGCTAAAAGGTGTCTCACCCCAATATCCATCTCATTTTTCAGGTCCTATAGGGAATCGAGGTTAGCGTACTACGAGGCTGGGATTAGACTGTTGGTAGTGGTCGTCAGAACTGGTGAGACACCAGATATCATGTTTTGTTATTTTGGGTTGTAATATAATGATAGGGAGTTTCATATGTGTAATTGGGACAATTAGAACTCCGGTAATGTGTTTTGAGGTGGTTTTTCTTCCGATGTATGTTTTATATTCAGTAATGACAGGAACACCCTGGATTCCCTCTGTAGGGCGAGTTGTAGTATTTATGGTATAATTTATGTGGATGAAATAGCCCTTTGGGCCCCTATTTCGTGCTTGGGGCGCCACAGAGTGGTATTACAGTGGAAAAAAAAAATTCGGGGCATTACAATGTGGTATCAGAGCTTAGGTTGCTAAGTTCTGCAAACTTTGTCAGATGATCTTACCAGAGTATAAGTTCGAGTTAGGATACAGGTAGAAATTTTGAGTTTTGGTTTCACAGCTTGGAGGCAGAATTTCCTTGACAGACTTATGTGTTTTTCTTGAAACAAAGGTTTCAAAAAAACCACAGCAATCCATCAACAATTTTGTTTCTGAATGAAAAGACTGGAACTTGAAAACTAGAACGGGAATATTAAATTCACAGAGTATGTCGTAATTTAGGGGTTATGATTTAGGAACAGTACTTGAAATTATTAAATGAATACAAGAAAAAGGATTAGTGAAGGTTGCCGGGCCCAAACCTTCAACGGTTTTTGGTGGAGGTTATAAAACTGTCGACGATTTCAGTAAAACAAGCTCTTGGGATTTTCATCTTAGGTTTTTTGTCGACGATTTCAAAGGTCTCAGTAAAACCGTCGACGGTGTTGTGTCTTTGTTGTGTATTTGGGGTTTTTATTGAGAGTTGAGATATTAAATGGGTCTTTTAGTGTTATGATTGCACCAGACATGTTAAGATATTAAAATTATAAGTTCATTTCGACTATATCCTCATGATGGATACCAGGGACAATAATGTTAACACTGAAGGAAGTAGCAGTAAGGGGGTTGCCCACGAGGATGGTAGTGATTCTACATTGACGCTTTGGGGTTTCGCCTAGCAATTTATGGCTGAAGTCATGTAGAGTTCTACGGGGTAGGACCATCCCACCATAGAGCTGGGATGTACCATCGAGTAGGTCACCCACATGAAACCTCCCACCTTCACGAGAAGCGCTGACTTAATCATTGCAAAGAATTGGGTGCAGGAAATTGAAAAGATATTGGAAGTACCACGATGCACATATAAGCAGAAAGCGCTCTATGCCATGTTCAAGTTGACTGATGAGGCTGAGCCGTGGTGGCTAGTAATAAAACTACTAGAGGAGTAGAGATCGACACTAGAAGCCCTTAACTAGAACCGCTTTAAGGAAATTTTCTTTCATCGGTACTTCCCTGCTACTACCAGAGACACTAAGGTAGAGGAGTTCCTAAACCTGACCCAGGGACACCTAACTGTTCAGTAGTACGTAGCCAGATTCATGGAGTTGTCTCATTTCGCCCTATATATGGCACCAAACGAGTTTAGAAAGGCGTGGAGGTTCGAGAGGGGCCTAAGATAGGAGATCTTTGAGCAAGTGGCAGTTTTGCAAGTGTAGGATTTCTTAGTGCTAGAGGATAAAGCCACTGTGTTGGAGACGAGTCGACAGAAAGGTGTAGGGGTACAAAACCCAAAGAAGAGACCCATGCCTTCTGGTTCTCACACAGGTGCGAGGCAGGGTCCTCGGAGGAGGTATGATAGCTGTGGAAGCCAAAGACGAGAGATGGGTAACAGGGCATTTCAGGGTACCCCATCATATCCTATTTGCCCTACATGCGACAAGAGGCATCCGAGGGAGTGTAGGGGTAGATAAGGTAACTCCTTTTGGTGCGGTAGGGCCAATCATATGGTACGAGACTGCCGCACATTGTTGAATAACACACCCCCATAGAATCAATACGAGGGAGGTAATTAGGCACCACGTAGAAACTACCAAAGGGGCACTGCCCAAGCGCAGGTGTATTCTTTGACTCCGGGCGACGCAGAGAATGCAAAAGACGTGGTGACAGGTAACATTTATATGTTTTCAAATAAAGTTATTGTAACGACCTCAAAATTTACATCATTTATATATATATATTAACCGTTCTGATACCCCCTATTATAGAACTCGAGCCTCAGAAGGTACCGAGGTAAATCTGAATATCAAATCATACCTATGCAGCGAAAACGTAATCCATACATCCATACACATCATATAATACCAGGGATTTTTATTTCCAACCATACTATATAATACATCACTCTCCAAAAATATCTGTCCCAAAACACAAAACCTTGCACAAATTTACCCTCCAATCTAGAGTAAACAAATAAACTCTCTATCCGCGAGCCTGGTCAGCTCACCCAGCTGGCTTACCTGAAAAATGTTAAAGTCATGGGGTGAGTTGACGCTCAGTAAGTGGAAATATGTTATTACTAGTGTGTGGCGACTGAGTTGCATACTGTTAAAATAACAACTGAACTGTAATGAAATAGTAAATTTATAAAACATGTCCATTATTTTCACAATTTAAAATATAATTGTATCATCTGTATTTTCTACTTTTCATATTGCTAATATCATACTATACTCATCAGATACTGTAAAACTGTATACATATACATAACTATGCTTTATCCCTGAAACTCTATATGTCATGATTTGACCCCTCACGACAGGGTTGTGCGGCCCATAGGCAGGACTTAATCTGGTCGGCTCTCCAAATAAGTTAATATACTCTACACTACCTCAGCCCAGCCAAACTGCATACTCTCCTAGGCGTGGGACTGGCTACTACCTCGTCAAACTGGCCCTCTCAACCTAGGGAACTGGGGAGCTACATACTCTCCGAGCATAGTTGACAGTACCCACACACTATCTTAGATATGTGGTTGCACTCTATCTGTATTAGCAATGATACCGTGCTCTGTATTCTTTATCTGTATCTGTCTATAATCATTCCTTAGGGATTTGATAATATACATATATATATATATATATATATATATATATATACACACACATATATACTCTTTTATTGTTTTCATCATGTTTCCAAACTTACCATAATGCTATCTTTTTGTATTATAAACTCTATAATCTCTATATTCTGTATCAGTAGCATCTTGATCCTATCTCTATATATCTGTCTGTATACTCTTTCTATATACTCTATCTGTATACTTTGTATGTTATGGTAATAGGAAACATGACAAACTATAAATAATGTATATACTATTCTGAATAAAGTTATAATATATTGATCTAAGTAAAACTGTAATATACTATTCTGGATAAATATCTATGATATACTGATCTATATAAAACTATTACATACTGATCTGAGTAAAGTTGTAATATACTGTTTTGGATAAATATCTATAATAACTGTCTATATCTGTGTAATCAGTATAGTATGATATATTGTAAAAACTATATAAGTTCTTTTATCATATAAATATCTACTCAGGCCACACAAGGATCTAAAACTCATATTTTGTAAAACTGGGTAATAAGCTAGTATTTACATATGTGTAAAATTTTTGTTTACATTATAAAAATTCCTAGCATAGCATATTTCCCTTACCTTAACTTTGAAAATCCCCTACTAAATTTTGGCCCTATACCCACAGGGTTCTCCACTCAACACCCTAAAAACCACATCCCCCAAAACAAAACATTAGTATTTCTTTGTGTATTATATTTCTTATAACTGAGGGAAAGACAAATATCGAATAAAATGTCTTACCCTAAAATTGGGATGAAATCCAAACCAACTCCACCAATGATCAGCTCAAGTAGACTTGCAGAGAACTTCACCAGGAGCGTCGTGGTGGCTTCAGATCGTTGATCCAAGGTGAAACGGGGCTGGAATCGAAGAGAGAAGGAGAGGGGTGCGTTTTAGAGAGAGAGAGAGAGAGAGTGAAAGGGGTAATTTGTACTGAAAATCTGATAAAAATTCAAGTTTCCACTATTTATAGAGCCGGATTCGTCAACGAGACACATCACCTCATCGACGAGTCCTTTAATAATTTCGTCAACGAACTTCCTCCCTCGTCGACAAATTTCAAACTGTTCAAAAACCCTTCTCGGTATCTTCTTATCGATAAGACGTGGCTTTGTCGACGAGGTCTCCTTATGCCCTTGTCGACGAACTCCCTATGTTCGTCAACGAGGTCTTATATAAAATTTCCCAGGCTATTGCATTCTCCTCTCCTTATAAAATTTCGTCTTTGAAATTTACTATCTGTATTTCAATTTATCATCCTGTAAAGGCAAAAGGTTCACTTATTTTATCACTTGCTCTCACTTATGGTGGAGGAATACTGCGGTTACATCTTATGTTCAGGGAGATTACACAAATAAAACTAAAAACTATCTATTCATCAAATCCATACATGTACTTGCAAAAGAGACTTATCTAACTATTATACTTTACCTAATTACTTCTATACCTCTTGGAACAACTGCGGGTATCTCTGTCTAATCTACTCCTCGAGTTCTGAAGAAGCTTCCTCTATAGCATGATTCTTCCACAAAACTTTCACTAACTGTATTTCTTTGGTACGTAGTTCTTGTGTCTTTCTGTCTAAATTATGTACTAGCGTTTCTTCATAGGCTAGTGAATCCTTGAGTTCTATCTCTGCATAACTAATTATATGGGATGGGTCTGAGACGTATTTCCTTAACATAGCAACATAAAACACATCATGAATTCGAGCCAACGCTGGCGACAAAGCTAACCTCTAGGCAACTGACCCTATTCTCTCCAGTATCTCAAAAGGGCCAATATACCTAGGGCTCAACTTGCCCTTCTTTCCAAACCTCATAACTCCTTTCAAAGGAGCTATCTTCAAGATACTCTATCT
Organism: Malania oleifera; assembly: GCF_029873635.1. Classification (NCBI taxonomy): domain Eukaryota; kingdom Viridiplantae; phylum Streptophyta; class Magnoliopsida; order Santalales; family Ximeniaceae; genus Malania; species Malania oleifera. Next base: position 79,279,883 of record NC_080423.1, on the reverse strand, counting down.
CCCACATCAAACTTTAACTCTCGAAGGCAAGTATGTGCGTAGCTTTTCTTCCGACTCTGTGTTGTACTGATTCTTTCTTTAATTAGTCAGACCTTGTCACAAGCCTGTTGTACTATCTGTGGACCCAAAACTTGCCTTTCGCCTACCTCGTCCCAGAAGAAAGGAGAACGACATCTCCTACCATACAATGCCTCGTATGGAGCCATGCCAATACTAGCCTGGTAGCTGTTATTGTAGGCAAACTCGACTAACGGCATAAACTGAATCCAACTGCCTCCAAAATTAAGCACACAAGCATGAAGCATATCCTCTAGTATCTGAATCATCCTCTCAGTCTGACCATTTTTCTGGGGATGGAAAGTAGTGCTAAATGCTAACTGTGTACCTATAACCTCTTGAAAACTTATCCAAAATCGTGAAGTGAACCAAAGATCTCAGTATGAAACTATGGATACCGGTACACCATGGACACGAACAATCTCCTGAACATAAATCTCCGCCAACCGGTCCATGGAATAACTGACTTTAACAGGGATGAAATGAGCCGTCTTAGTCAAACGATCAACAACCTGTAAGAACCCGTACCGTGGGATGTGGAATCATATTGTAAAAGAGGGGTAAAAATGGAAATTCTGCAGGCTTCATCGACGAAGCCAGAATTCATCGATGAAGGTAGTAGGATTTTCGTTGACGAAATTCAGAGGTTCGTCGACGAAGGAAAGCTAAGAGGTGGAAAATGGGAAATATCAGACTTCGTCGACGAGGCCTCCGATTGCTCGACGAAATGCTAGATTTTTTGTCGACGAAGACAACTTTTCGTCGACGAAATCCCTCAGGTCAAAGGTCTATAAAAGGATATTTTGGGTTTCTTCATTGCTAAGTTTTGGATATTCTCTCTCGCTCTCTCTCTCTCTCTCTCTCTCTCTCTCTAGGATTTCAAAGCTCTCTCTTCAATTCCTTCGCCGTTTGTCGCCGGATTCACAAATCCACAGTTAGTGCGAGGATCAGTGGAGGATTCTCTACTTTTCTAATGGATCGGAATCTCGTTTCAAAGGATTTCGGGTTTCGGGCCAAAATCAAGGTAAGGCTCGATTTTCATTTCTGATTCAGTATATGTATAGTAGTACGGATTGTAAGTATGTTATGTACTGTGGTTTGTAGGTTTTGGAGTCTCAGTTAGTAGTTTTGAGGACCGTAGAGTTTGTGGTTGGAATTCGGGTTAAGGTAAGGGGATTCTGTTTATATTAGTCCATTTTTGAAATCAGGATCGGTAAGCCTATTGGCTACGATCGTATGTATGTTTTGACTACTTATTTGGGGAAATCTATCGGGTAAAATACAATATTTTAGGGTTACAGTTTTCGAAAAAATTAGGGATTTCGGGTATAATCTCTTGCTTGTTTGGAAAACCGTTTGTCTTGTTTAAATTGTATTATTGAGGTGACCGTAATCCATATTTGCATAAACTGTATACTTGAATTTGTAAAACGATATGATTTGCCATAAACCAAATAAGTGTGGTATGTTTGTATATATGTATTTTGTTCCAGATATTTGTGAAACAGTTATGTGGCGGCTAATTACCATACGCTGAAATGTATAGGAACGTGAGTTTCAAAATGATTCAAGGGATTTGTAAAACAGCCAGGTTTTGGGTAGTTACCGTGGCGAGAGTGGCCGGCTCTATATCCGGGGTGTGAAATATCACCAATATGATTCGGCTGGTCACCAAAGGTGTGTTCTACACCGTATGTAGCAATGGATTCACAGTGGGCCTAGGTCATCGCAGCGTAGTTTGCACGTGGTAATGTAATTAGGGTTAGACCAGGTGACCTTGTGTAGTTGCGTATGTAGCAATGGATTCACTATTGGGCTTGAGTTCTAGATCTTCGTAGTTGCATGTGTAGAAACGTAATCGCTGTGAGACTAGGTGACCTTGTGTAGTTGCATATGTAACAATGGATTCACCATTGGGCCTCAATCGTCACAGTGTAGTTGCGTATGTAGCAATGTAATCGCTGTGAGTCTGTGGTGACCTGGTGTAGTTGCGAACTCGTGTGACGACACTGACTGTATGTATGTATGTATGTTGGGTATTGTATGAACTGGAATGGTTTTTGTGAAAATACTGGAACTGTATGGAAACATATGGAAATGTATGGAACTGTTTTGAAACTGTACGAATTGTTTCAATTGTATCGTATGTATAATGTTATGAAGTATGTAAAATGACACTGGTATGTCACACACTAATATAACCTGTTTTCTCCCTTTCTGAGAGGTGTCTCACCTCGAATATATACAAATATTTTTTAGGTCCTTCGGGTAGCCGAAACTAGCATCCGGAAGCGAGGGTGTGGTTTAGCTACTACTAGTACCTGATGGGTACTAGTTTTGTAACTGAGTTGTCGTGATGGATTTTGTAGACACCCGTAGTATGTATGGTATTTGTAGGGATGTATAACCTTGTATGGTATAGACTCTAATATGGTACCGTTATGTATAGAAAGACCGTATTTCGCTACATATTTTGATGAGTATGGACGATTGTATGTATGTATGTAGGGCATTCGTTCACCCTACGGGGTTGGACCCTCTTTGTTTGTGGTATCATGTATGTTTTAATTGATACAGAGTCAGGTTAGGTTACTTAAATTCACCCCTGGGCCCCATTTCCGGGTTCAGAGCGTGACACAACCACCCAAATCACATTCAACCCCTGTCGCACTGGTGGTAACCCGTAATAAAATCTATAGAAACGTGGTCCCACTTCCACTCTAGAATAAACAACGGCTGCAATTGTCCTGCCGCTCTCTGGTGCTCAGCTTTAACCTGCTGACACATCAAGCACTGCAGTACAAATTCAGCTATCTCTCTTTTCATTCCACTCCACTAGAAGTACTCCCACAAATCCTGATACATTTTAGTGCTACCTAGATGTATGGTGTATAGGGATCTATGAGCCTCCTCTAGTATAATTCTTCTGATCTCGGTATCCACAGGAACACATAGCCTAGTACGGAATCGCAGGGCTCCATCATCTGATATGCTGAACTCCTCTCCCTGATCATCCCGCACTCTAACCATCACTTCTGCCAACTCCACATCCTCACCCTGAGCTACTTTAATCCTCTCATATAGCGCAAGCTGAACCACTAGACTGACAATAACTGCCCGAGGACTCTTCCCTACCAATTATATGCTGAGCCTCTCCAAATCCATCAGAATTGAGTGCTGAATCTCCATAACTGCCAGTATGAGTCCCCTTGATTTCCTACTCAGAGCATCTACCACTACATTCGCTTTTTCTAGGTGGTAACCAATCGTGCAATCATAGTCTTTAATAAGCTCTAGCCACCTTTTTTGCCTCATATTCAACTCATTCTAGGTAAAGAAATATTTCAGGTTTTTGTGATTCATGAAAATCTCACACTTTCCACCATATAGGTAATGCCTCCAAATCTTAAGAGCATATGTCACCACAACAAGCTTTAAATCATGGACATGATAATTCTTCTCATATTCTTTAAGCTGCCTAAACGCATATGCAATAACCATGTCGTGCTGCATCAACATGCATCCAAGACCCTTCAAAGAGGCATCACTATGTATTACAAACTTGTCCTCCCCTGATGGAATAGCTAATATCGAAGCTGAAAGTAACCGCCGCTTTAACTTTTAAAAACTCTGCTCACAGTCATCAATCCATTCAACTTTTACATTTTTCCTTGTGAGTCGTGTCAACGGACCTGATAAACTGGAGAATCCATCTACGTAGCACCGGTAGTAGCCTACTAATCCCAAAAAACTCCTAACTTCTTGAATACTTCCCGACCTTTACCAACTCACCACAGCCCCTATCTTGCTTAGATCAACTGATACTCCTTTTTTTGAGATCACATGGCCGAGAAAAGTAACCTTCCTTAACCAGAACTCACATTTCTTGAATTTTGCATATAATTTCCTTTCCTTTAATACCTGCAACACTAGTCTCAAATGATGCTCGTGCTCCTCAAAACTTCTCGAATAGACCACTATATCATCGACGAACACAACCACAAACTGATCTACGTATTGATGGAATACCTGATTCATCAAATCCATAAATACTTCTGGTGCGTTAGTCAATCCAAACAGCATCACCAAAAACTCGTAATGCCCATATCTAGTTCGAAATGCGGTCTTTGAAATGTCTTCTGCTCTAACTTTCACCTGATGGTAACCCGACCGCAAGTCAATTTTAGAGTAAACCTGGGTCCCCTAAAGCAGAACAAATAAATCATCAATCTTAGGGAGAGGATATTTATTCTTGACTGTTAGTTTGTTTATCTCCCTATAATCGATGCACAATCTCATGGTTCCATCTTTCTTTTTCACGAACAAAACTGGCGCACCCCAAGGCGACACGTTAGGCCTGATGAAACATTTATCTAGCAATTCTTGTAACTGTTCTTTAAATTCTTTCAACTCGACTGGAGTTATACGATATGGTGCTTTAGATATTGGTGCAAACCCCGGCAACAGGTTTATTATGAACTCAATCTCATGATCAGGTGGCAAACTAGGTATTTCTTCTAGAAATATATCTGGAAACTCTCTCACTACTAGTATGTCAGCTTGTCTCAATTCTTCTTTTGGAAATTCTTTTAGGTATGCGACATACCCCTAGCAACTACCCTGTAGCAGCCTCCTTGCCTGAATAGCTGACACTAGCTGTGGTGAAGCATGTACGTGTGATCCTACGAATCTGTACTCTTGCTCGCCCAGGGGTCTGAAAATTACTTCCTTCTGATGACAATCTATACTGGCGTGATAAGTTGCTAGCCAATCCATGCCTAATATCACATCAAACCACTGCATATCTAGGACCACGAGATCCGTGGGTAGTACTCTCTCTTGAACACTCATTGGGAAATTCCGAAACACTTTCCTGCATCTTATTACAGATCCCATTGGCGTACCCACAAATAATTCTACGTCTAATGGCTGTGTCTCTACTCTAGTCATTTTTACATATACCGCCGATATAAAAGAGTGAGTGGCACCTATATCAAACAAAACAACAATTTTATATGGTAAAACAGTAAAGGTACTTGTGACCATGCCTCTAGTCGTCTCAGCATCTCCTGGCATCAGCGTATAGACTCTCACTGATGCAGTATTTCTCTGCTGACCTTCGCAAGGCGTCGGATATCCACTTCAAAACGGCCTGGGAGCCTGTGCATAATTCGATGGCATCTGACACGATCGAGCTATATGACCCGGCCTCCCACAGCGATAACAAACATTCTCCCCCAGTCAGCACTCACCAGGATGTCTCCGTCCGCATCTAGGACAAATGGCAGGAAGCTATTCGCCCTGAAATTCCTTGTTCTCTACCATCTGCCTCCAGCCTCCGCTAGATCTACCTCCTCTCCAAGGGCCTCGGCTAGGATCCGCCCGAAAATACGAGGGCACAGTCCTTTTCCTCTAATTTTATGTCTCCATCTCTCTAGATAAACTCTCCTCTGTTATACTAGCCCTGTCGACCAAATTTGGGAAATCCTGAATTCGTATTGCCACCTACCTGTAAATATCACGCCTCAGATTCCTCTCGAACATTCTTGCCTTCTTCACTTCATCGTGGACGATATATGAGCAGAAACGTGAGAGCTCGATAAATCTCGCAGCATACTGATGGACAGTCAACGATCCCCGGGACAGGCTCAGAAACTTCTATACTAAAGCCTCTCTGGCTGAGGCAGGGTAATATCTATTGAAGAACACGTCCCTGAATCAAGCCCAGGTTATCGGCACTAGTATAGCCCTCTGCTCCTCCAACAGTTTGGTGGCTGACCACCATCTCTTAGCCTCCCCTGCTAGTCTATACGTAGCATATAAAACTCTCTGCTCATCGGTGCAATGAAGTACTGTCAGAATCTTCTCTACCTCTTGCACCCAATTCTCTGCAACTGCAGGGTCAGTCGCTTTAGAAAATGTCGGCGGATTCATCTTCATAAATTTCTCTATGGTACATCCCTGAGCTGAAGATGGACCTTCCTGCTCTCTAGATGTCCGTGCAATCTCATCCATAACTTGCTGAGCTACACTACGTAGCACAGCATTTGAATCCCCACCTGCTGCGCCAGAAGGACCAGCACCATCATCCCCACTAGCGTGAGCACTATTGCCTCCAGGGTCCATCTTGCAAACACATAAAACATTGTTTCAAAACTCTATTTCCCTACAGACCCAACTTATTCAACTAAAACTCCAAATTCTCTATTAACCATCCCTCCTGATCCTAACCCCAAATCACATCCCATAACCTAAATACATAACTCTTCAATAGTTTACTATGGCTTTTTTGAAGTCATCACCCTAGGAAAAACACAGAAACCACCACGGAAATCTTGTATCTAGATCACAAAATAAAACTTAAAATTCTTTTCCTATATTCTGATATTATTTCCTGCTGCACTCTAAAGTCTATAGAACCTAGCAATCTAGGCTCTAATACCAAATTGTAATGACCTCAAAATTTACATCATTATATATATTAACTGTTCTAATACCCCCTGTTATGGAACTTAAGCTTTGGAAGGCACCGGTGTAAATCTGAATATCAAATCATACCTATGTAGCAGAAATGTAATCCATACATCCATACACATCATACAATACCAGGGATCTATATTTCCAACCATACTATATAATACATCACTCTCCAAAAATATCTGTCCCAAAACACAAAACCCTGCACAAACTTACCCTCTAATCCAGAGTAAACAAATAAACTCTTTGTCTGCGAGCCTAGTCAGCTCACCCAGCTGGCTCACCTGAAAAATGTTAAAGTCATGGGGTGAGTCGACGTTCAGTAAGTGGAAATATGCTATTACTAGTGTATGGCGACTAAGTTGCATACTGTTAAAATAACAACTGAACTGTAATGAAATAGTAAATCTATAAAACATGTTCATTATTTTCACAATTTAAAATATAACTGTATCATCTATATTTTCTACTTTTCATTCTGCTAATATCATACTATACTCATCAGATACTGTAAAACTGTATACATATACATAACCGTGTTTTATCCCTGGAACTCTGTATGTCATGACTTGACCCCTCATGACAGGGTTATCCGGCTTGTAAGCGGGACTTAATCTGGTCGGCCCTCTAGATAAGTCAATATACTCTACACTACCTTAGCCCGGCCAAACTGCATACTCTCCTAGGCGCAGGACTAGCTGCTACCTCATCAAACTGGCCCCCTCAACCTAGCAAACTAGGGAGCTGCATACTCTCCGAGCATAGTTGATGGTACCCACACACTATCTGAGATATGTGGTTACACTCTATCTGTATTAGCAATTGTACCATGCTCTGTATTCTTTATCCGTATATGTCTGTAATCATTTCTCAGGGATATGATACTATATATATATATATATATATATATATATATATACATATATACTCTTTTACTATTTTCATCATGTTTCCAAAATTACCATTACACTATCTTTCTGTACTTTAAACTCTGTAATCTCTATATTTTGTATCAGTAGAATCTTGATGCTATCTCTGTATATCTGTCTGTATACTCTTTCTATATACTTTGTCTGTATACTCTGTATGTTATGGTAATAGGAAACATGGCAAACTATAAATACTGTATATACTATTCTGAATAAAGTTATAATATATTGATCTAAGTAAAACTGTAGTATACTATTCTGGATAAATATCTGTGATATACTGATTTTATAAAACTATTACATACTGATTTGAGTAAAGTTGTAATATACTGTTCTGGATAAATATTTGTGATATATAGTCTATATTTGTGTAATCAGTATAGTATGATATACTGTAAAAACTATATAAGTTCTTTTATCACATAAATATCTACTCAGGCAACACAAGCATCTAAAACTCATATTCTATAAAACGGGGTAATAAGCTAGTATATACATATGTGTAAAATTTCTATTAACATTATAAAAATTCCTAGCATAGCATATTTCCCTTACCTTAACTCTGAAAAGCCCCTACTAAATTCTGGCCCTATACCCGCAGGGTTCTCCTCTCAGCACCCTGAAAACCACATCCTCCAGAACAAAACATAAGTATTTTTCATGTATTGTATTTCTTATAACTGAGGGAAAGACAAATACTGAATAAAATGCCTCACCTTGAAATTGGGACGAAATCCAAACCAACTCCACCAATGATCAGCTCCAGAAGACTTGCAAAGAACTTCACCAAGAGCCTCATGATGGCTTTAGATGGTCGATCCGGAGTGAAACAGGGTCGGAATCGAAGAGAGAAGGATAGGGGTGCGTTTTAGAGGGAGAGAGGGGTAATTTGCATTGAAAATATAATAAAAATCTGAGTTTCCACTATTCATAGAGTCGGATTCGTCGACGAGACACGTCACCTCGTCCACGAGTCCTTTAATAATTTCATCCACGAACTTCTTCTCTCGTCGATGAATTTTAGACTGTCCAAAAACCCTTCTTGGTATCTTCTCATCGACGAGACGTGGCTTCATTGACGAGGCCTTGTATAAAATTTCTCGGTCTATTACAATTATTGTGTTATTTGATTCAATAGTGATGCACTCTTTTGTATCTTGAGGGTTTATCAAATTGTTCGGTGTAGAAACTCAGTTCTTAGACACCAATATATTAGTAGTTACACCGATAGGGACAACCGTGGCATGTAGAAAAGTGATTAGTAATTGCCCAGTGGATATTTAGGGAAGAATTATGCCTGCTAGCTTAATTGTATTTGATATGCATGGATTCGACGTCATTTTGGGGATGGATTGGCTAGCATCCAACTATGCAAGTATAGACTGCCACTGGAAAGAGGTAGTGTTTAAACCTCTTGGGGAGCAAGAGTTTAAGTTTTTCGGTGTGTGTGCTTTGCACCACGGATTCTATTAGTGATTTAGACAAAGAGGCTACTTTTGGGGGGATGCTAGGGGTATCTAGCATTTGTGAAAGAAGCACCGAGGAAAGAACTAAAATTGGAGGATATCCTCGTAGTAAGGGAGTTCTTAGATGTTTTTCCAAAGGACTTACTTTGTTAGACTCCTAATCGTGATGTGGATTTTGCTATTAATTTACTTCTAGGGATGGCACCAATTTCTAAGGCTTCATACAGAATGACTCCAGCTGAACTAAAAGAGTTAAAGGAGTAATTACAGGAACTACTAGACAAGGTGTTTATCAGACCTAGCGTGTCACCCTGGGGAGCACTAGTGTTGTTTGTGAAAAAGAAAGATAGATCGATGAGGATGTGTATCGACTATAGATAAATCAATAAAATGATAGTTAAGAATAAGTAGTTGTTACCTCGTATTGACGGTAAGTTTGACCAGCTTTAGGGTACACAGGCCTTCTTTAAGATCAATCTTCAATCTGGGTATCAACAGGTGAAAGTTAAATCAGAGGATGTACTGAAAAATGCTTTTCAAACCAAGTATGACCAATATGAATTTCTGGTTATACCTTTCGGATTGACCAATGCCCCTGCAGCATTCATGGACTTGATGAATAGGGTCTTCCATGAGTATTTGGATTAGTTTGTAGTGGTGTTCAACTCTGACATTTTGGTTTATTCGAGGAGTTCTGAGGAGTATGAGGCTCATTTGGGGCTGGTACTTCAGGTGCTTAGAGAAAGGAAGTTGTACGCTAAATTCAAGAAATGCAAATTCTAGTTAGAATGAGTTGCATTTCTGGGACATGTAGTATCCAGGGAAGGTGTTTCTGTAACGAACTGAAATTTTCATCCATTTTTTCCTATATTAATATAATTTCTAATAACTTGCATGAACATAGCTATCATCATCACAACTCGGAGCAGTAACTTATGCGTTTCATATAACACCTAAGTAGCAGAAGAACATACATATCCAACATATTCTAAAATACAATACCAGAGTACTATATACCTAACTATACCTATACACACCTATACATAACACTTCCCAAAAGTCACAAAAATACTATGGGCTCCACAGACCACCCCAAAACTCACCCCAAAAACTATGCCGACTCAACACCACCTCTACCTCTAAGCCAACCCTGCTCGCCTCTCTAGATTACCGGAAATGTTTAATAATGTTGGGGATGAGACACCTCTCAATAAGGAGAAACATGTTATTACCAGTGTGTGACATATGAGTTAGTTGGTAACATATCATTTAATTAACACTGTATACAATATACATCAAGAAAACATTTGTATAATAACACATGCTTATGTCATTTAGGATATGAAAATTTCTTAGTTATTTATTCAAAAGTACTTCTATCTATAATAAATTATCTTTGCTTTCTGTGTACACTATACATATACATAAATTTGTAAATTTCCCCCTGGATGGCTATATGTCATGACGTACCCCCTCATGACTGGGTTGTGCGGCCCATAGGCAGGGCTAAACACTGGTTTGCCCTCTAGTGCTAGCATAACTATATGCATATCTGGATGCCTATAGCACGAAAGGCCCACTCCACCTGGTCTGGACGCCAGGGAGTTCACAACTCTACCTGAGGACACAATCGGTTGTACCATACTCTATCTAAGACGTATGGTTGCACTGTCTGTACTATATCGCAACAGTATCGTGCTCTGTAAATTGTTGCATTCCATCGGGGTCTGATACTGTATATTAATATTTCTATATAAATCTATCTGTTTTACCATGATTATGTATTTCTGTAATAACCATGATTCCGTATCAACTATATAGCCATGACGCTGTAATAATTGTATATCTATATATTCTATAACTCTGTAATTCTGTATGTCATGGCTCTATGCTCTGTATAATCTATATTTCTATACATCATAGTTCTATGTTCTGTATATCATGGTTCTATAAAATTATGTATAATCATGGTACTGTATATTTTTGTATAATCATGGTAATAAAAACACTGTATAATCAACTCTATAAACACTATACAATCATGTTCTAAAATATACTACGTAATCATAATTCCGTAACCTACTATATAAGCATGATTCTGTAAAATACTGTATATCATATGTTAGTTTTGGTGCAACCCCAAGGCGGTGAATTGGGTATTTAAAATTTATCGCCTAGGTCAATCGGTTTAGTAGCAGTATTACACAACCTAAGGTCAGTCTATACGATCAACAAATAAACATACATGTGCAATAAAAGTAAAGTGTGGAAAAGTAAACAATACACGCAATATGTTATCAGGGTTCAGCCAAATTGCCCATGCCCCCCCCCCTTGGCTACACCAGAACAAGGATTAGCACTACAATGCTCACTTAAATGGGTGGGGCAATACCAATAAAATCAGGTCAATTAAAGGGGCTGACCTCAACCAACACGCCTTAATAGAATGACGCACCTAACTTTCCTAATCGGGTCTAAGCTAGTCCAAGACTATTCAATAGGGCTAGTCACCCTCTTCAGGCTCGCGCCTGGAATACAACCAATGTGTATAAAATTTGTACACGGAAATATGCTTCTACACAAGCAGATATGTGTACTAGTACAACTCAATCAATATTGCAAGCACGAATGATATGTAAATATGCTCAGTGCTTTAATGTGTGCTAAACACCCAATCAAGTATAGATTATCAGTCCAAATCTAAAGTGTATATCAAAGAAAGATTTGAAACACAACACATGAATGATACAAAATCAGATCAAGGTTTCAAATATGCTAAGCAAATTGATTCAAATAATCTCAATAAGATATTTCAATATACAAAGCACAATGGAGTTGTTTGAAAAACTAGCTTTTGAAAAGGATTTTTGCACACAAAAATAAGGGTTAAGGTAACTTGCAATGACAATGCAAGAACCACAAGCCTTTGAGTTTTCCCATACAAGATCTATTAAATAAAATCAGTGGGAGAACTTTAATAAACTCTCAAAGAAAATCAATCAAGCAATAATAGAAGTGAGAGTTCTAGCTAGTAAGATTAAGCACAATAGGTTTATAAATACTCACAACACTTGAAAGATAAAGAAATATGGAGTATATGAGTGTTTTTGAGTAGTATAGACTAAAATAGGGTTTTAGAAATTGAGAGAATTTTTGCCTTAATCAAAATGTTAATCCTTGCTAATTATTGCAAATGAACATGTATATATAGGCAAGGGGCAATTTTTTACTATTGGGGACCCAATGGGAATAATTAAATTTGTTTTTAAATATATTAAGAAAATTAACCCAATTTATTCCATTTAAAAATTCAGTAAAAATATTTTAAACCGCGAGGTTTGGTCGGCCGGCCTGAGGTTCGAGTGCCTGAACAGACTCAGTCAAAAATTCAATTTTAAATGGTTCGGGTGAAGAAGGAGTTGGTCAGTTGAATCAAAGTCAGTAGCCAATTGTTCGTATGTTTGGGTGCCTGGTTCTAAGTTCGGTTAACGGAACTAACCAATTTGGGCGCCCGAGCCCATTTTGAACGTGTCGTTCGATCGCCCAAGTAGTTGAAAAGTGTTCTAACACAGGTTCGGGTGCTCGAGGAAGATATGCTCAAAAGTGGTTCAGGTGTTCGAACACCAAGTCAACAAGTTGAGTTGTCCAGGGTTCGGTCGCCCGAGCTGTTTTGCACAGCTTGGGTTTGGTTGCCCGAACTCTCTCAACATTTTAAGTTAAGTTCAATTTTTAGCCAATTTTGATTCCCCTGATATGAAGAGTGATGTTGGGGACTTTGTGTACTAAATGTAGGTACCTAAGGTCCAACTAGGGTCTATTATGAGCATACCTATCTATCATGCATGACGCAGATTATTACAAGCTGCAAGGTATACAGTCCATAATAAAATTACATACCAGAATGAAGAAATGAAATAATAAATACAAATACACAACACAATTCTTCATTCTTTGGCACGAACACAGCACGCCATCAAAGGTATGACTTTTAGTCCGAATACATGTGCACAGTGAACTTGCATGCAATCCTTAGTACAACCATTAGTACCAAGAGTATTTGTCATGATCAAAACTGGGCGTGCCCTATCAGGTCAACATCATATAAATTGTATTTTTGTATAATTCTATATAGCTGTAGCTCTATATATAAAACTGTATAAGTTATGTTTCATAACTATGTAGGCTATATAATCATGTTTTTGTAAAACTGTATAGCATATTTTTGTAGAAACTATATATAAGCATAATTATGTACCATGTTTGAATAATGAATAATATTTCAGTAATTCTCATGCCACACAACTAAATAAAATTCCATATAAATATATTCCGTAAAGCTGCATAATTTTCATGCTCTGATCAAATACTATGTTATACGGGTAAAATTTCTAATAAAGCTGGCATAACATATATTCCCCTTACCTGACTATCTACCTCTAGATACTATTTTATAATCTCACATATGCGGCGTTCATAATTTTCAACACTCTGAAATAACACTCATAAAATTCCCAATCACACAATTGAATTTATCATAAATATTATCACATTCATATTATCCCCAACTCCACATATCTAGAATTTCTAAACTATAATTTACCTGGGTTCTTGAAAAAATTTCCGCTGGGGTCCTCAACCTATACCTGTAGGGTCCCAAAAACACCCTAATCCTAAAAATACAACACTCCAATGTTACTTCACAAAACTGCAGTATATCCTCATACCATACAAAATCTAGGCTCAGATAAAATTAGTAATACTAAAAATACCCAAATAATCTACTTGCCTTGGTTTTGGGATGGTGCTCAAGTTGGCCTAACCAACGATCCACTCTAGCAGACATGAAGAGAATCTTCTCAAGAGTAACGTGGCTTCCGATCGTCAAAACAGTGAAAATGAAGTCGAAATCGTAGAGAGAAGGTAGAGGAGACGATTTTGGAGAGAGAGAGAGAGAGAGAGAGAAGATTGCTGCATGAATAATTTCGCTAAAATTCGAGTTAAGCATATTTATAAAATGCGGATTCATCGATGACACACGTCACCTTGTCGACTAGTCCATGAAGGGAGTTCACTGATGAACTTGTAACCCTCGTCGACGAACTTCAGGCTCTACTAAACCCCTGTCTGTTAGTTCTCGTAGATAAGACACGAGTGCACGTCAATGAGCCCAAGAAGGCTTCTCGTCTACGAGTGCTTTGCATTCGTCGATGAGACCCTACTGAGTCCCTCTTGAAATATTCCTTTTCTCTCTTTTCTTTTATTATTTAGTTACTATAATTCTTCAAGTCTTTACAGTTTCAATGGACCCAAGCAAGATTGAGGAAATAGTTGATTGAGCGAGACCGAAAAATGTGCATGAGGTTAGAAGTTTCTTGGGTCTGGCAGGATACTATCACCGATTTATAGAGGGATTTTCTAAATATCAAGTCCCCTGACACAGCTAACGAGGAAAAATGTGAAGTTTGAGTAGACTTGTGAGTGTGAGGGGAGCTTTCAGTAATTGAAGCAGTGACTAGTCGCTGCTCTAGTTTTGACCATTCCATCAGTAGATGGTGGATTTGTGATCTATAGTGATGCAACTCAGAAAGGACTCAGGTGTGTCTTGATGCAGCAGGGAAGGGTTATTGCGTATGCTTCTCGCCAATTCAAGGAGTATGAAAAGAACTATCTCATGAATGACAAAACATTAAAAAATAAAAATAAAAAAATACAATATGAAGAAAATTGGAAAAAAAAATAAAAATCAGCCACAATTCTTGACTGTTGAAATAGAAAAAAAATAAGAACTGACTTTTGGTTCTTGATCTCCCCCCCCCCCCCACCCCCCCACCCCCCAATTCTGCCCCCGCCTCCCCACTTGAAAGTAGGAATCATAAATTTTTTTTAATTTAAATAGTAATAAAATATATATTATTTTTCAAATTTTAATATTTAAATAAAAATTTATAATTAAAAAATATTTTTTTAAGTGTCATTTAATACAAAAATTATTTTTTCTTTTTTATTTATTTTTCAAATGAATTAAAAAAAAGTAAGTTAATTTTTTAATTTCAAAAAATTATATAAAAATGAATACAACAACAAAAAATTTTGAAATAATTTACTTTTGGAAATATTAACACAAAAAATGACATTTTACTTCCTAATTACATAAAAAAAATTTATTTATCATATAATTAAGAATTGAAAATTTATTTAACATATTATTTTGTATAGAAAAATTTTAAATTTTAGTATTTCTTTCCTAACCGAAAACTTGCACAAAAATCTAGGCACAAAAAAAGAATTAGAATGAAATTTTGGAATAGAAGAAAAATATAATGAAATAAAAAAGTTATAACACATGCTTCACGTGTTCTCCCATCACCGATGTGTCCAACCTGTGCCGCCCGCACACCGCAACCGGGTAAAAATTATGGCATTCCCACATTTCAGTTTTCGGAGTAGAGTGGAGCGGGTCTTCGCCTTGACCCAATTCACAAAATCTTTGCTTCAGTACAAGTAGGTCATTCCCTGGTGCTTTCTTCGGCTACCGACGACGACCATTCTCCAGTGCTCGACTCGCCCGATCCGGCCCGTGGTCAGGGTCATGGAACGCACTCGTGTTCATGTCTGGGGTGGGAACCACAAAGTGGTTGTCGTCGGGTTTGATCCATTCACGGAGATATGGGTCGGATAGGTTAGCGGGTACGGCGTAATTCTGGACTTGCCTGTTCTGGGGGTCGAGTCCGGTATAGAGGATGATGGGTTTGTTGCCCGGAAGGATGGTGGCAGATCCGGACCAGCACCCATTTATGTCGAAGGGATTGGATGAGTAGATGGTCGGGTCAAGGGCGGCCTAGTTGATGAAGTCCTTGGAGATGGAGTGAGCCCAAACGATGTTGCCCCACACAGCACCCTTCGGGTTGTACTGGTAAAAGAAATGATAGATTCCATTGTAATACATTAGTCCTATTTGGTTCGAAAGAACAGTAGAATAGCGAAGAAAAGAAAGATTAATTAAAATTAGAGATAAATTTTCTATTTTAGGAAAAAAAAATGGAAATTAGCTTTTTTAAATAATTTTTTTATGTAATTTTTGAGTCAAAAATTTTCCTTTTTTTTTTTTGTTTGGATTACGCATTGGGATTTCACGTGTCCATTTTACGGTCCACAAGACTAATCCTGTGTCCCTTGAAGCCGACCCCACAACTCCAAAGAGAGGTAAATTTAGGAATTCAGGGGCGGAAACGAACCTGAGAGGGTTTGAACACCTGACCTCGTGAGAGGCACTCCCGTAGCCCGCACTATCACTTGAACCACACCCTGGGGGTTAAGTCAAAAAATTTCCTTGCACGCATTCAATATGGGTTTGTAACACTATGGTGGTGTAAATTAAGAACATGAGAAAATATTCCCATGTTGTATCTAAAAACACAAACATATTGAGAAGAACAAGAAAAGAAAATTTAACTTGGATTACACTCCATCATTTATTAGATTCATCATCATAATTCATTGATATTTCTCAAATTAGGCATTTGAGAAGTGGAATAATTTGTTTCAACCAAGCTCTTATTTTTACCTATAAATCTAGTGGTTGGAACGTCCTGCGTAGTTATGGCTCGAGTTTAAGGGCAGAAGACTACCCTATAGTTAGTCCCCGAGGGGCAGGTGAAGGTGCTGGTTTGATCATCCTTAGGGTAGCTGTAGGCATCGGGGCACCTGTCCTTAAAAAACTTTGAGAAGTTTGTGGCGTTGCAGCTGCCGGAGTTACAGCAGTACTTGTCCGTTTTGAAAACGGTGCAGGGGTTGTTGCACCCGCCTGGTGCCTTCAGCTCGTTCGGGCACTGCTCGTTTATGTCTGCGGCGCACCGGATCCCCCGGGTGCACCCCTTCGACGACGGGCTGAAGTCCATTTTCACGTTGAACCCGTCCACCAGGGAGATATCGAAGAAGTCCATGTTGTTGAACTGGTTTAGAGCGTACTCTGCAAGGGTGTTGGGCGGGGTGCCGAAGGCCTGGCATTCGAGCAACCCGCCGCAGTCCCCGGTCTCGCACTTGCCCCGACCCGACCCGTCGAAGTTGCACTTGGTTCGGGGCCATATGCGGGCTTGTTTGGTGCCTGGGTTCACCTGGAAGGACCACTCTTCGCCTTTTTTGAGTGGGCGGCCGCCTCCGGGGACAGCCCCCGCCCAGATGGTGTCGGGGCAGTTGTTGTGGACGACGAAGGTGGCGGCATGGGTAAGGGCGGAGAGGGTGGCGAGAACGGAGAAGGAAATAGCGAGGTTGCTGAGGAAGCTGGCCATGTTGGGTTTTATGGTTTTCTGATGGGGTTTGTGTGATGATTCTGAGTAGCAAGCGATGGTTTTATATAGAGATCGACGGGGAGAGTGGGTAGAGAGAGTGAGGACCTATTGATTAATCTCGTTGGAGCTAAGAAAGAAGGGTGAAGACGCAGGTTGATTGGGCGAGTATTCTGGAGACGATGTAGAAATTTCTCCTCCGCCATCGACACCGATACACGGAAAATAGTAGCCGACTGGAAGTGGGACCGCAATTCGGGTCTCTCAATTCTCCCCTCCCCGCGCCCTGCGGTGCAGAATTTAGATATGAGTGTGGTTAATACAATGTTCTATGAATTTAGAGATAAAACACAGTCTGAACAATAAAATTAAATTTGGAAGAATTTGAATAAATTTTTTAATATAGTTTTATGTTCTATCTTATTCAAAAGAAAGGCCTGCCTTTCCAAATATAAGATTAAATGATGCACTCCATATTTATAAAGGTTACTTTTTTGGTATAAGAGACCAATGCAAAATAGTTAAATCATGCTAAAATATGTTTTTTCTTAGACCATGTTTTAAATCGTAATACATTAATAACAAGATTACAGTTAAGTACTAAATAACATTATATTATTTTAATTAATAAAAATATTTAAAATTTAATTGTAACATTAATATAACTATTATTTAAAATTTTAATTATATAAATATCACTATTTTATTTCAAATATATTTAAAAATACATTCGGCTTATTATAATTCAATTTTGGATTGAAGAATAACTACTTATTAATTTTTATTTTTATTTTTTAATCATGTTAATATTTAATATATAGTAAAATACAATTGAAAATGAATGGTATTTTTGGAAGTGCTATTGGTATCTCTCAATCTTTTCTTTAAAGAAAATTTTATTCGAATGTTCGGAGTAAAAGGTCATACAGTATTCAAAAATATTTTAAATAGCTAAGATGGCTATATGCTTATTTCTTTTTAAGAAATATAATTAATGCATAATTTTATAATACTTGAAGAGCGTGGAAGATATACATGAAATTAAATAGTATGTTTGAAAATTTAGGACCCTTTTAATTATGAAAAATAGTCTTTTGTTTTCTATTTTAATTTTCTAAAGGATTAAAAAGAAAATGTGTTTTTTTAATAATTTTTTAAAAATATAGAACAAAAATAATATATATGCACTATAACTAAGCAAATTTTTATTTTCTAACTTTTAAATATAAATCAGGAAAATTGAAAAATAAGCTGCATTTATATAATTTTTATAAAATTAAAAATAATAAATAAAAATTATTTTGCAAAAAAATATAAGAAATTATTTTTAACTTTTAAAAGTAAACGAACAAGTCTTTAATCTAATATTTGAAATCTACTAATAATAATATATATTATATTAATGCTTGGACTGGCTAAAATTTGGAAGAAAATTTTTGCATGAGAGGAATTCAACCCTAATCTCCCCCTTAGATGGCCAGTTCACCCTCATTTCTCATGCTCTGATTATTAATTATTATTAATTATTATTATTATTATTATCATCGGTGGGAGAGTGTTGACTGAGGGAATCGTGGGTTCCCCTCCTCCCTATCCAATCCAGCTGCTGCCTAGTTGGCTTGAGTCAAATATGAGCATTCATGAATACAATGTAGACTTAAGGTTTTGGGTAATATAATTGTTTTCGGTATTTATGTGTCCCCAAATGAGTGATTGTTAGAAAATTTTAATTTCCTATTGTGGGCTCACATATTTAAAAATAATTATGTTATTGGGCTATTTTAACATCAATTGGGTATAAATTTTGTAATGTGCAAAAACTCAATACTAAGTTAATTTAGAATTGATGATTTTCTAAAATAACCTAGTATATAAGAAATACCTAATAGAGATACAACCTCCAAGTAAAATCATAAATAGTTTCACATTCTTTTTTTTTCTCATTTAAAGAGAAAAATATAAGTGAGACACTTAAAAGAATTGACTGTGGAAGATAAAAATTTTTCGCTAAAAAAGCTGTTGGACAATCAAATCAGACACATTTATAAATTTTAACATTTATTTCGCGTTTATTTTTTTTAATTGAATAACATGATGATCTTGGGTTATTAGGTTTTATGGATTAAAGTTATTTTTACCAATTTTTTCTATGGAATAGTTTTTTTTTTTTTTTATCTTTTTCATGGCCTATTCCCTTTGCTAAAAATTTTAGTTTAGTTTTGGGATGAGGAAGTAAATGAACGAAAATATGGGAACCCAAGAAATATTTATACGAATGACCATAATGTAAGTTTGAATCTAAAACCATAAAATATTTCTACGAATGAATAGTTTTTTTTCCAAATCCAAATCGAGGAGAGCCGGCAGCACGCGGAGTCGTCGGGGCCGTTGACCTAGTGAGCCGGTAACGTCGCAGATCGGGTCTCTCAATTCTCCCCTTCTTCCGCTCTGCGGTGCAGAATTTAGATATGAATGAACAAATTCAGGAGTGTGGTCAATACAATGTTCGATCTCCTTTCATACATAATTCACATTTTCCAAATCCTGATAGAGGAGAGCCGGCGGCACGTGGAGTCGTCTGGGCCGTTGATCTAGTGAGCCGGTGGCGCCGCAGTTCGGGCCTCTCAATTCTCTCCGCTCTCTGCGGTGCAGAATTTAGATATGCATGAACAATTTCCACGAAATTTCGTATGATGAACATGACAAGCATAAAATTTTTTAGGAAAAATCCATCTTAACATTCAAAGTCGATGAATTTAGGTAGGAAAAAAAGACTTTAATTAGCATGAAATATATCCAAACTTCTCAGTTTTTTCTCTCTTGTAATTTTATTTACTTCACTCTGATACCCTCACGCACCATATATAAAAATATGATTAGAGTATATCATTTTGTGTATACAAGTTTTCTTATCTATTAAAAATAAGATAAAACAACTCTCAGGATGTGATTTAGGTGATAATGCGAGCTGCGGGAGTGCCTCTTACGAGATCAGGTGTTCAAACCCTCTCGGACTCATTTCCGCCCATGGACTCCTGAATTTACCCTCCCTTTGGAGTTATGGGGTCAACTTCAAGGATCGCAAGATTAGTCACATAGACCGTAAAACGGACGCGTGGATATCCGATGTGTAATCTAAAAAAAGAAAGAAAGATAAAACATTCATAAATATAATTAAGTCTAAACAAATTTAGATAAAGTTATAATGCTATCTAGATAAATAATAAATTTCACTTTTAAAAAACCAATATTTGGGGTAAAATCATAAACTTAGAATAAGAAAAATCAATTTTATTTATAATTATAAAAAAAACACACTAGTTGGCCATGAACATAATAATAATAATAATAATAATAATAATAACCAGGCCCCTCAACCCAGTGTAATAAAACCTGACTTGGAGTCTTGAACTTTTTCAAAATTAAGACCCTAAGTCCCCAATTTAGTCCCATTGATTTCAGGAAGTCAAGTCCCTTAAAAATGTCAAAAAATTGGTTTGAAATTGAGTCTTGTAAGTTTGTAATCCGATGTTTGAGTTTTCAAAATAGAGTTTCTCATATTTTTAAATATGTTGTTGGATCGAGTCCTTTTGATTTTAACTAGTTTTCGTAATTAGGTTCTTTTAGTTGGAAAATTAATTTATTCTAAATTTTAATTGAAGTCCCATAACTTCAAAATAAAAGTGTTGTTTTAAATATTGAGTCTTTAAAATATGATTTTTTTTTTCAAAACCTTGGGTTGAACTTCATAATTAAGTCTTGCTTTACTAAAAATCGAGTGTTAAAATTTTAAATTGTATCTTTTAGTTAAGCTTGTAGATTGGGTCTTTGAGAGTAAGTCCTTCAATGCTAGGAACTTTAATTTAGTCTTTAAGTTAGGTTTTATTATGCAAAAAAAGGGAAAAAGGGAACACATGCCCCAGGTGTGGTACACATGCAGTGTAGGAACTCGAACTGAGAAAAAAAAAAAGAAGAAAGAAAAAGAAAAGAAAGAAAGAGGTTTGGCACAGGGCCAAACCGGTGATGGTTTTGTTGAGCTTTGGGAAACTGTCGACGATTTGAAGAAAATCATCGATGGTTTTCCCTAGGCTGAGCTTACTTAAGTGAGAAGTGAGCTTAAAAATGTTATAATTTTCATTCCTCTCTCTCTCTCTCTCTCTCTCTCTCTCTCTCTCCAAAATTAGGGTTTCACACTTACTCTCTCTCTAGCCTTGGGATCCTCGATCCTCTCTCCCTCTTCCCAGCTCGTGGGTCATTGATCCTCGGCAAATTTGAGCGGCTAGGGTTTCGTGTTTCTGAAGGGTTTAGGCAAATTTTCTAGGAACATGTAAGAGGATTAAATTATGTTTGTTGTTTTTGAAATACGAGTCAATTAAATTGAAGTATATGTTTACATGAACAACACATATGTTTTTCTGATCAAATCAGGTATATGAAATGATAGTTTTGAGCATTACACGTATTTTGTAAAAACTAAAGTGAATGGGTTGATCATCTCCTTTTTTCCAGTAAAACATATAATTTGAGTTAAATTAAACCCTAGAGATGATCATACCCTTGTTTTCAGTAGATTATATGTTTCCTAGGCAATTTATTATATTATAAATTATCAGTATAAATTGTGTGGCATGAGAATGATTAAAATGGCATAAATGAATAGAATGATTAATGCAGTTATGATTTAGTTTGATATGACGACTATAGGCTGAATTATGATATGACGGCTATACGCCGAGTTATGTTATGATGACTATGCGTCGAATTATGATATGAAGGCTATACACCGAGTTATGATATGTTGGTTCTATACTGAGATAGAATATGACATATATTTAACAGAATTATGAACAACTCATGTTTTATACAGATTTATGAAAGTGAATTCATGATTACAGTTTTATTATGTAAATCACCATATATGATTTAAGAGTCCTGAGGAAATTAGTTATTGTGATGAGCACGGTACCGTAGCTATAGATTTTGGCAGGGAGTGCAATCACACTGGTATAATAGTATGATGATGGATAGTCGATTTGTGGCAAATAATGACACTCAAGATTTTTGTATCTTGATCTCGACTTACTTCGGATTTTTTCTCTACCTTTTTTGCTTTTTCATTTACTTCTCCCCCTATTTTCAGTAACTAGAACCTCAGACGGTGATGACATCCTTCTCATATATTCATTCAACACATCATTCATGGCAAATTCCATAGTCATAACACCATTGGGAGCAGAACTGATAAGTAAAACCCGAAATGTTTCCCAAGAATCTGGTAGGGTAGTAAGCAAAAAAGCCCTATAATTTCATTATCAAAACTGATGCCCATACCAAGTAACTAATTCATAACTCCTCGAATTCATTCAGACGATTAGGCACAGATGTCCTTGCTTTATATTTCAGTTGCATCATCTTTTTAAGCAAGAATAAGTTATTATTCCCTGTCTTTGAAGCATAAAATTTTTCAAGTTTGTTCCAAAAGGTATGTGCATGTGTCTCTTGATCAATGTGATTGTAAATATTTTCCTCAACTAACTGCCAAATAAAACTACACACCTGTCGATGCTCAAACACCCATTCCTCATCAATCTTTGATTCAAGCTTTTGAGTAGCAAAAATAAAAAGATGCAGAACCTTCACAAATAGAAGATCTTTCATTTTATTCTGTCACTGTTGAAAATTTGTGTCATTCAAAAGAAATGTTCAACTTGTGCTAACATCCATAATTACACAAGAACACCGAACCTTGCTCTGATACTAGTGTGTTAGGAAGAAACGAGACTTACCGAAAAATCGCGGAAGTACAATTGGAAGTTCTTTCTCTCCCAATTAAAAAAATCAGTTATTATGATATGACAATAGCGCAAAAAAATATATTTTCAGCAACACAAAATCAGCCCAAAAATAATAACAAATATCAATCACACAAGACACAATTTTACATGGAAAATCCCTTCAAATCAAAGGGTAAAAATCATGGGACTTGAGAGTCTATTCTAAAACTTCACTATGATAAAAGTGTGGGTACAAGATCTCAATTTTCAACTATCATAATGAGTTTATAACTCTATTTTTAGCTAACAACAAAAGATCTTAAAAATCAAATAGGAAAAGTTGAGAATTTCACCAAAAACATGGTTACCATTCAAACCCAATATCTATTGCTACAATGCTTGGACGACCACTCTGACCATTCAAAATCAGCATCTATGCGTCCTCTATCTATTGAAAAACAATTAGCTCAATCAGACCACAGATGGCCCTTTAATCATTGATTGATCAAAACGGAACACTATTACCAAAACCTAGATTTTCTTAATGTGGTTACTGTTCAAAAGCCGATATCTGATGCTACAGTACTTGGATGACCAATCTGACTTATCCAAATTAGTGTCTATGAGTCTTCTATCTACTTACAAAAAATCAACTTGATTAGACCACAAATACCGCTCCATTCACCGATTGATCAAAACTACACACTATAGAAAAGATCCAAATTTTCTCTTCTACTTCTCCCTCTTTTTGCCACACACTCTCTCCCACTTTTGTGATGGAATTCTACACTGCCTCTCCTAATTTTATTTACTTAAATAAGGTGCAAAAAGGCCTCTAAAAAGTCCAATAAAGAGCCCAAAGAAAATGGGCTAAAGGGTTGAATGGATTTCTCCACATAGGAAGGATACCCAAACCCAACAGGCTCATAAATCCCTTTCTGCCAAATTTACATGATCTTGGATAATTTCATCTAACAATTTGAGTGCTATTAAATCCTTACCTCTTCTATTAGTACTAATAGTAACTAACTTCTCACCAGTTTACTATTAGACCTACATTGTAAGTATACAAATCATTTGTCCTCTCTTATTATCATATCTTCCATAGATACTATGTCTAACTTATTGCAAATATGTTCATTCGTTAATTTATCTCTTAACATTATACCATTGATTCACCTCATCATATCATTCACATTTTGACAATTTTTACTTTTGGATATGTTGTTTTTTAGTTGTCTAATATTCTTATCCATAAAACCTAACTAGTCTTATAATCATCCTATAATACATTTAAAAAAAAAAAAAAATTTGATCGTATTCTACAATCAAACAATATGCTTGAATCACTTCTCCATTTTATTCAATCTACTTTTACTCTATATAAAACATTTTTAATTTCTCCTTCATCTTGCATAATAGATCCAAAGTCTCAAAATCTACTAGTATTATTAGTTTCTTGATCAATTTTAATTTTTTCTCCTACATTACTTCTACCATTACTAAAATTATATTTTATATAGTCTATTTTACTTTTAAAGCTTCTCTCCATAACCTAGATATGATTTTACTTCATCCCTAGTTTCATTACATAAGATAATATCATTTACGAACAGCTACATACATCAAGAAACCTCATTTTACATGCTCGTAGCTTGTTCATTCATCACTAATTATGATACAACAACATAAGGACTCAATCCTTGATGTATATATATACTGTGATTGGAAATTTCCTGAATTGACTATTTATAATTTGACTATTTATAATCCTAATGCTAGTAATTACTTTGTCATGCATACCCTTAATGACATTAGTATATCTAATGCATACTCCATCTTTTTCAAAGAGCCCACCATAAAATTTTCCTAGGTGCTCCTATCATAAGTTTTCTCAGAGTTAGTAAAAATCATATGCAATTTCCCCTTATTTTCCCTAAAATGTATTTTTCCTTCATCCATCTGGCATTTTTTTTTCTTTATTAAAATGCATTTTTTTATGAAAGCACATTTTCAAACTTCTTATAATTTTTTTAAATAAATTAGTTAACCAACTACCTCCATACTACCCAGGTATTTCCAAATGAGAAAATATTAGGTACACCGGATCTAACATGATTTCTCCATATATATATATATATATATATATATATATAATTACCTAATTTAATAAAATACATACACATGGCGAAATCAAATTAGATCCACTGTATACACTCGGTGTATCTAATAATTTCTCATTTCCAAACTTCTATAATCGGGATATCATCTAGTCTTGTAACTTTTTCAAATGCAAACTTAGGTCCAATTTTGCAAATATATTTGAATAAGTAGTGTTTAATTTACACTTAAATAAATACTTATTTCAAAAAATAATTTTCCAAACTACTTATTTTATTTTTTTTAAAAAAATAAATATTTTCTAAAAAAATATTTTCTAAAAAACTACTTAAAGCAGTTTCAAACTACTTTTAGATAAATACTTTTTCAAATAATTTCGTGAAACTCTTAAAACAATCCTACAGGATCATATCAAACTATTAACCAACAAATTTACAAGCATCCTTTTATGATCAAGTGATTACAAACCTTTCTTAAATTTATCATTCTATATTCTCTTTTCCCAACTACATCCTCAATTATTGCCCTTTATTACAACATCAACCTTCTTTTACCAAACTTCAATGCAAAAGCATTGTTAAACTGATAACCCATTATACAAAATCATTGCGTCAACAATAAGACTAAGCTCCAAAATGGTATTAAACCAGCTCCCCCTAAAACTTCACTACTAGGTTGTACCAAGAAAAATAAATCGCAGTAAGTAGGAACCAACTATGCTGGGCTACAAAAGCATTAGCATGCTAACCAAGATGGAAGCCCATGTAATAAGGGCGATCAACTTTAACCTTCAAAAAGGCACAAAGATGGATTGAAAATGCACTTAGGTTAACGAGTCATGATTTTAATTTTAAAATATTGTAGCTGAAAGATTTGCTTGGATGAAAAAAACATAGGTGACTTGGATGACCCAATTGGATTGCTCTTATATGTCCTTCGTCATCTCCTAATTCAATTTTTACTTCATTGTCATAGTGAATAAACCCAACCCGTCAAATTGAATATTTCTCTTCGCAAATCACTCTCTTCTATTTTCGGAGAGAAATTGCTAATCTTGAGAAAGTTATTCAAGCAATATTTCAAATGATTTACAATATTCAACATACTAGGTGAATCAAAGAGTTGAGAGAGAGAGAGAGAGAGAGAGCAAATAATTAGGAACAATGGTATCTGGTCACCAACATATATGGGGTGTAGAGGTTTCCAACAAAGAGGCCACTGCTATGCCCCTGCCCCTGCCCCTGCACAGGGGCACAAAACAAACTTATTCCCTTTAAAAGCTATTTTCCTTTTATGTGCACTACCAAACAATGGAAAGTAAAATAACCACAAGAACACCAAGTGTATTTATCATTCTAAATTATCCTCTTAGCAGCCTGAGCTGGCAACTATTTCTTGTCCATCTCAAGCCAATTCGACTGCAGCTAGCAAGTGGATCTTGTCTATCTCAATCCAACTAGACCCAGGCATTTTCTTTACATCCCTACTTTCCATTAGTTCTCTTAACATTCCCACACCATCCCAATTGCTCAAACCAGCTAACATGTTAGATAATGACACATAAGTTGAAGGATCTCTTTTGTCTAGATCTAAAGCTTGCTTTGCTGCACGTAAGCCAGTCTCCGTATCTCCATGAATGCAACAAGAACCAAACAAGATCTTCCAAACCAACACAGTTGGTTGAAATGGCATCATTAATATAAGTTCCTCGGCTTCTTTAATACGCCCAGCACGGCCAAGGAGGTCAACCAAACATGCATAGTGATCTTCTCTAGGAAAGATTCCGTGGTCATGGGTCATGGAGGAGAAATACTTCCATGCTTCATCAATGAACCCTCCTTGGCTACATGCATAGAGCACACAAATAAAGGTAATGAAATTTGGCTCAACACCCTCTAGTCTCATCTCATCAAAAATCTCAATAGCCTTCTTAGAACTTCCATTTTGTGCATACCCCATGATCATAGTTGTCCATGAAACAACAGAATGATCATCCATTGATCGGAAAACACCCAATGCTCCATCCATGCATCCACATTTCGAATACATATCTAGCAAAGCATTATCCACACAGACATCAACATCAGCTCCGAGCTTAATTCTCAACCCATGAGTCTTCTTCCCCTCCTCTAGTGAAGCCAAATTGGCACAGGCATTAAGAGCAGTCGCAAGGGTAAATTTGTTCAAATGGACGCCTGTTTTCTTCATCCCTCCAATGACTTTTAGTGCCTTGCCCGATTCCCCACACTGTAGGCAACCTGCAGCCATCTGAGTCCAAGAAACCACATCTCTAGAAGGCATTTCCTCAAATGCTTTAAAAGCGTCCACTAAATTCTGATTTTTCAAGTACATATCAACCAAAGAGTTCCCCACACATATCTCACATCCATGACCACACTTAACAAGCCGTGCATGCACTTGCACTCCCATTTTCAAATGGGAAAGAGCAGCCAAACCAGTGAGAACACTTGCAAACGTGAAGTTATCAGGCTTCACTCCCTCAAGATTCATGCGATACCAAAACCCCGGAACTTCGGAGTAGGAAAATTGCAAGTAACCAGCCAGCATTGTGTTCCAAGACACGATATCCTTATCTGGGCAGCTCTCGAAAATTTCCAAAGCTTCTACCAATTTATTGTGCCGAGTAAGTGCCGTCAAAAATGAATTCATCAAGAATATGTTCCATTCGAATCCTAACCGAACAATCAAGGCATAAATTTGGAAAGCCCGAGCCAAATTTTGACATAATGAGCAAGCACTGAGTGCACTAACGAAGGTAAACTCATTAGGCCTCATCCCATCCCGGTGCATCCGGGAAAACAGAGACAGAGCCTCCTCGGAATTGCCGTGTTGGACAAAGCCTGCAATGACCGCGGACCACGACACGACGTTCCTCTTGGGCATTTCTTCAAACAGGTGGAGTCCTCCAGCGAGATCGCCGCATTTGACATACATGTTCAACAGATGATTATGGAGAAAAATCGAAGAGAAAAGAAGAGATTGTTTGATGAACTTTGCATGGATTGCTCTACCATGGTACGCGGAAGAGGCTTGAGCGCATCTCTGCAGAAAAAGAGAGTAAATCTCTTCTTCTCTGGCCAAAGATTCAGATTCTGAGAATTTCCGGACAAGAAACCAAAAGGACATCTTTCTAAAGGAAAGATGCCTCCTGGCTTCAGAAATAAACGATTGAAAGAGCATGCTTGTGCCGGTTTCATGGCGCGCTCTGCATAAATTTACGTTATAAGAAATAGATTGAAAGGTAAATCCCCTAGAAGGCGTGAGATCAACCACTTCCCAGTATCTCTCCGCGCGCTCTGAACAACTCTGCCTGTCTGGAACGAAAATGCAATTATCCCTCTTCTCCGCTTTTTCCCTCCGGCATGCGCGCGCGCTCGCGCAGTAGAACCCAAAAACCAAGTTCCGTCGAGCGGTTGGAGGCGGGACTCTAAGAGCGGACGACGTTATAAGCTTTTATTTGTTATTATATTTTTCCTGAAGCGTTCAATTTATTATTTATGAGGAGAAAAGAATTAGGGATTGATTTCTCTCTCATAGATAACAAGAAAAAAAAAATTTTAAAGTATTTAGAGGCAATTTATAGATAAAATTTAAGAGTTCGTTTAATAGTAAAAAAAATATTTTTTATTTTTTATTTTATTAAAGAATTGTTAAAATTTTAAATTATTTTAAATTTTTAAGATTTGTATTAAAATGTAAAGAATAAAGAGTTTATTTAAATATGAATATTTTTATTTTTAGATTTTAAACTAATTACACAAAATAATTTATTTTTCAATTTTTCAATTTACGAGGAGAAAAGAATTATGGAGTGATTTCTCTCTCATAGATAATTAGACAAGAATAAAAAAAAAATGGTATTTAGGAGACATCCGATAATTAAATTTAAGATTTTCTTTTTAAAGCTTTGACGTTAGAATATATGTGTTTATCTCCTGCTATGTATTGATCAACTAATCAAAAATAAAAAAGAAATAAAATGAGAAGAAAAGGGAGCGAAATTTTCTCTCATATTTGGATAAGTAAAGAGAGAAAAAATTATTTAATATTATTTTACTAAATTGATCTTTTATCTCTCAAAAATGGTAGCTTCTTTCTCATAAATAATTTTTGGTATTTTGAAAAAGTATATCTTTCGACATTTTTAAGAGATTCAAGACAAAGGTTAGTAGGAAATTTATTACATTACTTTTTTTTCCCTCACCATTTCTTTGTTTATTTTATGAGATGGAACACAAATGAGTGATTTGGAGAGGGAATTTGTTTTCCTTTTTCCTCTCTTCAAATCACTCTATTTTCTTTTCTCCTCTCTTTAAGTCACATATCCAAATGAAGTATTATACATTATTTGGGTTGATTTTCTTAATTGGGATTTTAGGGTTTATTTTGTAGGATTTCGCGATTGTATGGTTTATTTTGTTTCCTTTAGGAATTTTGGGGTTTGATTTGCATGATTTATTAATTTGTGAGATTGTTAGACTTATGTAATCTCCTACATATTTGTCAACGCGAAAAATAGGCATTAACTTTGCATCGATCACTTGAAAAACAAAAGGAGTTTGGGAGATTTCTCATAGTCTCAAGGAAACTTAAGTCATATTAAAATTTGTTTCATGATGGAGATTTTGGATTACGAACGAGAGCATGGATATCCATATGGGAGACGGTGACTAGGGCCTACCCTTTCCACATGGGAGGCTTTGAGGTAACTATGAGGGTTTGGCATTCTAACTTGGAAGAAGAAGTCCCTCTTTACATGGATGCTATGTGTCATAATACAATTGCAAAGGTTATTTTATCCCAATATGAGCCCCCGCTTCTCAAGTTGAAGTGAAATTGTTTGCCTTTGGTGAAGGAAGAAGCAATTTGTTCCTTCTTTTGCTTGTTTTTCTTTTCAAGTGCTTAAAGAGATTGAACTAAACTAAGCTAGAGTGCTTGGTTTACACAAATTTGGTTTTTAATATACACAGTATATTCTCTTTTAGATGGGCAACAAAGATCTGTCAGTAATATGTTTTTTTCACATGTGTGTATAGTTGGACAAGATGATGGGCCTTCTGAGCTCCATTTCAATCTCTTGGCAATTTTTTCTACTTCTTAATTCCTTGATATTCTTCTTATTTTTTGCAAGTCCTTGTAATTTGAGGTTTTTTTCTATGATGGACATCCATCCTTGTACACAAGTTGTTGCCTTATAACTCGCCTGAATTATTGGGTTTGAGGATTTGATTAATGGGAATACTAGCATGTCAATATAAAATAGCTAGCCTCATATGGCCCTATGAGGTTTGAGGACTTAACATATGGCCTAACAAAACTAACAACTGACTTGCTTAATTGCATTGATCTTGTGTTACTTTACCAGGCAAAGGATTTGATATAAGAACTATATAAATGTAACTAAATTGATGTTGTAAAGCCTTATGGGGCTGTGGATTTAATATGTGGCTAAACAAAGGCTAATACAAAGTTGGTGTGAATATGGTTATATAGGTCTAAAGGATTTAATTTATTTACACATTTGGTACGCAAAAAATATAATGGAATCGAGATGGAATCTAATTTGTCACTTTATCATCGTGCTCTCTATTTAAATTGTCATTCAAACCCCTTCCTATCCTATTATATTCTGCGAACTAAACATGACATATATGTGAATAAGAATAGTATCGAGTCAGTATAACTAAGCTAATCTCTTACAACCTTAGGCAAATGGATTCTTATGAGGCATAATAAGGGAAATAGCAAACCAACAAGGAAACCTTTTATGGGCCTATGAGACAAAAAATTTAATATATGGCCCTATGGGACTAGCTAATAAAGTATCAATGTAATCAACCTTACCATGTATGGCCTTCAAGGGCTAAAGATTAAATATATGATATGGACTAATAGAATATCATTGTAGTTAAGGTGATCTGCTAATACCATACCAGGCTAATTGCTAAACCCTATAACAAAACTAACATATTTGGTCCTATGGATACAAAGATTTAATATGTTGAGCTAATAATACGTTGGTGTAATTGAGAGAATCTCATATATGCTTATGGATATAAGGAGTTGACTTCTAAGCAAACAATCACTAGCTAGAACAACATATTACTTTGAACTAAGAAAACAATTATAGTATATAAAAATAGTTGAAGAGTGCTCAACTAGTGACAACAAGCTAACTAAATTCAATTCTATAGTGAAGCCTAGCTAGTATGCAGCTAAAGCTTGTTTGACAAGCAAATACTTGCTAGGAAGCCTAAAAATATGTGTTTGCAACATATTGTGCCTATGTGATTAATAAATTATGAGATTACCAATCTTCTAAGAAAATTTCCATATATTGATAATGGGTTAGATGCACTTGTACTCATTAAACTTTTTTACTAAAATACCCCATCCCACTAAACTATTTTTTTTGTGCACTAAGGTTACTCAACTACAATTTTTTTGTTATATAAATTCCAATTTAAATGACTTTCCATCATGTACAAAAAGGTGGAAATCGATTTTGGTATAGTGGCAGCCTAGGTCCATGGCACACACTATTTAATTCCATATACGTAACGAAAATAAATGATGCAGTGATCCTGAGCCAAAGTTGATTCATGTTCATTTAGCATTGAAACATTTTTAAGCACTTAATAAGAGGATCATCACTTATAGATCCTAAAAGACAAATAATTTAGTGATCCTTGATTCTTGCTATATATATTCATTTGAGCCAGGTAAATCTCATTCTTTCATAACCCTAGCTTAGCCTACATGACGTGCTTTTAAAATTCATTCTAACCGATGGTTGGCTATTTATAATGTGAAATACACTACAAAAAATGGGTTTTTAGTGACAAAATTATTAGTGACAGTTTTAATTTTGTCACTAAAAGTGATTTTTTAGTGATGGTTTTTAAAAATCATCACTACTAGTGTAAGTATTAGTGACGATTTATAAAACCGTCACTAATAAGATAGTATTAGTGACATAATAGTAACCATCACTAATATGTTCGTCACTAAAACCCAAATTTTCTTGCCAAACCATCACGGGAACCATTTTTCGCACGGAAACTAGTTCGGAAAAATATTAGCGACATTTTTTGGAGTATTAGTCATGAGATTAAAGCATCACTAAAAGGCACTTATTAGTGACAGTTAGATAACCTCACTATTAAGCATTATTAGTGGCGGTTTATTGAAACCGTCACTAGTAGTCTTTTATTAGTGACGGTTTTTATAAACCGTCACTAATAATCTATTATTAGCAACGCATTTTTTAAATCGTTACTAATAGTCTTCCCTGTTTAACGGGACTAGAGCCATTACACATCATATTATATAGCTTTTCCCCCCAGGGAAGTTCCACTTTTGTCATCTGCAGAAGCTTTTTTCAACTTTTTTGAGACAGACTTTATAGTATTGTGCAAAAGCTTCACGGAAACATTACTTATTTTTAACTTCTTCAATGAATCAAGTCCTAAAGGTCGATCTTTTCTCATCTTTCCTAATAGAATCAATCTAACTAGCTCTTTCAAATCTATCTGAAGGGAAATATCAATTTATATGTCTAGACATATATGGACTGAGATTGTTCTTAACATATATAGTACTGGATGAAAAATAAAATAAAATAAAAATAAATGAATAGTGACAGATCATATTAGTAACAGTTTTTGGAACCGTCACTAATAATTAAAACAAATAGTTTAGCTTACAGATCATTAAAACCTAAAGGTAAGACCTTCCCATAGAGACAGAGATGGTCAAGGAATTAACTCAACTCTCCATGCTAGATAAACATGCCAGCCCCATTAGTACTATTCTAGGTCACCTAAGTAGTGGCTAAGATGAAAACAAAACAAAACCAATGTTACCTAAAATCATGTACATTTTGAATGAGCAATCTAAGAGACAGGCGCTACGTTATTCAAACTAGGATGTTGTCAGGTATCCAAACAGATTCAAAAATATATCTAGTCAGGTGTCATCCCCTAAAATCATTCTACTTTCCAAAGTAGCGCCATAAGACCAAAGATGCTGGCAAGTGAAGCAAGCAAATACACACTTGGTCAGCAGTAGGGAAGGTAAAGCTCTGACATCCTGCAATTATCAATTTAAACCAAATAAAAATCTGGATGAGTTGAAGCATATGAGACAACGAGCTAGAAGAGCATGTCGATCCTAGGGTTAATGGGACCAAAGTTGTTACACATCATATTATATAGCTTTTCCCCCATGGAAGTCCCACTTTCATGCATCATGATCTGCGAAAGATAGATTTTTCTAGTTTCTTCGAGATGGACTTTGTAGTATTGTATAAGGCTTCACAGAAGCATTACTCATTTTTAGCTTCTTTGATGAATCGGGTCTTGAAGATCTTTTATCACTTTTCCTAATAGAGCAACCTCAATCTTTCAAATTTGAAGGAAAGAACTATATCTCTGGCCATGGACTGTGATTGTTTTTAACATATTGTGAATGAAAAAAATGGAAAAGTTGTCATTAATAGTGAATATTGGTTGATAATATTCTCTAAATTTCAATATTTTCAAGTTCATACCTTTTGGAATGATCGTGTACAGACCAGGAAAGGTGTGGTCTATATATATTGTACATGTATATATATTATATTATGAGTATATGATATTATAATATAATTTAAACCTTTTCGAGGGGATATGTATATATATATATATATATATATATATATATATATATATATATATATATATATATATATATATATAAGATTGAGCAAGTACTACTTGAGCACACAAGTGGGGACACTACAAATGGAAGCAGCAAATTGTAGCTCCTGCTACAATTATCCATACGTGTCAATCTATCGTGTTGCATGCCACATATATATATACACACACACAAACACACGTACCTAGCATTAATTTCCTTGTTATTTTTTTTCTTTTTTCCTCAAACAAAAAATTTAATCTAAATTAATTAATGCTAAATAAATGTGCCACGTTATAACTTTTAAGCATCCTCTTAAAAATTATTTTTTAATATATTATATATATTACACATAAAATTTTAGTAATTGTAATAGTCTGTTATTAGTGACAGTTTAGAAAAACCGTCACTAATAGTATGTTTTTAGTGACGGTTAAGAAAAATCGTCACTAATATTATTTTTATTTAACAAATATAAAAATAATTTGCTTACATATTAGTGATGGATTTAAGGTATCAGTGATGGTTTTAAAACCGTCACTAATACTCTAACCTTGTAATAACCCTATGCCTGCGTTGATGACCCCTTATTTCCCTCCCTCCCTCCTTTTCCCTCCTCCCGAATTCCTTTCCTTGCACATCCTGGCGCCATTGCTGCCACCACCATCGTTGCTCGTGGGAGCTCTTCCTGCTACCGCTGCCGCCACCCCTCACCTGAGGTCGTCCCATCGCCATTGCCGCCGCCACTTACTTGACCTAGACGGGCCGTCTAGCCAAAGCTCCTCAGGTTTTGCTTCTTTTCTTCTTCTTTATCTTGGTCTTCTTCAAATCGTGAGGGTTCAGCGGTGCGAGTGTGTGTGTGTGTGTGTGTGTGTGTGTGTGTCTGCAAATCATGAGAGTTCAGTGTGTGTGAGTGTGTGTCTGCATGTGTGTGTGTGTGTGTGTGCGCGTGTGTGTGTGTGAGTGAGTGTGTGTCTGCGTGGGTGTGTGACTGTGTGTGTGTGTGTGTGTGTGGATTTTTGTGAGATTGTCTATTATGCTCTAGTTTGGTAAATGGGTTTATGATCTACGAAACTCAAAATAAAGGCTTTCGATAATATTTTGAATTTTTTTGTTTTGTTTTTTTTTTTTTTTTTTTTTGCATTTAATATGGTGTTATTTGTATATTTTGCTCCTCTGAATATTTTATTATTTTGAAGTTTCATGTTCTGGTGTTACTCTGTGGAGATGTTTTGGTATCTGAGTTTTCAAGGGTTGTACGGCTTTTCACTTTCAGTGGTTTTTGAATCTAAAACTAATGTTAACTTGTAATTATATTAATTCGTTTACTTGAGCTGTATAAATCTGGCTAACATTTTCATTTTTGTTTATATATATATATATATATATATATATATATATATATATATAATTCATTAGGGTTTTTTATATTACTGTTGTACATGGTCATTCTATTTAATGTTAGGATTTTTTAATGTTTGTTAGTTTTGATTCCCAAATCATTTGGGATTTATAATTAATATAAGTCATAAATCAATTAGGATTTTATTTAATGTTAGAATTATTTAGTGTTTGTTAGGATTCCCAAATTAGTTAGGATTCGAGGGGATATTTTATAGTCCTAATAGAAGTCAATTTCTTTACCTTATATATATGTGATCCCTATGGGGCTTTGGGCATTAAAGCAAGCAATGAAGTGATAACATAATTCATAACCTTTGGAAAATTTGGAGGTAGATCCCCTTGAAGTGATAAAACCTAATTTCTCTTAATAGTTTCCATTCTTTAAATTTCACTAATTTATCCATGATAAAACCCAGGGTCTTATCATTTTGTATCAAAGACAACATTCTTGTGTATGTAGTTAACCCACCAATACAAACAAGATATTGGAATTCATAATCTTCACTCATTTGAATACAGAAAGACCTTAAAGCAAGGACACATCAAATTCACTTGTTCATTTAGAGGTGCCAGAGGCAAAAGTAAGAAATTGATATGGGTAATCATGAAAGTAAATCCCTTAAGACCTAAGGAGGAATGGATTCCAATTGGAATTACATAATTACTTAATCCTTCCTTAGTTCTTAGGATTAGGGGTAGTGATGACTAAAAGACTTAGGAAGTGGTTTATGCCTAAAATGACAAATCTTGGTATATGCATTCACTATACACCTTTGGCATACTAATTAAGAATGAGACGTTAGTCTCCACATGTTTCATATCATTCGTTCGAATGGTTCGAAGTAAACCTAAAGAGATATTCATTGTGACTTTCTGGTCCTATATGCCTTATGAGATCAGCACTACAACCTACTATCCATATTGTATTAAATAATTATATCTCTTTGATGGATAGTTTATATTTTGACATGAATTATATTGGACTATACTGAATCGCTTAAATATCCTGGATTGCATATTTATCCGGAACACCGGCTGCACGGCTAATGCAGTGACTTGTGTATTGCATGTTGGTAGATATTTTTAGGTTCTCACATGCTTACTCTAAATTACTTGTTGTAAACCACTAGGTTTTCAGAGCATGTCTTTATAGGGAAATGTTCTATTTACAGATGGCATGCTGCCGAAATTTCATTAGAATTTTTTCTAAATAATCAAGAGTCCATAAACCATGTGTGATGCCTCGAACCAGCCAAGTGGGTCCCGAGGTGTCATGTGTTCCTTCTACAGTTCTCTGATATCATAAATATCATCCAACCAGCGGAATATAATTAAACATCCTCAAATAAAATACTAGAGTACTGATTTATATAACCCTAAAAAAATGTATCCTTCTATCCACATTACATAACCAGAAAATAAAATAAAAAAAAATACATTTGAGTTCTACAACCACTCACTCTAAGCTATACTATCACCCCACCCTAGAGCTCGCTAGGCTCGATCACGAGACGGTCCTAAAAAATAAGTTGTATGATGGGATGAGATACTTCTCAATAACGATGGAATAAATTATTATCAGTGTGTGGCAACATGGGTTTTAGTGTATACGAAATATAATCATTTGTTAAATGACAACAACAGCTGTTAAGACACGTATAGACTGTATTCACACATGCAACATCTTTTATAAGCGAGAGTTCCTGAGGATTGGAGAGATTACAAGCCCATAACATGTAACGCCCCTTTGCTCTGATACCTTATATAACCTTATCCATTTAACCTTGTCCACCATCCTTTGGGGGATGGTGGGTTTGTGATTTATAGCAACACGTCTCTGAAAGGCCTGGGATGTGTGCTTATGCAGCAGGGTAAGGTAGTAGCGTATACCTCTCGGCAACTGAAGGAATATGAGAAGAACTACGCTACGCATGATCTGGGATTGGCTGCTGTGGTATATGCACTGAAGATCTGGCAACATTATCTGTACGGGGTGCAGTGTGAGATCTTCACTGACCATAAGAGCCTCAGGTATTTCTACACACAAAAGGAGTTGAACATGAGGCAGAGGCGGTGGCTAGAGTTGATTAAGGACTACAATTGCACGATTAGTTATCACCCAGGGAAGGCTAATGTGGTAGCTGATGCATTGAGTTGGAAGTCAGGGCCTATGGCTATATCTACAGTTGTAACTCAGTGTCACATCAGACGGGATTTGGAAAGCTCAGGTATAGAGTTAGTGGGTGATGATCA
The DNA here is from genome assembly GCF_029873635.1 of Malania oleifera. NCBI lineage: Eukaryota > Viridiplantae > Streptophyta > Magnoliopsida > Santalales > Ximeniaceae > Malania > Malania oleifera. The sequence goes on along the minus strand of NC_080423.1, from coordinate 79,242,417 downwards.
TCGGGCTTATCTTGTTGGTTTGGTGGTCCAACCGACCTTTTCTGAGCGTATAAAGGCCATGTAGGCTAGTGATGCAGAGTTGCCAGAGGTTAGGGAAAAGATACAGCAGGGATTGGCTACAGAGTTTAACATCTCTAAAGGAGGTGTGTTGAGGTTTGGGACCAGACTGTGTGTTCCGAATGATGATGAGATCAGAAGGACGATTCTAGAGGAGGCACATCGTTCTATGTATACAGTACATCTTGGTAGTACGAAGATGTATCGGAACTTGCGCGAGACCTTCTGGTGGTGTGGTATGAAGAGGTAGATTGCTCAGTTTGTGGAGCAGTGTCTGATATGTTAGCAGGTGAAAGTTGAACATTAGAGACCAGTAGGACCGTTGCAGCCTTTGCGTATTCCGGTGTGGAAATGGGAGCATATTTCCATGGATTTTGTAACCGGTTTGCCACCAGCGCTCCATGGGCAGAATGCTATTTGGGTGATCATGGATAGATTGACGAAATCTGCTCATTTCATACCGATGAAAGTTGGTTATCCTTTGAGTAGGCTAGCAGATTTGTATGTGCATGAGATTGTGAGAATGCATGGAGTACCAGTGTCCATAGTATCAGATCTAGATCCGAGGTTTACTTCCCGATTCTGGACAAGTTTACAGGAGGCACTGGGGACGAAGCTTACTTTCAGTACAAGGTTCCACCTCCAAATGAATGGACAGTTGGAGAGGACGATACAGATTTTGGAAGATATGTTGCGAGCTTGTGTGTTAGACTTCGGTGGTAGCTGGATACAGTTTATGCCACTTGTGGAGTTCGCTTATAATAATAGCTTCTAATCTAGTATTGGGATGACACCGTTCGAGATTTTGTATGATCGGAGGTGTCGATCTCCTTTGTGTTGGGATGAGGTTGGTGAACGTCAGGTGTTACCTGAACTTGTGCAGCAGGCATTTGAGAAGGTGGGTTTGATTCGGGAGAGGATTAGAACAGCTCATAGTCGACAAAAGAGTTACGCAGATGTTTGCCGCTGTGAGTTAGAGTTCGAAGTGGGAGGTAAGGTATTTCTACGTATTGCTCCGATGAAAGGGGTGACGAGATTTGGGAGGAAGGGCAAGTTAAGCCCGAGGTATATCGGACCATTCAAGGTACTTGAGCGAGTGAGTCCGGTAGCCTAGAGGATTGCATTACCTCCAGCACTTTCGAGGGTCCACGATGTGTTTCATGTATCCATGTTGAGGAGGTACGTGTAGGATCCTTCACATATTATTAGCTATGATGAGTTGTAAATTGGGGATATTTTAGCGCATGAGGAGATACTTGTTCAGGTTCTGGACCGTAAAGTTTAGAAGCTTCGTACCAAAGAGATACCGTTAGTGAAGGTATTGTGGCGAAACCACGAGGTTGAGGAAGTTTCTTAGGAATTGGAAATGGAAATACACCGGAAGTATCCATAGTTGTTTTGAGCACTTGTACATGATCCTACTGTGGGTTGGTATAGGTGGTTAGTCGTCGGGAGTGTGTGTTTACTGTGAACTCCTGAGACTATTGTATATGTAACCACTATACTCCTCCGCCATAAGGGTATGTAGGTGTATATGTATGATGGGACTGCACTGTAGTAGCCGCCAGTTTCTTGTTGGTAGTTCATATATTTGTATTCCGGATATGACTTTATGAATAAGAGATGGCAAATTTCAAGGAAGAAATTTTTGTAATGAGGGGAGATTGTAAGAACCCGAACCGTGATAATTAGGTTTAAATAAATAAGAGAGAGGCAAATTGGGAATTTGACATATTTCGTCGATGAAGCCAGATTTCTTCGACGAGGAGAAGCCGAGGAGTTTCGGGAATCGGGAATATCAGGATTCATCGACGAGACCATTGATTCATCGACGACGAGAACACCATTTCATCGATGAAATTGTCCGGGTAAAAGGGCTATAAATAGGATTTTTCATTACTTCTTCATTAAGAAACTTCAATCCTATCTCTCTCTCTCTCCAAAACTTTCCCTACTCTCTTTTTATCTAGATTTCTTCACTGATTGTTGATGGAATCAGGAATCTGAAGTTACCACGAGGATCATGGAAGGATTCTCTACAATTTCTACAGATCAAAATCTCATTTTGGAGATTTTTGGGTTTCAGCGAAAAATCGAGGTAAGGCTCGGTTTTCAATTCTGATCCAGTAGTTTTGTAGGTAACTGTCTTGTGAGCATATTCTATATTGTGATTTGTAGGTTTTGGAACTCGGTTCACTGTTAAGGGACCTTGGAGTTCGGGATTTGTTATCCGGGGAAAAGGTAAGGGGAACTATGTTTATATTGGTTATTTTTGAAATCAAACTTGGTCGAACTGTGGTTCACGGTCTTGTGTGTGTTTTGGCTACTCATTTGGTGGGATCTAACAGGGAAAACTATGGATTTTTCATTATTATAGTTTTGGGAAAAGGGGGGCGACGGGCTACATCCCTAGTTTTGTCGAAAACTGAGTATATGTGTGATTTTATACTGTGATATTGGGATGGCTGTGCCTTGACTTGTTTAAACTATATTTGTTTGGAAAATCATGATTTAGATTACCAAATGGATGTTGTTTGTTTGGTTATATGAGCATGCATGTGTGTGTGATATGTTGAAATGCTAGTAGGAACGTTGTTCCGAAATTGTTCGAGGTACTAAGAGTGTCCGACTCTATATCCGAGGGCGTGTGTTTATCGCCTATCACGTAGGCAAGAGTGTCTGGCTCTATATCCGAGGGCGTGAGCCTATGCAGACAGATCAGGCCAAAGGGTGTGGATTCACCAGTTAGTGCCGGTATGATGCCATGGGAGTCGAGGACTAGCCATGTGCCGGTGGCGCCATGTTCGTGGGTTGACTACGGGCCAATGCTGTATGTCGCTAGCCGGCTTCGAGTCGAAGGATGTGATGACACCAGGATTGTTGATCATGTGTATGTGTATATGTGCGTGTATGCACTATGTAAATTAGTACTGGACTGCATTTAATAGTGTGTATATTGCATCATGATAACACTTAAATGCCACACATCGTTATAAACAGTGTTCTTCCTTACTGAGAGGTGTCTCACCCCTACTGTACGTACATTTTTACAGGTCCTTCGAGTAATCGGAACTAACGTCCTGGTGTAGGGAGCGTAATGGCCAGTGTACTGCGGTTAGCACTTGGGTAAGTTCTAGAACTGTATTTTAGTGAGTTGCCATTTTGAGATGTATTTGGGCACCCGTTTGTACGTTTGATAGAGCTTGTTTCTACTCTTGTATAGACTCTGGTATGATACTGCATATGTATATGTAGAATGACTTTTTTCCGTTGTATATATGATTGTGTTTTGATGTGTTTAGGGTGCCTGAGAACCCCACGGGGTCGGACCCTCATCTTGGTATTGTATCTGTAGATGTTTTATCGGATACAGGGACATGTTAGGTTACATTTTCACCCCGGGTCCCATTTCTGGGTTCGGGCATGACAGAAACTACCACAATCAAAAGATACACAGAAGGAGGGTAGATCAAAAGAGAGCTCAAAAATCAAGTAAACAATATCTCATCATCTATAAAGACTATTCTAAGCAAGACAATACAAAATCCTAGACAAGACTTCAAAATAACATGGATGGACACACAATAAGATTCATGGAAATTAAAATAAGCTCGCCTCATCTGTTCATGCTAGTCTATACAAGATGTACACAAATACTAAGAACTCCTAAACCAAACATTGCTTATTTTCTTGAAGATCCAATAAACAAGAAGACTAAAGAAAACCTTGAATTCTTAAGAAAACCTTTCCTCCATGTATTAGATCTTTGTTCTCCTCCAATATGAATCTTCAATTTCCTTTCCCTCGAAGATAACGTGAATCTTTCATCTCCTCTATGGTTTTATTCTCTTGAACGTGTTTCCACGAAATAATTCCTCTTCCACATTAAGGGTGCTTAGAGGCAAATAAGATGCCATGGTAGCCCAAAATAGGCTAGGTTAGCCTGAATAAAACCCACATTATCAAATTGAGGCACTAAGAGGTCTCCAAAACTCCATTAAAACCACCTAAAGTGCCCGAAGAGGTTTTAAACCTTTCACAAGCCCACTCATTCATGCAAATAAACCCTTAGGTAAAAAATGGGCATCGAAAGCTGCCCTTGTTTAATTAATGTCTTCATATAAAGGCATTAGACAAAGAAAGAGATGCCTTATTTTGATTAAGCAACAAAGCCAATGAATAAAATAAAGCAAGATTGGGTCACTCATAGGGATTAACCCTATCTTAAAAGAAACTTATACAAATAGGAAATGAAGAAGAGAGCACCTACAAGGATTTCACACTTGCCCTGCCTCAAATGTATTTGGAAACCAAAATGAGATGAATGTGAGGAAGTTCTTAATATGCATGACCAAATTCTAACATGAATGCAACTAGGAACTATAACATACGCTAAGGAAAGACATGAGGTGCAAAAATTGAAGTCAAAAGCCATTGTATACGTTGAGGGAGGACCCGGAGTACAAAAGTATGTGAAATTGGGGCCATTACATGTGCCAACGCAAAGGCCTGCATGAAAAATATTTGAAGCCAAAAGCGATTACATGGGCTAGGGCAAGACTAGGAGTGAAAATATTAAAGTTGAGAGCCATTAAATATGCCAAGGAAAGACCCTGCGAGCAAAAAAGTGTGTGAAATCGAGAGCCATTGCATGTGCAAAGGTAAGACCCGTGTGAAAAAATATTTCAAGCCAAGAGCCATTACATGTGCTAGGGCAAGACCTAGAGTGAAAAATATTGAAGTTGGGACCCATAACATGCACTAGGGTAAGACTCAAAGTGCAAAAAGTACATGAAATCGAGAGCTATTACATGTGCCAAGGCAAGACCCATGTCAGAAAAATATTTGAATCTAGGAGCCATTACATACGCTAGGGCAAGACTTGGAGTGAAAAAGATTGAAGTTGAGATCCATTATATGCACCAAGGCAAGTCCCAAAGTACAAAAAGTGTGTGAAATCAAGAGTCATTACATGTGCTAAGGCAAGACCTGTGTGAAAAATGTTTGAAGAAAGGAGCCATTACATGTGCTAGGGCAAGACCCAAAGTGCAAAAAGTGTGTAAAATCATAAGTCATTACATGGACGAAGGCAAGACCCGAGTGAAAAATGTTTGAAGTTAGACGCCATTACACGTGCTAGGGCAAAACTGGACTGAAAAATATTGAAGCAGGTGCCATTACATGTGCCAAGGCAAGACCCAAAGTGCAAATAATGTGAAATTTGGAGCTATTACATGCTCTAAGGCAAAACCTGAAGTGCAAAAAGTGTGTGAAATTAGGAACCATTGCATGTATTAAGGCAAGACCCATGTGAAAATGTTTGAAGCCAGGAGCCACTATATGAACTAGGGAAAGACATGGAGTGAAAAAGATTGAAGTCAAGAGCATTATATATGCCAAGGCAAGACCCAAAGGGCAAGAAAGTGTGTGAAATTGGGAACCATTACATGCGCTAAAACAAGATCCATGTGAAAAAAAAATGTTTGAAGTCAGGGCCCATTACATGCGCTAGGGCAAGACTTGGAGTGAAATTATTGAAGTTGGAAGCCATTACATATGCTAAGGCCAGACTCGAAGTGCAAAAAGTATGTAAAATTGAGAGCTATTACATGCACCAAGGCAAGACCCGTGTGAAAAATGTTTGGAGTTAGGAGCCATTACATGGACTAGGGCAAGACCCAGAGTGAAAAAGATTGAAGTTGGGATTCATTACATGCACCAAGGTATAACCTAAAGTAAAAAATGTGTGTGAAATTGGGATTCATTACATGCGCTAAGGCAAGACGTACGTGAAAAAAATTTTGAAGCTAGGAGCCATTACATATGCTAGGGCAAGACATGGAGTGAAAAATATTGAAGTCAGGAGCCATTATATATGTGCTATGGTAAGACTTGAAGTACAAAAAGTGTGTGAAATCGGGACCCATTACATGCACTAGGTTAAGACTTGGAGTGAAAAATATTGAAGTTAGGAGCCATTACATGCACTAGGGAGTTTTTACATTTGTTAAGGCAAGACCCTCGTGGAAAACGTTTGAAGTCAAGAGCCATTAAATGTGTTAGGGCAAGACCTAGAGTGAAAAAAATTGAAGTGGGGGAGTCATTACATACACTAAGGCAAGATCCGTGTGAAAAAACATATTTTATGTTAGGAGTCATTATATGTGCCAGAGTAAGACTTGGAGTGAAAAATATTGAAGTCGAGAGTTATTACATGCACTAGGGCAAGACCCAAAGTGCAAAAAAAGTGTGAAATTTGGAGCCATTACATGTGGTAAGGCTAGACTGACATGAAAAATGTTTGAAACCAAGAGTAATTACATATGCTACGGCAAGATGTGAAAAGGTAAAAATAGACCTCTAGGATTTGAGACCTAGAACTAACATATCCCTAAAAGGAAGGTGACATATCTTAGATGTTGAATGACTCTAAATTGATTTTCTTTCTTGAAAAGGTAAAGGATAGATTCCCATAATTTGATGATTTAGATCTGACATGTACTAAAAGGAAGGCTACAAACCTCATATGTTGAATGACTTTAAATTGAATTTCCTACTTGAAAACGTGCAGGATAGACCTTCAGGATTTGATGACCAAGAACTGACATATTCTAAAAGGAAGGGAATAGACCTAAAAGGTTGGATGACTTTGAATTTACTTCCCCTAAAATGATAGACCTTAAGGATTTGAAGGCCTTGAATTGACCTAAAATAATATTAGTAGTGTGCATCGCAAGTGATAGAATGAAATAAAGGTTAAAGCAAAGAATGTACAATGCTTACCCAAGAGAGTCATCAGCCACTGCTTGCAACTTGATCATTTCCCATGCTCGTGAATATTCGATGTCTTTAGCTTTGTCGAACGATTGAGGTGTAATAGAATCTTATAATCAAACATGTAGGGGCTTTACTTTTTGTTAATGTTCCTTCAATATTTTTGGATAATTTTTAACCCTTGGAGACAATATGGCCATTATCTAAATCAAGCTCGTAATCAATTGCCCTAATTACACCATTAGGTGAGTGTCAACTGTGAACTTGAGTTAGTGAAAAATCTTTTTTTTTTTTTTTAACCAAGATGTCATGGGAATTGGTTTAAACAATGTGTCAAGCTAGTGGTTTGGATAAATCAATGCGAATAGGGGGTTAGGACACCATTAGAGGTAAAATTTGATTGTAATAATATCATCTTTCCTCAATCTCATAGGAAAGATGGAAAGTAGTTAGGGATCACTATTGCGTTCTTCTTACAACTGAATTCAAAAAATGAACTACCCTAGTATTTGCATTGCTGGTAGCTAAATTCGAGGAAAGGTTAAGCTTATTCAATCCTTATCAAAACAAAACTTCCCTAGTGTCATGGTGTTCTTCTAGCTTTGCTTCTTTTCCTTCTAGTTTTTCTTTCCTTTTTCTTGAATGTGCATATTCCCGCTTGGCGTCATTTCTGGTTTTCACCAAGAGTTGGCTCATGCTTGCACGATGCTCTAAGATTTTATAGTATAAGAAATCAATTATTCCAATTTAAATTTTATTTTTATATATTTATAATTACTTATATTAATAATAAATATTATACTTTATTCTAAATATTTTATATATTCATAATGATTAATATTAATAATTAATATTATATTTTATTTTAAAATTATAAATAAAATATAATAAAGCAATAATCATATCACAAGTACATCATAGTGTTTTATATTCAATACTATTCTATTATTTTTGTTATGTTTTAATATTGTTATACATAAATATAAATATTAATAATAATGGTTGTAATATTTTATGTTAAAATATATTATTATATATTTAATCATATCATAATATTTAAACTATTTGTTTATTTATGTGTTATGTTAAGCAAAATTATATCAAATATAACATCATATTATGCTACATAGTGCCTATGGGTGTATAATTATTGTATATATAATAATATTATATTATTTTTGTGTATTAGTCCAGTACCAAATTTTATTATATATTTATAATTAATGATATAATAATAATAATTTATTTTATTTTCAGATTGTAAATAATAATATAATAATCAATAGTCATATCATAATTATATCATAGTATTTTGTTATTCAACACCATTACATTATCTTTTCTTATGTTATAATATTATTATATAAGAATAAATATCAATAATAATAGTTATAATATTTTATACTATATTATTTATATTTAATGATATACAATATTAATATTATTTTTAAATTTTTGAAATTTATGTTATATAATATTAAATATCATATATGTGTCCTCGTGTGCAAGCTGATTTCATGTGCAGATCAAAGTGTTGATGCTTTACACACTGCCACGTGTCTATAATAAATGATCATCCAAATTGTTGTTGTGTTCCTTTAATGTAATTAATACAAAATAAAAAAAAAGGTCATGTTTAAGTTTCATTAGGATAATCATTTACGATGATCCATTTCTTTTACAGATTCAGAAATATTAAATCATTACGCATTATTTCCTCCTAAATTATTTTAGGTTTATCCTTATCCTTTTTTATTATTTGCAACAATAACTAACTCATTTTATTTTTTTATTTTTCACTTTTATCCATATAAGTGCATTTTTTTTGGGTGTATGAATACACTCATTTTAATATAATATATTCTAATTTTGATATTAAATTAACAATTTTACAATATTATTAGAACTTATATAAAATTGCTTTGTATATAAAATCTACTTTATGAATAAATAAATTTAAGACTAAAATTTTTAATAAAAATATATAAGGCTTAAAGAAAATAACTAAAAGTTTTGAAGACTGTACCAGTTAAAAAAATATGAAGATTACATGTTTAGAAATATTTCATTTTTTTATATATTAAATTTGATGAAAGAACTTCATTTATTTCTATAATCTTTATATCATTCCAAAAATTTATTATTTGTGGTTGAATTTCAGTTATTATTATTTTCTTTTTGATCTGGCAGCGAAATTTTCAAATGATTATGTCCAAATGCAGCATAGAGCAGTTACGCGACCTACACATTTGTCGACGAAGACATTAATGTTAATAACAAAATAAATAGTAATTCCTCACAGAAGAAGAAAACCATGAAAGCTGTAAAACAACATGAACATTTTTATCCATTTAAAATTCTACTACCCAAAAAAGGAAAAAAAAAAAAACTTTTTTTGTGGTGCCGACTTTTTAATTCTTCAAGGAACTCATACCAAGCTACTCGCATCCGGCCAACCTGTAGGCATGTGATTATCTCCGGCCACCGGCACAGCCGAACCGCGGCATTTGACGGCGACAGGAACCCGGCAAACGGGACAGTTGGAGTGAGAGTAGAGCCACTTGTCAATGCAAGAAGCGTGGAAGGAGTGCTTGCAGGAGCTGAGCCGCCGGATGCGTTCGCCGTCGGCGTAAGGCGAGAGGCAGACCGGGCACTCGTCGCCGTATTCTCCGACGTGGGTCTCGTCCTGATATTTAATAGGCGACTTGAGCTCCATGTCGTCGAGGACTTCGCCCCCGGCGGCGGCGGCAGCGCCCCAGGGCCGGGCGGATGCAGTAGTACTCCGGCGGTTGGGGTTGAGGGGGCACCTTTGGGTGATGAAGAAGGCGTAAATTAAAGCGGGTATGCTGAAGAAGGCGATGGGAGCGATGATGTAGCAGAAGAGGGAGGCCTCGAAGGTGTGGGAGTGAGCGGCGGAGGGCGGCGGAGCCCTGAGATTGAGGGCGGCGGGAGGAGGAGTGTACTTCTGCATCACAATAATTAATAAGAGCAGAGCTGGAAATAAAACTGGAAATTGAAGCTGGCGTGATCCGGCAGTGTTGGATTGACTCTTGCCTCTAGATGTGGAGTCAGAATTGTGTGGAGAGGTGTGAAGGTTGAAGATGAAGTGGGGATTCCCCTGGCAGTGAGAAGGATGCGGGGGATGCAGGTTCCTCCATTTCACACTACCCGCGACGGTGCATAGAATTACTGACGGTGAATCTATATGTGTTTATCCTCTATATATAGGATGGGTCATCCACCGTGTGGGATCGACACGTGTGTTCATAAAAGTTGTGATATGTTTAAATGTTTAGACATAATAAAAGTATAAAATATTTAGATATTTTTTAATTATTGGTCTCTAATTAGTAGTGACGTAGTGTTGGTATTTTTGGATTATGTGGAAAAAATGTAAATATTATCTAATATGATTCATATTGAGTAAAATACGTGTGACAACAATATTTTAGGTTTGTAATTTATTATTTTATTAGCTGGGATGATTAATGGGTTAGGGGTGGCCCCTGCGGTACGATGCTGGGGTGTTTGAGGAATTTTTCTAATACCTTTGTACGAGTAAGGTTAGTATAAATACATATGATGTAACCATACTTTCCATGTATATAGTGAAATCTAGCCGCTGTTTGCTCCTGTGAATGTAGGTATATTGTTGAATTACGTTAAATTCGTATGTTTTTGTTACTTTATTTTTGTGTTTTTTTTTTCTTACTATTCATTATAATTGCCGCACGTTTCACAATAGTATATTGGTATCAGAACTCAAGTCATGATGTTTGGGATTGCTTCTGAGAAGTTTGATATGACCAAGATTATGACAGAGAAGGGTCAAGGAGTTGTTAGTGCAGTAGGGCATGGTGAAGGCGCTATATAGAAAGCAACTGAAAGGAATGAACGATATAAAGTGGAAGAAACTCAAAGCAAAGGTTGTAACAACTATCAAACTTTGTTTGGTTGATGACGTGATGTATCACGTCATGGATGAGGAATCACTAGCGTCAACTTGGTTGAAACTAGAAAGTTGGAATATGTCCAAGTTGTTGACAAACAAGCTTTATCTTAAGTAGAAACTATATGGTCTTAAGATGTTAAAGGGCTCATATCTAAACCATCATATCAATGTGTTCAACCAGATCATCATTGATTTGAAGCGAGTTGATGTGAAGTTTGAAGATGAAGACAAGACATTAATGTTACTGAATTCCCTACCTGCTTCTCCTATGTATGAATATTTGATTACAACTCCAATGTGAGGAAAAAGAAACTCTTGAATTTGAGGAGATCACAAGTGCTCTATTAGGTTTTTATTAGAGGAAGAAAGCTAGTGATGAGAATTTACAAGGTGAAAGGCTTGTGATGAGGGGTAACTAGGAACATAGGAGAAACAAGTCACAGAGCAGATCGAGTAACAATAAATCTCAGGTCTAAATCTAGGAAGAGGAAGGACATATAGTATTACAAGTATGGGAAAAATGGGCACATACAACGAGATTATCCGCAGAAAAAGAAGGGAATACAGAGAATAAAGAGGGTCTATTAAAGTCTGCAAGTGTAGTGGAAGAAGAAGATAACGATGACGGGGATATGCTTTCTGTTTCATCCAGTTCAGATCATCTCACTGATTCTTGGATTCTGGATTTAGTATGCTCTTATCACATGACACCCAATAAAGATTGGGTTGATACTTACAAGTTAGTAAATTCTGGTTTTGTTCTGATGGGTGACGATGCATCATGCAAAGTTGTTGAAATATAGGATATCAGAATTAAAATGTTTGATGGTGTTGTTAGAACATTGTGTGATGTTTGATTATAATGGGTTTAATTACAACTCTGCAAGTGGAGTAATGAAGGTAAGTAAAGGTATCTTAACAGTGATAAATGGGCAGAAACTAGCTAAAAATATTTATACATTGTTAGGTACCACAGTTATAGGTGGAGTTGCAACTATAGAGTCCGAGTCATATAGTACAGTTTTGTGGCATATGGGTGAGCGTGGGATGATGGAGCTTCATAAGAGAAATCTATTGAAGGGAGTCAAAAAATGCAAGCTTAATTTTTATAGGTATTGAGTTCTTAAGAAACATATAAGGGTGCAGTTCAAGATAGGCACACACAAGAAAGAGGGAATTCTTGACTATGTTCATAAAGATGCTTGGAGGCTAGTAAGGGTAGCATCATGGGGAGGACTTATGCATTTCATGAGTCTTATTGATGACTACTCACAAAAGGCTTAAGTGTACTTCATGAAGCACAAGTCAGAAACATTTCTCAAGTTCAAGTTGTGGAAAGCTGAAGTAGAAAACCAGATAAGGAGGAAGATCAAATGCATCAGGTCCAAAAATGGTACCGAATACACAGATTCAAAGTTCACAGATTTGTTTGAGTAGCATGGGATTAAGAAATACTTCACAGTACACAAGGCACCACAACAGAATGATGTAGCGGAAAGGATGGACAGAACAATAACTGAAAAAACTCGGTGTCTTAGGTTGAATGTATGGCTTGCAAAGAACTTTTGGGCAGAGGCGGTCAATATAACATGTTTCTTGATAAGGAGAGTGGTTGTAACTTAGCCTGAAAATAAGTTGGAAAGAAAAAACTTCACAGCTATTGCTTGGGACAAGGACATAGGCTACTAGCCGAACCTCTTAAAAAATTCGGTTCTCAACTCTTCTCCTTACTCTCTCTAATTTACTGCAAGTATATAACTTGTATGTATGATCTTTAACGCTTGCTGAATTTTGGGAATTGCTAGAGTTTTGGTTTTTGATTTGTATTTGAAATTAGCATGCTATAGTACTGGTTGATTGATATATTCAAAAGTAAAATTCTGATTTTGAATATCACATCTGAAAAAGTATTTTGCTAAAGTTGCAAGTTTTATCAAATCTGTGAAATTATATTTTATTATTCATTGTCATCTGAGTTTTAATTTAAGGGATTCTGAGATTTGTTTATAACATTTCTAAATTGAAACTTAGAATTTATCAGTTGGGCTTTAACATCAAAGACTTGATCTTGGATTAAATATTGACTATACTTGGTTGATTATCAAAATTATATTTGAGTGATTGTTGAAGGTTGATTAATTTGCTGAAGTTAAAATAAAATTAAGATATTTGTAATACAAAGAATAAAAAATTTTTTAAAATCCCAATTCACCTCACTCTTGAGGGTATACCTAGATTCTTAGATTCCTATGTATTTTGAATAATAAAAGATGCATTAATTTAACTAATTTGATCTCTTAAAAAAAGATCTATTGATTTGAGCTTCAAAGAGTGTGTTTCTCAAACAAAATGGAGGTAAATCTTCTAAACAACAGACTTAATGATCAATTAGAAAGATGGATTTGCATTTGATCGTCATTCCTTTTTTTTTTTTCAAAGAAAATATTCGAGTGTTTGAATGGTGTATTCTTGAATGAGGCGATAGAGAAACCTTTAGATAACAGATTTAATGACCCAAGGAAGATGGATTTGCATTTAATATTTGATCTCTTTGAAAAGATATACCACTTCAAAGGCTCGAAGTATGTCTACCCAAATGAGGCAATGTTGGATCTTTCAGATGATGAATCTAATGATCGAAAGATGTATTTATTTGATCTGCAATCTCATTTAAAAAGATCTATCGATTGGGGGCTTGAAGTGTATGCTTCTTAACGAGGCATTATTTGTTTCTTCAAATGATGAATTCAATGATCTAAGGGAGATGGATATGCATTAGATCTAAGTTCTCCTAAAAAAAAGCTAATAATTTGAGGGTTTGAAGAGCGTGTACACAAACATGACAAAAATGAATCTTTTGGATGATGAGTTTGGCAATATGTTGGAAGATGGCTTTGTGCTTGATCTTCAATCTTCTTAAAAAAGATCTAGCAATTTTACTGCTCAAAGAGAATATTCCCAAATAAGACGGTGGTGGACATTCTCAATGGCAAATTTGATGATTTTTTAGAAGATGGACTTGCATTTGATTTTTAAACCCCTTTAAATTAATATTTTCTTATGATTCAAGGGCTCAAAAAATGTGTTCCTGAATGAAATAGTGGTAAAATTTTGTATAAAGAATTTAAAAATATGCGGAAAGGTTGATTTGTGTTTTATCTTTGATCTCCTTGAAAACATTTGTCGATTTTGGGGCTCGATTGCTAAATGCGGTAGTAATGAATCTTCCAAATGTCAAATGTAACAATTTATAGCATGCAAAATTTGCATTTGATCATTATTCTCCTTAAAAAAATTTGTTAAATTGAACACTCAAAGAGACCCTTATTGAATGAGGAAATGGTGGATTTTCTAGATGATAGATTTGATGATATGTGCGAAGAGGGGTTTGCATTTGATCTTTTTTACTCGAGCTTGATCACATGCTAAATCATCTTTATAGAGTCACCAATTTGTTTATGTCAATTTTAGTCTCCACACAACTTCCCGATGATCATCTGTAACTAAGACTTTTGGGGAGGGAGGGGGGGGGGGTGGGGGCACCCAATGTAATGATATTAGTTTCAGCCTTCACATCAATAGCTTCCCAATAATCACCTTTAACCAAGAAGAGAGGGACCTTAGTGGTGTGACACCCCAATTTTCATACCATTTTTTCCTCTTCAATAAATAATAAATATTAATTAAACATCGGTCACATCAAAACTTTGATACTATTTAAACAAAACTCGACCCGAAGTGGGGTACAAGATAATTAGTTCACCATATACACACATTCCTAATAGCGGTTGTCAATATTTACAAACCATCCAGAATACAAATACCAAGAGTTTTATACAACCATACACATCCCCAAAAACCCACAATATATACTGGGAATCATATATCCCTAAACAAAACACTCACCCTGTTTATCAGGGTACCAACTCCCCTCTATCATGGAGTTCTATCACCTGATCTATCATGGTTTCCTAAAATATTAGATATTTGGGTGAGAAACATCTCAATAAGACGGAATAAATTATTTATAGTATGTGGCAATATAAGTTTCGTTATATCATAATATACTCATTCAATGATAATACCATCTGAGAAAAATATACAAATTCATATTTATAATCATATAGATATAAAACATAATCTTTTATAAGCTTTATTTGATTTCTCAAATTCATGCACATGCAACCTATATTTATCAGCAAAAGTTTCCAAGGATAGGGGAGATTACATGCCCCTACCTATAGCTTCCCTCAGCTTTGATATTGTTTGTAACCTTACCCGAATAGTTCAGGTGTGGCTACAACTGATACTTATCAGGGCACTCACCATACTCAGTAAGCCCTCAAGCGGAGAGTTTTACTTCGCCTAATTATTTATGTAATTAAACTCATACTATTTCATTTCTTATTTATCATTTCACATTCTAGCTCATGAGTGTCCACGGTAACCCATCCATATGCCGTCTGTAACTTATGGCTGCCTTGAGGATATTCTCTATGCCATGCTTCCCTCCATGGTCAGGGTTGTGCGGCTCAAAGGTTGGATCTAAACTGCGGTTGGCCTATTTGGTTAGATCAAAATAAGAAATCCATCAATTCATCTGTAGTAAGATTGGTCTGCCTATCCGTGGTCTGGACCCAGGGCCAAAACTACCCTTCTCACTAGCTCAATTGACTATCACGCCACACTCTCCACGAGACCGTGTGGTTGCACTTATCATCCCACTAGCAACGGTACCGTGCTTTCATAAATAGTCTAGTCCATCAGGGTTCTCATTTCTACGTTTCCATTTTCATAATTCAGTGTCCACCTTCCATTATTCACATTGTAGTATTCACGTTGCAATATTCACATTTCAGTGTTCACATTTTAGTATTCACAACTCAATATTCACATTACAATATACACATTGCAGTATTCACATTTCAGTATAAATTTCATTTCACGTATTTCAACATTTTTCAATAAAACATATCATCATTTCATATTTCCTCATTTATCATAGAAAATATTTCTATATTCACATTTCATATTCCATTACTTTCCAGTAAAATACACGTTAGTATAACATAATTCATTATTCTCAATAAAAATAATTTTATTTACCCCTTTTCATCATTTCCTATATTTCAAATCCCAAAACATCACAATTCAGTATAAATCATATGCCGCACAATTTTATCTGATATTCGTATAATAATAATTTCAGGCAAAATATCATATTCTTATTTTCATGTATTAATTCAACCAGGAGTTCTCAAAATAACTGTTATAATTTATTCTCCTAACCTGGCTTATTAAGAGACCTACTAACAACCCCAAATCCACACCTCACTGCGTTCGAAGCTTAAAACCCTGAAATTCACATTTCCTCAATTCAATCAAGTACATCCCAAAATTGCAATTATTTTAATATTTCTTAGGCTCACACATTCCCATTAACCAGTTAAATTCTAAAAACACGGGTTTGATCCGCTTCCTATATTTAAATTTAATTTCTAACATATTAAAAATACCAATAAGATCAAATTCCCGTAGTTAATCTAATTCCAAAATATTCTTAGAAATCTAATTTAATCAAATCCTTGAAATTTAAATTAATTCCAAAATATTTCTCAAAAATCTGCTATAATCAAATACTCCAATTTAATAATCCCATATAATAATTTAACCAATTGAATTTCTAAAATTATAGACATAATTTGTGCTCTTCACCTTAGCCTATGACTCCCAAATCAAAAATTTGTTCCGACTAACGTGATGAGGATCAAACCTAGGACCTTATGGTGGTGTTTGATCGTCAATTTGACTGAAGATTTAAGAAAAAATTAAGGATAAAGTGAGAGTTTACCTTACCCCAAGAGTGGTGCCTATGACACCCTAATTACGAATCCATTCCGGTGAAAATGTTGGTGGCGGAGAATGGAACCCAAGGGTATTTTCCGTTCTCCCATCGACACAGTTAGGTTGAGGAAATCGAAGAGAAAGAGAAGGAGGGATGGAGGAAAGAGGGTGACAAGAGCAGGAGAGAGAGAGAGAGAGAGAGAGAGAGAGAGAGAGAGAGAGAGAGAGAGAGAGAGAGAGAGAGAGAAACTCTCTGCATCCCTCAAACTGAATTCCTTAAGTTTCCTGAATTCTCAGGAAACTTAACTTATATTATAATATAATATATTATATTAATATATTAAAATATTATATTATATAATTTAATTAATAATTATTATTTAATTAAATAAAGTTTGTTTTTAATTTTTTTTTTTTAACATTTCCCTACATATTAATTTTTTTTTTGGGTTGTTACATTCTCATTTTCTTATAGAAATTTCGTCATCGAAATTTGTTGAATACAACCCCAAGTAAAATCCATCGTTAACCTAATAATTTTTGTAACACCTCGACCCCGAGGGGCCTGGGATATTAACTTTTTACTAGTGATTTACAGCAGAAGTAAATAAACTCAATTTTTATTAAACCAGAGCGCTAATTATCCATATTACAATCATTTATTTCAAAAGAAGAAAAACTACACAAACATACATATCTGAAACCATACTAATATTTCTAATCAATCTTTATTTTTCTAATCCCCACCCGCATGCTTGCTAAACCTGATTTCTGACATGTCCTTCAGAGTTATCTGAAATAAAATATGATTGGGGTGAGACGATGCTCAGTAAGTAAATAAGACTATTATTAGTGTGTGGCAAAATGAGCTTTTAAAGAATTTCGTAAAACAATATTTAATATTATAACTTCAAGACTGCTTTTAGAATAAATATAAATTTAAAAATTTTTACATAAAACTTTTGTCATCAATTTCAATAGTAAAATTTTATAATCATATACTATAACTGTTAAATTAAACTTTTAACTTTAAAACTATAAAAATATTTAATGATAAACATATATATACTTTTCCTTGTACGTTTTCCTTAGATCGTCATTTAAGCACCAGAATGATCATTTTCACGTAAACTTATACTTTTCCTTCAAATCATCAGTAACTTTATACACGTAATTAAATATGTATAAACATATATTATAAAAACCACCCTTAGGCCTGTTTGCCGTAAGTCATGTTTACCCACATGACTGGATTGTGCGGTCCGAAGACTGGACTTAGCTGGCTGGCCGACCAAACTAAATCAACGTACGTAAACTTTAAGTGAGATTTTTCTTATTAAGTCTTAGTCCGGAACCAGGTGTGCACTTAGGAGAAATCCACTAACATAAATAATCACTCTGTAAACAGTGTGGGTGCACTCTAATCCGTATAAACTTTAAGTTGCGGTACCTAGCATCTGTAACTTTGAACTTTCGTTGCCATAAGGGGTTTTAAAATCATCTTATTATAATTTATGCAATTTAAAATAATATAGTGAAAATCTCATCTTTGCTCATATTTACATAAAAAATGTAAAGTAAAAATAAACTCATGCCACACAATTTTTGGGTTAAAAATATATATAATTTTATTTTTGAATAGAAAGAAATGCTGAAAATTTACCCGAGGGGATTAGAACATTTCTTAACCCAAAAATAGATGCAAGTATATTAAAGATAGAACTGGTATAATCAAATACGCGTAAAAATAAACTCATGGAAATTTTGTGGAGCTAATTAACATAATTAAAATTTATTTATAAAATAAACTAGGGTATGAATTTTAAATAAAAAAACTAACATGATCAAAATTTACTTACCTTCTTCTTTACGAACACTGTAACTATCTCTAAGAAATGAGATCGGAAAGAGTGGGTGATTGAGAACTTATTCAAAAATTCTCTCTCTACCACAAATTCTTTCACTCACTAATCCTTCTCTTCCTTAGAAAATTGTTGTGAAAAATGAAAGTTGAGAGCTCCCTATTTATAGGAAAATTTTGGGGAAGAAATGAAATTTATAAAAGTGTGGGGAGATAAGTGAAATTATAATTTTTTAAAAAGTAAAGAATGGGTAAGGGATGGGCAAGATATGGGTTGAGTATTGGATGGGGATGGAGGCCATGTGGGAGTGCTTGCCACCATTCCCATTAAATAAAATTTTAATTAATCACTTAATTAATTAATTAGTCAATTAGCTAATTAATGATTTTATTATTTTATTATTTTTCTTAATCATTACTATTATCATTGTTTTTACTTTTAAACTATTTTTAGTATTTATTTATTTTATTATTTATTTTTGAACAAGAATTAAATTTGAATTTTGAAAACTCATGTGAGTCCCACACAATTTCGAGACCCGAATGGATCCTACGTAATTCAAATAACTCTTATACGATTTTATGCATCCTACATAGCTTTGAGACTCGTGTAAACCTCCATACAACTTCGAGACTCATGTGGGCCCCGCATAGGATACCTATATTATTATTATTATTTTATCATATATTTTTACAAATTATATCAGTTAAAACATTATTTTATGTACTTATTTACGTATATAAACAGTGTCTTGTGGCTCTGGGACTCATGTGGACCCCACATAGTCTTGTGGGCCCCACATATGATACCTATATTATTATCATCTTATTATGTATTTTTACAAATTATGTCTGTCAAAACACTATTTTATGTATATATACTTATTTATGTGTACAAACAGTGTCTATCCTGTTTATCTTATAAAATTCCATTTTGACTAGGCCGACCTCTAGGGAGCGACTGAGCTGCAATGGTTTCTAAGCATTCGCTAAGACAAGGTCTTTCTTAGGCATCAAACATGGAATCAAGGATCCTACAGAAAAACACTTTTGTATTGATATTAACTTAATGATCATTTTTATTATTTTATTATTATTGTACTTTAATTTTATATATATATATATATATATATATATTTGGGTCATCACAATTTTTGAGTTAATCTTTTAAACAACTCTATTAGAACTGACAACTAATGTAAATGGATGGATTATACATCCTGTACTAATACACCTTGCTTCAGCAGCAACACTAAACAACTTCAATTTTCATCTCCAGTCTTCCAAAGATCTAACACCGACATAACCTTAGAATAATCAATAGATAACTATCCTTTGATTATGATATGATCCAAAAATTTTGTATTAGTTGTCCAGAACCCACATTTCCTGTTTAGCATATAACTGATGCTCTCATAATGTTTGTAAAATTAATCACAAATGTTATTCATGCTCTTCTTGAGTCTTTGAATACCCCAAAAATCATACATAAAATTATAACAAATTGATTAAAGTATGGTTGAATCACTTGATTCATTATATCTATGAAAATGCAAGGTGCCTTGGTAACCCCAATCGGTAACACCAGAAACTTATAGCGATTTTACTGTGTACTCAATTTTGTCTTTGGGATGTGTAATTCCCAATTTTTAATTAGTGATAATCTAATTGCAAATCATTCTTCAAAAGTTTTTGGATTTTACTAATTAATCAAATAATCCACCAATCCCTAGAAGTCGATACCAATTCTAAATGTAACGTGATTCAACTTCCAATAATTAATGCATAGCCTCAAGGTCCCATTATCTTTCTTAGTGAATAACATAGGTGCAACCTATGATGATATACTAGGCCGAACAAATTCCTTATCGAGAAAATCTTCTAGTTGCACCCTACGTTGCCTTAATTCATTTAATGTCATTCAATATGAAGCAGTCGACATAGGCTCCATTCCTAGCACCAAATCAATATTAAATTCAATCTCCTCTTAGAGATAGCTCTGATAAATCATCTGGGAAGAATATCTAAAAATTCATCACTTCATTTGGATCTCTGAGTACTACTTTCTTTTGAAAACAATCAACTAGGTGTATGATAAATAGATTCTTACCAATAGTTAGCCTTACTTTAAATAGAGAGCTTGCAATGATGACTCATACCCATCAAGGAGCATACTTGCTATGACATCTCAGACCAAGATGTGTAATTATTTACCTGTTAGATCAAACGTATAAAAGGAACTTCAAAATTCTCATCATAGCTTTGTAATTCGTTTGAGTAAAAATTATATGAGCTTCTAAACATTCCCCAGAATTCTAATCATCCAATTCCTTTTCAATGCCAAACTAATGCATAGGCTTACACTTTTAAATCAGGGTAAAGTATCATTTTCCTACCAAATTAGTTTCTAGATTTTTTTCTTGCTTTAAACAATTTTTAAGGCTCAATTTCTAACCTATGGTGGTACACGTTGAATATCAAAACATAGTTGGAAAATATCCTCAATGAAAAAACTGGATTGCAATTATGGCAAGTCTAAGTCTTGGTATATAGACTTCAAGTCAACCATGATCTTACTCTAGTTACTGGACAAATATGCAATAAATACGTGTCTTGATTTTTTGGTATAAAACACAATACAAATGAAGTTGTTTAGTCAGCTATGATCAATGATAGGACATTGTTTGGTAGCATAAATCTTGTGTGAAATGGACCAAGAAGGAAATGGTGATATTTATTTGTGCTAGAGAGTTGCTAATGGTAGAAAGATTAGGTTCTGAAGATGGCTTCAAAAGCCACAATCAATTGCAAACAACAACAGAAGATTCCACATTAGACTGTATACAAATCAAATCCTAATTGAGCCGATGCCTAAGCAATTAAATTAGTGTTCCATTGCCAAGTAGGATTCACACAGGATAGAGCGAAAAGATAAAGCTCCAGGTCCTAGCATGTATGGTTTTCGTTCTAGATAGCAGATTGTTAAAGGTCCGAGTATCATTATGATTTTTCTTCTAAGTAAGTTGCTAAAGATGATTATGTTAGGTTTTATTTGATTCACAGGATCCTTTAGAACACTTGACAATGTGATGCCCATGACATCTTATTCTCATGTTTGTTTTCAGGTTATGGTGATAACATCACTTCCCAGGGAATAAAGAATTTCCACAAAACATAAGAGTCTAATTTTTGCCCACTTAGTATCTTACATTCTTATGGACATCTTAATTTTAGGATTAAACTATTCCCACTATTTTGACTAACTTATGAAAATATGAACATATATAATTGATGCACATTCTCATCGACCAATCTTTCTTTTTCATAACCAATATCGGCGCTCACCCAGGGTGACACACTGGGCTTGATAAACCCTTATCTAATAAATCCTATAGTTGTTCCTTTAACTCTTTTAATTCTGTCGGTGCCATTCTGTACAACGCTTTAGAATTCAGCGTTGTTTTCGAAGGTAGGTTGTGACAACCCGAATAAAAATGATATTTAAAATAATAAAGAGAAAGGAGAATTATCAGAGGCCTCATCGATGAACACAGGGGATTTGTCGACGAGGGCATAAGAGGGCCTCATTGACGAAGCCAAATTTCGTTGGTGAGGAAATACCGAGAGAGGTTTTTGAGCAGACTGAATTTCGTCGACAAAATTATTGAAGGACTCGTCGATGAGATGACGTGGCTCGTCGATGAATCTAACCCTATAAATATAAAAAATTTGGATTTTAACTTCAAAATTAAGCAAACTCTCTCCCTCTCTCTCCTCCCTTCGGCTCTCCATCTCTTCGATTTTAGGCCTGATTTATGCCGGTTCGACAATCTGAAGCCACCATGACGCCCCTGGGGAAGTTCTCTCCAAATCTGCTAGAGTGGATCGTTGGTGAAAGCAAGTTGGAATTCATCCTTGAGTTGAGGTAAGGTTTTTTAAGCCAAATTTGGTCTTGTGGTAGTTATAGGAAATGATATACATGTGGAAATACTGAAGTTTAACATTGGAAGTTTTCATTTTTAGGGTATTGATTGAGAAATTCTACGGGTGTTAGACCAGGATATTTTAGGGGCTTTCTCAGTAGCCAGGTAAGAGAATAAACTAAAGCAGATATTTTTCACGCAAATTACTATTATTTATGAGCAAATTGATTTTCTGAAAAAAATATATACTATATTTGAATCTTATGGAATAAATGTACAATTGAGAAAATATTGTTGTATACAGGAATTATGATTTTAGATGGAACATATGATTTAATTCAGCATTGTGTGGCATGAGTATCATTTTTCATGAAATGTATTATGTTACGACAATTTTATAAATAAGTATGTTTTCAAGAATTATGTAATAATGCAGTATATGATAATTTTGAAATACATGATAATTGATTTACTTTCATAATGATATATGTATGAAATGTTTGGCACGAGGCCGTATGTATGATTTTGGCACAATGCCGTATTTATGAATTGTTCAGCATGAGGCCATATTTATGAAATGTTCGGCATGAGACTGTATTTATGAAATGTTCGGCACGAGGCCGTATTTATGAAATGTTCGGCACGAGGCCATATTTATAAAATGATTTCGGCGCGAGGCTGTATTTGTGATTATGAAAAATGTTATATTATCATGTATTATATGTTATCAGAATCTAGATGTTAGTTTAGTTTAGTTTAGGAGCTCGGTACCATAGCTATATAGATCAGATATCTATGTTCATGCTTGTGCTAACCACCCCCCAAGGGGGTAGGAGATGGATAGTTGGTGTGGCTTTCAGTGTAGAGTTGTAGACGTCCACCCGACAGTTCGGACTAGGGTGTGGTGGGCCCATCGTACTTACAGACATTTTTGACTCGGCAGTGGTCGGCCAACCATTGTCAGGTCCCACCTTTGGGCTGCACAACCCATCATGGGGGGTAATACATGACATCAACTAGCTATTCGTCCTGGGTATGTTTTCAGTATTATCAGATATAATAGACGATTTATGAATGATATGAGTTACTAGAAAAATATGAAAGTATATGATGATTAATTATATTATGGCGAATTTTTATAGATATGTGAAATGTATTGTATATGTATAACTGCGTTATATACTCATGTTGCCACACAGTTGTATTTAGTTTATTTTCCCTTACTGAGATGTATCTCACCCCCGAACCTAATTAATTTTTCAGGAGACCCTGATGGACCGGCAGATCGTGGCCGCCATTGAGCTTAGTGAGTTACCCCACTAGGAGGGTAAGATTTTGGTCTAGGATTAGGAGATTTCGTTGTATGATCCTAGAGTTATTTTGATGTTTTGAAAGTTGCGTATAAAAACAGTATTTTGGTGATGTAGTAAACTCTGGTATTATGTATATTACGGTTTTGAGAATGTGATTCATATTTACTGCTACATAGGTTTTCGTTGTGATTGACAGGTGTCCCTGTTACCTACGAGTTCGGGTTGACTCTTCTATTCATCATGTTACATTTTATAGTGAGAATTTGAGGACGTTATAGTTTGGTATCAGAGCCTAGGATTCTACATTCTGTAGACTCTAGAGTGCAACAGTGATAATACCATAGTATAGGATAAGGGAATTTGAGGTCTGGTTCTGAAGTCTAGATGCAGGACTTCCGTGGTGGTTTAAGTGATTTTCCTGGGGTGACGATTTTAGGAAAGTCATTGTAAACTATCGTCGGGTTGGGTATCTAGGTTGCAGGATTGAACCTTGAATTGAGATCAGAAGAGATGAATTAATTAGGAGAAAATATTATATGAGTTGGATGATATGTATAGAGAAGGGGGTTTTGAATTAAGTTACTTGTTTTTCAGGATGGACCTTAGTGGTAATAGTGCCCACGCTATTGAGAGTGAGGGTGTTGGACGCTCAGGCGCTACAGGTAGTGCTTCAGATGCAGTGTTATGTAGCGTAGCACAGCAAGTCATGGCGGAGATTGCCAGAAGTTCGAAGGAACAAGGTGGCTTGTCTTTAGGCCATAGTAGCACGATCGAGAAATTCATAAAGATGAATCCTTCGGCTTTCTCAGGAGGGATAGATCCTGCAGTCGCTGAAAACTGGGTGTAGGAGATAGAGAAAATATTTGCAGTACTGCAGTGTTCAGAGGAGCAAAAGGTGTTGTTTGCCACCTATAGACTGATTGGAGAGGTCGAGAGATGGTGGTCGACGGTGAGATTATTAGAGCAGCAGAGGATTGTATTTGTGGAGATGACGTAGGAGTGGTTTAAAGAAATATTCTTTGACAGATATTTTCCAGCCTCGTCCAGGGAGGCTAAGATTGAGGAGTTCCTGAATTCTGAAGTAGGGACAGCTATCAGTACAGCAGTGTGCGGCGAGGTTCATTGAACTATCTTGCTTCACCCCGTACATCATTCCAGATGAGGTGAAGAAGGGGCGATAGTTTGAAAGAGGCCCGAGGAGAGAAATATATAAGCAGGTATCGATATTGAAGTTGTAGGACTTCGTCGAGCTGGTTGATAGGGCCACTATAGCAGAAATTGGTGATCAGTTGGAGGCTGAGGAGTAGAGAAAGAAGAAGAGATCCTCACCTTCCGGTTCCCAACAGGGAGTCGGACGTACTTCATGGAAGAGAGGTGGCTATTATAGAGACCAGAGATAAGAGACCGAGAATCGCGGTTTTCAGGGTGTACAACCACCTCTAGTTTGCCCGACTTGTGGGAAGAGCCACCCAGGAGAGTGCTATGCCGAGCGAGGTGTTTGCTATTGATGTAGGGAGCCAAGGCATGTGATGAGGGATTTTTTAGGCTCAGATGGGTGCTGCTCCTACTCCTAGACCTGCTCGAGGAGGCTACCAGGCTCCACGTGGAGGCCAGCAAAGGAATATGGCTCCAGCTAGGGTTTTTGCTTTGACGCCGGCTGATGCTGAGGTGGCCGGCGATGTGGTTGCAGGTATCGTTAATATGTTTTCATTTAAAGTTATTGCACTTTTTGATTCTGGTGCCACACACTCGTTTGTGTCCTTGGGGTGTGTTAAATTGTGTGGGGTTGAAACACAATCATTAGATGTCGGGTTATTAGTGGCTACACCGACTGGGTCAATGGTGAGATGTAGTAGGGTACTCCGTGGTTGTCCAGTTGATGTTCAAGGGAGGACTTTATCTGTTGATTTGGTGGTGCTTGACATGCATGGGTTTGACATCATCTTCGGCATGGATTAACTAGCAGCTAATTTGCTATTATAGACCGTCATACAAAAGAAGTGATATTCAGACCTCCAGGGAAACCAAAATTCAGATTTACAGGGTCATGAGTGCAATCTTTACCTCAGATGGTCTCAATTGTTCAGGCGAGGAGATTGCTCTAGAATGGCTGTCTGGGATTCGTGACTTTTGTGAAGGAAATATCAGAAAATGAATTGAAGCTTATCAATATGCCTGTAGTGAAAGAATTTACGGATGTGTTCCCAAATGAATTACCAGATCTACCACCTGATCGTGAAGTATATTTTCTTATTGATCTACTTCCTAGTACAATGCCAATCTCTAAAGCACCATACCGAATGGTGCCAACATAATTGGTAGAATTGAAAGATCAGTTGCAGGATTTGCTTGATAAAGGGCTTCATACGACCTAGTGTATCTCCTTGGGGAGCTACTGTGCTGTTTGTGAAAAAGAAGGATGAGTCTATGAGGATGTGCATAGACTACAGGGAAATTAATAAAGTGACTATCAAGAACAAGTATCCTCTACCCCGTATCGACGATTTGTTTGACCAGCTCTAGGGTACACTGGTGTATTCCAAGATCGATCTCAGGTCAGGCTACCATCAGGTAAAGGTGCGAGTAGAGGATGTATCGAAGACGACTTTTAGGACCAGGTATGGGCATTACGAATTCCTGGTTAATTCATTTAGTCTGACGAATGCTCCTGCGATATTTATGGACTTGATGAATAGGATTTTTCATCCATATTTAGATCAGTTTGTGGTTGTTTTTATTGATGATGTACTGGTCTATTTGAGGAGCTATAAGGAGTGTGAGATACATTTGAGATAGGTTTTGCAGATGCTTAGAGAGAACAAGTTGTATGCAAAATTCAGTAAATGTGAATTTTGACTCGAGAAAGTTGTGTTTTTAGGACATGTTATCTCAGGAGATGAAATTTCTGTAGATCCAAGTAAGATTGAGGCAATGGTGAATTGGGCTAAATCGAGGAACGTCTAGGAGATTAGGAGTTTCTTGGGGTTAGCTGGTTATTATCGTTGTTTTGTTGAGGGGTTCTCAACTTTGTCAAGACCTTTGACACGACTGACGGAGAAGATTTCTAGATTTGAGTGGGATGGTAGCTGTGAGCAGAGTTTCCAGGAAATGAAGTAGAGGTTAGTCACAGCGCCTGTATTGATCATTCCATCTAGGGGTGAGGGCTATACTATCTACAGTGATGCGTCCTTGAAAGCAATTGACTGTGTATTGATGTAGCATGGCAGGGTGGTGACATATGCATCCAGATAGTTGAAAGACTATGAAAAGAACTACCCTACCCATGATCTTGAATTGGTTGTAGTGGTACACGCATTAAAAATTTGGAGGCATTATCTGTACGGTGAGCAGTGCGAGATTTTCTCTGACCATAAGAGTTTAAAGTATTTCTTCACCCAGAAGGAGTTAAACATGAGACAGAGAAGGTGGTTAGAGTTGATTAAATATTTTGATTGTACTATCAGTTACCACCCAGGTAAAGCAAATGTGGTAGCTGATGCACTGAGCAGGAAGTCTGGGGTATCAATGTTGGCAGCTATGGAGATCCAGTGCTCGATTATGATGGATCTAGAGAGACTGGACATTAAATTGATAGAGAGTAATACTCCAGTGTATATCACTAGCCTAGTGGTACAGCCTACACTGCAAAAAAGAATAAAAGTTGCTCAGAAAGAAGATCCAAAATTGGTAGAGGTAATGGACAGAGTGTAGAGGGGTTAGGGAGAGGAATTCCGTATTTCAGATGACGGAGCTTTGCGGTTCTGTTCCAGATTGTGTATTCCTACTGATGTTGACATTAAGAGAACTGTTTTAGATGAGGCTTATAGATCTTTGTATACGGTTCATCTCAGTAGTACGAAAATGTTTAGGTATCAGCGAGAGTTTTACTAGTGGAGTGGTATGAAGAGGGAGATTACCGAGTATATAGCCGAGTGCTTGACGTGTCAGCCGGTAAAAGCTGAGCATCAGAGGCCAACAGGTCTGTTGCAACCGCTATTTATCTCAGAATAAAAGTGGGATCATATATCCATGGACTTTGTTTCAGGGCTGCCATCGACATCACATGGCCAGAATGCGATTTGGGTGATAGTAGATCGGTTGACTAAGTGTGCCCATTTTCCCCCTATCAAGATCAGCTATTCCCTTAGCTGTTTAGCAGAGATTTACATTCAGGAGATAGTTCGTTTTCATGGGGTGCTTGTATCTATTGTGTCAGATCGAGACCCGCAATTCACGTCATGATTTTGGATGAGCTTGCAAGAGGCTCTAGGGTCTCAATTATCATTTAGCATGACATTCCATCCTCAGTTAAACAGACAAATTGAGAGGACGATACAGATATTAAAAGATATGCTCTGAGCATGTGTTTTAGATTTTTGGGGTCGTTGGACTCAATTCATGCTACTAGTAGAGTTCGCATATAATAACAATTACCAGTCTAGTATTGGCATGGCACCGTTTGAGGCTTTATATGATAGGAGATGCTGATCTCCTTTGTATTTGGACGAGATGGGTGAGTGGTGAGCTGTGGATCCAGAGATGGTGCAGCAGGCATATGACAAGGTTCGACTTATCAGGGAAAGAATCAGTGCAGCTCAGAGCCGACAGAAAAGTTATGCTGATAATCGCCACAGGAATTTGAAATTCGACGCTGGTGATCATGTATTTCTGAAGATAGCTCCGTTAAAAGGAGTTATGAGGTTTGGTAGGAAGGCTAAACTTAGCCTTAGGTTTATTGGTCCATTTGAGATTTTAGAGAAAGTGGGGCGGTGGCCTACAGGCTAACTTTGCCACCTACACTAGCCAAGATGCACGACATATTCCACGTATCTATGTTGAGGAAATACGTCCTAGATTCTTCTCATATTATCAACTATGGTGAGTTAGAACTCAGTGACTCGCTAGTCTATGAGGAGGTACTAGTGCAAATTCTAGACCGAAAGGAACCGGAATTACGTGATAAGAAAATTCCTATAGTCAAGGTTCTATGGAGGAATCATGTAGTAGAAGAGGCTTCTTGGGAGCTCGAGGAGCAGATCAAACAAAAATATCCGCAACTATTCCAAGAAGTTTGAATGTAATTAGAAAATGTGAGTAAATATGTAATGTTTCTTGTGCAGGTACA
The DNA here is from genome assembly GCF_029873635.1 of Malania oleifera. NCBI lineage: Eukaryota > Viridiplantae > Streptophyta > Magnoliopsida > Santalales > Ximeniaceae > Malania > Malania oleifera. The sequence goes on along the minus strand of NC_080423.1, from coordinate 79,213,568 downwards.
TGTAATGTTTTAGGTAGTATGAGATATTTTAGTTTTGGGAGAATTTTCTTTTAGTATATGTAATCTGCCAGAACTTGAAATGTAACCACGGTATTCCTCCACCATAAGTGAGGGTAAGTAATAAAAATATGTAGACCATTTTGCTTAATAAGGGATGATGAATTATATGAATAAAAAATTTTGAGGATGATATTTTATAAGGAGGGGAGAATGTGACAACCCGAATAAAAATGATATTTAAAATAATAAAGAGAAAGGAGAATTATCAGAGGCCTCATCGACAAACACAGGGGATTTGTCGACGAGAGCATAAGAGGGCCTTGTCGACGAAGCCAAATTTCGTCGACGAGGAAATACCGAGAGAGGTTTTTGAGCAAACTGAATTTCGTCAACGAGGAGTGGATTTCGTTGATGAAATTATTGAAGGACTCGTCGACGAGATGATGTGGCTCGTCGACGAATCCAGCCTTATAAATATCAAAAATCCATATTTTAATTTCAAAATTAAGCAAACTCTCTTCCTCTCTCTCCTCCCTTTGGCTCTCTCTCTCTCTCTCTCTCTCTCTCTTTCTCTCTCTCTTTCTCTCTCTCTCTCTCTCTCTCTCTCTCTCTCTCTCTCTCTCTCTCTCTCTCTCTCTCTCTCTCTCTCTCTTTTTTAAATTTCGGGCCGGATTTACGCCGGTTCATCAATATGAAGCCACCACGACGCTCCTGGGGAAGTTCTCTCCAAATTTAATACTAGGAGTTTTCATTTTTAGGGTATTGATCAGGAAATTCTATGGGTGTTAGACCAGGATATTTTAGGGGCTTTCTCAGTAGTCTAGTAAGGGAATAAACTAAAACAGATATTTTTCACGCAAATTACTATTATTTATGAGCAAATTGATTTTCAAAAAAAAATATATATGTACGATATTTGAATATTATGGAATAAATGTACAATTGGGAAAATACTGCTGTATACAGGAATTACGATTTTAGATGGAACGTATGATTTAATTCAACATTGTGTGGTATAAGTATCATTTTTCATGAAATGTATTATGTTACGACAATTTTACGAATAAGCATGTTTTCAGGAATTACGTAATAATGTAGTATATGATGATTTTGAAATACATGATAATTGATTTACTTTCAAAATGATATATGTATGGAATGTTCGGCACGAGATTGTATTTATGTATGATTTCGGCGTGAGGCTGTATTTATGAATTGTTTGGCATGAGGTCGTATTTATGAAATGTTCGGCACGAGGCCGTATTTATGAAATGTTTGGCACGAGGCCGTATTTATGAAATGTTCAGCATGAGCTCGTATTTATAAAATGATTTCGGGGCTAGGCCGTATTTGTGATTATGAAAAATGCTATATTATCATGTATTATATGTTATCAGAACCCGGATGTTAATTTAGTTCAGTTCAGGAGCTCGGTACAATAGCTATATAGATCAGATATCTATATTTAGATTTGTGTTAACCACCCCACAAGGGGGTGAGAGATGGATAGTCGGTGTGGCTTTCAGTGTAGAGTTGTAGACGTCCACCTGACAGTCCAGACCAGGGTGTGGTGGGCCCATCATACTTACAGACATTTTTGACTCGGCAGTGGTCGGCCAGCCATTATCGGGTCCAGCCTTCGGGCTGCACAACCCGTCATGGGGGGTAATACGTGACATCAGCTAGCTATTCATCCTGGGTATGTTTTGAGTATTATCAGATATAATAGACAATTTATGAATGATATGAGTTACTAGAAAAATATGAAAGTATATGATGATTCATTATATTATGGCGAATGTTTACAGATATGTGAAATGTATTGTATATATATAACTGCATTATATACTCATGTTGCCACACAATTGTATTTAGTTTATTTTCCCTTATTGAGATGTGTCTCACCCCCAAACCTAATTAATTTTTCAGGAGACCCTGAGGGACCGGCGGGTCATGGCCGCCGTTGAGCTTAGTGAGTTACCCCACTAAGAGGGTAAGATTTTGATCTAGGATCAGGAGATTTCGTTGTATGATCCTAGAGTTATTTTGATGTTTTGAAAGTTGTGTATGAAAACAGTATTTTGGTGATGTAGTAAACTCTGGTATTATGTATATTACGATTTTGAGAATGTGATTTATATTTACTGCTGCTTAGGTTTTCGCTGTGATTGACAGGTGTCCCCGTTACCCACGGGTTCGAGTTGACTCTTCTATTCATCATGTTACATTTTATAGTGAGAATTTGAGGACGTTACATAGGTCAATAGCAAACTCTACCCCACAATCCGGAGGTAGTCCCGAAAAATCCTCATAAAATATATTAGGAAAATCCCTCACACCGAGATATCCTCTAACCTCACATCCCCTTTTGATACTTCCTTCACATAGGCTAAATATCCCTAACAACCCTCCATCAACAACCTCTTCACTTGAATGATGGATAACATCTGTGGTGGGATGCACACACATGACCCCACAAATCTGTACTTCTGTCCTCCTGGAGGTCTGAATACCACCTCGCTCTGATAACAGTCTATACTAGCATAGTTAGCAGCTAGTCAGTCCATCCCCAGAATTACCTCGAACCTATACAAATCTAAAATCACCAGGTCAGCTGGTAAAGACCTCCCCTGAATACAAACTGGACAGTTCCTAAGTACCTTCCTATATAACACTACTGCCCCATTCGGCGTAGACACTAACAAACTGATATCTAACGGCTAAGTTTCTATCCCGTAAAATTTAACAAATTCTCGGGCGATAAAAAAATGAGTCGCTCCTGAATCAAACAAGGTAGTTGTTTTCTATGACAGTATTGAAACAGTACCTGTCATGACATCTCCTGCCGCCTCAGCATCTCCTAAAGTCACAACATAGACTCGTGCTAGGATGGTATTCCCCTGTTCACCACCTCGGTGCTTGGTGACCTCCTCTATACAGTCTAGGAGTAGGCGCAGTTGCTGGCAATGCTCAGGAATCTCTCACCATGTGGCCAAGTTAAGAGCACCGGTAACATACCACCTCCCTAACCCAACACTCTCCTAGGTGTCTCCTATAGCATCTGGGACAGGGAGGGGGCATCAGCCTGCCTTGTACTACTCGGTCTCCTATCCCCTGTCTCCAACCACCTCTACTATCCTGCCTCCTCCACGGCCCTCGGCTGGACCCTATCTAAAAATTTGGAGGCACGAGCCTCTTCCGTCAATTTAAAAGTAGCAAATAGGATCCTTTGCTTGACAGTACATAGAAAGATTGCCAACGTATCCTCAATCTCCTAGATCCAGTCCTCAACCCTGAATGGGTCAGCCCCTCCAGAAAAAGATTGGGGGGGGGGGGTTCATATGTGTGAACTGCTTAATCATGCAGCTCTGCTCCCCTAAATTCTTGATCATCTCTGCCATCACCTGTCAGGTGATGCTGCATAACACTGCATCAGGATCTCCACCACTCACATTAGAAGGCCCTACCTCATCACCTCCTGCTTTCGTATTACTGTTCCCAAGGTCCATCCCTGAAAAAAGAACCAAAATAATCTTAAATTTTTGATATCTTAACGTAACTGATACAATTTTCTTACTAAGAAAATGGTTAAATATCCACATTTTCAAGGTAAGTCTTAGCGCACCACTCAGTCTCAAAAACTTAACTATCCTCCTTGTTATATGTCCTAAGCTATTTTAAGGACCAAACCCTAAATCCATAGTGTTGACCCTATGGGCCATATCCCGGTTTTGATAATGACAAATACTAGTAATTGATGGCTATCAAGTTTGTGTGCAGGTCTATATTCGCAGATACTTTGATGGCACATGAAGAAGTGAAGACCTTAAAGATCATTTTGTATTGTAATTCATTATTATTCAATTTGGGTCTGTAATAGTAATTAGGGAAAATGGTCTGTAATAATCAATGCTTTACCTGCATGATAGGGTAGATAAACTCAAATGACCATATGGAAACCAAATGACCACAGGAGGTTGACCGACGCCGAATTTTTTCGGTGTACTAAAAAAGACCTAGAATGACACTAGGACACTCATATATATATATGGTTATATGGAAAGGGTGATCACATAAGTAAATAGAATCGAAATGCACTTAAAATGCATGTTCGGTCGACCGTACTTCACAAGTACATATTTATTAGTTGACCAAATCGATCATCGGGTCAACTATTTGACCACTTCCCGATCGACCGAGCCATGCCCAGTTCATTCTACACGGTCGACCGAATTCCTCCGAGTCAACCATTTGACCATATGGTCGATCGAGCCCGAATTGTAAGCCAACCACCTAGTCGACCGAGTTCCTATGTGTGTCTGGCCAACGGTCTGGTCGACTGAACTACTTAGTTCAAAACCTCATGGTTGACCAAACCGCGCAGAAAAGAAAAATCGCCTTTTGGATACTATATCTGGTCGACCGAACTTTTAGTTCAAAACTTGCCCAGTCAATTGAACTTGCACAACTCAGTCAATCGAAACTTGCCTTTGATCGACCGATGCTCTCGAGTTGCCCTAATATTTTTACGGCAGTTAAAATAATAAAATAGGGATAATTTGGTTAAATTGTTTTAAAACATTTATAATAATTCCTTATGTTTCATGGACGATTATAATCAAGGGGAAGTCTATATATACCTCCTCATTTGAAATAATTAGCATCGAATTAGCAATCTTAATTAGGAAAAATCCTCTGAAATTCAAAAATATCCTATACTCAGTTTTGAGCCTCCTACACTCATTCTTACCAAATTTTATTGCTTAAATCTCTTTGTAAGTGTGATTGAGAGTTCTTCTCATTCGGCGTAAGCTCTCTCTTATTCTTGTTAATTGAGATTATTTTATTAGAGAGTTAAGCTTGAAGTTTCCCTAGGAGAAATTGTTAATAAGTCTTTCCTAGGAATACTTCATTGAGCCTTTAAGTTTTGCATTTTCATTGCAATACTCAACGAGTTCACATTGGATTTTAATTGCTAAAATATTTTACAATTCATTTTCAAAATATCTCTTGTACTTATATTTGAGAAATATATATATTTTGAGATATTTTCTTGAGTGCTAAGAGATCTTTGTTTCTATACCCTTGATTAAGATCATCATTTTAATACAAAGATCAAATAACTATTTTTACAAACCATTGTTGAATATCTCTTGTGGTTTACTTTGATAAAAACTTTTGTTGAGATATTTGGAGTATACTTGTGATCTTTGCTAGTGCATTATGATGGAGAATATTATTTTGACATAAAGATCCTGTCACTTACACTTTCAATACTGATTGCATTATTGCCATTAATTTGAGAGTAGACACTAAGGCTGCACTAAGCTTATAATATCTTATCATTTAGTAGTGTGTTGATTATATTCGTACATATCAGCTTGTGTAAGAAGCATTTCCTTGTACGCAAAAATTGTATTTCAAATTTATTGTATTCTAGGCACGAGCCTGAAAAGGGAGACTAGCCTTGGTAAATAGTCCCGGACTGGCTTAGACCCGGTTAGGAAAGTTAGGTGCGTTATCCTGGTAAGGCGTGTTGGTTGAGGTCAGCCCCTTTAATTGGCCTGGTTGTAATTGGTGCCGCTCCACCCGTTAAGTGAGCATTAGTAGAATCCTTGGGCTTGCGAGCTAGAGGCGGGGACGTAGGCACAGTTGGCCGAACCCTAATAATATATCGTGTGTGCATTTTATTTTTTCGTAATTTATTTATTGCACGTGTATGTTATATTGTGAATGTTGTGCATGATTTAATTTTCGAACGTTGTTTTTATCTGTGCATTTGTAATTGTATAGACAGACCATAGGTTGCGAATATAATGCTATTAGATTAGTTAAACCTAGGAATAAATTTAAAAATTCCAATTCATCCCCTTGTTGGGAATACACCAAAGCCAACAATTGGTATCAGAGCCTCGTGGCATTGACTTAAACGTTTTTACTAAAAGATCGATATGATTCTCATTGGTGTATCCCCATTCGGAGAGGGACAGTCACGTACTAGTCCTCCATTGTTTTGTGGTGCCGATTACATCACCTGGAAAATTAGAGTGTGTGTATTTATAAAATCTATGAGTTGGAGGGTCCGGTAGGTGATCGTCAAAGGAATTTGTATGCTAGTAGAAAATGATATTAATTTTTTGCATGCAAATTCACATGTCATGAACATGCTATATTGTGATTTAGACTCTAATATTTTGCTTAAGATTATGGCATGTACAAATGTGAGGGAGATATAGGTTGAGCTAGAAAAGAGTTATGGAGAGACCTAGGAAAAAGAAACCATCACTCCAGAGATGTCATGTTCAGATGATCAGGGAGTGGTAAGTGATAGGAATAGTGCATCAACAGAACATGAGGTATATGATTCTCACTCTAGCTCGTTTGAGGATTCATGTGTTGAATGTTGTGTTGCTACATGTCCTAAATCATCTATTAAATATTGTGATAATCTTGTTATCGATGCACATGATGATTCTTGTGAAAAATATTGCAATATATTGTATGATGAATCATCTGGTATTCCTTGTGAAAATACTGTTATTATTGCATGCAATGATTCATGTGAAAATTATTGTGTTAATTCTTTTGATGAATCATGTGCTGAATTGATAAATGAAAGCATACCTTCATGTGAAAAACTGGAAAATGTTTTATTGAAAATGAATAAGTTTCTAGTTAGGGTGAACAAGAAGAAGGTATCTTTTAAAAATTAAAATGAAAGGATAACTCAACAATTAGAAAAATTGAAGGAATATCATGCTATCCTTGAGAAGAAAAAGATTAAAAAGGTCTTGAAAATCATCTGCTTAGAAAGAAAGACTGAAGATAGTTATGAAATGATTTTCAAATCCAAAGATGGGAAGTATAGTTCAAATAAACTGTGACGACCTCCTACTTTTCCGCAATTTTTTTATATATACATAATCACTTATTTCATATTCTAGCTCATCAGGTCATCAGACACCTAGACCTGTGGGTACCAGGGATACCTCAAAACACAAACGGAAGCCTAAGCAATAGGAAACGTACAACCACAATATTGTAAATATAAAACATCCATCACATTACTGCAAATACCAAAGTCACTATACCACTGCATTTTAGTATATACATCCCAAAAGAAAAAAAAATCTAGGAACACTTCTCACAAAAATCTGACTGTCCCTACCACAGCTTAACTTTCAAAAAGGGTAGACCACAACTCTAATTCAACGGGGCTTTTCCCGCTCTTCTATCTGAGGCTCCTGAAAATTTTATAAAATTTAGGGGTGATACACCTCTCAGTAAAGGAAATAAACTAATACCAGTGTGTGGCAACATGAGTATTCTGTATTCTACATATACCATACATAACATATTCAGTATTGTTTCGTCAAATCTGGAAATCATATATATATATATATCAATATATGGAAGAACATACTGCATTTTCATAAACATATCTCATCTCATACGATAATAATATCACAAAAACATTCCTGGTAGGTTAGCTGACTATTGTCATGTATTACCCCCATATGACTGGGTTGTGTGGCCCGAAGGCAGGACCTGACAATGGTTGGCTGACCACTGGCAAGTCAAACATATAGTCTGTTAGTCCGATGGGCCTACCTGACCTGGTCCGTACACCAGGGGCGATCACACACACTTCTTAAAAGCCACATCAACCATCCAATCTCACACCACTCCGTACAACGGTGTTAACACAAATATCATGATCACGAAGACCATGGACACATAGCAACGGTACCGTGCAAGTACGAGCCTAGACGAAGCCAACCAGGTTCTGATATCATATAACATATACTAAAACTGTGATACATAGATATCTCATATTATTAATTATTAGATCAATCATATCATTTTTCATATATACATATATCATGAAAATCATCGGCCCGTACGCCGGTATTACACATTTTATCATAGCTCGGCCCATACGCTAGCAAATCATAGCACAGTCCGTACGCTGGCAAGTCACATCATAGGACGGCCCATACGCCAGCAAACATAGCACATCCAGTACGCTGGAAAATCACATCATAGCACGGTCCATACGCCGGCAAACATAGCACAGCCCGTATGTTGGCAAATCACATCATAGCATGGCCTGTATGCCGGCAAACATAACATAACCCGTACGCTGGCAAACATATATAAAAATCTGTATCGTAATCACGTTTCTAGTAAAACAGTATTTCATAGCCATTTCTACTCATGCCACACTAAACAAGTTTTCCATATTCAACATATGATCATATTCAACAATATTTCCCAAATATAAATCATATATCATATATAAATATATTTATTTTCTAGGAATCAAATACTATATATATGTACATACATTTTCTCAAAAAGAACTAGCTTAGTTTATCCCCTTACCTAGCTACTGAGAAAGCCCCCAAAACAATCTAGTCTAACCCCCGTAGGATTTTCTGACCAATACCCTAAAACTAAAAATTCCTAGTATTAAACTTTAGTATTTCCATGCGTACATCATTTCCTATAACTATCGCAAGACTAAATATGGCTTAAAAAGCGTTACCTCAACTTAGGGATGATTTCCAACTCGCTTCCACCAACGATCCGCTCTAGTAGATTTGGAGAGAACTTCCCCAGGAGCGTCCTGGTGACTTCGGTTTGTCGATCCGGCGTAAAATTGGTCCGGAATTGAAGAGAGAGAGAGAGAGAGAGAGAGAGAGAGAGAGAGAGAGAGAGAGAGAGAGAGAAAATCGAAGGGAGGAGAGAGAGGAGTGAAGCTTGCTTAATAATGAAGTTTAATTCTGGATTTTGATATTTATAGAGCATAGGATTCGTCGACGAGCCACGTCACCTCGTCGACGAGTCCTTCGTGAAAGTCGTCAACGAGACCTTGCATTCGTCGACGAAATTCAGAGCGGCCAAAAGCCCCGCTCGGTATTTTCTCATCAACAAAGCCCTGTATTCGTTGATGAATTTTCTTATGCAGTCGTTGACGAGGCCCTGTATTCGTCAATGAGTCCTAGAAATTTCTTGAATTTATTTACATTCTCCAAAATACAATGTCATCGACAAAGTCAACGACCTCCTTCTGTTTTTGTTCCTATTTTCTATCCCTCTTAATTATTCAAATTCCATTTTTATTCGGGTTGTCACATAAACCCTTAGGAGTTAAAAGATGTAAATCGTTTAAAAAGGGTTCATTTTATAAATCACGTAGTCATCAAAATTTTCATGGCTTATTGAACAAAAATAGAATAAATAAGCATAATATTTTATGTATATTCAATACCTGCTTATTTTGCAAAATTATGTGGCATTTATGGTTTAACTGTTTACTCAGAAGTGCCAAAGGCTTAGAAAAGGAAATGAAATGGATAATCATAAAAGCAAACCCTGTAGGTCCTAAGGAAAAACGGATTTAAATTAATATTACTTTATTATTTAATACTTCCTTAGATCCTAGGTTTGGGTTTAGGGGGTTGTGATGACTGTAGGTTTGGGAAGTGATTGTCGTTTAAAATGAAAATCTTAGTATACACACTAAACTATCTTGTTATACTAAGACTCTTTATCCACTTCCAAATGTACATGACATCTATGCCTAGTACTTAATTCTAAATGTTTAACCCATGCTAACATGAAAATCACAAAGTTAAGCAAATGTTGTCCACTACACAAAATTGAGTGTTAGAGTTCTATTTTATATCATATATCACTATACCCTAAACTCACTTTTGAATATGAAAAGCCTAAATCAAAATCAAGTCATCACTCTATGCTTAAAGCACTATTGATCATAAATGACTAATATATATTGAGTGCTTCTCATAGCTATAACCAAATTAGAGGCATCCACTAGGGGATTGGTCCTTAGAGTTTAAATTGTAAATCCTTTAATTTTGGTTTAATCATTCCATAGGAAATCTTTACCAAACCATGATCATATCAGGTATAGATTCATCCTTTCCTTGGTTTGTATCGTTGTTCCAAATTGTGATAATATCTAAAGGATACTTTTCAATCACCAAAGAGCATTGGTCACAACATTCACATATCCTATATGCTCTTTGCCCAACCATGGACATGATTACCATCACAGAAATATTTTGAAAAATGTCCTATTTATCGTAAATACTCTTCTGTACCCATTAGTGATTTAAATTTTCAAAGTGTATTTATTTATCTTCCTTTCACACGCTTTCAAATCATTAAGTCATATCCTTTAGAACTTTATGTAGTTAGAGATGAGTTGAATGACTAATATGATCGCCTAGGTCTTAATCTAGATAAATGTATAAAACTCAAGTAGACCTATGCATGTTCAACTTTAAGTCGAAAGCCATTCTAGCTCGAGCCTCTCTCATGTATTGAAATATTATAAGAAAAGAGGCAGACATAGGCTTATCGTCTTAATGAATATTCATTGTGACTTTTGGTCTAATAAGCCTAAAGCATTCATGCCAAGATTAAACCATTGAAAATCTTATAACTCTTGGCTAAAGAAATTAGAAAATGAAAAAGGCATTAAATGCATTGAGTGCAGAACTTAGGGGGAGCTTTTATTCTTTATATCTATATAAATTAAAATGCTCTTATATCCGTATATTGTTTATGCCTTTATGCTTATATGTGTATAACATTGCAGCACTATCCATGATTCAATGAATGGTTATAATCTTTTTGATGGATAGATGTCTTTTCCTAGCACGAACTATTATTGAGCTATATTGTATATCATGAGTTGATTATACTATATAATTGCATGCTTGTGTTGAAAGCCTTCTGCATGACGGATTCAATTGATGAGAATTGTATGCTGGTAGCAGATATAGGTTCTCATATGCCTTGAACTGAATTATAAATTGCTTATTTGAACCTATTAGGTACAAGTTTTATAGGAAAATGTCCGATTTACAGACGGCATGCTGCTGAAATTTCAACAGGAATTTTTCCAAAATAAAACCTTGTGCTAAAGATGATTATGATAAAATTAATGTTAAAACATTTTTGGAAGGATGAGTGAAACCAAATAGATAATTAAACTTTATCCCAGCATAATCATCAACCGTTTAAAAATGCTTAGATCCATTCCTTTAGGAAGCACATAAATGATCCATATGCATCACTTTCGTTTACTGAATATCGAGGCTCTTGAGAATACCCTAAACATTATATCCAGTGCTCAAAGGCTTATGATTTCATATGGAATACTCTTGGGTCATGAACATTATTGTACGCCTCAATATATACTCTCTGATCCATCTATGATCTATAGGGACAACTATACTAATCAAGTGACAAATGAAATTGACAAATACTCAGTATAGTTGATTTTAAAGATTTGGATTGATGGCTTATACTACTAAGCATAATGAAATTAATCTTTGGTTAGTATAAGTAGTTAAAGAATCTAAACACATACTCAAATTGAAAGGGGGAGCATCTCAAATTAAATTCTTTCTGTCATGCTCTCTAATAATTTTAGCTTAGATCTATTGTGAACTCACTATGGCATGTACTTAACCGAAATGATTTTTGTGAAAATCTTATGTTGAGATATATTTCTTTGCCACATGTTGTTTGTGTTTGCCATGTGATCCTTGCTTTAAATTATTTGACATCTTTAGGATCACTGTAGTTGTGATTTTATGGTTATATTTCATTTTGTGTGTTTATTTAACAAACCAGAAAAATGTTGCTTGCTGGCATGATCTTTAAATTATTTTTGGCAAGGAACCCCCAGTACTTTAAGCAAACATCATAAAGGGGATATATATATCTTTTTTATGGCAATAACTAATTTCAAAACTAAAACTCGTTATCTCTTGCCTTATTATCATCATATACATATATGTTTTAGAGTTGCATAAATGGCTCAGTAACTTTATATGAAAATGCATGTGAACTAGTTAGATTGTGTTTATGTTCAAACATTCTTTTTGATATCATATGTCGTGTGCTTTTAGCTTAAATCTTTCACGGATCTTATGATTTGTGTCAATTAAAATAGTTTGTGCATATTTATGGTCTATTTCTGTTTTTCATGTCATTTAAATCTTTTAATGACCAGTTATACAGTTTGTGTGCTTCATTGCTATATTTCATGCTCTGTGAATTTGGTTATGTTTTGCAATACATAATTCTCATATCTATTGCATGATAATGATTCTATTTACATTTTATGTCTTGATCATACTAGAACTGTTTGAGTTGAGTAGTTGTGAATAAATTGTTAGATCTTAAAATTCAAAATAGGTCATTTTCATACAAGTATTTTTGGGAAAATGTTCTAATTTCAAACGGCATGCTGCCAAAATTTTTAAATTTTTTCTAAATCTTATTGTGTATTTAAATGATTCATACCCAATGTCTTTGTCTATTTATGTTTTTAGTCCTTTTTGCTATTGCCAAAAGGGGATGATAGAGATAAGGCAAAAATTGGGTAGTAGAACTTTTAAAAAAATATCTACATTGAAATATGTTTGTTTTACATTATGCATATTGTTAGGGGGAGTCTTTCTAGGCTATACCCACTTTTTGCATGTTGTATTTGTCATCATAAAAAAGGGAGAGATTGTTGACCCTATGGGTCATATCCCAATTTTGATAATGACAAATATTGGTAATTGATGGCTATCAAGTTTGTGTGCAGGTCTATATTCGCAGATACTTTGATGACACATGAAGAAAAGCATGAAGACCCTAAAGATCATTTTGTATTGTAATTCATTATTATTCAATTTGGGTTTGTAATAGTAATTAGGGAAAATGGTCTGTAATAATCAATGTTTTACCTACATGATAGGGTAGATAAGCTTAAATGACCATAAGGAAACCAAATGACCGTAGGGCACCCTTCGGTTGACCGACGTCGGATTTTTTTGGTGTCCTTAAAAAGACCTAAAATGACTATAGGACACTCATACACACACACACACACACACACACACACACACACACACACACACACACGGTTATATGGAAAAGGTGATCATATAAGCAAATAGAACTGAAATACACTTAAAATGCATGTTTGATCGACCGTACTTCACAAGTTCATATTTTTCAGTTGACCGAACCAGTCACCTGGTCAACTATTTGACCACTTCCCGGTCGACCGAGTCATGTCTAGTTCATTCTATCCAGTCCATCGAACTTCCTCCGAGTCAACCATTTGACCATATAGTCGACCGAGCCCAAATTGTAAGTCAGCCACCTGGTCGACCGAGTTCCCACGTGTGTCTGACCAATGGTCTAGTTGACCAAACTACTTATTTCAAAACCTCACGGTCAACCGAACCGCGCAGAAAAGAAAAGTCGCCTTTGGGACACTATGTTCAGTCAACCGAACTTTTAGTTCAAAACTTGCTCGGTCAACCGAACTTGCACAACTCAGTTGGTTAAATTTTTATGGCGGTTAAAATAATAAAATAGGGATAATTTGGTTAAATTATTTTAAAACATTTATAATAAATCCCTATGTGTCCTGGACGGCTATAATCAAGGGGAAGTCTATATATACCCCTTCAAAAATCTCCTATACTCATTTTTGAGCCTCCTACACTCATTCTTATCATATTTTATTGCTTAATTACTTTGTAAGTGTGATTAAGTGTTCTTCTCAATAGGCTTAAGTTCTCTCTTGTTCTTGTTGATTGAGATTATTTTATTAGAAAGCTAAGCTTGAAGTTTCCCTAGGAGACTTTGTTAATAAGTCTTCCCTAGGAATACTTCATTGAGCCTTTAAGTTTTGCATTGTCATTGCAATACTCAACGAGTTCACATTGGATTTTGATTGCTAAAATATTTTACAATTCATTTTCAAAATATCTCTTGTACTTATATTTAAGAAATATATATTTTGAGATATTTGCTTGAGTGTTAAAAGATCTTTGTTGCTATACCCTTGATTAAGATCATCATTTTAATACAAAGATCAAATAACTATTTTTACAAACCATTGTTGAATATCTCTTGTGGTTTACTTTGATAAAAAACTTCTGTTGAGATATTTGGAGTATACTTGTGGTCTTTTCTAGTGCATTGTGATTGAGAATATTATTTTGACATAAAGATCATCTCACTTACACTTTCACGTATTGATTGCATTATTAGGATTGATTTGAGAGTAGACACTAAGGCTGCACTGAGCTTATCATATCTTATCATTTGGTAGTGTGTTAATTATATTGGTACATATTAGCTTGTCTAAGAAGCATTTCCTTGTATGAAAAAATTGTATTTCAAATTTATTGTTTTCTAGGCATGGGCCTGAAGAGGGAGACTAGCTCTAGTAAATAGTCCCGGACTAGCTTAGACCCAGCTAGGAAAGTTAGGTGCGCCATCCTGGTAAGGCGTGTTGGTTGAGGTCAGCCCCTTTAATTGACCTGATTGTAATCAGTGCCGCTCCACTTGTTAAGTGAGCATTAGTGGAATCCTCGAGCTTGCAAGCTGGAGGCAGAGACATAGGCACAGTTGGCCGAACCCCGATAACATATCGTGTGTGCATTTTATTTTTCCATAATTTATCTATCACACGTGTATGTTATATTGTGAATGTCACTCATGATTTAATTTTCAAACGTTATATTTATCTACGCATTTGGAATTGTATAGACAAATCCTAGGTTGCGAATATACTGCTATTAGATTAGCTAAACCTAGGAATAAATTTTAAAATTCCAATTCACCCCCCTCCCACTTGGGAATACACCAGAGCTAACACATCGAAATTATAACCTACCTAACCAACTAATATCTCAAGTTCTAGTCCCTCTCCTAAGAAACAAAACTATCGAAGGGTTTGCCAAAATTTCCTTGGAAATAGAACAAAATAGTCTAAAGACCCTAACTTCATAAAATAACTAGTACATTTATCCAACTAAGAATCGTAAAATATCCGTTTACTATCAATCAAATTAACATCCTTATTCCCAATTTAAGATTAAGTCCTACCACTCAGAAACAAGACCCAGTGATAGTTTACTATGGTTTTCCTGAAGTCTTCACTCCAGGAAAATCACAGAAACAACCACGGAACTCTTGCTTCTAGGTTGCAAGATAGAACCCTAAATTCCCAATCTCCTCCTTTAACAATCACTAACTCATATCTCAATCTACCCATCTCCTATTCTCCTCACAATCCATTCTTATACTCTAGTATTGTATTCCGATGTTTACTAAAGTTAGTAGAACCTAGCAACCTAGGCTCTGATATCAAACTGTGACGCCCCGATTTTTATACCATTTTTTTCTTCTTTAATAAATAATAGATATTAATCAAACATCAGTCATGTCAAAAACTCTGATACAATTTAAACATAATCCAACCCAAAGTGGGGTAAAAGGTAATTAGTTCATCATATACACACATTCCTAACAGGGAAAGTCAATATTTACAAACCATCCAAAATACAAATACCCAGAGTTCTATACAACCATTCATATCCCAAAAAACCCACAATATATACACTAGGAATCATATATCCCTAAACAAAACACTCACCCTGGCTATCAGGGTACCAGCTCCCCTCTATCACAGAGCTTTATAACCTAGTCTGTCACGGTTTCCTGAAATATTAGATATTTGGGTGAGACACATTTCAGTAAGATGAAATATATTATTTACAGTGTGTGACAATATGAGTTTCGTTATATCATAATATACTCATTTCAGTGATAATATCATCTGAGAAAAATATACAAATTCATATTCATAATCACATAGATATAAAACACAATCGTTTATATGCTTTATTCCATTTCTCAAATTTATGCATATAAACAACAAAAACAACAAAATCAAGCCTTAGTCCCATTAAGTGGGGTTAGCTATATGAATCATTTTCCGCCAATTTATGCGGTTTTGGACCATTTTTTTTTTTATAGATTCAAGGATATTAAATCCTTACTCACTATCTCCTCTCAAGTTATTTTAGGTCTACCCCTACCCGTTCTACTGCCCCCCACAGTAACTAAGTCACTCTTCCTCACAGGTGCACTATAAGACCTACACTGCAAGTGCCCATACCATCTGAGTCGTCCCTCCCTTATCTTATCTTCTGTAGGAGCTACACCTAACTTACCACGAATATGTTCATTCCTTAATTTATCTTTCAATGTTATACCACTCATCCATCTAAGCATTCTCATCTCAGCAAATTTTACTTTTTGGATATTATGTTTCTTCATCGCCCAACATTCTGATCCATATAACATAACTGGTCTTATAGCTGTCCTATAAAACTTCCTTTTCAATTTTAAGGGTTTAGGGATCACATAGCACACTTGAAGCACTTCTCCATTTTACCCAACTTACTTTAACTCTATACATTACATCATCTTCAATTTCTCCTTCAGCTTGCATAATAGATCCAAGGTATCGAAATCTACAAGTGCTATTTATTTTTTCATCATCAAGTTTAACTTTGTCTCCAATATTCCTCCTATCATTACTAAAATTACATTTCATATATTCTGTTTTATTTCTACTTATCCTAAATCCTCTAGATTCCAAAGCTTCTCTCCATAATTCTAACTTAGCCTCTACTCCATCCCTAGTTTCGTCAATTAATACAGTGTCATCTGCAAACAACATGCACCATGGAACCTCCTTTTGTATATTCTTAGTCAATTGGTCCATCACTAAAGTAAAAAGATAAGGACTCAAAGCAGATCCTTGATGTACACCTATGGTAATTGGAAATTCTTTAGTTTCTTCATCTATAGTCCTTACACTAGTCATTACTCCATCGTACATATCCTTAATGACATCGGTATACCTACAACATACACCCTTTTTTTCTAAAACCCACCATAGAACTTCCCTAGGTATCTTATCATATGCTTTCTTAAGGTCAATAAATATCATATGCAAGTCCCTCTTCTTTTCCCTAAACTTTTCCATTAATCTTCTTAAAAGATAACTAGCTTCTGTGGTAGATCTCCCAGGTATGAAACCAAATTGATTTTCTGAGATCTTCATTTCTAACCTTAATCTTTGTTCAACCACTATTTCTCATAGTTTCATCGTATGACTCATAAGTTTAATTCCACGATAATTATTACAATTTTGAATATCTCCTTTATTTTTGTATATAGGTATTAAAGTGCTTTTCCTCCATTCATCTAACATCTTCTTAGTTTTTACAATTGTATTAAATAAATTAGTTAACCATATAATTTTGTTATCACCCAAGCATTTCCAAACTTCAATTGGGATGTTATGTAGTCCGTAGCTTTCCCATTTTGCATCTTTTTTAGTGCAAACTTAACTTCGTTAACTCTAATTTTGCGAATAAATCTTATATTTTTAGTTTTTTCCTCATTTAACAATTCTAAGTTTAAGCCTTCTATTTGGTTTTCATTAAACAACTTACTAAAGTAACTTCACCATCTTTCTTTAATATCTTTGTCCTTAACCAAGACAATATCATCCTCACTTGTTATACATTTTACATTTTCGAATTCCTTGCTCTTCCTTTCTTTACCTTTAACAAGTTTAAATATATTTCTTTCCCCTTCTTTTGTACCTAATCTATCATACAAACTATTAAATGATCTATATTTAGCTTCACTAACGGCCCTTTTTGCATCTATTCTTGCTTCCTTATATTTTTCAAAGTTCTCTGTTTCTACATTTTTGCCACGTTTTATACTAAATTTTCTATCTTTATGATTTTTTGTACATCTTTATCCCACCACCAACTTTCTTTGCTATTCGAGAATCTTCCCCTTAATTCACCTAAAATCACTTTTACTATCTTTTTAATAGAGCTAGCTAATCTATTCCAAAGAATATTTGTATTTATCCCATCCTCTAAGATCCAATACCCATCTTTGATCATTTTATCTTTAAATTTTATTATATTTTCTCCTTTTAGGATCCACCATCTAGTTCTCCTATACTGGTTTATTTTATCCTTTTTTTTTTTCATTTTTAATACATATATCTAACACTAAGACTCTATGTTGTGTGGTTAGGCTTTCACCTGGAATAACTTTACAATCCTTGCATGATGAACGATCTACCCTCCTAGTTAAAAAAAAAAAAATCTATTTGACTTCTATTTTGTCCACTTTTAAAGGTTATTAAGTATTCTTCTTCTTAAAGCAAGTATTTATTATACTAAAATCGTATGACATAACAAAGTCTAGGATTATCTCCCCATACTCATTTTTGTCTCCATATCCATATCCTCAATGTATCCTCTCATAATTTTTATTATCTCTTCCAACGTGTCCATTTAGATCTCCTCCTATAAATATTTTCTTAGTCCCTTGTATGCCTTGTATAATACTATCCATATCTTTCCAAAATTGTCTCTTAACATTTTCTGCTAAGCCAACTTGAGGAGCATAAGCACTAACGATATTTATTATCTCTTGTCCTAATACCATCTTGATTTTTATAATTCTATCCCTTACTCTAGTTACATCCACAACGTTATCTTTTAAGTTTTTGTCTATAATAATGCCTACTCCATTCTTATATTTTTCTTTTCTAGTGTACCAAAGTTTAAATCCTGATTTATCGATTTCTCTAACTTTCTCCCCCACCCACTTAGTTTCTTTAAGGCAAATTATATTAATTCTTCTTCTAATCATTATATCCACAATTTCCATGTTTTTACCCGTTAGTGTCCCTATATTCCAAGTTGCTAATCTAATCCTAGTTTCCTGAACTAACGTCTTTACTTTCCCACATCCAAAATGATGCAGGAACCATTGCATATTTGACACCGTACCCTGGCACCGACACGGCGCGTCACTTTGGGGCGACGACCTAGCCCACCCTCACTCACTTTTCGCTACACCCAAGTGGTTCAAGTGCAATGCGTCGCTCGTAGGGGATGCCCCAGCAAATATTCAGTAAGGATTCATATCATAGTGATCTGACAAATTTTACATTCGCTGTCAGCTACCTAACGCAACCCTCCTCCTTAACCCGAGCTTGGGACCAAATGTGTGTGAAAAAATTAGGACATTAAGTGCATCACAGGGGGAGTTAAATTCATGCATATGCAACCCATATTTATTAGTGAAAGTTCTCGAGGATAGGGGAGATTACACGCCCATATATGTAGCTCCCCTCTGCTCTGATATTGTTTGTAACCCTTGTTGACTTTGGTGTATTTCCAAGAGGAGGGGGGGGGGGAATTGAGTTTTTAAAACTTTTCAGTTAATGAAACATTTCATTAATTCACCACAAATCATATCTCATTCATAATGCAAACGTGTATATGAAATAATTGAACTGTGAGTGCAGACATACATGTGTGCAACAAATCTCATTTAAAATAAAAATGTGCATGCAAATAATATAACAGTTAATAAATAGGCATACACATACTGAATTTAAAGTGCAGTAATTTAAATGAGATAGGAAGAGAGCGACACAAGATATTTGTTATTGATGCTCGGCCAAACTAGCCTATGTCCCTACCTTGGACATACCTCCCAAGAATTCCACTAAATCTGTTCACTTAAACGGGTAGAGCGGAAGTCATTTACATCCTCTCCTTACGAGGCGAGAAAAATTCCAGTTCAATTTTTGGGCTAAACCGAACCGGTCTCATTTACAGGGTTGAGACTCCCTAGTTCAATTTTTGGGTTAAATAGAACCAGTCTCACTTACAAGGTTGCGACTACCCAGTTCAATTCCAGGCTGAATCCAACCGATACAATTAAAAATATTTTGTACAAGATAATGCTTCTTGAAAATACAAACATGGATGTACATATTAAGCTCATAAAAAATAAACACTCCAATGATATGAAATAATGCTTAGGGAGTAAGGGTACTTTTCTCAAAGTGATATTTTCAATCTTTGAAGAAAATGTATATAATATATACTTCAAAGATTTGGACCCTAATAAAATATTCTCTTAAAAAAATATTTTTCAAGGAATAACAGGAGAACCTAAGGTTTTTGTTTTTCAAATGATTTTTGCAATATAAAACTTTTTCTATGAAAGTATAGATACAAAAATAAATTCCCAAAATAAAATGTTCTCTTCAAAAATATTTTCAAAATAATGAATGGAAGAGAATGGAGAGTATAAAATATAACCCTAAAAAGATTTTGCAATAGAAATATGTTTTGGGAGAACTTTGATTAGGATAAATTAGAGAGAAAAAATTTGCGAATCAAAGTTGCTAATTTTGACAAATGAAGGGGTATATATAGTTTTTACGAAAAATATGATCGTTGGGACACGTTGGGTATTATTAAAAATGTTTAATCAATTTTTAACCTCAATTGCCCTTAATTACCTTTGGTAAAAATTGGCCAACCCGAGAGTTTCGGTTGACCGAGCTATAGGTTTGGTCACCCGAAAAGTAATTTTTGAAGTTCGGGTGCCTAAAAAATTGTTCGGGTGGATGAACAACGGGATTTTCAAAATGTCCCGAGGTCCGGTCGCCTGAACGTAAGTTTGGTCTACCAGACCTCTTAGTTCGGTCGCTCGAGGGTATTTTGAACATGAAATTCGGGCACCCAGGGAAGGTGGAAAAAGTGACTTTAGGAGTTCGATCAACCGAGGAAGTTTAGTGCATTTCTATTTGGTCGCCGACCCAAGTCATTTTTTGACTTGTCAACCATTCAATCGCCCAAACCTATTTTGAACTTTAGAGTTCGGTCGCCCGAACTCCTTTCAAAATTCAAGTTAGGTTTAGATTGCCCTCATAAGATTTGTCCCTATAATTGTAAGTGTGATGCATGGGGACCTATGGTTAGTCTACGGCCAAGGCTTTTCAATTAAACCTAAAAATCTAGCGTCGGTCGACCGAAGTCTGTGTATGGTCATTTGATTTCCCTACGGTTAATATATGGTCCTATCTGAGCACTAAGATATATCATGTAGGATGTATGTAGTTATTACAGACCAAATAATAAAAATAAATGCAATTTCAATAAGAAATAAATGTATTTTTTTGTCTTTTTGCTCTTCTGACTTCATGGAATGCACTTGATCGTATAGGCTTTAAGTCCTACAAGCTTCCATCACTGTTTCCTTATGTATGTGTTAAATTAATGAACATGTTCACATGCTAAATACACATATAAGAAATATGTGCTTTGTCAGCATTAGAACAGGGATCGGACTTAAAAACAACCTTGCCTGAATAGTTCGGGTGTGGCTAAAATAGATACTTATCAGGGCACTCACCTTACTCAGTAGGCCCTCAGGTGGAGAGTTTTATTTCGCCTAATTATTTATGTAATTAAACTCACACTCTTTCATTTCTCATTTCTCATTTCACATTCTAGCTCATGAGTGTCCACGGTAACTCATCCACGTGTCGTTTGTAACTCATAGCTGCCCTAAGGATATTCTCCACGCCGTGCTTCCCCCCATGGTCAGGGTGGTGCGACTCGAAGATTGAATCTAAATAGCGGCTGGCCTATCCGGTTAGATCAAAATAAAAAATCCATCAATTTGTTTGTAGTACAATTGACCTGCCTATCCCTGGTTCGGACCCAGGGGGCAAAACTACCCTTCCCATTGGCTCAATCAACTGTCACACCACACTCTCCACAAGACCGTGTGGTTGTACTTATCATCCCACTAGCAACGGTACCATGCTTTCAGAAATACTCCAGTCTAACATGGTTTTCATTTCCACGTTTCTATTTTCACAATTCAGTATTCACATTCCATTATTCATATTGCAATGTTCATGTTACAATATTCACATTTCAGTATTCACATTGCAATATTCACATTGCGGTATTCACATTTCAATATATATTCCATTTCACGTATTTCAACATTTCTCAATAAAACATATCATCATTTCATACTTCCTCATTTATCATAGAAAACATTTCTATATTCATATTTCATATTCAATCACTTCCCAATAAAATACACGTTAGTATAACATAATTCATCATTCTCAATAAAACAATTTTATTTACCAATTTTCATTATTTCCCATATTTTAAATCCCAAAACATCACAATTCAATATAATCATATGCCACACAATTTTATCTGATATTCGTATCATAATAATTTCAGGAAAAATATCATATTCCCATTTTCACGTATTAATTCAACGAGTAGTTCTCAAAATAACTGTTATAATTTATTTTCCTTACCTGACTTACTGAGAGGCCTACTAACAACCTTAAATTCAGCCCCACAACATTCAAAAATCAAAACCCTGAAATTCACGTTTCCTCAATTCAATCAACTACATCCCAGAATTACAATTATTTTAATATTTCCTAAACCCACACTTTCCCATTAACCGATTAAATTCTAAAACCGCGGGTTTGACCCGCTTGCTACTTTTAAATTTATTTTCTAACATATTAAATACCAATTGGATCAAATACCTGCAGTTAATCTAATTCCAAAATATTATTATAAATCTAATTTAATCAAATCCCTGAAATTTAACTTAATTCCAAAATGTTTCCCAAAAATTTGCTATAATCAAATTCTCCAATTTAATAATCCCATATTATAATTTAACCAATTGAATTTATTAAATAATAGACATAATTTGTGCTCTTCACCTTAGCCTTGGAGTGGTGCCTAAGACCCCCAAATCAAAAATATACTCCGACTAACGTGACGAGGATCGAACCGAAGACCCTGTGGTGGTGTTCGATAGTCAATTTGATTGAAAATTTAAGGAAAAATTGAGGAGAGAGTGAGAATTTACCTTATCCTAGGAGTGGTGCCTACGGTGCCCAAATCATGAATCCACTCCAGTGAAAATGTTGGTGGCGTAGAATGGAACCCAAGGGTATTTTTCATTCTCCAATCAGCACATTTTAGGCCGAGAAAATCGAGAAGAGAGAGAGGGAGAGAGAAAGGAGAGAGAGTGACGAGAGCAAGAGAGAGAGAAAGAGAGCGTAGAGAAGCTTCCTGCATCCCTCAAACTGAATTCCTTAAGTTTCTTGAATTCTCAGGAAACTTAACTTATAATTTAATATAATATAATATATTAATATATTATATTATATAATTTAATAAATAATTATTTTTTATTTTTTATTTATTTATTATTTATTTTTACATTTCCCTGCATATTATTTTTTCTTTTTTTTGGGTCGTTACAAATGGCCTCCCAAACTACTATCTAAAATGTTAGAGAGTTTAGGGGACATGAGAGACTTACCTTCTCTTCTAAGGAAGAGCCTTCTTTGAGGTTTAAGGGAAGGCCATGTTTGAATTGTGAGTGAACCTTATTTTGCTTCCAATAGTATTGTATTTACGTCATGGACTTACCTCAATTTGAATGTAATTGTTGGAAAATGCATTTTAGTTAAATGGTTTTGATTGATAATTTATGACTCATAAATTTTGGACTAAGGATCATGCTAGGATTGGTGTTATCCCAAGAGGGGGGGGGGTGAATTGGGTATTTAAAAATTAGATAAACTATTTAGCCGATTCCCAATCAATATCAAAATTAAATTTTAAGCATGTACAACATTCATAACAATATAAATATAACCATACACGTGTGGAAATTTAAAGAGTGTAGAGTTAGAGAAAACGACAACGTGATTTACAAGGTTCGGCTATATCTGCCTATGTCCTTGCCTCAAGACAACCGCTTGAAGATTTCCACTATCTTGCTCCTTTAAACCAGGGCAAAGCTGCCACTACAATCCATGATCTCTCATTCTAGGCGGAGATAGCTCTCCAAGCGATATACCTTCACTCGACACAATTCAAAACCCAAACCACAAAGAAACAAATGGAAATAAGATTTGTGTACAATGGATACTCCTCCAAGGGCTAATTAGTACAAATACAAATCAATCTAATGCACTCTCAATGATTTGGAAGTTGAAGCTCAAAAGAGTATGGTAATGTTCTCAAATGTGTTTTCAAAACCAAGAGTAGGAGAACTTTGAAGATTATGTATAAAAGATGATTATGAGTTTACTGATTCAAGGATGTTCAAAGTAGATCAGAAGTTTTCTCTAAATGTATTTTTTTTTTTTTGAAAACAAGAGTAGGAGAACTTTCAAAATGATGTGAAAATAATGTTCAATAATAAAAAGATATTCAAGAATGCTCTCAAGATGATCAAAGATATTTCAAGATAGATCAAGAATGATTGAAAAGTGTTCTCCAACTATTTTGGCCTTGTATTTACAAGCAAAAGAAAAATACGGTTGTATGAGACCATTGGGCATTAAAATATATTTTATCTTTGAGAATATAGCCGTTTTTGGATTTTTATTGGCGAAACTTGAGAGATCCAGTCGACTAAACTGAGGTTCGGTTGATTGAACCCATGGTGATTTTCTATTTTTGCACAATTCAGTCGACTGACCTTATGATTCGGTCTGTTGGATCATATGCTAAAGAACTTCGGTCGAACGAGCTATTCATCCGGTTGACTGAAACCCTTATGAAAATGAGTTTCAGCCATTTTTCAAGTTCAAAACCATTTCAAACCTTTTGAATTAGTTTATTTTTTGACCTTATAGGTCACGCACGGTTTTGATAAATGACAAATACTCTTGTATTTAATGAATATCTAGTTCTTATGCAGGTTTATATTAGTAGATCATTAATGGCAAAGTGAAACTCAAAGCTTGAAGACAAATTCTTGCTCTTGATTGTAATATTTTTTTTTTGTAGTGAAATTTGTCTGTAATAGTAATTAGGGTATTTGGTTTGTAATAAGCACACACATCACATGCATGGTTCATTTTGTAAGCTCAAACCAAATACGAACTGAAAGTGACCGTAGAAAGATCTTAGGGTTCGGTCGACCAACACCGAACTTTTTTGGTGTCTTTAATTTGGACCCCAAGTGACCCTAAGACACTCACACTTGCACATATGTATGTTAGACACTTGAATAGGGCTTCAATGTTTCAAAATGGAACCGAAAGACACACTTTGTGCACTTTCGGTCGACCGAACCAGGTAGTTCATTCTGCCCTGGTTGATCGAACCAGGCTTTAGTCAACAGTTGACCAAGGCCCTGGTCGACCGAACTAGGTAGTTCAAAAAGCCCCGGTCAACCGAAACCCTCTTTGGTCAATATTTTGACCATCTGGTCGACCAAACCATTTTTGTACTCCAACCACCTAGTCGACCGAGGGTCCTTGGGAAAATTTCCAGCGGTCTGGTCAACCCAAGCAGCTAGTTTAAAATGGCTTGGTCGACTGAACCTCGTAATATTGAAAAATCGCCCTCTACTGGTCGACTGAGCCCTCAGTTCAAAAGTCCCCTAGTCAACTGAACCATATGAGTCCTGGTCGATCGAAACTAATCTGGTCCACCAGACCTCTCGGGTTGCACCTAATTTTTTTATCGCAGTTAAAATTTCTAAACAGGGTTAAAATTTTTTAAACATCATTAAACTTTTCTAACAAACCCTAATAGGTCCCCAGCGGTCAAAAACTTCGGTATGTCTATATATATTCCATCATTTGGGAGAATTAAGGATTGATTAGAAAATATATTCAAAAATTCTCTCTCAAGCTAAATACATCCTACTTCTCATATTATTGCCAAATCCACTCATACTTACTTTCTTCCATTGCCAAAAGCCTTTGTAAGTTGATTGAGTAATTGTGTTGATAAGTTTGCACTCATTCTTTGATTGTTTGAATTGATTTTCTTGAGAGCATTACTTAAGTATTCTTACGGGGCTTTTCTCATAAGCCTATCCTAAGAAGACATTGCCAAGCTTCTGAGTATTGCATCTTCGTTGCAATATCTTAGGAAGTTTTGTATTTGTTTTTAGTTTGCAAAAATATTTTCAAACTCACTCAAATATCTTGTGAAATCTTTATTGAACTATTTGTGAAAAAATATTTGTATTTGATATATTAGTCTTTGTGGCAATATTTATTCAAGTATATATCAATTGTTGAATACAAAGATTATCTATTTTGAAATCCAAGCATATACATATTCATGTGATAGAGATATTCTACTGAGTGATATTTTTGAGGCTTGGTTGATATTCTATGTGAACACATTTGATTGAAACATTTTGAAATACACAGACTGTATTGATACTCTCACGTACTCACTACACTGATAGAAAATATCTTTAAGAGTTAAACTGGTTAGACCACACTAAGCTTACATTTTAAATCATCTGTGGTATTTGTGATTGTGTGCATCTGTGGTACAAATCTGCTTTACGTGAAAGAACTCTTGTATTGTACCTTTTGATTGTATATCTGAGAGATTCTAGGCGTGGCCTGAGGGGGCAGTAATCCAACCCGATAAGGATTGGTGTAAAGGTTGAGGTTAGCCCTGTGCTAATTGACTTGGTTAAGGTTGAGGTTAGCCTTGTGTTAATTTGACTTGGTTTGTATAGGTGCCGCTCCACCCATTTAAGTGAGCAAGTTATTGTGATAATCCTTGTACTGGTTAGCCAAGGCGGGGACGTAGGCAGTTGGCCGAACCTCGATAACATATCTGTGTGTTACCCTGTTCATTACTGCTTTCTGGTGCATGTGTAACATATTAAACTGCTTTAATTAATCTCTAATATTACTTGCACTAGATTGACTATAGGGTTGTGAACATATTGCTGTTAGGAGGAATACATAGGGGATAGAAATTTAAAAATACCAATTCACCCCCCCTCTTGAGATCACGGTAAAGCTAACAATTGGTATCAGAGCCACATAGCATAGACTAGTTGTTATTTTGTAAAAAGATCACATATGACTCATAGTTCTGTGACCCCTTTCCCTGAGGGACCATCTTCCACACGACCTCCTATTTTCAGTGGTGTTAATTACACCTTCTGGAAACAGAGGATGCGCATCTACCTTCAGAATACTGATTGGAAGGTGTGGAGGATTGTCTCTAAGGGAAACTATGTCCCTATGAAAACTGAGAGATCCAGTTGATTGAATTGAGGTTCGGTTGATTGAACCCATGGTGATTTTCTATTTTTGCGCATTTCAGTCGACTGACCTTATGATCCGGTCTGTTGGATCATAAGCTGAAGAACTTCGGTCGAACGAGCTATTCATCCAGTTGACTGAACCCCTTATGAAAATGAGTTTCAGCCATTTTTCAAGTTCAAAACCATTTCAAACCTTTTGAATTAGTTTATCATTTTTAATAAAAAAATTTTTCATGAAAACTTGAGATCCTAAGGTCAATCTATAGTCATTAGTGAGCTTCTTATCAAATCAATTGAATCATGCATGTACAAATGAAATCTAAAAACATTACAACTTAAAAATATATGTCTTCAAGCTTTGCTCTTCAATTTGCCATGGAATGTGCCAAAAGATATCTTTCTTTCAGTGCATTATGACTTCCATTTTGCATCAACCATTTGTACTTTCTGAAACATAAATCTATTCATAAGCTTAAGACACAAATGAGATGCTTGTGATTTGTCATTATCAAAATGGGATAAGACTCAAAAAGTCAACAGATCAAAGAGTGATCTCTTATGGCAGTGAACAATATGTCCAATGCTGAAAAAGGAAATTCTTATTTTTTGTTAGACAGTTAACTGAGAATTAAACAATATGGCAAGATTCACTCTCGAGGCTTGTTAGACGAGCCTCCCATTTGTACTTGACAATGGAAGAGAGCTCTTGGAATAAGAAGCAAAGTTTACACCATTTCAATTCTTTTGGAAAATCGAGAAAATACTTCCTCGTTATTTGATACTTTTCATCTATTTGGTCCCCTTATTGACAGATTTCGGGCTTATTAAGTTCATAATGAACTTCTTCTTCCCTTGGAAGCAAAAGTCAATTGCATTATTAGCAATGAGGGTTTGGTGGAACCGTGGTGTTTATGCTTATTACTAAATTTGTTGAATAGATGAAGCATAATTAGGGCATATCTTTTTTATTAGAGGTTGAATCGCTTTAGGAAAAGAATTAGGCCAAAAATTAGGTTATTCATAACAGCACTATACCCTCTCTATTCATTGCCGGTTTGTTATTCATTAGCAAACATTCATAAGAAGTATCTAATGAATTGATTGCCTAGAAGAATATCAAATTCTTATGTAATCTAGGAAGCTATTGACTTCTCTCCTATTGTAGAATTAGGATAAAATGCTGGTTAGGTACAAAATCATTCTGGTTTAAGCATTGTATTTCAAGGCATGCTTTTATTTTGTGGTTGGCTATTTGGAATAGAATAAAAACTATATATTAGAATTCTAATGTTCATCAACATTGTAATTTTTTTTTTTTTTTTGCAAGTCTGTGTTGGAATAATGAAGACATTTACTTTTCAATATTGGTTATATGAGGAAATGGAAAGTTGAATTACCTTAGCCCAAGCCTAGAGGTAAATTTGTGCTTTATGGCCTTTGCTGCTAGTGTGTGTCACATTTAAAGGAGCCTAGATAAATGTATTTTTTGTTTTAAAATAATGTCCCTAATTGTGAATTTGTTGCTTTTTGTATTATTGAAGATGTATCTAAAGTTAGGATTCTTGGTGTTAGGAGCTTTTGCATGTTCTAATTATATTTTGTATTGTTTTCCTTGAGCTAATAATATTCTTATTCTTAGCTTCTCCTTTGAAAAGGTTAATTAAGCATTTAACTTTCTTACTCAACTATATGTTTATTAATTTCCAACTAAATGATAAAATTTTGTCCATTTGCACTAATTTTATTTGGTTATCCTTACAAGGGGAAATCCTTTTCATTCTCCTTTTCTAATCAAAATCCAATTTATCAATTGCCTTTCCCTCCCTCACCCACATTGTCCCTCTACTTGTTTTGTTCATATTGACGATAGTTTTGTAAATACCTATACCACTATAAATATCTAAGTTTGACTCTTTCTTTAAAAGAAATTTTTGCTTAGCGTTTAGGTCACCATTGTCCCTTTACTTGTTTTGTTCATATTGACGATAGTTTTGCGAATATATATATACCAATATAAATATACAAGTCTGTCTCTTTCTTTAAAAGAAATTTTGGTTTAGTGTTTAGGCATGTGTGTGTGCGCATATTTGTGGAATTTGTAATCACGTCATATTTATTAATTATTTAGCAGCTTGTTCGCCGTTTTGCATAGTTTTGTAAAAATAAAAACACAAATAAAAATGTTTAATTTCAAGCCTTTCGGGAATTTTTGAAAAGGAAAAAAACTAAAAACCAATGGGCGTCGTTTCTTTCTTGATTATCATA
This sequence comes from Malania oleifera, assembly GCF_029873635.1. Taxonomy (NCBI): domain Eukaryota; kingdom Viridiplantae; phylum Streptophyta; class Magnoliopsida; order Santalales; family Ximeniaceae; genus Malania; species Malania oleifera. The sequence continues at coordinate 79,184,459 of NC_080423.1, read as the reverse complement.
TTTAGACTTTGCCATCTTCAAATATGAGATGGAATTCAATTATTATCGTTATATTTTTCTTTTTATAAAAAAAAAAAAAAAAAGATGCCCGATATTGTGAGTTTTGTAAGTTGTTACGAATTATGCCTATTTTTGGATTGAAAACTTTTAAATCAACAAAATTGTTGTTTAATATTACATTTTTTCTTCATAAAATTTGCAGAGATTTAGTGTTTTGCCATATCAGTTCCTAGAAAATATGCCACCACAGGAATCTCCATTTATTCATCATCTTTTATGCTAGCCAACATATCAAGTCTTCTATATTTGATGATTTGATTGGTTTGGCTGTAAACAATCTTCCAATAAATATATCACAACTTGCGTTCATAAAAGCAGCAAGTATCTAAAGTTTCTTTATTTCAGTATGTATGAAATATATTAATTGAAAGTTTATTTTCCCATATTCAAATGAACTAGGAAATTCTTTTTATGATTTAGGAAATTTATATGGAAGAAGAGGCTAATTCTTTTTATGATTTAGGAAATTTATATGGAAGAAGAGGCTAATATAATTCTTATGATTTCACTATCTTGCATAAGAACTCGGAGTCGTAATATTGTTAATTTTCTTTGTTTTTCTAGTTCTATTTTTTCCTACTATGTTATATCTGTAATTTGATGCCCTATTAACAAGCTGCTTGCTTGTCTATCTTTCTTTCTTTTTTTGGTTCCAGTTATAAAATCACCTATTAACTTTCAAACAAATTTTTTTTTTTTTATATTACATGTTTGTCAGGCTTAGATTGAGTTCATTATAAATTTAGCCATGGATTAGTATACACTTTTTTCTCCTTGCATCAAACCTACGAATTAGCGTCATTCGCCCCAGTTTTCGCTGATTAGGGCAAAGTCTGGAATGCGGATACGACTTCTGTACATCAGTTAGACGTTCGACCAATCCAACCCCCGGGACACATTTCCATTACCATTCATGGTTCCCGCTGGCTCACAGAGACTCACCATCTACAGTTTTCGCTAGCTCACAGAGCGAACCCTCACCATCCATGGTCCCCACCGGCTGACAGAATAAACTCTTGCCATCCACAAGTACCGTTGGTTCCGTGAGTGTATCTACTTGGAGTTGAACCTTCAATACTCCTTCTTACTTACTAATGTATTTCCACCGCATCATGCCCGTGGGGGCTTATAAATCTATTATTATTCTTTGCTTCTATGGTGGTGTATTTATATTTCAGGTCAAGTTTTATTTATTTCTTGTTTAGTTAACCAACTAATTATATTCAAATAAGGTTTCTTAATAACAAATTTGTTAATTGAGGCTTTTGAATAATAGAATTTTTCAAACTACTTATTTTAAACCCCACTCCCTAGTGCCATCATAGGGACCAAAATAGATTTAGTGAGACATTTAAACCCCACTCCCTAGTGCCATCATAGGGACCAAAATAGATTTAGTGAGACATGCTAGGCATATGAATCTCCCTCACACCCTCCCTCCCTCCTATGTATGTTATGTGCATCCATGTTTCTTTCTTCCAAGTGTTTTTCAATAAATTCATTACTACCCACTAATGTCTTTTCTTTCTTTCATTCTCTTTCCCCACACAAGCTTAAACTTTTGATTGTTTGATAAAAAAAAAAATCATAATTTCATGATCTTTATATGCTTGGGGAGTCCTTACAAATTCTTATGTAAGATTATATAGTAATTATGACAATTTAGGCTCATTATCTTATAAATATTTTGACTATAATGTAGGAGTATATTTGTGCTAGCTATTGAACAATTGCGCATAGAATGGGAAATCCTAGCCAAAAATCAAGTAAAATAGTTGTTGGGTTGCTAATATGCAAGTATATTACATGTTTATGTTCATTCATTCATATTGTTGTATAATTAGTTTATTGACCTATTCAAATATTTAATTAGCTTGTTGTATTAATTTCTTTCCCATTTATCGTACAATAATAATTGTTTGATTTTGCCCCATAGGTTGTAATGGAAATGTTTATTTCTCCCGTACAAAATCTCAATTTGTAGCTCCTATCAATTTTGATATTATGTTTGGGACTATGTAATTTACTGAAAAAATGTAAGTATTAAATTTACTTTTTGAAAAATGAAAATACTTTGTAAAAAGTTTCACTATATTTAAAAATACAAACTCTAACCCTTTTGCATAAAATTTTAATATTTATAAAATTAGATATTAACTCATGAATTGATTTATTCACTTGCATCCAGTAACACGGACAATTGACCCACAAAACTATTGAAAGGGATAAAATAACATGAACATTCTAATTCATTTTTTTTTAACCAACTAATGAGTTGAACTCTTAGGTTGTGTTTGACATTGTTGTTATTTTCTATTTTTTGTTTTTATTTTTAAAGAAATCAATTATAAAAATGTATTTATTTATGTTGTCAGTTTTTATAATCGATTTTCAGCTATTTGTTAAAAAAAATAAAAATCAAATTTTATGATTTTCAGTTGTTTTGACAACTTGTTACTAAAAATTCTGATATCTAAAAATAATTTTTTAGATTAAATTATTCATTTTATACACTTTTAAATTAAAACCAAAATTACATGTCAATTACAAAATACTTTTATAATTTTCCAATTGTCATGCCTAATAAAATTTTTATTGTAAAGTAAATTTTGAAAATAAAACAATTAAATAAAATAATTATAATAAATTTTATTTTAATTATCGTAATTTTTTTAATATATATTATTTGTAATTTTATTTTAAATAATATTTTATAATATTACTTGATTTAAAGATGAAAATGAGTATTTTAATTAAGTTTTTAATTTATATTAGTTTTATAAATATTAACCAATTATTAATTCCTAATTTTTTGTTTCTATTTTTAGTTATTTAATTTTTATTTCTGATTTCCGTTTCTTTAATTTTTTATAGTCATACCGAACAACCCTTAAAATCCTACCCAAAAAATAAAATAAAATAAAAACAAATTTCTTTGAATTTTCAGGGAATTTCCAATTTTTGAAAACACTCAAATCAAGGTACTCGAATCCGGCAAACCTTGATGCAGATCATTATATCCGGCGGCCGAAATCGCCGCACCGCAGCGGTTGACGGCGACAGAAGCCCGGCAAACAGGACAGTTGGAGTGAGAGTAAAGCCACATGTCAACACAAGAAGCGTGGAAGGAGTGCTTGCAGGAGCTGAGCCGCCGAACGCGTTCGCCGTCGGCGTACGGCGAGAGGCACACCGGGCACTCGCTGCCGTAGTCTGCGACGTGGGTCTCCTTCATATACTTAACCGGCGACAGTAGGTCCAGGTGGCGGCCGTAGCCTCCGCCCCTGGCGAAGACGGCGGTGGGTACCAAAGGCTGGGCCGATCTCCGGCGGAAGGGGTTCCGCGGGCACCTGATGCTGAAGAAAAAGGCGTAAACTAAAGTGGGTACGCTGATGAAAGCGATGAGAGCGACGACGTAGCAGAAGGGGGAGTTGTCGAAGACGTGGGAGTGGGCGACGGAGGGCGGTGGAGCCCGGGGATTGAGGGCGGCGGGAGGAGGAGAGCTCTGCATCGATAAGAATGGGAAAGCAAATTTGAAATTATTATTATTAATATTATTGTTTTTTTTTTTTTGGATTTAAATTTTGGGAAATTGAGATTGATATCATGGGGGTGGAGTAGGATTGATTTGGGGGATTGGGACAAAAGGGAAGCGGAGAGGATAAAGATCAGCAATGGCTGGCGAGTTCTGAAAGGTCAGCAATGGCTGGCGAGTCGAAGATGAAGTCAAAAGTCACACAGCATTGGGGATAGGGATGGAGAGGGATGATGCATTGATGTCCCTTACCCCATTGCGTACTATTCATAAAAATGACATGGTCCTTAAATTTCCGGATTCTATCAAATGATGCCAAAAAAATTAAATTAAATAAATAAATAAATTCCGAATAACTTATCTCAACCTTTTCTTAAAAAATTTTAATTTTCTTTTTAAAAAAAAGATTAATATATATGTACACTTGATTGATAGGCCCTCGAATATCTTAGATAAGAAATCAAATTTTATATGTTATGATATTGAAGACGTGTGAGATAGTTATGTATATAGATAATAACTTTAATTAAAGTCTAAAAAAAATTTTATCAACCTTTTTCAATCTTTTGTAGATTTCAAAAATGGTCAAATTGTGCTCATGAGAATATTAAAACTATATATATATATATATATATATATATATATATATTTTTACTCATGTAAATGATATTTTTATAATATTTAAAATCATGTGGACAACTAACAAAACAGCAAAGTGAAATAATTTTTCTATTGCTATCCTACTATTGGGCATATTTTGTCCAAATATCTTACTAGTACATATATAATTCATGTAAAAATATGATAACATTATTTGCTAAAGTCAATTTATATGATTAAAGTGAATTAGGGGAAAGGGGAATTAAGACAAAATTGTTTGTTAATTAGTGAACCAACATGCCATAGTCAAGCTATTTTGGCAACTCAATTCCATTTTAGTTATAAAAAAAAAAGAATATTACCTAAAGCTGTAAAATAAGGAAAATATTTGACTTAATACTGTGGTGGCCTACTGGTTTATGGGTATTTGATTTAGAAGCCTCTTGGCTAAAAGGATTATCTTAGCCTTTATTTTGCCAAATTTGTGAGGGAGTCACTCTCACCTAGCCACAAGACTACTTCAAGTCCTATCTACTTGTACTCATCTCATCCAAATACAAGAAAACACTAAATGGATCCTTTTAGTGATCAATTAACATTAGCATGACAGCCCCTAATCCAATTAAAATAGTTGCGGAGGAACCATGACTCAAATGGTAAAAATGTTATAGTTGCGTATGACAAGTATTGAAAAGAACTCTCATTCTTTCAACACGTTTTTCATATAAGCATTCATGCTAGAGTTGCTGAAAGTGGCATCAGGTAGTGCTTGAGAAAGATATATGAAAGTTCAATATCTCTTGATACTCCATTGGTGGAAGGTGGTACCATCCAAAGGAAAACCCAAGGGCTAATGTAGATGCATATCCCAAAAGTTAGGTCAAAAATGATAAGTGATGTCGTTCTCCAATGGACCATCTATAGGATTCCTAATCCCACACAGAGCCTCAAAGTCTTCTTGGTGATGTCAAGAGCCTACTCCCAAGTGCTCCTTAAAGGTCCTCATTTAGCCTTTGAAAAGACACCGGCGGTGGTAGGATGCTCACCTAGTGTTTCCTACTAACATAGATTTTTATACCATTCTCATTCTAGATGAGGAATCATCCATAAATATGAAGGATCATACTTCATTTGATTGAGAATGCCACTTTGATAACCAATTACGAATATAATCATAGCAACACTTAAAGTACATCTATGCATAGCATCTTCATAATTGAGTTCATATTTTTAGTAATTACTTCCAAGACGTACCCATACACCTACTAGTCTTTCCAAAGTTGCCATATGACCATCTTGCACATGTAATGAATGTAAGAACCTAAGCATATGAAATGTTCCCCACTCTATCTTATCAACATATTTTTTAATCAAACCATGTACAATCTTTATCCAAAACTTCAACAAATGCAAGGCAAAATCCATTTGAACACCAAGGCTCTTCACATTGATTTCCACATCACATAGTTTGTACAACCACACTCCTTAGCATGAAATCATCTTCAAAACATGTACAACACCGAAGCTGCTATTCAATTTCATCTGGAAACACATCTAAAATACCTTCAATTTCCTTAAAGAAGTGCGTTACAACATTCACAGACACTCATCCAAGCTATTTTGCTATCAAGGATATTTTTTTTTTCTTATACCTTAATAACCCAACCCAACCCCCCCCCCCCCCGCCCCAAATAATTTGAGAAGAAGACAAATACTTTGATCCACTGATGCATACACCTTCCTATTATCGATCACAAATCTTGAAAGCGGCGAAATACATCATTTTTAGCCAAGGATACTAAATTTAAATGGTTGTTCAAGTGATGGTTCCCTTACCACAATCTATATACTAAATCACATATTGGATCCAATACTTAGAGATTATTCCTAACACTTTCATCTGCAATAAATTCCATTCTAAAATTCATCTTACCTAAAGCACCCTCATAGTGATTGCTTCCCTACTTTCCTTCCACACAAGAAACAAGATAAAGGTTGATCACTATGTTCAAACTCCAAAGATCAAATTTGCATCTCCTTATTTCTTAAAGTAAAGCCAATCCCCATTGGATTCTCAAATTTGAATTCAATCATCCATTTCCACAAATCACCTTCTTAACAATCTTACTAGCATTTAAAATATCTTTGCTCAAGGTTAATATTTGTACTCCAATGTTCATTACTCATATCTTGCCGAAAAAAAAAGGCATTTACTATCGAAAATACTTTGATTGACATATAACATTCTAGCATCAAACCTACTCCTTTGTGGCTAACTCTATGTTTTTGCTAGCTTTCAAGTCCAAAATGCAAACTTATAAGAAAAAATTTTGACTTGTTTGCCTTCTCGCTAAGTTGCATGAATATTACTTACAAGAATCACAAAAAGGCCCTTCGGCCAAAACAAATCATATACCCTTTAGCAAACACAACTTATATGCCTTCTGGTAAGGTAAGCTCAAGGTCTTCTTGACCACTAGGTGCACAAGTATTGTACCATCAATTCCTTAATGTTTCGACCTTATAATTATGTTCCTATAAGAACTCAAATCATAGAGACCTATTAGGGTTCCAAAAGCATTCTTTTAGCAACATTTATGGACCGTTTTGAGTCCACAACCAATACTAATTTAGTTGATAAATGAATAACTTATAGTCGTATGTTAGGGACTAGGAACAATAATCACACACAAACAAAATAAGCACACAAAATTAGAACCCCAGATTTACGTGGTTCGGTCTAATTTGACCTACATCAATAGAGCACACCAAATATACTATAACTTGGGAGAAAAACAAGAGGAGGAGACACACACTCAACTCAACTCTTCTCACACTTTTCTCTCTCTCACCTTCAGCACTCTCACACTCCTCATTCACTCACTTCACTATATTCACATTTACGTACAATTGCTTCATTATATAGCTATATTGAATGGATAGGAAAGGAAGGGGGGTAATTGGGATATTTAATGGGTTATTTTAGCACGTGGGCATTATCATTCCACCACATAAAAGCTGGTTCCTCTGTGGCTCATTTTCATCTACAACTCATCTTCTTCAAGGCCATTTAATTTTCCATTTCCATTTAATCTGTTTCCATTTTAGCTTAACAATCTCCCACTTGGAGACGGAGATACTATCTCAACTAGTATATAGATAATGATGTGCTCAAATCTGTATTCGAGCATAAAGACCAACTGAAGTTCAGCACAACTTTAACTTCTCTGTAGTCACCACCTTTGTCAACATATCTGTCGGATTCCTATTACCTTGGATTTTCCAGTGTCAACACTCCATCCTCTAACAAAGATCTGACGAAATGATAACATAATCCAATGTGTTTCGTTTTGAAATGAAATGTAGAGTTCTTTACCAGATGTATCGCACTCTAACTGTCGCTGTGTAAAACATTTCTTTCTTGCTTTATTCCGAACTCTATTAACAAACCTTGAAGCCAAATTATCTCTTTACTAGCTTCTGTCACTGCTACATACTCAGCTTCTGCAGTGGATAAAACAACAATCTTCTGTATCTGTGACATCCAACTAACAGATGTTGTGTCAACAGTGAACACATATCCGGTGGTGCTTCTGGAATGATCAATTTCACCTGAAAAATTGACATCAACATATCCTCAAATTTTTAAATCTCCTTTGTCGAAACATAGGCACTTATCAATAGTGCCATGTAGATATCTCAAAATTCACTTCACTGCCTCCCAGTGAGTCTTCTTTGGATTTGACATAAATTTGATGACAGCTCCCACTACTTGACTAATGTTTGGTCTAGTACAACCATGGCATACATAAGACTTCCAATGGCTGAGGTGTAAGGTACCTTAGCCATGAAGTCGTTCTCTTCATCTGTTTGGGGAGCTTGATCCTTGGAGAGACAAAAGTATTGACCATCCAATGGCGTATTTATTGCCTTACCACTGCTCATGTTGAATCTTTGTAAAACATGACTAATATACTCCGACTGAGATAACCGCAATGTTCCCTATTACTTATCTCGGAGATCCGAATCCCAAGTATCTGCTTGGTTGAATCCAAGTCCTTCATGTCAAACTCCTCTGACATTTACTGCTTTAATTTCCTGATTTCTCCTATATCTAGTCCTACAACTAACATGTCATCGATATATAGTAATTGAAAAGTAAGGTGTAGTCCCAGGAGAGGGTTGAATTGGATTATAAAAATTTCCTTTAATTCCTTTTAAGAATCCTTAACCTTCTTTTATTTCTTTGAACTAATTCTTGACTTGTTTGTTTAATTCTTTAATCACTCAAGAACTTAGTTCTTTTAATTCAATCAATCAACACAACTATGTAAACAACCAAGCAACCAAACCAATCATTCAAGTAACCAAGCCAATCATCCACAATTTGAAAACAAACAACCAAATGATTTGCCAAGCACAAGTTACCTGCAGCACTTAAAATAGTTTGTTTGTTTATATAAGTCCTGTATATAGGGTTTTACTTCTTCAATATGATGTTCAATATAAAATCCAACTACTTTTTCCAAACTTCAGAATTCAAAAAACTCTTGAGTTAATTTATCTTTGGGATGTTTAACCAAGTAACGTACTCCCGTATGATTTCTACAAAGTATGTTTTAAACAACATACTCCCTTTTGGTTTCCGCAATCCCAAATCAAAAGTAAACCTTAAGTTTGTTTGATTTCCAAATATATGTAGTTTGTATGATTTTCAAATTTAAACTATCCACTCAATTGAAATAAGTATTGAAAATTAAGAGTAAGGGAAAGAGAGAGTGAGACAAAGATTTTTATGAGGTTCGGCTTATACCCAGCCTACGTTCTCGCCTTTGGCAAACCACCAAAGGATTCTCTAAACCTATTCCTTTAACGGGTGGAACAATACCTTTACATCACTCTTTGGTTAATGTTGGAGCTGCCTTCTTCAAACGATATCCCCTCATCCGGTCACTCCTTAACTAGGCTAGAGCCTGCCTCTCTAAGCAATTTTCCCTTGCTTAGCCAATGATCCAAACAATCCTTGGAATCATCAATTCTCGAGAAATAAATCAAATAGATGTGTACAAGAACTTTCTCACACAAAGAGCTTATTGTACAACAATTTAGAACTATAATATACTTCAAAGTAAATAACAATATGGAAATTAACTTGAAGCTCAATGAAGTATATAACCAATTGATTCTTTCAGTGATTGAAAGATTTAGAATTTGTAGCACAATTCTGGTGGAAGAAGATCAACAAAAACTCAGCTAAATTCGTGCAAGTTAAGAGCAAGAGAGAGCCTTGAGAATTTGAGAGCAATTGAGAGAGATTTTGAATTTTTACTGAATTTGAATTCTTGGTGTATTGATTCAATGATCTTTGAGGCTTATTTATAGAATTTAAAAGGCATGTAACTTGGTCCCCAAGTGGCTTGGAGTGTCCCCCAAGTTTTCCGTAGAGTTATTTTTAAAATTTTGTTCGTGGCAGTCGCCTACCCCACTCTAGCAGTTGCCTGCCATGTTATTTTTAAAGGAGCAGTAGGGGCAGTAGGGTAGCAGTCGCTTACCAGGACACAGCTAGTCACCTAGCTTGACCACCCAGGTGCCTGTCCTGGTTCAGGTAGTCTACTAGTTGTTGTCAACTTTGAGTACCCTTTTGTTTTTCAGTCATAACATTTTCTATGTAATTCCAAATTTGATTATCTTGGTGCCAAATGAAAGTTAAGAGAAAATCCTACAACTGTCATGTTTAACACTTTTTAAAATAAAGAGGTTTTGATAGATAAAAATACACCTCAATGTAGATATAGAAAAATTAACAGCATTTTGAAAATCCTATTTTTGATGTTTTTCATTCCATAAATGATTCTAACCTTTTTGAAATAATTTTTGACCTTATAAAAATAGTTTCCAAGTATGTTAAAAGGTATTTAGGTCCAATAAATTAACCTAAGAGTTTCATGTATCCATATTGAAATTATTTGAAGTACTTACATGAAATTTTCTATAGACTCTTTCAAATTTTCAATTCTTGAATTCCTTGAGGTCTTTATGCTTGCTTCATCTTTCTTTGAACTTTCTAGGTTGATCACTTGGGCTTTCATTTTTGAAACTTTTTATTTTATATCAATGCTCTCATGATCTTCAAGTTTTAATCCATGCCTTAAGCTTTGGTATAATCATCCTTCTTTGAAGTAGAAGCTTTCATGAATTCTTTAACCTTGCATTCATCATTGAGTCCTGAAAATACTTCACTTAAATAAAGTATGTTAAGTTCTACTTATTTGTTAGCATCAAAACAAGATGTTAAGCCTTGTAAGGCTAACAATCTCCCCCTTTTTTATGATGACAAATAAGAAGCAAAAGTTGAAGTGAGCCTTGAGAAGACTCCCCCTTTTAATAAGCATCATCTTAACACTATTTGCAAGATCAATATCAATTTCTTTAAACCTATTTTACAATCAAATACTTCTCCTTTTGATATATATTATGTTCATTATAATTATGTTCATGCTCAGTTTTTGCAATTTGCAATACTATGCTCAATTTGCAAGCTCATCACTATCAAATACTTCTCCTTTTGATATATATTATGTTCATGCTCAGTTTTTGCAATTTGCAATACTATGCTCAATTTTTGTTTTAAAACTTCTCTCCCTTTTGACATACATAAAAAAGGGAAAAAAAATGATTAAGTTCAATTAAAATCACATGTTGAGCATATCATCAAACATGCGTATCAAACATATGAACACACTCAATTTATTTTTTTTCAATATAACATGTGTAGTGTGTTATAACATTCAAGTATATAAGTTGTAACTTCATTACTAACAGTTTTTTCCTTTAGACAATATTCAAGATTTCAATTGTTCATTTTATGATACCGATTTAAAATTGAATTCATGATATCTACTTAAAATTCATGATACCAATTGAGAATTGATACCAATTGAAAATTTAATTCATCAAACCAATTAAAAAATTTTCTGAATTGATTAATAGGGAAACAATCATAATATAAGCAATATGACATAACACTCCCCCTAAATTCAATACATTCAGTTTTGTTATCAATTTTGCTTTCATCATCTTATATTTCAAAACATTGATTCTCATTATGTATTAAATATCAATTTTATGCTCATATCATCAATGTCATACCATGCTCATAGATATAATTATTCTTGTCATGTTTCAAAAACCAATTGATCTTTTAGGTTGTGATACCAAATGAGTTTTTTTTTTTTTTTAAATTGTGATACTAATTAAAATTTTTAAAATGTGATACCAAAAATATTCATGGATACAAAAGACTTTATAGATACCAAAGTCATTATCACATTATACATAGCTCATGGATATCAATATAACCATTATATCTCTCATAACATGCATGATCATGTAATTCATGATATCGATATAGATATAAAGACTTTATAGATATCGATATAAAAAGCAGTAAGTCTATCAATGTAATTCATCAATAACATGCATGATCAAGAATTAATCTCATATCAAAATTCATGCTTATACTCAATAATCTCATGCTCAAATTTTCAACATAGTGAGCCATAAATTTTCAATATAAGTTAAGCATATCATGTAGCATATTCTATAGCCATGACATCTCATATAGTCATTCATTCTCAAACTTATCTTAAACTCTTCTTTAATTTTTTTATTTTAACTAGTTTGTTTGTTGATAATGAATTAAGTTACTTTCTCAATTTTTAAAGGAAATGACTTAATCCATGGAGTTTTTCATTTATGAACTAGTCTATCATCTCGGTACCCATACTTTCTTGGGTCCGGTTGGTTTCATAAATGATGTTTCTTTAACTTTCCATATTTGTTTAGTTTTCACACATTTTCTCTTAAATGGACATTCAAACTTTATATGCCCCTTTTTCTTACATTGATAGCATATGGTGTTAGTGTAAGCATTAAGGGATGTACTTGCATTATCTTTGGAGGCTTTTGAGAAATAACCTATGTAAAGATTCTTTTTATTTTTATTTTCAATTCCATTAAATTAAATGTCTTCTTTATTTAGAGACATTCTTTGGGAGTCTACCATTTTGTCAAGGTTATTATTTTTTTTTTTCCTTTTGTAAAGTTATAAATGATCTATTCTTTATCTTTAATTTGATTTTTGAGATCATTTAACTCTATCTTTTTCTTGTTGTCAACGTTCTTTAGTGATTTTTCTAATTCTAGCGATAGTTGTCTTATCTTATCCTCTAATTTAGAAATATATATATCTTTCTTATATTATATAGAGGATAGGGGTCGAAGGTCTTCTATCATCTTTTCATTTTTGCTTTCCAATTCTTTAATTTTAAAATCTTTTTTCATTTTCAGCAAGATTTTTAGCTTCTAACTCCTTTGTCATAGCTTCATTCTTACTTTCTATTTTCTTGATTCTAGAATCCTTTTCTTTTTCTGTAGCCTTAAGGAATTTTAACTCTTTCATTATTCTTTCATTCATATTTTTCAATGAAGTATTTTGTTTAGTTACTTTAATTAGCATCTTATAAACTTTGAATAAATTATTTTGAAGTTCTTCATAAGATGACATGCTCTCATCATTGGATTCATCACTACAAGAATTATTTAAAGATTTAGATGAGGAGCTTTCCTCATTGTCCCAAGCCATAAAGCACGTATAAGCAACCTCTTGGTCACTTGATTCATTCTCTGAATTACTTGTACTCATCATGTCCCAAGTAGTGGCTTTCGTGACCTTTTTTCTTTTTCTTCTTAGATTCTTTCTTTAGTAGTGGACATTCTAGTTTAATATGTCCATTTTTGTTGCAATGGTAACACGTAGGAGTTTTATTCTTTGATGTTGAAATTAGGAATAACTTCCCAAGAGGGGGGGGGGGGTGAATTGGCTTTTAAAATTTCTTTTAATTCTTTTTTAGACTTACATTATTTTTTAACCAATTCGTGACGGATTTGTTTAATTTGTTAAGCACTTAAGAACTTAGTTTCTTTACTTAATTTTTAATCATACAAACATCCAATCATTCAACCAAACCAATCAACTAAAATTATAAAGTAAACAAACAAGCCAATACACAACACTTATGTAATATAACAACTTAAGATGGTTGTTTGTTTATATTTGCCAAATTTGAACCAAGCCCTGTAGTGAATGAGAATTTATGCATGTTGATGTAAAGCCCTGTATAGATGAATCAAATCACTATTTCCAAATATTTAGAACTCAAATAAACTCTTGGTAAATTTATCTTTGGGATGTTAACCAAGTAACGTACTCCTGTAAGGTTTCCGCAAGATATGGTGTAACCAACGTACTCCCTTTCGGTTTCCGCAACCCAAATCAAAATTAAACCTTAAATTTGTTTGATTTCGAAATATTACGTAGTATATATGATTATAAATAAACCATCCACGCAATTTAAATATGTTGAAAATAAAGAGTAAGGGAAAGAGAGAATGAGATGGAGATTTTTACGAGGTTCAGCTTATACCCAGCTTACGTCCTCACCCTTGGCAATCCACCAAAGGATTCACTAAACTTGTTCCGTTGACGAGTGGAACAAACCTTTACAACCTCCTTGGTTAAGGCTAGAGTCCGCCTTCTCCAAATGATATTCCCTCGTTCGGTCACTCCTTTAGGTTAGAGCCCGCATTTCTAAGCAATATCTCCTTACTTAGCCAACAATCCAAACAATCCTTGGAATGTCAAAGAACTACAAGAAATACAAGATAAGATCTGCGTACAAGTATACTCTCTTAAAGAGCAAGTTAGTACAATTTCAGCACTATATACTTGAATGTAAAATATCAATATGAAATACAATGAAGCTTAAGTGTAGAATTCACCAATATCCTTCTTAGATGAGGATTAGCAGTAGAAATTCAAAAGAGGAAGGATTAGTACTTCAGAATATCTCAACAAAATAGTTTTGCAATGAGTGAACAAGAGAGCTTTGGAAGTACAAGAGTGCTTTCAGCTTTCAGCTTTACAAGCAGATTTTTCAATTCTTGGATGAGTTTTGATTTGCAAAACCATGTATTTATAGGCTTTAAAACTTTTTCCATGTTGAAAAAGTTTCCTTAGAGAGTTTCCCAATTTTTTAGATAGTTTGGAGCTCAAACGGCTATATTTTAAAATATTAGAATTTAAAAAATTTGCCTGTTGAACAATGTTCAGATGTTTGACAATAGTGACCTTGTTTCAGTGTTTTAGCCATAACATTTTCTATATAACTCCAAATTAGGTGTTCTTGGTGTCAAAAGAAAGCTAAGAGAAAATAATACAACTTTCATGTTGACCACTTTTTAAAATAATGACATTTTGATAGATACAAATTCACCTCAATACGGCTATATAAAAACTGAAACCATTTGGGAAAACTCTTTTTGGTGCTTTTTATTCCAAAAATGATTCTAACCTTTTTTAAAATAATTTTTGACCTTATAAAAATATTTTTCAGGTATTTTAAAAGGTATCTAATTCTAATAAATTAACCTATGAGTTTCAAAATATTTCAAATAATATTTTAAACATTAAAGCACTTACATAAAGACTTCTAAGATATTAACATTCTAAGTTCTTAAGTCTTCATGCTTTGTCCTTGGATTGAGTTCATCTTTTCTTCAAGCTTCCATATTCTTTGAGCTTTCTCACTTTTCCTTTCTTTGGCTCTTTGGACTTTAATATGCCTTGGCTTTCAACAACTCATTCATGTCCTCATATTCTTCAAGGTTTCATATATCATCTTTAAATCCATGCTTTGACTCATTTAAGCTTCATTTGATCCTTGTGAGCACTTTCACCTTATTTTCTCATATGTGAGCCCTAAAATAACATTACTCACACAAATACATTAAATTTCACTTGTTTGTTAGCATCAAAACAAGATAACAAGATTTTAAGCCTTGTAAGGCCAACAGATGTCTTGCTAACTTCTTCTTCTTCTTCTTTTTCATTTGATTCATATTTGGATTTTCTTTTGAGTTTATTTTTCCTTCTTAGAATTTTTTCTTGCTTTTTAGATATAAAGACTACTTCTTCTTCATCTATTTCACTACTTGAGTTTTCTTTTAAGGCTTTAAAGGCTATTGATTCTTAGGCTTTGGTTTTTCCACTCTTTTCATATTGCCATTTCATATGTGAGTAAAGAACCTATAAGCTCATCTAAGGAAGTGGTTTTCACATTCTTCCTTCCGTTATGGCAGTGGCTTTTGGTTCCCATTTAAGTGGCAGCCCTTTAAGAATTTTCCTTATCATCTCATAAGTAGTGTAGGATTTTCCTAGTGCATTTAGGGAATTGATTATGTAAGTGAGCCTAGTAAACATATTAGTTATGAATTCATCCGGGTTCATCCTAAAGGCTTCATATTCACTTGTAAGCATATTGATCCTATTATCCCTAACATCTATAGTTCCTTCGTACGTTACTTCTAGTTTGTCCCTTATCTCCTTAGCTGATTTGCAAACCATTATTCTATTAAATTCATTGGCATCTAAAGCACAATATGGAGCATTCATGACACTAGAATTTACTTGCAGCATCTTATAGTCTAAGTCTGTCATATCAATTTTCTCCTTAGGGACTTGTTTTCCATCAACTATCTTAGTAGGAATTTGGTCACCTCCCATTACAACCTCCCATGCTTTCCAATTCATAGTTTGAAGATATATTTGCATTCTCTTTTTCCAGAAGGTATAGTTCAAACCACAAAAGATTGGTGGCCTAATTTAAGATTGTCCCTCTTCAAAGAGAGCTACACCTAATTGAACCATTTAGATCTTTTTATAGCTACTAATTAAGATTTGCTATAACTCCTCTGTGATACCAATTACAAAGTAAGGTGTAGTCCCAAGAGGGGGGGGGGGTGAATTGGATTATAAAGATTCCTTTTAATTCCTTTTAAGAATCCCTAATCTTCTTTTATTTCTTTGAACTAATTCTTAACTTGTTTGTTTATTTCTTTAATCACTCAAGAACTTAGTTCTTTTAATTCAATCAATCAACACAGCTATTTAAAAACTTAGTTCTTTTAATTCAATCAATCAACATAGCTATTTAAAAAACCAAGCAACCAAACCAATCATTCAAGTAACCAAGCCAATCATCCACAATTTGAAAACAAACAACCAAATAATTTGCCAAGCACAAGTTATCTGCAGCACTTAAAATAGTTTGTTTGTTTATATAAGCCCTGTATATAGGGTTTTACTTCTTCAATATGATGTTCAATATAAAATCCAACTACTCTTTCCAAACTTCAGAATTCAAAAAAACTCTTGAGTTAATTTATCTTTGGGATGTTTAACCAAGTAATGTAGTCCCATATGGTTTCCGCAAAGTATGGTTTAAACAATGTACTTCCTTTCAGTTTCCACAATCCCAAATCAAAATTAAACCTTAAGTTTGTTTGATTTCCAAATATACATAGTTTGTATGATTTTCAAATTTAAACCATCCACTCAATTGAAATAAGTATTGAAAATTAAGAGTAAGGGAAAGAGAGAGTGAGACGGAGATTTTTACGAGGTTCGGCTTATACCCAGCCTACATCCTCGCCTTTGGCAAACCACCAAAGGATTTACTAAACATATTCCTTTAACGGGCGGAACAATACCTTTACAACACTCCTTGGTTAAGGCTAGAGCCCACCTTCTCCAAACGATATCCCCTCATTCGGTCACTTCTTAACTAGGCTAGAGCCCGCCTCTCTAAGCAATATCCCCTTACTTAGCCAACAATCCAAAAAATCCTTAGAATCGTCAATCTACAAGAAATAAATCAAATAGATATGTATAAGAACTTGCTCACACAAAGATCTGATTAGTACAACAATTTAGAACTATAATATACTTCAAAGTAAATAACAATATGGAAGTTAGCTTGAAGCTCAATGAAGTATATCACCGATTAATTCTTTCAACGATTGAAAGATTTAGAATTTGTAGCATAATTCCGGTGGAAGAAGATCAAAAAAACCTTAGTTGAATTCGTGCAAGTGAGAGCCTTGAGAATTTGAGAGCAATTAAGAGAGATTTTGAATTTTTGCTGAATTTGAATTCTTGGTGTATTGATTCAATGATCTTTGAGGCTTATTTATAGACTTTAAAAGGTATGTAACTTGGTCCCCAAGTGACTTGGAGTATCCCCCAAGTTTTCACAAAGTTTGAGCCCCAAACAAACCATTTAAAAAATGTTTCCGTTGAGTTATTTTTAAAAATTTGTTCATGGCAGTCGCCTACCATGTTATTTTTAAAGGAGTAGTAGGGGCAATAGGGTGGCAGTCGCTGGCTAGGACACAGCCAGTCACCTGGCTTGACCACCCAAGCGCCTATCCTGGTTCAGGCAGTCTACTAGTTACTGTCAACTTCGAGTACCCTTCTGTTTTTAGGTCATAACGTTTTCTATGTAACTTAAAATTTGATTATCTTTGTGTCAAATGAAAGCTAAGAAAAAATACTACAACTTTCATGTTTAACACTTTTTAAAATAAAGATTTTTTGATGGATACAAATACACCTCAATGCAGATGTAGAAAAATTAACAACATTTTGAAAATCCTCTTTTTGATGCTTTTAATCCCAAAAATGATCCTAACTTTTTTGAAATAATTTTTGACCTTATGAAAATATTTTCCAAGTATGTTAAAAGGTGTTTAGGTCCAATAAATTAACCTAAGAGTTTCATGTATCCATATTGAAATTATTTGAAGTACTTATATGAAATTTCCTATAGACTCTTTCAAATTTTCAATTCTTGAATTCCTTGAGGTCTTTATGCTTGCTTCATATTTCTTTGAGCTTTCCATGTTGATCCCTTGAGCTTTCATTCTTGAAACTTTTTCTTTTATATCAATGCTCTCATGATCTTCAAGTTTTAATCCATGCCTCAAGCTTTGATATAATCATCCTTCTTTGAAGTACAAGCTTTCGTGAATTCTTTAACCTTGCATTCATCATTGAGTCTTGAAAATACATCACTTAAATAAAGCATGTTAAGTTCTACTTGTTTGTTAGCATCAAAACAAGATGTTAAGCCTTGTAAGGCCAACAACAATAGTATGATATAACTAGAATGATACCTCTTGAAGTAGCAATAGTGGTCGGCATTGCACTTTTGAAAATATTTTCTGCACATACAGCTATCAAATTTTCTTCCAAGAAGATCTCTTAAGTTTTGAGCTGGAGTAGGAGGTGGTCGTGCGACAATCTACTCCATAGGTTCCTCTGCCCGAGGAATCTCGGCATTTTGTGTAGGGACCCAGAAAATAATAAAAATTAAATAATAGAAAGAAAGGAAAATTCAAAAGGGATAAAGTAGGGTATGTCAACAAACACCCTGGTTTCGTCGAAGAACTCCTTTGTATGGTTCGTGGACAAATCCCAGTATCTCGTCGACAAAGAGATACCGATAGGGGGGAATTTCGACCCTTTGGTTCGTTGATGAGCTCATTACCTTCGTCAATGAACTCCCTTTTTCGGTTCATCGACGAGTCCACGTGTGTCATCGACAAAGTAACGTGGGAGCAGTCCGTGAGATTTCTTATTCTTTCTCTCTCTCTCTCTCTCTCTCTCTCTCTCTCTCTCTCTCTCTCTCTCTCTACCTACAATCTCTCCACCTTCTCTTTAAGATTTTGGCTCCGATTTTTGCCGATTTGACAATTAGAAGTTACCACAATGATCCTGAGGATATTCTTTACAACTTAGCCAGAGCATAATTTTGATTTGAGAAGTTCAAGCACCATCCCAAAATCAGGGTAAGTTGGTTATTTTAGGGTTGATATGCTTAGTAGGATTTTCTGAACCCATATTTCGTGTTAGATGGAAATATACTGGAATCTGAAGTGATTAAATTAGGGTGTTGTGATTTCAAGGTTTGGGTTTCTGAACACCGCAGGCATGGGTTGAGGAGCCCACCGGGTGTTCACTCAGGAACTCAGGTAATGTTGACAAATAATTAGTAGTTTCGAATTTTATGGATAAAGACATATGTGAGCTTGGGGAAAAAAGGCGAGTGTAGTGATTATTTTGAGTTGGGTTGATTGAGTTGGAAAATGTACATTATTTCAGGGTTTTGAGTTCGATACGCCACAATGTGAGAATAAAGTTGAGGTCAGGCCTCCCAGTTGGTTAGGTAAGGGAAATATGCTATGTCAGTTAAATCATAATTTCTTACTAGTAAAGTGTAGTATATGTTTATGAGTTTTCAAAAAAGAAATTATATAGTATTACAGATTATAGTTAATGAATTTTATTTAGTGGTGTGGCATGATAAATATTAGTATAGTGTAGAATTCTACTCAGATTTTATAAAACTACGATTTATACAGTTTTATTCAAATGCTATAGTTATTTAGATATTACACTTTATTCAGATATACATTAGTTTTTATAGTACCATGATATACAGATTACAGAACCATGATATACAGATATTATAGAACCATAACATACAATTATTACAGTTTATACATATCAGCTTATTACAGCATTATGGTTAATACAATTTTATAGAATCATGGTTATTACAGTTGTACAGAATCATGTAAATCAAAAATATATATAACAATATTATATAGTATCAAACCCTTATGGAACAAATCAGATTACAGAGCACGGTACCGTAGCTATTACAGTATAGAGTGCAACCACATATCTCAGATAGTGTATGGATTTATATGTGTAGTCGATCGTGCCTTGGAAGATATTGCAGGCTCCTCAATAGTCCAAGTTGAGGTGGTCGATTTGATGATAAAGGTTTTAGTTGACTTATCCTGGTAGGCCAACTAGTATTAAGTCCCGCCTACAGGTCGTACAATGTCTTGATTGGTTAAATCATGACATATAGCCATCCAAGGAAGTTTTAAATATACAAATTTACAGTAAACATCATATATATCTATAAATTTTAAAAGTATGATTAAATAGAAAGTTTAGAAATAGTTGTATTTTAAGCCATATAGGTGTGAGTTCTACTGTATTATATTTTGCATGCTATTTCAGCTTCAGTAGATTAAAAGTATATTGTTCATGTAGACTCAGTTGCCACACACTCATAATAGCATATTTCGTCTTATTGAGAGTTGTCTTATCCTATTAATTTAACACATTTCAAGTAATCCAGTTAGACGAGCATATCAGACTTGGAGATAGAGGGGATCTTGTACTGCCCTATCAGAAGGGTAAGTGTATGCTCGGAGATGTATTTTTTGTGTGTAGATGCTAGATGATCTAGTGGCGAATATCGGTGTGATGTATATATATGTTTGGAAAGATACTGAATTCTGGTATTGTAATTATGGTTATATGATTTTATGTTTTCCGCGACATAGGTGTTATATCTTATGAAAAAGGATTCCTCTGTACCCACTTTGGGACCAAGATGCTATAATAGGTATTACAAGGGTATCAAAGTAATATAGTTTACATTTGAAAAAAAAATTCATATGAATTTTTGAGTCATTACAGTTTGGTATCAGAGCCTAGGTTGCTAGATTTTGTAGACTCTACTGTAAAGTAGAAAACAATACCAAAATATAGGAATGAAATTTTGAGAAGGATAGAAATTAGGATATAATAGAATTTCAGTGAGTTAATGTTGGGGAATGAAGATGAGAATTTTAAGTTCTATTCTGTAGTCTGGAAGTAGGAACTTCGGGGTGGTTTCTGTGATTTTCGTGGGGTGACGATTTCAAGAAAACCATAGTAAATTATCGTCAGTTTCTATTTCCATATGGTAGGACTAGACCTTAAACTAGTGATAGGTGGTATGAATATGTATTAGTTAGATTAATGTAAGAATGGCATTATGAGGTTTGGATTCTCATAATAGTTTGGTATTATTGCAGGATGGACCCTGGAGGTAGTAGTGCTCACGCTAGCGGCGATGATAACGCAGTGCCTTCTAGCATGAGCAACAGGGATTCAAATGCTATTTTGTGCAGCATAGCTCAGTAGGTTATGGATGAGATTGCATGAAACTCTAGGGAGCAGGGAGGCCCATCTGTAGCCCGGGGGGGTATGATAGAAAAGTTCACGAAGATTAACCCTCTAGCATTTTCAGAAGGAGCTGATCTTGCAGTTGCTGAGAATTGGATGCAGGAAATTGAGAAGGTATTAACGGTGCTTCATTGCGCCGATAAGTCGAGGGTCCTCTATGCCACGTATAAGTTAATAGGTGAGGCTTAGAGATGGTGGATGACTACTAAGTTATTGGAGGAGCACAGACCCATACCAGTGGCTATGACTTGGAGCTGATTCAGGGAGGTATTTTTTGACATATATTTTCCCACCACTATTAGAGAGGCTAAGGTGGTAGAATTTTTGAATTTGACTTAGGGAAATCTCACGGTTCAGTAGTATGCGGCTAAGAAGGCAAGAATGTTTGAGAGGGGCTTGAAGTAGGAAATTTTTAGACAGGTGGTAGTACTAAATATGTAGGATTTCTATGATCTGGTAGATAGAGCTACAGTAGTAGAGGAGAGTTTACCAAGGGATGCTGAGACGCAGAGCTAGAGGAAGAGGCCTAGGCCTCCTTGTTTTCAAGCAAGTTTTAGCCAAGGCTCATGAAGAAGAGATCGATATAATGGAGGCCAAAGGCAGATGACGGGACACCATGGTTTCCAGGGTGAGCAGATTTATCCCACCTGCCCTCAGTGCGGCCGGTGACATATAGGAGAATGCCGTTTGGGAGAAAACATTTGCTATCGATGTGGGAGACCCGGTCACATGGCACGATCATGTAAAGGACCACCTACCCATATATTAGCTCACAAACCATTCCGGGGAGGTTACCATGTGCCCCGACGGGCCAGCAGAGGAACATAGCCCCAGCGATGATTTATGCATTGACGCTAGGAGATGTTGAGTCTGCTAGAGATGTTGTGACATGTATTCTTATTGCGTTACTATATCAAGCTGTTGTTTTGTTTAACATTGGTGTCACTCATTCTTTCGTGTCATTAGGATATGTTAAATTATCTAAGGTTGAGACACAATTATTAGATGTGGAGTTATTAGTAGTTACGCCGACTGGATCAGTAGTGAGGTGTAGAAGGGCACTTAAAAACTATCTAGTGATCATTCAGGGGAAAGTGTTACCAACTGATCTTGTGGTATTATACATATAGGGGTTTGATGTAAAATTGGGTATGGATTGGCTGGCAACTAACTACACCAGCATTAATTGTCATCAAAAAGAGGTGATTTTTAGACCCTCAATTGAGCAAGAATTCAGATTTGTGGGATCATGTGTGCATGCTTCGCCATAGTTAGTGTCTATTATTTAGGTGAGAAGGCTGCTTCAGAGTGGTTTCCAAGGGTATGTAGCATATATAAAGGAGTTTCCGAAGAAAGAATTGAAACAAGTTGATATTTCAGTAGTTAGAGAATTTTCATATGTTTTTCCAAAGGAATTACTTGGTTTACCACCAGATCGAGAGATTGAATTTGTTGTAGATTTACTACCAGGGTCAGCATCAATATCTAAAGCACCCTACTGGATGGCTCCAGCCGAACTGAAAGAATTGAAAGACCAGTTGCAGGAGTTGTACGATAAAGGATTTATCAGGCCTAGCGTGTCGCCTTAGGGAGCACCAATCCTATTCGTGAAGAAGAAAGATGGGACTATGAGGATGTGCATTAATTATAGAGAGATAAATAAAGTGATAGTCAAGAATAAATATCCTCTTCCCAAAATTGATGATTTATTTGATCACCTCCAGGGGATCCAGGTCTACTCCAAGTTTGACCTTCGGTCGGGATATTATCAAGTGAAAGTTAAAGCATAGGATGTTTCGAAGACAGCTTTCTAAATGAGGTATGGACATTACAAATTCTTGGTAATGTCATTTGAATTGACTAATGCACCAGAAGTGTTTATGGATCTGATGAATTGGGTGTTCCATCAGTACTTGGACCAGTTTGTTGTGGTATTTATTGATGATATACTGGTCTACTTGAAGCGTTTTGAGGAGCACGAGGATCGTCTGACACTGGTATTGCAGGTATTAAGGGAAAAGAAGTTATACACTAAATTCAAGAAATGTGAATTATGGCTGAGGCAGGTCACTTTTCTCGGGCATGTGATCTTTAGGGATGGTGTATCAATAGACTCGAGCAAAATAGAAGCAGTGGTGAATTGGTGAGACTGAGGAGCATATAGGAGATTAGGAGTTTCCTAGGTCTGGCAGGGTACTACCGGCGTTTTGTGGATGGCTTTTCCAAATTATCAGGGCCATTGACATGACTCACGAGGAAAAATGTGAGATTTGATTGGGTCGATGAGTATGAGCAGAGCTTCTAGGAATTCAAACAGCGGCTCATCACTACACTGGTACTATCTATTCCATTAGGAGAGGATGTATTTGTTATATACAGTGATGCTTCCCAAAAGGGACTCGGGTGTGTGTTGATGCAGCATGGGAAGGTTATTGCTTACCCTTCTTAGCAGCTTAAAGAGTATGAGAAGATCTACCCAATACATGATTTAGAATTAGATGTAGTGGTGTATGCTCTAAAGATTTGGAGACGTTATCTTTATGGTGGGAGATGTGAGATCTTCACTAATTATAATAGTTTGAAGAATTTCTTTACACAGAAAGAATTGAATATAAGGCAAAGAAGATGGTTGGAGCTCATTAAAGATTGTGATTGCACTATCAGCTACCACTCAGGGAAAACAAATGTGATGGCTGATGCTCTAAGCCAAAAATCAATGGGAACAACATTGTCAGTAGTGGAGATTCAGCATCTGATTCAGATGGATTTGGAGAGACTCAGTCTAGAGTTAGTAGAAAATGATCACCAGGAATTTATTGCCAACCTAGTGATACAGCTTACCTTGTAGGAGACGATTAAAGCCGCTCAAAAGAATGGCGCAGAATTAGTAGAGCTGATAGATAAAGTGCAGGATAGACAGAGAGAGGAGTTCAGTATTTTATATGATGGAGCTTTAAGGTTTTGTACTAGATTTTGTGTGCCTGCAGATGCTGAGATTAGGAGGACTATCCTAGAGAAGGCTCACAGAACCTCAGAGCTAAAATGTATCAGGACCTTCAAGAATCCTTCCGGGGGAATGACATGAAAAGGGAAATAGATGAATTTGTGAAGCAATGTTTGACATGCCAGTAGGTAAAGGCTGAGCACCAGAGACTGATGGGACAGTTATAGCCACTCTACATCCCTAAGTGGAAGTGAGATCATATATCCATGGATTTTGTTACAGGATTACCACCGGCTTTGCATGGATAGAATGCTATTTTGGTGGTCATTGATTAATTGATGAAGACCACTCACTTTCTCCCTATTAAAGTCAACTACTCTATGAACAAACTAGCAGAGTTATACATTCAGGAGCTAGTTCGACCCCATGGTGTGCCAGTATCCATAGTATTAGACTGAGACCCACAATTTACATCGTGATTTTGGAAGAGTTTGTAGGAAGCTTTGGGTCTCAGTTAGCATTCAGCGCCGCTTTCCATCCTCGAACTGATGGGCAAATAGAGAGGATGATCCAGATACTTGAGGATATGCTACGAGCTTGTGTGTTAGATTTCGGGGGTAGTTGGACTCAGTATATGCCACTGGTTGAATTTGCATATAATAATAGCTACCAGGCCAGCATCAGAATGACACTTTACGAGACATTATATAGTAGAAGGTATCGTTCTCTACTATACTGAGATGAAATGGGTAAGTGGCGAGTTTTAGGACCAGAGTTGGTGCAGTAGGCGTATGATAAAGTCTAACTTATTAAAAATAGAATCAGTGCAACTCAGAGTCGGCAGAAAAGCTATGCAGATACTCGCTGCCGAAAGTTAGAGCTTGATGTGGGAGATCAAGTATTTTTTAGAGTAGCACCACTAAGAGGAGTTATGAGGTTTGGGAAGAAAGGTAAGCTAAGGCCTAGGTTTATTGGCCCATTCGAGTTACTTGAGAGAGTGGGTTTAGTAGCCTACAGGCTAACTTTACCACCAGCTCTATCCAAGATTCATGACGTATTCCATGTTTTTATATTGAGGAAATACGTTCCAAATCCCTCCCATGTGATAAGTTATGAGGAGATAGAGCTTAGAGATACTTTGGAATATGAAGAAACACTAGTGCAGATTCTAGATAGAAAAGAACACGAGTTGCACACCAAAACAATTCCATTAGTGAAAGTCCTATGGAAAAGTCATATAGTCGAGGAGGCCTCGTGGGAGCTAGAGGAGGAGATAAGACAAAAACACTCACATCTATTCAGTGGGGACTAGCATTAGATAGAAAAAAAAAAATAGTAATAATTCAGGCAAAGTAAATATAGTTTGGTGTTATTATATGCATAGCGAGATAATGTATGTATGAGTTGAATTTTAGATTATAGAATAGGCAGTATTTTTGGCTTTGGGAAGACTTTTCTTTTATGTGTATACTTGTAGTCTCCCAATGTAACGACTTGCTATTTTCCATATTAATATCTTTTTTTCTTTTCATATAATAACATATTAATAATCATGCTAATCTGTCATAATCATAATCAACCTGGACCCATGGGTACCAGGGATATATCTGTCATAAAACTCTAATACCTAAGCAGCGAGAAATATAAAATCATATACATGCCATAAATACAAGAAACCATATTAGAGTTCAACAAAATCTGTCATATACATATACATACAGTCATCCTTCAAAACTACCAAAAAGTACTCCTAGGGTCTCCACCAGAAAATCCATCTGGCCCTAGCTCAACCACTTACGCTATAAACAGGGTAGCTTAAACCACTTCTACTGCTGCGAAGCTCTATCCGCCCTCCTACCTGGATTTCCTAAAATGTTTGTAAAGCTGGAGTGAGACACCTCTCAGTAAGGGAGATAAACTAATATTAGTGTGTGACAACATGAGTATTTTTCATGATATACATATAAACAGTACATAATTCATAATTGGTATAAACAGTTGTATCACATTGTATAAAACATGGTTTATAATAACATAGCGTATCATACTAAATTTATGTATTGAGAAATCATCTTATATAATCATATCATCCGTAACTTATTACCCAGGATAGATAGTTAGTTAGCTATCGTCATGACTTTCCCCCCACATGATAGGATTGTGAGGTTCGAAGGCGAGACCTAGCAATGGCTGGCCGGCCATGCTAAGTCAAACATAAGTTTGTAAGTACGATGGGCCTATTCCACCTATGTCGGTCTATCAGGGGAACCACTCTCATAAAGCCACATCGATTATCATCTCCCACACTCTACATAAGATGTGTGGTAGCACTAACATATTCATAATCATAAACATATAGTTACGGTACCGTGCTTCATAAAACTAAACTAAACTATCTGGGTTCTAATAACATATAATACATTCCATTTTTGAAACATAACTATTTCGTAATTCAGAGTATCTGACATAAAAATATTTCATGATTTCTTACATATCGTACATAATCACGGCATCAACGTCGGCATAATTTATAACGTAATATTCACGACATTTACACCAACATAATTGATAACATTAGAATCACGGCATTTTCGTCGGCATAATTCATAACGTAAAATCATGGCATTTTCGCCGGCATAATTCATAACATAAGAATCACAATTTCTTGCACTTTTTAACATACTTTTAAAATCATAGTTACTGAACTATTTTTAGGGTTTTCCTGAAACTGCTATAACATACTTATTTGGGAAAACTCATAATATTTCAATATAACATAATTTCATGAAAATATTATACTCATGCCACACAAATATACATAACCTTATAAACTCATAATTAATTCTGAAATCATATTTCCATATAAAATGTATTAAAATAATTTCCCTGTTCAACAGCAGTATTCCCAAACATAGTTCTAAATCATACACATTTTCTTGAAAAAAAATGCTGTATAATAATAAATAATTTCATGAAAATACTGATTTAATTTATCCCCTTACCTGACTTACTAAGAAGCCCCAATTTAACCAAACCTACACCCGTGGCGTTCCCAGCATGACACCCGAAAATTTATATTTTTCCTAAAAAAACTTCAGTATTATCTTAATATATTTCCTCAGTCTAGAAACATCAAAAACCTTATAAAACTTAAAATACCCAACTTACCTAAATTTTGGGATGGTGCCCAAATTGGCCTAACCAACAAATTACTCCAGCAGATTTGTAGAGAATCTTTCCAGGAGTAACGTGGCTGCTTCCGATCATCGAACCAACGTGTAACAAGGCCATAATTCTAGAGAGAATGAGGAGAAAACGAATTTTTAGAGAGAGAAACGGTCCTGCATGCAATTCTCTCACAGAAAAACGATTTTTGGCTTTTAAAGAGTGTTTGTCCATGTGACCTCGTCAACGAGCCACATCACCTCGTCGATGAGTCTATGAAGGGAGTTCGTCGACGAACACCTTCTCCTCGTTGATGAGTTTCAGGCTCTGAAAACAGTCCTCTCAGTAATTTCTCGTCGATGAGACACGCATCCCCGTTGACGAGCCTAAGAGGCTAGCTCGTCGACAAACACTCTGCACTCATCAACAAGACTCTGCTGAAATTCCTTTTTAAAATTCCTTTTCTCTCCTTTATTTTATTATTTAATTATAATTCTTCGGGTCTCTACACCAAGAATCATAATTGTAACCACGATATTTCTCGGCCATAAATGAGGGTATTAACAAAATAAGTAGCATATTTTTCTTAGAGGATGGTGTATAGCATAGATAGAAAATTTTGATGATGAAATTTTATAAGCAGGGGAGAATGTAGAGACCTGAAAATTAATAAAAATTAAATAATAGAGAGAAAGGAAAATTCAAAATAGATAAAGCAAGGTTCATTGACGAATGCCTTGGTTTCGATGACGAACTCCCTTGTATGGATTGTGGAAAAATCCTAGTGTCTCGTTGACGAAGAGATACCGAGAGTGAGGGGGGAATTCAGACCCTTTAGTTCATCGATGAGATCATCACCTTTGTTGATGAACTCCCTTCCTTGGTTCATCGACAAGTCCACATGTCTCGTTGACGAAGCCATGTGGCAGCAGTCTATATATATACGCAAAATCATATTTTCAGTAAGATTTCTTGTTCTCTCTCTTTCTCTCTCTACCTACAGTCTCTCCACCTTCTCTCTAAGATTTCAACTCCAATTTTCCCTGGTTCGACAATCAAAAGTTACCACGATGATCTTGGGAAGATTTTCTACAACTTACCTAGGGCAAAATTTTGGTTTAAGAAGTTCGAGCACTATCCCAAAATCAGGGTAAGTTGGTTATTTTAGGGTTTATATGGTTACTAGGGTTTTCTAAACCCAGATTTTGTGATATATGGAAATATATTGGAACCTGAGTTGATTAAATTAGGGTGTTGTGATTTCAGGATTTGGGTTTCCAAATACCGCAGGCATGGGATGAGGAGCCCGGCGGGTGTTTACTCAGGTACTCAGGCAATGTTGACAAATAATTAGTAGTTTAGAATTTTATGGACAAAGATATATGTGAGCCTAGGGAAAAAGGTGAGTATAGTTATTATTCTGAGTTGGGTGGATTGACTTAGGACATGTACATTATTTCAGGGTTTTGAGTTTGGTATTCCACGGTGTGAGGATAAAGTTGAGGTCAGACCTCCCAGTTAGTTAGGTAAGGGAAATATGCTATGCTAGTTAAATCAAAATTTCTTACCAGTAAAGTATAGTATATGTTTATGGGTTTTCAGAGAAAGAAATTATATAGTATTATAGATTATAGTTAATGAATTTTATTTAGTGGTGTCGTATGAGAAATATTAGTATAGTACAAAATTCTACTCAGATTTTACAAAACTACGATTTATATAGTTTGATTCAGATATTACAGTTTATTCAAATATACAGTTTTTATAGTACCATGATATATAGGTTACAGAACCATAATATACAGATATTATAGAACCATAACATACAGCTATTATAGTTTATACGGATGAGCTTATTACAACGTTATGGTTAATACAGTTTTACAGAATCATGGTTATTACAATTGTACAAAATCATGGTAAATCAAAAAGATATATAACAATATTATATAGTATCAGACCTAGATGGAACATATGAGATTATAGAGCACGGTACCATAGCTATTACAGTATAGAGTGCAACCACATATCTCAGGTAGTGTGTAGATTTATATGTGTAGTTGATTGTGCCTTGGAAGAGATTGCAGACTCCTCGGTAGTCTGGGTTGAGGTGGTCGATCTGATGATAAAGGTTTCAATTAACTTATCCTGGTAGGTCAACCAGTGTTAAGTCTCGCCTACGGGCCGTACAACCCTATCGTGAGGGGTCAAATCATGACATACAACCATCCAAGGAAGTTTTTACAATTATATATATACAAATTTACTATAAACGTCAGATATATCTATAAATACTAAAAGTATGATTAAATAGAAAGTTCAGAAACAGTTGTATTTTAAGCCACATAGGTGTGAGTTCTACTGTATTATATTTTGCATGCTATTTCAGCTTTAGTAGATTAAAATATAATGTTTATGTAAACTCAGTTGCCACACACTAGTAATAACATATTTCGTCTTTCTGAGAGTTGTCTCATCTCAGTAATTTAACACATTTCAGGTAATCCAGTTAGACGAGCATATTAGGCTCGAAGATAGAGGGGATCTTGTACTGCCCTGTCAAAAGGGTAAGTTTTTGCTGAGAGATGTATTTTTTGTGTGTAGATACTAAATGATCTAGTGGTGAATACTGGAGTGATGTATATATATGTGTTTGGAAAGATATTGAATTTTGGTATTGTAATTATGGTTATATGATTTTATGCTTTCCACTAGATATGTGTTATATCTTATGAATAGGGATTCCTTAGTGCCCACTATGGGACTGAGATGCTATAATAGGTATTACAAGGGTATCAGAGTAATAAAGTTTACATTTGAAAAGAAAAATTGGTATGAATTTTTGAGTCGTTACAGCTAGCTGTTGTGTCTCCTCTGCCTGAGGTTTCTTGGTGTTTTGTTGTTGTGTCTTGACACCTTTTAGGACATCATCCAAGTCTACTTAAGTTATTATATTCTGAACTTGTTCTATGGGTTCCATTGGTTCTATTGTATGTCTCTAATTGTACATCACCTTTTCATTAAAGATCACATCTCTGCTTCTAATCGCCTTCTTATTTTCTTCATCTCAAATGCGATACCCATGCTCATCTTCACCATAACCGAAAAAGGTGCATTTCCGGGACTTTGGAACAAGCTTGTTTTTGACATAATCATTAACATGCACATATACTACATAACCAAAAACTTTCAAATATGAAAGTCTCACCTCTTTTCCGCTCCATACTTCTTCTAGTAGATTTTGTCCAATGGTACTGATAGACTCCTGTTAATCAAGTATGCTACTGTATTGACTGCTTCTGCCCAAAACTGCTTTGATAAGCTTGACTGCATACGCATGCCTCTGGCCCTTTCAATTAATGTTCGGTTCATCTGCTCAGTTATGCCATTATGTTTAGGTGTACCTGACACAATTCTTTCCATCTTGATACCATGCTCATAGCAGAATTTCTTGAATCCAGTATCATCATACTCACCATCGTTATCGGTTCTCAGCTTCTTACTTTTCAAACAAGTTTCATTTTCAACCATTGCTTTCTAAATCTTAAAAGCATCAAAGACAACATATTTGTATTTCAAGAAGTAAACCCATAACTTCTGAGAATGATCGTCAATAAACAGCACAAAGTAATTCCTTCCACCTAGGCATGAGACGGTCGTCGGTCCCTATATATCAGAGTGGACTAGTTCAAGTCTCTCCTTCTTTGGGGTACTGGTGAATGTCTGGAAACTAACTTTCATCTGTTTCCTGAGTATACAATTCTCGCATATATCAATCTCTACTGACCATAGATCACTTAACTTTCCCTTTGAGTGCATCACCCTAAGTCTCTTCTCATTGATGTGAACAAGTCATTGATGCCAAATGTTGCAATCAACATTTCTTGTAGCAACTGAAATAAACATACATGCATTAGAAGTCACATTAAGAATTCCACTTTTCTTACCTCGTGCAATCGGTAGTGCATCCTTTGAAATCTTCCATTCATCGCCAATGAATGTTAAGATGCATCCCTCATCTGCTAGTTGGCCAACTAAGATCAAGTTCTTTCTTAGGTCTGAAATATATCTGACATCCTTCAGCTTCCATGCTGACCCGTTCATTTTGATCTTCATAATTCCCTTGCTAGTTATGTTGTAAGGTTGATCATTGCCAAGGTATACCTTACCAAAATCACCTAGTATATACTCCTCTAGGAAATCTTTACTGCAAGTGGCATAAAATGAGGCTCAAGAGTCTAAAACCTAAGACTTCTTCTTGCTCTCCAAAGAGCATATCAACATATCACCTTCTTCTGAAGCAATATTTGTTTCTGTCTTTGCCTTATATTCCTTCCTTATACCTTTGCACTAACTTCTGAAATGACTGAACTTGCCATAGTTCTAGCACTCAATGTTCTTTGTACCCTAGGAACCTTTGGGATTTCTAGATTTGGACCACCTAGATCTAGATCTGCCGCGATTGTTTGATCGGTCATGCCTACTTCCTTTCTATGAATCTCTCTATTAGCTTTCCATATTCAATGCTGAACTTGAAGTGGAAGAGGTGCTTGACATCCTGATCTCTTATGTCGAAATCATGCTGATGACTTCATCAAAATTCAGCTTTGATTTTCCTGCGAAACTACTGATCGCAGTAACAATACCTTTCCAACTCTAAGGTAACTAACTAAGAATCAGTAAGGTACGAATCTCACTATCAAACTTGATTTCAATTGAGGCGAGTTGATCCGATAGCTCGTTGAAATTATTTAGATATT
Source organism: Malania oleifera (assembly GCF_029873635.1). Classification (NCBI taxonomy): domain Eukaryota; kingdom Viridiplantae; phylum Streptophyta; class Magnoliopsida; order Santalales; family Ximeniaceae; genus Malania; species Malania oleifera. The sequence goes on along the minus strand of NC_080423.1, from coordinate 79,152,408 downwards.
TACTAAAACTTTCACCTGCAGACATATTTATGGTAAATAACTTCTTCATTACGTGTACCTTATTGGCGGCTGATGGCTTCTCATACATGTTGGAGAGCGCATCCATAAGAGACTTGGTGGTTGTCATATGCTTGATATTAAAGGCAACAGACCTTGCCAGCGTCATCCTGATAGTTCCAAGAGCTTTTCAATCAAGTAACTCTCACTTATCCTCCTTTATGGAATTTTACCTTCCTTTCAATAGTAAGTGCAACTCTTTACCAAACAAGTAGTCCTCAATCTGCATCTTCCATAAACCGAAGTTGGTGTCGTTAAACATCTCGATCTTTGAGCTATTTTCATTCAACATCTCGACTCATCAATCTAGAGATGGAATCAGCTCAAATAGGCAGCACGATTGGATTCAGGATGGCTGGAAACCTTGAAAATTGTTTAAGTCGTTCAAAAAATGGACTTGAAATGACACTGAAAACCTGGTCAAACCTTTTGATCAAAATCGGTCAACTTTCCATTAAACTTAATGGAATATACTTCCACTTAACAGAATATTTTGACGCCAATACTGACGATGTTAATTTACGCCGTTAACTAACTATTGACATGACAGGTGGGACCCTGTGATGACATGGCGCTCGCGTGGCAATTACAGCCCATTGATGATGTGGCACTGATGTGGTAGTAGGGCCCAGTGCTGATGTGTCTGCTGATGTGGTAGTGGAGCTCAGTGATGATTGTGTTAAATTACACTAGGTAAATTCTCAGGGAAGTGGGGGGTCACAATGGACCGCTTAAGTCCCACTTTCCTAGACATAATTTCTTTAGACATGTAATTAGTACAATATAGCTCCTCAGACCTCCGATCTGGTAACTTTGCTTCAATTTGGCAATTTTGCTCTGATCTGGCGACTTTGCTTCGATCTGGTTCTGTTACGACTTGTTAGGGATTTAAGAACAATAATCACACACATAAGAAAAATAAGCACACAAAAATAGAACACCATATTTACATGGTTTGATCTAATCTGACCTACGTCCACGGAGCATACCGAATATGCTATAACCTAGGAGAAAAACAAGAGGAGAAGGTACACACTCAACTCAACTCTTCTCACACTTTTCTCTCTCTCACCTTTAGCACTTTCACACTCCTCGTTCACTCACTTCACTATATTCACATTCATATACAATTGCTTCATTATATAGCTCTATTGAATGGATAGGAAAGGAAGGGAGTAATTGAGATATTTAATGGGTTATTTTAACACACGGGCATTATCATTCCAGTGCATGAAAGCTAGCTCCTCTGTGACTCATTTTCATCTACAACTCATCCTTTTCAAGGCCATTTAATTTTTCGTTTCCATTTAATCCATTTCCATTTTCTCCATTTTCATTTCAACTTAACATCATACTCATATGGCTCAAGGGTTATATACACAAAAGCTTTCACTATTTCCCCCTTTCTATAAATCCCAAGAATCTCACCTCTCTATGGAATGTGAAAACTCTAATCTTGTATTTGGGAGAGGCCTTAAACTTGAATTTGAATGGATTTAAACCAAATGTGATATAAACTTGTATTGAATTTTTGTCCAAATTCATACAAATACAAGGCTTAATATCCATACTCCACATGCAGCTTTAGTTCATTGAAGGACTCCATTGGCTAAGACTCTTGCAAATTCCATACCATATATAAAATAATATAACCTCTAAATATAGCTTAAGGAAACCAAAAGATTATTAGTTGATTGCATTATGAATTGAAGTGTCAACAAAATAGAAGAAATGTTATGGTGTATTGTCAATACTCACCTTAAAAGCATGTGATATTCTCAAACCACAAATTAACCCTTATCCTTGCGCGCTGAGTGTCGATAATCACAAGCATCCAAATTTTCTCATAATTGTATATCAAAAGGTAATGCCAATTAGTCCCCACAATGTGTAACACGATAAAAGGGAGAGATTGACCAATACACACCAAAGGATAGGTTGATCACTACCCACTTAATGTCACATCCCAAGTTCCAACAAGTGAGTTGACGCCAACAATATTAACTCAACTTTACCTTACAAATTATCATAAGGTGGCAGAATCCTAAGGCCAAAAGAAGCACATTTTCCTTAATTTGTCAAACATGTGCTTTAGGCTTGGCAAAGCTAATCAAATTAGATCATTTGTGGCAATTGGCAGATAATTTGTCATTCTATTAATCATTTTTTTTCAACTTGATCAATAAATTATTTTGTAACATAACAATTGAAGTTATGTTTGAATTTATAACTTAATAAATTATAAAACATTTACTAAGTAGAAAACATAACTGTTCTTAAATTAGAGATGGAAATTAAAACAATTTTCACAAAAAAAAAAAAAAAACAATGTGATAAAATCTTTTATTTTTGTTCATTTATTTTGTACAAATGGAATCATTGCAATAACATGGTAAAAGCATGGCTTCTCAACTCTCTTTCAAAAGAAATTTCTGCTAGTGTTCTCTTTTGTGATCTTGCTCGAGATATCTAGATAGATTTAAAGGAGCGTTTTTCTCAAGTTAATGGTCATAGGATGTATCATCTTGAACAAGAAATCCATTTTCTTGTTCAAGGTAATACGTCTATGGCCACCTATTTTACAAGGCTAAAATTGTTATGGAATGAGCTGTCGTCTCTTCAGTCTAATCTCTTTAAAGGAGATCTTGCTCCATACCAATAGTACCAGTGCACCATGATGTTCCTTATGGGACTTAATGACTCCTATGGTGCGATTCACGGCTAGATTCTCTTGATGGATCCTTTGCCCATGATCAACTGCATCTACAGTTTAGTTCTTCAAGAAGATCGTCAATGGAACATCCAAACTCCCTCACCTATTGATGGGGTTGCATTAGTTGCAAAAAGTATTCTCACCACCCCAAAAGATGGCAAGCTGTTCCGCAAGCCTAGACCAAAGTGTACTCACTGTCACAAAGAAGGTCATATTGTGGATCGCTGCTACTTCATCCATGGGTTCCCATCTGGACCCCGTAAAACTAGCTCAGGTTCCAAACCAAGTGCACATCATGTCTCTTCCACTGACAACAATCCGTCCACTAGCAGTCTTCCTTTACTCCGGATCAATGCCAACAACTTTTAGCCTTGCTCCACTCCTAGTCATCGCCTATAGAAAACCATATAGGTACTATTAAGTCTTTATCAAGTATATTCTCCCATCTTTCTTCCAAAAGTCTTTGGATTCTTAACAGTGGAGCCACCGATCACATGGTGCACTCTCCCACTGACTTAACCTATTCTATTCATGTTTTTGGTCGCACAGTATGGCTACCTAATGGTGTTGTGGTAACACATATTGGATCCATCGTTTTCTCTCCTTCCTTTATTTCGAAAAAAGTTCTTTGTGTTCCTTCCTTTCATTTTAACCTCATTTCTGTTTTCCTATTATGTCAAAATCTTAATTGCTTAATCATTTTTTTTTGCTCACCTGTGTATTATTCAGGACTTACACTTGATAAGGATGATTGGACAGGACACTGAGAAGGATGGGTTGTACTACTTCCATAAGACATCTCCTACACGTTGTCAGGTGGCTACATTGAATTCCTAACTTTTGTAGTAATCCGGAAAAAATAATAATAATAATAATAAAATAATCAAGATTAATTATTAATTAATTAATTAATTAAACATTATTAAATTGAATTAATTAAATCAAGTAATTTGATGGTTATATATATATATATATATATATATATATGCAAAAATATATAAGGATAAGTAATACATATATATATATATATAAGTATATAATATAATATTATTATAATTTATATTATGATAAGTTTGTATCAGGAGGGTAAGAGAAGCTTCCTGATTCAATTTGAAGATTGAAATTGATTCAAACCCAAAGAGCCCCATATGGTCGTACACTCCATTCCTCTCTCTCATCTCGTGCTCTCCCACTCTCTCTCCACAATTTCTCGACAAATTTTTGGTCGATTGAAAAATGGAAAATACCACTGGATTCCATTCTCGGCCACCGACATTTTAACTAGAGTGGATTTGTCCTAAGAGCATCGTAGGCTCCACTCCTCGGATAAGGTAAACCCATACTCTCTCTTCAATTTCTCCCCAATCTTTACCCAAACTGACGATCATAAACCACCACAATGATTTAAGAGTGTTTCTCTACAAGTCTAGCGAAGTAGTTTTTTTGAACTGGGCTTTCTAAGCACCACGCCAAGGTTAAGGTAAGATTTAGGGAATTAAGCAAATTTTATGTTTTGGGAATTTAATTATTTATTTGGAGTTAATAGGCTTAGGAAATGTTAAAATAGTTATTGGGAATTTTGTGAGCCTAGGAATATTGAGGAAATTATAATTTTGGGATTGAGCTGATGGAATTAGGAAAATGTGGTTTCAAGGTTTTTGAACTCCGTAGCACCGTGGGTTTGGTTTTAGGGTCTACACAAGAAATATTTAGTAAACAGGTAAGGGGATTAAATTAAGTCAAATTTTTATTAAAGTTGAACCGATTAAACTGCTTTATATATATGTATACTTGATTTCTAGGATTATTTTGAAAACTGACCATTCAAAATGGATTTTTGCAAATATAGGATATATGGTACGGTATTTTGAATAATACAAATGGTGGAAAGCTTGTTTTATCATATGGATTTAAAATACTGTGTTTTTTAATTGTTTATCGGGCTATCTTCAAATATAAAAATTGTGTGGCAAGTAAATAATTGGTATGATTTATTGTAGTAACCGAATATGGAAATGGTCGTGAAATACTAGAATTGTTTGTGAAATATACTGAAACTACTTGTGTAAAATACTGGATTTTGATATGAAGGCTAAGATTCGGGTTTTTATATGACAGCTAAGAGTCGAGTTTTTTATATAACGGCTAAGAGCCAGGTTTTTATATGAGGGCTAAGAGCTGGGTTCTTTATTGGCGGCTAAGAGCTGGGATTGATACGACAAATTTATACCGGATTTTGAAACATATATTTATACTACTGTTTTATTATTTAAAATTGCATGATATGATTTTAAAAACCATGAGGACCTGTTGTATTGTGAGCACAATATTGTAGCTACAGGAATATTTGGCCATGTGCGCCCACACTATAGTGGAAGTGTAGGGTGGTCTCAGTAGCTGATTGACCTACGTAAGGGTGGAGTTATATAAGGCAATCAGACCTACAACAGGGTTGCAGATGCCTGCAGACGCACTTGCAGATGATTACTTTGAGTTAGTTTTGGGCTGATCACCTAAGCTAATTCTAGCCTCCATGCTGCACAACCCGTCATGGGGGTTAAACATGTCATTGGAACCATGGAGTATTTTTATGTATATGTTAATTTATGTTAATTGTGATATGTATTAAATTGATTTATAGGTGGTATCATGGAAGTGTATTTTTTTTAACTGTGTAGGTGTGAGTATGATATACAAATGCTATGTTTGTCAAATTTAATAATTTGGGTAATATATATATATATATATATATATATATATGTTTATTCAAATTCATGTTGGCCACACCCTGATATTAGTTTAATCCGTCTTACTAAGATGTATCTCACCGCAATATACAATTTATCATTTTTTAGGACCATATCGAGATCGAGCTTAACCAGCTCTAGGGCAGGGTGATAGCTCGTTCTTTTTGTGTGAATCTCTATAAGAACTCTGATGTATTTAAAGTTTTGTTTGTAGCCCTAGATATGTAATATTGTCGTATGGATTAAGTTAGCTTTCTTTCTTTTGTTTGGGATGTAATATGGATATTGGGAGACTTCTATGTATGTTAGCAAACTCTGGTAATATATTTGGAGGATGTATCAATTATTTCTGCTACTTTTATGTAATGAATATGGTATCAGGAACATAGAACTCACTAAAGTAGCACCTCGGGCCCCACGTAGTGGGTCGGGGTGTTAAGGTGGTATCAGAGCCTAAGTTTGCTAGGTTCTGCAAAATTTGACAGTTGATAATTATCAAAGTATAGGTTAAGATAAGATAAAAGTTGGTACGTTAGGCGAGTATTGGATTAGAAGCTTAAAGATGGTGATCCATTGACGGTCTTTTGTGTTTTTTCTAAAATGACGATTTCAGGAAAACAATGGTAAATCCATCGATGGTTTCACTTCTGGGTTGAGAGACTGGAACTTGAAAACTTAAGTTGGAATGTTAGGTCGAGTGAGTAGGTGTTTAGTCTAAAAGTTGTGATTAGAGGCCGATACCTTGACGATTTTATAGTAGGATTGTGCAAATGATTCTTTTTAACTATGAATTCATATGTTATATTATTTCTTCATTCCATGCATGCATCAACCATGATAAATTTGGAATTTCTATGTCAGTTTCTATCCTATCTTTAGGATGGATTCCAGGAGGAAGGACATCATAGCTGGAGGGGATAATCACATAGATACTTCTAGTGAGGATGATATGGATGCTTTGGCAGTACTGCAAGGTATAGCGCGACGTGCTAGAAAGGATAACTTAAGGGACTCTAAAGAGCAGGATCAGCCACCGATTGGTTCGGGCTGCACTTTTCACTAGTTTACTCAAATGAATTTGCCGGCATTTGGAAGAGGGGAGAACCCGATCACAGCTGAAGATTGGGTTCAATAGATAGAGGAACTGTTGGGTGTGCTGGAGTGCACGGAGGAGTAGAAGGTGCGGTATGCCACTTTTAAACTAGTAGGGGAAGCGAAGAGGTGGTGGAGATCAGCAAAATTGCTGGAGGAGCAGTGGTCAGGACTTGCAGCTATAACCTTGAGCTGTTTCAGGGAGGTTTTCTTCGATAGTTACGTCCGTACTACCACTCAAGAGGCTAAATCAGAGGAGTTCCTGAATCTAACTCAGGGACACTTGACTGTATAGTAGTATGCAGCCAAGTTTATGGAGTTATCCCGCTTTGCTCCATACATGATCCCGGACGAGCCAAAAAAGTTCCAAAGGTTTGAGAAAGGTTTGAGGCAAGGAATACACACACAGGTGGTGGCGTTGATGAGTTTTTTTGAGTTGGTGGAGAAGGCCATGGTAGTTAAGGCCAGTATCCAGGAAAGTGAGATAGCAGTAAACCAGAAGAAGAGGCCCTTACCTCAGGGATTTTAGACTAGCACCAACCAAGGTACATTAAGGAGGCCTGGTAATTTCATGGGCCAGCTGCAGGAAATGGGATATCAAGCCCATCAGGGGAATCCACAACGTACTACCTATCCCAGATGCCATCAGAGGAATTGAGGCGAGTGCAGGGGTGGACTAGCTGGCTGCTACCGGTGTGGTGGGGTTGGACATATGGCGCAGGATTGTTACGTGACGTTGACTCACACTCCTCCATAGCATCAGTATCGTGGAGGTAACCAGGCACCCCAAGGTGATCACCTGAGGGGCACCGCTCAGACTCTAGTGTACTCGCTTACCCCAAGAGTGCGGAGAACGCCGGCGACGTGGTGACAGATACTAGTTCCATTTTTTTGAATGGTGCTATTGTGTTGTTTGACTTAGGTGCGACACACTCTTTTATGTCTCGAGGATTAGTTAAATTGTATAAGGTAGAGACACAGTTGTTAGATGTCGAGTTAGGTGTGGTCACACCGATAGGGTGAATTATTATATGTAGCAAGGTGATCAGGGATAACCCAGTGGAGATTCAGGGAAGAAGGCTGCCTAGTCTAATTTTTTTTGACATACATGGGATCGATATTATTTTGGGAATGGATTGGCTAGCATCCAGCTATGCGAGTATTGATTTCCACAAAAGGTGGTAGTGTTCAGACCTCTAGAGAAGCAGGACTTTAAATTCATCGAGACGTGTGTGTGCTTTGCACCACAAATCCTTTTAGCAATTCAATCAAAGAGGTTACTTCTAGAAGGTGGCCAGGTGTACCTTACATTTGTAAAAGAAGCACCGAATGAGGGACTTAAACTGGAGGATATCCTAGTAAAAAAGGAGTTCTCAAATGTTTTTTCTGAGGACTTACTAGGATTGCCTCCTGATCGCGAGGTGGAGTTTGTCATTGAATTAAATCCAGGAACAGCACCTATTTCTAAGGCTTCATACATAATGGCTCCAGCTAAATTAAGGGAGCTAAAGGAACAATTGTAGAACTACTTGACAGGGGGTTCATCAGACCGAGCGTATCACCCTAGGGAGTGCTGGTGTTGTTTGTGAAGAAGAAGGATGGGTCATAGAGGATTTGCATTGACTATTGGGAAATTAATAAGATGACAGTGAAGAACAAGTACCTATTGCCTCGTATTGACGATCTATTTGACCAGTTAAAGGGAACACTGGTTTTCTCCAAGATCAATTTGTGATATGGGTATCATCAGGTGAAGTTTAAATCAAAGGATGTACCAAAGACGACTTTCTAGACCAAGTATGGCCATCATAAATTTTTGGTTATGCCGTTCGGTTTGACAAATGCTCCTACAGTGTTTATGGATCTCAGTCTTCCACAGGTATTTGGACCAGTTCGTGGTAGTCTTCATTGATGATATACTGGTGTATTCAATGAGCCTAGAGGAACACGAGGAACATCTAAGGATAGTGTTTCAGGTGCTAAGAGAAGGAAGGCTATTTTCTAAATTTAAGAAATGTGAGTTTTGGCTACAACAGGTTGCATTTCCGAGACATGTAGTGTCCAGGGAGGGAATTTTAGTGGACTCGAGAAAAGTGGAGGTAGTAGTTGATTGGGCGAGACCAAAAAACGTGCATAAGGTTAGAAGTTTCTTAGATCTGGCAGGATACTATCTCTAGTTCGTTGAGGGGTTTCCGAGGCTATCAGGTCCTCTAACGCAGCTTACGAGAAAGAACAAGAAGTTTGAGTGGACTAGTTAATGTGAGTAGAGTTTTCAAAAATTGAAGCAACGACTAGTCACCACCCTAGTGTTGACCATTCCGTCAGGAGAAAGTGGATTTATGATCTACGATGACACATCTCAAAAAGGACTTAAGTGTATATTGATGCAGCAAGGAAAGGTTATTGCGTACACTTCTCTCCAACTCAAGGAGTACGAGAAGAATTATCCGACATACGACTTGGAGTAGGAAGCTATAGTTTTTGCATTAAAGATCTGGAGGCACTATCTATACAGTGAAAAGTGCGAGATCTTTACTAATCATAAAAGCCTTAAATACTTTTTCACCCAGGAGGAGTTGAAGATGAGGCAGAGAAGATGGCTTGAGTTGATTAAGGACTACGACTGTACCATTAGTAACCACCCAGGAAAAGCTAATGTGGTAGCAGATGCATTGAGTTGGAAGTCAGTGGGTGCCTCAGTTTCAGCGGTTATTGTACAGCATCAGATCAGGATGGACCTAGAGAGGTTGGGAGTAGAGTTGGTGGATGGGGATCCACAAGCGTTCATTTTAGAAACTTTATTGTAGAAATTCATTTTAACAGTTAAAGTTTAAATTCTTATTGTATTAATAACATGGATATAGGAGTTCTAAAAATTATAGTTTATGTTTTAGTGTTTAAGCGCGTTAATATCAGTTGTAATTATTTGAGTATATAATATTCAAGTCGCATGCTTAATATTAGGGTGGTGATTGTATTTATTAAAATATTAATATTCATGTTATAAGATGTATGTTGGTCATAATGTTCGATACATATTTCTAGGATGTTCGTTTCTTTGTATTCGTTACGTGTTTAATATTTTTATTATCATAGTATTTATTTACTTAAGGGCGGTATTGTCTGATATTCATATGTTTATGTATGTTATACGCAAGGTTCACAATAGGGTTATTTCTAATATTAGATTTTAGGGTTTTTGTCATAATTAATGTCCACATGTAGGGTTATTATTATTCATATTTAGTGTTTATATTAAGAATACGGTTATATTTTAATATTATGTCATTTTTAGTATTCCATTTTATGTTACATATTATTGTAGGTAATCGTATATATGTTAACATCTAAGGTTCACGTTTAATCATAGTTATATCATATCATTAGTATTTAAGAGTTTTAATCACATTGAATAGCATGTTAGGACTTTAGTAGGTTGGATATTTTTAATTGTATTATATATAGCATCTTAGAATTATAATTGTGGTTAGTATCCTAAAATTTTAGCTATATTATATGTGTAGTATTTTAGTATTTTTGGTAATATTGTGTATTTAATATATTAGAACTTTAATTACATTATATTTGGTAAGTTAATATGGTATGGTTTATTATGGTATTTTTTCATAGTATATGTGGTGTTAGAGTATTTATTTATTATTAATGATATTCTTAGCATTTTAATACATATAGAGGACTACTTATTATGGTAACTTTTATATATTAGCATGAATAATTGATTGGTGGTGACTTTTAGTATTTCAATATATAGGAGACTATTTATTATAGTATTTTTAGTGAATTAGCATATCTATAACTTATTGGGATATTTTAAGTGTTTTAATATATAGGGTATTACTTCTTGTAGCATCTTAATATATATGGTATTTTATTACCTATTTTAACATTTGGAATATTTTAGTAGTTGCTAATTATCTTATGATCATATATTAAAACTTCCCATACTAGTACTTTCCTACTAAAAAATTTCTATACTATTTTCAAAATATGGGAATGTATTTTGTTAAAATATTTTTGATTTTTTATCCATATGATTTTAATGCGGGGGGTATGAGCCTTCGGGCTTCACGTACCTTTAAGCTCTAAGGGAATATATATGTATATATTATATTTATTTGGTTATTTATTTTCCATGTATATTTATAAATTCATAAAAAGAGTAATTTAAAGACTTTTTAAATTAACTTAGGGATAATTCTAAATTAATTAGGTACCGTTCGTAAGAACGGACCCGTAGGGGGTGCTCGTACCTTCCCCTTGCGTAACCGAACTCCCGATCCCAGCTCTGGTAACGTATACCCATTTTACCCCTAACGAGGTAGTAATCACGTATTCTAACCATACTAAAGGTTAGTGGCGACTCCAACATTCCCTATTTTTCCTTGAAAATTAAAAACGATTTTTATTTCACCGCCCGGGGCACACGCGCTCCTGAGACGTCGCGACAGCTTGGCGACTCCGCTGGGGACTTAGAGAGTCGAGCCATTAATTAATTAGAAATTATCCCAAGTTTAAATTTAATAAATCTTTTAATTACTCCTTGTTTTGCATATATTGTAATTCGTAAATAACCTTGATTAATTGTACATATTTTGCTTCCATAATTTACAAATAACCTTAATTAATTAAAAATATTTTGTTTCCTAATTTTGTGAATTTTAGTTGTAGATATTTTGTTTCCAAATATTCTGAATTAAGCATATTAATTGTAAGATATTTTGAATAAATATATTAATTATAGATATTTTGTATACTAATCGTAAATATTTTGTTTCTATATTCTTTTTAAGTAAGCATATTAATTGACAATATTTTGTTTCCAAATTTTTTTTGAATAAACATATTAATTGCATATATTGTGTTTCCTTATCTCTTGAATAAATATATTAATTGTAGATATCTTGTTTCCATATTGTTTATAGCATGTGAATAAATGTGAGGATAGCAGGATTAGGTTAAATTTAAATTCACACACTCTCACGCTCTATACTCGAGCTTTACCTACTAAGATTAGATAGGGGTGTAATAGCGTTTGTCCCATCGTAGCTCAAGCTTGATGGGACCCACGAACTACCCCGCTCAGTGCGAGTTTTGTCTGGACCCCTATGGGGGAGGATGAAATTTCAAACTGGGGACCTTTTTGTCAATAGGGATTAAAGCCTACCCACACGTACTTGTCCATAGTTTTCCCTTAACTAGGATAGAGCCATGAAGAAACCCTATAGAATAGGTGTACCTACCTTGGGTCGGGACATGAGCCACATCTTTTTCCATATGTAGTATGTTGTATATATGTTGTGAGATACCTTGTATTATACCGTGCATTTTGCATCCATTTTAGATTCACATACTACTTAGCCAGTATTCTGGAAAAGCCCAATAATGAGACCATGACCCATCCTTTCAAAAAATAAAAATAAAGCACTTGAGCCAAGTATTTTAAAATATGGGTCGGTCCAACCCTTTTCAAATAATCCGGGCCCAATATTTTTTAAGAAATAACAAGCATAGTTCCGACCTTTTCCTAAGTAAAACCTCGGCCCAGACCTGATTTTCAAAAAGGGTCAAACTCAGATTTCCAAAAATGGGCTTCGGCCCTATTACCCAAAAATCTGGGCCAATATTTTCTAAGCAATCCAAGCCCAATTCCTTTTAAAACTAGGGCCTAATCTCATCATGAAATATATTGAAGCCCATATATTAATATACTTGAGGTCCAAGTGCATGTTAAAGTCCACAAGCCCGCATTGAAGAAATCAAAGGGGTTGACTAGCTTGGGTCAACCCCAACCTCCGATCATAATTTGACCTTTCATAGAATACGAGGTACATGGACCTTCATCAAAGAAAGGAATGGTTAAGGGGAGAGTTGAGCTGAAATTGTGGCCCATCAATGGTCGTCTTAATCTTGAAATCTTTCATTAGCGGGATGTTTTCAAAATTCTGGCAAAGTAGTCATTTAAGTTACATTGCATTCATGCATTCACACATAATTTCACGCATAGCCATGCATGATAGGCTGATGCATGTTCATATCCTTATTTGTATGTATTTGTGCACTAGTTACCCCTATGCATAAACACCCATTGCATAACATAATCATGCATTTCATGCTCAATTTCATAACCATGTATGCATAATCATCTCCAATGGGTCACTAATCACATTCCAATTTATCTATAAAACCATGGTCCAAGGTGATAGAATTGAGATCCAGGATTCCAGTATTGAGCAGAGCAAGATGATCTCTCTACAGAGAAAGGTTATGATCATAGGGACCCATTGCGTGATCATAGTAGGAATGTAATAAACGCCATCGGGTTAGAAGATTGATTGGTATTCAACTTTAGAAGTGAGCTCACATGATACAGAAATGCTGCTTGATCACCTAAGGGTGATAATAAGAGGAATATCCATGCTTTTTCTTTAAATCATTTTGAAATTGAATGAAATAAGCATGTTTTTCAGTCTCATCTCATTTCATCCTCCTTGAATCATCACTTTATGCCAAATTTTGTCTATTTTTGCTTGTATTTTGTGTAAAGTGACATAGGTAATAGTTTTGTCAGTACAAAGGACTTGGAGCCATTAGCTAGTTTTGGGAGTTTATTCAATGGGGGAAAAAAAAAAGGATGATGAAGGAAAAGCCTCTGAAGACCTCCCACTTCAAGACATTGTCAAGAGCCTGGTTGAGATATGGATTTCAAAATGATGAAGAGTCATAGGAGAAATATATAGAAAGGACTCATCAAGTTTTGTTCTACATTCGCTTGATAAAATTGATGAAAAAGTCTCTTGTCTTTGTTATCTATGATTGGTGTCTTAAAGGTATGATGATTATATTCTGATCAAATGAGGGGTGGCCATCTTTGGTCAACCAGTATCCCTAAAAAGAACCAAATATTGATTTACCATTTGTTAACCAAGTTGAGCCTGAATGTTAAACCAATCTTTTCTTAAAAGTCAGTTTATCAAAAATTCAACCTGGGTTTGGGTCTTGTAGTGTTTGACAAGTCATTTGAGGCAATGATCATTACCAAAATGATGGCAGACCATTTTTCTGCTATCCAAAAGAAAGTAAAAGAAGAAATCCCTTGACAACCCTTTTGAGCCTAAAAAATTCATTCCTTGATTAACCTGTTGAAGGATCACACCCCACACTGGGGCAGTTTTTTGAAAGATTGGTCCCAATTGTAGTTCAAATGAAAATGAAGTTAAGATTTCTTCATAAAAGTAAAAGAAAAAGTTACATTAAAATAAGAAGAAGATGATGAAAAAAATGAGGAAAAAAGAAAGAGCAAAAAGAAAAAAAGGAAGAAGAAAGAAAAATATGGGACATACTACATATGTGATCTTTGACCAAATTACCCTTGATGAAATCGATAAATTTTGGGGCTTATTTAAATCTTTCTTTCTTTAACTCGTACCATTAGCCTACATTACAGTCCAAATGAAAGTCCTGACCAGATTGGTATACATTGTTGTCTCAAGTGATTTGTCATACTCAATAATGAGTCTGAACTACGTAATGACCTGATCCTGAAAAGGTACGTAGGCAGCTTGTTGAAATAACAAGTTTGGTTAAAACTTTGCGAGTATGGCACCACAAATTGGAGCTAAAATTTTTATTATGGAATGGGAATTTTGAGCCTTAGTTTCCTTATTTTGGGTGAAACCTAAATCCTAAGCCTACATTTCATCCCATGTCTTAAAGTCCACATTGAGATCGGAATATTGATCAGACTACCTAATGAGATATTAGTTATAATTCAAGACAGGGAGGTTGAGACAAGCTCGAAATAAGCAAGAAAGAACCTTTAAGTGGTGATACAGTGGAGAAGTTATGGTTATGAGGCTAAAAAAAAAAAGGGTTTTGCCCATTAATATGATTTTCTAAGCTAGCAAAGTTATATTAGTGTCAAAGTACTGGTAAAATTTGTCTTCTATTTAACAAGCATAGAAAATCAAGCAAAGTCAAGCAAGTTTGTGCATTCCATCCATATTCCCATTGAGATTGAGTTATCTGATTGCATGCTTATTCATTTAAATTTCAAAGAGATTTTAAAACATTAAGGATGCAATCCAAAGAACATCCTTGTGGAGAAAAAGTAAGACGGACAGGATCAGCTACAAATGCATCTACCAAGGTAGGTATCATGCAGACATCTATGTCAATTGGGAATTCGGAAATATGGCCAAGATCGGAATTGGATTTGTTATGAGCTCGTTAGTAAGTTGGCACATCATTATGTATTATATCCAAAAAAAAAAAAAAAAATCTCCTTGCCTTTCAAAGTTTTAAAGGAGGATGGACAATTAAAGGGTTTCAGAATCATCAGCAGTTTATATAAAGAAGATCCCTGTAGAAAAAACGCAGTGTAATTATAAAAGAATTGAGTTTCAGTGGGATCCATTCAAGCACCCTCTTACCAGATTGGAATATGAAAACAAGGCCAAGATAAGCTACAGATCCATTCAACTGAGGCATGTTTTGTGATTGAGTTTCATTTGAGCCAAGCCAATCACCTCCATGACCAGATGAGTCAAGAAAACTGAAGCCAAAATCAGTAACAAACGATGGTAACAGGGGCGGATGTTGGTTTGAGTTTTGTCTGGACTAATTCCGATGCCTTCATATCAGAGTGCACGATAATGACATAGCTAAGATCAGTGGATGAGGATTGCAACTGGGTCAGTTTTTAAGTTCCATTGGAGCAAATTCAAGAGCTTTTAGGACAGAATAAAAGTCAAAAACAAAGCCGTGACCAGTGGCATGCAAACACTGGGGCAGATTTTGAGCACCTTTCAGAATTTGAAACATGACTAGAATTGGCAACAACTTGGAATTTGAAAGCACGCCCAAGATCAGAGATTGGGTTGTCGATTACAAGCACGTTGGATGGAGAAAATATTCATGCATTACCATGCATTTCATGCATTACATAAGAAAGAAAATATAAAGGGCATCTCATTCAACATGCATACATGATTACGCGCTTAAATTGCATAATTAGGTGCTTTAATTCATGCATTGCAAATGATATTTTGTATTTAAATGCCTAATTACTCTCAATATTCTAACATTGTGTTCTATTTATAAAATTTGGGTTTTATTAAGTAATGTATGAAATTTTGGTGTTTTTTATTGCAGAGCAATTGTTGGAAGCTAAAAAAAACCGACAGTACTTTGCAATCTGTGCGTAACTCTCTCATCCAACCTTTGATTCAGATGATTCAAGATGCCATAGAAAGATAAGAAAACAATCTACAATTTTCTGTTTTGTGTTTTGCAAAATACTGGCAGCTATTGTGTTAATTTATATTTTTCGTGTATATGTTATTTCAAGATTACTAGGTGCTTGAAGACCATGCTTGAAGACCCAAGTGAAGTATTGAAGCAAAGTCCAACTCAAAACCCATGTGGCCCCCACATGGCTCCAATGGGTCCCACACGGTTTTGGCCTTCCTTTTGGAATGTGTTTAAATTTCAAATTTGAATTGTAATAATGTAAGACAACTAAGCTTGACTTGTGTGCTTATGAGTTGGAGTTTTTTGTTTTTTAGTAAGTATTAATTGTGTTAGGTTAATAGTTGTTGAAAGTTGTTGAGAGTTGTTGTTGAAAGTTATTAAGAGTTGTTGTTGAAAATTGTTGAGAGTTGTTGAGTGTTTAAAGCTTTGTCTCTTAGACTATGCCTATAAATAGCTTTCTTATTGTAAGAACAAGAGATGAAGTTGAAGTTGAATATTGAAGAAGAACCTCTTTGCTTAAGCTTGTAAAGCTTGTTCCTCTCCTTGTAAGTGAGTAATGTGAGGCTACGAAGTTCTCTCTGGAGATCAAGTGGTGAGAGACCACTAAACTATCCAACGACTCCATCAACCCCTCCTCCATCTAATATTCTCACGGCCCCCATCAACACCACACGGCCAGCATCTTCATACACTCACACGACGATCATCATCTACACTTCATTGCTGTGTTCATCTTGTGATTCAAAGCTTGTACAAAGGACCAACGGTATGACCTAACTACGTGTGGAACAACGTCAAGTCATCCAAACCAATATCTTGGTAACTTCAATACTTGTGTTTGAATCTTTTTTATATTTTGTGAACCCTTGCTAGTAGATTAAAATCACATCTTTCAATAGCCCATTTGATCCATACATTGCAATATTGGTATTTGCTAGTTAAAATCAATTGTATGAATATTAGTTTGCTAACATAGAACTTTTATTCTTGAATCTTTGAAATAACAACTTTTCAGTATATAACTTGATTCCTTTTTGAAAGAACCAATCGGGACTTAATTGCTGGACAAGTCATACACCTTTTCAAAATCCTTGAACATGTGAAATAAAACATGATTTATTGTGTTTATGTTCAGATAATTAAATTCTTAAATTAAAGTGTTTAAGTGTATGTACTTGTGTGAGGGTTGAATCGTAGGACATAGGTCGACCTTTCCCATCCTACATCAAATCGGTTTCTATATAATCATGTATAACTAGATCTGTGAATAATATACAAATAACAGAAACTACAACCAATTCCATATTGCTTAACATATCTGTAATTTTAGGTTACTAGTCAAAATACTTCTAATGTACGTAAGTATATTCTTGATCTCTGCAAATCTATATATACATAATAATAATAATTGAAAACTTTCCTATGGATAACTGTGTGTCATGATTTAACCCCTCATGACAGGGTTGTGTGGTCCATAGGCGGGATCTACCCTGGTTGGCTGACCAGGGTAAACCACTATACTCCCTCGGTCTGATTTGCCCTCCTCAACCCATATCTGATAGGGAGCTTATCCACGTTGTGGCACTATACGATCGACTTACTACCATGTATTATCTGAATAGGTGGTTGCACTCTGAACTGAATATCTGTAGCTACGATACCGTGCTCTACTGTATGGTCCAACAGGGTCTGATACTATATAATATATTTCTATATGCAACTAACTGTTTTACCATGATTCTTTAATAACTGTATTAAGCATGACACTGTAATAAACTGTAATTGTATTATCTGTATTTCTGAACTGAACTGTAATCTGTAAGTCATGGTACTAAAAATTGTATAATCATGGTACTGAAAACTATATAATCATGGTATCTGTAATTACTATAAAACATAACCACTGGCTATATATTTTGTAAAATATATCCTGAAAATACTGTAAAACATGTTTCTTTACTATACCCATATTCTAAGCCACACATAAATTTTAAACATATTATACGTAAATGATAAACTGTATAAATTTCTATCGTGAATAATCATCTGATAAAAACGTATAGTTTATACTAAAATATAGTAAAATTGCCTAGCATAGCATATTTCCCTTACCTGATTTCTGCTAAAACCCTCCTACTGTAACGGGTTCTACACCCGCAGGATTCTCCACTCAACACCGTGAAAATCATAAATCCCAGAACAGAACATTACTATTTGTACGTCTACAGCATTTTCTACAACTGTTAGAAAGCCAAATTCCGAATGAAATACCTTACCCTGGATTTGGGATGAATTCCAACTTTGCCCCACTGATGATCCGCTCCAGCAGACTTGAAGAGAACTCTGCCATGAGCGTCGTGGTGGCTTCAAATCGCCGATCCAGCGACTGATGGGGTCGAAATCAAAGAGAGATGGAGAAGAGGCCGTAGGAGAGAGAGAGAGAGAGAGAGAGAGAGAGAGAGAGAGAGAGAGAGAGAGAGAGAGGAGAGAGTGGCGTCGATTTTCTGTGATTAAAAAATGAGTTTAGGGCTATTTATACTGCGGGTTTCGTCGACGAGTCACGTCATCTCGTCGACGAGTTCTTAAGTAATTTCAATGACAAACCTTACTCTTCGTCGACGAAATTCAGAGTGGCCTAAATTCTTCTCTCGGTATTTTCTCATTGACGAGATGGAACCTCGTCGACGAGGTCCTAAAGAACCCTCGTCGACGAAACCCCTGTATTCATCAACGAGGCCTGGAAATTTTTTGAAATTATTATTATCTACAAATCGCGTTCGTCGACGAAGTCTACTGCCTCCTTCTGTTTCTATTTCCATTTTCCTCCATTTTTATTATTAAAATACTATTATTCTTCGGGTCATTACAAGCCCCCTTATCCTAATTCTGGAGGGGTGCCCTACAGCATGCAAAAGATTAAATTTCTTTGATTAAATTATTGAAGAGCAGAATTAGGACCCGAGAATGATGTTTGTTCTTCAATTTCGAGAGAAATGGAAGAAATATATATATATATATATATATATATATATATATATATATATATATAAAGAGAGAGAGAGAGAGAGATTAAAGGCTTCTGATCCTTTAGGAGCTTATATATATATATATATATAATATTATATTATTATTTAAATAATAATAATAATTATTATTTATTAATTAATTAATTAACTTTTTTTTTACGCTTACATGTATATTATTTTTGGGGTCATTACATTCTCCCCTTCTTATAAAAATTTCGTCTTCGAAATTTACTAAATATAACCCTAAATAGAATCTATCGTTAACGCATAAAGAATAAGTTTAAAAAATATCCTAACCTACCCATTCCTACTTTTATCCTGATTCATACCTATACTCTGATAAAAATCATTACTAAAGTTTATAAAATCTATATCCTGGTGCTCTGATACCAACTGTAGTAACCCAAATTTTATATAGCAGAAGACCACAATTTCATTATACTAGAGTACTAAATAACCTCATTATAACAATATCTTCAATATCAAAATTAATACATCCTTAAAAATTCTAAAATATACATAAAATAACAAATTTAATATTTACTCTAAACCGCTTTTCCTAATCTCACCCATGCTTCCATTACACTACTCTAATTTCGGCTATGTTTTTCAAGATATCTGAAATGTTTGATAAAATTGGGATGAGACACCTCTCAGTAAGTAAAGACTAGGTTATTATCAGTGTGTAGTTGACATGAGCTTTACATCATAAAAATACATTTAAAAATTTTACCTTAATAAAAATTGAATTTGAATATTTGTTTATCAATTATGTAATATTAAATATACTTTTCTTCAAATCATAATTTAAGCCTAATAAATGGCACTGATCACATAAATATATAAATATGTATAAAAGACTCACTTTTGGTCTATGCATGCCATGTTTAACCTCTATGACTGGGTTATGCGGTCTAAAGACTAGAATTAGTTTGGTTGGCCGGTCAAAGCTAAATCAAAATATTACGTCAATAAGTACAATTTTCCTATCACATCGTAGTCCGGAAACAGGTGTGAACAACCCTACTCAGGCCAAATTGACTATCCACCACCAACATTTCCACAACAGTGTGGCTGCACTCATATTCCTCTGTAGTTATGGTACTAATCATTCACCACATTCAAACCATCAGGGTTCTTAAAACATATAAATATAATTTATACAACTAAAACATTATCATAATTTCATCATTTTTCCTAATAAACAATTGCTACATTATTCACAATCCAACAAGTAATAAGCATAATCCCATCATTTTCCCAACATAAAATTTGTAATAATCCTCATTATTATTCCCAATCAACCACGTAATAAATATAATACCGTATAACACCGTAAAATCCTCAATCTTGCTCAATTATGCTATAAAATAAAATAAATTCATGTCACACAATTTATATAATAATTATAATTTCATAACTTGCCTATTAAATTCTTATATATAAATATGTGTGTGCGTGTGTGTGCGCGCATGTTCGGTAGATTTAAATAAAAACGCGGGTATGATCAACTCCTGATATTTAAATTTAATCCCCAATATATTTTGAAAAACTTAAATATGATCAAATTCCCGAACTATAATTTAATTCATACATGAATATAATTAAAATAAAAATAATCAATTTAAATCAAGTATATTTTAAAATAAAACATGACATAATCTAACCTACTTACCCTAACTCTAGAGTGGTGCCTACGGTGTGCAAAAGACAAAATTTCTCGTATTAAATCTTTGAAGAACGGAATTGGGACTCGAGAATTATGTCTGTTCTTCAATTTCATAGAAAAATGGAAGAGAAATTGAGAGAGAGAGAGAGAGAGAGAGAGAGAGAGAGAGAGAGAGAACGGAAAGAGAGATTGCAAGGGGAGAAATCTAATTCTCCGGAAGGCTCCTGATCCTTGAGGAGCTTTTATATATATATATATATATATATAATATTATATTATGTTAATATATTATTTTATTTTATTATTTAATTAATTATTATTATGATTAATTATTTATTTATTTTTACACTTACATGTATATTATTTTTGGGATTATTACATCTTTAGTCTGCTTTTTATGCGCACATGTATTCCACTCAATATAAACCACATATTACAACTATATATATATATATATGCTCCCACTAAAACATAAGCAAATCTATTATTAATCAACTAGCTTTGACGTGAAGTTGTGACAGTGCCATGCAACTAAATATTTGCCCATTCAATTATTAATTTTCAAGCACTCTTTCCTCCTTTTATTTTTATTTTATTTTATTTCATTTTATTTTATCATTTTAATAAGTTAGGTCGCATCATATGAGCAATACCAACCCAAAAATAAATCACTTGTACTCATTGCATCAAGTTTTTTTTTTTTATTATATAATAATGAGTTAATTATTGATGGTTTGCTTATAATTTATGTACACTTAGGTAAAGTGATCCAAAGTTTTACAATTTGTAAGTGCCTATTTGGATTATGGGTGTACAATTTTATTTGTTATTTTTTGATAATCAAGGCTTTGCTAAATTTAAGGAGGAATTTAAGTTTAAAAAAAAAAATGAAGTTTTTAAGGATTGACTCAAGTAGACATGGGCAGCTGTAAGTGATAAATTATATAGGGAAACTCCCCCTTCACATGTCTATGTGTCTATTTTCTAAATTATACATTTATTGAAAATATGTCTCTCTCTGATTTTCATGAATGTAAGACTAATTTGTCACATGTCTAATATTTAAAATACAAACACATAAACACATGGAAAGAAAGATCCTCTGTATAATTTTTCACTATAAAAACTAACTACAAGGTTCAATTTTACATAAAATCATTACTAGCTTAACTTCAGGGGAGAGCTAGCAAGGGGGTCATGCCCTTCCTCAGCTTGGTGCAATCATCGATCTTTTCCTTTTACAGTTTCATTCATGAATTGTTTCTTCATGCTTCATTTACTTTCTTTATACTGGATAGAGTTTTTGCTATTCATAACAAAAATACGTAAGTATAAACGAATGATTTGAACTTTTGTCCAAATATTATGTAACAAAGTATAAATGCATGCTCGAAAAAGAAAGTGTGAGGAGGATTATAAGGAAGCATTGTTAACGTATAAACGCATCTTTAAACTATTTATAAATGTTTATTTTGCATATAAGTAATAAATAATAATTAGAAAATATGTTGTATAGATAATTAATATAGCATTATTGCACTAAATTTTGCAAGAAAAGACACACATACTAACATACACACAATAATTAAGCATGTATAATGAAATGAAAAGCATAGTTTTAAATTTTTAAAACCCAAATATAAATATTATATATGTTGTACAGGTTTAAATAAATTAAGCAGATGTGGAGAACATTTTTTAATTATTAATTTTTGCACTACAAAAGAGTTATCAGATCAGTGGGTTTATTATATGATCAGAAAGATGGATGCCTGTTCGCCTTCCACACTCTAATGCATTATAAGAAAGATGGATGCTTGTTCGCCTTCCACACTCTAATGCATTATATATATATATATATATAAGGGTGTGTGTTAGGTGAATCTCCATTATTAAATTTAACGGCTAGCTAATCGTGGTGGAGTCAAAAAAGTGTAAATGACTCGTTCAAGTATATTGACATTTGAGAAAGGAGAACATGAAAATATATATATATACTCAAGGGATGGTCTGGAGTTCTAAAATATTAGTCTAATATTTAAGAGTTTGAAGTTTAAATTTAAATTAGTTTTGGTTAGGTGAATAGGATCTTAAATTTGAACCAAACTTAATATAATTTTGTATTATGTTTTTTTTTTTTTAAATTCTAAGATTCCAAACACAATGTAAGAAAAGAAAAAAAAAAAAAAAGGAAAGAATTTTATTTTATTTTTATATTTAGCCATCAAAGAAATTGAAAAGAAATAAGGCATATAATAAATCAACAAATAAAAATATAATCTCATGCATAGTATTAGGTAACTAACACTTCGCTTGTATAGTATTTGATAACTTCGCTTGTGATGACAGTAGGTCTTAAAATCGGGTGAAGGAGGAGGATTGCATTAGGTAACTAACAGCGAACATAAAACTTGTTAGATCGATATAATGTAAATTTTTACTGATTATTTGCTTGACTATCCCTTATGAGTGACGCATTGTACTTACATCACTCAAATGTAGAAAAAAGTGGGTGAGAGTGGGTTAGATCATTGCCGCGGAGTGATGCACCATGTCGGTGCCTAGGTATAAGTCAAATATGCAAGGGTTCCCACATCATTTTAGACACAGGTGGGTTAAGAAGTTAGTTCAAGAGAATAAGATTAGACTAGTCACTATCTGTACACTTACGAGTAAAGGCATGAAGATAGAAAGTATAATGATTAAAAGAAAAATTAATCTTAACCTTCAAAAAACTAAGTGGGTAAGGGTGAAAGTTAGAGAAATTGAAAAATTAGAATTCAAACTTTGGTACACTCTGGAAAATAAAAATATAAGAATGGAGTAGAAATTATTGTATACGAAGACTTAAAAGATAGTGTTATAGATTTCGAAAGAGTAAATGATAGAATTATAAAAACAAGATAGTCTTAGGTCAAGGGATAATAAATGTCATTAATATTATGCTCCTCAAGTAGGCTTAATAGAAAATCTTAATAAACAATTTTTGGAAGATATGATCAATATTGTATAAGAGATATTAGGGACTAAAATATTCATAAAAACAAATTTGAATGAACTCATTGGAAGCGCCAATAGAGGCTATGGCAAAATACATGGAAGATATGAATATGGAGATAAAAATGAGTCCGGGGATATGATATTAGACGTCGCCATGTGATATGATTTTATTATAATAAATACTTGTTTTAAGAAGAGAGAAGAACATTTAATAACAATGAAAAATGGAAAAGAAAAAAAAAAGTCAAATAGATTTTTTCTTAACTAGAAAGGTAGATCATTTATCATGCAAGGATTGTAAAGTTATCTTAGGTGAAAGCTTAACTACAAAAACATAGAATTTTAGTGTTATATATATATATATATATCCAAAAATGGAAGATAAAGAATGATATAAATCAATACAAGAGAACTTGTTGGTGGAATCTAAAAAGAGAAAATATTAAAAAAAAATTAAGATAAAATTATCAAAAATAGTAATTGGACAATAAAGGATGTAGACACAAACACTCTTTAGAATAGGATGGCTTGCTCTATCAGAAAAATAGTAAAAGAGATTTTAGGTGAATCAAAAAGAAGATTCACGGATAACAAAGAAAGTTTGTGGAAGGATGAAGATGTCTAAAAGAGATGTAAAAAAAAAAAAATTGATATAAAACATGGAAAAATATAGAAACATCAAAAACTTTGAAAAGTATAAAGAGGCGAGAAACTATTATGAAACTAAATATAAATCATTTTGTCAACACCCCAATTTTAACCATACCATTTTTGAGAAAACCTGGTGTAATAAAAGTTGACTTCAAATCTCGAAAGTTGGAGAATCCTGTTTGAAAAGCCTGATGTTTTTAACCTAGTTCTGGTATTTAAATTGATTCACGTTGTCTTTAATTGAGTCTCGGTGTCTTTAATTGAGTCCCAATATTTTTAATCGAGTCCTGGTAATTTTTTTAATTGAGTCCCGATATTTTAATTAAGTCCCGTTGAATCTTAATTGAGTCCCATGTTGTTTTAAAAGTAGTCAAGTTTGGGTTCCCTGTCTTCCGAGGTTCGAGTTTTCAAATTCGGGTCTTTCCTTTTGCAAGACAAAAATTAGACAAAAAAAAAAGTGTAGAAAAATATATTATTATTATATATATATACAAAAAATAAGAGTACCAATGTATATAGGTTAGGTAAATATGTATTTAAAAGGAAAATGTCACGGTACAAACAATGGGTCACCCAATGCAACCCGGGGGTAGATGCAGAAAGAGAAAAAAGCACTCAAGGGTTGTGGGTGCACTGTTCACAGGCAAAGGGGGCATGCACAGCAAGAGGAGGGAATATTTTTTATTAGGATTTCCTTGCTTTCCTGCAGGCATTTTCGTGCCAAATCGCACCACCCAACACCTATAAAGGCCACTGTTCACTTGTCAACTAGAGGGGAAGGATCTAGTGTTCATATTTTTTCTCTCACTCTCTCAAACCAGAAACCATCACTACACCACCCCCGGGAGTACTCTCACCCATCACACACAACACTGTTCACTCCCTCTCATCCTCACCATCATCCCCATCATTCTCCATCTCTCTCACGATCACAAGCCATCTCCATTTTCCTCTCTCCCATCACCATCTCTCTTGCTGCCTCTCTCCCATCTCTCCTGATCCCCTTTAATGCCGTCTCCCCACTCTCAGTGTCACCACCATAGCATCACCACCAGCAAAATTCGAGACATCTCGGTGGCAACGTAGCAGGTTCCACCAACGTCTCGACTCTCCTCGCAAACCTGAAGTTTGAGGCAGCCCATGGAGCTCTCCAAATTTTCCGTTCACGCCTGCCATTATATAAGTATAAAATAATGGATAAAGTAAAAGAAAAAAAAAAAAAAGGAAAAGGATAAAGGAAGCTTAATGTCTAAGCTTTTTGTAACAAAACTGAAAGAGGAAAAAAAAAAACTCGTGCCACTCTATCTCTCTTCAGGCTCTCTCTCTCACTCTCCGTTGTCTCTTCTCTTTCTCTCTCTAAAATTTCTTGGCAAATATTTGGCCAATCAAAAATTGGAGAATATCACTAGGCTCCATTCTCTGCCACCGACATTTCTACTAGAGTGGATTTATCGTAAGAGCGACGTAGGCATATCTCCTGGGGTAAGGCAAATTCTCACTCTTACCTCAATTTTCCTTAAATTTTAAGTCAAATTGACGATCAGACACCACCACGAGAATTTAGGGATGATTCTCTACAAGTCTAGCAGAGCGGATTTCTCGTGGGGTCGTTGTAGGCATAGCTCCAAAATTAAGGATAAATGAGTTATTTAGAAATTAATTGTTATTTAATTATTGTAGTTTAGGAAATGTTAAAATAATATTTTATTGGGGTTGATTTGATTGAATCAGGATTTGGGTGAGCATTGCAGGTATAATTTTGGGAACCCTGCAGGCGTGGTTCAGGAAATTAGGTCAGAGGGAATAAAATTATATCAGTATTTTATTAAGGTGAACCGGTTATTTACGGGCATATGAAATTTATTACTTATCTATATAATTTTTAGAACACCCTGAGTACTAGAAAATGATGATTTTGTTTAAAGTTTATATTTGGGATAATTGCATATGATATTAAATTTGTGTGGCATGAGAACAATTTTTCCTAATAATATGAATTATTGTGGTATTTGGGCTTGCATATGGGGATGTTTGTAATAATTATGGCATGATGAATGAATTGTTATGCTTGACTCCTGTGTGGAAATGTATTGATCTGTTGGGGTATTGTGTGGGAATGTATTGATCTGTTAGATTCCTATGTGGAAATGCATTGATGCGTCTGTATGAATTAACTGGTGTGGTTATTCATATGCATCTCAATATAACGTTGGCATGAAGAGGTTGTTATATTGCCTAGATATAAATCATGATATGACGTTGACAGACCGAGGAGTTCGTCATATTGTCATTTATATGGGATAGGACATCAGTAGGCCTGAGGAGCTTGTTCTACTGATGTACTACGGGTAGGTCATGGGGATTGGATAATGGTGATAAGTGATGCATGTGTGGGCTACGTGTTGCAGAAGTCAGAGTGGTACCTGTGTGGACCACGTTATATCCTGTATGGATGATGGTGCCAATGTGGGCCATGTTATGTATCCTGTGTGGATGATGACGCCTGTGTGGGCCATGTTTTGTACCCTGTGTGGAAGTGGGGCCTATGTGGGCCACGTGTAGATAAGGAGTACATAGGTGCCTGTGTGGGTCACATACTGATATGTATGCAGTTGCTTTGTGTGGGCCATATACTGAAGACATTAGAAGACAAAGTATGAAATGCATGATTCCTATGTGGATGTGTTGTGTGCATGTGAATTTATTTATAACATAATAATAATGGAATAGCATATTGTGAATGCATGTGTGTGCATGCGGCGAGGTAAACATATCGTTGGGAGCTTGCTAAGAAAGGCGAGTGCTCTGATAGGTAGTTTCTTGCTATCAGTGCAAATGGATGCTACTTGTATGGGCGGGTAATCATCCTGATCCCCGAAAACCTTTGCCTTTAAAATAATAAAGATGTGTATACTGGCGGCGAGGTAATTCTTCACCTGAGGGCTTACTGAGTAAGGTGATTGCTCTGGTAGGTAGTTTTTAGTACCAAAGCAGAGGGAAGCTACTTGTATGGGCAAGTAATCTTCCTTATCCTAGGGGACTTTCGCCTGCATAAAAATTATGTACTTGTCCATATTGGATGTATGTATGATATTAGATGTCAGTGATGTTATTAACGATACGTTTTCTCAATTGTTATTGATATTATATGAGAAACAATTTATTTTGATATATAAATATTAAAACTCATTTGTTACACACTATTATAATTTATTCCATCCTTACTGAGAAGTGTCTCACCCTAGTGGATTAACAACTTTTCAAGTTCTTCTAGAGATCAGGCTTAAAGGCTTGGGTTGGGACTGTTTTTGGTAGTTTCTTTTTAGGGTATTGTGAAATACTGGTATATATAAAGATATATTTGTATTGAGTTATGTTTTAAATGCTAATTGTGGATATGGATATCTGGATGTTGTAGTATTTGTTTTGGGGTTGTTATATAGAACTATGTTATTTATTTGAGGTTATTTATTTATATTCTGTTACGTGCATGTTAATTATGGTATCAAATATAGGTGATTGGAACACGTGGCACCCGGGCCCCACTTGGCGGGTTCAGGGAGTCACATTGTGGCATCAGAGCATTAGGTTATAGCTTCTGCAAACTTTAGGATTGATTAATACCAGAGTATAGGTACAAATAAGGACGAGGATAGGAACGGGTAGCTGAGGATACTGGAAGGAATTTTAAGTTTTGTTTCGTAGCTTAGAGGTAGAAATCCCTTGATGGACTTTTGTATTCTGAATTCGGCCAGTTTCAGAAATCACAGTAAATCCATTGATGATGATGTTTCTTAGGAGAGAGACTGAAACTCAGAATTAGAACTTGAGGGTTAGGTTGATTTGGGGATAAGCTAGTTGTTTGATGTTTTAATTGAGAATTTAAAAGTTAAACTGATTCATTGTTCTATAAATGTACCTGATGTGATATGAAGGTTTTAAATTCGCTTTTTTCCTATCTACAGGATGGATTCTAGGGGAAAGGACATTGATGCTGGAGGGGAGAATGATGTAAGGGCTACTGGTGTGGGAGAGATCGATACCTCCACTCTACTGTGGGGTTTAGCTCGGCAAGTTTGGGAAGAGATTAGGCGAGACTCTAAAGGATAGAACTGCCCACCTATGAACCAGGGCTGTTCTATTGACCAATTTACTCACCTAAAACCTTCTACATTTACGAGTGGTGCTGACCCACTCGTAGCGGAGAGCTGAGTGCAAGAAATGGAGAAAATGTTGGCAGTGTTGTCTTGCACTGAGGCACAAAAGGTTCTCTTCGCTACCTTTAAGCTAACAGAGGAGGCCGAGCACTAGTGGCAAGTAGTGAAGCTGTTGGAGGAATAGTGGGCAGTACCCACAGATATGACTTGGAGTCGATTTAAGGAGCTTTTCTACGATCGGTACTTCCCTGCCACCACCAGAGTTGCAAGGGCAGAGGAATTCTTCCACCTGACTCAGGGGCAACTTACTGTGCAGTAATACGCTGTGAAGTTCATGGAGCTCTCCTTTTTTGCACCTTTTATGGTTCTAGATGAATGCCAGAAGGCGAGGTGGTTTGAGAGGGGGTTAAAACTGAGAATTCACGAGCAAGTGACAGTATTGAAGGTTCAGATATTTTCAGAGCTGGTGGATAGAGCCACCAAGGCAGAATTAAGTGTGCAGAGGAGTGTAGAGATTGTAGAGCAGAGGAAGAGGCATATGCCTCCCTGTTTTTCTGATGATGCCAGATAGGGCTCGTGGAAGAGGGATAGATATGTTGGGGGACAGAGATTTGATAGAGTGATCGAGGACGTCAGAGCGATTCGTCACCTCCCTATTGTGCTCGTTGTAAGTTGAGGCATTGAGGAGAATGCCTAGCCATGAACATTAAGTGCTATCAGTGCGGCAGATACGACCACATGACCCGTGATTGTCAGGGACCGCCGAATAATGTCCCCGCTCCTGATCAGCACCATAGGAATGAGCCACTGCCTCGTGGTGGTCCAGCGTGTGTGTATACCATGGTTCGGGCTGATAAGGATACTGCTCGTGGTGCAGGAGCAGGTATGATTTTATATTAAAGATTGATTTGATTTTAGATTCATATGCTTACTTAAAATTGTTGAGTATATTGAATTTGTGGTATAATGACGATTAAGTAATTTTAGAGTTTTGTAAAAGGATTGATTAGCGAATTTTGAGAAAGAAATTCTTTTAAGGATGGGAGAATGTAGTAACCCAAAAAAATAAATAAATAAATAAATAAAATATTAATTATTAATGAATTAATTAAACATTGTTAAGGAAATTAATTAAATTAAGAAATCTAAGCCTTATAGTGCACCTGTGAGGAAGAGTGACTTAGTTACTGTGGGGGGCAGTAGAAGGGGTAGGGGTAGACTTAAAATAACTTGGGAGGAGATAGTGAGTAAGGATTTAATATCTTTGAATCTATCAAAAGAAATGATCCATGATCGCATAAATTGGTGAAAAATGATTCATATAGCTGACCCCACTTAGTGGGACTAAGGCTTGGTTTTGTTGTTGTTGTTGTTGTTATATGCTTAAATACATAAAGGATAATATATATATATATATATATATATATATATATATATATATATATATATATATATATAAAATAATGGATAAAGTAAAAGGAAAGAAAAGAAAAAAAAAAAAAAAAAAGGAAAAGGATAAAGGAAGCTTAACGTCTAAGCTTCCTAGAACAAAACTGAAAAAGGAAAAAAAAGAAAAACTCATGCCACTCTATCTCTCTTCAGGCTCTCTCTCTCACTCTCTGTCTCTCCTCGTCTCTTCTCTTTCTCTCTTGAAGATTTCTCAGCAAATATTTGGCTGATTGAAAATCGGAGAATACCACTGGGCTCCATTATTCGCCACCGACGTTTCTACTGAAGTGGATTTGCCGTAGGAGCGACGTAGGCATATCTTCTGGGGTAAGACAAATTCTCACTCTTACCTCAATTTTTCTTAAATATTAAGTCAAATTGATGATTGGACACCACCACGAGAATCTAGGGATGATTCTCTACAAGTCTAGTAGAGCGGATTTCTCGTGGGGTCGTTGTATGCATAGGCTCCAAAACTAGGATAAATGAGTTATTTAGAAATTAACTGTTATTTAATTATTGTAGATGAGGAAATGTTAAAATAATATTTTATTGGGGTTGATTTGATTGAATCAGGATTCGGGTGAGCGTCGCGAGTATAATTTTGGGAACCCTATAGGCTTGGTTCAGAAAATTAGGTAAGGGGGAATAAAATTATATCAGTATTTTATTAAGGTGAACCGGTTATTTACGAGCATATGAAATTTATTGGTTATCTATATGACTGGAAAATGATGATTTTGTTTAAGGTTTATATTTGGGATAATTGCATATGATATTAAATTTGTGTGGCATGATAACAATTTTTCTTAATAAATTGAATATGAATTACTGTAGTATTTGGGCTTGCATATGGGGATGTTTGTAATAATTATGGCATGATGAATGAATTGTTATGCTTGACTCCTGTGTGGAAATGTATTGATCTGTTGGGGTACTGTGTAGAAATGTATTGATCTGTTGGATTCCTGTGTGGAAATGCATTGATGCGTCTGTATGAATTAACTGGTGTGGTTATTTGTATGCATCTCAAGATAATGTTGGCATGAGGAGGTTGTTATATTGCCTAAATATAAATCATGATATGACATTGGTAGGCTAAGGAGTTCGTCATATTGTCATTTATATGGGGTAGGACATTTGCAGGCCTGAGGAGCTTGTTCTACTGATGTACATGGGTAGGTCATAGGGATTGGATACTGGTGAATAGTAGTGCCTATGTGGGCCACGTTTTGCGGAAGTCGGAGTGGTACCTGTTTGGGCCACGTTATATCCTATGTGGATGATGGCGCCTTTGTGGGCCATGTTACCTATCCTGTGTGAATGATGACACCTGTGTGGGTCATATTTTGTACCTTTTGTGGAAGTGGTTCCTGTGTGGGCCACGTGTAGATAAGGAGTACGTAGGTGCCTATGTGGGCCACGTACTGATATGTACGCAGTTACTCTATGTGGGCCATGTACTCAGGAGATTGGAAGACGATGTATGAAATGCATGATTCCTGGGTGGATGTGTTGTGTGCATGTGAATTTAATTATAACATTATAATAATGGAATAGCATATTGCAAATGCATGTGTGTGAATGCGGCGAGGTAAACATATCATTGGGGGCCTGAGTGCTCTGATAAATAGTTTATTAGTGTCAGTGCAAAGGGACGCTACTTGTATGGGCAGATAATCGTCCCGATCCCCGGAAACCTTCGCCTTTAAAATAATAAAGATGTGTATACTGGTGGCAAGGTAATTCTTCACCTGAGGGGTTACTGAGTAAGGTGAGTGCTCTGGTAGGTAGGTTTTAGTATCAGAGCAGAGTGAAGCTACTTGTATGGGCGGGTAATCTTCTTTATCCTTGGGGACTTTCGCCTACATAAAAATTATGTACTTGTGCATATTGGATGTGTATATGATATCAAATGTCAGTGATGTTATTAATGATACGTTTTCTCAATTGTTATTGATATTATATTAGAAAGAGTTTATTTTGATATATAAATATTAAAACTTATTTGTCATACACTGTTATAATTTATTCCACCCTTACTGAGAAGTTTCTCACCCTAGTGGATTAACAACTTTTCCGGTTCTTTTGGAGATCGGGCTTGAAAGACTGGGCTGGGACTGTTTTTGGTAGTTTCTTTTTGGGGTATTGTGAAATACTGGTATATATACAGATACATTTTTACTGGTTCATGTTCTAAATGTTGGTTGTAGATACGAATATCTGGATGTTATAGTGTTCGTTTTTGGGTTGTTATATAGAACTTTGGTATTTATTTGAGGTTATTTATTTATATTCCGCTG
Organism: Malania oleifera; assembly: GCF_029873635.1. NCBI lineage: Eukaryota > Viridiplantae > Streptophyta > Magnoliopsida > Santalales > Ximeniaceae > Malania > Malania oleifera. The sequence goes on along the minus strand of NC_080423.1, from coordinate 79,120,274 downwards.
TGTGAATGTTAATTATGGTATCAGATACAGGTGATTGTAACACGTGGCACCCAGGCCCTACTTGGCGGGTTCGGGGCGTCACACTACCACTCATCGACGCTCAGCTCTCCCACTCGCACCATCTTGCACACTGTTTCATGCACTAAAGCACACACCACTCACACACCCTCCCTCGGCATCGTCCTTGTCGTCGTCTCCACCCACCCACGACCACACCAGCTTCGGGAGCACCCTCACCTCCTCCGGCCACCCTCAGCATCAAAGCACTCACTGACGACCACAACCTTCTGGAAGCACCTCGTCTTCGTCTTCATTCACCAGCTCCGGTTCTAAACCCGCACCATCTCTCCTCACCATCATCGCCATTTCCACTATGTTCCACCTCACGACCTGCACACACTCACTCTCCCTGCACAACCCCACAATTTTCACACACCCTCACCCGTGGGCCGCAACCCTCACACACAGCCACCTTCTTGGCAGCCATCACAGCAAGGCTTATCTCCTTCCCTGACCAACCTCACTCATGCACACACCTTAACACACACTAAAACATACTTTTACACACACTAAACAACATGCACACTAACACACGCTTTTACACACACTGAACCACACACCACAACACTCACCCACTGACATACATTGCCTGCAACACAAAATACACCCATACACACACAGTTTCATGCACTAAAGCACACACCACTCATAGCCACATACACATTAACACACTATTTACACAACACGCACCCTAACACCTACTGCCACACACCTGCACACACTAGTACACGCAATGATACACCCACTTGCACACACACTATTACACACAGTAAAGTTCACAATAACCCCCACACCCACCTACACACTACTATCACATTAAAACACCTACTCACACCCGTACACACCCATGCACACAACACACACACCAACTCAACCATGCATGTACCCACCCATGCACGTGCACACACACTCACACATGTACACAATACACACCAAAACATGCACTCATGCTTGCACAAAATACACACTAACACATATGAACTCACGCATTCCATACACGCACCACCCACACTTTGCATTGCTCTTGCTAACTTTGCCTGCATTTCAAAGCATTCACATCAAGTCTAGACAATTCGTTAACGTCATATTCAAGATCCAAGTGCTTACACTCATACCATCTTACGAAAAAACTGGTTTGATCTTGAGATTTGGTAAAGTCTTTTATTGAGCATTAAATCTTATTGTTAAACTGTTATCTACTCCTTATTCGTTTTATCTAAAATTCTTTTTGGGAGCAAGAAACCTATTTTCCCATATATATTTGTTTGAAAAATATTTTGGGAAAAGTATTTAAGAACTTAAATCTTTGTGACATTCAAGCATATATTTTTATTCAAAGATTTTATATTTTATTATTCTTGCATAAAATGTTTGAAAGCAAGAACTTAGATATGTGTGATATTCAAGGATATTTTTAAAGGGATCTCATATTTTATTCTTGCAAAAGGCTATTTGAAATCAAACTCTCAAATCTCCAAAGCATATATTTTAAAGAAATTATTTTTAGGAGATAATTGAATAAAACTTAGATCTTAGAAGCATCTCATACATACATATATTTCACATAAAAATCATACTTTTTATATACATCATTGAGAAAGATATATTCTTTCTTGAGTTTCATATTATACCTTATGAGAGTGCTTAGGGCTGATTGTACTCATTAGCTTATTAAGAAGTGTCTGAGTGTTCAGGAATATTTATTTGTTATTTGTATTAACGGTTTGGTTTGTGAATCGTGAGGAGGAAGTTACGCCTCTTGTAAGTAGCAGATTAAGAGAGAACTACGTCTCTTGTAAGCAGCAGATTGTAACGGGAAGTTTCGTCCCAAGTTAAGGAGCAATATAGTGGAATCCTTGGGTAGTTTACCCAAGGCGAGAACCTAGGTCGGGTTGGCTGAATCTCGTAAAAATCACGTTTACATCTTTTTCTCTCAACTCATTTAATTTCTGCGCGTATTTAATTATTTATTTGTTGTGCACGTATTAAATATTTATTACGTTTGTGAGTGATTGGGAATTTTGTGTGTTGGTTAAAGTCACACATTAAATTTATAAGTTGTGTAATATTGAACCTGTTGTCACCAAACTTGTGTGTGTGTGATTGTGAGTTTTCAAAATTAGAACCTAAAGACTAAGATTTTTAAAATACCCAATTCACTCCCCTCTTGGGATTACACATAAATTCACACTTGGGTTGCCACTTTGGGCCAATATGTAACTAATATACTAATGTCATTAAGAATATGTAGATAGAGTAATGACCAACATTAGGACTATACATGGGAAGACTAGGGAATTTTCAATCACAATAGGGACACATCAAGGATCTACTTTAAGCCTTTATCTTTTTGCTCTATTGGTGGATGAACTTACTATGAGTATCCAAAATGAAGTTCTATGGTGTATGTTGTTTGTTGATGATATTCTCTTGATTGATGAAATTAGGTATGGAGTAAAATTAAGTTGGAATTAAAAAGAAAAGTTTTAAAATCTAGAGGTTCTATAATAAGTAGAAATAAAACAAAATATATGAAATGTAATTTCAGTCATAGTAGGAGGAATATTAGAGAAAAGGTTAAACTTGATGGTGAAGAAATCAATAGCACTAGTGGATTTCAATACCTTGGATCTATTATAAAGGAGAAATGAAAGAAGATGCAATGTATAGAATTAAAGCAAATTGGGTAAAATAGAGAAGTGTTTCAAATATATTGTATGATCATAGAATACCCTAAAATTAAAAGGGAAGTTCTATAGGACGACTATAACTAGTTATACTATATAAATCAAGATGTTAGGTGACTAAGAAATAACATATCCAAATTGTAAAAGTTGCTGATATGAGAATGTTAAGATGGATAAGTGATGTAACGTTAAAACGTAAATTATGAATGAACATATTCGTATTAGTTTAGGCCTAACTCCTATAGAAGATATATAAGAAGAGGGATGGATGACTCAAATGGTTTGTGCATTTGCAACATAGGCCAAATAGCGTGCCAATGAGAAAAGTGAGTTAGTTATTGTCAAGAGCAAAAGAAAGGGTAAAAGTAGACCTAAAATAACTTGGAATGAAATGGTGAGTAAGCATTCTATATCCCTAAATTTGTAGAAAAAATTGTCCATGATCTCATAAATTGGAAGAATATGATTCATGTAACCAACCCCACCTAGTGGGACGTAAGACATAGTTTATTTTATATATTACATAGTATTTGATATAGAGAAATAATATATAAGAAAATAAGTTCCTTTGTATTTTCTTTTCCTATCCTTACATTTAAAAAAAAAAACACAAAATCATCAATTCAAACAAAACCTTAAGAATGACTTCTCAAGGTTGTAAGATTTAGGCTTAATTTAAACACCCCCAGGTAGTTTTTTAAAAGAACTTTTTAAAAAGAAGCTTATTGATACTGTTTTTAAAATGTTTGACCTCCTTGTAAAAAGGAATTAGAAAGAAAACCTGACTTTAAATGTTGAGTAAAAACGTTGGACAGGGCCTGCTATTTAAAATAACTAAAATGGATATATATTTTTAAGATAATTAATGTATTGATAGTTTTGTAATATATATTTTAAAAAAAAATTAAGAACAACAACGAAATAGAATAAGCCCCCGTTTGGGAGCACTTAAAAAAAAGTGTTTATAACACTTATCACTTAAAATAAACACTTTTGGCTTGTACTATAATAAACACTTATTGCTTCCATAACCACCTATAAGTGGCAGAGTTTATAAGCAAAGTCAATTTTGTAAACATAAAAAAATTTAGTGACTATTTTATAATTTAAAAAATATATTAAAAGATAAGCATATATTATTTTCTTATGCATTATAATATATTAATAATTAATGAAATATAATTCAATTTTAAAAAATAAAATTTTGGAATGAAAGAGGACCATCTATCAATTTAAATTAATATTAAAAAATAAAAATATTTATTTAATTAATAGTATTTTTTTAACATAAATTAATACGACAATCATTTCTTGAAAATATAAATTAAAAATAAGATCATTTTTAATAAAAAAATATTATTATATTAATTTTTAATTAATAAAAATATTTAAATATTAATTAAAAATATTTTATTTAAAATTTAACCATATATTTTTTTATTATGCATTTTATCCTTTTAAATATTAACAAAATATAATTAAATTTTCTGAAATGAATAAAAGGAACCATCTATAAATTTAATTAAATATATTGAAAAATTATAATTTAGTTATTAATAATGATTTAACAAAAATTAATATGATAATCATATATTATAGATACATTAAAAATAAGATTATTGTTAATTAATAAATAATAATATTATTTTATTTTGTTTAATATCAAATATTTAAAATTTTAATTAGAAAATTAATATAATTATCATTTAAATTTTTAATTATAAAATATTAATATTTTTATTTAAAATATATTCAAAAATGGTTATACATTATTTTACTATGTATTGTGACATATTAGTTATTATAATTCAGATTTGGACTGAAGAAGGACTGTTCATTAATTTAAATTAATATTAAGTAAATTAAAATTTTAAATTTAATTAGTAGTATTATTTTTATCGTAATTTAAGATGATAGTAATATGTTATAATTATACATTAATAACAAGATTATTGTTAATCAAAAATAAAAATCTTATATTATTTTTAAAAATATTTAAACTTTAATTATAAGTAATTAAAAAATTATTAATAAAATTGTTAAGTGAAAATGTTAGTATTTGTAATTAAAAATATGTTTTTAAAAAATACTTATACAGTACCCTATAGTAAAAGTAACTATCCAAATAGCACTTATTTTAAATACAACCAAATATCACTTATAACTTTCAATACTTTCTCGGTTCGATTATCAGAACTAATTAAATTTAACACATTTTTACACTTCTGCATAAGCAGTTCCAAATGATCGTTAATTTGTTGAAGGAGAAGTTAACTTTTACCTTTGTAAAAGTTTCAAATTTGAAACTTTTAAAAGCTCTCAAAAAAGTGAAAATCCAACTTTTAAAAATTGAAAAAGTTAATTACCAAAAATGTGGGTTCTATATCATTTAATAGGCAAAAATAATATTCTTCGTGAATGGTATATTTTAGAAATATCTCATGCACAAGTAGTCCTAGAGCGGACCCTCCCCGCCTAGGCATAGACCCCACTGCAGGCAAGGTACGCTCGAGATACTCCCAAGACGGAATTGAAGAAATGCGACTCTATATTTTATAACATGTGTTTCTAGTATTAGATTTAGATTTGTACAAGTTCCAATGAAAGTACCTTAAATTTTATTGATTTTTTTTAAAATTGAAATAAAATTCAAATTTATGACACAAAATTCTAGGTCTCAAAATGTAAATTGAATCTTCTAATGAATTCAAATACTAACATAGCAATTTTTTTTTTTTTTTTTGTACTCAATCAATTTCAAATCTTACATCAATGGACCCATTGTCGTAAGTACATTATCTAAAATAATGTAATAGTAAGTTTCTTTCAAATCAACATTAATTAAATTTCTGAGCCAAATTCATGCTCCAATTTTAATAGATCCGACGGCTGAAATAGTATTTTCTAAGTCATGAATTTTAAATCTTTCATAAGTGGACCGTCCCCCTTGTCGTGATCCGGGATAATTGCTTTTTGTTTATTTTAACTCAATAATTGAACGAAGCTATCTAAGTAGTGCTCATAGGTAAGAAGAATCGGGGTGGCCTATTGGCCTACTGGGATCCTACTTTGCAAAGCAAAAAGTGCTTAAAACTTTGCTCATGGGTTAAGAAGAATGGGATTGGGGTGGCCTATTCCCCTACTGGGCTCCTCCTCCACAAAGCAAAACGTGCTTATAACTTTTGCTCATGGGTAAGAAGAATGGGGTGGCGTATTGGCCTATTGGGATCCTACTTCACAAAGCAAAAAGTGCTTATAACTTTTCCTTGGGAAAGTAACATCTGGGGCAGACTGATCTCAGCTAAGAGTGGGAACTTATCTTCCACCATCCATAATGCATTGGAAAAGTGCTTAACTATTGCTTATTTAATGAATAGGACAGACCGGCTCTTTTGCATTACTTTTTTTGAATTAAATAATGTTTTAATTTTATCACATACTTTAATCAGATTATTTTATCTGCACTTGTAAGATGAGTATTTATTATAGTTTACGTTTTTATAAAATAAAAAAAAAATTAAATTGATTACTTTGTAAGAATTAGAATTATGATCCCAACATTTATACTGCATCTTATTAATAGATATGGCAGAAAAAGGGGTGTGTAGTATAGACTAAAAGATATGAGAAATTAAAAAAAAAAAAGTCAAGGGAGACTAATTTTTAAACATATATAATCGAGCTAAAAAATTTTCTAGTCAATTTTAACTCACAATTATATTTTGAAAGCTCTTTTCGAGTTGTTAAGTTCTTCAAACTATTAAAACTAGATCAATAAAAAAGACCAAGCTGTGGTTGTTACGTTCTTTTCCCTCTACATTTTCTTTAGTCCCATTTAAAACTCTGAAAATATTAGGAAAATAACAAGGAATCCACGTTTTCATGGTTGGTTATTAAATTCACGAACAAAGTTTTGACTTTACACATCATTAATATTTAATTTTTCTCAATTTTTAATTTTATAAAAAGTAAACTTTCATTTTTAATCGAATTTAATATATAAAAAAAATATAATGAAAAATGAGTTTTCCCACTATTTTCCTTACCTTTTACTTGTCCAAACAAAGCATTAATGATAATGGGCCAGGAAAGTCATATAAGCATTGAAAAATATTAAAAGATGGGTGGAGTAGGCAGTAGGAAGATTAATTATAGTATGCAAGAAAAGTAAAAATTTTATCTTATTTTATAAGCCAATAATTGAAGTAGACATCGACATGGCTTACATCATAATATAATATCTTATTCATTATTTAATTCAATAATTATTTTCTAAATTATCTAATAAAATAAAATTATTAAACTAACTTTCAAATCTTTTCTTAATAATTACATAATCCAAACAAAACTCTACGAAAATGAGTTTTTTGTAATCTTGTTGTTTAAGTCTATATCATAAAGGTGATAGACATTATACATATTTTGTTCATGTATTTTAATATTACATAAATTATATATTTTATGCATATATTGAATATTATTTTATTGTCAATGGAGCTTAACCAAGTCATACTCATTATACTCAACAATTTTGAAATTGTTTGAATTCAAATCGAACTTTGAGCTCAAGATATTTGGAGTCAATTCAAGTTTGAGTATCTCATTGTGTTGACATTACTCGACTCAAATATTCCCCTAGCCCAATCTTGAGATAGACCTCTAACATTAAAGTTCCAAACTCTTATTATTAGAATGTGCCCTTGAGGGGTTAAATACTATAATTAAGGAACTTACTTACGCATATAAAGAGAACTTTCTCAATTTAGGTCATATTTGATTCACAAAATGTCTTAGTGTCCTTGTGGTTAAAGATCTAAGAATGAGTTTCTGCGTTGTTGTATTTCAAAATGAAAAAAAACAAAAAAGGACTAAATCATATATATATTTTTTACTCAAACATGTGTTTGGTAGTTGTTTTTGAGATTGTTTTGGGGAATGAAAACAGTGAAATTATGTTTGATTAGTTAAAGTCAAGAAAAACAATGGATATTTACATGTTTGATAAATGGAAATTCAAAAACCATTTCTACTATAATTTTTTTTTTACTACCAATTAAAAGTGACTATACTTTTTTTTTTTTTTTTTTGTTCCTTTTAAAAAGGCAAGAGGAAACTTTATTAGCATAAGGGGGGATGAAGAATATATAAGAAAAGACTCCTCAAATCAAACTCCTAATCACAAGTCCTGACTTATAGGTTGACATTATGTTTGTAATAAATATCAAATATTTTGTGTTGTAAATGTGAGGCTTGATTTTAGTTCTCTAACTTAGAATAGAGTTTGTATACGTGTATATATACTGATACAATAAAGTGAAAAAGTGTGGAAGATTTCTCCATTGACAACAATAAGAATCTTTGTTCACATTTCTCAAAACTTCGTCATGGTGTCGGTAGAGCCAACCTCCACCGAGTCTTCGATCCCTTCCTCTAACAATACCCATAACCCGACTGCAACCTCACCATATCCAACAGACATTCCCCATATTGCTCTCAATAACACTGCTCAGATCAACGAAAAACTCACTCCCACCTTTCCTCAATGGCGTGTCCAGTTCGAAGCACTGCTTATTGGATATAATATCCCTGATTATGTTACGGGTGATAAGCCCTGCCCTAAACCCAATGATCCCTCCACTTTCACTCATCAAAGAACACATTGGATAAGACAAGATAAGCTTATCCTCAATGCCATTCTGGCCACAGCAATGGAACCCTAAAGAACCATAACTCTTAGGCCCAATATCAAAAAACCAGCGGCCCACAAGACAATAGGGAGCCTAGGCCCAATGGCCAGCGGTGTTACACACCCAATTGCCAACTATGTGAATAGTTAGGCCAGACTACTAAATATTGTGCGCGTGTCCAATTTCCTGAAGCAAAGTGATAAACCCAATCATTCACAATAGTGTATTCCCAAGAGGGGGGGGGGGTGAATTAGGTATTTAAAAATTAATCCCCTAAGTTTAGCTAAATCAATAGAAGTATTCCACTACCTAGGGTCTATCTATGCAATTATAAACCCAATCATTCACAATAGTAAAATATAAACATTCATGTGTTGGAATTTAAAATGCGGAAATTAAAAGCACGAACAAGAAATGTTATCGGGGTTCGGCCAATTGTGCCTACGTCTCCGCCTCTAACTCGCAAGCCTGAAGATTCCATTAATGCTCACTTAACGGGTGGAGTGACACCTAATACAATCAGGTCAATTAGCACAGGGTTGACCTCAACCTTTACAAACTCTCCTTTCAGGACGGAGAAGGCCCTAGGTCAAATTCACAGGGCTGACCCCAACCTTTACACAATCTTTCTTGAGCGGAATTACCACCCCCTCAGGCCACGCCTGGAAATACAACAATATGTTCACTTAAATGGTACAATGATTATACTTCTCAAGTAAAGTAGATATGTACCCCAATACGCACAATATACTCAATCAATCACATACACATCAACAATGTAGGTAAATGTAAGCTCAGTGATGTGTAGTTTTGTGCAAGCTACACTCAACAAGATATGATCGTTAATATGCTCAAGAGTTTTCTAATCAAACTATTTCTTTGAAATAGTATATATCAAATCTCAATAATAATCAGGGTTTCAAAGATGTTGCAAATATTCAAAACAGCTCAAAATATTTTCTTCAATGTGATATGCTTAAGAGTAGTTTGAAAAATATTATAGCTTGTAGAAAATGTTTTTGCACAACAAAATCAAGTTATAGGAATCTTTGCAATGACAATGTAAAGATCCTTAAGCTACTAGGTTTTTCCCAATACAAGATTTATTAAATAAAATCATTGGGAAAACCTTACTTAACTCCCCAAAATCAATACCAATCAATTAAACAAAGCAATGGGAGTATAAGCAATCTAATATACACTAGCACAACCAATATACTCTCACAATACTAAAATATATCAAGGGAATAAAAATTTGAGAGTATTTGGACAAAAGGAGTATTTTCAAGAGAGAGGATTTTTGGCTAATGAATTTTCTAATCTCTCACTAATCCTTACAAATGAACCCATATTTATAGGCAGGGGTAAAAATATAACCATTTGGGACCTATTGGGTATTATTAGAAAAGTTCCAAAATGTTTAAACACATTTAACCCAAATTAACTCAATTTTATCGCAATTAAATAATTTTTAACCCGCCGAGGTTCGGGTGGCTGAACCTTGGTTCAGTCGCCCGAACAGACACAATTATAAAAGCCACTTAAATCAGTTCGGCAACCCGAGTCTCAGTTCAATAGCCCAAACAAAAGTCAGAAACATTTCTTCATAACTTCGCATGCCCGGTTATAGGTTCAGTAGCCCGAACTCGTGTGTTCGGTCACCCGAGGCTCAATTTGAACTAAATCGTTCGATAGCCTGAGTTGATGAAAAGCACTCTGACACGGGTTCGGGTGCCCGAGGAAGATACGTTCAAAAAGGTTCGGTCACCAGAAACCAAGTCAACCCGCTGACTTCCTTGTGGTTCGGGCGCTCGAGGAGTTTTGAACTCTTAGGGTTCGGTCGCCCAACCTCTCTCATTTTATGCCTATTAGGTTTATTTTCACTTCAATTGATTTTCCAGATATCATAAGTGATATTGTGGACTTTCTTTTGTACAAGTGCTGTGACCTAGGGTCTTTTCTAAGGTTTTACTAAGTACGCCAAAAACTTGGCGTCGGTCGACCTAAGGTTAGTCGGTCTCTATGGTCAGTTTATGGAGCTTACAAATTCTACATGCATGACATGTAGAGATTATTATAGACCTTTGAAATGAAATTATTATAGACCCAAAATATAACATGAATTACAATACAAAATAGATCTTCTGGGTCTTTAGTCTTCAATTTTTCACGTGCCATCAAATGATCAAGCTAATATGAACCTGCACACAAACTTGAAAGCTATCAAATACAAAAAGTATTTGTCATTATCAAAACTTGATGTGACCTATCAGGTCAACACAACGGCCAACTGTGCCTCCACTATACCAGCCCCAAACATAAAGTGGCTTATAAACTCCACAGCCTCCCACAATATCACTGGTGATTTGGCTAATTTATCTATCCATACTGAATACGATGGCACTGACGATGTTGTCATTGGTGATGGTTTAGGTTTGCATGTCTCTTACATTGGTTCATTGGTTCTTCACTCACCCACATGCTCTTTTCATTTAAATGATACCCTGTGTTCCTAATATTCAAAACAATCTTATCTCTGCTCATCATTTTACCATTCACAATCATGTTTTTTGTTGAATTTCATCCCTCTTTTTTTCTTGTCAAGGATCAGACCACGTGGGCGGTTCTACTCAATGGTGCGTGTGAAAATGGTGTTTACACTCTTCCAAAGTCGATGGTGAAGTCTTCTCCCCCAATGGTTGCAAATGTAAATGAACGGACCTCCTTTGAAGGGCGGCACAAACATCTTGGACATCCATCTCATAAAATTGTCCAACACCTTGTCAACTCTTTTTCTCTTCCAATAAAAAAAGAACAAAATTGTCTCTTATCTTTGTACATCTTGTTCCATTAATAAAACTCACAAGCTCCCATTTTGGCAAAATACTTTTCAAAGTCATGCCCCTCTTGACTTAATCTATACTGATGTTTGGGGACACTCCAATACTATTGGCATTGATGGATCTCGTTATTATCTCATTTTGGTTGACCATTTCACAAAATATATTTGATTTTACCCTATGGAAACGAAATCTAGTGTCAGCACAATATTTCCCCAATTTAAACATCTTGTTGAAACTAGATTTCAATCCAAAATCAAAACCATATATTCAGATAACGGTGGTGAATTTATGACTTTAAAAAAATATTTCTCCATTTATGGAATAAGTCACTTCAGAACCACTCCTCATACACCGCAAGAAAATGGTGTTTTTGAGTGTCATCACCGTCACTTAGTGGAAACGGGCCTTACTCTAACTCTATTACATGATGCTTCTCTACCCTAGACATATTGGCCCTATGCCTTTTCCACTATGGCATACCTTATTAACCATCAACCAACCTCTCTCCTTCAGAACATATCTCCATTTGAAGCATTATTTAAACAACCACCAAACTATTTGAAGCTAAAAAAAATTTGGTTGTTTATGCTTTCCACTCACTTGGCCATATAACACCAACAAAATGCAACCCAAAGCAGCTCCCTGTCTTTTGGTGGGCTATTCTTTGACCCAAAATGCCTATAAGTGCCTTGATCCATCTACCAACAAAATGTATCTCTCTAGTCATGTTCTATTTGATGAAACCTGAAATGATCTCTTTGAAAAACCAACATCATCATTGTCCTCCGCAAGTGCTTCACCCCTTCCCGGCGCGCCTCCATTCATTTAGCAGCCTCCACCAATGACTTCGATAGAAGTGAACACCTTCGCATCACCCCCAGGTACTGCCTCTCTCACTTCTTCTCTTCATTCCCAACATCTTAACTCTGTTTTCTCATGCCCTAACTCCCTTGCATCACATGAAATTGTGACATTGTCCTCACATTCGCATGAACCCACTGATTTGAACCTTGGTCACATACCAACTACCTATAACTCGTCTGCACAAAAACCTATGCGAACCCACTGCATGACCACTCGGTCGATGAATAACATCCACAAACCCAAACAACTAAATTCCACAACAAAACATCCCATTCCTAGCACCATTGAACCAACTTGTGTGGGACAAGCTCTTCTTGAACCACACTGGAGAACAGTCATGTCAGAAGAACTCACTACCCTTATGCGCCATGGCACATGGGAACTGGTCCCTCCCCCACCTAATTGTCAACCCGTAGGGTGCAAATGGATATTCCAGGTCATGCGAAAACTTGATGGGTCTATAAATCATTTTAAAGAACGACTTGTTGCCAAAGGCTACAATCAATGCCCTAGGTTGGATTACAAGGAAACCTTTAGCCCCGTTGTGAAGCTTGCAACAATTCAAACTATTCTAACAATTGTTGTAATGCAGGGATGGTCCTTAATACAACTTGATGTTAACAATGCTATTTTGCATGGCCAATTAATTGAGACAGTTTATACGGCCCAACCCCTAGGATTCAAAGATGCATTGACACCTAACTATGTTTGCAAGTTAAATAAGGAAATTTATGGCCTAAAACAAGCTCCTAAAGCATGGTACTCAGCATTAAAAATGACTTTCGTGAGTCTCAGGTTTTAGAATTAAAAGGTAGACCCATCCTTGTTTATCTACCAACAAAACTCTATTTTGTGCTATTTATTGGTATATGTGGATGATTTGGTCATCACTGGTAGCGATCCAATTTTTTTTTTATTTCATATCATTAAACAACTTGGAATTCAATTCTCCATAAAAGACATGGGCCAGCTTCATTTCTTCTTGGGCATGGAAGTCATTCCAACAACATCCAGTCTCTTCCTATCCCAGCACAAATACATTTGGGACCTTCTTTTAAAAAAAAATATGATGGGTGCAAAGGAAGCATCTACCCCAATGTCTACAAGCATGGCTTTGAAGTTGGTTGATGGAACAACATCATTTCATAGTACCAAGTTTCGAAGTGTTATTGGAGGCTATCCCTTACATACCCAGTCATTTGTTTCTCAGTAAATAACTTGTCACAATTTATGCATAAACCCACCGTAACTCACTGGGCTGCAACAAAGCGACTTCTCCAGTACTTGAAACAAACCATTTTCCATGGCATTCATATTAAAAAAAATTCTAGCTTTGCTATTACCATATATTCTGATGCTGATTGGGCAGACAACTTTGATGATCGTACATCCACATTAGCATACATAAGTTTCTTTGGTTCTAATCTCATTTCACGAAGTTCAAAAAAATAGAAAGCTATTGTAAGATCATCAACCGAGGCTAAGTATAGATCTCTTTCTAATGCTGCCTCTGAAACCGTCTGGCTACTATCGTTATTCAAAGAACTCGAGCTATCATCAGAATATACAAAGTTAAAAGAAAGAGAGCTCAAACTTGTTGGAGGCATTCTCTATAGTTTTTTAGCTTACATTTGTAGCGATAGATTAAATAATGAAATTTTTGCCTATGACAGCCTTCTCAAAAGGAAGGGCATTACGGGCCCTCTAAACATGGTATAAAACTGCATTCTAGAGGATCTTTATGATTTTGTTGTTTTCCTTTAAGGAGGGGATGAAAAATAATTTCTTCAATCCAATTAATGAAACTTTTAAGCATGTTTATGAAATCAAAAGCCTTGCAATATATGGCTCTAAAGATCTCACGCATAAAAAGAGATGCATGGTCTTTATCTTCATTGTATATTTTTACAAAGAAGGCAACTAGTAAATTGAATTTTACCCTATCAATGTAGTTTATTCGAAGTGTTTAGTCTGTTGAGAACTATCAACAAGATGATAAAGGAATGTTTGGAATGTTAGAATTGAACTAGATGCTATTACGCCAATTTACATTCAAGCTCTTCAGTATTATAAGATTCCAAGCAGACCTCATAAAGAAAACTTTATTAGGGGTATGCTCCCATTAGATAATGTCCTCTTGAGCAAGACTAAGGGAAAATGGGATATTATTCTCGAGATTTTTAGCTCTGCTTGACATTTTTCTTGGCCACTGAAAATTAGATCACTGACCTTTGCATCAAGGGGCAGGCCAAGATTGTTTGAAAGATAAAGACCATAAAGCCAAAATTAGAGGGGTCATGCTTTGATATAGGTGTACATTTTACCCTAAGCTTTCATGACCGATTTCCAAGTCGATGGACACATTGGAAGAGATTTAATAGCCCAAGTGTTTCTACTTTTCAGCTTGTAATCCAAGACTCACAAAACCTACAGAGAGTTTTTTGGTATGTATTGCCTATAGTAGCTTTAAGACATTAGCACCTATTGAACATAGTGTATAGTTTTAGTCCCACATCGAAATGTTAGGATAACCTCACTCTCTTGTATAGCTATATATATACATCTCCAGGTTGTAAGAAAAATACACCAAATGAAATTCACTTCCTCTTGTAAAATTCTCTCTCTTTTAATTTCTGGTTGGGTTCCATGTTTAAGGTCCGGTTTCTCCATTGGGTCGTATGCTCTGCACTCGCCATGTATGCGGAGCTTGTGCATCAGAAAACTTCATTGGTAGTAAATTGAGTCGTATGCTCTGTACTTGCCACATTTAGTGGATCTTGTACATCAGAAAACTCAATCTACTATTTTCCTAGTACCTTCTGGCAACTTCCCCGGCAACTTCGAGGACTTTCCCGACAACCTTTCAATGAATTCTCGGTAGCTCTAGTGACTTTTTTGGCAACTCTGACGCCTTTCTGGCAACTTCCGGTGGCTCCGACATTTTTCCCGGCAACTCCGATGACTTTTTGGTGAATTTTCGGTAACTTTTCGACGGCTCTAGCGCCTTTTCTGACATCTTCCAGTAACTTTTCCAGTGACTTTCCAACAGCTTCCGGTGACTTCTCCAACAGCTTTCTAGCATCTTCGGCAACTTTTCGACCCTTTCCTAGCCATATAACACGTGCATATTTCTATTGTCAGGTATAGTTGTAGTAATGTATTGTGCTAATTACATGTCTAAGGAAAATTGTGTCTAGGAAAGTGGGACTTAAGCGATTCATTGTGACCCCCCACTTCCCTGGGAAATTACCTGGTGTAATTTAGCACAATCATTCACTCTCTATTTTTTTCCGACCACTCTTTCGACAACTTGCTTTGCTATGGTGATACTTTTGCAACCTATTCCTCTTATTTATAATGGCAACTTTCATGCCTGGTCACAGTCCCTTCGCTTATATCTTGGGGGTCGTGGCAAGGTTGAGTGGTTCTCAGGATTGGAGTGCCAATAGTGGTCCATTGACAATTGTGTCATCTTGGGTTGGATATTTGCTTCTATGGAAGACCGCCTCTATAGGATGTTCATGTTTCATGATACTATTCATAGCCTTTGGTCTGCCTTAACTAAAATGTTCGCCCACACAAGGTGTGAGGCTCAAATTTTTTAGCTTTATCGGGAGCTCCACCAAGCAGCCCAGGCTTCTTTGAGTTTATCCATGACTGACTTCTTCGGCTATCTCCAGTCACGGTGGGAGGAGCTCGCCCAGTGTGAGCCTCTTTCTGAGTTTTCTACTGAGGCAGCTATTGAGGCCAAGCGCCAGGATCATCGACATACCTATTAGTTCTTGATGGGTTTAAAACCTAAGTTTGAATCACTCCGGACTCAGATTTTGAACACATCCATGGTGCCTTCTTTGTACAAGGAATTTGCAATGATTGATGGTGATGATCGTCAATGACGTCTTCTCCCTGGATTTGCTTCTTCTAGTGTGCACGAGCAAGTTTCCCTTGCAACCCCTACTGGTGCTCGGTTTGTTGACCGCAAGACTCGGTTCTACTAGCACTGCAAATGGAATAATCACATCATTGAGCACTACTTCATTTTCCACCCAAAGTTGCAGGAGTATTACTCCAAACAAGCCTCTCATGGTCGTGGTTGTAGTCATGGCAAAGGTCGAGGACCTTCTAACACTAGAGCTGTTGCAGAATCTCTTCCTGCATCTTCGACTTCCCTTACTCCTACACCTACTGCTGCGCTAGATTTCGCTTAGCTCTAGGGTCAGCTTACTTAGCTTCAATCTCAGATTATCCTCCTTGCCTCTACTGCACCAACTTCATCTTCCTCTACAGCCACCTTTTCTGCAGGTAACCCTACTGCCCTTTTAAGTAAGTTTGGCATGCCCAGTGGCACACCTGTTTGGATACTGGACTTAGGGGCAAACAACCATTTGACTAGTGAGGCATCTCTCATTACATCCCCTATCCCTTCGTTGGTTCTTAATGTCTGCATTGCCGATGGTACCTCTCATTCCATTCATACCCAAGGCACTGCCTATTTATCATTGACTTTATTTTTATCCCCTATTTATTATGTTCCACAATTTTCCTATAACTTGTTATCTTTTAACCGGATTGCCAAACAATACAATTGTGCTGTAGTTTTCTTACCCAACTCTTGTTACTTGTAGGACCTGAGTTCGAGGAAGATATTTGGCAGGGGCTTTGAAAGGGACAGGCTCTACTACTTTGGCGATCCGCCTTCCTGTCTCGTATCCTCTTCTAGCTTTCAGGCTTCTATTTTGCCTTCTAATGTTTCCGCTGTTTTCTCATTAAAAGTATTGGATTTGTGGCATGCCCGTTTGGGACATGCAAATTTTAAATATTTGTGTTGGTTGTTTCCAGAATTTAATAAAGCTTGCAAAAATTTCGATTTTCAGCGTGCTACTTGCGAATTATCTAAGCATGTTCGTTCATCTTATCCGTCTCGTATGCACCATTCTCTCGCAGCTTTTGATATTGTTCATAGTGATGTCTAGGGTCCCTCCCCGATCTCCTCACTCACTCAACATGGATATTATGTCACTTTTATTAACGATTACTCCCGTAGTACCTGGGTCTACCTCATGAAAAATAAATTTGAAGTTTTCACTCATTTTCAGGCTTTCCTGCGAATGATTAAGACTCAATACAATACCGTGGTTCATACTTGAGGTCTGACAGTGGCTGTGAGTACCTCAATAATGAGTTTCGTGCTAAGTTGTGTCAATAGGGTATTCTTCAACAGCTAACATGTCCCTACACTCCTGAATAGAATGGTGTGGCTGAACGAAAAAATCACCACATCATGTCTATTGTCCATTGTCTTCTTCAAAGAATGCACATCCCCAAGTCTTATTGGCCTCATGTTGTTCTCACTACAGCCTATCTTCTCAATCGTACCCTGAGTCGAGCATTGCAGAATTCGGCTCCACTTCATCTTCTGCATCCTGACCGGTTCCTTTTCTCCCTTCCTCCTAGAGTGTTTCGATGCACTTGCTTTGTTCATGACCGAAGTCCTTCTCATACAAAGCTTGATGATAAAGCCATCCAGTGCATTTTTCTAGGGTATTCCTTTATGTTATGATCCTGTTAGTTGGTACACTTATCACTCTCTCAATGTCACATTCCACAAGTCTACCCCATTCTACATTGACTCCTCTCCTTCCATATCTCCGTCAGTGCCATCTCCACTTCCTCGGCCTAAGCCTATATTTCCCCCATCTGTACTAGTGCCCTCCTCTCTGATGTTGTCTTCATCTTCTGAGTCTCTTACCTCTGTCCCCACCAGGTAGGACCAAATCTCTCTCATTCCACAAGTTTACACTCACCGACTATGCCCTTCGGAGCCTCTGCTAGCATCTTCACTGTTGACTTTGGTGCAATCCCATGAGGGGGCTGAATTGGAATTTTAAAAATTAATCCCCTAGGTCAATCAACTAACAGCAGTATTACACAAACCTAAGGTCAATCTAGTGTGGATAAATAAATCAATGTATATTCAGCAGAAATTAAACTGCACAAGTAATCTAATTAAGCATGCACAATAAAGCTGTAAGGAGAGATGACACCAGATATGTTATCGAGGTTCGACAAACTACCTACATCCCCGCCTTGCCTCACTAGCACAAGGATTACACCAAAGCTCACTTAATGGGTGGAGTGGCACATGAATACAACCAAGTTAATTAGCACAGGCCGACCTCAACCTTTACAACCAATCCTTCAGGGCTGGATTACCGCCCCCTCGGGCCATGCCTGGAATACAACAGAAACACAATATAATTTGCGTACAAATATTATGCTTCTCAATCAAGTAGATTTGTACCAGTAATAATCAAAGCACACCAATAATGTATGAATAATAAGCTCAATGGTATATATGTGCAATCAATACTCAAAGTAAAGATTATCTCAAATTTAAGCACAAGAGTGTATCTACAAGCTAATCTTTGAAACTGTGTTTAGATAAAAATCTCAATCACAATTTTAGGGTTTCAAAGATTTGTACCAAGTGTAATATGAATATCTCAAAAAAAAATATTTTCTCAATATCAAAGCACAAGGAGATTTTCAAATCTGAGCTTGTAAAACGATTTTTGCACACACAAAAATATGAGCTAAGGTGTCTTGCAATATGAGTGAAAAGACTCACAAGCTCTAAGTTTTCCCACTCAAAATATTTATTAAATTAAATCTGGAGGGAAAACAAAGCTCAACCCTCAATCCAAAAATCAACAATGTAATGAACAAATGAGGGTTTCTAGCAATAGCACACAATGAATAACACACTCACAAGGCTAGATTTCTCAAGGGAATGGTCGTATATGAGTGTATAGAGCTTGTATGAGAAAATAAGGCTTAGGAAATTTCAGAGAATTTTTTGCTTATTCAATGTGCTAATTGCTTCCTAATCAAAGCAAATGAACCCCTATATATAGAGAAGGTTAAAATTACAACCATTGGGGATACATAGGGCATTGTTAAATTTGTTGTAAAACCATTTAAGAAAATTAACCATGTTTATCTTAAAATAACCACGGTAAAAGTTAAAACAATCCGAGAGTTTTGGGAGCCTAACCTATGGTTTGGTCGCCCGAACAGGCATAATAGAAAAAGTTGATTTTTGAAGTTCAGGTGCCTGAGTGTGGGTTCAGTTTGCTGAATGAAGGCGATTTCTATTCTGTTCAAGGTTTGGTCGCTTGATCCAAAGTTCGTTAGCCCGAGGCATTTTTGAACGTGAAGTTCAGGTTGCCGAGTTGGTGGGAAAAGTCGGAATTGTGGTTTGGTGGACCAAGGACGCTACGTTCCTTTTGGTTTGGTCGCCTGAAACCAAGTCAACACTTTGACTGGTCAATGGTTAGGTCACCTGAAGTGTTTTGAGCACAATTATTCGGTCACTCGAAGCCTAACTGATTTTACCCTATAAGTCCAGTTTTACTTCAATTAATTCCCCTGATAATATTTTGACCCTATGGGTCACACCCTTGTTTTGATAATGACAAATAATCTGGTATTTAATGGTTGCCAACTATGTGTGCAGGTTCTTATTGGCAAGTTCACATGATGGCATGCGGCAACCTGAAGAGAAGCGAAGACCCAGTATATTTATTGCTGTATTTTTTATCATTGGGTCTGTAATAATTTCAGTTTAAATGGGTCTGTAATTGTAAGAACCCGACTCGAGATATGTAGATTGAATAAATAAAAAAATGGTAAAAAGGTAAATTTTACAGGCTTCATCGACGAAGCCATTATTCTTGTCGACAAAGGCCATCGTACTCTTTGTCACCAAAATTCAAAGTCTTGTCGATGAAGAAATACCGAATGTGTTGTAAAATATCATAATAGGGTTCATCGCCGAACGAGCCGGTTCATTGACGAAATGTATGAATGATTCATCGATGAAGGCGTTGTCTCATCGATGAGGTTGGTCGGTTCAATGGGACTATAAATATTCTATTTCATTACTTAGGTGCTAAGAAACCTCAAATTCTCTATTTCTCTCTCTAGAACCAGTAGGATCTCTCTCTCTCTCTCTCTCTCTCTTCGATTGTTCACTGTTTGTCGCCTGATTCGATGATCTGACGTTACTATGTGGATCAGGGGAGGAATCTCTTCAAGTATAGTGGATCAGAATTTCGTTTCGAGGATTTTCGGGTTTTAAACCAAAAATGAGGTAAGGGTCTGATTTCAGTTTCGTTTTTGAATATGTGTAGTAGTATGAATTATAGTGAAGTATAGTTCTTGGATTTTTAGGTTTTCGTGTCTCGATTCGTGGTTTTAGAGCCGTAGAGTTCGGAATTTGGTATTCGAGAAAAGGTAAGGGGATTCTATTTATATCAGTTATTTTTAGAAATCGAAATCGGTAAACATGTAGTTTACGATTGTATGCATGTTTTGGTTACTTATTTGGGAAAATCTATTAGGTAAAAATGTAGGATTTTTAGGTTACCCTTTTTGGAAAAATTGGGGGTTTCGAGTATCATCTCTATTTCTGTTGAAAAATCTGTATGTTGTATAAAATTGTAGTATTGAGATGACCGTACCTATATTTGTATTAAACTATATTTCTCGAATTGAAAACGATATGATTTGTTGTATACTCAAATAAGTGTGGAATGAAATGGTGTATGTAAAATGTTCCAGGGTTTTGTAAAAACAGCTAGGGGCTACTAATTATCGTACGCTGATGAGTATAGGGACATGAGTTCCAAAATTGTTCGTGGTTTTGTAAATCAGCTAGGGGCAGCTAATTACCGTACGCTGAATCAGCTAGGGGCGGCTAATTACTGTACGCTAACGCCATGTCTCGGCTAATTACCATGGGCGAGAGTGTCCAGCTTTATATCCGAGGGTGTGAAATATTACATATTCTTTCGGCTAGTCACCAATAGGTGTGACCTACACCGTACTGGCAACGATATCACTATGAGACTTTGGTTATTGTAGGGTATCGGGTGCTTAAGTGTGATGACATTGACCATATGTTTGGTATCGTATGTACTGGAATGTATTTGTGAAAAAAAATGGAACCGTTTTGAATTGTATTGTACTGTATTGTATTGTGTTATGTTTTACACTGAAATAACACTCGTATACCACACACTAATATAACCTGCTTTCTTCCTTACTGAGAGGTGTCTCACTTCGAATATACAAATTTTTTTTAGGTCCTTCGGGTAGCCGAAACTACCATCCTAGCGTCCGGAAGCGCGTGTGTCGGTTAACAACGTTTAGTACCTATAGGTACGGGTTTTGTAACCAGGTTGTCATTGTTGGATTTTGTAGACACTCGGAGTATGTACTGTAATTTTGGGAACGTATATTCTAGTTCTGTAAAGACTTTGGTATGGTATGATGTATGTATAGAAAGAACATTTTTCGCTGCATATTTGATGAGTATGGATATGTATATGAATGTGTATACGGTTCACGTGTATCCCACGGAGTCGGACCCTCATTCAATATTGTATCATGTATGTTTAATTGATATAAAGACATGTTAGGTTACCATATTCACACCTATGACTCATCCGCGGGTTTGGGGCATGACAGTAATAATCTCTGCATGTCATGCATATAGGAAGTAAGCTCAGCAAATGATCATACACAGACCATAGAAAGACCTTAGGGATCATCCTTCAGTCGACCGAAGGTCAACCGACGCTAGAGTTTTGGGCTTTATTTAAAAGCTCAAAAATGACCTTTGAAAGACCCTAAGTCCCAGCACTAACACTTAGGAAAGTCCCTATTATCACATATATTATGTGGGGAATATTATGTTATAAAATTGGACTTTAAATGCAAAATCATATGACTTTGGGGGACCGAACCTGGCAGTTCAAACTGCCTCAGTCAACCGAACCATGGACGGGTCAAACTGTTGACCTGTGTTTGGTAAACCAAACCATTTTGAACGCATCGTCCGTGGGCGACCAAACTGCTGATTTGACCTTTCCCAGCTACTTGGCAGCCTGAACCTCAGCATTCAAATCATGCTTGGGCGACCGAACTTCTAAGTTTGGAAAATCGAACTTCAAACCGGGCACCCGAACCATAGACCTTTTGAGGAATCGCATCATTTAGCTAACCAAGTCTATACTCAGGCACCCGAACTTCGAAAAATAGCTTTTTTCATTGAGTATGTTCAGGCGACCAAACCGTGGTTCAGCCACACGAAACTCTCGGGTTGGCCAAAATATTACCACAGTTAATTAGGGTAAAATTGGGTTAAATAATTTAAACTCATTTAAAAAAAAATTTAATTATTACCCTTGTGTCCCAAACGGTTATTTTTTAAGTGTGCCTATATATATATGTTCATTTTCTCAAATTAAAGGGAGATTAGCAATTTGATTAGTGGAAAAATTCTCTGAATTTTGAGAGATCCTTTTGTTCTTTCAAGCCAAAAATACTCTTACATTCAACATTCCTTTGAAAGACAATCTTGTGTGAGAGTGTTCTACTTCATCCTACATTGATTCTACTTGCCTAAACTCTCATTTGTTTAATTGATTGAATGATTTTTATTTGAGAGTTTTAGCACAAGTTTTCCCCCAATTTAAATTGATAAATCTTTGGTGTGGGAAACATGAAAGCTTGTGGGTCTTAACATCTAGATTGCAAGACACCTTAGCTCATAATTTTTTTGTGCACAAAAATATTTTTACAAACTAAGTTTTGAATATCTCTTGTGTTTGAATATAAAGTAAATATTTGTTGAGATATTTTGATTTATCTTGGTGCAAATCTTTGAACCCTAGGTTGTGATTGAGATACACTTTCATATATATATTTTCAAATATTAGCTCGTTCATACACTCTTATGCTTGATTGAGTATAGACATTATCTTGAGTGTTGATTGCACACATTTAGCACTGAGCTTATAATTCCTATATCATTGATGTGCATTGATTGATTGTAATTGTAATACATAGTCTGCTTAGTTGAGAAGCACATTTCCATGTACAAAAATTTTATATTCGTTGCAATCCAGGCGTGGGCCTGAACAGGGAGACTAGCCCCGTTGAATAGTCCCGGATTGGCTTAGACCCGATTAGGAAAGATAGGTGCACCATCCTGGTAAGGTGTAGGTTGAGGTCAGCCCCGTAAATTGACTTGATTGTAATCGATACCGCTCCACCCGTTAAGTGAGCATTAGTGGAATCCTCGGACTTGTGAGCTAGAGGCGGAGACGTAGGCACAGTTGGCCGAACCTTGATAACATATCGTGTGTGCACTGTTTATATTTATGCAATTTATATTTCCAAACATGTATGTTATATTGTGAATGTTGCGCATGATTTAATTTCTACACGTTATATTTATCTATGCATATGGGTTTATGTGTATATAGACTAACCCTCGATTGAGTATTATTGTTTCCAGATTAGTTGAACCTAGGAAGAATTCTTAAATACCCAATTCGCCCCCTCTTGGGAATACACCAAAGCTAACAATTGGTATAAGAGACTCGTTGCACTAGACTTAAATGTTTTTGCAAAAAGATCGCAATGGCTCGATTTGGTGTATCCCCATTGGGAGAGGGACGATCACCTTCTAGTCCTCCATTATATTGTGGTGTTGATTACACTGCTTGGAAAATTAGAATAAACATATTTATAAAATCAATGGATTGGAGGGCTTGGTAGGTGATTGTCAAAGGAATTTGTATGCCTCTAAACGAAAATGATACTACTGTGATGCATGCAAATTCACATGCCATGGATTTACTATATTGCGCTTTAGATTCTAATATTCTACTTGAGATTATAGCATCCTCTAGTGCAAAGGATATGTGGGAAGAGTTGGATAGGAGATATGGACAAGGCAAAGAGGAGGAATCTGCTACTCCATGAGGAGGCAAATCATGAGGTAGTAATTAGCGATGAGGTATATGATTCTCTCTCTAGCTTGATTGATAATTCTTATGCTGAATGTTGTGTTGTGTCACATACTGAATCATCTATTGATAATGCTGTTAATGATGTATGCGATGATTCTTATGAAAAGTATTGCAGCATATCGTATGATGAATCATCTGATAATCTTTATGATAGTCCTGTTGAACAAGCATGCAATGATTCATATAATAATTGTGATATATCTTGTAATGAATCACGTGCCGAATTGACTAATGAAAGCATGCTGTCATGAAAAACTAGAAGAGACTTTATTGAAAATGAATAAATTTCTAGTTAAGTTATCTAAACAAAAATCATTTTTGAAAATTGAGAATAAGGGGATAGCTAAGCAATTAAAAGAATTAAAAGATTATTATGATATCATTGAGAAGAGAAAGATTAAGGAGATATTGAAAATTATCTGCTTAGAAGAAGAAATAGATAATTATTCTATTGTTGCACCCAAAGTAGAATATGAAAAGAATAATCATAATAAACCCTTAAGAGTCAAAAGAAATAAATTTTTCAAAAAGGGTTTATATTATAAGTTCCATAGTCATTCATCTTCCTATTTTTGTAAAAATATAACAAATAAGAAAAACCCTTCACGCATATACAAAATTTGCTTATTTAGTCAAATGAAAGGGCATGTCAGTATTAATTGTCTATTTAGAAGTGTCGGAGGCTTAGAAAAAGAAATGAAAAAGGATAATCATGAAAGAAAACCCTGCAGGACCAAAGGAAGATTGGGATCTAGTAGAATGTACAAAATTGTTTTATTCCTTCTTAGATCCTAAGATTAGGTTTAGGGGGCAGTGATGATTGTAGGGTTGGAAAGTGGTTGTTGCTTAAAATAAAAATTCTTAGTAGATGCATTCACTATACACTATATTGAATACTAAGATTATTAGAGTTTCAAGCAATATATCCAATCTAAACTTAATGCATACATATCATAATGATTGGGTAAAATATAAAAAAACATTGGCTATAACATGTTAGAGTAAAATCCACTTCCAAATGGACATAGTATCTTTTCTAGGCATTTAATTTCAAATGCTTAACTCATGCTCAAAGATAAATCATCTTAACTTAAGCATGCATTGTCCATCGGACAAGTTTGTGGTTTAGGGGATCCATCTCATACTATATATTATTTAATCCTAAACTCATCCTTGTATAAAAAAGCCTTGAAAAAGAAAAGTCATTACTCTAAGTATGAGCACCAATAATCGTAAATTCCATATCTACTAGTGCTAATTAAAAGTCATTCCTCTCATAACCAAACTAGGGGCATCCACTAAGGGAATCAAGTCTTCATCTAGATATTGTAAAATTTTTCCCTTTGAGTTTAAATTATAAATCCTCTAATTTTAGCTTATCCCATTCACAGGAAATCTTTACCACTTCATGATCATATCTGGTAAAGTATTATCCATCCATGGGCTCATGTCCTTAACTTAATTGGTCAATTATACTTCAACGGATACCCTCTAGCCATGGTTGATTTGAAATTATCAAAGAGCACCATTCTTTAAATATTCATACACTCCATACTGCTCTTTGTTAAAACTTGTTAGGACATATTGTTTGGCGTGCTCATCATGCATATCATCCTACTTCCTCAAATACTCTTCTGAACATAATAGAAATTTAATCCTTAAGAGTATTTAATTTATACTTCTCACATAGCTCTCAACTTTTAAATCAAATCCTTTAGAGCGATATATACCTTGAGTGTGTTGAATGGCTAAATTGGTTGCCTAGGTCCTTATCTTGATAAATGTGTATATCTCAAAGTGACCTATGCATATGTAATTAATATCGAAAGTCATTCCAACTTGTGCCTCTCACGTACTTAAAATCATAAGAAAAGAGGCAGGCATAGACTTATTACCTCAACGAATATTCATTGTGACTTTTTGGTCCGATAAGCCTAAAGCATTCATGTCAAGTCTAAATCCATTGAAAATCTTAGGAACCTTGGCTAAAATATTTGGTAATGAAAAAGGTATAAAATGAACAAGTGCATAACTCAGGGGGAGCATTTTTTTAAAAATTTCATGACTCTTTTGGGTGCTCTCATTATTATATTTCCATATGCCTTTATGAAAAGCAACAAAGCACTAAACTCATAATTATCCACTCTTGTTCATTGTTCATATTATATCTTGATGGATAGTGATTTGTGATTATCTAGTATTGTGAACTGTTATTGAATATACTGTTTGATAATACTGGATTGCATAGAACGTCATCTGCAAGGTTGTTGCATAAACTTATTTGCTTGCATGCTTGTATGGAACGCTAACTGTATGGCAGATGCAATATGTTGTGTATTGCATGCTAGTAGTAAAAATAGGTTCTCGCATGCTCAAACAGAATTATTTTGAATTGATTGCTTGAATCTATCAGGTCTTGGTGCATACAAATTTGGGAAATGTTCAATTTACAGTCGGCATGTTGCCAAAATTTTGGCGGAATTTTCCCAAAACAAATCCATGTACATAGATGATTATGATGATAGAAATGTTAAAATATTTTTGAAAAGATAAGTGAAAACTTAAATAGAAATATCAAAATTTCATCCTAGCATAATCATCGAATAGTTAGAGGAGCTCAGCTCCATCCCTAGAGAAAGAGCATAAAAAATCTGTATTCATCATGCTTTACTTTTTGAATATTAAGGCTCTTCTAAGAACCTTGAAAATCATATCCCTCATCTAAAGCTCTATGTTTTGATATGGATTATTCTTGGTTAAGTGTTTTATCTCATGTCTTAATATATACTTTCTAATGCATGTGTAACCTAGAGAGATGATTATACTGGTCGAATGGCGAAATGAATAAATCTTAATCTAGTATATTCATTTTAAAAGACTTAAAAATGATGGCTTATACTACTAGGCATAATGAAATAATTCTCTATCTGGTATAAGCAGTTGGTTGCATCTAAGCTAGAATTCAAATTGATAGGGGGAGCATCTTAAGTTAAAATGTCTATCATGTTATGCTCACCAACACCTTTTAGCTTAGATCTGTTTTGAATCGAGTGCGGCATGTGCTTAACTGAAATGATATTATTGAAAATCTTTGTTTATATTGCCACAGTTGTTTATACTTACCATATGATCTTCCATGTGATTGTTAAATTTTTAGGATCATTATGGTTGTGGTTTTCTAGTTATATTTTAGTATGTGCTTAATTGACAAACCAGAAAATTTGTGCTTGCTTGTTTTAAATTAAACCTTCTTTTTTAGCAAGCACCCCCCAGTACCATTTTGCAAACATTATAAGGGGGATATATTATTATTATTATTATTATTATTATTATTATTATTATTATTATTATTATTATTATTATTATTATTATTATTATATACATATATATCTTTAAACTTCATAACTGGTTTGGTAACTTCATATGAAAAAGCATGCGAACTAATTAGACTGTGTTTGTGTTCAAACCAACTATTTGCTATCATATGCCGTTTGTTTTAAACTCAAATCTTCCACGGGTCTTATGATATGTTTCAATTGCAATGGTTTGAGCATATTTATGGTCCAATTCTGTTTTCATGTCATTTAAATCTTTAAATGACCAGTTATATTGTTTGTGTGCTTAATTCGTATACTCCATGTTGTGTAAGATTGTTTGTGTTACTCATTTTGCCCTGCATGATTATTATATTTTTTGGCTGTTGAAAGATTATATTTATGATTATTGATTATACTAGACTATTTGAGTTAGTTATTTTGGATATTTGTAAACTTGAACTCAATCAGGTTATTTCTATACAGACATGTTTTTGGGAAATGTTCTATTTTCAAACGGCATGCTGCTGAAATTTTTTATAATTTCCCAAAACCATATTTGTATTTAAATGATAATTATCTTTTATTTGCCTATAAACATAAATGATTTATCTAGGCCCTTTTTGCTGTTGCCAAAAGGGGGAGAATTAGGCAAGTATTTGTTATCATAAAAAAGGGGGAGATTGTTGACCCTATGGGTCACACCCTTGTTTTGATAATAACAAATACTTTGGTATTTAATGGTTTCCAAGTTTGTGTGCAGGTTCTTATTGGTAAGTTCATATGATGGCATGCGACAACCTAAAGAGAAGCGAAGACCCAACATATTTATTGTTGTATTTTTTATCATTGGGTCTATAATAATTTCAGTTTAAATGGGTCTGTAATAATCTCTGTGTGTCTTGCATGTAGGAAGTAAGATCAGAAAATGATCATACACAGATGAGAGAAAGATCTTAGGGATCACCAATCGGTTAACCAAAGGTCAACCGACGCCATATTTTTGGGCTTTGTTTAAAAGTTCAAAATGACCTTAAAAAGACCCCAAGTCCTAGCACTAACACTTAGGAAAGTCCCCATTATCACATATATTATCTAGAGAATATTATGTTTTAAAATTGGACTTTAAATGCAAAATCAAATGACTTCGGGCGACCAAACCTGGCAGTTCAAACTGACTCGGTCAACCGAAGCATGGACGGGTCAAAGTGTTGACCTGTGTTTGGAAAACTGAACCATTTTGAACACATCGTCTACGGGTGATCGAACCGCTGATTTGACCTTTCCCAACTACTCAACAGTCCGAACCTCAACGTTCAAATCATGCTCGGATGACCGAACTTCTAAGTTCGGAAAACCGAACTTCAAACTGGGCACCCGAACCATGAATCCTTTTAGGAATCGCCTCATTTAGCTAACTGAGCCTATACTCGAGCACCTGAACTTCAAAAAATAGCTTTTTCATTGAGTTTGTTCGGACGATCAAACCATGGTTCAGGAACCCAAAACTCTCGGGTTGGCAAAAATATTACTGCGGTTAATTAGGGTAAAACTGGGTTAAATGATTTTGTTCTTTCAAGCCAAAAATACTCTTCCATTTAGCATTCCTTTGAAATATAATCTTGTGTGAGAGTGTTCTACTTCATCCTACATTGATTCTACTCGCCTAAACTCTCATTTGTTTAATTGACTGAATGATTTTTATTTGAGAGTTTTAGCATAAGTTTTCCCCCGATTTAAATTGATAAATCTTTTTTGTGGGAAACTTGAAAGGTTGTGGGTCCTAGCATCTATATTGCAAGACACCTTAGCTTATAATTTTTGTGTGCACAAAAATCTTTTTACAAACTAATTTTTGAATATCTCTTGTGCTTGAATATTGAGTAAATATTTGTTGAGATATTTTGATTTATCTTGATGCAAATATTTGAACCCTAGGCTGTGATTGAGATACACTTTCATATATATTTACAAAATTAGCTCGTTCATACACTCTTATGCTTGATAAAGTATAGACATTATCTTGAGTGTTGATTGCACACATTTAGCACTGAGCTTATAATTCATATACCATTTATGTGCATTGATTGATTGTAATTGTAGTACATAGTCTGCTTAGTTGAGAAGCACATTTCCGTGTACAAAAATTTCATATTTTTTCTATTCCAAGTGTGGCCCTGAAGAGGGAGACTAGCCCTGTTGAATAGTCCCAAATTGGCTTAGACCCAGTTAGGAGAGCTAGGTGCACCATCCTTGTAAGGTGTAGGTTGAGGTCAGCCCCGTGAATTGACCTGATTGTAACTGGTGCCACTCCACCCATTAAGTAAGCATTAGTGGACTCCTCGGGCTTGCGAGCTAGAGGCGGGGGCATAGGCACTGTTGGCCGAACCCTGATAACATATCGTGTGTGCACTGTTTATATTTCCGCACGTGTATGTTATATTGTGAATGTTGCGCATGATTTAATTTTTGCACGTTATATTTATCTGCGCATATGGGTTTATATGTATATAGATTAACCCTAGGTTGAGTATTACTATTGCCAAATTAGTTGAACCTAGCCCTCTTGGGAATACACCAAAGGTAACATAATATATGTGTTTTTGGGGACATCTTATGTGTATGTGCAAAGGCGTAAGGTCTTTCTATGGTCTTTTGAAGTGTGCCTAAAAACCTTGCATCGGTCGACCGAAATCCCTAAGGTCACTCTATGATCTTGAGCTTATTAATTCCTACATGCATGATATGCAATAATTGTCACAGACCTTTCCTATATTACTATTACAAACCCGAAATGAACATAATATAAAATTACAATAAGTGAATCTTTTGGGTCTTCTTTTGCTTCAAGATAACATGTGTCATCATACGATCTTGCTAATATGAACCTGCACACAAACTTGATCGACATTAAATACCGGAGTATGACCAATAACGTCAACATTCACCAAGCTCAGGTATGTCTCCTATAGTCCCTGATCCCCTTGCTCCCTCCTTACAATATCCTTCTCGAACTCGTCGAGCTCCTAATAGACTTTATTCAACCTGTTCTACTAGCCACCCTATCTCCCAGTATCTTTCTTATCAAGATATTTCCTCGAGTTATCAAGCCTTTTGGGACAAGTTGATGTTATTATCGTACCTCGCTCAGTTCATGAGGCCCTGCAGGACCCCAAATGGGTTGCCGCCATGCGTACTGAGATTGACGCTTTACATTACCAGAATACTTGGGATCTTGTTCCCCTTCCTTCAGGCGCATGCATGGTGGGCTGTAAGTGGGTGTTCACAGTTAAGAACCTTGTGGATGGAACTGTTGATAGGTGTAAAGCTCGCTGGGTGGCTAAGGGTTTTACACAGATTCTAGGTCAGGATTTTCATGCTACATCTGCTCTTGTGGTGAAGCTCACTACTGTTCACCTCCTGATATCTTTGGCGGCTTCTTTCACTTGGCCTTTATACCAAATTGATGTCAAGAATTCCTTCTTAAATGGTGATCTTACTAATACTATTTACATGGATCCTCCTCTGAGTTTTTCTACTCAAGGGGAGTATTATGGCAAATTGTGTAAATTGCACAAGTCCTTATGTGGGCTTAAGCAATCACCTCGTGCATGGTTTAAAATATTCAGTGATGTGGTTCTCTCTATGGGATTTATTCAGTGCCAGTTAGACCACACTTGTTTTATTAGGTGTCTCTCCCTTGGTCATTGCACTATTATCTCTGTCTGCGTGGATGATATTATTGTTACAAGTAATGACTTGTCTGGAATTGGTCAGATTAGAAAGGACTTGGGAGGCACCTTTGACATCAAGGATCTAGGACCTCTTAAGTATTTCTTGGGCATTGAGATACCATGCTCCCACAAGGGCATTTCCCTCTCTCAGCGAAAAATATGCCCTCGATCTTCTTATGGACACTGGTATGTTGGGATTTCGGTTTACTTCTATGTCCCTAAATTCGAATATCTCTCTTTTTGCAGAGTCTGGTGATCTATTGATAGACCCTTCGGTGTATCAGAGACTTGTTGTTTGCCTCATCTACTTGACCAACACTCAGCCTAATTTGGCCTATGTAGTAAGCCTAGTAAGTCAGTTCATGCATTCTCCCAAGACTTCACACCTTGATGTTATCTATCACACCTTACGGTATATGAAGACCTCACCTAGAATGGGATTGTTCTATTCATATGGAATACAACTAGGTCTTTCCGTGTTTACCGATGTTGACTATGCTGGGTCCAAGACTGACAGACGATCTACCTCAGGTATATGTACTTTCAAGGGTGATCATCTTCTTTCTTAGAAGAGTAAAAAGCAGGCGGTGGTTTCACGTTCTTCTGCTGAGGCTGAGTATCGGGCTATGGCACAAGGTACCTATGAGATCTTATGGCTATGCTCTCTCCTATCTGAGATTGGTTTTCCTGTGACAAGCTCTTACAAGTCTACTATATCTAGCTCTTCTGATTCAGTTCTACATGAGAGGACCAAGCATATTGAGGTGTACATTCACTTCATCAGGGAAAAAGTTCGTTCTGGGATTATCTCTTTCCACTTTATCTCCTCCAAGGGCTAGGTTGCTGATGTCGACAGCAAGTCTGTTGGCCCAGGTTTATTACAGACTGCTATCTCCAAGCTTCGACTTGTCAACATCTTCGTTCCAGCTTGAGGGGAGTATTAGACATAGTGTATAGTTTTAGTCCCATATAGGAATGTTAGGATAACCTCACTCTCTTGTATAGCTATGTATATACATCTCCAAGTTGTAAGCAAAATACACCAAGTGAAATTCACTTCCTCTTGTAAAGTTCTCTCTCTTTTACTTTCTTCTACATCATTCCACTTAAAGAAAGAGTATATGTTCAAGCCTCCTTTTGAGAAAGGTTTATAGACATTTGTCCATTTAACCTTATAGCCTAAGGTCTTCTACTCATTCCCTTACCATAGAAACTCTTAAGCCTTTTGTTTAGCTCTTTAATAGCTGGTTTTAGTAAGCAAAAAACTGAGCCCCCAATATGCTTGGATGCTAAAGAGAACTAACTTGATGAGTTGTAGTCTTCCTCTATAGGAAAGATATTACAAGTCCAACATTCTAATAGAAATATTTTAGATAAGGTCAAGCAATCAAGATTATTAATCCCTTTTCTAACCAAAGGAAAGCCAAGGCACTTGGCTAGGAGCTTGCCCTCTTAAACCCCAAGAAGTTGAAGGATTATATTTTCTCCATACCACTAATGCATATAGTAAATTTTTTTAAATTTAGAGTAATTTATATAAAGAATTGACATAGAGTGGAAAAGGGTAAGAACCTTTTTAATGATAGATGCAGAGTTGACATTGTCATATAAGAAAAATAAACAATTCATCTACAAATGAAAGATTAATGAGATTAAGCTTTTTACACTTAGGGTGGTAGCTAAGTTCACCCTGCTTGGAAGCTATAATTTGGAGAATTCTTGTTAGAACCTCCATTATCATGACAAACAAGTAAGGAGAAATAGGGTCCCTCTATCTGATACCCTTCTTGCCTATAAAGAAACCTTTAGTGGAACCATTAATGCAAAGGGGAAAACTGGTAGTAGAGATGCATTCCCTAAGCCAAATGATAAAGTTTAGAGGAGTACTAATAGCTTGGAGAACTTTGAACATGAATTCCCAATTTATAAAATCAAATCTTTTATGAGGTCCCCTCTCATAGTCCTTTTGAGAGTTCCAATGTTGATATGATAGTTATGGAGGAGCTCTTGAGCAAGAAGGATATTATCCTAGATTGATCTACCTTTGATGAAAGCAACTTGGTTATTGCTAATAAAGTGATTTCATATTATTGTCGTGGTTGGTGTTGTTATAGATTAGGTAAAGTAAAATAAAACTCATACATGATGTCCGAGGATTATGTACAAAACATCATATACATTTCAACTACAAATTTACTTAACAAAACAACAAGAAACAAAATAAAGACTAAGAAAATTTTCAAATCATGAACAAAATTTTGATTTTGCACATCACTACTATTTAATTTTTCTCAATTTTTAATCTTATAAAGGGCATTACAGGTAGGGGTGAGCAAACGGCCGGTTCAGCCAAATTCGGTTAATTAACCGAATTAACCAAAATTTTTGGTTAATGAGAACTATTAACCGAATCAACCAAATAGAGGGGCCTCACCGAACAAAACCCAACCGAATTACCTTTTCGGGTAATTCGGTTAACCAAATATAATTGAATTAACTTGAAATTAATTAATAAAAACATAATATAATTGTAAATGTTTTTCTACCAAATACTAATTAACATATTAACAAATTAACATGTACTAATTAACATATTAACAAATTAGCATATACTAATTAACATATTAACAAATTAACATATACTAATTTATATTTAAATTTTAATTAATTATTAAATCGATTATTTCGGTTAACCGAATTAACATTCCTCTTAACCGAACTGATTAACTGATTAACTGAACTTTATAAAACCATAACCGAACCGACTGATCCTATGTTCTTAACTGAACCAAACCAACCAATTTCGGTCGGTTAATTCGGTTAACTAGGGTTTCCCTGAATTATGCTCACCCCTAATTACGGGCCCTTTAAACATGGTACATAACTGCATTCTATAGGATCTTTATGAATTTGTTGTTTTCCTTTAAGGAGGGGATGAAAAATAATTTCTTCAATCCAATTCGTGATGCTTTTAGGCACGTTTATGAATCAAAAGCCTTGCAATATATGGCTCTAAAGATTTCCTACCAAAAAAGGGATGCATAGTCTTTATCTTCATTGTATCTTTTATGTAGACACCCCAATATTTACCTAGTCTCTCCATATGGTGATGTGAATAAGAAAAAGTTAATTGGAGGACCCCCTTTGGAACATCTCTTTGAGTCTTGATTTGAAATCAAAATCCTATCAATAAATCCCCGAGAACAAGCTCGTGTTATGAAAATCCATGTCAGTTAACTCCTCCATTCCTTAAGTCAAGTCCATGATTATCTTCTCTATTTTTGAAATCAAGTCCATGTTAATATGTCTTTTTATTATAGTCAAGTCCATATTGTTATATCCTAACTAGGTCCTATTCATTTTCTTACAATCAAATCCACATTTTTGAAATCAAATCCTTGTTAATATGTCCATTTTGTCATCTCTATTTTTGAAATTAGGTCCTTGTTTTTTAACAAGTCCTTACTAATTAAAGCTTTTTTTATTTCGTTTGATTATCGGTCCTCTCTTAACCAAGTCCTATAAATTAAGCCCTTTTGAAAACAAGTCCCTATTTTTAAATTAAATTACCATTGAGTCCAATTTGTGAGTTATGTTTTAATTGTGGGCCCCATGTGACTGTAAAAAGAAGGAATCTGTATTTTTTTTTTTTATTAGAATATGCATCTTAACTTTTTGATTCCTATCCCGTTTTTATAATGACAAATAGTATAAATCTCATTTGTGTGTTTAGTCTATGAATAGATTTATCTTTCTGAGAGCACATATGGTAAAGGTAATATGGAAGCCATGAGGTACTTAAAGAACACATAACATGGCCCATTCCATGGCAAGCTGAAGAGCAAAGATTGAAGTCACATATTTTTTTTTTAGTTGTAATGTATTTAGATTGAATTGTATTTGTTTGTCTTACTTGATCTGAGTACAGCTCAATAAAGACCATAGATTGACCCTAGGAACTCAAAACTTTAATGGAAAACCTTTTACATAAAAAGATAAACTTATACAAAAGGTTTGAAATGATTTTAAAGTTCAAAACAAGGCTAAAACTCATTTTATTAAGGGCTCACTCGATTGGATCATAAGCCCATTTGGTAGGCATTCATGCCTGGAAGATCCAGCAGACCGAATCTTTGGCCCAACATACCGAACTGCACTAAAAGGAAAATTGCCTTTGGGCCAGTCGACCAAACCCTGTGTCCGTCTACTGGAACTCTAGGGTTGAAGCTATTTTGAGCAGAAAAATGGGCATAAAATTTAAATTTATTATTATTATATTACCCAACGGCCATAAAATGGTCATATTGGGTCTTTGCCTATGAATACCAAGCCCAAAGCCCTTAAAACAACTTTTGCCAATATCAAATCATTCCCTTACATTGCTGGGTTTTTTATTTACTCATTTTCTCAAATCAAAGAGCATTTTACTCTCATCTACTCTCTTAATTGCAAAAATCATTTTGAGAGCAAAACTCTAGTTTCTCCTTCTCTTGTATTTGAAAATCATTTTTGGAGAAATCATTTATTGCACTTGAATCTTTGAGCATTTATTATATACACATCACTCACTCAAAGATCATTTACTCTCATCTACTCTCATTTATTTTCAAAAATCTTTTTGAGAGTGAAACTCTAACTCTATCTAGCTTCATTCATATCTTGTGAGAATGCATTAAGATTTTCATTGTACAAACTAACTATTGAAGAATCATTTCATTGTATGCAAAAACTCTTATTCTCATTTGTATTTGCGGTTTGGGTTTTGAACCATACCAAACGAGGGCATATCGTTTGGAGAGGTGGCTTCACCTATGAGGAGCGGTGTAACGAGTATCTCCGCTCGAGTGAAGGAGTGCGTATAAGGTGGCTTTGCCTTGTTTGAAGGAGTGGATAGTGAAAATCCTCAAGCGGTTGTCTTGAGGCGAGGATGTAGGCGGGCATAGCCGAACCTCGTAAAAATCACTATGTTTGCTTTCTCTTTCCTTACACTATTTAAATTTCCACACATGTATGTTTACATTTAATTTGTTGTGATTATTGTATCTATTTTATATTTAATCTTTTGCTTGTTTGAGATACCCTAAGATTGAAATATTGTGTGTTTTAAAAATAGGTCAAAAAGTGACCTAGATTTTTTAAATATCCAATTCACCCCCTTCCTCTTGGGATTACACCATAACTCACAATACATACAGGAACACATGCCCAAGGGGATACATACGAGGGTGTAAAATACAATGCAGGAAATAC
Organism: Malania oleifera; assembly: GCF_029873635.1. Lineage (NCBI taxonomy): Eukaryota > Viridiplantae > Streptophyta > Magnoliopsida > Santalales > Ximeniaceae > Malania > Malania oleifera. The sequence goes on along the minus strand of NC_080423.1, from coordinate 79,083,953 downwards.
ATTGCAAAATACAAAAAATAAATAATAATAATAATAATAATAATAATAATAATAATAATAATAATAATAATAATAATAATAATAAATAAATAAATAAATAATAAAAGATACAAAAAAAATCCTCAAAGGGGACCGAACAATGCCTTTGGATTCTAGGATATTCCACAACATCTCTAAAGGTATCAGTTCACCAATTTAGAAAGAAAATCAGGCAATAGCAGGGAAATTCAAATGAATCAAACAAATTTAATGAGAAATTCTGCATAAATTGAGAGCATGTGCAGTGCTCATAACACGCCAGAAAGATACCTTGATTCTGTGAGCTAATTTGGAAACAATCCTTGAAATATATCACTCAAATTGATTAAAAGATTTTTGAAAATTGGAGTGTATCCCCTCCATATTCTCGGTCAGACTCTCCATTGAAAGGAGAATCAGCCATATCACAAAATAAGGGGATTACTTTGCTGTAGGAAAGAAAGCACAAATTAGGGTTTCTACTTAAAAAGGAATAATAAAGAAGGAAATACCAGAAATTGCCTAAAAAGACCTAGGTCTAATCCTATAAATAGAAAAGTTTCACAAAAACCAAAGGATAGAGGAAGAGAGTTCAATACACAAAAAATTCCGAAAGAGAGAAAATTCATAGAGTAGTGCAAGAGAATTCTAAAAGAGAATGTGAAAGAGGTAGAACCCTAAGGACTCCAAAGGTTGGAGTTTTCATCCTGCTCAGTAGGCACACCCAGCAACGCCTCCCATCGACATCCCGAAGGCACACACACTAGTGCCCCCTGTAGATGTTCAGAGGCATACCTCCCAGCCTAGAAGGCTACCTTAGACAAACACAAAAGAAAGGAAAAGAAGATCGGAGGAGTTAAAAACCATAGGTAAAATTGGCTCATCATTCCTCATCCTAATCTAAGATAGAGTTGTGGGTGTTCCTAGGTTACTTCCTCTAAAGAAACCTCGACCCTGAACCAGAACAGACTGAAACCCACAGAACCTGAACCCGGACTTGAACCTTTAACCAGATCAAACCCAAACCCACTAGGCCAAACCCAAACCTGTTTTCAAGTCCCAAAGCCCACACATTTTAAAACTAAAACTAGGCCCAAGAACATTTTAAAACAAAAGCCTAAAGCCCGTCTATTTTTAAACTAAAATTGAGTCCAAACCCTTTTTAAAAAAAAAAACTAAAGCCCAAAGCCCATTTGTTTTCCAACTGAAACCGAACCCAAACCCATTTTTTTAAATGGAACCCAAAATCATTTTTTAAACAAAGGCCTAAACATACGTTTTTAAAACAAAGCCCAAAAACTTTTTTTTTTGAAAAAAAAAAAAATGGTGGCCCAAAATTGAAACCTAGCCTAAACCCATCAAAGCCCACAAAGAAAAAGGGTTGACTCAATCGAATCAACCCACAATCGACCCATTAGGGTTTGGGCGAGTTAACTCGCCCATGAACCCGTTTGTAATTCAAAGACCTCCAAATCTAGAGGCCATCACAAATCGTAGAATCAACCACTTAAGCTAATGCACGGATCATAGATCCAAAACCGACTCACACACATAAATCTTCAGGTCCAAAATCGATTCACACACAAATCATCAAATCCAAAACCAATCCAGCACTTGAAGCACAAGATTACATACACACACACACACACACAAAAGCACTCAAGGCACACACATTCATAGATCACAAAAGGCAAAATGTGATAAAAAATGGGATACTCATTTTTCAAGGATTCGTGGTAAAATTGTAGGCATTCAAACCCCAAAGAGGGGAAATCACCATCGTAGGATCCTTGATCAAAACCCCCCTGGATCTCCATATTGAATAACCAGAACCTTAACCAAGAAAAGAAACCAAAAGACCTCGTGGGCCTTCGCTGAGAAACAAAGGAAGAAAGAGATCTAGGGTTTCATAATTAGGGTTTCAGGCCACTCGCAGGAACAGATAGGGCAGAGATGGGAGAATAGAGAGAGGAGGGGAATGAAAAATGCCCTAGAACAAAAAATTTACTTTTTATATGAATGGTTCCAAGGCCACGTGTCACTACTAATGGGTGACACTAGGTGAGCTTCATCCGCGCATTTTAGGTGTGGTGTGGTCACTCTGAAACCGTTCGATCTGTGTTTCTTTAGGATGTCCTAGATCTTACCACGTCACTGATATATTGCCATCAACCCAATCCCTCCGGATGTGGACACTTGTCCGGATGACGTCATCCTGACGTCACCACCTTTTCAGAAAAATAATAAAAACATAGATAAAAGGGCAGCCACCTGGATTTTAACATATGTCTGAGGTGACGTCACCATGATGTCACCCCCTGCTCTCCAATATATATATATATATATAATCAGGCCACGTGTTCTCATCTGGAGCTGACACGTAGCCCGGTTTGCTAACCAAGACCCCTTTTCTAAACCGATTGACTCGATTCATATTGGATTAAACCGGTTCATTTATTTTTCTTATTTATTTTTGTTAATGTATTATTTATTTAATTTTTAAATTAAGAAAAATACAGGAAAAATCACAAAAAATTAGAAAAAAAATAAAACAAATCATAAAAATTATGGAAAAATATAGTCTACAAAAATATTTTGAAACATTTTGACCCGAAAAAATCTCCAAAAACCTCTCTAAAAATTTTTTAAAAAATATGTCAAAGATGCTTAGAAAAATTATTGGAAAAATTTGGGAGCATTTGCTTAAGATATTTTCTCAATTTTTAAAAGGGGGTGTGTCCCTATGATTATAAAAAGGGCAATGAGCATTTTAGGTCTCACCTATATTAGCTCTAAGGGGGATTTTTCTTATAAGATCCCCTATTTTAGGGGTCTTATTAGATATTCCTAAGTCACACCCCATTTTGATTAATTCCATTAATTATATATATATATATATATATATATATATATTTGTTTACTTAAGAAGGAGTAAATTAAAAGGTTATTAAAAATCAATTTGGCGATAATTCTTAGTTAATTAGGTATCATTTTTAGAACGAGTGCGTAGGGGGTGCGAATACCTTCCCCTAACATATCCGAACTCCTGATCCCGATCTTGGTGTACACCAACCGATACTATTCTTAATTGAGTAGCAATCATGTGTTCTAACCGCACTAAGAAAAATAGGTTAGTGGTGACTTCAAACTCCAAATTTTTCTAGAAAATAATATTATTGTTAATTCCCTCACCTCTTGTGTAATAACCCGAACCCAAAAAATAAAAATAAATAAATAAATAAGGGAAATAAATTAAGAGAAAAGAAGTTTAAAAAGGGGAATCAGGAGGGACTCGTCGACGAACTCGTTTTCTTCGTTGACAAACATCCTTCTGGGTTTCTTCGACGAGTACACGTGTCTCGTCGACGAGTAATTACCGAAAGCAAAGAAAATTTAGGTTTTTAAACGATTCATCGACGAACCTAATGTTCTCATCGATGAATGTCCTTCGTTGGTTCATTGACGAACCTTTTAGACTCGTCGACGAATGTCAGATTATAAAGTGACCCTAGATCATTTTCTTGCATGAATTCTCTCTCCTCCCTCACTTTCTCTCTCTAGGGTTTGCTCCTACCACCTTCTTTCTTCGATTCTAGCCCTTATTTAGTCCGATTCAATGATAACCGCCATGAGGTTCCTGGGGCATTTCTCTTCAAGTTAGCTAGAGCAGAAACTTGATTTGGAATTCTTGGGCATCACTCCAAAATAAGGGTAAGTAGGATATTTTTAATATTAAATTAATTATTGGGAGTGTGTGAACCTAGGAGATGTTAAATGATAAATATTCTGGGGTTGAATTGATTAAGTTAGGATTTTTAGAATGTAGGGTCCGTTCAATTTGGGCTGAATATTGAGGAATAGGTAAGGGAATAAAATTATACCAGGATTTTATTAAATTTGAATCGGATATTTTCGAGTATAGGAACCATATAATTATAATTTGATTTTCTGAATAGTTTAGGCAAATGAAAATAATGATTTTGATTATAAATCATAACTGGGAAAAACCTTGTGGCATGAAAACAATTCTTCTTAATTATCTGGTTGTAAATATTGTACAATTGTGGTTACTTGTCTTCTTGTTAAAGCTGTCTGGATGTGAATACTGCCTGGTTCTGAATATTGATTGGTTGAGGATACTATCTGCTTGTGAATACTACTTGGCTGTGAACATTGTTTGGGGGTGATTATAGGTTGATTGCGATTACTATCTTCTGTGAACATAAACATGCAATGAAATATGTAGTTGCCCTACGTAGGCCACGTATGGTGTAGTATGCAGTAGTCTTACATGGGCCACGTACTGTGAAATATGTAACTGCCCTACGTGGGCCACGTATTGTGAAATACGTAGATGCCCTACATAGGCTACATACTTTCAGTTATGTAGCTGCCCTACGTGGGTCACGTACTGCAAGGTATGCAGCTGTCCTAGGTGGGCCACCAACTGAGTTCAATGGATTGCATTGCATCCTATGTGAATGAATTGTGGTTCATATGTTTGCAGACTATGTGGGATGATTGGTGTGAATGTATGTGTATACTGGTAGACGTAATGGTACCAAAGCATAGGGAAGTTACATGTAAGGGCGTGTAATGTTTCCTATTCTTAGAGACTTTGCTTATAAATCTAACCCCGAGGGCTTACTCAGTAAAGTGAGTACCCTGGTAGTTATTAAGGTATTAGAGTAGAGGGAAGGTACATGTATGGGTGTGTAATCTTCCCAATCCTCGGGACCTATTGCTATAAATATTGGTTTTGTTTGTGTGACTACAGTCTGTATGTGCCTTGCCTGTTGTTGCTGATAAATAGATGAGTTTATTTTGTGTATATATATATATATATCTTCCACAAACTGTTATGGTTTATTTCTTCCCTACTGAGAGGTGTCTCACCCCAAGCAATTATTGACTGGAATTGGAATAGCTTCCCAAGAGGGGGTGAATTGGGATTTAAAAATTTTATTCCCCTTTGTCTTAGTTCTTTTGAGTTATAACAATAACCAAAACTTAAACATAATCACAAAGTTTATCAAAATCAAAACAATATAATCAATTGCTCAATCCTTGTAACAATAACCCTATATTGATATAAAAATTTTCTGAACTTGTATAAGCCCTATAACACAATCACACTTCTTCCTAATGTTCAGCTTTTAAATAAACTTTCAGAATAACGAGTCAAGGATAATCAACCAACGTAGTACCTTTCGGTTTCCGCAATAAATGCTGATCAATTCAAAAACAAATTATCTTCCTATCTATTTAACAACTGAACATTCAGAATTAAATTTTAAAGCAACCACATAGATTATATCTTTTGCTGAAAAATAAAGAGTAGGGAAGAGATAGAAGAACATAGGGTTTTTATGAGGTTTAGCTTCAACACAGCTTACGTCCTCGCCCTTGGCAAAACCACCAGAGGATTCACTATTACCGTTCCTTTACCAGGCGAAATAATACCAGTTACAACACTCCTTGGGTAAGGCTAGAGCTCACCTTCTCCAAACAATATCCCCTTGTTTGGTCCAACGATTCAGCACTTGAACTGTCAATTAATCTGTAACAAAGATATAAAACAAGGCGTACAAGAACTTGCTCCTCAAAGAGCTGATTAGTACAAATTGAAAAACTATGTACTCCAGTAAATTCAGAATATGAATTTCAAAGTGAAGCTCTAGAAATTTATCATTGTAGGTATCTTTTAATGAATGAAATAATCAACAATCGATGTACAAACTCAGTGAGAAACTCAGCAAAACTTCAGAGATTTTTGTGAGTGATGAGAGCAATAGAGAGCTTTCAGAATTTCAGTAAGCTTTGAGAGAGTATGAGAGCTGAATTGATTTCTTGGTGTCTAAAACGATGATCCTTGAGGGTATTTATAGAGGTAGAAAGACTTCTTGCTTGTTCCCCAAGTTTACTTGGAGCACGGTTCAAGTTTTAAATTTATTTAAGCTTCAAATAATTTAAATTTCAAAAATATGCCCGTTGGAAATTTTGAGAATTGGCGCGAGCCAGGTGACTATGAAGTCCTGGCAGTCGTCTGTCCATGTATAACGTTCATATTTTTCCAAATAGAAAGGTGGCAATCAGTTTTCCTCATGTTGGCACTCATCTATCACTAGAATAATTCAGTTTTAAAACAACTCAGTAGGGTGGCAGTTGCCTGTCCTCAGCTTGGCAGTCGTCTGTCACCAGAACAACTTAGCTTTAAAAACAAACTTAGAAGGGTGGCAGTCATCTGAAAGAACACACACAGTTGACTCAACTATTACTGGAAGTCGTCTCTCAATTGCTTGACAGTCGTGTGTCAAACTTCTGACTTGTGTTTAAAGTCTTACAAAAATATGCCAGTCGTCAGTCTTATGACAGGTAGTCGTCTTTCAGCTGGCTATAAGTCATTTTTTGATTTCTCTCTCTTTTGTTTAATTAACCTTGGAATTTTAACTTGATTTAACTTTTGAAAAACATGTTCCAAGACTTAAACTAAAGTCTCTAAGTCTGTCTTTGCCTAATGAGCTTCAATATGAAAACTCATATTTGAATACACTTAGAAGTACTTACAAGTCTTGTTCTATAAACACATTTGACACGTATTTGCTTTGAGTCCTTTCAATGTTGCTCTTCAATATTTCAGACTTCTATGAGCTTTCATTATGGATCTCTGGTATTCACATGTAACTTTCCTTGTTCCTTGTTCCTTGTAAGCTTTCATGTCAGGATATGTGAAATTTGAGCAAATCATCTTTGCCTGAAATAATATCACTTGAAAATTCATTAAATAACTTTACTTTGTTATCATCAAAATCAAGAGTTTGCAAGCCTAACTAGGCCAACAATCTCCCATTTTTTAATGATGACAAAGAACGAGCAAAGATATAAAATTAAAATTAATGCTCCCCCTGTCAATAAGCATAGATTTAAAGTAATCTCATTAAGACACATTAAGACATAAGTTCAAAAGATTTGAAAGTTCCAGGATTAAGGCATATATATGCCTAAAACTCTTCATAGAGCTTCTCCTTCTTCTCCTTCTCCTGCTTCTGCTCCTTCTCCTGCTTCTGCTCCTTCTCCTGCTCCTTCTCCTCATTTATCTTCTATGATTCTCTAATCTCTCGGTCTTTATCTCTTCTTTCTTTATGATTTATCTTTTCTTATTATTCTTCTTCTTATTATTCTAATTATTTTTAGTCTTCTTCTCCTTCTTCTTCTTCTGCTTCTGCTTCTCCTTCTTCTTCTTCTTCTTCTTCTTCTTCTTCTTCTTCTTCTTCTTCTTCTTCTTCTTCTTCTTCTCCTTCTTCTTCTTCTTCTCCTTCTGCTGCTTCTTCTTCTTCTCCTCCTTCTTCTTCTTCATAAATCCACTAATCGGCCATGTCAACAATCCTACTATCATCCATACGACCCGACCCACATTGGGTACCGGGTAAAAAGTATTTTATTATACAACCTAACAGCGGAAGATAATATACACATATCAGTTGGAATACAATACCCAGAGTATCAATATACACAAATACACAATACTATCTCATACCTAAAAATAATACAACCCTAGGGAATCACACCTCCCTAGTCCAAACTCACCCTAGATATCAGGATCCTAACTCCCTATGATCACGGAGCTCTATCACCTGACCTATCTCTGTCCTCTGAAAAATTTGGATAATTTGGGTGAGACACATCTCAGTAAGAAGGAATAAATTATTTACAATGTGTGGCCATATGAGTACAATTATAATACACTTTACTTTTCAAATTATCATTTCATCTGAGAAAATACACTGATATTCACATACTCATAATCATATAAATATACAACACAAGCTTTTATAAGCTTTAAAATCATTTATCAAATTCAATGATTTCCAACACATATTTACCCATGAAGTTCCTGAGAATAGGGAAGATTACCCGCCCATACAGGTAGCTTCCCTCTGCCCTAACACATTATACAGCCGGCTATGACCACATCTGATATCCATCAGGGCACTCACCTTACTCAGTAAGCCCTCATGCGGAGAGTTTCACTTCGCCTTAATTATTTATATTATTAACTCACATGGTTCCATTTCTCAATTTTATCATTCTTTATTTCTCAATTTCCATTCTTTCTTTCATTTCTCATTTTAACCAATTTTATCATTCTTTCACTTTTCATTTCCACTTTACTTTCCGGCTCATGAGTATCCTCGGTATCAAATACCAACATCACGTCTGTACCTCATGGTCACCCTGAGGATCTTTCTATACATGCCATGCTTCCCTCCATGGTCAAGGTTGTGTGGCCCGAAGGCTGGATCTAACCGTGGTTGGCCGACCCGGTTAAATCAAATATCATATCACATATCGCATCTGTAGTACAACTAGCCGGCCTAATACCCTGATCCGGACTCAGGGGGCCCAACAACCCTACAAAATGGCTCAGTTGATTGTCACGCCATACGCTCCAAGAGTCCGTGTGGTTGCACTAACACCACTCGCAACGGTACCGTTCTCAATATCATAACCATCCAACAGGGTTTACAACCACATAACTGCAATCATTATGCGGTATTGGCATTTCATCAATTATATTCCAGTATATCATAATTCAGTTCAATATAAATATTCTCATCATTTTCTATGCACATTTCATCATCTCGTAATATCATATATCATATTTCATGTATTTTTCACATATTCCCAAAATACTCACATCCACAATTTGTACAAACTCATTTCTCATGCAAATAATTTCCACTCACAAATAAATACCACTTTTCATTATTTTCCAATATTAGTAATTCACAAAATCTCATTTTCCAGGCAGAACATTTCTACTCACATAATAATACCATATTACATTATTTTTCACTAATCACATCAGTAATTCTCATTTCAATATTTTCTTAGAAATTACTTATCATTATATTTTACACTCCAAAATACCACAATTTAAAATCACTAAAATGCCACACAGTTTATCTAATATTTATATCATAATAATTTTCAGACAAAATATCATATGCTCATTTTCACATATTATTCAAATAATAATTCTAAAAACATTGCTATAATTTATTCCCCTTACCTAACTTACTGAGAGTCTCGCTAGAACCCAAAATTTCACGCCCTTGCCCGAAATTCAACTCCTAAAATTTGCATTTTTCCCCAAATTAATTAATCTATTTTTCCAAAATAATACTCATCTAACCTTCCCTAGGCTCTATATACCTCAAATTAATATTTAAACTATTATTTAACACCCACGCTTAATTTTCTAAATTTTGCCTAAAGGTCCCAAAATTACGCCCGCGACGCTCACTTGGGCCCTAAATTTCAGAAATCCTACTTCAGTCCCAGATGTTCAATATTTTAGTATTTCTAAATTAATGCTAATTAATTAAAAATAAGCCCCTTAATAACCCCATACCCCAAATTTGGGGTTTTGCCCCGACACCCCCATGAGAATTCCGTCCCGCTAGACTTGTAGAGAATCATCCCTAGATTCTCATGGTGGTGTACGTTCGTTATTTGGACTTATAATTTGTAAGAAATTAAAGAAAAAGGGGAAAATGGCTTACCTCAGGGAATATGCTTACGCCGCTCCTACCACAGATCCGCTCCGGTAGAAATGACAGCAGCGGCGAATGGAGTCCAGTGGTATTTTTGGATTTTCGATCGGACGAAAATCCGTCACGAAGTCGAGAAGAAAGGGAGAGAGAACGTGAGGAGAGAGAAAAACTTGCAGAGCTGCAAGTTAAAAGAAAAGAAGAAGAAGAAGATTGGAAGGGGGGCGTGAATTACAATCTGGAGAAGTCACCTGAAGCTTCTTTGAAGCTTCAGGTGATTTAACATATATATATATATATATATATATATATATATATATATATTAATATAATAATAATAATATATTTAATTAATATTAATAATATATTTTATTAATAAAAATAAAAATAAAATTTTAATTATTATTTTTTTCTTTTTTTTTAAATTCGATTAATTAATTAATTAATTATTATTATTATTATTATTTTTTGTTTGAAACCATTCCACTAATCTTTTATATCTCTTTTTGAGGTTTTTACATTCTCCCCTCCTTATAAAAATTTCGTCCTCGAAATTTGCCATTCCCCTGTTTCCCTTCTTTAGCGAAAATACTTCCAATTTTTTATTGATTACCCTCACTTATGGCGGAAGAATACCGTGGTTACAACGAGGGCTTTGAGAGATTACAACTATTCAAAATTCTCCCAAAACCATTCACGTTTCAAAACTAAAAACCCTATCTATCCTATGTTACACTATATAAACAAAAACTACAATACTATTCCATTCACTTGACTAACTCAGCTCTAAACTCCACTGAATAAATGCGGATATCTCTGACGCATCTGATCCTCTAGTTCCCAGGAAGCCCCTCAATGGCATGGTTGCGCCACAAAACTTTTACCAGTGGAATCTTCTTCGTGCGTAGCTCCTGTTCCTTCTAGTCAAGAATCTACACTAGCACTTCCTCATAAGCTAAAGTATCACCCAACTCTAGTGCTTCATATCTGATCACATGAGAGGGGTTTGGGACGTATTTACTCAGCATAGAAACGTGGAATACGTCATGGATCCTAGATAGGACCGGTGGTAATGCCAAACGATAGGCAACTAGACCCACTCTCTCAAGAATCTCAAATGATCCAATATACCTAAAGCTCAGCTTACCCTTCCTCCCAAACCTCATAACACCCTTCAGCGGTGCCACCTTCAGGAATACGTGATCTCCTGTGTCAAACTCCAATTCTCACTGACGAGTATCAGCATAACTCTTCTGCCAGCTCTGCACTGTCCTAATCCTGTCTCTAATGAGTCTGACTTTATCCTGAGTCTACTGTATCAGCTCTAGCCCCAATACCTGTCTCTCACCAACCTCATCCTAGTACAACGGGGATCGGCATCTCCTGCTATAAAGCGCGTCATATGGTGTCATCCCAATGCTGGCCTGGTAGCTATTATTATACGCAAACTCAACTAGTGGCATATACTGCATCCAACGACCTCCAAAATCCAACACACATGCTCACAGCATATCCTCCAGAATCTATATCGTCCTCTCTGTCTGTCCATCTGTCTGAGGATGAAAAGCTGTGCTGAACGACAACTGACCCATGGCCCCTTGCAGACTTTTCCAAAAATGAGATGTGAACCGTGGGTCTCTATCTGAAACTATGGACACTGGGACGCCGTGGAGCCTAACTATCTCCTGAATGTATAACTCAGCCAATCTGTCCATGGAGTAGCTAACTCTAATCGGCAAAAAGTGGGCAGTCTTCGTCAATCGATCCACCACTACCCAAATAGCGTCCTTTCCATGCAATGCTGGCAGTAATCCTGAGACAAAATCCATCGCTATATGCTCCCACTTTCACTCAGGAATGTGGAGTGGCTGCAACGATCCCGCCAGTCTTTGGTGCTCAGTTTTCACTTGCTGGCACGCCAAACACTGATCTACATACTGGGCTATCTAGATGGATAGGTTAGATTAGGTGTTGAGAAGTAGGTATGGTGTAGGGAAGTATAAGATTTTGTCTTACAACTTGGAGGCGGAAATCCCTTGGCGGACTGCTGTGATTTTCTAATTCATTCGAAAGTTTCTGAAAACCACGGTAAATCCATCGACGGTGATGTTTTTTAGCCGTGAGACTGGTCCTTATATGGAGAACTTGGATGTGTATTGAATTTAAAGTATATAATTGTGTTGTTGAGATTATGGCGTGGGATATGGTAAATTATGAAATTATGCGAATGAAAGATCGGGTAACAAATTTCAAGGACGAAATTTTTTTTAAGGAGGGGAGAATGTAAAGACCCAGAAATTTAAAAGGATTAAAATAATTTGAAAAAAAAAAGATAAATAAAATAACAGATAAATAAATAAAAGGAATGGCGTGGGAAAAGAAATTAAATTAAATTAAGATAAATTAAATAATTAGTAATTAAATTAAATATTTTTACATTAGATTTAAAAAAAAAACTAATTAGAATGATATATATATATATATATATATATATATATATATAAGTAAGTTATTATAATATATATATAAAGTATTTGACAGAAGAGATAAGAAGAGAAGAAAGAAAGAAGAAGAAAGAAGAAGAAGAAAGAAGAAGCAGGAGAAGAACTGGATGCCCCCCCCCCCTGTAAAATATTTTTTCCTGCGTTCGTCTCCATCTCTCTCCTTCTCTCAATTACTTGGCGAGTTTGCGATGGATCGGGAAACGGAAGGTGTCGTTGGAATTCGGGTTCCGCTGCCAACATTTCTACTAGAGCAGATTTTTCATGGGAACGGCTTAGGCACTGCTCCTGGGGAAAGATAATTTTTTTCCATTTTCTCAATTTCGCCGTTAATATGTGGTTAAATCGACGAACGGACACCACCACGGGGTACTAGTCGTCGTCATCGTCATTTTGACGTAGGTAATTTTTCAATAGGGATTTTCTAGACCCTACTCCAAAGCGAGAGTGGGATTTGAGAATTTGGCTAAATTTAAGGATATTGTTATTTATTTAGGAATTATGGCCCTAGGAAATATTTAAATAATATTTTATTCAAGAATAATTTATTGGAACTAGGAATCTAATTTCAGGGTCCGGGTGAACGCCGCAGGTATTTTTCAAAGTCCCTGTCAGCGTAGTTCAAGAAATCAGGTAAGGGAAAAAATATATATTAAATCAAAATTTTTATGAATTTAATAGAAAAATAAATTGTGTTATATGTACGTGTATATGTTTCAGTATGGGTAAAATGCCAACTGTTTAAATTATATTTTTTTCGAGTTTAGGGCTGTTTATTAGATATGTATATGCGAAAATGAACTGATGAAAGTGGGAAATATTTTCAAGATAATTAAGTAAGAAATGAAAGGTATTTTCAGTATATAAACATTAAATGTTGATTGGCTTATTTTACAGGCAGTGTATGAATTTTATTGCTAAATTGTGTGACATGAGATTCTGTGCAAATATATGTTAAATGTATGAGATGCAGGTTAAGTAAGTAAAGCAATGAAAATAAAATATGATATGGACAATGTTGCCTGTATATGTTAAATGCAACCATATAAATATAAGACAGCTGAAAGACAGCCATGTTAGCAGATCTAGCACACTTCTGTGTAGACTAAGTGATGACAGCTAAAAGGAGCTGTGTTAGCAGATCTAGTACGTTTCTACATAAACTAACTGATGATGGCTAAAGACCAGCTGTAGTACGAAGTAATGAAATAAAATGTTATGCAATGAAATGACGATAAAATGGCAATGAAATAAAATGACAAAGGTAAATGATGTAAATGGGAAAGAGTCACTTAAAGTGAAACGAAATGCAAAGTTATGAACAGGAATGAATGTGCATGAATGTATAATGACAGAAAAGAATGATGTATTATAATATTAGAAGTATGTATGTACGTAGTATATTTTATAACATTTCAAGAATTTTAGGAAAGTTTTCTTTAAAGAAAGTGACATCTAATACCTTACAAAACTTTGGATCGATTGCAGAGATGTGATTTTGATACAACGCTTTCGCATGCGATGAAACTAGTCATTTCTCTATGTCGTCGTTGTTTGTAGGCTTTGAAGAAGATGAGGAGGCTTTGTCCTTTCTTCCTACGGTTTTGGTACGAACCATTTTGATGAAACTAAAATTCAGGAAACCCTAGTTGTCTATGGATTGGGGTTATAATGAATAGTCATTAGGAGGAGTTTAGGAGAGAAGGAATTTCAAAGAGAATGAAGAGGAGTTGATTTAGAGACGGGGAGACGAATGGACAGACATCTGGGGGGGTTTAAAAAGGGTGTTTTTATGTAAAATGAACACAAACCGCCACGAGGCAGTCGTCTGTCACGAAGTTAACAATCGTCTGTCCACTGTCTTTTCACATAGACAGTAACCTGCCAGTCGCCTGCCAGCGATCTAGCAGTCGTCTGCCCTGAACAATTGTTCTCTTCTCTCTTAGTTAACTTCTCTTACATGTAACATTCCTAATTCTCATCAGATAAATACAAATTGATCTTCAGCTAATGGTTTAGTAAATATATCAACTAATTGATCATGAGTGTTAATGAATTCAAGTACAATTTCTTTCTTATCTACATTATCTCTTAAGAAATGATGACGTATATCAATATGCTTCGTTCTTGAATGTGATACCGGATTCTTTGAAATATTTATAGCACTTGTACTGTCACACTTTATAGGGATTGTTTGGTATTGTATTTTGAAGTCGCTTAATTGTTGTTTCATATACAAAGTTTGTGCATAACAGCTCCCAGCTGCTATGTATTCTGCTTCAGCTGTAGATAATGCTACGGAATTTTGTTTCTTTAAGAACCAAGAAACTAGTGAGTGTCCTAGGAAGTGACAAGTCCCACTAGTGCTTTTTCTATCTATTTTGCATCCCGCATAATCTGCATCTGAATAACTTATCATTTTAAAGTCAGTTCCCTTTAGATACCATAAACCTAAATCAAGTAAACCTAGTAAATATCTAAGGATTCGTTTAACTCTGATTTGATATGATTCCTTAAGAGCTGATTAAAACCTAGCACTCATACAAACACTGAACATGATATCCAATCTACTTGCTGTTAAATAAAGTAAGCTTCCTATCATGCCTTGGTAATGCTTGGTATCTACTTGTTTCCCTTTTTCATCCTTGTCAAGACTAGTTGAGGTGCTCATGGGAGTTCCTATAGGTTTACTTTCTTCCATATCAAACTTCTTTAACATGTCTTTAATATACTTAGTTTGATTTATGAAAGTTTCATTTTTAGCTTGTTTGATTTGTAATCCTAGAAAGTAATTTAACTCTCCCATCGTGCTCATTTCAAACTCTCTTTGCGTAGTTGTAGCAAATTCATTACACAAGTCTTCATGAGTTGCTCCAAATATGATATCATCAACATAAATTTGTACTATAAGCATATCATTATTTTTGGTTTTTAGAAATAAAGTGCTATCTATCTTTCCTCTTGAAAAATTGTTTTGGAGTAGGAATTTGCTTAGTCTATCGTACCAAGCTCTAGGAGCTTGTTTCAATCCATATAAGGCTTTAGTTAGCTTGAATACATGATTTGAGTTTTTAAAGTCTTCAAAACCTAGAGGTTGTTTAACATAAACTTCTTCATTTATATAACCATCAAGCAATGCACTTTTTACATCCATTTGGTATAGTTTGAAGTCTTTATTGGCTGCATAGGCAAGAAACATTCTTATAGCTTCCATTCTTACTACGGGAGCAAAGGTCTCTTCATAAGATTATAGTCTTGAGCTACTAACCTAGCTTTATTGTTACAACTACCCCATTTTCATCCTTTTTATTCCTAAACACCCATTTGGTTCCTATGATTGATTTATCTTTGGGTTTAGGTATAAGTTCCCATACTTGACTCCTTTCAAATTGATTTAGTTCCTCCTACATAGCTATGATCCAAGAATCATCTTTTAAGGCTTCTTCTATATTCTTGGGTTCATCTTGAGAAAAGAAAGCATAATGGTTACAAATAATTTTTAATGCGGCTCTAGTGGTTATTCCTTTTGATGGTTCACCAAGAATTTGATCTTTTGGGTGACTTTTACCATATCTCCATTCTTTAGGTAGTTCTAGATTTTCAATGGTGTTTTCATTTGAAGCTTCATCATTATTTTCTTCTTTTATTCAATATTTTCCTTTTTTTGTGATAAATCTTCTTTTTCATCAATCTTTTATTCAATATCTTCCTTTTTTTGTGATAAATCTTCTTTTTCATCAATCTTAACTTTATTGTCATAATTATCTGATTCATCAAACGTTATGTGTATTGATTCTATAATAGTAAGAGTCCTTTTGTTGTAAACCCTATAAGCTTTACTATTTGTAGAGTAACCTAGAAAGATACCTTCATCAGATTTTGCATCAAACTTTCCTAAATCATCTTTGGTATTAAGGATAAAACATTTGCATCCGAATACATGAAAGTAGGAAATAATGGGTTTTCTACTTTTCCATAATTCATACGGTGTTTTTTCTATACTTGATCTTATGGATACTCTATTTATAATCTAACAAGTTGTATTCACATCTTCTGCCCAAAAGTATTTGGGTAGATTATTTTCGTTTAACATGGTTCTTGTCATTTCTTGGAGATTGGAGAGTTCTATTTTTTCTTTCTACAACTCCATTTTGTTGTAGAGTCCTAGGTGCTGAAAAATTATGGTTTATTCCATGTTCATTACAGAATTTTTCAACATTTTTGTTTTTAAACTCCCTATCTTGATCACTTCTAAAATTTGTTACATTATAGCCCTTTTCGTTTTGTAATTTCATGCATAATGTGATTAGCCTGTCACAAGTTTCATCTTTGTTTGCTAAGAATAATACCCAAGTAAATCTTGAATAGTCATCTATTATTACAAAGGCATATTGTTTGCCTCCTAAGCTTATGGTTCTAGTTGGACCGAATAAGTCTAGGTGCAAGAGTTCTAGGGGTCTTTTAATAGATATGACTTTTTTCTTTTTGAAGCTTGTTTTAACTTGCTTTCCTTTTTGGCATGCATCACACACCTTGTCTTTTATGAATTTAGTATTTGGTAATCCTTTTACAAGATTTTTCCTTGATAATTTGGATAAAAGATCCATACTAGCATGGCCTAGTTTCCTATGCCACAACCAACTTATTTCATTCATTGTTGCCAAACAAGTTACGTTTTGATTTACCAAGTTCTCAAGGTTTATACAATAAACATTATTTATTCTATGAGCTATAAATAAGGTTTCATTGTTCTTAGAATTTTGAATAACACATTTTTCTTTCTTAAAGGTTATTTCGAACCCTTTGTCACTTAATTGGCTTATGCTTAAAAGATTGTGTTTTAATCCTTCTACTAATAGCACATTATCAATGGTAAGAGAAGATTCCTTACCTATTTTCCCAATGCCAATAATTTTACCTTTGGCATCGTCACTGAAGGTGACGTATCCCCCATCCTTTTGTTTTAATGTAGTGAACTTGGTCCTATCTTTGGTCATGTGCCTTGAACATCTGTTGTCTAAGTACCACTTTTCCGTTGACGGTGTAGTCCTAAAGCATACCTACAATGAGGGATTCATTGTGTTAGTATTTGGAACCCAAATTCTTTTAACTTTCTTTGTATTGTTTTTAGTTCCATTATTGACTTTCCATTCTCCTTGAACTTTAACATACTTTCTTTTTAATGGACAATTGAACATTACATGACCTTTAGTCTTGCACATGTAGCAAGTGGTGTGTTCATATTTGTTGTTTGAGAAGTACTAGCATAGTGCTTGGCTTCTTTGACAAAGTATCTCATGTATAATTTTTTACTCTTATTATTTTTTTTACCATTATAACCTATTCTTTCTTTATTTCCATGTATTCTTTGCTGTCCAATCATGTTTTCAAAGTTTTCTTTTCCTTCGGTAAAGTTGTATATAATTTTCTCCTTATCCTCTACTGATTTCTTAAGTTAATTTATCTCTAAATTCTTTTTATTCAAATCATCTTTATGAGTTTTGCCTAACTCTTGAGTTATTTCATTTACTTCCTCTTCTAACTTTTTAATACAAGAGTCTTTTTCTTTTTCAATGATTTTGAAGGATTCAAGTTGCTTCATTAATTCTTTATATTAATCTTTCAAAGTTATATTTCTCTTAGAAATTTTTATGAATCTTTTATGTAGGGAAAACAACTCAACTTGCAATTCCTTATAGGAAGGCATGCTGTCACATGACTCATCACACGATCCATTGTAAGATTCTGTAGAAGAGTAGTATGAATTTACCTCTTTGTCATTCGCCATGAAGCATATATTTTCCATCTCTTGTCCACTTGATTCATTTTCCGTCTTACTAGAGCTTGAATCATCCCATGTGGCCTTCATAGATTCCTTCTTTTTCTTCTTGTCTCTCTTGAGCAACGAGCAGTCCAGCTTGATATGCCCTGATTTATTGCAGTGATAGCATATAGGAGGTTCATTCTTACCTTTATTTTATTTTCTGCTAGTCTCTCTTTTTTCAGATTTCTTTTTGTTAAATTTTCTAGGAAACCTTTTATTTTTCCTATAGAATTTGCCTAATCTCTTGGTGATAAATGCTAATTCATCCTAATCCAAGTCGCTTGATTCACTTTCCTCTTCACTTAAGCTGTTACTAGAGGCTTTTAATGCAATAGATTTTTTATGTTTGGGTTCAAGATTCCTTTCTTTTAAGGTCATTTCATAGGTAAGTAGTGAACCTATGAGTTCATCTAGAGAGGTGGTCTTTAGGTTTCTACCTTCTGTGATAGTTGTAGCCTTTGGTTCCCATATGGAGGGAAGGCCTCTTAGAATTTTTCTAATCTTTTTGTAGGTAGTACAAGTTTTTCCTAAGGCACTTAAGGAATTAATTATGTGGATAAATCTGGTGTACATACTTGATATTGTTTCATTTGAATTCATCTTGAATGCTTCATATTCGCTTGTTAACATATCTTTCCTATTATCCCTAGCATCTATTGTTCCTTCATATGTCACTTCTAATTTATCCCATATTTCTTTAGCGGTCTTGCATGCCATGATCCTATTAAATTTGTTAGCATCTAAAGCACAATATAAAGCATTTATAGTGCTTGAATTGATTTTTAACATTTTATAATCTGAATCAGTCATATCTTTTTTTCTTTTGGAATCTGTTTTCCATCTACTATCTTAGTGGGAATAAGGTCTCCATCCATAACAACTTCTCATGCTTTCCAATCCATGTGTTGGAGATATATTTGCATTCTCTTTTTCCAAAATGTAGAATTGTATCCACAAAAGATTGGTGGACGGGTTGAGGATTAGCCCTCACCGAAGGGTTCTACTCCTATATTTGCCATTTGATTTTTTATAGTTTCTTGTTAGGAATTACTATAACTAGACTCTGATACCAATTGGAATTGGAATAGATTCCCAAGAGGGGGGTGAATTGGGATTTAAAAATTGTATTCCCCTTTGTCTTAGTTCTTTTGAGTTATAACAATAACCAAAACTTAAACACAATCACAAAGTTTATCAAAATCAAAACAATATAATCAATTGCTCAATCCTTGTAACAATAACCCTGTAATGATATGAAAATTTGCTGAACTTGTATAAGCCTTGTATCACAATCACACTTCTTCCTAATGTTCAACTTTTAAATAAATTTTCAGATTAACAAGTCAAGGATGATCAACCAATGTAGTCCCTTTTGATTTTCGCAATAAATGCTGATCAATCCAAAACAAATTATCTTCCGGTCTATTTAACAGCCGAACATTCAGAATTGAATTTTAAAGTAACCACAGATTATATCTTTTGCTAAAAAATAAAGAGTAGGAAAGAGAAAGAAGAACACAGGGTTTTTACGAGGTTCAGCTTCAACACAGCCTACGTCCTCGCTCTTCACAAAACCACCAAAGGATTCACTATTACCGTTCCTTTACCAAGCGGAACAATACCAGTTACAACACTCCTTGGGTAAGGTTAGAGCCCGCCTTCTCCAAACAATATCTCCTTGTTTGGTCCAACGATTCAGCACTCGAACTGTCAATTAATCTATAGCAAAGATATAAAACAAGGCATACAAGAACTTGCTCCTCAAAGAGCTGATTAGTACAAATTGAAAAAATATGTACTTTAGTAAATTCAAAATATGAATTTTAGAGTGAAGCTCTAGAAATTTATCATTGTAGGTATCTTTCAATGAATGAAAGAATCAACAATCGATGCACAAACTCAGTGAGAAACTCAGCAAAACTTCATTGTAGGTATTTTCATGCGTGATGAGAGCAATAGAGAGCTTTCAGAATTTCAGTAAGCTTTGAGAGAGTATGAGAGCATAAATGATTTCTTGGTGTCTAAAACAATGATCCTTGAGGGTATTTATAGAGGTAGAAAGACTTCTTGCTTGTTCCCCAAGTTCACTTGGAGTAAGGTCTAAGTTTTAAATTTATTTAAGCTTCAAATAATTTAAATTTCAAAAATATGCTCGTTGGAAATTTTGAAAATTGCTGCGAGCCAGATGACTGTGAAGTCCTGGCAGTCGTCTTTCCATGTATGACATTCATATTTTTCTAGACAGAAAGGTGGCAGTCGACTGTCCTCATGTTGGCACTCGTTTGTCACTAGAATAATTTAGTTTTAAAACAACTCAGTAGGGTGGCAGTCGTTTGTCCTCAACTTGGCAGTCATCTGTCACTAGAACAACTTAGCTTTAAAAACAAACTTAGAAGGGTGGCAATCGTCTAGCAGAACACACATAGATGACTCAACTATTATTGGCACTCATCTATCAATTGCTTGACAGTCATCTGTCAGGCTTCTGACTTGTGTTTAAAGTCTTACAAAATTATGCCAGTCATCTGTCAGCTGGATGTAAGTCATTTTTTTATTTCTCTCTCTTTTGTTTAATTAACCTTGGAATTTTAACTTGATTTAACTTTTGAAAAACATGTTCCAAGACTTAAACTAAAGTCTCTAAGTCTATTTTTTCCTAATGAGCTTCAATATGAAAATTCATATTTGAATACACTTAGAAGTACATACAAAGCTTGTTCTATAAACACATTTGACATGTATTTTCTTTGAGTCCTTTCAATGCTTCTCTTCAATCTTTCAAACTTCTATGAGCTTTCATTATGGATCTCTGGTATTCACATGTAACTTTCCTTGTTCCTTGTTCCTTGTAAGCTTTCATGTCAGGATATGTGAAATTTGAGCAAATCATCTTTGCCTGAAATAATATCACTTGAAAATTCATTAAATAACTTTACTTTGTTATCATCAAAACCAAGATTTTGTAAGCCTAACTAGGCCAACATTGACTTTTTAGGTCCTTCTAGTAATCGAGCTTAGAAAGCTCAGGGGCAGGGTTGAGAATTTTGGGTAAATTTTGGGTGGTAGTAAGAACTAAAATATGTATAATTATGTTTTAGAATTTCTAGTTACGTAATATATGTGGATGGATAATCCTTTTTTGGGTTGTATATAGTACTTTGGTATTTGATTTGAGGTTGTTTTTATTTTTCCGCTACGTGAATTGTATCAAATACAGTAATTGGTCTCATCACACCTCGGGCCCCACCTGGCAGGTTCGGGGAGTGATATCTTGGGGTACCTCACACCTGGGACGTTGCAATAGTTTGGTGACTCCGCAGGGGACATTAGAGAGTCGAGCTTTCGCAACGTTCCCGGACGTGAACTTTGGGACAAAAATGGTGATGATTTTAAAAATGATTAATTTCGTGGAAAACAATGTGCATCGAGTCGCCACTAATCTTTTAGTGTGGTTAGAACACTTGATTACTACCCAATTAAGAGTAGAATCGGTCTGCATTACCAGGGTCGGGCTCGGAAGTTCGGTTACGTGAGGGGAAAGTATTAGCATCCCCTACACGCTCGTTCTTACAAACGGTACCTAATTAATTGAAAATTATCCCATAAATCAAACTTAACAAACCTTCAAAATTACTCCCTTTCAAAAAGTGTAAATAAATGCACAATGTAAATACAATATAAGTATTCCCTCATAATTGGGGCATATTATACTCCGAAGAGCTCATGCCTTCCCTTTTAAATCATCAAGATCGGAAAATCGAGAAAATAGTTTGAGAAATACACTCCCGATATTTTTGAAATTTGTATAGAACTTCAACTATGAAAAATAATATTCTGGGAGGTTTGATACTTCAAAAGAGTGTCAAAAATGATCTTCAACCACAAAAATATTTTTCTTGATTTTTCTTCCATTTTTTTTCTGAATTTTTTATAATTTTCTCTAATTTTGAAATAACAAAAAGGCAATTAAAGCAAAATCATGAAAATCAAGTTCAAAAATATTTTTAGATTTTTCTCATGAGCTTTCTGAATTTTTGTGTTTTTTCTAACTCTAGGAACAATTTTTACCCTCAAAATTATTTTGGCAAATTTTCCTAAATTTTTCAAGTGCAAAAACAAAATTTTAATTTCAAATTTATTCTTGAGAATTATTTTTAAATTTTCTAAATCTTCCTGAGATTTTTCAAGTGCAAAATAATTTCTAACTTTCAAAATATTTTTGTGAATTTTTCTGCATTTTTTTGTATTTTTTATATGATTTTTGTTAAATTTTTGTAATTTTTTGATTTTTTGTGATTTTTAACATGAAAAATTATTTAAAGATGAAAAAGCAATGAAAATTGGCTTAGAAACATTTTTAGAATTTTTTCCAATTTTTCTTGACTCTTTGTAATTTTTCTATAATTTTTATGAGTTTTATGGATTTTTGTGAATTATTAAATATGATAAGAAGGATTAAACCGATTCCATACCAATTCAAATCACCCGAACCGGTTTGGAGAAGAACCGGTTTGCAAGGGGTCAACCGGTTTGAGGTCTAGTCAAGACCAGTGACAAGTGTCAGCTCCAGAGTGGACAAGAGCATCCAAAGGGGATCGAGGACGTGGTTCAATTGCGTCCGTTAATAAGAGGCGCTGATCGAAGGGCTCCCAAAGAGCCACATGAGGCCGGGCTTGTGTGGATAAGGAGGGCACCACGTGTCAGCTTTCTGTGGTCCAAAGGGAAATGAATGCTTAAACAAAAAAAATCTTTTCTTCTCATTTTTTCATTCTCCCATTTGCCCTCTTTTCTTGCTCTCTCTCTTGCACCATTTGAAATCCCCTCATCCTCTCTGCAACTCCCTCTCTTCCTTCTTCTCTCTCTCCCTTGCACTCTCCGAAGCCCTAATCCTCCTTCGTCTCTACTGCGGCGGGAGGCGGCACCGCTTCCTCATACTTCTCCACCAAGACGATCGTGTCTACGTGCTTCATCGGCTTCCTTTCTTCCTTATGATCTCCTTGAATCTCTTCCTTGATTTTATCCTTCAACCCCTTCTTCTTCTTTCTTCTTGATCTTCTCTTCCACTTCAATTTTCACTTTTTGATCGAACTCCATCACGATCACTTCCTCCAATCCTTGGCCTCCACCATCTATTTGTTCTTTCGATCGCACCCGTGCTTCACTAGGCTCTTGATCTCTTCCTCCCATTCTCTTCGCAATGCCCTTCTGTCTACATATACAAAAACCTTACCTTACACACTCTGCCTAAAGCTTGGGTCCTGGTTCCTGGATTTTCTCTTTCTCTAGTGCCATGGTTGGATGGCCTTTACCACTGTGCGAGATTAAGCACTCGAGGATGCTCGAAGGGTTGGGGCTTGGTGCAAGGCTGAAAAGAATACCTAGCTAAGTATTTCTTTCTTCCTTTGATTTCTTTTTTTTTCTTACTTTTTTTTTTTTTTTTGGCTGTTGTGGGTTATGTTCATGTTTCTCTGTGTCATGAATCAGTTGTAGCCTTTGGGGGTTAGGGTTCGTGTTTGGTTAGGGCAGAGAGAGGAAGACAAGTTAATCTCATCTCGTCCTAGGTGAATGAACAATGGGTTGACTCATGCAAGTCAACCCGTGAGGGTTTGGACTATCCGAGTGGGTTATGTGCTTGCAAGCATATGTGAGTTAAATTGATTTTTTTCAAAATGGGCTTTGGCTGATTTTCCAAAGG
Organism: Malania oleifera; assembly: GCF_029873635.1. Taxonomy (NCBI): domain Eukaryota; kingdom Viridiplantae; phylum Streptophyta; class Magnoliopsida; order Santalales; family Ximeniaceae; genus Malania; species Malania oleifera. Next base: position 79,060,361 of record NC_080423.1, on the reverse strand, counting down.
CTCTAGTTAAGTGTTAGGAATGGGCTTGGGTTGAATTTAAAAATGGGCTTTGGGATGAGTCATTTAAAATGGGCTTGTATTGGATTTTAAAATGGGTTGGCCTGGGCTAGTTTTTAAAACAAAGCGGGCCGGGTTAATTTTGAAAAACTGGTTGGGCTGGGTTTCAATTTAAAAAATAAAAAATAAAAATAGAGGCCTTAAATTACATTTTAAACAAAATAGGCTAGGTGGGTTTAAAATTTTAAAATGGGCTTTGGGTATTTTCAAAAACAAAGGGCCTTAGGTACAATATTAAAATGGGCTTCAGAGGTTTTGTCAAATGGGGCTCGGGTCTATCTAACACAGGTGGACTCTGGGTACAGGACTTTGAATCGGGCACGGGTTAAATAAGTTCAATTCAGATGAGAAGATCCGAACCCTGATTCGGGTTAAAGGCTTGGATCAGGGGGATTCACATCTGAGTCTAGGTATGGGTTTGGGTTGGAAACTGAGACTCAAGGAGAAGGGGGGGTGCACCTACACTTGCAGTTCACACACAGTATATGAATTAAATAAAATAGGAAGGGGACTCAGAAATTTTACCTTAGCCTCTTTTCTCTCCTCCTTTCTTCTTCCCCCTTTTTGATGTTTGTCTATGTCTGTCTCGCTTGGTTCTCTGATTGTGTTGTGTGCTCTAAGGGTAGTCTACTTCTAAGTTGGCTTTCAAACTCAACCTTCTTTCTAATTTCCCCAATTCTCTGCAGAATTTCAGCAGAGCTCCCCCCTCTTTTTGTTATTCTACAGAATCTCTCTAACTTTATACCTCTCTGTGACTCTCAACCTTTGCAAAGTCCCTCCAACTCTTGAATTTTACAGAGTTTCTTTGGGTGCTCTACTATTTCAATAGGATTTCTTAATGCTCTCCTTCGTGTTCCTTACAGTGCAAGCCTCCCTATGTATAGGAAGGCATGGGGTCTGATTAGCGCTAAAATTGGTTCCCTTTAACTGATTTCCCTTCTTTATTCCCTGCGCTGGCAGGGAATATTTCTTTTAACTTATTTCGTTCTACACATGTGAATTGGCATTTTGCATTTTATTTTTTATTTCTTCATTTCCAACTAACCACCCCTCTCTTGTTGCTTCTTTTGTGCGCAAGATTTTGGAAGATGCTTCCAGCTGGCAATCACAGATTCGAGGGCTTGTATTTTTTTTTATTTTTCATTTTCTTTTTGTAATTTTCTTTGTAAAGGATGTACCCCCATATCCCTATTTTCTGCGACTCTTCTTTGTAACCTTGTAACATTTCCTTTTTATTTCCTTGTATTTGTACTTCCATTTTCCCTATATTTTTTGTTGTTACTTTCTGTATGTATTCTCTGCTTGGGACACGTGCCCTTCCCTTTCAATGTGACCTCATGTATTTCAATTTGGGATTAACCTGATGTCAACATTGACTAATCCTACCCAAAGAAAACTTGGTAAATAAAATCGGACCTTAAGTTTGCCGGATTAAAATTTAAAAATCTAAGACCCAAATTAAAAATTCAAAACTTAATTTTAGTACTCCATTTTGAAATTCAATCATCAGTGAGAAGAAGTAAAATTAAAATTAAAAGTACTCAAATTTGAAAACAAAGGATTTTACTTCGCAAAACCTATCCTAAAATAGATTGATTTTGAAATAAAGGGACATTAACTAAAGTGAGAAAAGAAAACTTATTTTAAAATAGAAATTAAAAGGACTCAACATTTTCCTAGACTAAAAGGACTCAATCTTGAAATGACACGACTCTTTTGAAATGACTAGGACTCTAAACGGGACTCAAACTTTGGGAATAACTCGATTGAAAACAAATCGGGGCTCCAATTAGACTTAAAGTCAGCTTTACTAAACCAAGTCTTTTCAAGAAGGCCTGGTAAAAATTATGGTATCTATAAAGCCATTAATTAATTAGAAATTATCCCAAATAGGAATTTTATAAGTCTTTTAATCACTCCTTATTTTGTGAATAGTGTATGTATACTTGTGAATATCTGATTATATATATGGTTTATATAATTGTGAATATTTATTTGTATATGTTTGAATATTTACTATATATCTATTTTGTAAATTTTTCGGTGAATATTTACATATAGGTTTGAATATATTTGATTAAGTGTGAATACTTGTTTTTATGTCTGTTTGAATAAGCATGAGAAGAAGGAAATAATTGTGAATATTATTAATACAGATTTGTTTCTATATCAATTTATATGGTTGGGAATATGTGATGGTGTATGTTGGAATAGTTGCTTGTGTTAGCATTGTTGGTTACATTATCATGGTTTATGTGTTTTGATGATATTAACCTATATATTGTTCCTAGTGCATTCCATCTTTGCAGATAATGTTTGGTATAGGTTCAAGGGATGAATACTTGAAGTATTGGTCAAAAGGCAAAGATCAGACCGAGTTAACGATCAAGAAGGAAAGATCAAAAGGACACTCACTCAGAAAAGACTCAAGCACATCCAAGGAAGCTTAATGTTGTATTATATGTAATGGAGTGTGTGTTTAAGGTAGCATATTTTGTAACTCTTGCGGTTTTGTTTCTTGCATGATTTCTGAGTAAGAGCAGTGCAGGACTGGTCGACCAGTGGAGTGACTAGTCGACCAGTGGTCTCGAGCCTAGCGCAATAACGACTAGAAACAGCTAGTTTTGTTGGAATTCACTCACAACGGTCCAATAGTGGCTAGTTGGGTGTTTTGGCTATAAATACAAGCTATTATGCTTGTTTAGATAAGGTTTTTGATCATCTTAGTCAATCATATCTTTGGATTACAAAACCTAGCACTTTGCACTTTGCATATTAGTCTTTCATTCATAAGTGCTCATTCCCTCTTGCTTATTAATCTTCTGTGATTCAATCCTTGAGAGAATAGTGAGAGTTTGATTTGTATTTCACATTAGCTCTTTGGGGAGCATCTCTTTGTATTTCCATCATCTCTTGTAAGATTCTTTGTGAACCATTTGGTGAAGGTTCTTTGTGAACCGAACGTCCAAGGTATCTTGGTGATCCTTGTGGCTCTTTGTGAACATGGTAGGGATTTGTTCCCGAGTATAGGGTTTGGTACCCAAGTTGTAAGGCTTGCTCCGCTGGTGAAGGAGTTTTATAGGGGATTGTGGAATCCTTGGCTTGGTGCTAAGGCGTGGACATAGGCTTGGTGCCGAACCACATTAAATCTCTAGTGTTATGCTTTTCTCTCTCTATACTCTTTATTTATGTCTTGTGCTTGATTTATTTTATATATATTGTGATTTAATTGCTTGAATCTTCCCAAGAGTTTTTATTTTGTAGAGAAATTTAATACACAAAAAGAGTCCATTCATGCCCCCCCCCCCTTTGGACTATATACTCCTAGGCTAGGACGATTAATAGCTTGTATATCAATTTTGTGAATATTGTTGTAAATATTTGATTATATATATGTTTGATATGTGATTAATTGTGGATATTTGAATATTGCATGATATGTGGGCATAGGGGATTAGGCTAAGTGTATTCACACACATTTTCATGAGCCTTATACCCAGACTTCACCCTTTAGGACTAGATAGGAGTGTAATATCGTTAACCCTCATAAGGCAAGGTCTTTGGGGATACACGAACTACTCCAATTAGCTTAAACTTTGTCCAAACCCATTGGGTGAGGATAGGAGACATTTTGGGAGCCTATTGTTAATAGGGATTAGAGTTTAACCACACATAATTTCTACATGATTCCCTCCCTAGGATAGAGCCTTAAAGAACCCTGCAAATAATAGACCTACCTAGGGTTGGGACAGGAGCCTTATCCTTCTCCATGTGATTTAATCTTTGAATATATTTATTTAAATGTTTGATATCGTGTCTGACATTTTGCATCCACATAAGCATACATATTACTTTGATAAGATTCTGGAAAAGTCCCTATTCATTCATGGAGGATATAGTAGTCTACAAGGAAGAGGAATCTACAGTACAATTATACTCCGAGGACCAACAAAATCATTAGGGAATCAGTCTAAGCAAGGAACCTATGATTGTATTACCAGCCTAAGTTAGAATGGACACTCAGTCAAATTCCTTAAATGAGTTAAAAGTCATTTGGAAGGGATGGTTGCCCAAACGCCGTCTAAAGTTCTCCCAGTTATACAAGCATATTGGATTCTTGCTGTATATATTAGTAAACCTACAAAAAATGGATGTACTGGTGGAATTTTGGAACCACTCGTATTGTTGTTTTACCTTGCAAGGGGTAGACATAGCTCTAATCATTGAGGAATACACTTTGCTATTGCACTTAATGAAGCGTAAAACACCTTACCATTTATACGTGCATGATCCCAGGGTATCGTTCATGAAGGAGCTGTATGAAGCTACAGGTGTCAAGATTTAGAAGACAACTTTGGAAGATGGGGAAGAAGATAGAAAAATCACCTGAGAACACCTGAAGATGCTAATGGGAAGAGAGAAAAGGGAAGAGGTCCATTTGCATATATTGGCCCTTGCTATCTATGGTATGATCATCTTTCCTAAGGAATTAGGGGTTATTGACCAGGTTACAGTCTCTTTTATAGCCCAAGTACAGAGTAGAGTTAACCTAGTACCCGGTATCTTGGCAGAAACATTTCGATCTCTTAATGTTTATAGGACCAAGAGGCCAGAAAGATTAAGGTGTTTTGTACCTTTGCTTTATGTTTGGATCATGAGTAACTTGCCTCGTGACCAAGGTTCCTTTCATCTCGTCTTTTCATTTCGACTTCATGATGAGGGGGAAGAATTACTTGGTCTTGAAGTACCATATTTAAGTGTTATCAGCTCTTTAATGTATTTGGTCAATTGTATAAGACACGACGTAAATCTACTAGCAAAATATAACTCTGCCCCTACTCGGTGACATTGGAATGGAATCAATCACATTCAATGCTATTTGAGGGTAAAACATACATTTACAACAACATCCTCCAATCATTCTGAAATACTAGATATCCATGAAACTAGTACATAATGCGTGTGGTTCAGATTAATGATTTCTTATATCCAAGTAAATTGTGGTCTTCAATCAATCAAGGATATTCCAACGGTTTTATATGAAGACAACGCTGCATGTATAGCTCAACTAAGAGGAGGATACATAAAGGGTGACAAAACAACACATATCTCTGCAAAATTCTTCGATCTATACACATGAACTCCAAAAGAATGGTGATATAGATGTTCAGTAGATCCGATTAAGTGATAATCTAGCAAATTTGTTCACCAAATCTTTGCCTGCTACAACATTCAAGAAATTGGTTCATCTCATCAGCATTAGACATCTTAAATATTTTAACAGAAAACATTAATATATGAGTGACAACTAAAGGGGAGTGTTATGAATGTATGAGGGTGGCTATCATTCATCCATATCTCGTCTGCCTATTCATTCCCCTATGAACATGTCTCATATGTCTGCGCTAATTCATGTCTCCATGAACCTGCCCCATATGTCTACACTAATTCATGTCCCCATGAACCTGCCCCATATGTCTACACTAGCTATGTCCCTATGTGAACCTGCCCTATATGTTTACACTAATAAAACATTAGCTAGCTTATGAAAGGCTATAAATAGCTCCTCCCATATAGCTAGTGTAGTAAGAATAGAAGTGTAGAAAAAAAAAAAAAAAAGAGTAGAAAAAGAAAAGAGAAGAAAAGAAGTAGAAAGAAAGAGGAGAGATATAAAAGAAATAAGAAGAGATATTTTATATCAGTCCGGATCCATATCATATTGTAATTCCTCCCGAAATAATGAAGCTTTGATCCAATCCGCCCATGGAGTAGGTATATCCAAACCACGTAAAATCTCTATCTCGTCTTATTTAAATTTTCTATTTATTTTTCTACATCTTTTATAACACGTTATTAACACGAGATTCTAAACAATTGAGATATTTGTTTAATTCCTATTTTTTTATTTAATTTATTTCTTACAAGTATTATTCTATAAAATTATATAATATTCTTCAGAAAAGAATATATCTTTTAAAGTTTAAATAATACCAACCTCCAGAATAGATGGTAAGACAGTCCTCCTAAAGAGGCTATATATTTAGAATTCTAGAAGAGATGGTAAATATTTACCTCCCGAAGATGGTATATTTTTAACCTTTTGAAGAGATGTTCAAATCAACCTCCTAAAGAGGTGAAACGTTTATCCTTCGGAAGAGATAGTATATTTAACCTCCGGAAGATATGGTAAATTATTACTCAATTTAATATTGTAAATTGGAATCATACTCTTGAAGAGTACAAATTGAGAAAAATAGTATAATGTTCCTAAAGAAGCATATTTAAGTACCCCAGAAGGGGTCGAAATAATATTATATTATTATTTTAGTTTTATTTCAGCTTTTACATTCTATTTTTATAAATTGTCTTATTATTGTTAATTTATTCACATGTCGAATATAAGAAAAATTGAACTTGTTTCCCTTGATACGAAGGCAATACTTATTTATTATGAATTCTTGATATTGAAATCCATCTAAATATAATGAAATTAGGGAATACTATTTTAGATGGAAGTACCGCATCCCTGCAGGATCGTGCAAAAGTCATGATCTTCCTTACGCATGTATATGTGATGATGGTGCATGGAGTGGGCGACTTATTAAGAAAATATTAAATATTATTATATAATCATGCATAGGCTCAGACGTATTTGCCTCTTCTATTTTATATTCAGTTCCCCATATAATTAATAATTTCTCTCTCTCTCTCTCACTCATAATTGTTATCTCTCTTTAATTGCTTTTTTTCTCATATATTTTTATCATTATAATCATTGTATTTATAAAGGAAGAATTAAAGATTGAATATCTCACTGTTAAAGACTCACTTATCCTATGGAAAAAAATGAAAGGATAGATTTGACCACCAAAAAAATTGTGATTTTACCAAAAGCTCAATATGAATGGTTACACCTAAAATTGCAAGATTTTAAAACAATCAGTAAATATAACTCAGCTCTACATAAAATTAGATCAAACCTAAAATTATGTGGTGAAAATATTGCTAACGAAGACATACTTGAAAAACTTTTACTAAATTTCCCTGAAGTGAATATTCTGAACTCATATCATGTTTTCTTGTTGCTGTGCAAAATAACGAACTTTTGATAAAATATCACCAAATTTGTCCAACTAGTTTGACCCCATTCCTTGAAGTGAATATGAACACATTTCGTGGATGAGGCCGCACGTATGGTCATGGGCATGGTCGTGGTTATGCTCAAAATAACCACTGGCATCGACATGAGGTTACAACCCCCCAGAAGAGGGATGACCCCCATAAGCTGGATAATGATCAAAATCAATGATCTAGACATCGAGAAAATGAATACTATATATGCGGAGAAAAAGGTCATTGGTCGTGTACCTGTCATACACCTAGGCACTTGGTAGATCTATACCAAACCTTTATCAATGAAAAGGAAAATAGTAAAGAAGTATAAATTTTGCTGAATTTCTTATAAATCAAGATGAAAATAATGATGAAATATTTTAAGATATGAAGTAAGAAAATTTTGGATTTAAACAAATAAACTATCATATTTATTATAATAATGGGTTTTTAAAATATGTATTGCTCCGTGGATTGTCCTAAAGTTTTGATCGATTCTAAGATGTATATGAAAAAAGTTTGTCTAGATGACAGTGCTACAGCACACACAATTATTCAAAATAGAGAAATATTTCCTTTATTTGAATATATCTTCAACAAATGTTAATACAATATTTAGTTTTATAAATTTGATTGAAGGCTCCGGAAGAGTTAATATAAAGTTACCCAATGGTTCTTTATTACAAATTGATGAAACTTTATATTCCAACAAAATCTAGAAGAAATCTGTTAAACTTTAAAGATTTAATGGATATCACATTGAAACTACAAATGAAGGCAGTAAGGAAATTCCTTTATATTACTTCTATTGTTTCTGAGAAGAAACAAATTTTAGAAAAACTATCAACTATATTTTCTAATTTGTATTATACAAAGATTAAAGTAGTTGAATCATGTAATGTCTTGCACCAGAAGTGCAATGACCCAAAGTTATTTACACTTTGTCATCATTGTCTTGAACATCCTGGAGATGTAATGGTGTGAAGAATCATTGAAAATTAACATGGTCATCCACTAAAGAACCATAAGACTCTTTTATCAAGTGATTTCATATGTACTACTTGCTCTTAAAGGAAATTAATTGTCATTTTGATGAAGCAGTAGTCCCTACATTAAAGGGAGCAAAATAGTTCTTGAAGAACAACATGAAATCACATGGAATGTTGTGAGTTTATCTCATTTAGATTCTCACACAAATCAAAGTGAACTTGAAGTTCAAAAGATTGTCCATTTGCAAGGGGTTGCAAATCAATTACTAGATTCTTTTGCAGATACCAAGGTCATATTAAAATCTCATATACTTGCTGCAAACATTCCAGTACGTATTGATGTCCCTGAAGGATAACAACTAACTAATAAATATAAACCACAAGTCAAGCGTGGAAGGCCTATTGATGTAAAAGATAAAACTCCCAAAAGAAGAAAATTGAAATCTATAAACACTCCAGAAGAGGTTACATAGGTGGATAGTCCATTCAACATTCACAAACCCATTTCTTCTGAAAATGAAATTCCTATTATGGAACCTCCTAAAGAGGAATCTCTTGAAGAGAAAACTATTGAAGAGTCATCCCTTAAAAAGGGATAGATACTTAGAAATAATAATAATATCACAATTCATTACACAGAAGAAATGTGGGATAATAATATAGTTGTTGTCAACTACCCATTTTGTAGTGACCTGGAGAATTATGGTAACTAATTAATAAAAGAGGGAGAAAAATGAAAATTGTAACAGGGGGTGACAGCAAACCTTGTTGACGAACGCTTCGCGTTCGTCGACGACGTGGCATATTGGGCTTGTCAAGGAGGGTGTGCGTTGTTGACGAGAATATACTGAGAAGCTATTTTCCCAACTCTGAAATTCGTTGACGAGGAACAATCGTTCATCGACGTACTTCCTTCATGACCTCATCAATGAGGTGATGTGGCTCGTCAACGCAGGCCAGTGTATAAATATGCCTAAACTTCATTTTTGGCGAAATTTCATGCGCAGACTCCTTCTTCTCTCTCCTCTTTAGTTTCTCTCCCTTCTCTCTAGCTTTCTGGGTATGTTTTTCACCGGATCGATGATCTGAAGCTGCCACGACACTCCTGAGAAAGTTCTCTACAAGTCTTCTGGAGTGGATCATTGGTGGGGCTAAGTTGGAATTCATCCCAAATTCAGGGTAAAGCTTTTATTCACTATTTATTCTTCCCTACAGTTGTAGAAAACGTAGTATGCGTAGAAATACTGAATTTCTATTTTGGAAAATGTTGTTATCAGGGTGTTGAACGAGGAACCCTGCAGGTGCAGGACTAGTGGTTGTAGGGGCTTTTCAGAAATCGGGTAAGGGGATAAACTAAGTTAGTTGTTTTATGAAAATATATGTATAATCATACAACATTTGATTTTGGGAATATATATATATATATATATATATATATGCATATGTTTGGGAAATACTACTGTAAATGACAATATGTTTTAAATATGTATAATACCCATTTTGTGTGGCATGAGTAGAATTTACTATGAATATTGTTTTTTCTGGGAAACTGTTAAATGATACAAAGTTTTATAATGATATACCGGCGTACGGGCCAAGAGTTTTAAATGATATACCAGCGTACAGGCCGAGGATGTTCTCACATGATATGTCGGCGTACGAGCCGAGCCATTTACATGATATGCCGGCGTACAGGCCAAGCCTCTTATTTTATATGTGATATGGCATACGGGCCGTGAATGGTAAAATATGAAATTTCGGCATACGGTCCGACGATTTTCACATTATATATGAAAAATGATATGATGATATTAACTTGGCATTTATTATTACAAAATAGCCATGTATCATTGTTTGAAATATGTTATATGTTATCAGAGCCTGGTTGGTTTGGTTTAGGCTTACACGTGCATAGTACTATAGCTATGTGTTCATGATTATCATGATATTGTGTTATCGCTGTCGTACGGGGCAGCGTGAGGATGGATAGTCGATGTGATTTATTGAAGTGTTGGCGCCCCTAGTGTACGGATCAGGTGTGGCAGACCCATCGTACTTACAGACATTTACTTTGACTTAGCAGTGGTTGGCCAGCCATTGTCAAGTCCCACCTTTGGGTCACACAACCCAGTCATGTGGGGGTAAGACATGACACCAGCCAGCTAACCTTCCAAGGTTGTTTTTGTATTATTATTATATGAGATAAATTATGCTTATGGAAATCCAGTATGTTCTGCCATGATATGATTATACATGTTTTTCCCAGAAATGATATAAACAGTTTTACTAAATATGCTTATATATGATTTTATGTATAATACAGAAATACTCATGTTGCCACACACTGGTATTAGTTTATTTTCCCTTACTGAGAGGTGTCTCACCCGAAAATTATATGAACATTTAAGGAGCCCCAGATAGGAGAGCGGATAAAGCTCCACAGAGGTAATTACAGCTGATCTACACTTTTCGAAGGCTAAGTATTTTGATAGGGTCAGATGGATTTTGTGGAAGGTGACCCTAGGACTCTTTTGGGTTGTACATACTTTACAATGGATGTAGTAACTCTAGTATTGTGTTAAATGGTACTTTGAGATGTAAATGATTTTATGTTTCCTGGTGCCTAGGCTTCCATGTTGTGTTTTTGATGTATCCCTAGTACCCATGGGTTCAGGTTGATTATGATCTGTTAAGTTTATTTTATCAGTTTTTATTATCATAAGGAAAAAAAATATGGTAAAATAAGCAGGTCGTTACACATTTGCATATGCAGTAGCCACTGACATTACCAGAAGTAATGATGACATTACCAAAAGTAATAACATTACTAGTAGGCTTGCCAAGGTATGGGTCCTTAAGTACCAAAAATAAAATTTATAAACCTAACTAACCCAAGTTCAATAGAAAGTGAGCAAGTTGGGTGTTGATCCTTAGAGACTGGTGTGCAATCGTTAGCCACTTCTAACCTGATTTGCTATACTTTTTGTAAAAGGGAAAAGATGAGATTCTGAGGGGGTTTTCTAATAACTACTGAAAGCATGTAAATTTACGTTCACACTACTCCTGCAAAGCATATATCAAACTATGAATCACACCTAGACTGTCGTGCACACTAACTATGTCCGGTCAGCTATCTGTCTTAGACTAATGGCTAAGTGAACCTGTTGATTAAGGTGTAATCCCAAGAGGAGGGGTGAATTGGATATTAAAAAAATAATTCACTTAATTTTCTTTTACACACTTCTTATAAGTTTACCAACTACTTCTAGTTGCTCAATTATGTGTGAGTGTGGCAATCCTATCTATGCATGCAATATACTCAATTTAAATATAATGAGGAAAATAAAGAGTAAAAGGAAGAGAGAAGACAAATGCGATTTTATGAGGTTTAGCCGACTTGGCCTACGTCCTCGTCTTGAGCAACCACTCAAGGATTCACTAAAAACCCTACTCCTTAAAGTGGGACGGAGCTTCCCTTACAAGCCGCTGCTTACAAGAGGTACAGCCCCCTCCTTATCCGCTGCTCACAAGAGGTACAGCTTCCTCCTCACACCCGGTTCACAACCCGAACCGTGTTTACAATGAAATCTGAAAATAACACTCAAAAGAATGCTTCTAACAAAAGCTTGTGAGTACAATTCAATTTCCTAGTACATTAACATATGATATAACTTGAAGCTTAAGAATGTATGAAAAACGATACAATCGTTTGATGTATGATATGTGTCAACACACAAATTTGTATTTAATCAAAACTCCCAAATGAAAATATATTTGTAATGCTTTGGAGTCCACTAGGGTTCTTGATTCACTTTGTAAAGATGCTCAAGTATATTTGGAGTGAGCTATTTAACAAAAATTTGACTTGAATACAACTCAATCAAACATCACAAAGTTTTCCTTCAAGTTCCAATATTTTAATCAAAGTAAGTTTTTCAATAAGAAACCCAATGAACAATATATATGAATATGTGTTTATGTACTTCTTGAATTTCAAATCAATCAACCAAGCTAACAAGTTTTTCTCAAAACATGATCTTCCCGAAAATCAGTTTTTATATGTGAATACACACTCAAGATCAAAACCTCTTTCTATCGATAAACACGTAAAGAGATGGGAGGTTCTCGAAAAAATAATAACTTGACAGATCAAACCTTAATATTGGATCAAAGTTTAGTTGGATGAATGAATGCCCTTTTGATTTCTGTAGTGATTTTCCCAAACAAAGATGGAGGAAGATTAAGTGCAGAAACCTGGCTCTAGGGTTCAAATCTTGCAATGAGATGTATATCTTTCTTGTTGTATCTCTTAGCTTGTGCTCTAGGGTTTAGATATTCATAATATATATTATATTACCCTTAGAATTAATCTCAGCCATTGGATCAGTAAGATACTTCGCGTGTCTTTTTAATAAAGAGTTGATTTTTAGGTTTTCCCACGAGTTCAGGTAACCGAACTCGACTTCAGGCTCCTAAAGTATCAATTTCAGGCGCCTGAGGTTCAAAAGTCAGGCGACCGAAGAGCCTCGGCCAGGTTTTGTCTTCTCCATTTAATTCTTCAGGCGACTAAACTTAATCTTTAGGCAACCGAAAAAATTCTTCAGGCTACTGAGGTTTGAGTTCAAGCGACCAAACTCCCCATTCTCTCAAATTTTCATTTCTAACTACAAAATCTGCTTGGCTTCTTTTCTTGAGTCTTTCATAAAATATATTTTTCATGATTTTGAAAACATATCAATGTCCATGAGAGTTTCCTAATGATGTACATGAAATGCATGAATCCTAAAACCATTCTAAGTTATGTTGAGCCTCAAGATAAATCATACGAGAATGTAAATACATAAGTTCTAAATACCCATTCCTAAGATGTTCTTGAAATTTGCCACTTGCATCTTGATTCTTATACTCTTTGAGTTTCATGGATCTTTGCCAAGATTTGTTAACATTCCGTGCATGCTTAGTGTAAGTCCTGCTCACAAACTCAATGCACAGATCAAATATCAAGTGATTTGTCATTATCAAAATAAGATTGGACTCGTAGAGTCAACAGAACCATTCAATGGCATAGAGTAGCAAAGGTGCATCCGGAGCATGATCGGGAACCAGGGTATACTCCATCACAATGATCATGAGATCACCCCATACATGAATCGTAGCCTAATCCGTATAGGTGACTGAATCCCTAGCTAGGCTATCATTTACCCTAGGGTATCATCACACTCAAAGATGTAAACTTGCATGGAAATTAAAGTTCGGGTATTGAAATTGCAGGTATTTAAATGAAAGCAATAAAGAAAGCATGTAAAAGTCGGCTTCAATTGCAACTCAAAGGTCTGTCACTAATGATCAAGAATACAATCAAGAACCATCTACTCTAAGTGGCAGCACAAGGAACACGAAAGTTGTCGCTGGCCTTCAGTGATTCCATGCACGAACCAAGACAAGAATTGAAATAAAAAGCAGTAAATCCTACTCTAAGTGGCTCTCAATGGTTTCCTAGGCCTTTCACTAACCTAAAAGAGGCCAAAGAGGAACCTTGAGAACATAGACAAAGCTATTATTTATACCCAATAGGGTTTACAAGGTTTAAAATTCAAAATAGGGAAGTTTTGCAAAAATCTCATGAATCAATTTGCGTCTGTCGACCAAGTCGCACCCCTGTTCTTCTCTGATCGTGCCTTGGTTGAGGCTCATAGGAAATTAGGAATTCAAATTCAGGTCTTCTCGACCTAGTCGCACTCTTGAGTCTTACTGGTCGAGATGATGGTCAAGACTTGCAGGATCTTGGTCTTTAGGAAAGTTCAGGATCTTAACTTGGTCGCCCTTCATAGTTTCCCTAGTTGAGCTATTGGTTGAGACTCTTAGTATCTCTAGCTCAATCAGCTTCAGTATCTAAACCTAGTTGCCCCTGAGGTTCACTTGGTTGAGCACTTAGTTGAACCTTGCAGCATTTCTTTCTTAGTCTGAACCTTGGAGTTTGCAACTTGTGACCTGGTCACCCTTGTGTTAGCTGGTCGCCCACATGGTTGAATATGGTCTTCTTTCCTTTGATGAATTGAGGCTCTAAGGGTTTTGTTAAGCATTTCATTGGAGCTTTGAGCTTCCCAATTACTCTCTTGGCTTCTCATATTTCTTAACTCCTTGATTTTAACTAGTTTTTTCCTAAAACATGAACAAACTTTACATAACTTCGAACTATGATAACAAAGGATATTTACAAGATAAATGAAGACAAAAAAAAAGGTAAATGGGGGCCTAAAATAATGCATTTTAGGGACACATCAATTACCGAAAGTAATAAGGATCTTGAAACTAAATCTGTTAATGAATTTCGATATAGAAGTGATTGGCCAAAATGGAAAGAGGATATTACATCGGAATTAAACTCTTTATCAAAAAAAAAAAAAAGTTTTTAGACTTGTAGTCCAGACACCAGAAGATTTCCAACCCATTGGATACGAAATGGGTATTTGTGCGCAAGTGAAATGAAAATAATGAAATTACTCTAAAAGGAATCACTTTCAGATTCTTAATTGGGCTAGCAATCACTGAATGACTTAGCATGCGTCTTATGGACGTAATAGCAACATACTTATATGGATCGTTGGATAATGAAATTTACATGAAAATCCCTAAAGGATTTAAATTCCCTGAAGCAAAACCCAGAAATTTATAAACTCTAACGTTCTTTATATGGATTAAAGCAATCTAGACGCATGTGGTACAATCAATTAAGTGAGTACCTTGTGAAAGAAGGTTTCACAAATGATCCAATTTGTCCATACATTTTTACTAAAAGATCAGAATCCGGATTTTCTATAATTGCTGTTTATGTTGATGATTTGAATTTAGTTGAGACTCTTGAAGAGCTCACTAAAGCTACTAATTAATTAATGACGGAATTTGAGATGAAAGATTTAGGAAAGAAAAAATATTGTCTTGGCCTATAGATTGAACATGTAAATGGCGGAATTCTTGATCATCAATCTAAATATACCGAAAAGGTATTAAGACTATTCTATGTGGACAAAGTTCTTCCTTTGGGATCTCCCATGGTAGTGCGATCACTTGATGTTAAGAAGGATCTATTTCGACCTCATGATAAGGGGGATGAATTACTTGGTCTTGAAGTACCATATTTAAGTGCTATCAACTCTCTAATGTATTTAGCTAATTGTACAAGACCCGACATTGTATTTGTTGTTAATCTACTAGTAAGATATAGCTCTACTCCTACTTGGCGATACTGGAATGGAATCAATCACATTCAATGCTATTTGAGGATAGAACAAACGATTACAACAACATCCTCCTATCATTCTAAAATACTAACTATTCATGAAGCTAGTAGAGAATGCATGTGGCTCAGATCAATGAATTCTCATATCTAAGTAAATTGTGGTCTTCAATCAATCAAGGATATTCCAACAGTTTTATATGAAGACACTACTACATGTATAGTTCAATTAAGAGGAGGATACATAAAGGGTGACAAAACAACGCATATCTCTCCAAAATTCTTCTATACATATGAACTCCAGAAGAATAGTGATATGAATGTTCAGCAAATCCGATCAAGTGATAATCTAACAAATTTGTTCACCAAAGCTTTGCCTACTACCACATTCAAGAAATTGGTTCATCTTATCGGAGTGAGAAATCTTAAAAATTTTAATAGAAGAAGTTAATGTATGATTGACAGCCAAGGGGGAGTGTTATGAATGGATGAGGGTGGCTATCATTCATTCATATCTTGTCCGCCTGCTCGTTTCCCCTTGAACATGTTCCATATGTCTGCACTAATTCATGTCCCCATGAACCTGCCTCATATGTCTGCATAAATTCATGTCCCCATGAACTTGCCACATATGTCTGCACTAATTATGTCTCCATGTGAATCTGTCCTCTATATTTGTACTAATAAATTCAGCATTAGCTAGCTTGTGAAGGTAATAAATACCTCCTCCCACATAGCTAGTGTAGTAAGAATAGAAGAGTAGAAAAAAGAAGAAAAGAAGAGTAGAAAAAGAAGAATAGAGAAAGAAAGAAGTAGAAAGAAAGAGGAGAGATATAAAAGAAATAGGGAGAAATATTTTGTATAAGGTTATATCTATATCATATTGTAATTCCTTTTGAAATAGTGAAGCTTTGATCCAATCCACCGGTGGAATAGATATATCCGAACCATGTAAAATCTCTATTTCGTTTTATTTAATTTTTCTATTTATTTTTCTACATCTTTTATATCATCAAGAAAAGAGTAGACTGTATGTCTTGCCCACAAAGGCCAAGCCCAAAGGATGCACCCAGAGCACACCAGTCCATTGTCGGCCTGATTTGTCCGCTTTGGGCCTTCAGGACCCTCACGATTTTATAACGCATCAAGTAATTTGGTAGACGGCCAACTTATGAGGCAGGGCCCCTAGGAACTCCCAACCGATATGGGATTGTTTTACAACACTCCCCCTCAATCCCACATGCGACCACTGACCTGCATGGGTCACTAAGAAGGTAGCAGGTTGTACGCCTTGCCCACAAAGGCCAGGCCCAAAGGATGCACCCAAAGCACACCGGTCCATCCCCCACGTGATATTGTCCGCCTTGGGCCTTCAGGACCCTCACGGTTTTAAAACGCATCAAGTGGTTTGGGAGATGGCCAACTTATGAGGCAAAGCCCCTAGGAACTCCCAACCGATGAGGAATTGTTTTACAACATAGTCAAATTTTATGTAAGGATTATTCTTGGTTGATCAGCCTATAATTAAAGGATTATTCTTCTTAATCAACCCACCAGAGAACTTTATAAGTTGTGACTAGTTGAAGAAAAAAAAAATTCTTGTCATTGAGTTGTGCAACCATTTATTCATTTATTTATTTTAAATCAATCCTTTTGAACAACAAGGCAATGGGGTCTCTCTCATTTATTTATTTTTTTATTTTTCATGCCTTAGATTGCTCTCACAACTGTACCACATGTGATTCTGATTAAAAAATCTACAAAATTTTTTTATACTCGTTAGAGTTCTTTGGGGCTGCAATTTGCCAGTTAGTGGGGGTGGAATTATTTCAACCATCTAGCAATTTGCATGATGATTTTGTGACTCAAAAACCGATCCCAAAAAAATATAAAATAAAAACCCGAGTAGATAATAGATCTAGTTTTGAAAAGCAAAAAATGGGTGCAGATTGGAAGTCAATTGTTGTTGATGGAGACAACAATCCAAAAGATCAGGCCAGAGTCGTCGCCTGAGACGACGACTAATAGAGGATTGGTAGGTCACTATGCCCAACTTACTATGGAACACACAACACCTACACTCTCGGCGCCGACCAATTTGATTAAACCCATGTTTGTCAAATCCATATGTGAATTTTTGTAAGATACCTGCATTATCTCTTTTTTTTTTTAATGTCTTACTTTGAATAGAGTGTTGGATTAGAAAAAAAAAAAAAATTCTAGAATTGTTCATATTAGAAGAAACTAGATTACATAACTTAAAGATTTGTTTGATATGGTTATTGTTTTCTGTTTTTAATTTCTGTTTCTTTACGGTGAAAAATAGATTATTAAAACGCGTTTTCAATTTCTATTGTCGATTTTTAATTGTTTGTCAAAAAGTAAAAGTTGTCAAGATGAAAATGTTTAGATGGATGAGTAGTATAACATTGAAAGATAAATTAAGGAATTAACATATTCGTGGTAAGTTAGGTATAACTCCTATAAAAAATAAGATGAGGGAGGAATGATTTAGATGCTATGGACACTTGCAACGTAAGCCTTATAGTGCATCTGTGAGGAAGAGTGACTTAATTATTGTGGGGGGCAGTAAAAGGGGTAGGGGTAGACCTAAAATAACTTGGGAGGAGATAGTGAGTAAGGATGTAATATCCTTGAATCTATCAAAAGAAATTGTTCATAATCACATAAATTAGCGGAAAATGATTCATATAACCGACCTCACTTAGTGGGACTAAGGCTTGATTTTGTTTTTGTATTTATTTTTTAGTTGTTTTAACAATTTATTACCAAAAAATTTAATATCTAGAAATAGTTTTTTTAAATAAATTATTAATTTTATACGATTTTAAATTAAAATCATAATTAATTGATCATATGAATTTGAATATAATTTTAAAAAATATACATAAATTTCAAAAAATAATAATTAAATTTTTATATTGTCATGTCCAATGAAATTTTTATTGTAAAGTAAATATTGAAAGTAGAACAATGAAGTAAAATGATGAAAAAAAAATTATTTTTATTCTAGTAATTTTTTAATGTGTATTATTTGTAATTTTATTATTTTAATTATATGTGTATAATATTTTAATTTAAAGATGAAAATGAACATTTTTTTAATTAGGTTTTTAATTTGTATTTGTTTTATAAATGTTAACAAAAATGGTTGCTGGTTTTTAGTTTTAAATTTTCATTTCTGGTTTCTGGTTTTTATTTCTCTAATTTTTAACAGTGATACCAAATGACCCCTTAATTAATCGATCCCCAATTCCATCTTTAGATTGTCGAAAAAATAGTATACATTATTTTTTCGCATCACATGGAGATAAAGAGATGCATATATTTCTTGAAATTTTAAAAATTTTGCAAGCTTTCGTGTACATTTGACTCATGAGACACTTACAAAGAGCGATTTTCCCATATAAAATTTAGAACCCACTAATCACAATAATGTTTACACCTACTAAAATAATACAAAACGTAGACCACTAAGGTCCACGCCTATTAATACCTTTCACTTGTATAACATGACATCCAAATTTTATGTGAAGGAACAGTTTCCTTCTAAGTATTTCTCCATTTCTTATTTATTCTATGCCGCAATTTTGTTTAAATCAATCGCACTTAATTAATAGTCAAACTGATCATCTGTATCATGACTCAAGTTGAATAGATCAATATGGGTAATTTATGATTTGGTTAATTTAAAGTTTGATTAAAACAATTTGGTAATGACAATTTTTTTTCAAATTTTAAAAGATCATCTTAATTTAAATTTTATAGTACTATTCACCCGTGTTCAATAAAAAAAAAATTTACTTTATATTTTTATTATTGACCCACCAAACAATTTGAATAATTTATGATTTGGTCGATTTTATAATTTTATGCATCAATGGTAATATATAATTTTTTTTAACACTTGAAAGATCAATGTAATT
This sequence comes from Malania oleifera, assembly GCF_029873635.1. Classification (NCBI taxonomy): domain Eukaryota; kingdom Viridiplantae; phylum Streptophyta; class Magnoliopsida; order Santalales; family Ximeniaceae; genus Malania; species Malania oleifera. The sequence goes on along the minus strand of NC_080423.1, from coordinate 79,041,018 downwards.
GCAATTTTATAGTAGTATTAACTTACATTCAATAAAAATATTTTTTCATTTTACGAGTGACCCAAATCAGCCCAAATATTTTGAATAATTGATGATTTGGTCAATTTTATACTTAGTTTGTCAATTATAATTTTTCAAAAGTTTAAATTTTCACTCAATTTAAAGTTTAAATTTTATCTCTTTAATTTTGACTTCCCAAATAATTCATAATTTATGACTTGGTCTGTAACATCCCGAACCCTTAAACTGGGTTCGGCGTATTATACCTGATAAAATTCCTGATGATTAATAATCCATGATATACACAGCGAAAAATATAAACATAATCTTTATATAAAATAAAAACCATATTCAATAATACCAGAGTTTACTACCCCTATATAACATTCATACTATTCATCCAACACCTGCATTACCATAAATACATATCTTTCCAAACATTTCAGTATTTTCATAATCATTCATTTCATAACTGACTTAAAACATAACGACATAAAACATAAAATATATACATCCTCAAGTATTAACAAACCTATACCCTTTCTCTTTATGTTCCTCAAAAATACCAAATACCCTCGAGCTCCCTAAATTCGATCTTGAGGATGTCCTGAAAAATAAATAATCATATTCGGGTAATACACATCTCAGTAAAGGAAGAAACAATATATTAAAAACAGCGTGTGGTTAACATGAGGTATATAAATATCATTTTAATAACATTTACGAATCATTATCATAACACTGAAATCATTCTTTGAACCTAATCAATCATATGCAGTGATTTACACTACGAGATTACCTAAGGATAGGGGTGATTATCCGCTCATATAAGTAGCACCTCTCTGCTTTGATACTTAGGTAACCCGAAGCTCTCTACTGAAGCATACCAGAGCACTCACCTTACTTAACAAGTTTTCAAGTGTTAAATTGATCTCGTACTCACACCGTTCAATAATAGCTTATCGGGAAAGACCCTAAGGATAGGAAAATCTACCCGCCCATACAAGTAGGTTCCCTCCACCCTAATACATTATACAGCTACTACCACATCTAAAGTTGTGCACTCGCCTTTCTCAGTAAGCCCTCAGGCAAAGAATACGCCCCACCCAATCAAAACATGTTCTACGTACATAAGTACTTTTAGTATCATAATACATTATCTTTTTTATCATTATTCAATCATACACATCTATTCATGTTCATAATGTATACATTTCATTACATTTCACTTTATATGATCTTCAACATTTCATCGTTCACATTTGTCATTTCATATCATGGTCATTTCATAGTCATTGCATAACATTTTCATTTCATTTCCTTTGTACTACAACTAGTCTTTAGCCATCATCAGTTAGTCTACAACTCCTTTTAACTGTTATTAGTTAGTCTACACAGAAGTGTGTTAGATCTACTAACATGACTGTCTTTTAGCTAGTTTACATTTACATGGTTGCATTTAACATACACAAACAACATAGTCCAATTCATATTTTATTCTTAATGTTTTACTTACTTAACCTGCATCTCATACATTTAACATATATTTACATAAAACTTACGCCACACAATTTAACAGTAAAATTCATATATATTCCTGTAAAATAGGTCAACCTACATTTAACATTTATATGCTAAAAATACATTTCCATTTCTTACATAATTATCTAAAAAATTCCTTTCACTTTCTTCAGTTCATTTCCACAAATACATAACTAAATAAGTGGTCCTAGACTCAGAAATCATAGTTTTAAATGGTTGGCATTTTAATAATTCACACCAAAACATACATATAATATAACGCAAATTATTAGCTTTAATTTCATAAATTCTGATTTAATATATAATTTCCCCTTACCTAAATTCTCGATCTACATCGACATGAATCCCACACAGATGCTCGCGACACTCATCCAGACCCTAATTCAAAAACTCTAGTTTCATTAAATTATTCCTAAATAAAATATTATTTAAATATTTCTTATAGTCATAATTTCCAAATAAATAGTTATACCCGCAAATATAACCAATTTTCAAAATTTTCAAAATCTCACTCTCACTTTGGAGTGGGGTTTAGAAAACCCCAATTGAAAGTTTACCTACGCCAAAATGACGACAATCATGACTAAGACCACGCAGTGGTGTCTGATCATCGATTTAATGGCAGATTTAAAGCAAAATTAAGAAATTAGAAGAAAAAAAAAATTGTCTTACCCCAAAAATGGTGCCTACGCCACTCTCACTTAAAATATCAATGTAATTGCAATTCATAGTAGTATTAACTTACATTCAATAAAAATATTTTTTTTCTTTTACTAGTGACCCAAATCAGCCCAAATATTTTGAATAATTGATGATTTGGTCAATTTTATATTTAGGTCGTCAATTATAATTCTTCAAAAGTTTAAATTTTCATTCAATTTAAAGTTTAAATTTTATCTTTTTAATTTTGACTTCTCAAATAATTCATAATTTATGACTAGGTCAATTTTTATTTCATTTAAAATTTATAATATTTTTAAAAATTTTGAAATACCAATTTATTCAATTTTTGCAATAATATTGACTCATATTCAACCAAAAAAAAACCTTTTCAACCCAAATCAATCCAAACAATGGAAATATTTTTTTAAAAAAAAAAACACACACACACAAATATAGGGTAGGTGAGGCTATATTTACAATTTTGAACTGAACCAACTTTTCAAAAATTGGTTTGAGTATTAAAAAAAAAAAATAACAACAACAACATGTGACAGAATTGACTTTCCAAAAGTCGATTCCTGCTTGGCCTGAGCCCTGGCCCCTGCACTCTCTTCTTGAGGTGGGAAACAAAAAAAGCAAAAAAAAAAAAAAAACCAGTTAAAAGTTAAAACTGACACCCCCCCCCCCCGACCCCTACACAAAAAAAAATAAATTAAAAATTTAAATTGAAAGTCGGTTTTGCACTTCTCGAGGCCACTACCCCCCTACGCAGAAAAAAAAAATTTAACAAATTTAGATTGACGTCATTCTGAATTTTCAACACAAATTAAAAAGTTTAAATTTTCAACTAAAGTAATTTTTCTTTTCTTAAAAAAACGAGAAATTAAATTAACTTCGTGTAGTTATTATTTTCTTATAAAAATAGAGTTTAACTGCAACATAAAAAAAATTTTCAACACAATAATAAATATTATGATTAAATCAAAATAATATCAAACAAATCTTATTTCATATATATAAGTCATTATCTCATGAAAATATATTAATATAAATATACCATAATCATAAACATAATTCAATATCAAATAAAATGAATGTACAAAATCCAAACAAAGGTTAAAAATTAGTGAAAACATCATTGATAGCATCATCACTGACCCCCTTGAAAGAGAGTAGCTGCAAGAGTAAATATGCAAAACATTCACTCAGCACTTGAAGGTGGTGAGGGAGGCTAAAAGAGAAACGAAGAAGAAGAAAAAGAAAGAAATAAAGAGAAAAGATGAATGGCAAGTGAGAGGGTGAAGGAGAATAAATAGAACACGGGGTTAGGGGAGAGGAGGCATGCGGGGAGTTAGGTAAAGGGGGCTAGAGAAGGGAGTGCGCTGGGGTTTTCCACGTAATCTGCATATCAAACCTGATTTTCCGAAAGTCGGTTTTGACTTTTTTATTTTTTTTTCCTATCAGTCAGTCAAGGGGTGGCAAGGGAAGGGACTTAAACCCTCGTGATATGCACCTCAAAATTGACTTTCTAAAAGTTGGTTTTGACTTTTAAATTTTCTTTTTCGCAAGTGGCCTTAGGAAAGAGCAAGCGGGAGCAATCAGTCAAAACTGACTTTCCAAAAGTCGATTTTGCTGCTTTTTTTTTTTCTTTTCTTTTTAATGCTCAAACCAATTTTTCAAAAGTTAGTTAAGTTCAAAACCATAAATACAGCCCCACCTACTCCATATTTGTAATTTTTTATTTTTTTCTGAATATTTTTGTAAAAAACTCTCCAAACAATTTAGATAATTGATGGTGGAGTTTTTTACAAAAAATATTAAAGAAAAAAAAAAGAAAAAACACAAATATAGGATAGGTGGGGCTATATTTACGGTTTTGAACTAAATTGACTTTCCATGTAAGAACCCGGCCCAAGAATTTTGGATTAAATAAATAAGAAAAGGGGAAGGAAAATAAAAAAGGTGAAAACGGCAAGGCTCGTCAATGAGACTCCTTCTCTCGTCGGCGAGGTCTCTTCTATGGCTTAACGACGAAATTCAGAGGTTCGTCGACGAGTGAATGCCGAGAGATTTTGGGAATTTTGAAATCTCAGACTCGTCGACGAGGCCACTCCGTCGTCGATGAACGCCCTTCTTATGCTCGTTGACAAGTGCTTCACTTCATTGATGAGGCCAGCCGGGTCAAGGGTCTATAAGTTGAACTTTCATTTGCTTAATGGTTAAGAAACATAAAATTCTTCTCTCTCTCTCTCTCTCTCTCTCTCTCTCTCTCTCTAGAACTCGAACTACTCTCTCTCTAAGGTTTCAAGCCGTATATTACCCGAATCAACGATCCAATGTTACTACGTGGATCAGGGGGAGAATTTCTACATTTATTGTAGATCGGATCTTCATTTTGAAAAATTTTGGGTTTTATCCCAAAGTCGAGGTAAGGGTCCGATTTCATTTTTGGTTCGGTAGATCTGTAGTAGATAGGATTATATTGAAGTATTGTTCATCGATTTTTAGGTTTTGGGGATCCCGTGTCATTGTTTTGGATTGATTAAGTTTGTGTTTCAGTTTTCGGGAAAAGTTAAGGGGATTCTGTTTATATCTATTGTTTGTGAAATTTGTTTTAGTAAAACTGTGGTTTTCGATGATACGAATGTTTTGATTACTTATTTGGGAAAATCTACCGGTGAAATTACAGGATTTTCGGGTTTACGATTTTTTGGGAAATTGGGGTTATCAGGTTTCATCTCAGCTTCTGTTGGAAAATCATGTATTTGAATAAATGGTAATATAGAGATGATAGTACCTTCATTTTATGTTAAACTGTATTCTCAGATTAATTATGATGTGATTATTTGTTCTTGTTAGAAAAGGTGTATTCCCAAGAGGGGGGTGAATTGGAGTTTTAAACTTTTTCTCCTAAGTTAATCTATCCAACAACAGTATATCCACAACCTAGGGTCTATCTATGCAATTTCCAAATGCGTAGATAGATATAATGTGGAAATTAAGTCATACGCATCATTCACATAGTAATATACACGTGCAGTAAATATAAAGTGCGGAAATATAAACAAACACACGATATGTTATCAAGGTTTGGCCAACTGTGCCTACGTCCCCACCTCTAGCTCGCAAGCCAGAGGATTCCACTAATAGCTCACTTAAAGGTGGAGCTACATCGTTTACAACCAGGTCAAATTAATACATGGCTGACTTCAACCTTAACCAAGTCAATTAGCGGGGCTGACTTCAACCTACACACCTTAACAGGACGACACATCTAGCTTTCCTAATCGGGTCTAAGCCAATTTGGGACTATTCCAGGGCTAGTCTCCCTCTTCAGGCCCGTGCTTGGATATACAACGAATATTTATATAATCAGATGGTACAGTGATTGTGCTTTTGTGTAAAGCAGATATGTACCCAAATGCGCGCAATAACATACACCACAATATGATTCAATATGTAAGCTCAATGTGGTCTAAATGGTTCAACTCTCAAAGGTATTTTCTATCAGTGTAATGCATACGTGAGAGTGTCAAACAAGCAATATTTGTATCACAAGATATTCAACAAATAAGTTCACACAAAGATGTCAAGTCTATAATATTTCAATCAACAAGATATCTCAAGCATGTTGGTATTAAATGATGTATATGCTTGGTTTGCAAAAGATGTGTAATTTTGGTATTCAGCAAATAATATATGAGTGAATGAATATTGCTACAAAGACCACTATCACACAAACAAATATCTCTTCAAATGTATTTATCGATATATAGCACACTAGATATTTGAAGATGATTTTGAAGAGATTTTGCAAACAAAATACTATAAGATCTTCTCAGGATATTGCAATGAAGGTGCAAGCTTAGAAGATCTAACAAGGTCTTCTTAGGATAGATTTATCAACAAAGTCCCCTAAGAATCCTTAGGTTTTGCTCTCTAATAAAATCATGCCAAACAAATAGAACAAGGAGAGCAAACATATTCAAACACACTTAATCCACTTACAAATGATGTTGGCAATGATAGAAGGCAAGTATGAGTGATTTGAGTAAGAGAATGAGTAGTATAGGGTTTTTATTTTTCAAAGAATTCTTCCCTAATCAAGGTGGCTAATCACACCTAATTTTCTCAAATGAACTTATATATATAGACATGAAAGAAAATATGACCTGTTGACCTTATAGGTCACACCCTGGTTTTGATAATGACAAATACAATTGTATTTAATAAATATCTAGTTCATGTGCAGGTTTATATTAGCATATCTTCAGTGGCACGTGAAAGCTCAAAGCTTGAAGACAATTTCATTCTCTTAATTGTAATCATTTTCAGTGAAATTTGTCTGTAATAGTAATTAGGGTTCTTCGGTTTGTAATAAGCTCACACACACATCACATGCATGATTTAATTTGTAAGCTCAAACCGAACCATAGAAAGACCTTAGGGTCGGTCGACCGACACCGGACTTTTTCGGTGTTTCCAAATTGGACCCCAAGTGACCTTAGGACACGCACATATGCACATATGTTTATTAGGCACTTGAAATAGACTTATTTAGGTCAATTCAGGACCGAAATGCACACTTGGTGCACTTTCGGTCGATCGGCCAACTCAGTTCAAATTGGCCCGGTCGACCGAAACCGGTCCGGGTCAACTGTTTGACCCAGTCCCGGTCGACCGAGACGATGCAGTTCATTTACCCTCGGTCAATCGAAGCTCTTGGGAGTCAACATTTTGACCTCCCGGTCGACCGAGCACTTTTGTACTCCAACTACCTGGTTGACCGAAGGGTCTTGGGAGAATTCCCAACGGCCTGGTCGACCGAGCCCTGTAGTTCAAAAAGGCCCCAGTCGACCAAACCTCGAAAATTTGGCAAATCGCCCTCTCTGGTCGACCGAGCCACTCAGTTCAAAATTGCCCTGGTCGACTGAGCTACTTGAGTCCTGGTCGACCGAACCATTTTTGGTCAACCGAACCTCTCGGGTTGCTCCCATTTTTTACCGCAGTTAATAATTTTTTTAACGGAGTTAAATTATCTTAAGTGTCATTAATCTTTTCCAAAAATCCCTAATAAGTCCCCAACGGTCAAAATTTTTAGTATGTCTATATATACTCCTTCATTTGGTGGTTTAAGCACGGATTAGCAAAAAGATTAAGAAAATTTCTCTCAAGCCAAAATACTCATTTTTGCCTCTCATTACTCACACTTCTTTTGAAACTTACTCAAGCTTACCTTCTTCATCTATCTAAATCATTTGTAAGTGTATTGAGTATTATTGCTTAGAGGTTAGCTCTCCATATTGTTGCATATTTGAATCAATTTTTGAGACCATAACCTAAGTTTTCTTAGGAGGCCTTGCCAATAAGCCTACCCTAAGAAAGACTTGTGGTGACTTCCCAAGTATTGCATTATCACTGCAATATCTTTGGAAGTGTGTATTTGTTTTGATTTGCAAAAACATATTTCAAGCTTACTCAAATATCTTATGGAATTTATTGAACTATTTGTGAAAAGATATTTGTGCTTGTTATACTAATCTTTGTGATATCATTTATACAAGTATATATATATATCATCTGCCGAAAACAAAGATTATATATATTTTGCAATCCAAGTATATACACATTCGTATGATTGACACATTCTATTAATTGATTATGTTGAGGATTGTTTAATACTCTGTATGAACACGCTTAATTGAATATTTTGAAGTACACAGATTATTATTGACACTCTCACGTGCGTACGTCACTTATAGAAAAATTGTTTAAGAGTCGAACCATCTAGACCACACTGAACTTACATTATTTAAATCATCTGTGGTGTTTGTGTTTGTGCGCATTTTGTGGTACAAATCTTCTTTACATGAAAGCACTCTTGTATTGTACCTTTGATTGTATATCTGAGTGATTCCAGGCGTGACTTGAGGGGGCGGTAATCCAGCCGGGTAAGGATTGGTGTAAAGGTTGAGGTCAGCCCTGTGATAATTTGACCTGGTTTGTATAGGTGTCGCTCCACCCGTTTAAGTGAGCAAGGTATTGTAATAATCCTTGTGCTGGTTAGCCAAGGTGGGGACGTAGGCAGTTGGCCGAACCTCGATAACACATCTGCATGTCATCTTCTCTTTACTGCTTTCTGGTGCTTGAATGATTGTTTAAACTACTTTATTTAATTTCTGGTATATTTACATTATTTGCACTAGATTGACCCTTGGCTTGTGAACATACTGCTGTTAGGAGGAATACCTAGAAGATAAAATTTAAAAATACCAATTCACCCCCCCTCTTGGGTTCACGGTAAAGCTAACAAGTTGGGGACCTATTGGGTATTATTATGAAAGTTTAATGATGTTTAAGACATTTTAACCCTGTTTAAAAAATACTAACTGCGGTAAAAAATCAGGGCAACCCGAGAGGTCCAGTCGACCAGAACAAGTTCGGTCGACCATGTCTCATATGGTTCGGTCGACTAGGGAAATATTGAACTAAGGGCTCGGTCGACCAGGAGAGGGCGATTTCCCAATTTTTTGAGTTTCAGTCGACCAGGCCGTTTTGAACTGGCTGGTTCGGTCGACCAGACCATTGGGAATTCTCTCGAGGACCCTCCGATCAACCAGGTAGTTGTAGTACAAAAGTGGTCGGTCGACCAGATGGTCAAACTTTTGACCCAAGGAGGTTTCGGTTGACCAGGGCCTTTTGAACTACCTGGTTCAATCGATTAGGTGGTCAAAAAGTTGACCAAAAAGGGTTTCGGTCGACCAGGGCTTTTTGAACTATTCTGGTTCGATCGACCAGGTGGTCAAACATTTGACACAGGAGGTTTTGGTTGACTAAGGCCTTTTGAACTAACTTAGCTCGTTGACCGAAAATGCACCATATGTGCATTTCGGTCCCGTTTCGAAACATACAAGCCTTATTCAAGTGCCTAACAAACAAATGTGTAAATGTGTGTGTCATATAGTCACTTGGGGTGCACTTTGAAGACACCGAAAAAGTCTAGTGTCGGTCGACCGAAACCCTAAGGTCTTTCTAAAGTCCATTCTCATTCATGGTTTGTTTGAGCATACGTAGGAAATCATACATGTGATGTGTGTGAGCTTATTACAAACCAAATACCTACTTACTATTACAGACCAATATAACTATATTACAATGCTGAATAAAAATTAGTCTTTAAGCTTTTCTTACTTTGTGCACATCTTGATCTTAACATTCTTAGTTCCTGCAAAAAAAAAAAAACTCAAACTTTCATTAGATATAATAAGTATTTGTCATAATCAAAACTGGGTATGACCAATAAGGTCAACAGTTACCAAAATAAGTGTGGCATGAGTTGGTAAATTGAAATGAGTTGAGTTATGAAATTGTGAAATGAGATATAGGAATGGTGGTTCCAAAACTATTTTCAAGAATCTTTGGATAACTAATACCGTTTAAATACCGAAGATTCTATATGATGATTGTTATTATGTGGTGAGAATCTAGTTTAATTACCAACGAGCTGAGCATCCGGTTTAATTACCGACGAGGTAGGGCATCCAGTTTGCTACTGATGGGCCGAGACATCCGGTTAAATTTCGATGGGTTTAAAATCCGATTTTAATTATGGCGAGTCGCACATATGAGTTGTTACCAATGAGTTGGGACATTCGGTTTAATTCCAATGTGTTTAATTTCAATGAGTCGCTTATCTAGGTTGTTACTAATGAGTTGGGACATTCGGTTTAATTATGATGTGAATATGTGTTGTGAACTATGTGTTTGTGAATTCACTGTGTTGTGAACTATACCGGAACTATGTTGTTAAAATACTGGAATTGTGAAGTATTATGTTTTGCTGTTGAAATAACACTCATATGCCCACACACTAGTATAACCTGATTCTCCCTTACTAAGAAGTGTCCCACCCCTATCATACAAATGTTTTTCAGGTCCTTCGACTATCCGACACTAGCGTCCTAGTGTTTTAGGAGCGTGGTATTTGGTTGGCATTGTCATAGTACTTGTGTAAGTACTGATCTTTGGTCGGATTGTCATTTTGAGTTATGTAGGCGCCCGGGGGTATGTGTTTTATCATGGGACTAGATCCTTATTTTGTATAGACTCTGGTATGGTATTATGATGTAATATGTTGAATTATTCCGCTGCGTATATTGTGAATGTGATTGTGGATAGGGTATACATGAACCCTACGAGGTCGGACCATTATATTGTGTAGTATCATGGATGGTTGTATGATACAAAGATAGGTTAGGTTACTAAATCACACCCTAGGACCCATTTCCGGGTTCAGGGCGTGACATTCCAGAAGTTGGTTTAAGTATTAAAAAAAAAAAAAAAAAAGCATGTGTTAGAACCAACTTTCCAAAAGTCAGTTCCTACCTTGTTTGCTCCCCTTGGCCCCCGGCACTCTCTTCCCCAGGCGGGAAACAAAAAAGAAAAAAAAAATAGTTGAACGTCATAACCGACTTTTCCAAAGTCAGTTCTACGCTTCTTGAGGCCACTACCACCCCCTGTGCAAAAAAAATAAATAAATAAAAGCAAAACAAATTAACAAATTTAAATTCACATCATTCTGAATTTTCAACAGAAATTAACAAATTTAAATTTTCAGCTAAATTAATATTTCTTTTGTCTTTATAGATTTGTTATCATAAGATGTCGAGAGAGATAGATCTGCCTATCATCTTAAGGTAACAGAACCGATAAATAGGGGTAGCTATAGACACCTCATTTTATCTGGGTCATATAACAAAATTTAGAAAAAAATTTATTCCATAAAATGATTAAAATGTAGGGAAATGAACTTTACATGGAAAGTTAAAAATAAAAAAAAATAGAAAAAGGAAAAAACTAAAGAAGTGGGCCAACAATCTTCAAGCTTCCAATTTAAACTTGCAAAAGGAAAAATTAGCAAATTAAACATGTGAAAAATGTGCAAAATTGGAGTTAAATGCTTATTGATGAAGTTAAGTGTTGATTGATTAAATCAGCAATAATTTGATTGGTTTCCAAAGCCTATAAATAGAGATGTTCTAAGGGTAAGATGGACAGATAGGCATTTAGGCACACAGAGAGTCATACAGACAGCTAAGAATGAATTTAGAATTAAGAGAGTTCAGATTTCGGGAGAATTGAAGAATTTTGGGGCTAATTGCAGCAAAAAGAGTTTAAAGAACCTTAGGTCGCAAAGTGAATATTTGGGAATTTAGAAAGTCTCAGGGTGCAACAGGAAAAGGAGAATTGAGGCACTCAAAGGATTAAATTGTAGAAAAGGGAGATTCACGAAATTCAAGCAATGGGCCAAAGTCGGAGAATAATTGAGGGTTGGCGTGAAGCCAAAAGGAGTGTGGAGACTACGATTGGTTCCCTTTTTTTTCTATTTATTTTTTTTTAATTGGCACAAGTTGAAGATCTAGTGGTCCGAAATGCAAAATTTCGTTTAAATTTTAAAAGGCTTGGATCTAACCCATTAATCTAGGTTTGACCTATTGGATTGGATCTCACCCATTGACTTGAGTTCAATCCATTGACCCTAGTTCAATCCATTGACCCTTCGACCCAACACTTAACCCTGTATCTCTCAAACTAAATTAGGCCTAACCCAATTAGTTTGTCTTAAGCCCAACATCTTAAAATAAACTAGCCCAACCCAATTAATTTTTCCTAAGCTTGATACCCAAATTTGTCTTGAACCTAATGACCAAACTAAATATTATCCGACCCAGCAATTAGAGTTAGATCAATTCAAGCCCAAAAATTCAACTTACTGGTCGTTTGGTTAAAAAGAAAATCTAGGGAAAATTTCCTAAGAAAATTTAATTAAACCAGAAAATGAAAAAAGAAAATGAAAATGAGGGGATCAGGAACTTATCTTTCAAGAGTTTGAGTTTGGAAGCAAGGAAAACTTCTAGTCTCTTATTCCTATTTCCTTCCTCCGTTCAGATATGCAAAAAGGAAAAATAAGATTAGAGCAAGAAAAAAAAAAGTGATTTTTGCAACAAAATATGGGAGAAGAAAGAACAAAGAAGAAGAAAAAAGAGAAAGGAGGAGAAAAATAGAGAGAATCAGTGAGAGATCGAGAAAGAAGAAAGGAGAGAAATAGAGAAGAGAAAGGTGGAAGAGAGAGAAGTAGAAAATTAGAGAGAGAGAGAGAGAGAGAGAGAGAGAGAGAGAGAGAGAGAGAGAGAAAGAGTAAAACAAGAAAAAATAAGAGAGAAGAAATATATATATATATATATATATATATATTAATGACTAAGACACGTGCCACCGTCCGTACAATGACACGTGGCATAACCAAGGCCGCATGTTCGAATAGCGACATGGCGCAATCCTGGCTATCCGATTTGTGTTTTCTCTAGATGGCCAAATTGCTGCCACATCAATAATCCATGTCAAACATTAGGAGCCACTCAGGAATAGCCATGTGGCGAGGTGACGTTATGCTGACGTCACCTTTGTTGAATTTTTGTGTCTAATCTTAGGTTTTGATAATGACAAACCGCATGTTACTAATGTGTGTGCCTAAGTACTCGAACAGGTTAATCATTCAAAACACACATATGAAAGTGAAGTGGATGTGAGAAAGACTTTAAAGAGCACATACTTCTAGCATATTCAATGAGAAAATAAAGAGTAAAAGAAGAAGACATGTTGTGCTTCATTGTATTGCATTTTAGTTTATTTTGGGTCTGTAATATTTATATGGTCTATTATAATTCATCTGCATGTATAATAGGGTTTTAATGCTCAAAGACCATAGACTGACTGTAGGGAACCTGACCAGATTTCTGTTAACCGACGTTCGATTTTTTGGGTCAAATTTAGGGCAAACTAGTAAATTTAAGATGCCCTCAGTTGACCGACCACCTTGTGTTATATTACCATGGTCGACCAAACCACTGTACCATAGAGTCAACTTTTGACCAAGCCTCGGTCGACCAAACCCTTCTGGTAATAACCAATTTGGTCGACTGAACACATTGTTGGCTGAAAAGACTAAGCCTCGGTCGACCGAACCCCAGGTAGTGCAAAAGTCTTGGTTGATTGAATAGGTCAGAAGTCAACATGTTGACTTTACGTGGTCAACTGTTCTAAAATGAACGTATCGTCCTTGGTCGACCGAACCGGAACGTGTTTGACCCCCTAACTGTTCGGTCGACCATTTGTGTAGTTCAAATTGACCACAGTCGACCGAACCACATGAGCGGTAAACCAAACCTTAGCTATGGTTGACTGAACCTACGAAGAGTTCAAAATCGCCCTGAGACTGTTGATCAAATCCGTAGTTCAAAATTGATACGGTCGACCAAGCTTAGTAATATGGTTAAGCGAACCTTAAATATGGTTGACCGGACCTCTCGAATTGGTCAGATTTTACAGTGATTAATTGAGGTTAAAATTAATTAAACTTTCTTAATATTTTTCCAAAATGACCTCCATGTCCCCAACAATTATGTTTTTAACAAAATCTATATATACCTCCCCATTTGTCTTAATTAGCATGAGATTAGCAAATTGATTAAGGAAAAATTCTCTGAAATTTTTATTCTCATACTTCTCTTTTTGCTCAAATTCTTTCAATCTTTCAAAGCATACTACTGATTCTCCTTACACATTGATTTGAAAATCCTTTTTACAGAGAATTCATTTGGGCATTGATTCTTCATTCTAGGCATAATACTCTCACTCATATTTATTTATTGAAAATCCTTTTGAGAGTATTGTTAGAGGTTACCCCATATATTTTACTTGATAAATATCTTTGGGGTGATTGTGTTCTCATTGCAAAATTATATTTGAGCAAGAATCCTAGTTCCCCTAAGCTTTATTTGAAAAACTAGTTTTGGTAAAATTCTTGGCATATTGAAAAGAGTACCTATTGGAATTGGTGTATTCCTAGGAGGGGGTGAATTAGGTATTTAAAATTTTTCTCTTAGGTCAATTTAAATTCCACAAACAGTATTACACAAGCCTAGGGTCTTTCTATACAATCATAAACTCAATCAAATATTTAAACAATCAAACACATGTATTGCATATAATAAATCAAATATAAAACATATATGTGCTGAAATTGAAAGTGCGGAGAAATAAAAGCAGCACCAGATATGTTATCTGGGTTTGACCAATACTGCCTACATCCTCGCCTCAAGATTACAAGTAAGAGTATTCCACTATGACTCACTTAACGGGTGGAGCGGCACCTAATACAACACCTTACCAGGATGGTGCACCGAGTTCTCCTAACCGGGTCTGAACTAGTCCGGGGCTTTTCACAGGGCAAATCTTCCTCTTTTGACCACACGTCGGGAATACAACATATATTCAATTTTTCTTACAAACAAGTATGTTTCTTACACTAAGTAGATATGTACCACTATACACACAGTGTAATTAATGCACTCACAAATGATAAGATATTAAACTCAAGTGAGATTTCATTAACCAATGTGTTAACTCTCAACAATATGAGTGTCAATATGTATATGTGAGAGTGAGATCTTTGATTTCAAGATAATGTATTTGCAATATGAGTATTCAAAGCATCTCTAGAACCTTAAACAAATATCTCAAAAATATTTTTCAAATATCAAGCACAATGGATATTAGGGTTTAAATTTGCTGAAAATGATTTTATTAAAACACAAAACGAGCTTATGAAACTTACAACAAGAATGTAAGTTCTTAAGCCAATGAAGAGTTTCCCAATCCAATATTTATAAATAAAATACAATAGGAAAAACTTTAAACTACTCTCCAAAAATCAATATACAACAAATGCAAGTGTGGGAGAGAGTTTAGCTTGCAAAAATGAATGTGAAGAACAAAAAGACCCCTCTCAAAAATATGTGATTGAATGAGTATGAGAAAGAGATTTTAGCACTCTACTTGTAAAAAATGGGAGTATGAAAGATTTAGCACAATAAATTTTTAGAGAAAAATTTTTCTAATCTATATGCTAATCTCATGCTAATTATGACAAATGAGGGGGTATATATAAAGTTGGGCAAAAATATAACTGTTGGGGACATACAGGGTATTTTGGAAATATTTTAATTATGTTTAATGCAAATTAACTGTAATTTATTGCGGTAAACATTTTACCAACCCGAGAGGTTCGATTGACTATATTACTGAGTTTAGTCGATCGTGGTCATTTTAAGCTAGAGATATGGTCGACCATTTCAAGGCGATTTCAAACCCTTCATAGGTTCAGTCGACTAAGGCAAGTTCGGTTGACCATTTTTCGAGGTTTGGTCGACTAAGGCAATTTTGATTTAATGGTTCAATCGACCAAGTTGTTGGGGGTCAGACACGTGTCAGTTGGGTCGACCATAGAAGACACATTCATTTCATAACGGTTGACCGTGAAGTCAACATTTTGACTTCTAGTTAGTTCGGTCGACCGAGGCTTTTATACAGCTTAGGGTTCGTGTCGATCGAAACCGCTTATAATGTGCATTTAAGTCTTATTTTGGTTTGTGCGCTTCATCAACCTAGTGTAAATAAGCATAAGGCATTTTAGGTTATATGGGTGATGATTCCTATGATTATTCTAAGACCTCTTGAGCATATACACCCTTATCATACATGACATGCAAATATTATAGACCATTATTATAGATTCGGAAACTAAATGCAATTACAATAAAAACAAGTTTCTTCAATCTTGTTGCTCTTCACTTTATGGAGTATGTCAGGTGTATGTGTATTATCCGTCTTGGCCTCTATTCTCCCTGTCCCTTATGTGTGATCTCAATTATGGATCTATTCACATGCTAAATACACATATAAGTTCAATGTATTTTGATAGCATCAAAATAAAGATCGAACTCAAAAAGTTAACAGTACCTTGATCATATTCTTATTTTAATATCTTTGCTTGGAAGGTCTCTTACTCTTTGTTAGTGAGAAAACTATTTTTCACATTCGGTCTTTATTGAGAAATATTTTTGAGTGAAAAATACACAATCTCACATTGAGCTTTAATTCATATCATATGTGAGTGTATTGAGCATATTGTTGTACATCATCAGTTTAATGTTAGAAGCACATTTGTTTGTACACAAAATTATTGATTATCTGTTGTATTCTTGATGGGTTGTCGGAAGAGGGAGACTAGCCATGTGAATAGTCCCGGACTTGCTCATACTCGGTTAGGAGAGCACCGGACTGGTTCAAACCTGATTAGGAGAACTAGATGCACCATCCTAGTAAGGTGTTGTAAACGGTGTCGTTCCACCTGCAAATGAGCAATTAGTGGAATCCTCTTACTTGTGAGCTTGAGGCAGGGACGTAGGTAGTTTTGGCAGAACCTCAATAAAATATCTAGTGTCAGTTTTATTTACCACAATTTACTTTCTACACTTGTATGTTAATATTTATTGAATGTTTGATATATTGGGATTGTTTTAATTGTTCTTATATCTATTCAGTAGTTTATCTGTTGAATTAGTATGTGTTTTAGACAGACCTTAGGTTGTGGTATACTACTGTTGGATTAATTATACCTAAGAAGAAATAATTTTAAATTTCCAATTCACCCCTTTTTTTGGGAATACACCAATTCCAACAATCCTATTGTAGAATTTTTTTTTTTTCTAAAAAATAAGAGAAAACATAAAGGTTGTCATGTGGCGGGTGACGTCATGTGGCGGGTGACATCATGCTGACGTCATTCTGCTACAGTGAATTTAAAAAATAATAACAATAATAATAAATCAAGTGAACCACGTCTTACCACTGTGGGTGGACACATGACCCACCTAACTCAACCGGGTTAAACTTGGCTCAGACCAATTGAACTGGTCTAATTTGTGAACTACTAGTTTTATTTATTTTATTTTTAATTTTAAAAATTGAAAAAAATAATGAAAAATAGAAAAAAATTAGGAAAATTATTTTAAAAATTAAGAAAAATAAATGAAAAAAAAATTGAGTTATTTTGACTCAAATAATAAAAAAATAAAATATAAAAAAACCAAAAAAAAAAAAGAGAAGATGTCTTTAAAAATTCCAAAAAAAATATTTTAAAAAATGTTCAAAAAATTCTATAACATTTTGGAAAAATTAGGAAATTTTTTAAAGACCCCTTTGCTTAAAATTGGATGATAGTACTTGATTTTTGTGTGTAAGTGTGTGCCAATGATTAAACAAAGGGTAAAAAAGTATTTCATATCTCACCTATATTAGTTCTGAGGGGGGTTTATCTAATAAGATATTTTCATTTGGAGGTCTTATTAGACATTCTTAAATCGCAATGTGATTTTCATTTTTCTTTTTAAAATTTTAATTAATTAAATTTTTTTATTTTAAAAGAGTTAATTAAAGACCATTAGATTAAATTTAGGGATAATTCATGATTAATTAGGTACCGTTCATAGAATGAATATGTATGGGGTGCTAGTACCTTCCATTTACATAACTAAACCTTCAAACCCATTTCTAGTAAAAGCAAACTGAAACTACTGGTTCCTTAACTTATGATTAGTTTAGAGACGAATCAACGAGTTGTAATTAGGTGAACTAGCTGCACCTAGACAAATAATAGGTTAGTGGTGATTCAATCAAATTTTCAATATTATTATTTCTCGTCATTTTGAACCCTCTCCAGAACAAAAGAAAAGAAGAAATAAGGAGAAATGATGAATGACAAGTGGGATTGTGAAGGAGAATAAATATAACACAAGGTGGGAGAGAGGGGGAATGCGGGGAGCCAAAGGGAGTGGCGCAGGGAAGGGAATGCACTGGGTTTTTTTCACGTGATCTACATGTCAAAACCAACTTTCTAAAAGTCGATTTTGACTTCTTCTTTTTTTTTTTCCGTGAGTGGCCTCGTGAAGGAGCGGGAAAGAGCAAGCGGAAGCAATCAGTCAGAACTGACTTTCCAAAAGTTGGTTATGCTGTTTTTCGTATTTTTTTTACTGCTCAAATTGATTTTTCAAAAGTCGATTGAATTCAAAAGCGTAAATATAGCCCCACCTGTCCTGTATTTGTTTTTTTTTTTTTTTCTCAATAATTCAGTAAAAAACTCATTGATGATTTGGTCAATTTATGATTCATTATAATTTATAATATTTTTTAAAAACTTTGAAATAGCCCCAACCCACCTCCCACCTCCCAGCTCCAAGATGGTGCGGACCGCGGACTATCTTAACTCGTGATGGTATAAAAGAAAGAAAGAAACAAAGGAGATAAATGAAAACTGATTCCGGGAGAATAAGGACAACGGGTGTTGACGGCACCCCAGTCGGCAGGGCTTCCTTTCCATTTGTCCGACCAAAACTCCCCCGCCAAATTGCACCGTCTCTATCGCCGTCAATTAACGGTTAAACCCTAAACCCCACCACTCCCAAAACCTTCCCTCGGTATTTTCTGGTGAAGGCTGCAACCCCTTCCTCTCCCCTCTCCTCTCGATCCCACGGTTACTTAAACCTCTCCTTCCCCCACCTTCTCTCTCTCTCTCTCTCTCTCGGAAAATAAAAAGGGGAAAAAGAAAAGAAAAGAAAAGAAAAGAAAAGAAGTAATGGTGGAGATGAGGATCATCATCGCTACCCAAGGCCCCTCCTCTTCCTTTGGATTCCAGGAAGCTTATCCGAAAAGCAGAAGGTACTCTTGAAGATCCCATTCAATTTGCTTCTACTTCCTCTTTCGTCTCTCTTCGTTTTGGGTCTTTATATTTTCTGCGTGTTACTTCTTTCTTGTTTTGTGTGCAATTGCTAAATTTTTTTTTTTTATGGATTTGGCGTATTTGATTCAGTGTTTCCCACCTGTATTCGGAGGGTTTCGGGAGATTCTTGGGTTAGGGTTAGATATAGTTTTCCTTTAGCGGTTTTGATGTACCCTTTTCCCCGAAGATAGGTTGGAGATTGAGAAGATTTATGGTTTATTTTGTTCTTCTCTACTTCCTGAATTCTGTGCTCTCTCTGTTTGTCACTGTCTCCTAAATTATTAATTTTGTTGGTTTATTGAGAATGGGTAGCGATGTATTTATTTGATGTAATAAATCTAGGGTTCCATGGATAGGGCTTTTGTGGGATCTGTAAGATGGTAGTGATTATGAGGTTTATTTGGTTGTTGTTTGACTCTTTTTGGGATGAACGCAACCCACCAGCATCAAAATCCCCAAGCTTAAGAGAGATGAGCTGAAATGGGAGATTCTCTCCGCACTGCCCTGTCTATGGAGAATCATCACCCATCCACGCTCTTATCCATGGACTCGAGTGCTTCCTCGCACGACGAATTGGACCTAGAAATGAATCGCCAAGGAAACCTTTCCCGACCGCCTGATATTAATTTACCCCTGTCGGCAGAGCGTAGCCCGCCGTCAACAGCATGGAATTCAGACCAGTGTGATATCCTGGATGTTGGGCTTGCTCCCCAAGTTTACGAAACTGAGAGTTTTCTCAATATCCCAAAGGTGGGACGAAAATGCGCCAAGCGGGTGGATAGTATCTGGGGTGCTTGGTTTTTCTTTAGCTTCTACTTTAAGCCTGCTTTGAATGAGAATTCAAAGGCGAAGATCACAAGGGATAGTAATGGAGTTTCTGGGTTTGATAAATCAGATCTCAAGCTTGATGTTTTCCTGGTTCAGCATGACATGGAGAACATGTACATGTGGGTGTTCAAGGAAAGGCCTGAGAATGCACTCGGTAAGATGCAGCTGAGGAGTTACATGAATGGGCATTCTAGACAAGGGGAGCACCCTTTTCCATTTAGTGCCGAGAAGGGCTTTGTTCGATCTCACAGAATGCAACGGAAACATTACAGGGGACTCTCAAACCCCCAGTGTGTGCACGGGATTGAGATTGTTGCTTCCCCGAATCTAATGGTTCTTGATGAAGAAGAGAGGAAAAGGTGGATGGAGCTCACAGGTAGGGATTCTAGCTTTACAATACCAACTGAAGCAAGTGATTTTAGTTCATGGAGAAATCTTCCGAACACTGATTTCGAGCTGGAGAGGCCGCCTCCCCCACTGAAAAGCAACTCGAATTCCCACTCCAAGAAATTACTGAATGGGTCTGGACTTAATTTGTCAACTCAGCCATCTAACCATAGCAATGGTGATGGGTTGGACCTATCTCCTGTAGGCAGCAAGAGGAAGAAGGACTTTTTCCCACATGGGAATGATGATCATTGTTATTTGGCTGTGAATCCTCCTCCAGATCGTGTTCCTGATTTGGAAACTCATCCAAGCGAACCACAGTGGTTGAGTGACTTTACTGGGGTTATGAAGAATGCCTATGGCCCTGTCACGGCAGCAAAAACAATCTATGAGGATGAAAAAGGTTATTTGATCGTTATCAGCTTGCCATTTGTGGATCTTCAGAGGGTGAAAGTTTCCTGGAGGAATACCCTGACTCGAGGGATCATAAAGGTGTCTTGTGTTAGCACTTCACGCATGCCATTCATCAAGAGGCAGGATAGAACTTTCAAGCTTGCAGATTCATCTTCGGAGCATTGTCCCCCGGGGGAGTTCATTAGAGAAATCCCACTTTCAACCCGAATTCCTGAAGATGCTAATATAGAAGCATATTATGGTGGGTCAGGATCAGTGCTAGAGATTCTGGTACCCAAGCTTCGTGTGGGACCAGAAGAGCATGAAGTTCGTGTTTGCCTTCGCCCTCATCTTGGAGTCAATGAGCTTATGTTGACTTGAGAGACATTATTCAGGAATGCAGGGATGGTTTCCATTGTAGGGTGCTTCATTGTTCACTAACTTTGTACCGTACAGTGTATTTTATAGAAGCAATGTTTCTCACATTTATCTTGTGCAATTTTTGCTCACTGATTGCTGTAGTTTTTGTTCCCATGCATCTAATTGACTTTATGTTGTAATAAACTCCACATTTATTAACTTAAATTTCTATTGCTTATATTTGAGGTTGCCTTTTTTTATGCCACCATATTTTTTTGCAACCCTTGGGCATATTCGCCATTCCTATAATGGTGTAGATTAAGATGTGATCCAATGTTGTTTAGGGATTAATGTTCTTGTTGGTGGGATTTAAGGTTGTAATGGAAAGGAGTAAGGTTTTTAAAGTGAAATGCTCGAACTCAATCAACTTGAAAAATTTTAAACTTGAAACTTGACTAAACTTTTTGTCAATTTATACTTGATGAATTTAAGTAAGACTGGATTGCAACTCCCTGAAACTTGAGAGTTCGACTCAATTATGTTCAACATGTATAAAATATCACTTGTACAATGGATAAATAACAAAATAACAAAAATATGATGGTGTTGGCGAGTTTTAGGAATCTCGTACTCGATTTATAAGTTAAGCAAGTTATTTGAGTAGTTCAAATTTGCCTTGACTTCTCAAATTAGAGGTAGAGTCAAACTCTAGTTGCTTGTGAACCAAATTGATGAGGAATCTTGTTATATTTTCTTTTATTTATCTATTTATCAACTCGTGTTGTGAAATAGTTGCTTATGAATGGAAAACATCTTCAGCTAGTTTGCCTCTTGAGCATGGTGCATCCAAGTTGCTTTCTCGTCGCAAGCTGCTCCTGATGTTACTTGTTGGCATTTTTTTTATTTTTTTTTTCGTTTTTTTTTTTTATTCATGCTCTCTTTTTAGAAAATGAAAAAATAAAAATACAAAAAATTAAAGGATCCTGGGAAGCCATCAGCTTGGCGGCAGGACAACCTCAGAATTTGCTGGTGAAGGAGTCTTCTCAAATACTGTTTTAGAAGGTGCTGCTATGACTCCCAGTTTTCAGCTCCAATGAGAGATCACGCTACTGGCCGTGGCATGCGTGAATATTCAAGATTCCTTATTGGATTTGGTATTACTTTTCCACATTCTGTTCACTTCAAGTTTGTGATAGGTCTTTTAAAGAAGATGCCCCCCATGAAGTAAACAGGAATAGTATCTTTTTTCTCAACCCTTCGAAGGGCTGCAATTACTTCTCCTTTTTGGTGACAGGAGAGTTCCCATTTTGATTGGATGCCCATGGGCCTTTGGTTAGGAAAAAGAACTGCCAATTTCGAATGGGAGAAATTTTTGGCCATGAGCAGCATAACCTGTGTTTTCAGATCAACCTTTTTTTTTAGACACAGAGATATATGGGATTTATTTTGTTTTCAAGTTACAAAAAACAATTAAGGGAAATAGATCTACATCTCATGTGGACGCTTGGTTTTGATGTGGTATGGAAAAGCTTATGAGCTAGTTTTAAAATCTCTGAGGCACTGTTGCTGTTACAAACCTGTGGACACTATTTTGAAGGGAAGTGCTAGAAGCTTTTGTTCCATAGCTTGATGCATCACAATAATGGTTAGTGAGACCCCTAAAAAAAATCAAAGGCCATTTGAGCCTCTCTCTCTCTCTCTCTCTCTCTCTCTCTGACGTGGGTGACGTGGGGCGGGGGGGTGTGTTAAAGATCGGGGGAAGACGCAGGTAAGAGTTGGTTTATTTGATGCTGTCAGCGTCATTTTTATTGGAGTTCGGAAGTTGCCCTTTGGGCCCATCGCCTGATATTTTCAGTCTGATATTTTCAGTGAAAAGGGTATGAGCCTTGGTAGTTTGTCTCTTGTAGTTTGTACAAGAGCCGTTGGGCGCCGAGAAAGAGAGGCGCAATGTGAACACGGATGCCCTAAGGGACAAAGGTCAAAGATGGTGTCTCCTACGCTGATATTTTTATTTCTTCATTAGGGATTTGGCTCAAAAAATCTCCTAAATTTTTTTAGAGTGTGAATGGGAATCTTCTCGTTCATGTTTGGTTCATTTGAGCATTTGACAAGACTTCTAGAATTTCCTATATTTTTGGGTCTTATTTCATCGGAAAAATTAATAGCTGACATTTGATGTATAAAATATCTACTTTTAGAGATAAAAAAATTATAATTTAAGTATTTGATAACTTAAAGAATCTTAAAATGATATGTATATTTTTGTTAAACCATAGCACAGAGGAGACAAGAAATGACTGTATCCCTAAAATTAACATGTGAATGTTTTATTTCTATTTATTTCTTAATTATATATCTCTATACATCTTTTATTACATTATTGTTTTTTTTTCCATTCTAATCTTATGAACATGTTCATGAATTGAACTTAATATGCCTGAAATTTATTCAAGAATGAAATGTTTATCTTTGTACTATTTTTTCATTACTTTGCGGTACTGAATTTTTATGGAATATGATATTATTGTCAATTCACTTTTTCGAGTTTTAAATAAATATAAAGAAAATGCTATAAATATCACATTTTCAAAGATTTTGAAAAATCCTCTAATAAAAAGCCACCACATTGTAAATTTAGGGTTGCAAATGATTCACAACGGTCATGAGCAGTTCAAAAGTTCAGGTCGATAAGAGCTTGTTCAAACTCATTCATAAAATAAATGAGTTATTCCCAAAGTTTAATTTTGCAACTTGTTTAATAAACAACGCAAGCTTGAACATAAATAGGTTCGACTAATTTCGATTCGTGAGCAGTTCGTTTATATGCTTGGTTTGAGATTGTTTAAAAAACCTTGGATGGTCCAGCATTTTTTAAATAAAAGACATTGGATGAGCAGGCCAAGAACGAAAGGAGCAGTGCATGGGGAAGGACGATCTGACGAACTTAGACCTTGTAGGCGACCGTTGGTTCGGATTGTACAATTTGAACGTTGTGAGAAGAGGTAGAATCCAAACGTTGTGGGAGGTATTATATAAAGAAGAGAGATGAGGCATGGTTTCCTACATTTAAACATTGTTCTTGTTTGGCTAAGATTTTGAATTTTGAGTACAAATTTATGTTATTTCGTAGTAGAAATAAGTGTTTTGTACATTGAATTTTCCTGTACTGAACTAAATTTGGTGATTTGAAGCATCCTTCAGGAACCCCTAATATGAGATTAGAGTTTTTTTTTCATGTTTTAAAATTGTTCATATGAATTTTATTTAAATAAATAATGAATGTATATGATATTGTGTGTTTGATAACATTTTGTATCATACTATGAGAACCCATGGCAGTGTAGAATCTTCTAGGTTTTCATTTAAAAATTTGCAACCATGTTCAAACTTGGATCAAATATATTGAAAAATGAAATTGTTCATATAAAAATTATTTGAATAAATGATGAATGCATATGATATTGTGTGTTTGATAGCATGAAATTATATTGTATGATTTGCATTTTTTTTATTTTTTATTTATGTTAGAACACTAAAAGTATGTCATGTATGCATTTGCTAAATTTATTTTGTTTCCAAATTTTTCATAAGCATGCATTTTAATGTTTCCTAAAGTTCCATTATAAAATTCCATCATTTACTATAAATTTCCACCATTCCTTAAAATCAAAATCAATATTTTCATCAAAATTTCCATAAAAATCAAAATTTAAGTCCTTGACAATACCTGGCCCCTCCTGCCCCTCTAGCCGACACTTTAGACCTTCACATCCTTAACCTTATTACATCCTTTAACATCCTTGCTACCCACAAATGAATAAACCGGCCACCTCCGTACGGGATCCACTCCAATGAGAAGCTGCTGCTAAACCTAAGTTCTTCCACCCTTAGCCTTCTCCATAGAAACCTTTCACACCAACTTGACAGAGTTAGTGTCATATCTAGCTAACCTCTTGCTCTTACCCCATTCTTTTTTGTAAGAGACATCTTCCTAATCGTCTTTTAGAATTTTAACTTAGTTTGAATAGGATAATTTTAATGCTCACGGTGAGCTAAGGTCCTTGACCAATTACCAAGTATCTTCTTTTCCCTTTATGCCCCCCCATCCTCGAACCTAAGTGGTTTTTAGATCTCAAGAATTTTTTTCTTAATTTTTCTCTAATTTTGAGGCCATCCTATATTGGGCTCATGCTTACACTAGGCTTATGCTCACAATAGGCTTATACGATTTTCTATTTCTCGTAGGTCTTTACTATTTCCCGAGGGTTGGTCTAAATGGCAGGAAGCTCAAGCAGTGTTCCGATGACTGTGCTATTATACATGAGAGGGGGGAATTATCACAGGAGTAGATGGTGTTGGTTATAGTACTAGGCTTGTTTGAGCAATTCGAATTAGAAAGAGGGCAAAATTAAACAAATTGTATGCTTAGATATACAAATATTTACATATTGATCCAAACCAGTATGCATTGCGAGTGACCGCAAGATACCCTATGCGGGGGTTAAATGAATCAGTCACCTTTGAGGTTGTTCCTATAATAGATGACTATAGTGTGCGCATTACTTGGATGCACACATATCCTGCACAAATATTTTCACTAGGGAGTTATATGTGGAGACCATTGTCAAATGTGGAAGTTGGTGTCACCGAGGATAGGCAAATGTTGACGCTTAGGGAACAAGTGGCTGAAGTGGAAGAAGACACCCAACCAAAACCTCATTATGAAATGGTTGCGTGTGGTATGGATGAGCACTGCAAGAGTGTGGTGGGGATGATTTGACTGCTATGGATTTGAATGAAGGTCTGGGATCATCGTTCCAGCCACCGACGTATGAAATGTTCATTTATCACGCGGATGAACAGTCCCGGCGCGCTGAAGTTCTTGCTGGTTTGTACGCAATTGCGAATATTCCGTTAGACGAGGGGATGAACATTACGAATGATGTTCATTTAGAAGATGAGGAAAACTACGAGCAGGTAAACTGCTGAAGGGTTAAATGAGTTCACGGATTATGAAAATGATGTTGTCCCTGATGATGTAATCTGTCCCCCCATGAAACGAATGATGACATATACAATGCATAGTATGTGGACGAACCTCCAATGTACGCTAAAATTAATGTAGATGTTGTAGATGTGTTATGCGAAGAGTAGCTCCTTATACAAGTGACTTGTTGGGATGAGTCGTCCGAGCTACGTAAGGGGATGATCTTTGGGTC
This sequence comes from Malania oleifera, assembly GCF_029873635.1. Lineage (NCBI taxonomy): Eukaryota > Viridiplantae > Streptophyta > Magnoliopsida > Santalales > Ximeniaceae > Malania > Malania oleifera. The sequence goes on along the minus strand of NC_080423.1, from coordinate 79,014,948 downwards.
CAAGGATTAGTTGCGGTGCGGATTTATCACACTCAAACGCACCATGACTTCTACATTAACCCACACATTGTACTTCTGTTATGTGGAATTTATGATGTGAATGTACTAACAAAATTTTGTTCTATACTGCAAATTGACATACTAAAGGAGGTAGATCTGATCTCTCTAGATCTTGCAATAGAGGGATTGGTGAGGTCTGGATTGAGGATTGTCCACTAGAATGGATGACAGGAACATGTACCTCAATCTTACCCACTTACACGAGGAGGTCAAGATGCTCCAATACAAGGAGGACATGCTTCGCGTGCGGATAGTGGTTCATGGAGTCGCTCTGGTGCCAGAGCCATCCAGTAGCAGACCATATGTTGGAGATGTTCCTTCATCCTCCCATCCTTTAGGTTTGAGTACCCCGTACAACTCTCATACCACCCTATCCACGTCATTCTTGTTAGACGACAATCTAGATTTTGAGGACGTGGATGCACCAGTCATGCCACCTCGTTCCTGTAAAACATCATTATATGAGTCATCTCCCCATCTGCTTCATAAAGATCATGATGCAGTACCTCAGGGCGGAGATGGTAGACCTACATGACGACGATGGGGTAGAAAACCAGATGGAGATGACCAGTAAGGAGAGAGTGGATGCAAACGACAACTACCCCGACAGCGGAGGCCACCTGCGTGTGGCACTTGAATAGTCATTATTGTATATGTACTTTACGGCCTATATTGTGTTGTGCATTAGTATGATTCTTATGTTTTACCGTGTATGGCCTTATTACATTATTTCTATATAGTTGGGGATGTTTATTTGTTGTTCCCTAATATGTATATGTAATTGGAAAATAGTGTTTGCATAGTCTCAATGTATGCGGTTGTGTATGAAAGTTGTGAAAATATTGTTATTGATTGCTGATGAAATTGTTTTCTTTGAATAGGTGCAAGTATGGATGGGTATACTCGATTTTAAGAGGAGACTTTGTCGAAATTTTTACAATAATTCGATGTAGTGTGAATGTAGGTAGTTGTGTATGAAAGTTTTGAAAAATATTGTTATTGATTGTCGATCAAAATTGTTTTCTTTGAACAAGAGTGAGCATGGATAGGTATACTCAATTTTAAGAGGAGATTTTGCCAAAATTTTTACACTAATTCGATGTAGTGTGAATGTAGACTGTTTTGAATGAAAGTTGTGAAAATACTGTTATCAATTGTTGATGAAAATTGTTTTCTTTGAAAAGGTGCAAGCATGGATGGGTATACATAATTTTAAGAAGAGACCTTGCCGAAATTTTTATAGTAATTCGATGTAGTGTGAATGTAGACAATTGTGTATGAAAGTTGTGAAAATACTGTTATCGATTACTGATGAAAATTATTTTCTTTGAATAGGTGCAAGCATGGATGGGTATACTCGATTTTAAGAACAAACTTTGTCAAAATTTTTACAGTAATTCGATATAGTGTGAATGTGTATAGTTCTGTATGAAAGTTATAAAAAAACTTCTATCGATTGCCGATGACAGTTATATATAATATTTTATTTTGTTTCCTTCTAAGCCTTGATGAAGTGATGTGATATTCGTAGACTAAATTTGATGTCATGAATGTGTTGGATTTCATGAAAATAAAATGTTTTTTCAAAGTAGGTACATGATGCCTGGTTTTGATTTTCATGATGATGTATATGTGAAATACAATGCAAATGAAATGATATTTGGAAACACTAACTCTTAAACTAAACTAGATGCAAGTGACAATTCTATGCAAATGCAAATGTCAGACTTGATGTAAATGATATTGAAATTAGGATGTAATCCCAAGAGTGGGGTGAATTGGGTTATTTAAAAATTATTTGCGGAATTTATTTACTTCAACCCTTGATAATGTTAATTTCTAATAATATCACAAAGTCTATTTCTATTTAGTTATTAAGCTTATATAAACAAGGAGTCCAAGATATAAATGTAAGAACTCAATACGTAATCTGAATTTATACTATGGAGTGAAAAGTTAATACATTCAATTAAGTCCTTATCTAGAATATGCTTTTTAGCTGGAATGAATACGGTTTACAACAATATATTCTAGAATAAATTTTTTGATTTGTTTTATGCCTCAATGATATAATAGAAATTAAGATCTGAATTTCAGTGATAACTTTTCTTTCAAAATAGATTTTGAAAATCACTTGCTTAACTTCAGCTCTTATGCTCTAATCAGAAAATCAATTCACAACTTGTTTCTCCTTGGATAAATTACTTGCAGATTTAGAGTTATATGTTTATTTGAAATTTTAATCCAACAACTCAACCATATAGCTAATACAAATTTATTCGCAACCAGCCAATATTTAGCAAGATACAATATTTAAAAAGTTTAGACTTTCAACATAACACAATATTCAACAAATTTAGATTTTCTTCACAATATGATAATCAACAAAATTATATGTTCAGTGATTTACTCGAAAAATGAGCAGCTCAGAAACTATCCCAAGTATAGGAATTCTATCGTGTAATATTTAGCCCAAAGGTCAGATCGTCTCCTTAGGGAATGTAGTTTAATCTCAAATTTTACTTAATTCCAATCAAAAAATAAGAAACAAAAAAGCACTAAACACATTTCAGATTCAGGTTTTTCAGGATGTTTGAGATTTCTTTTGATAAATTAAACGAACATGCAATTTAAATTCTAAATCCTAACACACACTAAATTTAACAACGAGAAACGGAAAACCTATGTCTAACGACTGAACAAGAATTGAAACACGCGTTGAACTTAGGGATTTTTGAGATTTTGCAATGAAACTTAAATTTTAACTAAAAATTAAATGTGCATAAAATAACTGAATAAAAGCCAGAATTAGTACCAGAATAAGGAAACAAACAACCCTGCAATCATTCAACCAACTAAAGACTGACTATGCTAAATAATAAATAAAATTCACTAAATAAAAATACCAAATTTAAGACTAAGATCAAACGAGATAAACTAAATAAAAAAAAAACAAACTTTATTAATAAAACACTCAAGGAAATTGTTCAAATCCTAAAATAGTATTTAAATAAGAAAAGCCAAAATAACTTAAACAATCCCCAACAAAACTTAAAAGCATCAATTATCTTAAAGTAGGAAATAAATAAAAAAAACAATCTGGAAGTTAATAATGTTCTAAGAAAAATTAAACTTTTAAGACTACTTAAAGAAAGAAAAGAGGGAAGAAGAGGTGAGATGCAAGCCGTGGATGAGGAACAGCAGCAGCAAGCTGTGGCTTTAGCAGCTTCGGGTTGCAGGCAGTGACTCGGGTAGTAGGAAGAAGAAGAAGAAGAATAAGTAGCGGTAGTGCAGGGATAGCTCTGGTTCAGCAGCAGCAGGTACACGGCTTGGGTTCTTCTCGGGTCCTTAGTAGCCACAACAACAACTACGGAGCATGGAAGGATCTTCTAGGGTGTTGGGGCAGCAGCAGGGCTATGCAGCAAGAAAATAGGGGGGTTTGGCTGGCAGCACTTGCAGTAACAGAAAGGAGATAGACAGGGAGAGAAGATATAGGAGAGAAAGGAAGAAAGAATGGGGAGAGTGATAGAGGGAGAGCAAGGAAGAGAAGGGGTTGGGAGGATGTTGGGGCGGCCTCGGATAGCAGCAGACAGCGAGAGAGAGAAAGGGAAAAGAGAAAAGAGGGAAGATAATAGAAAGGAGAAGGAGAGTTAGAGTGTGAGAGGGGGGGGGGAGTGAGGCTGAGAGAGCAGGGAGAAGAGAAGAGGGAGAGTAAGAGAGAGGAAGGAGAGTTGGAGAGAAAAGAGAAGGGAGGCAGAGGAGAGAGGGGGGCTGGGGCGGCTTCCTTGAAAGAAGAAAAAAAAAAGAGAATATATAAGGGAGAGGGGGGGCTAGCCTTACAGCCAGTGCCAACTTGGAGAGAGATCCAGACTCGGTTGCATGACCGAGTCAAATCACATGTTATATTTATTATTATTATTATTATTATTATTATTATTATTATTATTATTATTTATGTTTTTTTCTTATTTCTTCTTTTTGTTTCCCAGCAAACAAGGACAATTTTGACCATCTTAGAGCCCGTATCTCTCAAAGATTAAAACATGAAAGTTGTAGATAATCTTCTCATCTTCTCACTGCATTTCAAATCGTCTCGATTGGAGCTTAGATAAGAAAATTACGCACAAATTACGAAATAGCATCGGTTTTAGCTTCCAATTGCCCTGCGATAAAAAAATATCAAAAATTCATAAATTACTCAATAAAACCCAAATATTATAAATAGGATGTAGTGCTAAAATATTGAGAATAATTAGGTATTTAATTAAAAATATAAGCCTCAATACATGAATTAAAGCACCTAATTATGCAGTTTAAGCGCATAATCACACCCCTAGCTAACGTTTTGCTAGTCTTTAGCAAATAATGTAAATGAATTCCAAGGCGGTACCCACAATGCCAACTCCAACAAACATGAAACAAATGCACATGTGACATAACCATTACATTTTACATACAAGGATATAACCGAATTTCACACAAGCTCATCATATACAAAGCACACAACTACGAGTAAGTCATTTATGCAAGTTTCATCGTTATATAACAATTAAGAACTATACACTCACATGAAGTTAAACAGCAATACAATTCATAGTTAATGTACTCATATAAATCCGAGTATAAGTAAGTGAAATCTCGAGGTATGTGTAATGGGTAGGACTCGTTACACATCGTGATCAAACATCCCACATATTGCAAGGAACAAACGTTAAATATATGGAGTGGACTAGTCTAAGAAGGATCTAGCCTATCTGTGAGGTGTTGGGTCCTTCACCCTAGTATCTTCTCACCTACTCGCCATGTCCAATCAAGACCACTCTAGATAAACTTATTCACAAACTTGGCGTGAATACATCTGAGGCATTCGGTTGAAGAATCTTCATACGTGGAGAACATGTGTCGTGTCTTTGACTTTTTGTGGTATTTATGTGGAGCAGGCATTAGCATTTCATTTCATGTGCATTTCTGTTTTTCTTATTCTTTCTTTTGCTCATTCTTCAATTTCTGTCTTTTCTTGGTCAACTAGGACAATCATTACACTTCGTTTATTATCTTCATACCACCAATGGGAATTAAGCTCGAACAGTAGTCCATGAACTAAGTTTATCTCTAGGGGTGATTCAGCCTTCACATTTTGAGTAGGCTATAAGACCTAGGTTTCTATCTCCCCACTAGATGCCACCTCTAGGCTAGCAAATCAAAATAGAGACTAGTGTACAAGGAATCGTCCAGAAGGAAAGAGAATCGAGTCTTGTGAACTCTAATTTTATGTAAACACTAAAAAAGACGATAAATAGCTCAAGGGTACCTCACAAGGTGTCATAGTCGCCACGGGCGTTCTTTCAGTGCTCACAAAGAATCCTAAGTGTAATGAATCACGTGAATGTGTCTATTCAGCCTCGTGAAATACCACATAAATACAAGAGTTTATATAGCCAAACTAACACATGTGTACTACCAATCAATGCTCATGGAGTTACGAAGTCATATAAAGAGAAACTATGCATAAATGACTCAAATGTGTAATTCTTAGGTTATATGCAAGTATGTGAAGGGTATATGTCAGTGTTAATCATGGCATAAGTTAGTGTAATTCTTCAATACTCTTTGTTTGTTTGTTTGTTTTTTTATTAATTAATACAAAACCCAACAAGTAGATGTGCACAGTGTCACATACAAATTCTCACCCCCCCCCCCCCCCAAACTAAAGTAGAATATTGTCCTCAATGTGAAAGCATAGGGGAAATAGAAAAACTGTGCACAGGTGAACAAACTAATAGAAGAAAAAATACAGAAAATCACTACCATCTAATGCGACAGAGAAAGAAAAGAAAGATGCAAATAAGAACAAATAAAATGAAAAGAAAAAAAGAAAAAAAGAAAAATAGTAAAATAGTAAGGTCAGAGGACTCCCCTGGGGTCTTACAAAAGCAAGACCTCTTTATTTGGATCGAAGGGCGTCGTGAGAGGCTTGAGCTACTGTTCATTGACCATGATGTTGTTATCTTTCGTTGGATCCACAAAATCTATTGCGCTGTGGGAATGAGTGTATTCAACGATATACGAGCCACCCCATCGGGACCTCAGTTTCCAGGGAAACAGATGGTATCTAGAGTTGCAGAGAAGGTCTTGCTGATTCAAGAAAAGTTGTTTATCCTTGATTTTATGTAGTCGCTTCATCCGCTTCTTCACTAAGTGAGTCTTTTCATAAACTTTCCTCTTGGGTTCTTTAAGTTCACACACCTACAACTTTCTCAAACCTATGGCATTATCAAGTGAAAATTTAATCTATTTTATAACTTATAATGCAAAATGTTGAATCTTAACAAGTACATAACATGTCTTACCATAAATCAACCTGTAGGGAGCCATCCCTAAATTTTTCTTGAATGCAGTTCGGTAGGCCCAGAGCGCATCAACCAATTTCTCGAACCAGGATTTTTGATTAGGACAACCCGTCTTCTCAAGTATGATCTCGATCTCTACAAAGAACTAACGCTTATCCTGTGTTATCCCATGTTCTGGCATTCGATCGGTGGCAAGGTAGTTCACTATTTCATCAAACCAAGGGCCGCATGACATGTTGGTAGTAGGATAGACAATGTCTAACATCGTCAGCACTTCTTTCTTTATCACATCCGTCATGGTTGGGTTCGGTTTCCATCGCGCATCACGGACTGGTATTGCATCTATCTCTGTGGACTGCTCCTCTTATTCTAGTAACGCTCTAATCAAAGGAACTTTTTCATCAAATACCTCAAGTAGCTCTAGAGATTCATTCTCAAATACACCATCAGAACCAAATGCTGAAAATAGCACTAACATATCCAAGTCATCTACCACATCTAATGCGTGTACCTCTGAATCCTCACACCCAGTCGGCGTCTTATTAAACACCTTCATCCCCAATGTCATGTTTCCGAACGTGAGCTTAAGTACTCCACTTTGACAGTTAATCTAGGCATTTGAAGTAGCAAGGAATGGTCGCCCAAGAATAATAGGTGTCTGGTAAATGTTGGAGACAAGCTGCTGCATGTCCAAAACCACAAAGTCCACTAGGTAATAGAATTTGTCAACTTGTACTAACACATCTTCAATAACACCTCATGGAGCTTTTAGTGATCTATTTGCCAACTGTAGCATTATGGGTGTTTTATTCAGCTCACCTAAACCCAACTGCTCACATATTGAAAATGGGAGCAAGTTCACACTACTCCCCAAATCAAGTAAGGCTCTCCCAATATGAGATTTACCAATCATGATAGAAATAGTGGGGGAACTAGGATCTCTGAGCTTCTGAGGAGTATGACTCAATATCAACGCACTAACTTGCTTGGTTAAGAAAGCTTTCTTCTTCACATTCACCGAGAATAGATCCCTTAGAAATTTCGCATACGCAGGAACTTGTTGTATGACATCCAGAAGTGAAATGTTGATTTTCATCTATTTGAAGATTTCTTGAATCTTAGTGTTACTTATTCTTCTAACCAGATGTCAACCTCTGAGGAAAGGGTACCATAGGTTGATAATCCTTAACAGTCTCATCCTCCTTATTATCTGACTTCGTTGAACTTGAGCTTGCTTCATATGATTTTTCATTTCTCTCATCTGTTTCAGTTGTCACTTCAGGTGTTGGAGCAATTGTTTGTTGATCAGTGGGCATTTCAGGATGGGAACTTCTTTTTCGCTCCTCAAGGTAATAACCGCCTTCATCATTTCAATATAATCCCCTGAAATAGTATGCACTGGTTGCTATTGTTGTCGATATACCTAGGGATTAGGCTGAGGCTGTGCAGGAAATTTTCCTTTTTCTAAGGTATTCAGCTGTGTACTTATCTTATTCATGGTATTGACTCACTTAAAAAATAAGCAGCTCGGAAGCTATCCCAAGTATAAGAGTTATGTCGTGTAACATTAAGCCCTAGGGCTAGATCGTCTCCTTAGGGAATGCGTTTAATCTCAAATTTTACGGTCGCCAAATCAAAAATACAAAGGTACTGAACTCAGTTCAGATTTGGGGTTTTCAGGATTGCTGAGATTTCTTTCAATAAATTAAACAAAAAAATGAATTAAAACCCTAAACCTAGCATGCATTGAATTAAATAGTAAGGATAGAAACCCTAGTCTACTTAAGAAAATACCGAAACACGCGCTAAGTAAAGATGACAACTTTGAACCCAGAATTAAAACATGCAAACAAAGAAAACCTAGAGATGAACTTTTTACTCAAGAACCAACCTATTTTTTTACGCAATCAATAATTAGAACAGAAATTAAAACTCTAACAAATAAACAATAATGGGAACAAATAAAAGAAATAAAAATAAATCTAATGCTAATATTAATTGAGAAGAGAAAGAAAATAAATAGAATTTAATACTAATCATCTAACAAGGATTCAAAACTTCAAGACATGAATAGAAATTTTACTAAAATTTAACAATAACTAATTAAAAACAAGAGTAAATAAAGAGAAAAGGAAATAAGAGAGAGAGAGAGAGAGAGAGAGAGAGAGAGAGAGAGAGAGAGAGAGAGAGAGAGAGAGCCATGGGAGCTGCTGGGAACTGGCCGAGAGGCTGGCTGCTGTGTACTGGTCGAGAGGGTTGATGGTGGCCTCGGATTGGTGCTGGCATGGCTGGCCGGAGCAGCTGGCAACACTGCTGCTATGGGAGGCCCGAGTGACTACTGGAACAGGGGGCTAGAGGGCTGCTAGACTGTGGTTGTTGCTCGGGTGTGTGCACGGCAGCAAGGGGCAAAGGTGGCTGTCTGTGGATGTAGCTTGCTGGACTGGTATGTAGAAGAAGAGCTGCAAAGGCTGTTGTTGAGGGGAAGGGTGGAGGTTGCTGGCCGGAGTTGCAGTGACTGGCAGAGAAATAGAGGAAGAGAGAACAGAGAATTGAGAAAGGAAGATAGGGAAAAGGATGAAAGAAAACAAGAGAGAGAGCAATGAGAGGATGAGAAGGAAGAGGAAAGAGACAAGAGAAAGAGAAAAGGAAGAGATAGAAGGGAAGAAAGGGGAGCCCTCGGGCTGCCTGCAGGAAAGAAGAAGAAGAAAAAAATATAAAGGGGAGGGGGATGCGCTGCCCTAGGATCCGTGAAGCCACGAACCGACTTGTCCAACCCGACCCGGCCATGCATGGCCAGGTCATATCAAACATCATTATATATGTATTTTTTTTTCTTTTTTTTTGTTCTTCGCGTTCACAGCCAAGTTTGACCTTCTTGGAGCCCGTTTCTCACAAAACTCAAAACACGAAAGTTGTAGATAATCCTCTCCTCATTCTCTAAAAATTTGAATTGTCTCGATCGGAGGTTGAACAGAAAAGTTATGCATGAAATACGAACAGGTGTCAGTTTTGGTTTCCGAGAATTTTCCTACAATAAAAAATTATCAAAAACTTGTAAATTGCACGATAAAACTCAAGAATGATAATTTTGGTACTTTATTAAAATATTGGATAAATTTGGATATTTAATTAAAAATATAAGCCGTAAGGACCGAGTCAAAGTGCCCAATTACGCAGTTTTGACGCGTAATTAGGTATCTCTCAGTTCACTGAAGGCTTGATTATTCTGATTGTTGGTCATGACCTGAATCTGCATGAATTTCCGAAACATGTTCGCCATCTATGTTATGCTGTCATTAGAAGATTTATTTGATGGGATAGGAGCTAAATTTGGTTAAATTCTGGAGGTGCGTAGCTTTGAGAAATTTGTTCAGCTAGTACTGCTTAGAAGATTTATTTGATGGGATAGGAGCTAAATTTGGTTAAATCCTAGAGGTGCATAGCTTTGAGAAATTTGTTCAGCTAATACTGCTGTTAAAAAACTACAATTGGATAATATAGCGGCTGCGGAGGTGGTGCATAAGATTGAGGAACTTGCTGATACCGTGACGAAGATGGACCAAACTGATCATTCCTCCATGAGAGGTTCAGGTGATTCCTCCATCTAGGATTATAAGTGTTCGAGAATGGCCGATTCTGAGATTTGTTGACCCAATTCCCTGATTGCACCCGATCAAATCTACTCTCCTACCAAACTGGTAGTAAATGACAATCCTGAATTCTGTGGTCTGAGGTCTCACAGATAGAGCAATCCTCAGCTTTCACTTTTTCTGATTCCATAACCTCTAGTTTCTTAGACAACGCAGCAACAAGAGCCTGTAGACTAGTTTCCTCTTTGTCCTCGTATCTGCCTCCACCACTAATCTCTCTAAGAGGTTGTGCTGCCATTGGTGCCCGGTCATGACGCGTGTTCCATTATTGGGTACTCTCAACTAAATAATTGAAGAATGATAGAGCCTTATACGATTCCTTACTGAAGAACTCCCCGTTGCACATGGTCTAAACAAACTGTTTACATTCAGGAGTTAAAGCAGTATAAAAATAATTCACTAACCTCCAAGATTTGAATCCGTGATGTGGACATATATTCATCAGGTCCTTGAATCTCCCAGAAAACTTGGAATGTCTCATCACCTCTCTGCATGAACTGACTGATCTGCTCCTACATGTATTGAGTTCTCTAAAAAGGAAAGAACTTATGTAAGAACTCATACTGCATTTCAGCCCAGCTAGTAATAGAGTTAGGTTGTAGAGAATTAAACCAGATTTTTGCCTTATCTTTCATAATAAAATAAAACAGGCGAAGTTTGATATACTCATCAGTTCCAGCCCTATTAATGAAAGTGGTGCAAACCAACTCGAAATCTGTCAAATGCTGGTATGGACTCTTAGAATTCATCCCGTGAAATTGGGGTATCACAAATAACATATCATGCTTAATTATAAAGTTCGGTGCATCTTGTGGTAACACAATGCAAGAAGGTGTAGATGTGTGTGTGGGCGCTACATAAAATCCTGAAGTGTACGTGGTGCACGTGCAGCCATAAGTTCCTCAAAGAATTGTTCAAACAGATTGCTCAAATCAATTTCAGAATCACTCGTAAAAGTAACAGGAGAACAGTAAGATTCTGTGTTTTGTGTGTCACTACTAGTGTTAAGTGAAATTTTAGATAGTCTATTCGAAAGATCTCGGACTCAAGGCATCAAACATCAAAGCAAACAACAGAAATTCACCAACACAGCAGCAAAAAGGCATGATCAATTTTTTTTTCAAATTTTTTTTTTAATTTTTTTTATTTTTTAATTTTTTTATTTATAGTTTTTTCGTATTTTTTTATTTTTAATGAAAAATAAAAAATAATTGGAAATACACAAAATTTGGAATTAAAACTGGCATTCCCCGACAATAGTGCCAAAAACTTGACTCACTCGAAAAATGAGCAGCTCATAAGCTATCTCAAGTATAGAAGTTCTGTCGTGCAATATTTAACCCAAAGGTCAGATCGTTTCCTCAGGGAATGCAGTTTAATCTCAAATTTTACGTAATTTCAATCAAAAAAATAAGAAACAAAAAGGCACTGAACACAGTTCATATTCGGGTTTTTCAGGATGTTTGAGATTTCTTTTGATAAATTAAATGAACATGCAATTTAAATTCTAAATCCTAACAAGCACTGAATTTAGCAACGAGAAACTGAAAACCTATGTCTAACAATTGAACAAGAATTGAAACACACGTTGAACTTCAAGATTTTTGAGATTTTGCAATGAAACTTAAACTTAAACTAAAGATTAAATGCGCATAAAATAACTAAATAAAATCCATAATTAGTACCAGAATAACAGAACAAACAACCCTACAATCATTCAACCAAATAAAGACTAACTAAGCTAAATAATAAATAAAATTCACTAAATAAAAATACCAAATTTAAGACTGAGATCAAACGAGATAAGCTAAATTAAAAAAAAAAAACAAACTTTATTAATAAAACACTCGAGGAATTTGTTCAAATCCTAAAATAGTATTTAAATAAGAAAAAGTTAAAATAACTTAAACAATCCCCAACAAAACTTAAAAGCATCAATTATCTTAAAGCAAGAAATAAAAAAACAATCTAGAAGTTAATAATGTTTTGATAAAAATTAAACTTTTAAGACTACTTAAAGAAAGAAAAGAGGGAAGAAGAGGTGAGATGCAAGCCGTGGATGAGGAACAGCAGCAGCAAGCCATGGCTTCATCAGCTTCAGGTTGCAGGTAGTGACTCGGGTAGCAAGAAGAAGAAGAAGAAGAAGAAGCAACGGAAGTGCAGGGATAGCTCTGGTTCAGCAACAGCAAGTACACGACTTGGGGTCTTCTCGGGTCCTTGGTAGCCACAACAACAACTATGCAGTAGGGAAGGATATTCTCGAGTGTTGGGGCAGTAGCAAGGCTACGCAGCAAGAAAATAGGTGGTTCGGCTGGGAACACTTGTAGCAGAAGCAAGGAGATAGACAGGGAGAGAAGATAGAAGAGAGAAAGGAAGAAATAATGGGGAGAGGGAGAGTAGGGAAGTGAGGGGATAGGGAGGATGCTGGGGTGGCCTCGTGTAGCAGCAAACAATGAGAGAGAGGAAGGGAAAAGAGAAGAGAGGAAAGAGAATAGAAAGGATAAGGGGAGTTAGAGTGTGAGATGGGGGAATGAGGTCAAGAGAGCAGGGAGAAGAGAAGAGGGAGAGTAAGAGAGAGGAAGGAGAGTTGGAGAGAAAAGAGAAGGGAGGCAGAGGAGAGAGGAGGGCTGGGGCGGCCTCCTTGAAAGAAGAAAAAAAAAAGAATATATAAGGGAGAGGGGGGGGGGGGGGGCGGGGGCTAGCCCTATGCCTAGCACCAACTTGGAGAGAGGTCTAGACCCGGCTGCATGGCCGGGTCAAATCAGATGTTATATTTATTATTTTTTTTCTTTTTATTTTTTCTTATTTCCTCTTTTTGTTTCCCACCAAACAATGGTGATTTTGACCGTCCTAGAGCCCATACCTCTCAAAGCTTAAAACATGAAAGTTGTAAATAATTTTCTTATATTTTAACAGCATTTGAAATCATCTTGATCAGAGCTCAGGCGAGAAGATTACGCACAAATTACGAAGTAGCATTGGTTTTAGCTTCCAATAATTGCCCCGCAATAAAAAAAATACCAAAAATTCACAAATTATTCAATAAAACCCAAATATTATGAAAAGGACACAGTGCTAAAATATTGAGAGTAATTAGGTATTTAATTAAAAATATAAGCCTTAATGCATGAATTAAAGTACCTAATTACGCAGTTTAAGCGCGTAATCATTCAGCAAGGTTCAATACTTAGCAAGATGATAATAAAATTTAGTCAGGCACGTTGTTGACTTTATGAGTTTGATCCCATTTTGAGTATATCAAAACCAATGTTTCTTACTTGTGCACTGAACTTCTTGAACAGGTTCATTCTTAGCATGCACTGATGGGAAGAACACAAGGGAGCCATACGGTCCATAAAGTTCAAGTTTAAGATGACTCTTGAAAAAGTGAAAAAAATGAAGACCATTTTTTCTTGTTGTAATTGCATTCAATTTATTTGGTTTGTAATTTATTATGATTTGTAATAACTACATCATGCATGATAGGTTTATTTGCTCAAGATCATAGATTGACCGTAGGGATTGATCAATCGACATTGGATTTTTGGGGTTAACTCAAAAGCTCATTGATTGAATTTAGGTTCCCTCACATTTCATAAGAAAATTCCCTTAAGCTTATTTGCCAACACACAAACTAGGGATTAAATCAAATAAGGTCAAAAATAAAGAAATTTGTTTTTAAAGGAGGTCGATCGACCGAACCTCAAAAACGATCAACTGACATTTTGTTTTGGTCGACCAAACCTACAAATGGTTTCAGATTGCCTCTCAATTAGTCGACCGACCTTTCCATTGGTCAACTAAGCTGTTTAAAATTCAAAATCATTGTGAGAGCTCGGCCAACCGAACCCGTGCTTGGTCAACCGAGCTTGCCTAATATGGTCGATCGAACCTTGCCTCGATCGACCGAATCTCTCGAGTTGGGAAACTTTTTACCGCAGTCAAACAGGGTTAATTTTCATTAATCATAATTAAACTTTTTCTAAAATTCCCCTTGTATCCCCAACGGTCATAATTTGTTGAAATACTATATATATACCTATTCATTTGGAGAGATTAGCAAGATAATTAGAAAAAATTCTCTCTCAAGTTTTTGTGCTTCCATTGCTTATACACATCATTGTTCAAGCATATCATGTACTCTCTCTTTATTTATTTCTTGCTAAAATTATTTACAAAAAGAGAGTTGCATTTTATGCTCCTCATTTGCAAATCGATTGCAACTTTGAGTGAGCTTGATTTCTAGTATTGTGTGCTCATCTATATATTTTTGTTAAAGCTTATTACTCTCAAATTCTTATGTTGTGTGATATTTCTTTTAAGAGTAAGGCTAGGGTTTTTCTCATCATATTTGATGATAAATATTTTTTAGAAGAACTCATATTAGCTTCTAAGTCTTGGCATCCTTATTGTCAGATTTGAAAGCTTGCTTGCATTATTTGATAAAATACTTTTGAGCACGCTTCAACCCTAATCTCAGTAGTGCTTAATACTTGAAAAATATTATTGTTGAGATCTTTACTTAGAGATTCAAAGTTCGTTTGATTATATACTAATTATATTATTCTGAATCAAAGGTTGTCACTCTCACGTATACGCACATTTATACACATCTATTGAGAGCTAAGACTTGCTTAAACAAAAATCTCACTTGAGCATATATCCATATCATCTGTGAGTGCATATATTTGGATCATAATATTGTACAAATCTGCTTGTGTTAAAAGCACTTTCCATTGTATGAAAAATTTATTGACTGTATTCCACGCATGGCCTAAGGTAGGTATTCTCTGCCCCTTAAGGAGTGTTTGGGCCTTCTCCGCCCCGCCCCGCAAGGAGAGTTTGTAAAGGTTGGGGTCAGCCCTTGAAATTTAACCTGGAGTATTCCCTTATCTAGAAAGGGACGGGTGGTTGTAACCGGTGCCGCTCAACCCGTTAAGTGAGCAATAGTGGTAATCCTTGGGCTTGCGAGCTGAGACAGGGACATAGGTACATTTGTCGAACCCCGATAACATTTTTGGTGTCTTCTTTAATTTTCTTGCTTTACATTCTATTGCTTGCTTAATTCTATTCATATCGTGAATATACTGAATTATGAATTGTTAGGAGATACTGAAATTGTATTGCTTGTGCTGAATATTGATTGATTTATCTTTTCTGCAACTTTATACGTGTTTAGATTGCCCCTAGGTTGTATATTACTGTTGCTGGCTCAGTTATACCTAGGAAGAAATTTTAAATTTTCAATTCATCCCCTCTCTTGGGAACACACCAATTCTAATAGTTGGTATCAGAGTAAGGTTGCATTGACTTAAACGTTTTTGCAAAAGGTCACAATGGTTCACGTTGGTGTCTTCCCATTTTGTGAGGGAAAATTCTCTGCAAGCCCTCTAATGTTCTCTGGTAAAAATTTTGCCGATTGGAAACTTAAAATAACTATTTTTATCAAATCATTGAATTGGAGGACTTGTAGAGTTATTGCTCAAGGGAATATCGTGCCTATGAAAACTGTCAATAATGTTGAAATTCCCAAATCAGAATTTGAGCTAAAAGAGAATGATATGAATTTAATGTAAATAAATTTCAATGACATGAATATTCTATTTTATGCTTTAGATACTAATATCTTTCATGAAGTAAAGGCATGTCAAAATGCTAACGAAATATGGGAGGAACTCAAAATGAGATATAGAGTAATTAAGCAAGAAAAGGCTATCACTCTGTGTGATTCAAGCTCAAAAGATCATGAAGGAGAAAATCGGTGCTTTATAGCTTTAATCGACGAAGAGGTATATTCGTCTCCTTCTACTTCATCGAATAAACCATGCAATGATTCACGTAATAATTTTTGTGATACATTTGATACTGAATCATGTGATAGTTCTGGTAGTGAAAGCATGCCTATTTATGAGAAATTGCAAGTTGAATACATTATAACTCATAAGTATCTTGTTAAAACTAACAAAAGATATACTGCCTTGAAAAACAAGAATGAGACTTCATTTTAAAATCTTGAATCTAAAATTCTTAATGTTAAGGAAAATGATTTGAAAATCATAAGATTGGATAACAAAAATGCAATGCTGGAAAAAGAACTAAAAGATTTAAGATCCCAAATTTCCCATGATAATACAAAGGATCTTCTTATTTCAGAACTTGATTGTAAGGCAAACACATTGACCAAAGAATTTGTAAAATTACAAGATGTTTACAAAGGATTAGAGAATTTAAAAATTCAAGATCTTGAAAGAAAATTAGAAGACTAGGCTAAGATCATCTACACTTTTACTAAAGGCAAAGAAAACTTTGAAAAGTTGTTAGGTTCACAAAAGATGACCTTAGATAAATAAGGTGTAGGTTATAATGGAATTGAAAATAGGAAAAGAAGAAACCTATACATGGGGTACTTTGTAAGAGAATCTAAACATTATGCTAGTACCTCCTCCAATCCGTAAACTCAAACCACCTGCATCTTGTGTAAAAAGAAGGGGCACATTAAATTTGATTGTCCGTTTAAAAGGAAAGGTGTGAAACCCAAACAGGTCTGGAGAGTCAAAGAACCACCTAGTCCTAACCCATTGAGACTCAAAGATAGAAAAATGGTATGGGTTGTCAAAAAGGAAAACTCCTTAAGACCAAAGGAAGAATGAACTCCAACAAGAATTGCATAATCACTTTATTCTCCCTTAGTTCTTAGGATTAGTCAAAGGAGGGAGTGGGGACTACTGGCCTAGGGAGTGGTGTGCGCTTCAAATGAAAATTATTAGTATATACCTTCACTTCAATTTTGTAGCACTAAGAACCTTAGTGAATCAAGCCAATGTGAAAACTTAGGACATATATCCAATCTGACCATAATAGACATATATCAATTGTGACTGGATAAAATGTGAGAATATTGGCAGAAAACTAGTTGAGGTTTTCAATCCACTTCCAAAATGGACAAAGCATTTTTATGCTTGGTACTTAATTCTTAATGCTAAACCCATGCCTAAACATAAATATCTTAAAGTTAAGCATATTCTTCTTGTCCATTGCACAAGCTTGAGTTTTAGAAAATATGTCTTATTATATATCATTCATCCCTAAACTCATTTTTTTTTAAACATTAAAGCCTTGATAAAAAATCTAGTCATCACACAAGTCATAAGCACTACTATAATAAATTCCTAACATATTAAGTGCTTGTTTAAAAGACATCCTTCATAATCAAAATTTAAGATAATCAGTAAGGGTATCAAAATGTTTCCTTTAAACTTGAAATATAAAGATCCTCTAATCTTGGTTCACCATCTCTTCCATAGGAAATCTTTACCAAACCACGATCACATCAGGTAAAGATTCATCTTTTCATTGGTTCGTATCCTTATTCTAAATTGTGATCATATCTAAAAGATACCTTCCAATATCCAAAAAGCATTGTTCTCAACATTTATATACCCATAAACGCTCTTTGCCCAATCAGTTAGGACATATTCACCAACATGAAAATATTCTGAATTTTGGTCCTACCTCGTTTAAATACTCTTCTAAACTAAATGAAAATGTCACTACTTAAGAGTATTTATCCTCTACTTCTCCCACAAAGCTCTCAAAAATTAAAATTAAATCAATTAGAGCTTTTTTTTTTTTTTTTTTTGTATCAAGTGGCTATAATGATTGCTATAGGATTCAATCTTGATGATATTCACAAAAACCTATGCACAAGCAGCAAATCTCCATAGCCATTCTGATCTTGTGCCTCTCCCGTATTGAAAATCATAAGAAAAGAGGCAAATAAAGGCTTAAAACAGTTAAAGAAATATTTATTGTGACGTTTTGGTCCAATAAGCCTATGCATCCAAAGTCAAGTCTAAATCATTAAAAATCTTAGAAGACTTAGCTAAAGAACTTGAAAAATAAGGCATGATTTAGATAAGTACTTAACTGAGGGAGAGCATCTTTCTCTCAAGGTTTTATAAAATTAAAATGCTCTCATGATCATTCCTATGTTCATATGTCTTTATGAAAAACAACACTGCACTTAACTCATAACTATCCACTGTTATTCATTGTTCATATTACTTTCTTGATGGATAGCTTATCTTGAACTGTTGATTATACTATGGGGTTGCATGCTTGTATCAAATGCCTCTTGCATGACAGATGCAGTGTATTGAGTATTGCATGATGGTAGTGTTTATAGGTTCTCGCATGCTTGAACTGAATGATATCTGCATGATGCAGATTATTTTGCCTTGCCTGCTTGAATCAATCAGGTTTTTGGTGCATGTTTATATGGGAAAATGTTCAATTTACAAACGACATGCTACTGAAATTTCGTGAAATTTTTCCAAAACAAAACTATGTGCCAAATTGACCATGATTTAATGCATATGAAAAATTGAAAGGATGAGTGAATCAAAAGAATAGATTACTAAATCTCATCATTGATCCGAAATGACATACATGAAAATATACATAGGGGAGTTGAGCTCCATTCTTAGAAAAAGCATGAAGGACTCATATGCATCTCACGGATTCATTTCTTGAATATTGAGGCTCTACTATGACCTGAACATCATATCCAACTTTTATGACTTTATATTTAGATATGAATTGTTCTTGGTTATGTGCTATATAGTACGCCTTAATATCTATTTATGATGCATTTGTGGCCTTTTAGGTTGGCTATACTAATTAGGTGATAAATATATAAACATTCAGTATAGTTGGTCCAAGGAATCTCAACATAACTGCTTATACTACTTGGCAAATTTACTCTTAGCTAGTATAGGTAGTTCGTCTCATTTTGGCTTGTACTCAAACTAAGGGGAAGCAACTTAAATTAGAATACTAAGGCTCTAAAAATTTAAGCTCTCTTACATTTATATTCATACACTTTATATTTTATGAGAACTACATTTGCTATCCATAATGAACTGCGTATCAATATTATGTTTTATGGATATTGAAAATATTAACAATCACAACTTGAATTGTCTTGGACTATACTGGATATCCTGCATGATTTGAATGATGAGCTTACTTGTAATCAATCAGGTCATTGATTTACTTTTTGGGAATTGCTCTATTTTCAAATGGCATGCTACCGAAATTTCTAAAAATGTTCTTTCCAAAATTAAATCATTCACTTAATTGACTATGTCTTGTGTTTACTTTCCTACTTTAACCCCTTTTTGTTGATGTCAAAAGGGGGAGAAGTGTCTAATGCAAAATTGGGAAAGCTAAATGCATATCATTCCATATTATTTGAGATTTATTGACAACTAAAAATCGAATGCATAATTTGTGTGTGTTTGTCTTCATTTGTCATATGCTTGCACTTCAAATTTAATTCTATGCATATACTTAGGGGGAGCATATTACTTTGCTCGCTTTTGCAAATTGTTTTTGTCATCATCAAAAAGGGGGAGAATGTTGAATCTATGAGTTTGATCCCATTTTAAGTATGAAAAAACCAATGTTTCTTACCTGTGCACTGAGCTTCTTGAACAGGTTCATCCTTAGCATGCACTGATGGTGGAAACACAAGGAAGTTATACGGTCCATAAAGTTCAAGTTTAAGATGGCACTTGAAAAAGCGAAAGGAATGAAGACCACTTTTTTTTTTGTTGTAATTTCATTCAATTTATTTGGTTTGTAATTTATTATAGTCTGTAATAACTGCATCATGCATGATAGGTTTATATGCTTAAGACCATAAATTGACCTTAGGGATCGGTCAACCAACATTGGATTTTTGGGGTTAACTCAAAAAGCCCATTGACTGACTTTAGGTTCCCTCACATTTCATAAGAAAATTCCCTTAAGCTTATTTTCCAACACACAAACCAGGGATTAAATCAAATAAGGTCAAAAAGAAAGAAATTTGTTTTTAAAGGAGGTCGATCAACCAACCCTTTGGCGTTGTAAATGCCTCGGTCCACCAAACGGCCAAAAAGTCAACTTTTGACTTTTCTTGGTCGACTGAACCAAAATTCAACGCACCATTCACGGTCGACCGAACCATAACAATGACGTCTCCCACTTCCTTGGCAAGACCAAACTCACAGTTAAAAATCACGTCGGTCGACCGAACCTCAAGAACAGTCAACCGACCTTTTTCCGTGGTAGACCAAACCTATGAAGGGCTTTGAATCGCCTCTCAGTTCGTTGACCGGCCTTCCCATTGGTCAACCGAGCTTTTAAAATTCAAAATCATTGTGAGAGCTCGGCCAACTAGACCTGTGCTTGGTCAACTGAGCTTGCCTAATATGGTCGACCGAACCTTGCCTCGGTTGACTGAACCCCTCGAGTTGGGAAACTTTTTACAACAGTTAAATAGGATTAGTTTTTATTAATCATAATTAAACTTTTTTTAAAATTCTCCTTGTATCCCCAATGGTCATAATTTGTTGAAATATTATATATACCCATTCATTTGGATAGATTAGTAAGAGATTAGCAAGATAATTAGCAAAAATTCTCTTTCAAGTTTTCGTGCTTCCATTGCTTATACGCATCGTTTTTCAAGCATATCATTTACTCTCTCTTTATTTATTTCTTGCTAAAATTATTTACAAAAATAGAGTTGCATCTTTATACTCCTCATTTGCAAATCCATTGCAACTTTGAGTGAGCTTGATTTCTAGTATTGTGTGCTCATCTATATATTATTGTTAAAGCTTATTACTCTCACATTCTTGTGTTGTGTGATATTTCTTTTGAGAGTAAGGCTAGGGTTTTTCTCATCATATTTTATTGATAAATATTCTTGAGAAGAACTCATATTAGCTTCTGAGTCTTGGCATCCTCATTGCTAGATTCGAAAGCTTGCTTGCATTATTTTGTAAAATACTTTTAAGCAAGCTTGAACCCTAATTTCAGTAGTGCTTAATACTTGAAAAATATTATTGTTGAGATCTTTACTTAGAGATTCAAAGTTCCTTTGATTATATATTGATTATATTATTCTGAATCAAAGGTTGTCACTCTCACGTATATGCACATTTATACACATCTATTGAGAGCTAAGACTTGCTTAAACCAAAATCTCACTTGAGCATATATCCATATCATCTGTGAGTGCATATATTTGGATCATAATATTGTACAAATCTGCTTGTGTTAGAAGCACTTTCCATTGTATGAAAAATTTATTGATTGTATTCCAGGCGTGGCTTGAGGTAGGTGTTCTCCGCCCCTTAAGGAGTGTTTGGGCCTTCTCCGCCCTGCCCCACAACGAGAGTTTGTAAAGGTTAGGGTCAGCCCTGGAAATTTGACCTAGGGTATTCCCTTACCTAGTAAGGAAGGGGTGGTTGTAATCGGTGCTGCTCCACCCGTTAAATGAGCAATAGTGGTAATCATCTGGCTTGCGAGCTGAGGCGGGGACATAGGCACGCTTGCCAAACCCTAATAACATTTTCGGTGTCTCCTTTACTTTTCTTGCTTTACATTCTTTTTTTAGCTTAATTCTATTCATCTCGTGAATATATTGTATTGTGAATTGTTGGGAGATACTAGAACTATATTTCATTTGTTGAGTATTGATTTATTTATCTTTTCTGCAACTTCATACGTGATTAGACTGCCACTAGGTTCTGTATTACTATTGTTGGCTCAGTTAAATCTAGGAATTGCATAAAATAAAAAGAGTAGGGAAGAAGAAGCTGAATACCATTGTTTTTATAAGGTTCAGATGCAGCCTATGTCCTTGCCCTAAGCAACCCACTGTGAGGATTTCCTTTACCAATTTTGTTACCAAATGAAGTTACAACCTCTCTCCCTCAAAGGTGGAGTTCACCTCTCTAACGAGAATCCCCTCTTGCTAGGCAACAATTCAATCCCTGGATCATAAAAAATACAAATAGAAAAACCAAGAACATAGCAGTCGCCTATCAAACAATAGTATATAGAAGTATTTGAGTGCCATTTGGTTTTTAATCGTTGTTCTTGCCCTAATGTGCAAGAATAATACGTTTAAATAGTGCACTAGGGTTTCAAAAATTTTCCTTTGAATTTTCTCTCAATTTGGAATCCATTCACGCAAGATTTGGAAACAAGATCAGCGTTGTTAAACGTTTGAACACACATATCAGTCGCTTGTCCTCGAAGGGTTAGTCGTCCGTGTGCTTTTAAAATCAACGTATTCTGAAAGTCAAAACGGGGTTAGTTGAATGTGCCTAATAGGTTAGTCGCCTATGCCTATTATGTTTGAATATTTTCAAACACAGAAGCACCACAGTCGCCTGATGACTTAATATCAGTTGCCTGCCTTTAAGCAAAACTTGTTTTTATTTAATATTTTTGGTTCCAAACTTAATTCATATATTTGAAAAGTCAATTTGGACTTTGAGAGGATATTTTCCATGAATGAATTCAAGTATCTAAGTCTAATGACATATCCTAGGAGCTTCAATCAATCAACATTGAGTTTTGAAGTACGTGCATGAGACTTTCATATGATTTTCCTATCTTAGTGTTTAAATCTTCATGTTGTGAAGCTTCCACTATGTCTTCTGAGCTTTAAGCACTACTTCAACGAGTTTCATGTCTCACATAACTTGAACCTTCATATTTATCATGTCTCATAGCCTTATGTGTGATTTTACATTTAAACTCTTCAAGTATATCCACTTGAAACCATAAGATCACTTAAGTCCTGAAACTCAAACTTGCATAGACATGTTAAGTAACCTTGATTTGTTATCATCAAAAATGAAATTAAGCCTTATTAGGCCAACAGATTTACTTAATGCAGATGAGGTTGAGCTTAACTGTTATTCTTGAACTAGACATCATGTAATGGATGAACAAAATGTAAAGTGGAAATGCAATTTCAATTTTAAAAAAAAAAAGGGTTTTTCAAGGAATTAATAAGAAAACCATGCTCATTGAAGTCTGCTGTCCCAAGTTGAACTATGAAGGCACATTAGATTCAGATTTGGAATTGGACGATTTCTTTTAGTTTCTTGACATTTGGGGTTTTGATTTTCAAAATGAATGCCTACTTGATGCAATGTACGTATGCTAACGTTTGAGGAGTGAATGAAAATTCCAAGTAGTATGAGTTTCCTACATCAAAAGACAAAGGAGGTGACCTAGTAGCATAATCTGAACAAAAGGTGCTTCAATTTTATACCCTAGTGTAAGGGTTGAGTGACAACAGTTTAAATCTATCATCTCGTGATGGCTTGATATTGGGAACTCAAACTCCTTTTGCCCCCCAATGTATATCTTCTTAGGTTATTGTTATAAAAGGATCTATGTAGCTAAACCCTTGCATCAAAACCTTCATTCCCTTATCTTGGCAAGACTTGTGCTCTCATTCAGTTAGGGCATCTTCTTACTTCTTCAATGAACTAAATGAACCAAAGAGCCTTCAATTTTTCAAATGAACACTTCCCATCATAGCTAGTTGAACACTTTGAAAAAGCTAATTCTTGTTGGCTCTTGGCTGCCTAACTCTTTATTGAAATGACAAAAAAACTGTAATGACACTACAAAAAAGGGTTTTTTAGTGATGAAATTATTAGTGACGGAGCTAAAATTGTCACTAATAATGAGTCATTAGTGTCAAAAATAAAATTTGTCACTAATAGTTAACGTATTAGTGACGATTTTTCAAATCGTCACTAATAATGCATTTTTAGTGACAAAAATCAAATTGTCACTAATACTTTCATCACTAAAAGTAAATTTCCCACTCAAACTATTGTGAAAAATTATTGCAAGTTTGTGGTATTCTTGGATACCACTTGTCGGACCGAGAGTATATAAAGTACGAGGGGGGTGAATGGACTCTTTTCACGTATTTTGATTTTCTCTACAAAATAAAATACTTGGCAAGATTCAAGCAATTATATCACAATATAAGTAAAGTAAATCAAGCACAAGACAAATAATAAAGAGTAGGGTAGAGAAGTTTAACACCGGTATTTTAACGTGGTTCGACACCAAGGGTACGTCCATGCCTTGAGACCAACTCAAGGATTCCACAATCCACTATAAACTCCTTCACCAACAGAGAAGCCTTTCACTAGGGAACAAATCCCTATACTCAGGAATAAATCCCTACTGCACTCACCAAGAGCTGCAAGGTTCACCAAGAACCTTCACCAAATGATTCACAAAGAACCTTTACAAGAAGTTGGGTATACAAAGAAATGCTCCACAAATGAGCTGATATCAAATACAAAGCAAACCTCACACTATTCTCTCAAGGAATGAATCACACAAGATTAAAAAGTAAGACATAATTGAGCGCTTGTGATGAAAAGTGCCTAATATGCAAAGTGCCTAGATTTTGTATTTAAAGATATTTTTCACTATGAGCTTGTAAAATCACTAAAACCATGACTTGTATTTATAGCCAAATCCCCAACCTAGTAGTTATGTAGCCATTGGGAGAAAATCCCAAAAGAAACTAGCCGTTTTCTAGTCGTTGGTGTTCAAGTCCCAATACGAATCATCGACGAGTGACCTTCGGTCGTTGATGAATTACCCCCTTTCGTCAACGAGTCGCCTGGGCTGAAAAACACGTTTGGCGACTGGAAAAATTCATCAATGAGTCTACCTTATTCGTCAACGAGTACTTTGTTTTTCATGCCAAAAAGCCTTTTAATGAAAGAACTTATTCATGAACAAAATTACATTAAAATATTAATTCTAATGATGTTTAATACTTGTCCAAATGAAGTTTCTTATGAATATAATATATCTGGTTAATGAAAACACATTGAAAGATCATTTTGATATCTTATAAGCTAGTATGTCCTTTATAAAAATAAACTTGACTTTCTTGATACTTTAGGACAAAAAGACTTGTTTTGATAAAACCGGGACTAAGTATGCAAATGTTCACAATACCAAGATGTTTGAAAACTTGTCCCTTTAGAATACATATTTGAGTATAGGTTTCTTTTGTCAACCTCTTTGTTTTTACCTTTGAAAACCATGAGTGTTGAAATTATGACTTAGTGAAATCCTATTACCCATGTGTCCTAGTATGCATGTGCATTTTGCTCAACTCTTGCTCATAAATCATGCATGAATCAAAACTGCAAGAGTTACAAAGAATACTACCTCAAACACACATTACAAATAATTCTATATTAAGTCTTCCTTTAGTCGTGCTTGGATCCTTTCCGAGTGAGTGTCCATCTGATCTTTCCTACTTCATGTCTACTTGGTCAAACCTTTGCCTTTTGATCGAGTACTTCATGTATTTGTCTTTTGTTCCTGTACGAAGCATGATCTGCAAAGATGGAATATACTAGGAACAATAAATAGGTTAATATCATAAAAAAAAATTAAACATGATTATGTAACCACCAAGGCTAACAAGAATTTTTCCAGTAGCCAAATGTGTTTTTAGCCCGGGTGACTCGTCGAAGAAAGGGGGTAATTCGTCGATGAATGAAGGTCACTCGTCGACGATTGGACGACACTCATCGATGATTCGTATCGGGACCTGAACACCAATGGATAGAAAATGGCTAGATTCTTTTGGGATTTGCTCCCAACTGCTAGCTTGGATTTTTGGCTATAAATACAAGTTCATAGACTTGGTTAGGAATGGTTTTGGTGATTTTACAAGTTCATAGTGAAAAATATCTTTGAATACAAATCCTAGACACTTAGAATATTAGTTATTTATCACAAGTGCTCAATTCTCTCTTGCTCTTTAATCTTATATGATTCATTCCTTGAGAGAATAGTGTGAGGTTTGGTTTGTATTTGATATCAGCTCATTTTTGGAGCATTTCTTTGTATACCCAACTTCTTATAAAGGTTCTTTGTGAACCATTTGGTGAAGGTTCTTGGTGAACCATCTTGCAAGGCTTCTTGGTCAACCTTGCGGCTCTTGGTAAGTGCGGTAGGGATTTGTTCCCAAGTGTAAGGCTTCTCCTCTGGTGAAGGAGTTTATAGTGGATTGTGGAACCCTTGAGTTGGTCTCAAGGGGTGGATGTAGACTTAGTGTCGAACCATGTTAAAATACCGGTGTTAAGCTTCTCTACCCTACTCTTTATTATTTTTTTTGTGCTTGATTTACTTTGCTTATATTGTGATATAATTGCTTGTATCTTGCCAAGTATAAGTTTTTTGGTGTTAGGGAAAAATATAGGTGGGGTAGAATGCATGTGATAATATGAAAGTTCAATTTGTTTATTGTCTTATCTTAAATAAACTTTCTACTTTATGGATTGCATGATATAGCTCCAATAGATATGATGTATATAGTAAGGGGGAGAAAATGTTAGTCTTATTTAACAATATACATAAATTGAGGGGGAGCTTTGAATTATACCCTATAGAGAACACCAATGGTTTGTCATCATCAAAAAGAGGGAGATTGTTATCCTTGGTGGCTACATGAGCTTAATTGTCTTGTTTAGAGGATAACAACTCATTAGTGGTTCTAGGTAAACTTATCTTTGCATAATAAGTTATGGTAAGTTAAACTCAAATGCAAAGATTAAGTAAAATCTTAATAGGTTAGACATCATGAAAAAGAGGAGATTGTTAGCCTTGGTGGCTACATAATCATGTTTAATATATTTTGATGATATTAACCTATTTGTTGTTCCTAGTATATTCCATCTTTGTAGATCATGCTTAGTAAAGGTACAAGAGACAAATACATGAAGTACTAGATCAAAAGGCAAAGATCCAACCAAGTAGACGTCAAGTAGGAAAGATCAAATGGACACTCACTCGGAAAGGACCCAAGCACAACCAAAGGAAGACTTAATATAGAATTATTTGTAATGGGGTGTGTTTGAGGTCATATTCTTTGTAACTATTGCGGTTCTGATTCATTCATGATTCCTGAGTAAGAGTTGAGCAAAATGCACATGCATACTAGGACAAACGAGTACTAGGATTTCACTAAGTCATAAATCTTGTTGGCTTTTTGAGTCTAATCCCGTTTTGATTATGACAAAGCACAACATCTCTCTTGTGTGCAAAGTGTGTATATGGGTTTATCTCTCTGTTACCACAAGTGACAAATGCAAAATGGAAGCCATGTAGCACCTAGACGAACACATCTTCTTGGCGTATTCCATGGTCATTAGTAGAGCAAAAGCTTGAATACTAATGATTTTTTTTCAGTTATAATATTTATTAGGTTTCAATTTTTGCATGCATGTATCATGATTTAAATTGAAGCTCTCTAAATCTCTCAAAATGACCATGACCTTAGAATGACCCTAAGAACTCCAACCTTTCAAAGAAAACCTTTGATTTACAACATTAATCTTACCAAAAGGTTTTAAATTGGTTTTGAAATCAAAACAAGGCTAAAGATCATTTTTGGAATGAAAAACTCCAAAACAAATTTTTCAAAATCCCTCTCATGTTTCTTCCATCAAATTGATGAGCATTTTTCTTGTTTAATCCGTTGTCATCTTAAAATATGTTCAACATCAAAATTATGGGATTTTCTCTTAGCTTTCTTTGGATACCAAGAACGTCCCATTTGGAGTTTTTTAGAAAAAGTAATGCCTAAAATACTGAAAGGTGTCCGCAGTAGAAAATTTCTCTTAATGTTTCTTCTGTCTCATTGATGAGCAGTTTTATCAATCAATGACTCCTTATCTTAAAAAGCGTTCAACATGAAAGTTGTGGGATTTTATATTAGATTTCTATTGATACCAAGAACATCTAATTTTTAGTTGTACAGAAAAAGTTATGTCCAAACAACTAAAGGGTGTCTGCGCAGAAAGCACCACAATGGCCGAAAAACGGCTAGTTTTCAAAATAAATCATTATTTTAAAGCCCCAATGGTCATAAAACAGCTACTTTGGGTTTTTTTTTTCCTATAAATACTAGCCTAGAAAACTTGGAAAATGTTAGAGAAACACTCGGGAGCACATCTACACATTCTTTGTTTCTTGTTCTTATTTCCAAACCCATTTTGAAGATCAAAGTTCATATTTCCTCCTACTCTTTCATTTTGAAAAATCTTTTTGGAGAAAACTTGGGGTTTATACAAGTAGGCTTTGAGCATATGTTAAATTCATATATCTTGCTTGAAGAACTTCTTGTTCTTGAGATTTCTAAGGTCAATTTTATTTGAAGAAATCATTTTCCATATTTCTCCTACTATCTCTTTTTGAAAATCTTCTTGGAGAAAATATTTTTGAGGTTAGTTCTTGAAAAGGCTTGCGCTTATATCCACTTGCATATATATTGCTTGAGGCCCTTTTTATTTTTGTAATATATATATTTTTTTCAAAGATCAATTTCTCCCATATTCTTTATTTTGAAAAACCTTTTTGGAGAAATTCTTTGAATTATCCAAGAGCTTTGAGCATATGTTTAATTGATATATACTTGCTTGAAAAGCTACTTGAGAAATGCTTGAGCACATACACACTTTCATATATATATTTGGTTGAAAGGCCTATTGATTTTACAAAATATCATATTTGAAAAAAATCATTTTCCAATCTTTCTTTGTTTACTTGAAAAATATTTTTGAGAGAAAACCTTTACTCTACTGAGCTTCAAGTTTCATATCTTTTGATAGTGCATATAAGATTTAATTTGTACATCTCTGATTATTTAAGAAGCCTTATCTTGTACAAAAAATTTATTTTCATATCTTTGTATCCTTGCGGTTCGGGTAGTGAATCGTGTTTCAGGCGTGGGGTATCGCCTGAGGAGGAGAGCTCCATCCTGTAAGGAGCGGTTGCAACGGTTTGGCTCCCCCCAGTTAAGGAATCTAAGGGGACTCCACCCTGTAAGGAACTTTAAATAGCTTTTTGCTCTGCCCGGTTAAGTGAGTAGGATAGTGGAATCCTCACGTGGGTTGGCTTGATGCGTGGACATAGGCAGCATTTGTCGAACCTCATAAAAATACCGTGTTTGCGCTCTCTCTCCCTACTCTCTTTAATTTCTAGCACTCGTATGTTTTTATTTACTTTTTTGTGATTATTGCATGTGCTCTAAATATTCTTGTGCTTGAATGTTTGTGGGATTTGAGATTGTATAGAAATACCTTAAGTTGCGATGTGCTGACTGAGGTTTTGAAATTAGGGGAAAAGCGACCTAGATTTTTAAATGCCCAATTCACCCCCTCTTGGGATAACATCTTAACTATCAATTGGTATTAGAGCCTTGTTGCAAAGGATTTAACCGTTTTTGTTAAAGTCCCTGTTTTGTGAGGGTCAATGCTTTACAAGACCTCCAATTTTTTGTGGTGAAAATTTTGCTGTTTGGAAACAAAAAATGACTATTTTTATCAAATATTTTGATTGGAGAGCTTGGAAGGTTATTGCTCAAGGGAACTTTATTCCAAAGAAAATTATTCAAAATGTAGAGTTTCCCAAATTTGAAAATGAAATGAATGAGCATGAGCTAAATTTATTACAAATCAATTATAGTGCCATAAATATGCTTTATTGTGCTTTAGATGCTAACATTTTTAGAGAAATCATGGCTTGTCAAAATGCTAAGGCTATTTGGGAGGAACTCCAAAAGAGGTATGGAGAGATTGAGAGAGAAAAGGCCATGACTCCAGATGAATCGAGCTCAAATGTTCACGAAGGAGATAAGTATTTCATTGCATTAATCGACGAAGAGGTACACTCCTCTCCTCCTACTTCTCATAATGATTCTTTAAATGATTCATGTAGTGATTCATGTGATAAGTCTTGTGATAATTCTAGTAGTGAATCTGATGATGATTGTATGCCTACTTATGAGGAATTACAAAAAGAATATATTAAAACTTATAAGTTTCTTGTTAAAATAAATTAATGTTATATCACTTTGAAAAACAAGAATGAGGCATCATTGAAAGAATTAGAGTCAAGAATTCTTGTTGAAAAAGAGAAAGACTTGAAAATCAAAATGCTAGAAAACAATAATGAAAAGGTGGAAAAAGAGCTAGAAAATCTTAGATCCCAAATATCCATTGAAAATGAGAAGGATCTCTATATTTATAAACTTAATGATGAGATCAAAAAAATGGCCAAAGAATTAGTAAGAGTGCAAGCAAATTGTAAGGGCATAAAAGATTCTAAAATACTTGGCCTAGAAAGAAAGATAGAAGACCAATCTAAGATCATTCACACATTTACTAGGGGCAAAGAAAATTTTGATAAGCTCTTATGAGAGTTATGGTGTGATCCCAAGAGAGGAGTGAATTGGGATTTAAAAAATATTTTTCTAATTTAAATCACCACATTAAATCTCATTTAAAAATTAAAACATGTATGAAAAATAAGAATGACAATAAATAAACATTCATACACATGAAAAAATTAAACTGCGGAATTTAAATGAGATAGGGAGAAAGAGACACACACATAAAATTTGTTATCGAGGTTCAGCCAATCCTGCCTACATCCTCTGTAGAGACCCAAATCTAAAAAATAAAATAAATAAATAAGAAAAAGCAGAAAGGGGAATTTAAAAAGGGCAAACAGTAGGCTTTGTCGAAGAATCCCCTTTTTTCGTCGACGAATGCTCTCTTGTGGTTCATTGACGAAGTTCAAGCATCGTCGATGAAGAGATCTCGAACATTAGGAAATTTCAAACTTAGGGTTCATCGACGAAGTCCTTCTTTTGTCGACGAATGACCTTCTGCAACTCGTCGATGAAGACTTCATTTCGTCGACAAGGTTGGCCGAGTCAATGACCTAAAAATAGAATTTCTCATTTCTTCCTCATTAAGAAACCTAAAATTTCTCTCTTTATCTCTCTAAAACAATGCCCCTTACTCTCTCTCTCTCTCTTTGATATTTTGCCGTTCGTCATCATAATCGATGATCAGAAGTTGCCACGAGGATCTAGGAAAAATTCTCTACAAGTCTAGTGGAGTGGATTTCTGAACGGGGTCTTTCCAGGCATCACCCCAAAGTTGAGGTAAGAGTAGAAATGGGCTGTTTTTCTAGTTATAATTATTTAGATGGGGTGTACGGGTTTGGAGATGTTTAATAGTTGTTAATTTGGGATTTGAGTTAATAAACTAGGATTATTGAATCAGGGTTCGAGTGAGTGCTGCAGGCATCGTTTCGGGGTCCTTGCTAGCGTAATTCAAGAAGTCAGGTAAAGGGAATATATTAAGCCAGTTGATTTGAAATTTCACCTGTTAAAATGGAAATTATTTTTGTATTTATGTGATTATCCTATGAGCATTGAAAGCCAACCGTTTAAATAGATATTTTTGAGTCTAGGGCTATAATTATTATTTGCAAAAATGGAATGATTAAAGTAATGGGTTTTCTGAAATTGTGGAGATAATTTGATGTGTATTTTCAGTAAAACTAATGATGAACATGGGTTGGCTTTTGTTATTTCTGATGATATAATTATGAGTATTACTTAAATTGTGTGGTATTAGTAAAATGAAATTACTATGTTGAATTATGATATATTTATGAGATGTTGGAAATACTGAAATGTGATGAAAATATATACTGCATGTGAATTGTTTAATCAGAGCAGGATGTGAATGTTAAATTGTAATGTATTATTGGCCTAACAAGGCTTACGACCCTTATTTTGATGATAACAAATCAAAGGAGTTTAATATGTTTTCAAAGTTGTAATGTTGCAAGAATCACATATTAGAAAGCTCAAGATCATGTAAATGAGAATATACAAACAAGTGGTTCAAGTAAAGCTCAAATCAAAGAGTGACAAAGCTTAAAGTTTGACAAAAACCATGAAAGCTTAAAATCTGACAAATATCGTGGAAGCTCAAAGAATGCTGAAATTCAAGATGAACTCAAATCAATGACATACATGAAAACTTCAAAAATTGAAGGATTTATAGTCTTATGAAAGTCGTTTGTAAATACTTCAAGAAAAAATCAATATAAATGCATTGAAGCTCTTTAAGGATAATTAAAATCCTAGAAACCATTTTTTAAAGACCTTAAAATATAATTTCTGAAGTTATATATTATAAAGGTCCCAAGAGGAAAGAGTTTTTTTAAATAAAAATCCTGAAAAACAAAATTTTTAAAATGCCCAGGCGCTTGACATAAAACCCACAAGCGACTAACCTTTTTATATTTTTTAAGATAGGCAGACAGAATGGTGACAGACACCTCAGCATAGCTAGACAAGCACTTGCCTTGTCAACTGAGGTGACTGACGGTGTTTTGATAGGAGCCTGCCAGTACACAGACTTTCAAAATTACACTGAGATAGGCGCCTGACACTGTGTGACAGGCGATTGCCATTCAAAAGTTTTTTTAAAAATTTCAAACAAGAAAGTTTCAAAAAATGGTTTCTTGGGCTCCAAACTTTGTGCAAACTTAAGAAACACTCCATGTAATCTTGGGGAACAAGGAATTAACTTCTAAAACTCTAGATATAGCCCCCAAGGCAAATATTTTCATTACCAATAAATATTTTTAGCAATCAACACACTCTCAAGTGCTCTCAATTCTCAAAAGCTATCTTGCTCACATCTTACTGATCTTTCAACTGAGTTTTTGCTAAACCTCTCACACCAAAATTAAGCTTTAAGTCTGAATCTTTCAAAGATCAAATTGGTGATAGATTTACATTGAGCTTCAATTTCATTATATTGAGTTTTACATTGAAGTATACTTTGTGCTTATACTTGTACTAACCTACTCTATTTGAGAGTGATTCTTGTACACAAATTTCTTCTTCTTGTTTCTTGTTTCTTGATGGTTTAGGGCTATTGGATTGTTGTAACCAAGCATGGGGTATCGATTGGAGAGGGATCTCTACCCTTAAAGAGGGACTTGTAAAGGTTTATTCCGCCCAGAAAAGAGTGCTATAGTGGAATCCTTAGGTGGTATTGGCCTAAGGCGAGGACTTAGGCTGGGGATAACCCAAACCTTATAAAAATTATGGTCTCACTTTTACCCTCTCTTTATTTTTAGCATATATATATATAGTGTGGTGTGCATGGTAAGTGCAAGTTGCTGAAAATCAAAACCAAGGATAGGAAGACTCTTAATTTAAGAAAGTTCGTTTGATTAAACTTTTGCAAAAACCCAAAAGGGAGTACGTTGTTTAATTGTTTATGGAAATCTTAGTTGAGAGAGCAAGCAAATTCATTCATATACATGGGGCTACAAACAAATATCTTGAGTTCCTATAAAAACTGAAAAATTGCCAAAGAGTTATCTTGATTTGGTATTTTGTGGTTGACTGTTTATTTGATTTGTTAAATATTGGTTTGTGGATTGATTATTCGATTAAGTTTTTGTTGTGTGATTGCTAAATAAATAAGAGATTAAGATTCTTAAAATGAATTAAAAGAAAATTTTAATAACCCAATTCACCCCCCCTTTGGGACTACACCTTAGTTTTTAGTTTGTATCAGAGCCATGTAATAACAAATCTTAAAAAGTAATTATATAAAGATCTAAATGGCACACCTAGGTGTAGCTGCCTTTGCCTAGGGTCAATCCTCAACTAGGCCACCTATCTTTTGTGGATTTAATAATACATTTTGGAAACAAAGAATGAGAATTTATCTTCAAACTATGGATTGGAAAGCATGGAGGGTTGTCACACATGGTGATCTTATCCCTACCAAACTTGTAGATGGAAAAGAAGTACCCAAAGAAGAAAAGGACATGAATAAGAATGATCATAAGACGTTGCAAGTTAACTCAAGTGCGATAAATGCATTATATTGTGCTCTTGATATAAATGAATTCAATAGGGTCATGGCATGCAAAATAGACAAAGAAATATGGGACAAACTAGAAGTAACCTATGAAGGTACCGTCGATGTTAGAGACAATAGGATAGATATGTTAAGTAGTGAATACGAAACCTTTAGGATGAACTCAGATGAAACCATCACTAGTATGTACACTAGGTTCAACCATATAATAAACTCCCTCAATGCATTAGGAAAAACTTACACCACATATGAGATGATTTGAAAAATCCTTAGAGGTCTTCCACCCATTTAGGAACCTAAAGTCACAGCTATTACGGAAGGAAGAAACCTTAAGAATACCTCACTATATGAACTTATTGGGTCTCTTCTCACCTATGAGATGACTATGAATGAAAGAAATGCTGAAAACAAAAATAGGAAATCCATAGCCCTTAAGGCAGCAAAAGAAAGCTCTAATGAAGAAGAAGAAGATACAAGTGACTTAGATGATGAAGAACTAGCATTCATTACTAAGAGGTTTGAAAAATTCTTTAAAAGAAACAAGAAGTTTGCTAGAAATTTTAAAAGGTCAAAATCTGAAAAAGGAGAAACTAGTAAAAGGGAAAATAAAAATGAGAATGAACCCCCTACTTGTTACAATTGTAAAAAAGTAGGACATATTAAACCCGATTGTCCACAGCTCAAAAAGGATGCCAAAAATAAGAAAAAGAAGGTGATGAAAGCTATATGGAATGATACAAGCTCAAGTGAATCAGAGAATGAATCAAGTGAACAACAAGTGACCGACATATGCTTCATGGCACACAATGATGAGGCAAATTCCTACTATAGTTCATCTAATGATTCAAGTGATAATTCTAGCAGTGATTCTTGTGGTAGTATGCCATCATACAAATAAATGTAAGCTAAACTTTTCGCTTTACACAATAGATTTGTAAGAGTCATAAAAAGGAACATTGCCTTAAAAGAACAAAATGAATTACTCAAAAATCAACTTGATACATCAAAATTAGTGGAAAGAGAAAAAGAATCACATATTTATGAGCTTATGAAAAAGATAAATGACTTATCTCAAGACATAGTTAAATTACAATTAAATGGTCAAAGCAAGAAAGACTTAGAAATAAAGGACCTTAGAGACAAAATTGAAGATAAAGAGAAAATCATATACAATTTCACTAAAGGAAAGGAGAACTTTGAAAAGTTGCTAGGAAAACAAAAGATGTCATTAGACAAAGAAGGAATTGGATTTAATGGAATTGAGAACAAAATGAAAATGGGTCTTTATATGGCATATTTTTTCAAAGAATCAAAACACTATGCAAGCACATCCTCAAACAATATTTATCAACACACTACATGATTTTTATGTAAAAAGAAGGACAGGTTAAATTTGATTGTTCATTTAAAAGAAAGAATGTAAAAGTAAAGAAAGTATGGAAAATTAAAAAGACAAAATGGAATCAAAGAAATCTAAGAAGGTTTGGATTCCTAAGAGTAACATATTGAACCCTCTTTGCAGGTTTGCCTTAGGACAATCACATCAAAAGACAAATGGTATTTGGATAGCAGGTGTTCTAAGCACATGAACAGAGATAGATCCAAATTCACTACACTCATGCTAAAAGATGGTGGATACGTCACTTTCAGAGACAATGCTAAGGGCAAAATCATTGGAATTGGTAAGATAGGTAAAGAACCCTCCCTCACCATTGATGATGTGTTATTAGTAGAAGGATTAAAGCATAATCTTTTAAGCGTAAGCCAATTAAGTGACAAAGGATTTGATGTAACTTTTAAGTAAGATAAATGTGTTGTTGAAAATAGAGCAAAACATGATGTCCTTGGTAGCTTTACTACAATCCCAAGAAGGGGGGTGAATTGGTATTTTTAAAATTTTTTCTCCTAGGTCAGATATCCAGTAGCAGTATTACACAACCCTAAGGTCAATCTAGTGTAGATAAAATAAATCAATATATATATTGAGCAAAAATTAAACTTCATAGGTAAACTAATTAACCATGCACAATAAAGCAGTAAAGAGAGATAACATCATATATGTTATCGAGGTTTAGCAACAGTGCCTACGTCCCCGCCTTGGCTCACAAACACAAGGATTAGACTAAGGCTCACTTAATGGGTGGAGCGACACCAAAATACAACTAGGTCAATTAGCACAGGGCTGACCTCAACCTTTATAACCAATCCTTCTAGGCTGGATTAATGCCCCCATTAGGCTATGCCTAGAATACAACCAATTTTCAATACAAGATGTGTACAAATATTGTGCTTCTTAATCAAGCAGATTTGCACTAGTAATAATCAAAACACACCAATAATGTAAGAACAATAAACTCAATAGTGTATGTGTGCAATTAACACTCAAGTAATGAATATCTCAATTTAAGCACAAGATTGTATTAACAAGCTAATCTTTGAAATTGTGTATAAATAAAAAATCTCAATCACAGTCTAGGATTTCAAAGATTTGTACCAATGGTAATTAAAATATCTCAAAAATATTTTCTCAATATCAAAGCACAAAGAGACATTCAAATATAAGCTTGTAAAAAGATTTTTTGGACACACAAAAATATGAGCTAAAATGTCTTGCAATATGAATGCTAAGACCCACAAGCTCTAAGTTTTCCCACACAAAAGATTTATTAAATTAGATCTGGGGGAAAACTAAGCTCAACCCTTAATCCAAAAATCAATTATGCAATGAACAAATGAGGGTTTCTAGCAATAGCACACAATGAATAACACACTCACAAAGCTTGATTTCTCAAAAGAATGGTGGTATATGAGTGTATAGGGTTTGCATAAGAAAATAGGGCTTAGGAAATTTCAGAGTCTTTTTCTAATCATTTTGCTAATTGTTGTCTAATCAGAGCAAATGAGCCCATATTTATAGACTTGCCCAATTTTATAACTGTTGGGGATACATAGGGTATTATTAAATTTGTTATAAAAATGTTTAGGAACATTAACCTTGTTTAACCCCTCTTAACCACGGTAAAATATTTGGACAACCCGAGAGGTTTGGTCGACCGTACTTGAGGTTCAGTCGACCCAATTACTAGGTTCAGTCGATTGAGGCATTTTTTGAATTGTAGGTTCGATTGACCAGACTTGAGGCAATTTCAGAACCTCTGAGGTTCGGTCGACCGGGCCAAGTTCGATTGACCGAAGTTGAACGTTCGATCGACCGGCCATTTTTTTTCTTCAAGTTTGGTCGACTAGGATGTTGGGGTTTCCCCACGTGCCAATTTGGTCGACCAGGGCATTGCAGTTCATTTTAGAGATGGTCGACCAATTGGTCAACTTTTTGACCCTAGAGAGGTTCGGTCGACCGAGGGTTTTAGTGTATTGTGGTTCGGTTCGGTTGACTGACCAAATAAAATTTTCAATTTGAGTCCAATTTTTCTTTTGAAAATACCCCTATTCTCATGATAATTATTTCTAAGATATGTGGAGCCTTTTTCATGCAGTGTGTTTGGACCTACGGTCAGTCTAAGGTCTTTGAGCTTATTAGTTCCTACATTCATGATATGCGTTCATTATTACTGACCTTTCTTATTTACTATTACAGACCCAAAATGAAGATAATATAAATTACAATAAATAACTATTCTAGGTCTTTATATTCTTCAAATCTTCATATGCCACCATATGATCTTGCTAATTAGAACCTACACATAAACTTGATAGATATTAAATACCTGAATATTTTTCATAATTAAAACAGGGTATGACTTATAAGGTCAAAATTCTCCCCCTTTTTGATGATGATAAATACATCATGCAAAAGTGGGTACAACCAAGAAGGCTCCCCCTGATAATATGCATTATGAGAATTTTAAATATTTGAAAAATTCAACTATTTTCCTAAGGTACCCCAATTTTGCCTAAGTTCTCCCCCCCTTGGCAACAGCAAAAAGGGCTACTGTAAATATATTGCACGTAAGCAAGGCATGAAGTATGAATCATTTATATGCAATATATGATTGGAAATTTTCTTTGGAAATTTCTGCAGCATACCGTTTGAAAATAGAGTATCTTCCCAAAAACACCTATATAGAAATGACCTGATTGAGTTTTAAATTAATAATTTAGCCACAACTACCAACGTAGACATGTCAGTATAATCAAGACGGAAAATATAAATATAACTATCAACATGCAAGAGATATGATAGTCATGCATTTGCAAAACACATACAAACTCATAAGTATAAAGCAATGATAGATTTAAAGTTCAGAGCCATAAGTTTTCCATGTTAAGAAGCTCCCCCTAAGTTTGTGCACTCTACCAAAAAAATCTAGGGGGCATCTCTACTATGCATTGGACCTAGCTCTCGTCTAATTTGTATGAACCTATCTTCTTGAAGAGGTTTGGTGAAAATATCAGTTCACTACTCATTTGTGCACACAAACTCAAGTGCCACATCCCCTTTCTGCACATGATCACAAATGAAGTGATGTCTAATCTCAATATTTTTGGTTCGTGAGTGTGAGATAGGATTTTTAGATATGTTGATTACACTAGTATTATCACATTTAATTGGAATCGTATCATGGTGCAATCCAAAATCCATAAGTTGTTGTTTCATATAAAGCGTTTGAGCACAACAACTCCTAGCCGCAAGATATTCTGCTTCGGCTGTGAATAAGGCAACAGAGTTCTATTTCTTGGAGAACCAAGAAACTAGAGATTGTCCTAAATAATGACAGGTACCATTAGTACATTTCCTATCAACCTTACTACCGGCAAAGTTGGCATTAGTATAACTTACAATCTCAAATGTCATATGCTTAGGATACCATAAACCTAACTCAACAGTTCCAACAAGGTACCTAAGAATTCGTTTGACTACTAATAAATGAGACTCCTTAGGAGCAACATGAAACCTAGCACACATGCACACACTAAACATGTATCAGGTCGACTAGCTATAAGGTATAGGAGACTACCAATCATGCCACGAAATAATTTCACATCAACAGGGATGTCTTGCTCATCTTTATCAAGTTTGATGGAAGAACTCATAGGAGTACTAAGAATTTTACCATCTTCCATATTAAATTTCTTTAGTAAGTCATATTTAGATTGGCATATAAAGGTTCCATGTTTAGCCTGTTTAATTTGAAGTCTTAAGAAGAAACTCAGTTCACCCATCATGCTTATTTCAAATTCACTTTACATGCATTTGACGAACTCATTACACAGATCATCATTAGTTGCTCCAAAAATAATATCATCAACATAAATTCGAACAAAGAGCATATCATCATTTTTAGATTTGATGAAAAGTGTAGTGTCAATTTTTCCCCGAGTAAAACCATTTTCTAAGAGAAAACCACTAAGCCTCTCATACCAAGCTCTAGGAGCTTGTTTCAATCCATATAAGACTTTGGATAACCGGTATACATGATCAGGATATTTATGATTTTCAAAATCGAGAGGTTGTTCTACATACACTTTTTCATTTATATAACCATTTGGTACAATTTAAAGTTCTTAAAAACGGCATAAGCAAGCAACATACGAATGGCTTCCATTCTAGCTACAGGAGCATAGGTTTCTTCAAAATCCATCCTTTCTTCCTGATTATATCCCTGGGCAACTAGTCCAGCTTTATTTCTAGTTACTACCCCATTCTCATCCTTCTTATTTCTATATACCCATTTAGTTTCAATCATTGTATGATCATTAGGCCTAGGAACTAGGGTCCACGCTTTGCTTCTTTCAAATGGTTAAGCTCTTCCTGCATAGACATTACCCAAGATTCATCCTCTATGGCTTCCTTAATATTTTTGGGTTCTTCCTAGGATAGAAATGCAAAATGACTTACTAGGTTTCTTAAGGAAGATCGAGTGGCTACACCACGTGAAGGTTCACCTATAATTTGATCTAAAGGATGGTTCCTAATGAATTTCCAATCCCTAGGCAGTTCATGAACCTCACTTTCAACTTTATTTTCTTCAATTGATTTATCATTGATTTCTGAATTTTTGTCCACATTATTTTTAATAGATAGCTTATCTAATCCCATTCTAATATCAATATCATCTTCATCATCTCTTATGAAAAATGGATTAGATTCATCAAACACAACATGAATAGATTCAATAACAGTTAATGTTCTTTTATTAAAAACTCTATATGCTTTACTGTTAAGTGAGTAACCTAGGAAAATACCTTCATCAAATTTAGAGTCAAATTTCCCTAGGTGTTCATTATCTCTAAGTACAAAGCATTTAGAAGCAAAAACATGAAAATAAGAAATATTAGGTCTATGGTTGTTCTATAATTCATATGGAGTCTTATTAAGTGAAGGCATGATTAACACTCTATTCATGACATAACATGCAGTACTCACAGCTTTTTCCCAAAAGGGTAATTTATGTTCATTCAGCATTGTTCTACCCATTTCTTGCAAGAACCTACTCTTTCTTTCTACAACTCCGTTTTGTTGTGGGGTCCTAGATGCATAAAAATTATGTAAAATGCCCTATAAGTCACAATAGTTTTCTATGCCATCATTTTTGAATTCAGTTCACCTATCACTTCTTATGTGTGTTGTAGTAACCCGACCCAAAAATAAATAAATAAATAATAAATAATAAATAAATAATGAAATAATAAATAAATAAATAAAGAGATATTTTGGAAAAGATATTTTGAAAGGAGATATTTTGAGATATTTGTACATAAATATCTTGGAGGAGATATTTATTTAGATTACTTAAAGGCTATGTTAGGTTTTATTCTATAAATTCTCTCATTCTCTCTCTCTCTCTCTCTCTCTCTCTCTCTCTCTCTCTCTCTCTCTCTCTCTCTCTCTCTCTCTCTCTCTCTCTCTCTCTCATTAGGATTTCACGCCATCCATTGTCGGAATCCACGATCCATCGTTACCACGTGGGTCAAGAGGAGAATCTCTACGTTTATTGTGGAATAGATCTTCGTTTGTGGAATTTCACGATTTTCACTAAAATTAAGGTAAGGGTTTGAATTCAGTTTCGGTTCGATAGATCGGTAGTATAGGAAATTATATTGAAGTATTGTTCATTGGTTTTTAGGTTTTGGGGACCCCAAGTCGTTGTTTTTGATTAGTTCGTTCGTGTTTCGATTTCAGGTTTAATGTAAGGGGAAATTGATTAAAACAGTTATTTCATAAAACTAAACTGCTAAAAAGATAGTTTACATTCATATGATTGATTTGACTGCTATTTTACTAAATTTCACCAGGTTGAAATGTCGGGTTTCGTGATTTTACGATTTTGGTAAAAATACAGGTTTTGGCGTATAGTCTCCAAATGTTTCAAAACTTCTTTATTTGTATTATTATGTATGCAGGAGATACCTGAATCTCTTATTTCTATTTAAATGGTGTTTATTGTATTATATATTATATAGCGGATTTTTGCTTAAATTAGTGTGACATGTGGATGAAAATGAGCCTGTGAACATTTGATATTATTGATATGGATTATGAGAACGGAGTTCCAAATTGTTATACTGGAAAATGTTGAAAAACAGGTGCAAGTTATATACCGTGCTAATTATGCAAAAAGGGTAAACCGAGAGGGTGTGTGCCAGTTTATACCAGATATGGATATGAGTTTGTGAAAATACTAGAATTACACAGGTTATCAGGTTTTGTTATAAATTGTATATACGATAACTGGAACCACAACTTGTGACTATTGGAGTTGAAAGATACTACCACCTAAGGGGTTGAAAGATACTACCGACTAAGGAGTTGAAAGATACTACTGACTAAGGAGTTGAAAGATACTACCGAACTGGAGTTGAAATACTTCAGGGTAAAGGGGTTTATAATCATGATACCAAGAGGCTCGAATTTCGTTGCCAGTGAGTACAGTGCAACCACACACGCTAAGCAGTGTGGGTACAGAGATGGTCGGCTTGCAAGAGTTTGTAATCACTAGTGAATAATGGACCAGTGGAGGTAGTCGGACTATATATGAGATACATGACAGTGCCTGCACTAACATGGCATTGTTAGAGATGTCAGTGCACAACCCATGGCACGGGGTAAAATAGGCATTATTTGTGATACCAAGTTGTTGATCGTTCTATATTCATATACATGATTTAAAAGTTGATATGGAAAAACGGTGTTGTTTATAAGCTTCAGTATTGAAAACCTTTGTTTTATATATATGGATATATGTTTTAAATTGAAATACTCACATGTGCTCACACATTGATTGTAATACTTTCTTCCTTATTGAGAAGTGTCTCGCCCCATTATACAACCTCTATTTTCAGGTCCTTTAGGACGTCGGTCCTAGTTGCTAGAGCGACTGGGAGGGTGGTTTTTGGTTTAGTTGTGTAAGTATTCGATTATGTAATAAACTTAGTTAGAAGCATCTTTTTGGAGGTTGTAAACACTGATTTATGTATTAGGTTGGATGTTTGTGAATTTAAGAATATAGTTGGTAGACTCTGGTATATAACTAGTATAAATCTCGATGGATATTTATGTTTTTTCGCAACATTTATATCCCAGTTTTGTATGATTTACACCCGTATGTCCCTGTTTAGGGCGGGTTGTTCATGTATGTCTATCAGGTACAGGTTATTATATATGTGGGTTGGCAACCTGGGTCCGTATAAAGGGCCGGGTCGTTACATGTGTGATTTTGTAGCCTTTTTCATTATTTTCAACACAACTTAGTGAATTGATCACAAGATTCATCTTTATGAGAAAGAAATAGCATCTATGTGAACTTAGAATAATCATCCACAATAACAAAAACATACAATTTTCCACTAGACTTTGAACTTGATTAGGACCAAATAAATCTAAGTGTAGCATTTCAAGTGGTCTAGTGGTGGATATGAATTTCTTTTTTCTTAAAGCTTCATTTAGTTTGCTTACCCATTTGACACGCATAAAAAATTTTGTCTTTTACAAAATGTGTTTTTGTCAAGCCTTTGACTAAATCCTTTTTCACAAGTTTTGACTGAAGGTCCATACTAGCATGTCCTAAATGTCTATGCCACAACCAACTAGCTTCGTTTATTGCAGAAAAGTATGTAACTTGTTGAGAAGTTAAATTATCAAAACTAGTAGTGTATACATTTTCATAACGTTCAGCAGTAAAAAATACTTTATTATCAGATTTACTCTCAACAATGCATTTATCATTTTCAAAAGAAACTTTATACCTTTTATCACACAATTGGCTAATATTTAACAAATTATGTTTCAAGCTATCAACAAGCAATATATTATCAATAACGAGAGAAGGTTCCTTACCAACCTTACCTACGCCGATGATTTTCCCTTTTGTGTTGTCCCCAAATGTCACGAATCCTCCTTCCTTAGGAGTAATGGATGCAAACTTGGCCTTGTCTCCGATCATGTGCCGTGAACAGCTGCTATCCAAGTACCATTTGTCCTTTGAAGATGACGACCTTAAGCATACCTGCAAAAATATCTAAGTAACTGACGCTGGTCCCCAAATTTTGTTGGGTCCAAAGGGGTTAGTTCCTAATTCACCTTTGACTCTCCACACCTTTTTAATTTTTACATGCTTGTTTCTAAATGGACAGTCAAATTAAATGTGACCAATCTGTTTACATTTAAAACATATCAATCGACACCAACGATCTTTAGGAGGAATTTTGGAATTTGATTTTTGAGTAAAATATCCTAAGTAAAGATTAGGTCGTCTCATGTTTTCAATACCATTAACTCCGAGACCTTCTTTACTAAGAGAGTTTCTTTGGGCCCCAAGGAGATTTTCAAAATTGCGTTGGCCCTCAGTGAATTTATAAATAATTTTGGAGCTATCCTCCAATTTTCTTTCAAGTTCAGCCAATTTCACATTCTTTTCTTCTTGCCAAGCAGAATGAAAAAATTTTCTCATTTCAACAAGTTTTGAATAATTTTCACATTTCCTTTTCAAAAAAACCATTTTCCTTAGTCATTTTATCTAGCAATTTTGACACACAAATATATTCATATTGTTATTCTTTATAAGTAGGCATGATATCAGAATCACAATCATCATCATCAAAATAATATGAAGATAAGGAGTAGGATGACAATAACTCATCATCGTGTGCCATCAAGCACAGGTTAGCAACCTCCAAATCACTGTGGTCTGGATCTGAATCACTGCTGCTTAGTTTATCCCACGAAATGCCTGCTTTCATGGCTTTCTTCTTTTTCCTAGACTCCTTCAGCAAAGGGTAGTCAGGTTTGAT
Source organism: Malania oleifera (assembly GCF_029873635.1). NCBI lineage: Eukaryota > Viridiplantae > Streptophyta > Magnoliopsida > Santalales > Ximeniaceae > Malania > Malania oleifera. Next base: position 78,971,025 of record NC_080423.1, on the reverse strand, counting down.
ATGCCCAACTTTGTTGCATTTGTAGCCCGTGGAAGCGGAGCATTCAATTTTTCCTTTCTTTTACTAGACTCTCCTTTCTCTGATGCTGAATCCCTAAAATTTCTGTATGGCCTACTGTTCTTCCTAAAGAACCTGCTGAATTTTTTAGTAAGCATAGCCATGTCATCCCCAGATTCAGGTTCACTGCACTCACTAAATGTATTAGTAGATGTTTTTAATGCAGTCACCTTCTTCACTTTATTGTGCTCATTTAGTCTCTCATTAATAGCTAACTCATCGATGATAAGTGAACCTATCAGTTCATCTAGTGACATAACCTTAAGGTCTCTACCCTCAGATATGACTGTAGCCTTTCCTTCCCAAACAGGAGGCAAACCCCTAAGGACTTTCCTAATCATCTCATACGTAGGATAAGTCTTACCTAATGCATGCAATGAATTAATGATGTGTGTGAATCTAGTGTACATGCTTTGAGTGGACTCACCAGTGTTCATCCTAAATGCTTCATACTCACTAGTCAACATATTAATCCTACTATCTTTTACATCTCTAGTACCCTCATAGGTGACCTCTAACTTATCTCATATTTCTTTAGCAAAAGAACATGTCATAACTCTATTAAATTCATTAACATCAAGACCATAACATAGATTATTCATGGCAGTGACATTTATACTAAAAGCTTTCATATCATCATCAGTATACTCCTCTTCAGTCTTAGGAACTCTAGTTTCACCTTCAATTTTCATTAGAATATAGATTCCGTTTGAGACAACTCTCCACACCTTCCAATCAATGTTATGAAGGTAAATACGCATCCTTTGTTTCCAGAAGGTGTAATTAACACCGCTGAAAATAGGAGGACGTGTGGAAGAGGGTCCCTCAAGGAAAGGGGTTACAGTGTTATGAGCCATCTAGATCTTTTGCAAAATAACTATTAAGTCTAAGCTACTAGGCTCGGATACCAATTGTTAGCTTTACTATAATCCTAAGAGGGGGGTGAATTGGTATTTTAAAATTTTCTCTCCTAGGTCAAATATCGAGCAGCAATATTACACAACCCTAAGGTCAATCTAGTGCAGATAAAATAAATTAATATATATTCAGTGGAAATTAAACTTCACAAGTAAACTAATTAATCATGCACAATAAAGCAGTAAAGAGAGATAACACCAGATATGTTATCGAGGTTCGGCAACAGTGCCTACGTCCCCGCCTTGTCTCACAAGCACAAGGATTACACTAAGGCTCACTTCACAGGTGTAGCGGCACCTAAAAACAACTAGGTCATTTAGCACAAGGCTAACCTCAACCTTTACAACCAATCCTTCTGGGCTAGATTAACGCCCCCTTAGGCCACGCCTGGAATATAACCAATTTTCAATACAAGATGTGTACAAATATTGTCCTTCTCAATCAAGCAAATTTGCATCAGTAATAATCAAAACACACCAATAATTTAAGAACAATAAACTCAATGGTGTACGTGTGCAATTAACACTCAAGTAATGACTATCTCAATTTAAGCACAAGAATGTATTAACAAGCTAATCTTTGAAACTATGTATAAATAAAAAAATCTCAATCACAGTCTATGGTTTCAAAGATTTGTACCAAGAGTAGTTGAAATATCTCAAAAATATTTTCTCAATATCAAAGCACAAAGAGACATTCAAATATGAGCTTGTAAAAATATTTTTTGGACACACAAAAATATGAGCTAAGGTGTCTTGGAATATGAATGCTAAGACCCACAAGCTCTAAGTTTTCCCACAAAAAAGATTTATTAAATTAGATCTGGGGGGAAAACTAAGCTCAACCCTCAATCCAAAAATCAACTATGCAATGAACAAATGACAGTTTCGAGCACTAGCACACAATAAATAACACACTCACAGAGCTTGATTTCTCAAAAGAATGGTGGTATATGAGTGTATAGGGTTTGTATGAGAAAATAGGGATTAAGAAATTTCAGAGAGTTTTTTGCTAATCAATTTGCTAATTGTTGTCTAATCAGAACAAATGAACCCATATTTATAGACTTGCCCAATTTTATAACTGCTGGGAATACATAGGGTATTATTAAATTTATTATAAAAATGTTTAGGAGCATTAACCCTATTTAACCCCTCTTAACCACGGTAAAAAAATTTGGCAACCCGAGAAGTTTGGTCAACCCAATTGCCAGGTTCGGTCGATCGAGGTATTTATTGAACTGTAGGTTCGATCGACCAGACTTGAGGCAATTTCAAAACCTCTTAGGTTCATTGACAGGCTAGTTTTCTTCTTCAAGTTTGGTCAACCAGGACGTTGGGGTTTCCCCACGTGCCAGTTCAGTCAACCAGGGCATTGCAGTTCATTTTAGAGATGGTCGGCCAACTGGTCAACTTTTTGACCCTAGAGAGGTTCAGTCGACCGAGGGTTTTAGTGTAATGTGGTTTGGTCAACTGACCATATAAAATTTTCAATTTGAGTCTAATTTTTCTTTTGAAAAAACCCCCCCTATTCTCATGATAATTATTTCTAAGGTATGTGGGGCCTTTTTCATGCACTGTGTTTGGACCTATGGTCAGTCTAAGGTCTTTGAGCTTATTAGTTCCTACATACATGATATGCATTCATTATTATAGACCTTTCCTATTTACTATTACAAACCCAAAATAAAGATAATATAAATTATAATAAATTACTATTCTAGGTCTTTATATTCTTTAAGTCTTCATATGCCACCATAGGATCTTGTTAATTTGAACCTGCACACAAACTTGATAGATATTAAATACCTGAGTATTTGTCATTAATCAAAACAGCGTATGACCTATATGGTCAACAGTTCTCTTCAATGCTCAAAGAATTGATAATGTACACTGCATAAATTTTGAAAAGATAAAATCTCAAAATATTACATGCTTAGTAACTATGAATGAGGTTAGTTGGTTATGGCATAGAAGATTAGGACACACTAGTATGGACCTATTATCAAGATTAGCTAAAAAGAACTTAGTTAGAGGACTTCCTAGTACAAAATTTGTTAAAGATAAAATATGTGATGCTTGTCATCTAGGAAAACAAACTACGTCCAACTTTAAGAAGAAGAAACGTATCTCCACTAGTGGGCCATTAGAGCTTATTCACCTAGATTTATTTGGACCAACTAGGAAACAAAGTTTAGGAGGAAAGCAATATGCTTTTGTCATCGTTGATGACTACTCCAGGTTTACCTGGGTACTCTTCTTAGCCTCAAAGGATAAAACATGCAATATGTTAATAAACTTATGTAAAAGACTTCAAAATGAAAAAAGTTATAGTATCTTGAACATAAGAAGTGATCAAGGAAGAGAATTCAATAATAAAGACATTGAAAAATTCTGCAATGAACATGGAATTAGACATAACTTTTCAGCACCTAGAACTCCACAACAGGATAGAGTTGTAGAAAGAAAGAATAGAACCCTTCAAGCAATGGCTAGGGTAATGTTAAATGAAAACAAACTACCTAAGTTCTTTTGGGCTGAAGCGGTTAATACCGCATGTTATGTGATAAATAGAGTGTCTATAAGATCAAGCCTAAATAAAACTACCTACGAATTATGGAAAGGAAAGAGACCCAATATAGCTTACTTTCATGTATTTGGATGTAAGTGCTTTGTACTTAATGAAAAAGATGACTTAGGGAAATTTGATGCTAAGTTAGATGAGGGTATTTTCCTAGGATATGTAACAAATAGCAAAGCATTTAGAATCTGCAATAAAAAAGAACTCACAATTATTGAATCAATCCATGTAACGTTTAATGAAGCTAATCCTTATACAAAAACAATTTAGATTGAAGAAAAAGATGATTCTTTACAAAAACTAGAAAACTTAGATATTGAAGAAGTCAAAGAAAAGAAAAACGAAGAAACCCCAAATGAAGATCCTATAGAAAATTATGAATTACCAAAAGAATGGAGGTTTGTAAGAAACCATCCTAGAGATCAAATTATAGGAGAACCTTCTAGAGGAGTAACTATTAGATCACCATTGAAAAACCTATGTAATCACTATGCATTCTTATCTCAAGATGAATCTAAAAAAGTTGAAGAAACTCTAAATGATGATTCATGGATAATAGCTATTAAAGAAGAATTGCATCAATTTGAAATAAATGGAGTATGGAAACTAGTTCCAAGACCCGATGACCATTCAATAATAGGAACAAAATGGGGTTTTAGGAACAAAAAGGATGAAGGTGGAATAGTTGTAAGAAATAAGGCAAGACTTGTTGCACAAGGATACAATCAAGAAGAAGGAATAGACTACGATGATACTTTTGCTCCCGTAGTAAGAATGGAAGCCATTAGAATGTTAGCATATGCATCAAATAACAAATTCAAATTATATCAAATGGACGTAAAAAGTGCCTTCCTAAATGGTTTCATAAATGAAGAGGTATATGTAGCGCGAAAACCGGGTTTTGAAGACATTCAATATCCCGATCATGTATTTAAATTGACTGAGGCCTTATATGATTTGAAACAAGCCCCTAGGGCTTGGTATGAAAGATTAAGTGGTTTTTTTTATTAGAAAATGGATTTTTTAGAGGAAAAATAGATAGTATGTTGTTTATCAAAACTAAGAAGAAAAACATTCTCATCATCCAAATCTATGTGGATGACATCATATTTGGTGCAATAAATGAAAATTTATGTAAGGAGTTTGCAAAATGTATGCAAAATGATTTTGAAATGAGCATGATGGGAGAATTAAGCTACTTCCTTGGACTACAAATTAAGCAAGCCAAAAATGGAACTTTTATAAATTAATCTAAATATATAAAAAAAAATGCTGAAGAAATTTGATATGGAAGGAAGTAAGCCCATAGGAACTCCCATGAGTACCTCAACAAACCTTGATAAGAATGATAAAGGAAAACCAATAGATATGTAATATTATCGAGGAATGATTGGAAACTTGTTATATTTGACAGCTAGTAAACCAGATATAATGTTTAGCGTTTGTATGTGCATACAATTTCAATCTACTCCCAAAGAATATCATCAAATAGTTGTTAAAATAATACTAAGATACTTGATAAGTACTCCTGACCTAGGATTATGGTATCCTAAGGACACAAGTTTTGATATGATTAGTTACTCAGGCGCGGACTATGCAGGTTGTAAAATCGATAGAAAAAGTACAAGTGGGACTTGTCACTTTCTAGGATGGTCTCCTGTCTCTTGGTTCTCCAAGAAACAAAATTTCGTAGCATTATCCACCACGGAAGCTGAGAATGTGGCAGCTGGTAATTACTGTGCACAAACACTTTACAAGAAACAACAATTAAAGGACTTCAACTTAGAATATTCTACTATACCAATTAAGTGTGATAATACTAGTGCCATAAATATCTCCAAAAATACAGTATCTCATTCAAGAACAAAACATATCGATATTAGACATCATTTCTTGAGAGATCATATACAAAAAGAAGATATAACTCTTGAATTCATTAATACAAATGATCAATTAATGGACATCTTCACAAAACCACTTTTAGAGGATCGGTTTATATCCATTAGACACGAGCTAGGCTTACTGCATGTTCAAGAAGTTGTTTAAAAGAGGAATTCAGGAAGCCTGAAGGCCAGGGAGACTAACCACTTGAAGGTTAAACGTCTGCCATGTTTCTGCCTGATGAAATTAAGATCATTAGGCGCCTGACTCCTCGCATACTAGGCACCTGACTTGCGGCGGGTCATCCATTAAAACACAAAAAGACCTTCATTTTTAAACCCTTCAGCCGCCTGAATCTGTTCCTTTTCTCCCCAAACACTTTTCCTCCTTCCCTAAACCATCTTCTTTCCTCCAAGATTTCATCAAATCCTTAGAGTTCATCAAAACCAAAACCTCCCATCATCATTACGCTCTAGTTCATTAGAGATGAAGTTAAAAAATAAAGAAATAAAACAATATGTTAGAATATAAGGTGTATAGAAAGTATTTCATTACAAGTATGCAACATTTTATAAAGGAATTTCATACATTCTTTCAAAAATAGTTTTAGCAAAATCATTTCTGATTTCATTTTTTAGAGAGGTTTAACAAAATTTAGGCAGCATGCCGACTGTAATTGAACAATTTCCCAAAAAAATTTGACTTGAAAAGGAGTTTATATATATATAGGAGGGCATGCGAGAATCCTAAATTCACTACCAGCATGCAATACACAAATCTTGTTAGAATTGGTGTATTCCCAAGAGGGGGGGGTGAATTGGAATTTTAAAACTTTTTCACCTAGGTTGATCTATGCAAACACGGTATGTACACAACCTAGGATCATTCTATGCAATTTCCAAACGCGTAGATAAATATACTGTGAAAATTAAGTCATACGCATCATTCACTCATAACATACACGTGCGGTAAATATAAAGTGCAGAGATATAAGCAAACACACGATATGTTTTCGGGGTTCGGCCAACCGCGCCTACGTCCCCGCCTCAAGCTCGCAAGCTTGAGGATTCCACTAATAGCTCACCTAAGGGTGGAGCGGCACCATTTACAATCAGGTCAAATTAACACAGGGCTGACCTCAACCTTAACCAGGTCAATTAGCAGGGCTGACCTCAACCTACACGCCTTAATAGGACGACGCACCTAGCTTTCCTAACTGGGTCTAAACCAATCAGGGACTATTCCAGGGCTAGTCTCCCTCTTCAGGCCCGTGCTTGGAAATACAATAGTATTTGAAATACAATCAAATGGTACAATAAATAAGCTTTCAAGTAAAGCAGATGTGTACCTAAATACGCGCAATTACAAACACTACAAATATGAAATAATTTGTAAGCTTAATGTGGTCTAAGATGTCAACTCTTAAATAGATTTACTATCGTTGTAATGAGTGCGTGAGAGTGCAAACCTAAATGATCTTTGTATCATAGGATATTCAATCTAAGTGCTCAAACAAAGATATTATCCAAACGTCATATATTTCAATCAACAAGTTTTCTTAATATATATATATATATATATATATATATATGTATATGAAGCTCTAGCAATGTATAAGTTTGGTTTGCAAAAAGAGTTTAATCTTTGTATTCAACTATAGATATAAATCAATGAATATTGCAACAAAGATTTTTCTCACACAAACAAATATCTCTTTAAAGATTTATCAAGACAAAGCACACTAGATATTTGAAAGTATTTTGAAAATGTTTTGCAACCAAAAAAAATACAATCTTCTTAAGATGTTGCAATGAAGGTGCAAATCTTAGAAGATCTATCAAAGTCTTCTTAGGAGAGACTAATTAACAAAGTCCCCTAAGAATACTTAAGGTTTAGCTCTCAAAATAAGTCAAACAATCCAAAGATGGAAGAGCAAACCAATCAAGACAAACACTCAAAACTAACTTACAAATGATGTAGGCAATATGGGAAGGTAAGATTGAGTGTGTGGAGCTTGGAAATGAGTATTATAGGGTTTTGGTTTTTCAAAGAATTTTCCCTAATCAAAGTGGCTAATCTCAACCTAATTTTCTCAAATGAACTCATATATATAGGCAATGGAGAAAATATGACCGTTGGGGACCTATTGGGTACTATTAGAAAAGTTTAATGACGTTTAAGGCATTTTAACCCTGTTTAAAAATATTAACTGCGGTAAAAAAATCAGGACAACCCGAGAGGTCCGGTCGACCAGAAACGGTTTGGTCGACCAGGACTCAAATGGCTCGATCGACCAGGGGTATTTTGAACTGAGTGGTCGGTCGACCGAGGCAAGGCGATTTTTCAAATTCCCAAGGTTCGGTCGACCGAACCTTTTTGAACTGAAGGGATCGGTCGACCAGACCGCTGGGAATTCTCCCAAGACCCTTCGGTCGACCAGGTTGTTGAGTACAAAAAGTGGTCGGTCGACCGGGAGGTCAAAATGTTGACTCCTAGGTGGTTCGGTCGACCGGCAATAAATGAACTGTGAAGTTCGGTCGACTGGGCCTTGGTCAAACTGTTGACCCAGGGCCGTTTCGGTCAACTAGGCCAAAATGAACTGTGTTGGCCGGTCGACCGAAAGTGCACCAATTGTGCATTTCGGTCCTGTATTGAACCAAACAAGTCCTATTCAAGTGCCTACCGCATATATGTGAAAGTGTGAGTGTCTTAGAGGCACTTGGGGTCCAATTTGAAGACACCGAAAAAAGTCTGGTGTTGGTATACCCTAGGGTCTTTCTAAGGTCCTTTCTCATTCATGGTTTGGTTTGAGCTTACGTAGTAAATCATACATGTGATGTGTGTGAGCTTATTACAAACCAAATGCCCCTAATTACTATTACAGACCAATATAAATATATTACAATGAATATGATTTGGTCTTCAAGCTTCTCTTGCTTTGTGCACATCTTGATCTTATCATTCTTGATTCCTGCACAAAACCTCAAACGCTCATTAGATACAATGAGTATTTGTCATAATCAAAACCGGGCGTGACCAATAAGGTCAACAAATCTGCAACAGCCATGCAGATGACATTTATACTACCAATATCAACTCAATCCAGTATATTCACGAGATATTCAATGAACACGCAATAGTTGTGACTAGCATGCAAAATAATAAGTTCTTAAGCATCAGTTCATTAGAGATGAAGTTAAAAAATAAAATAATAAAACAATATGTTACAAGAAGAGGTATATAGCAAGTATTTCATTTCAAGCAGGCAACATTCTATAAACAATTTTCACTCATCCTTTCAAAAAAAATTTTAGTAAAATCATTTCTAATTTTATTTTTGAGAACGGTTTAACAAAATTTCGGCAGCATGCCGACTATAATTCGAACAACTTCCCAAAAAATTTGACCTAAAAATGAGTTTATATATATAAGGGCATGCGAGAGTCCTAGATTCACTACCAACATGCAATACACAAATCTGTATCAGTCATGCAGATGATATATATACTACCAGTATCAACTCAATCTAGTATATTCACAAGATATTCAATGAACACGCAATAGTTGTGACTAGCAATCAATGTAATAAGTTCCTAAGCATCAGTACATTCGAGATGAAGTTCAAAAATAAAACAATAAAACAATATATTAGAATAAGAGGTGTATAGCAAGTATTTCATTACAAGAATGCAACATTCTATGAAGGAATTTCACTCATCCTTTCAAAAACAGTTTTAGCAAAATCTTTTCGGAATTCATTTTTTAGAAAGGTTTAACAAAATTTCGGTAGCATGCCAACTATAATTTGAACAATTTCCCAAAAAAAAAAAAATTGACCTGAAAATGAGTTTATATATAGGAGGGCATGCGAGAATCCTAGATTCACTACTAGCATGCAATACACAAATCTACATCAGCCATATGCAGATGACATTTATACTACCAGTATCAACTCAATCCAGTATATTAACAAGATATTCAATGAACACGTAATAGTTGTGACTAGCATGCAATATAATAAGTTCTTAAGCATCAGTTCATTAGAAATGAAGTTAAAAAATAAAACAATAAAATAATATGTTAGAATTAGAGGTATATAGCAAGTATTTCATTTCAAGCATGCAACGTTCTATAAGAGATTTTCACTTATCCTTTCAAAAATAGTTTTAGAAAAATTATTTATGATTTCATTTTTTAAAAAGGTTTAACAAAATTTCAACAACATACCAACTGTAATTCGAACAATTTTCCAAAAAATTTGACTTGAAAAGGAGTTTATATATAGGAGGACATGCGAGAATCCTAGATCCACTACCAACATGCAATACACAAATCTACATCAACCATGCAGATGACATTTATACTACCAGTATCAACTCAATCCAGTATATTCACAAGATATTCAATGAACACGCAATAGTTTGACTAGCATGCAATATAATAAGTTCTTAAGCATCAGTTCATTGGAGATGGAGTTAAAAAAAAAAACAATAATATATTAGAATTAGAGGCATATAGCAAGTATTTCATTTCAAGCATGAAACATTCTGTAAAGGATTTTCACTCATCCTTTCAAAAACAATTTTAGTAAAATCATTTCTAATTTCATTTTTGAGAAAGGTTTAACAAAATTTTGGCAGCATACCGACTGTATTTCGAACAGTTTCCTAAAAAAATTTGACCAAAAAGGAGTTTATATATATACATACACACATATAGAAGGGCATGCAAGAATCCTAGATTCACTACCAGCATGGAATACATAAATCTGCATCAGCTATGCAGATGGCATTTATACTGCTAGTATCAACTCAATCCAGTATATTCACAAGATATTCAATGAACACGCAATAGTTGTGACTAGCATGCAAAATAATAAGTTCTTAAGCATTAGTTCATTGGAGATGAAGTTCAAAAATAAAACAATAAAACAATAAAACAATATACTAGAATAAGAGGTGTATAGTAAGTATTTCGTTACAAGCATGCAACATTCTATAAAGAAATTTCACTCATCCTTTCAAAAACATTTTTAGCAAAATCATTTCTAATTTTATTTTTCAGAAATGTTTAACAAGATTTGGGCAGCATGCCGACTGTAATTTGAACAATTTCCCAAAAAAAAAATTGACCAGAAAAGGAGCTCATATATATATACACATATAAAGGCTTGCGAGAATCCTAGATTCACTACCAACATGCAATACACAAATCTGCATCAGTCATGTAGATGGCATTTATACTACAAGTATCAACTCAATCCAGTATATTCATAAGATATTCAATGAACATGCAATAGTTGTGACAAACATGCAATAAATAAATAAATAGTCATATGCAACCTAATAAGTAACCAAAAAGAACTTAGTCATCATTTCGGAGCACTTAAAAAAAGCGCTTATAACACTTATCACTTAAAATAAGCACTTTTGTAAAAAAAAATGGCATTTGTTTGTACTACAACAAACACTTATTGCAGAATGTATCAAAGTTACTCATACCTTGTGCACTTCGGTTAAAATTTCTTAGATGCCCAGGCAACTCTATATTATGAACCATTCATTTCTTTTTCAATGTGTTATCTTCGTCACATGCATAAGGTTGTAAAGTGTAAATTGTAAGTCTGCTTGGATTTCAGACTTATGAAGCAAGGAATATAAGGAAGTTCAAAAAGACTTAAATTTTTCAAAAATTGATTTGCATTGTTAGTATTTTGAGCTTCATCTTTCTCTCATAGGCTCATACTTTCCAAGACTCACATAAATGGTAATTATACCAAGCAATATTAAATTCAGAATACAGAATGTACTGATTTCATACTATTACTACGAAACCCCATAATGGCAAATATGTTGCAAAATCAAACTACCTTTTACATACCTTCTAATGAGAGGAGGAGTCACCTACGTCATCTGGACGAGATTGGTGCATCATTTGTTCAAACTGCGCTTGCCTGTTCATAAGGAACTCTAGTTTGGCTTCAAAGTTGGACACCTTCTGATTACGCGTCAAAACTGTGTAATTGGGCATCTTAACCCGGGCTTTACGGTTTATATTTTTAATTAAATGTCCAAAATTATCCATTATTTTAATAAAATGCCAAAATCATCATTCTTACACTTTATTGTACTATTTATGAAGTTTTGGTAATTTTTTATCGCAAGAAAATTCCCGGGAACCAAAACCGACACCTGTTCGTATTTCGTGCATAACTTTTCCGTCCGAGCTCCGATCGAGACGATTCAAATTTCTGGAGAAATAGAAAAGGATCATCTACAAATTTTATGTTTTGAGTTTTGTGAGATACGAGCTCCAGAAGAGCATAATTTGAGACGAACAGAGAACAAATAAAATGGGAAAATATATATATGAATGGGTTGATGTGACCCGGCCATGCATGGCCGGGTCGGGTCGGGTTAGCTACCAACGGGTCATAGGTTTTTTTTTCCCTATCCTATTTAAACCTTCTTTTCTTCCCCTGTTCGGTGTGCCTCCGCGCACCCTCTACACTCCCTCTCCTTCCCTCACCCTCTCTTCTCTTCCACGGCCTCCCTTGGTTTCCTTTGTTGCAACTTCCACCCGCAGCCCCTGCTGCACAGCTTCGGCCTCCTCTCCAGCAGATACACAGCAGAGCACAGCAGCTCTGCAAACTCCTCGGATCCCCTCTGCAACTCCCATCCACAGCTCCCAGGCCAGAGCTCCTCCTTCCAGCCTCCTCTCCAGTAGATACACAGCAGCTCTGCAACTCCGGCAATATCTCCACCACTACCTGCCGAGCACAGCCCCTGCTACAGCAGCAACCTGCTGGAAGACCCGTCCACACCAGCAGACAGCTTCATCCTCCAGCCCCACCACTCCTGTTCAACCTGCTGCAAGACCCGTGAAGCACCACAGCAAGCAAGCTGCCTCTGCACATCTCTTCGGCCTGAAATTCCCCTGCAGTTTCTTTCTTTCTCTCTTATCTTTTCTCTTTCTTTGATTATTACTTTGAATAATGTTAACTTGTTATTTGAGTTTATTGTTATTTTTAGGTTTTGAATATTAAATAGGGTGTTCCATTATTATTGAAGTTTAATTGTTTTTTTTTAATCTCTTCCGGTTAAATATTTTTCCGTAGATTAGTTTAATGTTCCAAGTTATTTAATTAATTTAGTTAGGGTCAGTTTCGTCAAAGTTCATATTTTTCAGTTTTGTTAAAGTTCGCATTTTTATTTTTTCGATATCAATCAAAGTTTAGATTTTTAATGTATTTGCATTTTTGTTCGAGTTCTCGGTTTGAATTATTGATTCGTATTAAAGGTTTGATTGTTAGTGTGTATGGGTTTGATTAAGTTTCCTTTCTAGCGTGTTTTAATTCCTTATTTGTAGTTTCCATTTTTAATTAGTGCGTGTCCCAATGTTTCTTTAAGTAGACTAGGATTTCCTTATTTGTTTTTTTTTTATTGCAAGCATGAGTGGCTAAATTCGGTAACTCGGGTTGTGGGTCGACGTCGTTTGCGTTCCATTGTTTATTAGTTATCCTATGATATCATTGTTAAACTTTTATTTAGTTAAAACCGAAAATTGAAGGGATCGTTGATAAATTGCTAGCTCTTACTTCTTGTTTTGTTGTTGACGTTAGGCACATCAAAACCTTGATTTAATCTAGGATTTTAATCAACTAATTTACACGACATTCGGTTGATGCTTAATGAGAGTTTATATTTTCTTCCGTTTGGATGTGGCCAATTTACTCGATCTTTAGTGATAAAAATTTCATCTTATTAATGCCTTGATTGGATTAACAAGAAGAGGAGTAAGGCCTAGGAAATTAGTAAACGGTGGAAGCAAGCAAACATTGACCCGTAACCCGAGTATTTGGTAAATTGTTTCAGTTAATCTGTTTAATTTGATTGCGTTAGTAGGTTTACATTTTTAGAGAATTGATAAAATTTCAGTTTCATTTTGATAGTTTACTCAAGCTTCTTCCTCTTTGTTTACTGTTTTCAAAATCATAAAAGACCAAAAAGATTTTCAACTCATATTTTACAGCAACAGGATTTCACTAAACTTTCACAAATACTTTGATACTCAGTGGTCCCTGTGGAATACGATCCTGGACTCATCCTTGATACAACTTGACACTTCTGCACTTGGAAGCATAACTCAGAATGAGTCACCTTCTCTTTTAGTTGCTGGTTCTCCAGGCCATAGCTGGACACTATATCTTTCAATTGCTAGCTCTTCATTTCCATTGTCTGCATACGGTGAACCATCTGATCCGCTCAATACTCAGCTTCTTGACGCGCTCATTCAAACTCAGCACGCGACGCCACACTCATAGAAGATGATGTTATTGGGGTGACGTGTCGACTTCCAAGACCTTTCACCCAGCCCCCCACTCATTCCCCAAGCACCTGAGTGGAGATCTTGTAATCCGTCAATAGCTGACTTCCCTCTAGAGCTGGTGCATCCCTCAGCTTGAGCAACTTCTCCTATTTTTAGCCATGAAAATGATAAAAATAAAGAAATAAGAATACAACGTCGACGTTTTGAATAAAATAACGAACTAAATAATATATTTGACTTACATGTATGCCCTGTGCACCCTGGCACCACTCCCTCGATCGCCTTTGGTGTGTTCTCTGATAAAGATTCGGAATCGACTCCTCTACACCAGTCACAGGATCACATTACATTATCATATAAAATATCATTAATATTAATTCGGCAGTTTAAACATAAATAACACTCATCACGTAATGGTTAGATAGTTTTATAGCAATTACCATTCGATGATTGATGAATAACCTCAACCCACCGCAATGCGTCGTACGGAGTTTGCTACAGTTCGCAGCATTTTTTTCACATATACTCTACAAAAACTATGTAATGACTTTTTATTAGCCACATCAATATGAAAAAGTAGTTATTATAATACAAACACATCACCTGATAGTGTGGGTAACGGAAATGGTGACACACCACCTCCCAATCATCTTGGGTTATCTTATCGTATGGGTGGCTTCTGCCTGATCACCCATTGCCCTAAAATGTTCGGGCATTTTGGTGCCATAGGTCTTAAATTTGTTGCAGAGCTGCACGTCAACCACCCTTTTTACATGGTCAGCATAGAGAATGTCCATATCGAACTCCTCCTGCATATGAAATACAATTAGAATGTTAGACAGTTATTTGGCTACTATATTAAAAGTAAAAAAAAAAAAGTTTGGAATTACTTACCAATATGCGTTTGTACAGGACCATGCACTAAGCCTCTGTCACCTGCGGCCAGTTGAATGCGGTGATAGGAGCATATTTTTGGTATATAAAGTCGTGCTCCCGGGTCCGAGCTTTGCACCAAATGTCGCCAAGCGGGGCCGTGAAGCCTAGAGGAATGTCGATTCGTATCCACTCCCTAGTCCTATGTAGGTGTTTTTGTAACTTGGTGTTCTTTGCTACACCACAACCTGACCTCGTCATCTATGCTGTAGAGGTCGATGCTAAGAGAAGAGTTAAAAAACAATATTTTATTCATACACGTGAACGACCATCAATAGTTTTACCCTAACTCAATTACTCGTAACCTTACCAACGTTGCTCACTATGGTGTGCAACTCACCCTGGGTTTGATCCCTAGCTGATGGATCCATGTCTGGCCGGGGTTCTGAGGGCTGAGATGGTGATGGTGCCGCACGAGGACCAACATCCTCCGCTAGTCTCAAGGATGTCAGAACATCCACCGGTGATGATGTAGTAGAAATTCTGGACTGAAGTTGGCATCGACGACCTCCTAGTGCCATGTCTACAAAATATTACACAAGTAAATATAAGAAGATTGGATATTATATGGATCCATAATAAATATATTTTTAGTAGAATACACATGTCAGATACATGGTGACAACATAACATGCGTACCTAAACCTATATGTCCTCAATATCGGTATCATCCTCACTTTCTAGAGTGTCTTCCTCTTCACTACAGTACTCAACCATAGTTTCATCTTCCCCATCAATTTCATCATCGTCGATGAAGTCAACGTGTACGTATTGTTCAATTCCAATGTCAGTAGTCCCTATGTGTTCTGCCATAGCACCAACCCTATTCAATGGTACAGGATCGACTCCTTCCTCAACAACATTGAAAGCAGATTGCGTTGTTGCACAAACAGATGGTTGCTCTTCTTGGTAAGCCTCATCACTAAAACTTTTCTCCCCATCTACGACTTCTTTAATATCATACGAACTTCGAGGAGGATTTTTTTGGGCCACATGCCATTCACCCTTTAATTTCGTGTCCTTAAGGTAGAACACTTGTTCTGCATGCGTTGTTAGCACAAAAGGGTCATTTTGATACCATGTTTTGCTAAAATTGATATTGGTAAAGTAGGCATCCGTGTTTATCCCACTCTTTTTATTGCTAATTTCTTACCCTGTACACTTGAACATGTGGACAAGTCTGTTAGCTTCATACTGAAGCCCTATGTTGTCATCCAAGACACCAAAGGAGTCAATTTCTTTATCTCCTTTTGTGCCTAACAACGCAACCCCACAATTTTGGATTCTTCTATGTAGTTCGAGGGATTTCGTATGAAATCATAAGTCGTCGATAATACAATCGCTATAGCGGTTCACTCGTTGATCGGGGCCACATGCCAAGCGTAGAAATCTTTACTCGCCGTTGGTTCTTTATTATAATACATGACTTTCATCTATTAATTAGAAATAAGTTTAGATGAGTAAACCATTAGTATTGAAAATATACATTGCTTTCAAATCTCATAAACTTTGTTACTTACACAGCTCCCAAACCAATTGATAAATTCCTTCTTATGTCTTTCGTCAACATTCCTTTCATTTTGGGCTAGAAGTTCAGCTTTATGTTCGCTATATTCAATAATATTACATGTTAATGTCAACTAAGTATACATACATACATACATACATATATATATATATATATGCATATGTAAATATAAAGCAAAGTAAGGAGTTTGGAACCACGTACTCGATATATGGAACAATTTCATCACAATTATTGAGGATGTAAAATTGCGCCTTTCGTTGGTCGTCCATATCAATAAAATCGTAAATTCATTCACCGAACGGCCGAACATTTCCTCGAAATATAGAGATGCTAGGTTCTTCATCTTCAGCATTAATAGCATGACCATCTGCATTTCGCTCATCATGAGCGAACCTTGTCTCAATATCATGTAGATACATTGACCAAAATGCAAGACATTCACTGTCAATGTATGCCTCAATGATTGAACCTTCCGTTTGTGCCTTATTGCGCACATACCCCTTCAAAGTGGACAAGATCCTATACATTTTACATTGCATTAGTGACTTCTATTTACAAAGAAAGTGAGGAAATTGCGTGAACATTGTAGAAGGACTTTATAATTTACCTCTCAATAGGATACATCCAACGATATTACACCGGTCCTCCAATTATGGCCTCTCTTGATAAATGGACGGCTAGGTAGACCATCACATTGAAGAATACTGACGAAAATATTTTCTCCATCTTGCATAGTATAATCACGATGTCCTCCTCTAACCGTTCAAGTAGGTTTACGCTCAATTTCTTGGAGCACAATTGTTGGAAGAAGATTCCCAGCTCAATTAGCACTAAGTGAACATCACCAATCAAGTGGCTATGAAAGAAAACGGGTAGAACCCACTGTAAAAGGACGTGACTATCATAACTTTTCATTCCTACAATCTTCCCTTCCTTCGTGCTTATGCATCAAGCTATGTTTGATACATATCCATCAGGGAACTTCACTGATTTCAACCATTCAAAGAAATTATTCTTCTCATCCTTCGAAAATGTGTAACAGGCTGATGACATGAGAAGTTTTTCCCTATCACGAATCAGATGCAACTCAGGCCGTATTCCAATATCTTTCATATCCCGATGAGCATTTGTGGTGTCCTTTGTCTTCCCATTTATATCCAACAATGTACAAACGACATTCTCAAAAATGTTCTTTTCGATGTGCACGACATCCAAGTTGTGGCATAGTGAAAGATTTTTCAGTATGGCAACTTGAAGAAGATGCTTCTCTTTATCCAATTCAACTCCCACTTAGCACATTTTATTTTTCTACTGGTCGATGGTTTCCCAAATTTCACATCTCCAATCAACTTGAACTGGTTTAATATCCCTTCCCCACTTAGTTGGTTTGGCTACAACCTTCGTTCAGGTTATCTATTAAAGCTTTTGATGCCACGAGTCCTCCAAGGATGTCCAGGTCATAGAAAACGACGATGACACATAAAGCATAACTTACATCCATGCTTCAAGGATAAGGACCTAACATCCTTATTACATACTGGGCATGCTAATTAACCTTTTGTGCTCCAACCTGACAGGTTGTCGTAAGTGGGAAAATTGTTAATTGCCCACAACACTACAGCATGCATTCAAAATGTTGTCTCGATTACCACATTGAATGTCTCCACTCCTTTTTCCTATAGGACTTTCAACTCATCAATTAACGGACGTAGGTAAACATCAATATCATTACCAGATGCCCTCAGTCTGGGAACAAGCAGAGACATATAAATGAAGGGTTCTTTCATACATCGTCATGGCGGCATATTGTATGACATCATCATAACTGGCCACATGTTATACGGGTTGTTCATGTTACTGAAAGGATTGAACCAATTTGAAGCAAAACTAAGTCTAATGTTGCAGGGATCACTAGCAAACCACGGATGCATTTTATCAAAATCGGCTTAAGCTTTGGAGTCTGCTGGATGGCTAAGGGTGTTTCCATCTTGAAGACGTTTCTTTTGATGTCATCTCATATCTGCAACAGTCTTTTACATATATACAATCATTGCAGTCATGGGATTAATGGAAAATATCACAAAAATTTTTGGGGGATCTTTGTACCCTTGTTCTGATTAGTTTTATACCTCGGTTGACCACATTCTGGGCACTCATTCGCATTTTCATGTTCACCATAAAAGAGTGCATAATCATAGCTACATGCATGTATTGGTGTGTAACCAAGACCCAATTCACGCATGTATGTCTTCGCCTCATAAAGGGACTTCGAAAGTGTTTCATCATCACACAGTGCTTCCTTAATGAGCCTTAAATGCATGTTGAATGCGCTCTAAGATAAACCATGCATTGTCCTTGCATGAAGCAACTTTATCAGGAACTCTAATTTTGAGAACTTTGTACAGTTTGGATATAGGGGCACCCGTGCATCCCTCATGAGATTAGCAAATGGTTTACCGAGTTGATTTAACGTACTAGGATAATAAGGTATGGTACCTTTTGAAGTAGATCCATCACCAGTACGCCCTACACCAACATCGCTCGTGTCCATTGTAATCCCCCTTTGCAAGTCACCTAACATTTTGATTAACCCTTCTGAACATATATCACCACCTATTATATTTGCCCTCTCATCTTCATCATCATCATCATCACTCTAAACTGGGTAATCTTCACCGTGGAACACCCATGTTGTGTACCTGTTCTCCATTCCAAAATCTAATAAATGTGAATGAACCAGATCAATGTGTTTGAATATTATGTTTTGACATTTCTTGTAAGGAAACCTTATTCTACTGGCTTTGTCTATACGAGGATGCACGAACTCAATGAAATCATGTACCCCTTTCATATATTCTAACAAAAACCTACCTCGAGCATTCGTATAACTCTTATCCATGTTCATTAATTACCCTATAACATGTTCAAGTAAATGGTGCTGATTACATTCTCATAATGTTTATGACGCATGCATCGTAAATCCTAAAATCAACAACCTTCCGTCTAAAGGGTACGGATCCTATCCCATTTAGGAATGTTGCATTTGCATTGCAATCAATCACTCAAATTCCTTCGTCAGAGTCATTAAAAATTTCGGCAGCATCTCTGCATGGCTCTCTAAGTACACGAGATGGGGGAAGTAAAAATGTTGCTAGTTTTCCATCACTAAAAAATTGTCACAACACCCCACTATGCACCCAGAGAACACAAGTAAAGACATGCTCGAAATATATAATGACAATGAACAAAGGGTGAACGATGACAACAATGTAAACACGACTTCCTAAACTGTCCACATTGGACAATTCAAAAATGGTTGAAATATAAACACCTTTAATCGTAAATGAAACAAATAATTAACATGTTCAATCTATTATTAGTTTACATAGTAATCAATTGAATTTTAACAATTGATTTGTCTCACATGTACAATTAGGCATGAATGTATAATAACCATTCTTGAATGGGTCTAAACTTCAATAAACATGTGAAATGACAGTAATTAATTTGGCATTTTACTTCATATGACATTTAATTCTTGTCTTTTTACTAGTATTTTATACATTATTGTTTTGAAGATTTATTGCAATCAATTTTAAAATAAATTATTGACATTAAATATAACAACCTACAACAAAAGAAATAACAGTAATTAATTTGACAGTTTACTTCATATGGCATTTAGTTCTTGACCTTTCACTATTTTTTATACATTGTTGTTCTGAAGATTTTCTAACTGTGCACAATCTCAAACGTTTGTGTTTCCCACCAGTCCAAGAAAACAGACTATAGGCATGTATAAATTTTAATAATTTAGTATGTGTGGGTTTTGTTTGCATAAGGAGCCTGTGATAAGTAGGTTGTCCTGAAACCTATATTTTAACATTCATTTTATCATAAATATCTTTGTACATGGTTTTATTTTGGGAAAATTTTAACGAAATTTCTACAGCATGCCATCTCTAAATTGAACATTTTTCCGATAAAACCTGTACTTAAAACCTAATTATTTTCAACAAATAAATCATTTCAAGCATGCAACACCTAAATCCACTACCGGCATGTAATTCACAATATACTGCACTAATAATGCAGTTGATGTTCATGTATTCCAGTAGTTCAATGGAAAAAAATTATCCCTTACAAATAATCATGAACATATAAGAGCAGCTTACCTATCTTCGCTTGAAGTAGAGTTTTCACTTCCAAAAACAAGCCCAACAACCCCCTAAAAGACATATAAAGCATAAAGTCATAAGTAACTTGATCACATATTAATGCAACATATATAGCATAAAGTCATAAAAGACACCTATGGCACTATCTCAAATGAATGCACAAGAAGGATAAAAAAAAAATGGAACACTTATCTGCCTACCTTATCTGTGTAAGTAACATCCACATAAAATCCAGAAATAGCCAGAAAAACATAATGATATAGCGAAGCACAAAATACAGGTAGTAACCAAAAGTACCATGTATTTTCATTAATTTTAGAGGCAATACAATGTAGATAGAAACATCGAAGCACGCGTGCAACCATTCAAAAGCATAGTAAAATAGAATACAAGAAAAAACAAATAAAATAAAATAAAAGCAAAGGGTGCATGAGCACAATACATAAGCACAAGAGAAAGTGCATCTAAAGATCCCAAACATCTAGTCTATCCTAATTAGAGTCAGAATCATAATCAGAATTGGCCGAGCAAGGTGAGGTGGCTACTGCTCTAGCGGCGTCTCAGTCCCATGCCATTTCCTCCAGAAGACGACGTAATTCAAGGGTAAGAGGGGAGGGTGGTGGTTTGCATGGCCTGAGGATACGGTGCGGCACCAACTCATCAGGAATGTCCACCAAAGGCCTTGCGGCAAAATCATGTGGCATGGTCATCCTAATCATATGGAATAGGACCAGATGAGCAAGCATGTCCTCTATAAGCCCTAGGATAACATCCGGGGACTGCTCTCTAATGAGTGGCACAGCAGAACGTGACGGGAGCAACTACACATCCTCAAGAGTCACCCTTGGTGCTCTCGTCTCATATGAAATCCGTTTGTGCTCACTCAAGGCTGCTCAACCCCTGGAAGAAGACTCTCCCCTTGGTGGGTCCTGGACCCTATGTCGCTTGGCAGCGCATCATGGTGAGTGGTTGTGCTTTGAGGTAGCCCGAAGCTTCGTTCGCGAAGGCATTGGCCAGGAGAGACGAAACTCTAAGATTTATGTTGAAAACAAAATATTTTTCAGAGGGGCATACTTAACAATAACATTACGAGAAAATATTCACCCCTACTTATTAAAAAAGTTCAACATAAATTTAATTTTAAAACTCATTTACTAAATAAGTAAAGTATGTTAAAAGTTGACTCGATTTGGATCAACTTGATTGTAATCTTACCTAACAATAACATTATGAGAAAATATTCAATTAATCGGCTGACGTATATAACTCACCCCTTTCATACCATTGGAGACACGTGTGGATGTGGTCAAGTGATCAACTGTGGCTAGCCCAAACATAGACAAGCATACAGTTGTCATTTTTAACTTTGACAAATACAATGTGCTTAACATATTTTTCAAAAATATAAACAAGAAAATAATCGTATGCGTATTTTTCTAAATCCAGAATATAAAAGTATGTATTTGTTAATATTTAAGCATATTTGTGCATTTAGAAGAATTGTATAAGGAAAAAATAATAATAGGAGTAATGACTACACACTAATGCAAATATTTTGTTTTTGTTCTATTTCACAGTTTTTTTGGCAACCAAACAGAGAAACAAACATCTGACGAAGAAATGAAAAATAAAAGGGCATGGAACTCCAACAATAATTCAAGAAACAACGAAATAAAGAAACTAAGCCACAAAATTTAGGTCAAAGCAGACAACTCATAAACAAATTAATTGTTTTCCAAAAAAAAGGTCAATTCAAATATCAAAGCAATCTTCCTTGGAAGCAAAACACATCGAAGGCATCCATTGAAGACACTCAAGCACACATATAAAGCATTTACCAAACAACCAAAACCAACAGAACTTTTCTTTGATTTTTCCATATTCCAAACCACCAAATGCGCAAACAATGAAGAACAGTGAACAGAGCAGAAATCAACATATTTCTGCCCCACAACCTCCTTATTTTTGGCATTTTAGGGTTTATTTCGGATTTAAAGGACAGGCTTTTATATAAATTCACCAAATCTGAATAGACTACTACTTCCCAATCAAAAAAATCTAACAAACATGTAGCTAATTACACAATAAACACACAAATTAATAGACCTAACGTAGCACAAAAAATTTAAGCAAAAAGTTCAAACAACAAACCTGCACACATAATAATACCATAAAAAAATTCTAATCGAAAAACATGTCAACAATTTTAGCATTAATGGAAGTATGGAACTGCTTATTATAGACTTCAAGTTTGAAACTTCATAATGAGAGGAAGGCAACTAACAAAAATAAATGAAGTAAAGAAGAAAATAAACAAAAATATGGGATAACACGAATCATTTCACAAATAAATAACGTTCCAGCATAGTGTACTTTTATTTGTTAATCATATCTTTCTAATTGTTATTTGATTTAAAGGAAGAAAAATGAGCATTTGTTCAATCAAGTTTCTAATTTGTTTTAATTTTGAAATATTAACTGAACAAGTTGTTGGTTTCGATTTTTAATTTTTACTTCAGTTTTTAGTTTTTAGTTTTTATTTTTTTATTTTTAGTTACTATTTTCATTTTTTTAGTTTTTAATTTGGCGTATGGGTCATAGGAATTTAACATGCAAACTAAGTGCTTCCTAAAAGATAACTTTGAGATGTTCTAACAAATGAATATCCCAAGAAAAAAATACTATTTTTTTTTATTTAAATCTTTGAATAGATCCTACAATACGATATTACTTAGTTTTAGAAACTTACTTTGACATAGCACAAATTAAAATTTATTTACATCATTATTGCATTTAAGAACATGAATTTTAGGTTTTAAATTTGAACAAGAGAAAAATATCTTGTAGAAAAAGACTTATTTTTTTTTATTTTTTTTGGTTTAATGAATGCTTATAAATAAGGCGGGAACTATTTTTTATAAGCTTTTGGGGCGAACCACCTTCCCCAAGATCTTGCCACTTCAACCTCTAATGGTTGACAAAGATCAAAATTCCCAAGAATATTCCCACAAATACTTATACCTAAAGAAATATATCAATAATATT
The DNA here is from genome assembly GCF_029873635.1 of Malania oleifera. Taxonomy (NCBI): domain Eukaryota; kingdom Viridiplantae; phylum Streptophyta; class Magnoliopsida; order Santalales; family Ximeniaceae; genus Malania; species Malania oleifera. The sequence goes on along the minus strand of NC_080423.1, from coordinate 78,947,577 downwards.
CCATCCCAATATATATATATATATATATATATATATATATGCCATTATATAATCTCCCTCCTTTCAAATCATAAGTATGTTCTAGAATACTTGCATTTTCTTCATTAAAAAAAAAAAAAAAACTTTGATTACTCTAGAAAAACCCACACATCCCTTATACAATTATGTTCCACACAAACTTGTTTAGCGCCTACTCACCAATGCCTCTTTATACTTGCATTGCACGATCTCACTAGTATGTTACATGACATTTTATGTAAAACAACTTGTGCATTAGAAAGAAGTTCAAAAGAGAAAAGAAAAAGTACCAAATTTTAGTAGTAGAAGATTAGAAGGGGAAAGGCACCAAAGTACCCAACTCATACTTTACACTTACAATGAATTTAACACGCATACACCAAGGCCTAACCTAACAACATTGTTGACCTCCACTACTCACATTCAAGTATGGTGATGTTACACTCTTTCTTAACGTGGTTTTGCCCTTCTCCAAATCCCATTCGAAGATCAAAATTAATCCTTTTTAAAAAAATTATTTTTTTAAGCACACATACCCTCCTCATTTAGGATAGGAATTTGTACTTTGTACTACCTTTTTTTAAAAAAAAAAATCCATAGGATTTTAAAATACTCAAAACTTATATTTTTAAAAGAAAAGATTGTTGGTCTTACAAGGCTTAACATCCTATTTTGATGCTAACAAACAAGTGGAACTTAACATATTTGATTTAGTAATATCATTTCAGGACTCAACTATGAGAACACAAGGTCAAGTGCTCACAAAGCTTGTATTACAAAGAAAGAAAATCAAATGAAACTTAGTGCATGGATTACTTAAAGCATGAATTCAAAGATAAAGCTTGAAGATCATGAAAGCATTGATATTAAAGAAAAAGCTTCAAGAATGAAAGCTTAAAGGATCATTGAAGATCAACAACAAAGAGAAATCAAAGAAATGAAGAGAATCAATAGGAGATGTATTGTAAGTACTTCGAGTATTTTCAAATTATGAAATTTCATTTTGAAGCTCATTAGGCAAAAAAGACTTAGAGACCTTAATTTTTTAAAATCTTGGAAGATATTTTTCAGAAAAAAAAAATTAACATTCCAAGAATATATAAGAAAAAAGAGAGAGAAAATAACAATATTTTAAAAGCTTGAATTTTTACTTGACAGGTGCCTAACTGAACATGGTCAGTAGGCTACCACTTTAAAAGCTTTTAAAATATATAGACAGAAGGTCGTCAGGCTACTGTCTAAGTCCTGACAGGTGCCTGACGAGGCAAAATGAGAAGCCTGACAAGATTTCATTAGGCTACTATCACCCTTCTGCCTCTTTTTTAAACTGGGTTATTCAGTAACAGGCGACTGCCACTCTACTGCTTATGTATTTTTGTAGTGTAATTCATTGACAGGCGATTGACGAGAACCCCTCGGGCTACTGCCACGCGGCAGATTTTAAATTTCATAATGGACATATTTTTGAAAAATAAATTACTTGGGACTACACCTGAGTTTTTCAATTGGTATCAGAGCGGGGTTATAAAAAATCTTAATTAGTAGCTATACAAAGATCTTAATGGCACACTTAGGCGTAGCTCCCTTTGGAGAGGGCCAAACCTCAACTAGGTCACCCATCTTTTGTGGTTTAAATTATACATTTTGGAAACAAAAGATGAGAATATATCTTCAAAGTACAGATTGGAGAGCTTGGGAGGTTGTCACAGATGGTGACCTAATTCTCCTCAAACTAGTAGATGGAAAACAAGTCCCTAAGGAGAAAAAGGACATGACTAACTTAGATCACAAAATGCTGCAAGTAAATTCAAGTGCTATCAATGTTTTGTATTGTGCTCTAGATATTAATGTATTCTATAGAATCATGGCTTGCAAAACAGCCAAAGAAATTTGGGATAAGTTAGAGGTAACCTATGAAGGAACGGTAGATGTTCGAGATAATAGAATTTACATGCTAACTAGCGAATACGAAGCTTTCAAAATGAATCCAGATGAATCAATTACTAGTATGTATACTAGATTCAACCATATTATAAACTCCCTCAATGCCTTAGGAAAAACATATTCAACGTATGAAATGATTCAAAAAATTCTTAGAAGCCTGCCACCTATATGGGAACCAAAATCCACTGCAATAACCAAAGAAAGAAATTTGAAAAATACTTCCTTAGATGACCTTATAGGTTCTTTCCTCACATATGAAATGTCAATGAATGAAAGGAATGGTAAAATCAAAGCCCAAGAATCTATAGTCTTCAAAGCTTCAAAAGAAAACTCTAGTAGTGAAGATGAGATGGATGAAGATGAACTAGCCTTCATATCTAAGAAACTTGCAAGAATACTAAGAAGGAAAAATAAATTTAAAAGAAGAATCCAAAACTCGGAATCAGATGAAGAAGAAACCAATACAAAGAAGTCAAAAAATAAAATCTCCACATGTTATAATTGCAACAAAGTTGGACATATAAAACCAAAATGTCCACTACTTAAGAATGATTCTAAAAAGAAAAACAAGGTCATGAAAGCCACTACTTGGGACAATATGAGTACAAGTAGTTCTAATAATGAATCAAGTGATCAAGAAGTTGCTTATACTTGTTTTATGGTATGGGACGATAATGAAGAACAAAGTTCCTCATCCAAATCGGTTAATGGTTATAGTAGTGATTCATCTAATGAATCCAATAATGAAAGCATGTCATCTTATGAAGAACTTCAAAATGATTTATTTAAAGTGCATAAAATGTTGGTCAAAGTAACTAAACCATACACATCATTGAAAAACAAGAATGATGGAGTGATGAAAGAGTTAGAATCAATTAAACTTGTTGAAAAAGAAAAAGACTCACAAATCAAGAAAATAGAAAATAAGAATGTAGTGATAAAAGAGTTAGAAGCTAAAAATCTTACTGAAAAGGAAAAAGATTTGAGAATCAAGAAATTAGAAAGTAAGAACAAAAAGATGATGAAAGAAATAGAAGATCTAAAATTCCAAATTTCTATGGAGAATGAGAAAGATCTATATATTTCTGAATTGGAGAACAAAATCAACAAAATGGCTCAAAACCAAGACAAGGTGAAAGAAAAAGAGAAAAAATATAGAAAATTCATAAATCAGTGATCTTAAAGGAAAAATTGAAGATCAAGTTAAAGTAATCTACAATTTCACAAGAGGAAAAGAAAACTTTGACAAAATGATTGGATCACAAAGAATGTCCTTAAACAAAGAAGGCATAGGATTTAATGGAGTTGAAAATTCAAGAAAGAAGAACCTCTATATGGGGTACTTTACAAAAGCCTCCAAGGACTATGCAAGCACTTCTTCAAATGCTTACACTCACACCACATGCTTCCTATGTAAGAAGAAGGGACATAAAAAGTTTGAATGTCCATTAAAAAGAAAGGGTGTAAAAACTAAACAAGTATGGAAAGTAAAAGAAACATCCTTTATTAAACCATCAGGATCTAAGAAAGTATGGGTACCTAGATAAAAAACCGTGTAAGGAAAATCTCAAAGAAGAGTTTAAGAGCTTATTGAAACAAATAAAAACAAAATTAACATTGTTGGCCAAAATCATAGTATGATTCATACAAACCTTAAAGTTGAAAGTAATAAGTTTTGAAAATAAATATAAATATTGGGAACCCATATGAAAGAAAATGTAAAGCAAAAATCAAGCTTATTGCATGTTGTTTTTAAAAATATATTTGAGAATATGAAACAACCTGAGCAAAATTGTAGTACAATGCAAATGATAATGATTGATGATTTGTGGCTCACTGTATATATTGAAAACTTGAGCATAAAATTATTGAGCTCGATTTTGAAGCATGAAATTTTGATATGATATCCATGAGCTATATATGATATAATATTAGCTTCGGTCTCTATAAAGTATATTTATATCCATGAATACTTTAATTGGTATCACAATTTAAAAGCTCAATTGATTTCACAATTTAAAAAGTTCAATTAGAATTTGAGCATGACTAGCATAATTGTATCCATGAGCATGTAGATATTGATGATATTGACATGGTAATTGATCTTAGTATCCATGAACACATGAAATAAATCAATATTTGAAGCATTAGATGATAAACTCAAAAGCATAATTAATATCAAATCTGAATGTGTTAAATTCAGGGGGAGTATTATGACTTATTGCTTATATTATGATTGTTTCCCTTTTTTCAAAGTGCTATCATGAAGTAATGAAATTTTAAATTGGTAACATAATTCTCAAATTTCAATTGGTATTATTCTTTAATGTCTTACTTGGTATCACAATTGGTATTATTATCATGAAATCAACAATTCGATAATGTCAAAGAAGGATAATGCTATTAGTAAAGATGTTACAGTACATATATAAATTACAAATATGAAATATACACGACTATTTGACTATTGAAGCACACTACACATGCTATGTTGAAAAATAATAAATTGAGTGTGTACATATGTTTGGTATGCATATTTGATGATATGCTCAAAATGTAATTTTATTTGAACTTAATCATTTTTTTTTTTTTCTCTTTTTGATTGACGTCAAAAGGAGGAGAAGTTTTGAGCAAAATTTGAGCATGAACATAAAAGGGGAGAAGTATTTGATATTGATTGATAAACTTGATCTTGAATAATGTGATAAGTGATATTGAATAATGTAACCTTGTACTTGAATAAAGTGATGAGTATGATTGTAAAAGAAGTTCTTGAAATAGATATTGATATTACAAATATTGGTAAGATGATGCTTCTTGTAAGGGAGGGTTTTTTTAAGGTTCACTCCAATTTTTGCTCCTTATTTGTCATCATCAAAAAGGGGAAGATTGTTGGCCTTACAAGGCTTAACATCCTGTTTTGATGCTAACAAACAAGTGGAACTTAACATATTTGATTAAGTAATGTCATTTCAGGAATCAACTCTAAGAACGCAAGGTCAAGTGATCACAAAACTTGTATTCCAAAGAAAGAAAACCAAATGAAGCTTAGTGCATGGATTACTTAAAGCATGAATTCAGAGATAAAACTATGAGAGCATTGATATTAAAAAAAAAACTTCAAGAATGAAAGCTCAAAGGATCGTTGAAGATCAGCAACAAAGAGAAATCAAAGAAATGAAGAGAGTCAATAGGAGATGTATTGTAAGTACTTCGAGTATTTTCAAATTATGAAATTTCATTTTGAAGCTCATTAGGGAAAAGAGACTTAGAGACCTTAATTTTTTAAAATCTCTGAACATATTTTTCAAAGAAAAAAAATTAACACTCCAAGAATAGATAAGAAAAGAGAGAGAAAATAACAATATTTTAAAAGTCAAATTTTTTACTTGACAGACGCCTGACTGAACATGGTCAATAGGCTACCACTTTAAAAGCTTTTAAAATATACAGATGGAAGGTCGTCAGGCTACTATCTGGGTCTTGACAGGCGCCTGACAGTGCAAAATGAGAAGCCTGACAAGGTTTCATCAAGCTACTGTCACCCTTCTGCCTCTTTTTTAAACTGGGTTATTCAGTGACAGGCGCCTGACCCCAAGGTGAAAGGAGACTGCCACCCTACTGCCAGTGTAGTTTAGTAGTGTATTTCATTGACAAGCGACTGACGAGAACCCCTCAGGCTACTACTATGTGGCAGATTTTAAATTTTATAATGGACATATTTTTGAAAAATAAATTACTTAGGACTACACATGAGTTTTCAAAGATATTTTCAAAATTAACCTTTTTGAGGATAATAAATAATTTTGAGTAGTTTTTGTTGAACATCTTATCCTCAAGTAATTGTTTCCCTAAACAGGAAAAAAATAACAAAAAAAAAAGATTACAGGAGAAGTTAAATAAAAGGATATAACCCCGCCATGTTTCATTTCTATGGAGACTAGATAATGAGTTATACAACAAATAGAACACACAAAAGAAAAGAAGGGTAAAGATCATATCAAGACAAGTATAGCATCCATCTTCAGATCAAATCTCCTCCTGAAGTTGTAATTTGAACTTCAACAAAATAGACAAATGTTTAAATGCCCATGGAGATGAAGAGACCCTAGATCTCATAATCTATAGATAACATTCTAAGAACAATGAACACCCAGAATCGAGTCTCTTCTACCACCAAGCAAAAAACCATGGATGATAGATGATAAGATGAAATTTTCATTTTGATTTTCGCGAGAAAAAAAAAAAGGATAAAGAGAGTCTAGAAAATAAATATTTCAAGCAATCATCAGAGGCATAAAGTTGTGGCCTAAAAATCATCACCAGTAATTTCAACAGTATCATCGTCTATGGGAGGAGGGAGGTTTAGGTCAAACGGCAAGAAAGTGAAGAAGAATCAGAGTATGACTTACCTCTGTGGAAACAAGGCCCGCGATCAGAACACCCGCACTCGATCAATGCCCCCATTTGAAGGCACTCCACCCACTAGCCTAGTAGCCTACACCCCCACTAACTCCGACCGAAGCCCCAGCCCTTTCACCCGCACTACCCTCCTCACGTACCAAAATTACACCACTAGCCTCCGGCGGTTGATCTCCTCAGCGAAGGCGACGGGGACGAATTCAGAGCATCAATGGCAGGGACAAAGAGAGAATGAGAAAGAGAGAGAGAGAGAGAGAGAGAGAGAGAGAGAGAGAGAGAGAGAGAGAGAGAGAGAGAGAGAGAGAGAGATTGAGAGACGGAGAGAAAGAGAGAGAGAGAGAGATTGAGAGAGAGAGAGAGAGAGAGAGAGAGAGAGAGAGAGAGAGAGAGAGAGAGAGAGAGAGAGGGAGATAAAGAGACCGGAGAGATTGAGAGATGGAGAGATTGAGAGATGGAGGGAAATGAGGAGGATTAGAGGGAAAGGAGTGAGATTGGGGGAACTCGCGTGCGACTTTTCAATGTCAGACTATTAGTGACAAATCTCTAAATTCATCACTAATACTATGAAATAAATTTCTTCCATTTGTTTTAAATAAAAGAAATATTAGTGACAATTCGAAAATCTTTCACTAATAAGGGTTTAATAGTGACGAATCTTTAAATTTGTCACTAATATTGTGAAATAAATGTTTTCTATTTTTTTAACATAAAAGAAGTATTAGTGACAGTTCCCAAATATGTCACTAATAAGGGGCTAATAGTAACGAATCTTCAAATTCATCACTAATATTGCGAAATAAATTTTTTTTTATTGTTTTAAATAAAAGAAGTATTAGTGACAGTTCCCAAATTTGTCACTAATAATGGGCTAATAGTGACGAATCTCCAAATTCGTCACTAATACTATGAAATAATTTTTTTTATTTTTTAAAAATAAAAGAAGTATTAGTGATTGTTGACTCTACGAGTCCAATCTGTTTTTTATAATGACAAATCACTTGGTATTTGATCCGTGCATGGAGTTTGTGAACAGGAACTATATTAAGTATGCATGAAAAGATAATAAGTCATGGAATCCTTCAAGTAAAGCTAACAAATCTTGGCAAGATCCATGGAACTCAAAGAGTACGAGAATCAAGATGCAAGCGGCAAAGTTTAAGAACATCTTGGGAATGGGTATTTAGAACTCATGTACCTACATTGTCATATGATTTAATTTGAGGCTCAACGTAAATTAGCATTTCTTTAGGATTCATGCATTTCATGTATATCATTAGGGAACCTTCATGGACTTAGAAATGTTTTTGAAATCATGGAAATATGTTTTATAAAAGGCCCAAAAAAAGAGCAAAGAATTTTTTTTAATTAGAAAAGGGAAATAAAAAAAAGGGGACTTCGGTAGCCTGAACTCCACCTCAATAGCCTGAAGAATTAATGGGAAACATAGAACTTGGCCGAGGCACTATGGTCTCCTGAACTGAGGACCTCAGGCACCTGAACCTGCCACTTCAGGAGCTTGAACCCCACTTCGGTTGCCTAAAGTCGCAGGAACGTTTAAAAAATCATATTTTTTATTAAAAGGACTCGCGAGCTATTTCATTGATCCAACGGCTGAGATTAATTCTAAGGGTAAGACACTATATATGCTGAATATCTAAACCCTAGAAAGGAGGTTAGACACACAAAAGAAGAGAAGACACACAACAAGAGAAGAACACATCATATTGCAAGACTGTAGAAAAACTTGAGCTGATTGTCTACACGTCATTCTACTTTCATTGTCTTTGGGCAAATCTATTCTGAATATCAAAAGGCATTCATTCATTCATTTGTGCTTCAATCTAGTATTGAGGTTTGATTTTTCAAGTTATTATTCTTAAGAACTTCTCATCTCATCTCATTACGTGTTCTAGAATATCATTAGAAAAGTTTTGATCTTGAGTGTGCGTATACATATAAAAATTGATTTTTGAAAAGATCATCACTTGAGAAAGCTTGTTTAGCTTGGTTGATTGGTTCTTGATTCAAGAGTATATAAATATACTTATATATTGTTCATAGAGCTTATTATTGAAAAACCTATTTTGATTAAAAGATTGATCTTGAAAGTGTCTATACATATACATAGTTATTCTAAACAAGATCTTTACTAGATTTAGGATGTGTGGTTGATTGAAAGGTTTGAGTCAAGTGTGTGTTTTCTAAAGGAACTATATTTTAGTTATATTAACGTTTGATTAAATATCCTTGGTACTTTTAACTATATATTCTATTGAGGGATAATTTCTGAAAAACAATATACTCAGTTTGTCATTGAATACTTGAAAGAAAAACTTTGTGATTTTGATTGATTTAATATTCAAGACAAAGTTTTTGTTAACAAGTTCACTTCAAATATATTTGTGCCTTTTTGCAAAGTGAACTAAAACCCTAGTATACTCCAAAACATTTTAAATATATCTTTACTTGGGAGTTTTAGTTAAATAGGGATTTGTGTGTTGAAGCATATCATACATTAAAATGATTGCATCTTTTTTTATACATTCATGAGTTTCAAGTTATATCTTATGTTAATGTATTAGGAATTTGATTTGTACTCACACACTTTTTTTAGAAGCATTTTTGAGTGTTATTTTTCAGATTATATTGTATACACGATTCGGTGTGTGAACCGGTGTGTGAGGAGAGTGTTGTATCTCTTGTAAGCAGCGGAGTAGGAGGGAATTGTGCTTATTGTAAGCACCGGATTGTAAGGGAAGCTCTGTCCCAATTTAAGAAGTGGGGATTTAGTGAATCGTTGAGTGGTTGCTCAAAGCGAGGATGTAGGCCAAGTCGGCTGAACCTCATAAAACTGCGTTTGTCTTCTCTCTTCCCTTTACTCTTTATTTTCAACACTGCATTTAAATTGTGTATATTGCATGTATAGGTTGGATAGACTTACACATAAGTAATTGAGTTACAAGAATTCATTGGTAAATATATAATAAGGGTTTAAGCGGTAAATAAGTGTCAAAGAATTGTTAAATACCCAATTCACCCCCCCTCCTTGGGATTAGACCTGATTCAACATTTGGTATCAGAGCGGGTTTACATAGACTTGATAGTTAATTTATAAAACGATCATATGGCACACATTGGTGTAACTCCATTCGGTGAGGGACACTCATCCACTAGACTACCCATTTTCTGTGGTGTAAATTACACCGATTGGAAATGTAGGATGAGCATATATCTACTGAACGTAGATTGGAAGGTTTGGAAAATAGTGACTAAGGAAAATCACATTCCCATGAAAGTAATTGATAAGATTAATGTACCTAAAACTGAAGATGAATATACTGAAGAGGATTGGAAGTTAGTTCAAATCAATGTCACTACCATGAACTTACTTTTCTGTGCATTAGATGTCAATGAATTTAATAGAGTAATGACATGTAACTCAGCTAAAGAAATTTGGGAAAAACTAGAAGTTACATATGAAAGCACTAAGGAAGTCAAGGATAGTAGGATAGACTTGCTCACTAGTGAATATGAAGCATTTAAAATGACGGTTGATGAATCCATGCAATCCATGCACACTAGATTCACACACATCATTAACTCTTTAAATGCTCTTGGAAAAACTTACCCTACTTATGAGTTGATCAAGAAAATACTCAGGGGATTACCTCCAGTGTGGGAAGCGAAAGCTACGACAATAGCAGAAGGGAGAAATCTCAAGGAGATGTCGGTGGACGAACTCATTGGATCACTCATCACCTATGAGTTGACAATAAACGAGAGGAAAAATGAGCAAAGCAAAGCTAAGAAGGTCACTGTACTTAAGGTATTGTCAAGCTATTCAAGTGAAGGAAGTGAGTCCGAAACGGATGATGACATGGCCTTCCTAGCAAAGAAGTTCGGGAAGTTCTTGAAGAAGAACAAAAAGTTCAACAGAAAATTTCGGAACTCTAAATTGGAAAGAGGAGAGCAGAGCATGAAGAAAAAGAAGGAGGATCCACCAACATGCTACAACTGCTGAGAAGTTGGACACATCAAGCCTGAGTGCCCTAAGCTCGTAAAAGCTTCAAAGAAAAAGAAGAATGCACTGAAAGTCAGCTGGGATACACACAGCACTAGCAGTTCAGAATCTGAATCCAGCGACGATGAGGTTGCCAATGTGTGTCTAATGGCACATGATGACCTTGAGGTACAATCATCTTTTTCATCATCTTCATACTATTCTAGTGAATCTGAAAATGAAAGTGAAATGATTTCATATGATGAACTGAAATAAGAATACATGTACACTATTAAAATGCTTAAGAAGAAAACAAAGAAAATTTCTGAGTTGAGAAGCAAAGTCAAAGAACTTTCAAATCTAGTTGAACACCAAAATGAATCCCATGCATCTTTCATAAAAGATAAAGATTTGAAAATTGAGGAGTTAGAAAAGGACTTGAAAGATAAATCTGAAATTATCTATAAATTTACCGAAAGACAAAACAATTTTGAAAAGCTCCTAGGATCTCAAAGAAATTCCCTAGAAAAAGAAGGGCTCGGTTTTAATGGTAAGGAAAGTATAATGAAAAGACATCTTTACATGGGGTATTTTACAAAAGAATCAAAGTCATATGTTCCAACTAAGAATCATTATAGAAATACTACATGTTTTAAATATAGAAGGTTGGGTCACATACAATTCAACTATCCTTTCAAAAATAAAGATGTAAAAATAAAGAAAATATGGGAGGTCAAAGGTTAATCTAGCCCCCCCTAGACCCAAGACAATTTGGGTACCAAAGCTAGTTGTTTAATTGTGTCTTGCAGATTTGCTTAAGATCGTCATCCTCAAAAGATAAATGGTATATGGGTAGCGGATGCTCACGCCACATGACTGGGGATAAAGCAAAATTCACATCCATCATACTCAAGGATGAAGGGTTTGTTACTTTTGGAGATAATGTTAATGGAAAGATCACAAGTGTCAGTAAAGTCGGTAATGATTCCTTACTCACTATTGATGATGTTTTATTAGTTGAAGGTTTAAAGCACAATCTATTGAGCATAAGTCAACTATGTGATAAAGGCTACAAAGTATCATTTGAACATGACAAGTGCATTGTTGAACACAAAACTGATAATCAGATAATGTTCATTGCTAAGCGTCATGAAAACGTATATACCACAAGCTTTAATAACTTAACTTCACAGAGTGTGACATGCTTATCTGGTATGAATGAAATAAGCTGTATTTGGCATATGAGACTAGGACACGCAAACATGGATTTAATCTCAAAACTAGTTAAGAAAGAATTAGTTAAGGGACTGCCAAAGACTAAATTTGTGAAAGATAAAATATGCGATGCATGCCAACTAGGAAAACAAGCAAGAACAAGCTTTAAGAAGAAGAAATAGATCTCCACTACTAGGCCACTTCAAATGCTACACTTAGACTTATTTGGACCAAACTCAATTCAGAGTTTAGGAGGAAAATCATATGCTTTTGTCATAGTTGATGACTTTTCAAGATACACATGGGTACTATTCTTAAGTCATAAAGATGAAGTATGTGAAAAATTTATAAACCTATGCAAGAAATTCCAAAATGAAAAGGGATACACAATTACTAAAATTCGAAGTGATAGGGGTTGAAAATTTAAAAATCAAGGCATGGAAGACTATTGTAATTCATTAGGAATTGCCCATAATTTTTCAGCTCCTAGAACACCACAACAGAATGGTGTAGTTGAAAGGAAGAATAGGTCTATACAAGAAATGGCCAGAACTATGCTTAACGAACATAAATTACCTAAATACTTCTGGGCCAAGGCTGTGAATACTACCTAATATGTGCTAAATAGAGTTCTGATTAGACCATCACTTAATAAGACTCCTTACGAATTATGGAATGGCCATAGACCAAACATATCATATTTTCATGTCTTTGGCTGTAAGTGTTTTGTGCTTAGAGACAATGAGCATCTAGGAAAGTTTGATGTGAAATCAGATGAAGGAATCTTCCTAGGGTATGCTTTAGATAGTAAAGCCTATAGAGTATATAACAAACGAACATTGACAGTCATAGAATCTATTCATGTAGTGTTCGATGAGTCAAATCCCTTCTCCAAAAGAACAGATGAAAATGAAATTGAATTAAATAAGGAAATAGAAGAACTGTCCATTAAGAATGATTCAGAAAAGAAAAATGAACTTAAAGAACCTTCCATAAAATTGATCAAACTACAAATGACGTTAATGAACCACCTAGAGAATGGAAATACATAAAGAATCATCCCATAGATCAAATAATAGGTGAACCATTACGTGGAGTAGCCACTTGCTCCTCTCTTAGGAACATGGTTAGTCATTTTGCATTTCTATCTCAAGAAAAACCTAAGAATGTGAGTGAAACTATAGAGGATAAATCTTGGGTGCTGTCCATGCAAGAAGAATTACATCAATTTGAAAGAAACAAAGTGTGGACTTTAGTTTCCAGACCAGAGGATAAGTCAATCATAGGGACCAAATGGATAAATAAGAATAAGAAAGATGAACATGGAGTAGTTGTAAGAAATAAGGCTAGATTAGTAGCTTAGGGATATAATCAAGAAGAAGGTATAGATTTTGAAGAAACATTTGCCCCTCTAGCTAGGATAGAAGCTATACGAATGCTTTTAGCATATGCGGTTTTTAAGGATTTCAAACTATATCAAATTGACATCAAAAGTGCATTTTTAAATGGCTATATAAATAAAGAAGTGTATGTAGAACAACCCCCAGGCTTTGAAAACCATAAGAATCTAGATCACGTGTATAGACTAACGAAAGCCTTGTACGGTTTAAAGCAAGCTCCTAGAGCTTGGTATGAAAGGCTAAGCGGTTTTTTTATTAGAAAATGGATTTATATTAGGAAAGATAGATACAACCATGTTCATAAAGTCTAAGAAAGATGATATTCTCCTAGTGCAAGTATATGTAGATGACATCATATTTGGCGCTACAGATAAAGAATTGTGTAATGAATTTGCCAAAACCATGCAAAATGAATTTGAGATGAGCATGATGGGTGAACTAAACTTCTTCCTAGGACTTCAGATCAAACAAGAAAATCATGGAATATTCATAAATCAATCAAAGTATATTAGAGACTTACTAAAAAATTTTAATATGGAAGATGGAAAAATACTAGGTACACCTCTGAGCGCTTCATTGAAATTAGATAAAGATGAACAAGGTATACCTGTAGACGTCAAGCTATATCATGGAATGATAGGTAGCTTATTATACCTGACTGCCAGTAGAGCAGATATAATGTTTAGTGTATGTTTGTGTGCAAGATTTTAGTCTGCTCCAAAAGAGTCTCATTTGCTAGCTGTTAAACGGATACTTAGATATCTGATAGGAACCGTGGACATTGGGTTATGGTATCCTAAGTACACATCCTTTAAGATTCTTAGTTATTCAAATGCTGATTTTGCGGGTAGCAAAGTGGATAGGAAAAGCACTAGTGGTACTTGTCATTTCTTAGGACACTCCTTGGTCTCTTGGTTTTCCAAGAAACAAAATTCAGTTGCTCTTTCCACAGCTGAGGCTGAATACATAGCGGCAGGTAGTTGTTGTGCTCAAACGCTTTACATGAAGCAACAATTGAAGGATTTTGGATTAAGTTATGAAACAATCCCTATAAGATGTGATAATACGAGTGCAATAAATATATCAAAGAATCTCATATTACATTCACGAACTAAGCATATAGAAATACGACATCACTTTCTTCGTAACCATGTGCAAAAAGGGGATGTAACACTAGAGTTTGTATGCACGGATGAACAATGGGCAGATATATTCACGAAACTACTTACGAAGGATAGGTTTATCCAAATTAGGCGTGAATTAGGTCTCATGCATAGTCGAGAGGTTGCTTAGAATCATGTTAGATAATATAATTCAAGGGGAGCAACATCATTTATGATATAATCACTTGGTAATGCATTAATCAACAATTGGACACATTAAAAACCTTAAGATCTCTAAGGGGAGAAGAACATAAGGGTGTGTCTACTAATGTTTTTACTTGTTTACACCTTTTTGTTGATGTCAAAAGGGGGTGAAAATTTGGAAGCAAAAATAATACAATGGAACTAAAGGGGGGAAAACAATTGGTTGATGTCATGGTTGAAACATCATGCTTGATGTCATGGTTGAAACATCATGAGCATATTTATTATGAGCATATTTCATAATTCATTTGAATTTAGGCTAGACACTTTGTGTATGAACATGAGCATATTGTCATTCATTAATTATTTGACGCATTAATTAAGGGGGGGCCTTGTTAGGTGTAACCCATTATGTATTTTTGCTCGTGCTATTGTCATCATCAAAAGGGGGGAGATTGTTGACTCTACGAGTCCAATCCATTTTTGATAATGACAAATCACTTGGTATTTGATCCGTGCATGGAGTTTGTGAACAGGAACTACATGAACTATATTAAGCATGCACGGAAAGATAACGAATCATGGAAGCCTTCAAGTAAAGCTAACAAATCCTGGCAAGATCCATGGAACTCAAAGAGTACGAGAATCAAGATGCAAGCGGCAAAGTTCAAGAACATCGTGGGAATGGGTATTTAGAACTCATGTACCTACATTGTCATATGATTTAATTTGAGGCTCAACATAAATTAGCATTTCTTTAGGATTCATGCATTTCATGTATATCATTAGGGAACCTTCATGGACCTAGAAATGTTTTTAAAATCATGGAAAATATGTTTTATAAAAGGCCCAAGAAAAAGAACAAAGCATTTTTTAAAATTAGAAAAAGAAAATAAAAAAAAGGGACTTTGGTAGCTTGAAATCCACCTCTGTAGCCTGAAGAATTTCTTCGGTTGCATGAAGATTAAGTTCTGTAGCCTGAAGAATTAATGGGAAACACAGAACCTGGCCAAGATACTTTGGTCGCTTGAATTGAGGACCGCAGGCGCCTGAACCTGCCACTTCAGGAGCCTAAACCTGCCACTTCAGGAGCCTGAACCCCACTTCGGTTGCCTGAAGTCGCGGGAAAGTTTAAACAATCATATTTTTATTAAAAGAACTCGCGAGCTATTTCATTGATCCAACGGTTGAGATCAATTCTAAGGGTAAGACACTATATATATTGAATATCTAAACCCTAGAAAGGAGGTTAGACACACAAAAGAAGAGAAGACACACAACAAGAGAAGAACATATCATATTACAAGATTGTAGAAAAACTTGAGTTGATTGTCAGCACGTCATTCTACTTTCATTGTCTTTGGGCAAATCTATTCCGAATATCAAAAGGCATTCATTCATTCAACTGTGCGTTAATCTAGTATTAAGGTTTGATCTTTCAAGTTATTATTCTTAAGAACTTCTCATCTTATCTCATTACATGTTCTAGAATATTATTAGAAAAGTTTTGATCTTGAGTGTGTGTATACGTATAAAAATTGATTTTTGAAAAAATCATTACTTGAGAAAGCTTGTTTAGCTTGGTTGATTGGTTCTTGATTCAAGAGTATATAAATATACTTATATATTTTTCATAAAGCTTATTATTGAAAAACCTATTTTGATTAAAAGATTGATCTTGAAAGTGCCTATACATATACATAGTTATTCTAAACAAGATCTTAACTTGATTTAGGATGTGTGGTTCATTGAACGGTTTGAGTCAAGTGTGTGTTTTCTAAAGGAACTATATTTTAGTTATATTGACGTTTTATTAAATATCCTTGGTACTTTTAACTATATATTCTATTGAGGGATAATTTCTGAAAAACAATATACTCAGTTTGTGATTGAATACTTGAAAGAAAAAACTTTGTGATTTTGATTGATTTAATATTCAAGACAAAGTTTTTGTTAACAAGTTCACTTCAAATATATTTGTTCCTTTTTGCAAAGTGAACTAAGAACCCTAGTATACTCCAAAACATTTTAAATATATCTTTACTTGGGAGTTTTGGTTAAATAGGGATTTGTGTGTTGAAACATATCATACATTAAAACGATTGCATCGTTTTTCATACATTCATGAGCTTCAAGTCATATCATATGTTAATGTATTAGGAATTTGATTTGTACTCACACGCTTTTGTTAGAAGCATTTTTGAGTGTTATTTTTCAGATTATATTGTATACACGATTCGGTGTATGAACCGGTGTGTGAGGAAAGAGTTGTATCTCTTGTAAGCAGCGGAGTAGGAGGGAGCTGTGCCTCTTGTAAGCAGCGAATTGTAAGGGAAGCTCCGTCCCAATTTAAGGAGCAGGGATTTAGTGAATCGCTGAGTGGTTGCTCAAGGCGAGGACATAGGTCAAGTCGGCTGAACCTCGTAAAACTGCGTTTGTCTTCTCTCTTCCCTTTACTCTTTTTTTTTAGCATTGCATTTAAATTGTGTATATTGCATGCATAGGTTGGATAGCCTTGCACATAAATAATTGAGTTACAAGAATTCATTGGTAAATATATAAGAAGGGTTTAAGCGGGAAATAAGTGTTAAAGAATTTTTAAATACCCAATTCACCCCCTCCCTCTTAGGATTACACCTGATTCAATAGTGATGGTTCCCAAATCTGTCACTAATAAGCGTCTAATAGTGACGAATTTAAAGATTTGTCACTAATATTGTGAAATTATTTTTTTTATTTTTTAAATAAAAGAAGTATTTGTGACAGTTCCCAAATCCGTCACTAATTAGGGGCTAATAATGACGAATCTTCAAATTTGTCACTAATATTATGAAATAATTTTTTTCATTTTTTATAAATAAAAGAAGTATTAGTAACGGTTTCCAAATCCGTCACTAATAATGGACTAATAGTGACGAATCTCCAAATTCATTACTAATACTATGAAATAAATATTTTTCAATTTTTTTTAAATAAAAGAATTATTAGTGATAGTTCCCAAATCCGTCACTAATAAGGGCTAATAGTGACGAATTTAATGATTCTACACTAATATTGTGAAATAAATTTTTTTTATTTTTTAAAATAAAAGAAGTATTAGTGATAGTTTCCAAATCCGTCACTAATAATAGGCTAATAGTGAAGAATCTCTAAATTTGTCACTAATATTGTAAAATAAATTTTTTTCACTTTTTTTTTAATAAAAGAAGTATTAGTAATGGTTCCCAAATCCGTCATTAAAGAACCGTCACTAATAAGGGGTCAATAGTGACGAATCTTCAAATTCGCCACTAATATTGTGAAATAATTTTTTTTTCATTTTTTTTAAATAAAAGAAGTATTAGTGATAGTTCTCAAATTCATCACTAATAAGAGGCTAATAATGACGAATTTAAAGATTCATCACTAATATTGTGAAATAATTTTTTTTTCATTTTTTTTAAATAAAAGAAGTATTAGTGACGGTTCCCAAATCCGTCACTAATAATGGGCTAATAGTGACAAATCTCCAAATTCGTTACTAATATTGTGAAATAATTTTTTTTTTCATTTTTTTAAAATAATAGTAGAGACAATTATTTAATCGTCACTAATAAGAGTCATTTAGTGACGGATTTAATTCGTCACTAATACTGCAGAAATCGTCGCTAATATTTTTCTGAGATAATTTCTGCGCGAAAAATGGTTTCCCGCATTATTTTTCGATTTTTAGTGACGAAACTATTAATGATGATTTAAAATCGGTCACTAATAGTGTCGTATTAGTAACGGTTGCTAAAACCGTCACTAATACCCACTTTTAGTGATGAGATTTAATCCTTAGTGATGAATTTTAATCCTTCACTAATAGTTTCATCACTAAAAACTAGTTTTTTTGTAGTGCTTTTTCAAGAACTCATGTTGCATGGTGGCCCAATTGGTCACCGAGTTCAGCTCTAAGGAATTCAGTCAATATTTGGCCTTGTCCTTCATAGAGAATGAGAATAGCCTCAATCGGAGGGCATAATCACAAAAGTGTAGTTTGTGGATGGTAGAACAGATTTTAAGAAATTCATCTAGATGCTTGTAAGGATTTTTAGTCAAATTTCCAAAGAAATTGGGAAGCATCGAGATAATGAAAGTCTTAATTTCAAATTGTGCCGCCTTGACCTTCGGAAACTGTATGCAAGATAGCAAAGTGTATGCATTACGTGTGAAGTAGTCTCTAAGAGGCTGAAGAGGTTGCTCTTCCACCACAGGTTAGAAGGGAGCTTGGGGTTCCAGGTTTTGAAAGGCGAGAACCGAATTATGTTCGACCATGACTTTAGGTTCAAACGACTCGACTAACTTGAGACTAGAGGTGGATTTCCTAATGGACCTATGGGATATCTCAATCTCAAGGTCTATAGGCACTAACTCTGGATCTAAAGAGTGCAAACCCAGCATATACACATGCAGCACACAATCAAGACTTCAAAGTATCAAACAAAAATCAAAAACAAAAGAAAACAAAGAAAAACAAAGCAATAATACTCTAAACTATAAATTGGCTTACAACTGTAACTGAGTCCCTGACAACAGCGCCAAAATTTGGTAAGCTCGCCAAGGTTTGGGTCCTTAACTACCAAAGATAAAATTTATAACCTAACTAATCCAAGTTTAGTAGAATAGTGAGTAAGTCGAGTATTGATCCACAAGGACTGTAGTGCAGTTATTTATCACTTCTAGCCTAGTTTACTACACTTTGTGAGAAAAGGGAAAAGGGGAGATTTTGAAATGGTTTTTCTAACAACTATGAAAGCATGTAAAACTATATTAACAATACTCCTAGAAAGCGGGTCTTGGATTAAGAATCAAGCCTAGACTATTGTGTGCGCTAGCTATATCCGGTCAACTATCCATATTAGACTAAATAGTCAAGTGAACCATTTGAGTGACATTAAGTTGTGAAGGTGCACCAATAGTCCAGAGCACGATCGCGAACCAGGGTATACTCTATCCAACGATCACAAGAACACCCCGTATATGGACTGTAGTCTAATCCATATAAGTGACTAAATCCCTAGCTAGGCTATCCTTTACCCTAGGGTCTCAACACATTCAAAGATGTAAAATTGCATGGAAAGTAAAGCACAGGTATTAAATGAAAGCAATAAAGAACATGTATTGAAAATCAGCTTCAATTGCAACTCAAAAGTCTATCACTAACGATAGGAAATACAATCAAAATACCATCTATCTACGTGGTAGCATAAGGAACTCGAAGGTTGTCACGGGCCTTCAACAAATCCATGCCTGAACCAGTACAAGAATTGAAATCAAAGCAATAAATCTATTCTACTTGGCACTTAAAGACTCTCTAGGTCTGTCACTAACCATAGAGTGGCCAAAGGGGAACCCTAGACACATATACAAAGCTATCTTTTATACCCCAAAAGGGTTTACAAGGTTTAAAATTCAAAATAGGAAACTTCGGTAGAAATTCTTGCATAAAAGATTTTAGTTGTCGATCAAGTCACACCCATATATTCCCCTAGTCGCGCCCTAGTCAAGGCTCCTAGGAAATCTAGAATTCAAACTTCAACATTCTCGACCTGGTCGCACCTATGTGTCTTCCTGGTCGAGCTGCTGGTCAATACTTACCGGATCTCAACTTCAGTTCAACTCAGGATTTTGACTTGGTCGCCCCTCAGGGTCTCCTGGTCGAGTTGTTGGTCGAGACTCTCAGTATTTCTAGCTCAGTTTGTCTTAGGTTCTTGACCTAGTCGCCCCACAAGGTCACTTGGTCGAGCACTTGGTCAAACCTTGCTACATTTCTCTTTCAGTTTGAACCTTGGAGTCTTTCTTCTGTGAATTGGTTGCACCCTATGTTGGCTGGTCGCACCACATGGTTGAACCATATGTTCTTTCCTTTGATTACTTGAGGCTTTAGGGGCTTGGTTGAGCATCTAATTTGAGCTTCGCGCTTTCTAATTACTCCCTTTACTTCTTGTATTGGTTAACTCCTCGGTTTTAACCTGTTTTTCCTGAAATATGAACAAACCTTGCATAACTCTGAATTATAATAAGAAAGGGTATTTACAAGATATATAAGAATAAAACAAAAGTAAATGGGGGTCTATAATAGTACATTTTAGGAACACATCAGTGTCTCATGTTTGGGAATAGATGATTTATTCTCTTTAGTCACCATGACATAGACAACTTGTGTTTCTTTGCTTTCTTGCTCAAATTTCTTTTTATTTAAAATGTGCGACGAATTTCCAACCTTTTCTTTTCCTTTCAAGTCCTTTTTCTTCATTTCTTGCTTGTACTTTTTATCAATTTTAGGCTCAATAGGACTCAAGACAATCTTTTACCCTTTACACCTAAAGGTATAAGTGTTGGCATGACCATTGTGTGAAACATCAAGGTCATAAATCCAAGGTATTCCTAAAAGAATATGGGCAGCATCCATAGGAAGGACATCACACCAAATTTCATCTTCATAGTCTATAATTTTGATGGGGACTAAGCATCTATGGCTTACAGGCATTGTTGCTGCATTTACCCAAGCAACTTTGTAAGGATGGGGGTGAGGTTCAACTTTCAAATTCAATTTTTTTGAAGCTAATTTTGAAATTACATTCATGCAACTTCCTCCATCAATGATCATTTTGCAACTTTCATTCCCACATTTAATGTAAGTATGAAAAGTAGAAGTGTGTCGCCAATCCTATTGTTCTTGAGGGGTCACCATGATGCATCTCATAACATTCAAATTAGCATTTTCATCTTCCTCAATTGACAACTCATCCTCACTTGATACTTCCTAAGGAATATAGGGTTGTTCTTCTCTTGAATCTTTCTCTTTATCCTCTCTTTCAATTGCCAAATTTCTAGTTGGGCATTGCTTAGCAAAGTGGCCTCTTTTGTGACACTTATAGCACACATCATTCCCAAAATTTTGTTTTTGAGGATCCATTCATGGGTGCCTTTCCTTTGTCCAATGTTTGTTGGACGATAGGATTGCTACCTCTAGAAGTTACTTGACCCGTGTTGGTGGGTCTAGTCTTCTCATATGATGTAGCCTTTCTTGGGTAAGTATCATTGGAAGTGTTTCCAAATTTTCTTCCCATTTGAGCTTTACTCATTTGCTCATAGTCATGTGCCAAATTGAATGCAGGCTCAAGTGAATCAATATGATGTGGAAACAACTTTTTTCAACTTGGGTTTCAAGCCAATTCTAAAACAAGAAATTTGTTTGTTAGTACTTTCTTCCACACCACACCTAATGGAAAGTTTATCAAATTTGCTCATGTATTCGATCACACTAAAACTTCCTTACCTAAGGCTATAGAGTTTGTCCATAAGGAGTTCTTTATAGGAGATTGGGGGAAATACTTTTCTTTCAACCTTTCTTTCATGATGTGGGTCATTCATTTTGTAACAATAAAAATATGAATCCATTTCAGCCAACCAATCCTGAAAAAATTTTGGGTCCATTTGACCATCATATGTATGGGCTTCAATTTTTTATTCTCTTCATCACATCCACATTCATATCATGATTTTCCCTATGATATGGTCTCCTTGGTTGAAAATTCACTTCATCATAATCCTTATTATTCTTGTTTGGAACATAAGGGTCATGATGTTGGAACCTTCTAGGAACATTTGATCTTTGTGGGGTAGGAATAGGAGGCCGTTCTTGAGGTTGTGTCTGTTGGTATATATGTGTGCAATGCCCACCTCCCACGAGTTAATTGGCACACTTACTTGACAAATGGCTCAGATGAGGTTGAAGTCGTATACCGCAATGGTACTATGAAGACAAAAGACGTTCCCCTTCGAGACACGGGGGTCTAGGAGCAGCGCCATCGGTGGATAGACGATGGGATCCGGGGACTATCAGTAAGCCCCAACGAGATGGTATGGCCTATCCAATGTGAACGCTAGGCACGGTAGGTGAGTGAAGGCTACCAGTGTGAATGACAGTCGCGGTTGGTGAATGACGACCAGTAATGTCAACAACGACTATAATAGGTTAGCCGCCGCCACCTACCATGGTATGTGAGCTGCCCATGTGTTTCTTCTACGAACTAGAGGCTATAAATAAGACCCCCCCACCAGAGCAAAACACACATCTTGATTGCAAGTTATGTCCTCTTCTGTTTTTCTATTTGTTGTCCTTTCGCCATTGAAGCTCATCTAGTGAGTTGGACAAATTGTTGTAATTTGATTGTTGTAATAAAATTGTTAACTTTACCGTGATCCCAAGAGGGGGGGTGAATTGGTATTTTTTAAAATCTATCCCCTAGGTATTTCTCCTAATAGCAGTATACTCACAATCCTATGGTCAATCTAGTGCAAGTAATATCATAAATTAAATAAAGCAATTTAATCAATTTCATAAGCACCAGAAAGCAGTAAGAGAAGGGTGACACACAAATATGTTATCGAGGTTCGGCCAACTGCCTATGTCCCCGCCTTGGCTAACTAGCACAAGGATTATCACAATAACTTGCTCACTTAAACGAGTGGAGCGGAACCTATACAAATTAGGTCAAATTAACACAGGGCTAACCTCAACCTTTACACCAATCCTTACCGGGATGAATTACCACCCCCTCAGGCCACGCCTGGAATCTCTCAGATATACAATCAAAAGGTACAGTATAAGGGTGCTTTCACGTAAAGCAAATTTGTACCACAAATGCGCACAATTACAAACACCACAGATGATTTAAAATGTAAGCTCAGTGTGGTCTAAATAGTTCAACTCTTAAAAATATTTTCTATCAGTGTAGTGAGTACGTGAGAGTATCAACAACAATCTATGTATTTCAAAATGTTTCAATCAAATGTGTTCACACTGAATATCTAGCAAGCCTCCAGAATATCAATCAGTAGAATATCTCAATCACATGAATATTTATATGCTTGGATTGCAAAATAGATAATCTTTGTATTTCAGCAAATAATATAGACTTGAATGGATATTGCCACAAAGATTAATGTAACAAATTCAAATATCTTTTCACAAATAGTTCAATAAAGATTCCACGAGATATTTGAGTAAGTTTGAAAATGTTTTTGCATACCAAAAACAAATACAAACTTCTAAAGATATTGCAACGAGAATGCAATACTCGAAAGTTCACCACAAGCCTTCTTAGGGTAGGCTTATTAGTAAAGCCTCCTAAGAATGCTTAGGTTATGCTGTCGTTAGAAAAATCGATTCAAAATACTTCAAACAATGAGAGCAAAACCTTTTTGAATATACACTCAAAGCTCTTACAAATGATTTTCAACTTGAGAAGGAAAGGTGGAGTGTTTGTAGGGAAAGTATGAGCAATAGGAATCAAAAGAGAGTATTTCTACTTGAGAGAGATATTTTTAATCCTTTTGCTAATCGATGCTTAATTCTTCCAAATGAAGGAGGCCTATTTAAAAATTTTAACTATGGTAAAAAATTAGGTGTAACAGGAGAGGTCCGGTCGACCAAGACTCATATGGTTCGGTCAACTTGGGAAATTTTGAACTAAATGGTCGATCAACCGAAAGGCCTTTTCCAAAGGTGATTTTCCATTTCTCTAAGGTTCAGTCGACCAGGCCATTTTGAACTGGCTGGTTCGGTCGACCAAACCTTTAGGAATTTTCCCGAAGACCCTCGGTCGACCAGGTAGTTGGTGTACAAACCTGGCTCGGTCGACCAGATGGTCAAAATGTTGACCAGAGAAGGTTTCGGTCGATCGGGGCTTTTTGAACTATTCTGGTTCGGTCGACCAGGTGGTCAAAAAGTTGACCCAGAGAGGTTTCGATTGACAAGGGCTTTTTGAACTACCTAGTTCGGTTGACTAGGGACTTGGTCAATTATTGACCCAGGCCTGATTCGGTCAACCAGGGACTTGGTCAACTATTGACCCAAGCCCGGTTCGGTCGACCAGGGCAGAATAAGTTGCTTGGTTCGGTCAATCGAAAGTGCACCAAGTGTGCATTTTGGTCCCATTTTGAGACATACAAACCCTATTCAGGTGCCTAACAAATATATGTGTAAATGTGTGTGTCCTAGGGTCACTTGGGGTCCAATTTCAAGACACCGAAAAAGTCTGGTGTCGGTCGACCGAAAACCCTAAAGTCTTTCTAAGGTCACTTTTAGTTCGCATCTGGTTTGAGCTTACAAAATAAATCATACATGCAATGTGTGTGAGCTTATTACAAACCAAATGTCATAATTACTATTACAGAACAAATAAATATGAAATGCATTACAAAAGGAGATTTGGTCTTCAACTTCACTTTCTCTTCGCATCGTCAATGTATCTGCTAATGTTGACCTGCACAAGAACTAGATATTCGTCAAATACAAGAGTATTTGTCAAGATGAGTGCTATTTTGGATTCATATGAACTACTTGATACAACTCAAGGTATGGGTCTACAACTGATTGGCGTGCCTGATCCCACCAATCCTAAGATAATCATCCCTCCAGATGTTGCCCTCATCAAAGCATGGAAGAGGTGGAATGCAGATGCACTTTGTGCTATTGTCACAAGTGTATCTAATTCTGTACTTACGTTGATCCATCATATATCCAAGGCTACAAATGCTTGGAATGGTTTGAAGAATCAATATGAAACGAGGGACCAGACACGCATTCAGAACATAGAGAATCAACTTGCTGCAAAAAAGCTACATGACGAAGAACTGGCAAAAGTATTCATCACTAGAATCAAAAATATATGTGATCAAATGGCAGAAGTGGGCATAGCAAAGACCAGTGAGGAGTTAGCTCCAAGATGTATTCAAGTGCTGCCATCAAAATATGATAGTCTGGTAACTGCTCTTAACACACATATTAGAACTCCTGCACTAACCTTTGAAGAATTATGTGCTTTACTGCTAGAGGAGGAGATGAGATTGAGAACTAAAGAAAATGAAATAGTAGTATTTTCACCGTGCAGATCAAAGGAAAGGACAATGATGGTAAAAATAAGAAAGGAAAGAACAAGAAGAGATTTTATGGTACATGCTACTACTACCAACAACAAAAAAAGGCATGTAGCCAAGGATTGCAAAAAACGTATCCACGATGAAAAGAATGGCATGTTGAAGCGTACATGGAATGTCAGATAGGTAGCAAATTGTGTTGAATCGGAATTAGATCTTTTCATGGTTACAAAAGAAATGTGCTCAACTGCTCAAATGGTACCAGGAGATTGCTCATGGGGTACTTAACGGTGGAGCTACTTGACACATGACCAGAAAAAAGGACTAGAATGGTTCCCTTAAGCCTCTACATGAACCTATGAATGTGATTGTTAGAAATAATGCAAAATTTCCAGTAGAGGGCACTCGATCCATTTCCTTAAAAACCACAAATGGCCAAGGTAAAACTCTTTCAGATGTCTTTTATGTTCCTCAAATTAAGAAGAATCTTTTATCTATAGCTGCTATCACTAACCATGACTATGAAGTATGATTTATGAAAACAAAAGCTAAGATCATTGATAGCAATGGCAGCATTATGAGTGAAGGTATTCAAAAGAATAATCTATATGAGTTTGTGGCACTTTCCGCATCAACTAGAGATACGACAAGCATACTTTGGCATGAAAGTTTTGGACACATCTCCTATGCAATTTTGAAGAAAATGCAAAGAAAAGAAATAGTGGTTGATCTTCCTGTAGTAGTTGATTCTACAGAGCCTTGTGAAGCTTGCATGCTGGGCAAGCAAAATCATATGTCATTTCCACAAGAGAGCAACAACAAATCAAAGCTTCCTCTAGAGCTAGTATATGCAGATCTTTGTGGTAAAATGACTACTCCTGCACTAGAAGGATCTTTCTATTTTATGTTGTTAGTCAACAATTACAGTAGAAAGATGTGAGTGTACTTTCTTCGTGATAAGGTTGAGACTCTTGTAAAATTTAAAGTGTGGCATAAACTTGTTGAAAATGAGACAGGTTTATAGTTAAAGAAACTTCAAACAGACCGAGGAGGCGAGTTCACCTCAGGGGAGTTCAATAGTTATTATAGTGCATTTGGCATCAAGCTCCAATTGATGGCACCAAAAACTCCACAAAAGAAAGGCATTGTGGAATGGCAAAATCGCATTGTGATGGAGATGGCCAAAGCAATGATGAAGGCACAAGATTTTCCAAAATCGTTTTGGGTAGAAGCTGTTAATACAGCTATGTATATCTTCAATTGATGCTTCACTAAAGCTTTGGGGAAAAAAACACCTCACGAGGCTTACTATGGTAAGAAACCCTCTATTTCCCATCTTAGAACATTTGGTTGCAGATATTTTGTGCATGTTCGAGATGATAGTCGAAGGAAGTTAAATGATAAGAATCGAAGGCATATCACCTGTATGATGTAGAGGCAAAGAATATCGTCACAAGCCGGGATATGGTATTTTATGAAGGACCACACTCAGTGGGAGATAGAGATTGGCCCACTTTATCATCAACCGATAAAGTAACCCACCAAGTGCCTCACTCAGAGCAGCAGACTGAGGTGAATGATGAAGAAATTCAAAACATGCATGTTGTACCAATAACACCTGTTCAGAAGCCACACCCTAGGTGGGTACAACAGCTTTTTGACAAAGGCAATCCAGAACCTATGAATCAAAGTTCACAACCTGATAGACCTCGAAGGTCGAAGAGAATAGAGAAACAAGTAGCCTAGATGAAGCGTCGGCTGATCCGAAGTGGAGAACAACTATGGGAGCTAAATATGAAAGTGTCATGAAAAATGATACTTGGGAGATTGTGGATCGTTTGCCTCATAGGAAGGTAATCGGCACAAAGTGGATATGGAAGGTAAAATATAAAGCTGATGGTACTTTAAAGAAGTACAAAGCTTGCCTTGTTGCACAAGGATTTTCTCAGGTGGGAGGTTTTGATGTTACTAAAACCTTTGCCCCAACAGCCTGCATGGAAACAATCCATGTGGTTTTGGCTACTACTGCACACAGAAGCTGGATGCTATTTCAAATGGACGTGAAGTCTGCATTCCTTAATGGTCATCTTAAAGAGGAAGTTTATGTAATGCAACCACCTGGATTTGAATTGTCAAATTCAGACAGCAAAGTGGGCAGATTGGAGAAAGCCTTGTATGGGCTAAAACAAGCCCCTAGAGCTTAGTACCAGAGGATTGATGCATTCTTCACCAATTACAGATTTTGTAGAAGTACCTCTGATACAAATTTATATGTACTGAAGGAGAATAGGATGTATGTAATAATTGTATTATATGTAGATGATCTTGTGCTTACAGGTGACCACGAGGAGAAGATCAACAACATCTAAGAAGGACTATGCTCAGAATTTGAGATGACAGACTTGGGGCTACTCCACTTCTTCTTGGGCATTGAAGTGTGGTAGCAATTAGAAGAAATATTTATTTCTCAGCAACGATATGCTCAAGAGTTATTGAAGGCATTTGGGATGGTAGAATGCACTCCAATGGTTACTCCAATGGAAGTAAACATTAAGCTCTTAATTGAAGATCCCTCTCCATTAATTGATACAAAGAGGTACAAAAGCCTAATTGGGAGTTCGGGGTACCTATGCAGCACAAGGCCCGATATCAGTTTTGCAGTTGGTATTTTGAGTAGATTTGTAAATAAACCACGATATATAAAAAGGACTTTTCATTTTTGGCATTTTTATACCTCAGGGAACTCCCTAATTGGATATTGTGACTCTGATTGAGTAGGAGATATTGATTCCAGAAATTCAGTTTCTGGATATTGTTTTCTCTTTAGGAATGGAATTATCTCGTAGACAAGCAAAAAATAGCCAATAGTGTCGCTATCATCTACAGAAACTGAGTACAAGTTAGCTTGTCTCACCTTATGTGAAGTTGTCTAAAAGTTGCATAGCCATCATTAAGAACCCGATGTTCCATGCAAGAACCAAGCACATTAAGATTTAGTATCACTACATACGAGAACTCATTGAAGATGAGGTTGTTAAGATGGAGTATTACCCAATATAAGATAATCATGTAGATATCTTCACTAAAGCATTAGGTAGTTTTGACTTCCAGAATCATCGGGATGCTCTTGGTATTAGTCCAAGAGCATAGCTGGACATTGAGGGGGGGGTATTGGTATATATGTGTGCAATAGCCACCTCCTACAAGTTAATTGGCACACTTACCTAACCTATGGCTCAGATGAGGTCAAAGTGGTAGACCGCAATGGTACTATGAAGACAAAAGATGTTCCCCTCTGAGACACAAGGGTCCAGGGGCAGTGCCACTAGTGGAGGGTATGGGGGGCAACACCTCCCGGACGACGGGGTATGGGGATTGCCCATAAGCCTCGACGAGACAATATGGCCTATCTAGTGTGAATGGTGGGCATGGTAGGTGAGCAACAGCTACCAGTGTGAATGGCAGCCGCGATTGGTAAATGATGGCCATTAATGTCAACGACGGCTATGATAGGTGAGTCGCCACCACCTACCATGGTAGGTGAGCCACCCATGTGTTTCTTCCATGGACCAAAGGCTATTAATAAGAACCCCCCCCCCACTGGAGCAAAGTACACATCTCAACTGCAAGTTGTGTCGTCTTTTGTTTTTCTATTTGTTGTCCTTTCGCCATTGAAGCTTATCTAGTGAGTGCATGGTTGGACAGATTGTTGTAATATGATTGTTGTAAAAAAGCTTTGTGTTATCTCTTCAATTGTTTCTTCAAAACAGATCTTGGTATTGTTATTTTATAGTGTCTTCTCTCTTGGAGAATAGTTTTGCTCCCTAGAGTGGTGGGAAGCAATCTCATTGTCAACCTCAAGGGGCTATTTAGGATTTTCTTGGAGTGGGTTAGAAGCTAGTTAGCTCCTAACCTCTTAATTCTTACAAGTGCATTGGTCAAGTCTTGGGTCAAATCATGGACTTGGTCTTGTAGGTCATCTAAAAGTGTGTCACGGTCCATATCATTCCTACAACCATGATAACGATTCCTAGTTTGAGTCGCCATCAAATACAATTCTCTTCCTTGGAGGTTTTTTCCCTAAATCAATCCAAACTAACATTCCAAATATCCAAAACTCAAAATATGCACAAGCTATCTAGAGCCAAATTTTTGACTGTTTGTCTGAAACAAAAAAATGATTTCCTATGAGCTCTAATGAAAATTGGGACTTTAAGGGTTTGCCTAATTCGACCTAGGCTCATACCAAGATGATGTAGGATGGGAAAGGATGGCCTAATCCTATGGATTGCCCTCAAGCAAGCACATACACTTTAAACACTTTAACTTAAGAATTAAATCAACCAAATGCAAACATCATAAACTATGCTATTAATCACATGTTCAAGGATTTTGAAAAGGTGTATGAATCTTCCAAAATTAAATCTCAATTGTTCCTTCACAAAGGAATCAAGTTATATGCTGAAAAGATGTTATTTCAAAAATTCAAGAATGTTAGTTCTATGTTAGCACAACAATATTCCCACAATTGATATGAGTAAGTGATAAAAATATAGAAAACTAAGGGTTCAGGGTGACTTTAGTCACCTGAACTGCAAGGTTCAATCGCCTAAAAAATTTAGAAGCAGAATTTCGTAGCGGTTCAATCGACTGAACCTATGTCTTCAGTCACTTGAACACCTACGGGTTTTTAATAAAATGCAGGAATTCAAAAACGATTTTAACAAGGATTGCTGCGCTTCAAGCAAGGGTTTACAATCAGCAAGGGCTATTGAAAAATAACAATCTTGCCAAAGGAAATCGTTGGATGACTTGATATTATATACCACAAGCTTAGATCATGTCAGAAAATCTTTGGAACAAGCTTTGAGCACAACGATAGAAGTGGAATTGTTGTGTGTATAAAAATGGTCATGTGGGTGCATAAGGGATAGGTGGGGATGATGATAGTGCTGGATAGGGTGGTCTCTCACCATGTGATCTTCGGAGAGAATGCTTGTAGTCTCACACTACGCAATCAAAATGATCGGACAAAACTTTTGAGCTTTAACAATGGAAATCTTTCCAATATTCAAAACATATATTATTTCTCCGCAGAATTCTTATAATGAGAAGAAAAAATATTCTGGCATGGGAAGGGGGACAAGACATTAACTCTCACACGGGCATGGGGGGACAAAGCATGGGAAACAAAACAAGGGGAAACAAAGCACTTAAACACTTACACTTAGTTTTAACACAATAACTACCCTCACAACTTACTAAACACACATGCAACCTTAGTTGTCTTGCATTTTACAAATTAAATATGGGACTCAAGCATGTGCCAAAAAGGAAGCTCAAAATCGTGTGGGGCCCATGAAGCATAGCCATATGGGGTCCACATGGGTCTTGGACTCGAACTTGCTTCAATATATGGACTAGGGTATTTATGCACCGAAAGTCTTCAAGTAGTTTTCAAATAACTTTATGCATACCTACAAAACAATTATGAACAATAGCAGACATTGGGAGGTCGTCCACATGTCACCATATCGATGAAGGAAATTGTCAAGGCCTGTTGATCCCCATCTTTCCTGAGCTAGAACTCCTTGCATTCTTAATACTATCATCACTGTCCTAAGTCTCTAACTTCATCTGCACAACATGCTCATCTCTGCTCTAGTTTTCTGGGTCCTACTTCTCTTCATCTTCCTCTTGAGTACGCTTTACCATGGCCTTTTCATCGAAAACCATGTCTTTACTAATCATCACTTTGTTTGCCATTGGATCTCACAGCTTGAACCCTTTTCACACCTTTCTGATACCCTAAAAAAATGCAGTGTCTAGACTTTGCATCAAGCGTTGATCTCTCCTCACTAGAAATGTGTACATAGGTTAGACAACTGAATACTCTCAAATCAAAGCAGTCTACTGCATAACCTGTCCATACTTCCTTTGAAAATTTCCCCTCTAGTGATGCCCTTGGTGATTGGTTAACCAAGAAACATGCTATACTCACAACCTCGGCCCAGTATTTCTTCGCTACCCCTGCATTCAACCTAAGATATTGAGCTCTTTCAGCGAGAGTTTGGTTCATCATTTCTACAACACTATTTTGTTGTGGTGTTTGGAGAACTATGAAATATCTCCTTATGCCATGCTACTCACAGAACTCCATGAACCTTGAATCAGTGTACTCAGTTCCATTATCTAACCTGAGGTATTTAGTTCTCCTCCCGGTCTAGTTTTTGACCTCAATTTTCCATAATTTAAACCTGGCAAACGTCTCTGACTTGTGCCACATGAAGTACACCCAGAACGTCTGTGAGTAATCTTCGATGAAACTCACAAAGTACATATTCTCACCGGCCCCCAAATATCCGAATGAATATAGTCAAGAATACCTTCCGTCTTGTGAGTGACTATTTTAAACTGCACCTTGTTCTATTTTCTAAGAACACAATACTTGCAAAAATTCAACCTACATGTTTTGATACCCTTCAAAAGATTCCTCTTATAAATCTCCTTCATCCCATGCTCACCCATATGCCCTAACCGCATATGTTACAATACTGTGTCATCTAACTCAAAATCTACAGCTGCAGCTCCACCTACAATTGGTAGTGCCTAGCAGTGCATAGATATTTTTTGCTAACTTCTGCCTTTTCATCACCATTAGAATGCCTTTACATACCTTCATAACCCTACTTTTAGACTTGTAACTAAATCCATTACAATCCAAAGTGCCTAGTGAAATCAAATTCTTCTATAGATTTGGTATGTGTCTTACATCACTTAATGTTCTTACAACACCATCATACATTTTAATTTAGACATTTCCTATTCCAACTGTTATTTGTGGCTCTTATACTTTGTTTTTGTAAGCAAAGAAGGAAGAGAGAAAAACATGAAGGGGCAACACAGTAGAGCTCGTCGATGAATGCCCTATGTTCATCGATGAGGGGATAGTAACGAGTCGTTGACGAAGGCTCTGTGATCGTCGACAAGAAAATACTGAGAGTAGAAAAATTTAAGAGATCTAGACTCATTGACGAAAGCCTGTTCTTGTTGACAAATTGTCTTTTGTGGATCATCAATGAAGCCTTGTACTCATCAACGAATGGCGCTTGGGCTGTGAGCAGTTTTTTCTGAATTTTGAATTTTTGAATGTTGGGTGGTTGGGTAAACGAAGGGAAACCTCTGAGGAACTTCTATATATGTTATTTTGGGCATATATGAAGTGAGAATGATCATTTTGAGAAGTGTATTGTGTATATTGTTATTTCCATAGTGAAATTTGTGTGTCATTGCTTCTGTGGATGTAGGTTTTGCCGAACCACGTAAATCTTTGTGTTGTTCTTGTTCTGATTGTAGTGACCCGAATAGTAGCAAGTTAATAATAATAAGAGGGAGAGAAAATAGAACCAGAAATAGAATGAGGCCGTAGACTTCGTCGACAAACGCTCCGCGTTCGTTGACGACATTGCATTTTGGAGATAATATTAAATAATAAAAAATACAGGAAATTGCCAAGCTTTGTCGACGAACACAGGGTTTCGTCGACGAAGGCCTTCAGAATTTCGTTGATGAGAAAATACCGAGAGACGGTTCGAGTTTCTTTTAATTTCGTCGATGAACACAGGGCTTCGTTGATGAATTTTGTGAAGGGCTCGTCGACGAAGTGACGTGTCTCGTCAACAAGCCGGGCTGTATAAATAGTGGAAACACGGGATTTTTATTCATTCTCTCACTGCTCTCTCTCTCCTCTCTCTCTCTCTCCTACGACTCTCTCTCCCTTCTCTTTTCATTTTTGGCCCCACCAGTTGCCAGATTGATGATCCGAAGCTACCACGACGCTCCTAGCGGAGTTCTCTACGCATCTATCGAAGTAGATCGTCGAGAAATCAGGTTGGAAATCATCCCAAATTCAGGATAAGCCCTTTTAGCCACTTTTTGGCCTCATGGCAGTTATAGGAAATAATGTAGGTAGGAAAATACTAATGTTTAGTTCTGGAAAATATTGGTTTCAGGGTGATTTGTAGGAAGCCCTGCGGGTATCGGGCTAGAGTACAGTAGGGGCTTTTCAGAGTTAAGGTAAGGGATATATGCTATGCTAGGAAATTTCTAAATATTACGCAATGTATTTATTTATGAAAATTATGTATTACAATATGGTGTGGCTTGACTATACATATGTAATATGGGAATATGTTTTATGAACCGTAGTTCCATGATTTTATGTATTTCAGTGTTATGATAATGTGAATTACAGTACCATGATTATACGAATTACAGATACAGTATTATGATTATGTAATTCCAGTACTATGATTTACAGAGTTTAAAGCATGTCATGTTTTCTATTACCATAACATACAGAGTATACAGACAGAGCATTTACAAAGCATATATATATGTAGACAATTATACAGAGGTAGCATCGAGATGCTACAGTTACAGTATTTACATAATAGAAAGAAAGCGTTATGGTAATTTTGAAAACATGATGAAAATAGTGAAAGGTTATATATGAATATGTATATAGTATCAGACCCTGTTGGACTATACAGTTTACAGAGTACGGTACCGTAGCTACATGCAGCATACAGTTTACAGAGTGCAACCGCCTATTTAGATAATAGGCTATAGGTCGATCGTATAGTACCCTTGACGTGGATAGGCTCCCCATCAGATATGGGTAGAGGTGGGCAGATCGATCGAGCGAGTATAGTGATTTACCTGGTCGGCCAGCCAGTGTAGATCCCGCCTACGAGCCGCACAATCTTGTCATGAGGGGTTAAATCATGACATACAGATATCCACAGGGGAAGTTTTATAGTTATTATTATGTATATTATGATTTACAGAGACAAGGGATTTACTTATGTATGTTAGAAGTATTTTGAATATTAACTTAAATGCAAATGTGTTAAATGACATGAAATTGGTAATGAATATCATGATTTATACTGTATTTATAGATCCAGATGTACATGACTATATGGAAACGGATTTTTATGATATGATGACTCATTTGCCACACACTAGTAATAGCATATATCGCCTTACTGAGTGTTGACTCATCCCAGTTGATTTAACATTTTTTAGGTGATCCAGGTAGGCGAACAGATCAAGCTTGCAGGTAGAGGGGCGTCTGTAGTGCCCTGACAGCAAAGTGAGTACAGTGGAGGGTTTTTGTATTTGCCCTAACTAGCCAAGGGCAATTTTGGGGATTTAGTAACTCATGTATATACTCTTTTGGGTAATATGATAGCACTCTGGTATTGCACAGTATGGTATATCATTATGTATGGAAATGTTTATTTGTATTATGCTTCTCACTGCTTAGGATAATGTTATGGTATCAGAGTATGATAATTATTACAGTGGTAAAAAAAAAAAATTATGTTAATTAAGCAGGTCGTTACACTGGTTATATGTTATTTACTTGTTGTTGTTTATTCCGCTGTGCATCTTCATTATTCGATCCATATCACAACAAATTGGTATCAGAACAATTGTTGTTATGGCATCGGGATCCTCTTCTACAAGATTTGACGTTCTCAAATTCGATGGAACCGGAAACTTTGGTTTATGGCAGAGGGGAGTGAAGGACATTCTTGTGCTACAAGGAATGACTAAGGCTTTTCTTGATACTCAACCAGAAGGAATGTATGATGCAACATGGGTAGATTTGAAAGCAAAGGTAGTGTCTACGATACGCTTGTGTTTAATCGACAAAGTTCTTTATCAGGTGATGGAGGAGGATTCTCTAGTGGCTATCTAGAAAAAGTTAGAAAGTCAGTACATGTCTAAATCCCTTAATAACAAACTTTTTCTTAAGCAGCATTTGTATTGGCTTAAAATGGTTGAAGGATCAAGTCTGGATCAACACATCAATGCTTTTAACCAAATCATAAGTGATTTGATGAGGGCTGATGTGAAGTTTGATGAGGATGATAAGGCTTTGATGTTGTTAAATTCTTTGCCCTTCACTTATACCTACGAAAATCTTGTGACCACTCTTATGTGGGGAAAAGAAACTCTTGATTTGGAAGAGGTAACAAACGCCTTGTTAAACTTTCATCAAAGGTTGAAGATATGTGATGAAGGAGAAGAACTTGTGGTAAAGGGTAACAGTGAGTGAGTCAAAAATCATCCCAAAATCAATCCAAGAAGAAGAAGGAAATTCGGTGTTATAAATGCAGTAAAAAGGGGCATGTGAAACCGGAGTGTCCAAATTGGAAGAAGGGAAATTCTGAGAAACATAAAGGTGTTTCAAAATCTGTGAATGTTGTTCAAGAAGAAAATTCAACGGATGGTGATGTTCTATTAGTTTCAGAAGGTTCGAATAATCTAATGGACTTTTGGATACTTGAATCGGCATGTTCTTATCACATGACTCCGAACAAGGAATGGTTCAGCACTTACATGTTAGTGAATTTTGGATTAGTTCTTATGGGTAATGATGCTTCTTGTAAGATCGTTGGCATAGAAAATGTAAAGATAAAGATGTTTGATGGTGCTGTAAGAACATTGTGTAATGTAAGACATATATCTGAGTTGATAAAGAGTTTAATATCTCTTGGCACTTTGGATTGTAATGGCTTCAATTACAAGTCCAAAGGTAGAGTCTTGACGGTATGGAAAGGTAATCTAACTATAATGAAATGGGAGAAACTGAATGGGAATATTTACACGTTGAAGGGAACTACCTTTGTAGGTGGAGTTGTAGCTGTGGATGCTGAATTAGATAAGACCGTCTTTTGGATATGTGCCTTGGGCATATAGGGGAACATGGCATGAAGTAACTACACAAGAGAAAACTCTTGAAGGGCTTGAAATCATGTTAGCCGAAATTTTGCAGGATATGTGTTCTTGGAAAACAGAACAGGGAAAAGTTTAGACTAGCCATTCCCAAGACAAAGGGTATTCTTAACTATGTACATTCAAATGTTTGGGGCCCAATTAGAGTTGCATCAAAGGGTGGACATGTGTATTATGTGAGTTTCATTGATGATTACTGACAAAAGGTTTGAGTTTACTTCATGTGTCAAAAATCAGATACGTTTTCTAGATTTAAGATTTGGAAGGCTAAAGTGGAGAACCAGACGAGGGGGAGAATCAAATGTTTAAAGTCGGATAATGGGACCGAGTATGCTGATTCTTGATTTATGGAGTTTTGTGCGGAATAGGGCATCAAGAGACATTTTATAGTTCGTCGGACACCTCAACAAAATGATGTGGCAGAATGGATGAACCGAACTCTTGCTGATAGGGCTTAGTGTCTTAGATTGAATACATGGCTACCGAAGAACTTTTGGGCCGAGGCAGTTAGTATGGTTTTTTTTTTTTCTGGTAAATAGCTCACCAAGAGCATCACCAAAGGGTAAAGTGGCGGAAGAGGTATGGACGGGAAATGCGGTAGACTATTCTTAATTGAAAGTATTCAAGTATCCAACATATGTCCACGTTTCTAGTGAGGAGAGGTCTAAGCTTAGACCCGAAGTCTCGTCGTTGCATCTTTTTGGGGTATCCGATAGGTGTAAAGGGGTACAAGCTATGGGACCCAGTGAAAACAAGGTGGTGATCAGTAGAGATGTAGTCTCTGATGAGAAGTCTAAGGTGAAGTGTACTTAAGAATGTGATGAACAAAAACAGTAGCTAGAAAGTTAGGGCAGTGATGAACATATCGTGTAGGTGGAGTTGGAAGCTCAGGGCAACAAAAATGATCATGGTCTCGTGGTTCCAGGGAGCTTTAGCTTGGAAAGCCAACAAGTTAACGATATTCCATTAAGAAGATCTAAACACACTATTCGGCCTTCGCCAAGGTATGGGTTTGAAGAGTTAGTGTTGTAATGACCCAACCCTTTAAACGGACCAACACCGTTAACTCAAATACAAAATACCTGTACCTGTTCAAGATACATAGACAACCCGCCCTAAACAGGGACATACAGGTGTAAACCATACATAATTACAATGTAAATGTTGTAGAAAAACATAAACATTCATTGGGATTTTGACTAGACTTATACCAGAGCTTACTAATACATCCACAAGTACATAAATCCAGACATAAAATAAATCCTGTTATTATAATCCTCCAGAAATAACCTTCATCCAAGTTTAATACATGCTTTGAATGCTTACGTAAGCTAAACCAAAATATGACCTTCCCAATCCCTTTAGCTACTAGGACCGATGTACTGATGGACCTAAAAACAAATGTTGTATAATAGGGTGAGACACCTCTCAGTAAGGAAGAAAGTGTTACAACAGTGTGTGACTGCATATATGTACATTTTCATACAAACTCATACGTTTGAAACATTTGTTTATAATATTGTATCATATAACATTTATCTACACATCAAATATTTTAAATCATGCATATGATTATTAGAACACCTCCAACTTAATATGACAAATTACCTTTTTACCTCGTGGCACGGGTTGTGCATTGATTGCCTCTAACAGTATCCTATTCGTGCAGACAAAGTCGAGCATCTTTTATAGTCCGATCACCCCCTGGTTTATTTTTACCACAGTTTACTAACTACTCACAGGTCGACCATCTAACATACCCATACTGATTTCTCATGTATGGTTGCACTGTACTGCCAGCATCAGTACCTAGCCCTAGAAGTTTATTTCAACCCCCAAACTAGAGTATCTTTCAACCCCTTTTACTGAAGTTTCTTTCAACTTATTTTGGTCACAAGCTGTGGTTCCAGTATCATATATATAATTTATAGAAAAATATAGTAACCTGTGCAATTCCAGTATTTTCACAATTTCAGATAATCACATTGGGTTCAAACCGATGCCTATCCACTCAGTTTACCTCTTTTTTTTTTACTGATACAGCTCGATGTATCACCGGCCTCTGTTTTTCCACATACTCAGTATAACAAATTGGAACTCCGTTCCCATAATCTATATCAATAGTATAGAAAATTCATATATTTCCATTTCAATATACATCACATGAGTTTTAGTCCAAAAAAAAAAAAATCGCTAAATGATACAAATCCAGTACACGTCATTTGAAAGGAAAAGTAAAGGATTCAAGCATCTCCTATTACAATATAAATGCAAATAAGTGATTTCCGTAAGATTTGGAGATCATACGCCAAAATCCTCATTTTTACCAAAAACCATAAAATCATAAACTGGCATTTCTACTCGGTAGAATTTAGAAAATAAGCAGTTAAATCATACATATAAATATAAACTAGCTTTTTAACGGTTTAGCTTTCCAAAAATAACTGTTGTAATCAAATTCCCCTTACCATAGACTTGAAATGAAACTACATACGAAAACGGTCCAAATCGATAACCCAGGACCCTCAAAACCTAAAAACCACATAATACAATCTTACTATAATTTCGACTACTATCCAATTATTCATTCGAAATCGAAGTTAGATCCCTACCTCAATTTTTGGGAAAACCTAAAAATCTCCGAAACGACGATTTGATAAGCTAAAATTGTAGAGTTTCCTCTTCTAATCCACGCAGTACCCTCCGTTTTTGGAAATGGACGACGAATAGCAAATAATCTTAGAGAGAGAGAGAGAGAATAGCAGGTTAGAGAGAGAGAGAGAGAGAGAGAGAGCTTTTGGGAGCAACCTTAGCCCTTAAGCAACCAAAATGGATATTTATAGGGCCTTTGACGAAGTCCAATTTGTTGACGAGGAAGCGTATTCGTCGATGAATCCGCCACACAACTCGTCGACGAAGCCATCCCTTTGTCGCCGAGCCTAAGTTCCGGATATTTCTCTGACCTATTCGGTATTTGCTCATCAACGAGACTCTAAATTTTGTCGATGAGGATCTGAAGGACTTCATCGATGAACGTGACCCTTCGTCGACGAACCCAACATATACAGGTTTGGGTCTTTACAATCTCCCCTCCTTATAAGAATTTCATCCTCGAAATTTACTAACAATTATTAATATAATCTTTTTTTATTATTCAGCTTTACCAAAAAGTCAACTGTCACCTACAAAGTGACTTTGGCCCAATTTCATTACATACCCTCACATATGGCGAAGGAATACCGTGGGTACACAAAAGATTTTTTCGGAAGATTACATACATAAACAAAACTTTCCCAAAGATCATACCATTTAATCTATACCATCTACACTACTATACATACTTATGTACCATCAAATAATTGTGGGTACTTCTGGCGTATTTTAGATTCTAGTTCCCATGAAGCTTCTTCCACTGCATGGTTATGCCATAATACCTTTACGAGAGGTATTTCCTTAGTTCGTAGCTGCTACACCTTCCGATCCAATATCTGCACTGGTATTTCCTTATACAATAAGGCATCATTGATCTCTAGAGGTTCGTAACTAAGTAAGTGGGATGGATCTGGTACGTACTTCCTCAGTACAGACACGTGAAATACATCATGGACTTTGGATAATGCTGGAGGTAAAGCCACTTGATAAGCAACCGAACATATCCTTTCAAGGATCTCAAAAGGCCCGATATACCAAGGACTTAGCTTCCCCTTCTTCCCAAACCTCATCACTCCTTTCATCAGAGCGATTCTCAGGAATACCATATCTCCTATCTCAAATTCCAAATCCCATCGATGAGTATCAGCATAACTCTTCTGTCGACTTTGAGCTGTTTTGATTCTTTCCCTGATTAATTTGACCTTTGCAGAGGTCTTCTGAATTAATTCTGGACCTAGTATCTGCCGCTCACCTACCTGATCCCTGTATAACGGAGATCGACACCAACGACCATACAAAGCCTCATAAGGTACCATCTCTATGCTCGCCTAGTAACTGTTGTTATATGAAAATTCAACAAGCGGTAGATATCATATCCAATATCACCTAAATCCAGTATACAAGCCCGTAACATATCCTCTAATATTTGAATAGTCCTCTACCACTGTCCATCCGTCTGCGGGTGAAAAGACGTACTAAACGTCAGTTGCCATCCCAAGGCATCTTGTAAACTCTTCCAGAAATGAGATGTAAAACGCGGATCCCGATCTAAAACAATAAAATAGGGACACCATGGAGTCGTACCACCTCCTGCACATAAAGTTCTGCCAACCTATTTAGAGAGTGGCTGACTCTAATTGGAATGAAATGTGCAGTCTTTGTCAGCTGATCCACTAAACCCATATAGCATTCTACCCATGCACCACCGTAGGTAAGCCCGTCACAAAATCCATTGACACATGTTCCCACTTCCACTCAAGAACGTAGTGGCTGAAGTGGTCCTGCTGGTTTCTGATGTTCTGCTTTGATTCGCTGACATGTCAGGCACTGCTCTATAAAACAGGCGATCTCTCGTTTCATGTTGGACCACTAGAAAGATTCCCTCAAATCCTGATATATTTTCGTACTACCAGGATGTACAGTGTAGAGTAAACGATGTGCCTCCTCTAGAATGACCCGTTTAATCACGAAATTATTCGGTACGCAAACCCTGCTACGAAATCTCAATATCCCATCGCTAGAGAAATTAAGATCCGGCTTCAACCCCTTCTGAATTCCTTCTGTAATCTCAACCAATTCAGGATCCTCCCTTTGCGCCACACGGATCCTCTCCTATAAAGTCGACTGTACCACCAAGCTAGTAAGGACAGCCTAATGGTTTCCTTCTACCACCTCCAAACTCAACCTTTCAAGGTCCATACAGATCTGATACTGAACCTCCACTTCCAAAACAAACGCATCCACAGACTTCCGGCTCAAAGCATCAGCTACAACATTAGCCTTTCCTGGATGATAGCTAATAATACGATCGTAGTCTTTAATCAACTCAAGCCACCTGCGTTGTCTCATGTTGAGCTCCTTCTGGGTGAAAAAGCATTTAAGGCTTTTATGGTCGATAAAAATCTCACACCTTTCACCGTATAAGTAGTGCCTCCAAATTTTCAGTCCAAACATTACCGCTGCTAACTCCATATCATACGTCAGGTAGTTCTTCTCGTATTCTTTAAGTTGACGAGAAACATAAGCAACTACCTTGTCCTACTGCATTAGAACACAACCCAGACCCCTTTTCGAAGCATCACTATAAATAACAAAACCACCATCACTGGATGGTAGAGTTAGAACTAGAGCAGTGACCAGTCGCCGTTTCAGCTCCTGGAAACTCAGCTCGCATTCATCTTTC
This sequence comes from Malania oleifera, assembly GCF_029873635.1. Taxonomy (NCBI): domain Eukaryota; kingdom Viridiplantae; phylum Streptophyta; class Magnoliopsida; order Santalales; family Ximeniaceae; genus Malania; species Malania oleifera. Next base: position 78,906,216 of record NC_080423.1, on the reverse strand, counting down.
CAATCATATCTCACGTTCTTCTGCGTGAGTCTCATCAAAGGACCTGCTAAACTGGAGAACCCTTCCACAAACCGACGGTAGTAACCCGCAAGACCTAGAAAACTTCTGACCTCCTAAACATACTTCGGTCTCGTCCAGTCTACTAATGCTTCAATCTTACTCGGGTCCTCAGATACACCTTCTTTAGACACCACGTGCCCCAGAAATGCAATCTGTTCCAGCCAAAACTCGCACTTCTTCAGTTTAGCATACAACATATTATCTCTAAGCATTTGCAATACTAGCCTCAAATGAACTTCATGCTTCGCAGCACTCCTAGAATACACTAGGATATTATCGATAAATACCACTACGAACCGGTCTAAATATTCATGGAAGATCCTGTTCATCAAATCCATAAATGTTGTAGGTGCATTAGTCAAACCAAAAGGCATAACCATAAATTCAAAATGGCTATACGTTCGAAATGCAGTTTTCGAGACGTCCTCCGCTTTCACCTTTAGTTGGTGATACCTAGCTCGTAGGTCAATCTTGGAGAAGACCTGCGTACCCTAGAGTTGTTCAAACAAATCATCGATCCTGGGTAGCGGATATTTATTCTTTATCGTCATCTTATTCAGTTCTCGGTAGTCGATGCACATCCTCATCGACCCATCCTTCTTCTTCACAAATAACACCGGTGCTCCCCAAGGAGAAACACTAGGTCGAATATATCCCTTGTCCAGAAGTTCTTGAAGTTGTTCTTTCAACTCCCTCAATTCGTCTAGAGCTATTCGATACGGAGCTTTCAATATAGGCGCCGTACCTGGAGCAAACTCAATAGAAAATTCCACTTCACGGTGTGGAGGTAAACCTGGCAAGTCCTCTGGAAATACGTCAGGGAACTTGCGCACCACAGCAATCGTCTCTAATTCCCATTCTTCTGCTGGAGTGTCTTTCACAAACTCTAGCTACCCTTGGCACCCTTTAAGAAGTAACCTTCTAGCTTGCATAACAGAAAGGATTTGTGATGTAGCACGCACACGTGACCCTAAAAACTGGAATTCCTGCTCTCCTAGCGGTCTGAACAACACCTCCCTCCTGTGGCAATCAATACTGGCATAACTGGATGACAACCAGTCCATTCCAAAGATGATATCAAAGCCAAACATGTCATACACCACAAGGTCAACAAGTAATATCCTCCCCTTTATTTCAACCGGAAAGTAACGGACTACACTGCTACACCCAACCGCAGACTCGGACGGTGTAACTACTACCAATTCATAATCTAACCGTTGCACCTCTAGTCCACACAGTTTCACAAACCCACGGGAAATAAAAGAATGTGTTGCCCCAGAATCAAATAATACGACAGCGTTATGAGAAAGCATCTAAATGATACCTGTGACAACATCGCCCGCGTTCTCAGCATTGGCTGGAGTTAGAGAATACACCCTCGCCTGGATCATACCCTTTTGTTGACCATCATGTTGTGCTTAAGTATCACCCCTATATAGTTGCTGCGAGGTTCCACTATTCCTCTGCATCTAACCGTCTCTCATCTGATGTCATTGCCTACCACACCGCATACAAGCCCCCGTAGACAACCAACACTGCCCATAGTGTATCTTACCACATAAAGAGCAACGTTGAACACGTGCGGTATTCTTGGACGTACCACCACTGTTCTTCCTCCACTTACCTTGTCCTGCCCCAGACGAAGAATTAGGAGGCGCTGGCCTCTTCTTTGTGACCTGAACCTCTATGTCCTCCAACAAACACTCTTCTGCTACCATGGCTTTATCAACCAACATAGCAAAGTCCTGCAACTACAAGATCATTGTCTGCTTACGGATTTCGCTCCTTAGACCCCTCTGTAACTTCCAGGCCTTCTTTGCTTCATTTGGTATCACGAATGGAGTAAATCGAGACAGCTCCTGGAATTTGGTAGCATACTGCTGCACTATCAGCGATTACTGAGTCAGATTCATAAATTCCTCAATATTTGCATTTCTAACCATGGCCAAAAAATAACGTTCAAAGAAGAGCTCTTTGAATCGGGCCATGTCAACACTATTGGTATAGGTCGGTGCTCTTCCATCTGCTTTACAGACACCCACCATCTTTTAGCCTCCCTACCAACTTGAACGTGGCGAACGTGACTTTCTGCTTCTCGGTGCAGTTAAACACGTCTAGGATCTTTTCGATCTCCTGGATCCAATTCTCAGCACAAACTAGATCTGTACTATCCACAAAAGCCGAGGGCTTCAACTTGGTGAACTACTCAATGAAGCAACCTAACTCAGTCGTAGGACGATCCTGCCCCCTATTCGTCCGCACTACCTTAGCCATAAGCTGCTGTGTGAGCTCATGCAACACACTAGTAGAATCATTACAAGCCTCAGGGCTAGCACCCTCACTACTACTGTCTCCTACGTTGGTAGTAATATCCCTGGATTCCATCTTGAAAACAATTATGAAAATCCATTAGAAAGGTAATAGCTTAAGAATCGACTGATACTATCATGTTATAGACTCAATCCCTTAAATTCATATCCCCAATATTGACGTACTCCATTAATTTGACATCATCATTCGAACTCGAATTCCACCCTTCTACTAGGGAACAAAACTGTCAATAGATTACCGTGATTTTCTGAACCTTTTGATTGATCCAGAAAAACATAGAAGTCTATCGATGAATTCAATATCCAGATATACAAAGCAAAACTCAAGGTCTTATCCTTGTTCTATACTCTGGTATATTCTAAACTACTAAACTAGCAATTCCTTAGTCCTGAATACATCCCTTACCAAACAGCATGCATTAAAACACACTTCCAACTGGTTAATGGCTCTGATACCAACTGTAATGACCTGACCCATTATACGGACCAGTACCGTTAACCCAAATACAAAATACCTGTACCTGTTCAAGATACATAGACGACCCACCCTAAACAGGGACATATAGGCATAAATCATACATAATTATAATGTAAATGATGCGGAAAAACACAAACATTCATTGGGATTTCGACTAGACTTATACCAGAGCTTACTAATAAATCCACAAGTACATAAATCCAGACATAAAATAAATCATGTTATTACAATCCTCCAGAAAGAACCTTCATCCAAGTTTAATACATGATTCGAATGCTTACGTAAGCTAAACCAAAATACGATATTCCCAGTCTCTTTAGCAACTAGGACCGACATACTGATGGACCTGAAAACAAAGGTTGTATAATAGGGTGAGACTCCTCTCAGTAAGGAAGAAAGTGTTACAACAGTGTGTGATTGCATATATGCACATTTTCATACAAACTCATACGTTTGAAACATTTGTTTATAATACTGTATCATATAACATTTATCTGCACATCAAATCTTTTAAATCATGCATATGATTATTAGAACACCTCCAGCTTGATATGACAAATTGCTTGTTACCCCGTGGCATGGGTTGTGCACTGATTGCCTCTAATAGTGTCCTGTTCGTGTAGACAAAGCTGAGCATCTTTTATAGTCCGACCACCCCCTGATTTATTTTTACCAGCAGTTTACTAACTCCTCACAGGTCGACCATTTAACGTACCCATACTGATTTCTCATGTATGGTTGCACTGTACTGCAAGCATCGGTACCTAACCCTAGGAGTTTATTTTAACCCCCGAACTGGAGTATCTTTCAACCCCTTTTACTGAAGTTTCTTTCAACTTCTTTTGGTCACAAGCTGTGGTTCCAGTATCATATATACAATTTATAGCAAAATATAGTAATCTGTGTAATTCTAATATTTTCACAATTTTATATAATCACATTGGGTTCAAACCGATGCCTATCCACTCAGTTTACCTCTTTTTGTTTACTGATACAGCTCGGTGTATCACCGGCCTTTGTTTTTCCACATACTTAGTATAACAAATTGGAACTCCGTTCCCATAATCTATAGTATAGAAAATTCATACTTTTCCATTTCAACATACTCAGTATAACAAATTGGAAGATACCCATTCCCATAATCTATATCAATAGTATAGAAAATTCATACATTTCCTATTCAATATACATCACACGAGTTTTAGTCCAAAAAAATATTTCGCTAAATGATATAAATCCAGTACACGTCATTTGAAAGGAAAAGTAAAGGATTCAAGCATCTCCTATTACAATATAAATGTAAATAAGTGATTTCCGTAAGATTTGGAGATCAAACGCCAAAATCCTTATTTTTACCAAAAACTGTAAAATCGTAAAACCGACATTTCTACTCAGTAGAATTTAGCAAATAAGTAGTTAAATCATACATATAAATATAAACTGGCTTTTTAGCGGTTTAGTTTTCTAAAAATAACTGTTGTAATCAAATTCCCCTTACCTTAAACTTGAAACGAAACTACGTACGAAAACGGTCCAAATCGACAACTCGGGACCCTCAAAACCTAAGAACCACAGAATATAATCTTTCTATAATTTCGACTACTATTCAATTATTCATTCGAAATTGAAATCAAATCCCTACCTCGATTTTTGGGAAAACCTGAAAATCTCTGAAACGATGATCCGATCCACTAAAATTATAGAGTTTCCTCTTCTGATCCACACAGTACCCTCCGTTTTTGGAAACTGACGATGAACAGTGAAGAATCTTAGAGAGAGAGAGAGAGAGAATCGCAGGTTAGAGAGAGAGAGGGAGAGAGAGAGAGAGAGCTTTTGGGAGAAACCTTAGCCCTTAAACAACCAAAATTGACATTTATAGGGCCTTTGACCAAGTCCAACTCGTCAACGAGGAAGCGTATTCATCGACGAATTCGCCACACAGCTTGTCGACGAAGCCATCCCTTCGTTGCCGAGCCCAAGTTCCGAATATTTCTTTGATCTGCTCAATATTTGCTCGTCAACGAGGCTCTGAATTTAATTGATAAGGATCTAAAGGACTTCATCGACGAACGTGACCCTTCATCGACGAACCTAGCTTATACAGGTTTGGGTCTCTACTAGTGTCTTATACTTTTCTTAATAGTTGCAACAACCCAACTATATTTCAAGAAGCAGTACATGGCCAGGAGAAAGATGGATGGGAGCAATGATTAAGGAGATGGAGTCACTTCATAAAATCAAACTTGGGAGTTGGTGGAGCTTCCAAATAGGAAAAGACTGATTGGGTGCAAATGGGTGTATAGGAAAAAGAAGGCAATATCATAAAAGGAAGGTGAGAAGTTCAAGGCACGGTTGGTGGCAAAAGGATACTCACAAAAGAATGAGATAGATTATGATAAGATATTTTCTCCTGTGGTCCAATATACTTCTATTAGAGTTGTGTTGGGATTAGTAGCTCATTATGATCTTCATTTGGAACAAATGGATGTAAAGACGGTGTTTCTTCACGGTGACTTAGAGGAACAAATCTATATGGTACAATCGTAGGGATTCATTGAACCAGGAAAAGAAAATTTAGTTTGTAGGTTGAAGAAATCTCTTTATGGGCTGAAAAAGTCTCCAAGGCAATGGTATAAATGGTTTGATTCCTACATGATCAAAATTGGCTACAAAAGGTGCAAGTATGACTACTGTATATATGTAAACAAACTTGATGATGACTCACTTATTTTCTTGTTATTGTATGTCGATGATATGTTGATAGCTGCAAGAGGTTTAATTGAGGTGAATCAGTTAAAGGACCTATTGCATAAGGAATTTGACATGAAGGATCTTGGTTCAGCCAAGAAAATACTTGGGATGGAGATTCGCCGAGATAGGGCTGGAGGGAGATTATGGCTATCTCAAGGCGGTTATGTACATAAGGTGTTGGAGAGGTTTAACATGGTTGATGCAAGACTGGTGAGTATACCTCTTGAGAATCATTTTAAGTTGTCTACTGCAGATTGCCCAAGTTTGGATGAAGAAATATGGGACATGTCATAGGTCCCCTATGTTAGTGCTGTGGGGAGTTTGATGTATTTCATGGTATGTATGAGGACAGATTTGGCTCATGCGGTGAGCGTGGTAAGTAAGTTTCTTTCTAATCCAAGAAGGAAACATTGGGAAGCCATCAAATGAATACTTAAATACTTACGGGGTACATCGAAATATGACATCATGTTCGACAAGCAACATGGCGTTCCTTCAGTTATAGGGTTTGTAGATGTAGATTATGTTGGAGATATGGATGACAGAAGGTCTACAAGGGGTTATGTCTTTACCCTTGTAGGAGGATTGATATGTTAAATATCCATGGTACAGTCTCTGCTAGCATTGTCCATGACTGAGGCGAAATATATGGCAGTTGCAGAAGCTGCAAAGTAAGCTTTATGGCTTACCGGTTTAGTCAGAGAGCTAGGATTACAATAAGATGGAGTGGTGCTACATTGTGATAGTTAGAGTATCATTTACTTGGCGAAGAATCAGGTATACCATGCTAGAACCAAGCACATTGATGTGAGGTTCCACAGGGTTCGAGAATTGATTGCTTCGGGTGAACTTGTGATGGACAAAGTTCACACATCTAAAAATGCAACGGATATTATGACTAAATTAGTTACTTTATAGAAGTTCAAGCATTGCTTGGACTTACTCCATGTCTCCAAATGATAGAATGAAGACATACCCAACCAAGCATTTTCAAGTTCAAAATGGAGTAGTTCATGTTTTTCGGGATTCTCCTAAGGGGCATATAATCGCCAAGGTGGAGATTGTTATTTGTGGCTCTTATTCTTTGTTTTTGTAAGCAAATAAGGAAGAGGGAAAAACATGAAGGGGCAACACAACAGAGCTCGTAGATGAATGCCCTATGTTTGTCGATGAGTGGACAGTAACGAGTCGTCAATGATGGTTCTGTGATCGTCGACAAGAAAATACCGAGAGCAAGAAAATTTTAGAGATTTGGACTCATTGACAAAAGCCTATTTTCGTCGACGAATTGTCTTCTGTGGATCGTCGATGAAGCCTTGTACTCGTTGACGAATGACGCCTCGCTGTGAGCAGTTTTTCTGAATTTAAATTTTTGAATGTTGGGTGGTTGGGTAAATGGAGGGAAACCTCCGAGAAACTTCTATATGTGTTATTCTAGGCATATATTGAAGTGAGAGTGATCATTTTGAGAAGTGTATTGTGTACATTGTGATTTTTATAGTGAAATTTGCGTACAATTGCTTTTGTGGATGTAGGCTTTGCCGAATCACGTAAATCTTTGTATTGTTCTTGTTTTGGTTATGTGTTATTTACTTGTAGTTGTTTATTCCGTTGTGCATCTTCATTATTCGATCCATATCACAACACCAACTATTTTGCATGAAGAATCATTAACAATTAAAATATAACCAGAATTAACTGACATGTAGGTGCTGAACCATTCTTTATTTGGTGTCATGTGATAAGAGCACGCTGAATCTAGGATCTAAGAATCCGTGAGGTGATTCAACCCCAATGAAACAAAAAGCATATCACCATCACTGCTTTCTGAGTTTCCTTCTTCTAATACATTTGCTGATTTTGAAGAACCCTCTTGATTTTCAGCATTCCTCTGCTTCCTTTTCGAACACTACAGTTTTTTGTGCCCTTTTTCCCCACACCTAAAATAACGAATATCCTTCTTCTTCTTGGACTGCGATTGAGACTTTTCATAACTCGATCCGCTCCAAAATTTGCTTCTCTTACGTTCCTAGTTACCCTTTACCACAAGCACTTCACCACGTAAAATTTCATCCTTGGCCTTCTTTCTTTGATGAAAACTCAACAGTGCGCTTGTTACCTCTTTCAAATTTAGGGTTTCTTTACCCTATGTTAGAGTAGTATCTAGATTTTCATATGTTTGAGACGTAGGTAGGGAATTCAATAGCATCAACACCTTATCTTCCTCCTCAAACTTCACATCAACAAGCATTAAATCACTTACAATCTAATTGAATGTATTGATGTGTTAGTTCAAATCCGAACCTTCCGCCATCTTAAGTCAATACAACTTCTGCTTAAGATACAATTTGTTTGTTAGAGACTTAGACATATACTGGCTTTTAAGTTTCTTCCAAATAGCTAGAGGAAATTCCTCGTCCATGTCGTGATACAGTATGTCATTGGTCAAACAAAGTCTAATAGTTGCCACAACCTTCACTTCCAATTCATTCTAACTTGTTTCATCTATGCTTTCCGGTTGAACTCTGTATAAAGCTTTCACCATACCTTGCTGCACTAATAGATCTTTAACCCTTCTCTGCCATAATCCAAAGTTTTCATTCCATTGAACTTAACAACATTAAACTTTGCAAAAGAAGTTCTAGAAGCCATTACAACAATGCTCTGATACCAATTTACTGTGAAAATTAAATGCACTGTGGAAACAAATGATCTTACAACGCAGCAATCAATAGTGAAATATACAGAACCACAATCACACATTGTATAATAAAAGAAATAAAATAATGACACGAAGAATTACGTGGTTCGACAATACCTACATCCACAAGAGCAATCGACAATGAATTTTTACTATCTTGTGTCCAAAGACATAGAGTTACATCATACAACATGTATATATAACTTTCCTGGAGGCTTTCCCTCCAAAACCCAACCTATCCAACCTCCCAATTCAAAATTTGAATACCAACGCTAAGTAACCGAGTCAAACCATCGATGATTTTCAAACATACCATTGACAATTTAATACTGAAAACAAACAATCGATGTAACATGACAAAATAGTCGATTGTTTCTTTGTAACTGGACCAAACCGTTGACGGTTTCCTCCTACAAGTTAGCATTCCTGTTTTCTTCTATGTTTTTTCTTTGTACATGTCTTCCACTCAACATATAAGCTACATATTACAATAAAAGGACAACAACAAAGGTTGTGTTAAGGGTTGTGTGTGTGTGTGTGAGAGAGAGAGAGAGAGAGAGAGAGAATCTCAAGGAAACATAAAAGGGAATAAAATCATAATAATGTGGCCCCCTTTATATTAAAGTGTGATGAGCTTAGACAACTCATCCCATAACTACAACAACTTTCTTGTGGATTTATAATTCAATTTATAGACTATTTTTTTAAGCTTAAATAAACATTGTTCTTTCAAAATTCTTTGTTCAAATATATTTATATAACTAGACATTAATTAAGCTTTGTACTCAGCATAAAAAATCTTTCATTAAAAGCATATTTTAATGAAAAATAAAAATGATTTAGACATAAAAAAAATATTTTGTCAATTAAATTTTAGCAACATTTATTTAGGGCAATTTATATATTTTTTTTCCTCTCATGGGAAACTATCTTATTGATGCAAATTTTGGCGAGATAAACTAATGATCAATGGGTAAAGGTTCTGCTAAATAGATGAGGATTATATATATTTTGGGGATTCCTGCACAAAGGAATGCACGAGTCACCAAAGCAAGGCTCTGGGAAAACCTTCTAATGCTAAAACGGGTAGGGCAATTAGCAGAGAGGCAAGAAATTAGTAGAATTAGGGTTTTAGAATATACTTATATTGTTCATTGCCTCCACCCTCAATCTTATATATCAAGCGCTCAATAGCTCCCCAAACAAGAAGTTCAAGATCCCCCATGATGTGGTTGAGGATCTACTTTTGTCAGGTCATGGTATCCTAGAGTCGCTATTGATGGGTGAAACACTCAAACCTCCTCTTTAGAGCTTGATACGTACCAAAGGGGTTGCTAAGTTTTCTCTCCTTCGTATCAAATTATTTTTGTGGGTCTTTAGTTCATTTCTTCCTTTTCTTTTCTCTCCCCTACTCCATCTCCTTTTGAGCTTGCTTAACCTTTTGATGTTCTAATATCCATATGCCTTTTTTTTGGAGTTTGGTGGGGTCTTTAGTAGCTTCTTTAATAGCACAAAACTGAATTTGAAATGGATCAAGCCATATATCAAAGTAGCAACCACCACTATTTGCTCCAATTAAGTTTTTTTTTTAATTCTTTTTTATTTATTGGACACTTGACATACTTAAACTACACATAAATTAACAAGGAAAGATATCCTTGTTTTTTCCAAAATCAAATTCATTGTTAGATTCATGTGTATAGAAATCAAATTGAGTGGATGGTAGGTTAGGTAGAATGAGCACTTCTTAAAATTTTTACTAATTACAATTTTTGGAATGCTATTATCACTTTATGATTAACATTTTAAAAGGATATTGGCATAATGATTATTTTTTTTTCATTGATGCATTATATATTATTAAAAAATAAATACTATTTTATAACATTGAAAAATTATGAATTCATTCAACAAACTCAGTTGGACAAAATAAGAACTTTAATACTTCAGCATATTTAAATACCCATAATCCCATGGTAGGCCTATGGCCACACACGGTGCTTTTGAATTTACATTACAATTAATGTTAAAGAATGAATTATACTAAAATGCAATGAAAAGACAACAAATATCGAGGAAGGGAGTTTGGCAAAATCGTGTTGCACTTGATGCTTATCTCGCCAAGTCCTAAAAATCCGAAGAAAATCATGCATAACATGCATCAACAAGAAGCCTTTAGAAATGCGGGCAAGACCTTCTATGAAGGTTTTAGTTTCAAAAATTGTCAACAAAATGATTTTATTTTATTTTTTGACAATTTTACATGAGTATGACTAGAGCTTTGAACTAATAGATCGTTAGAATTAACTAATTCAAAATCAATAATATAATCAAACCATTCAAGTTACCCTCTCTAATGAAACACATTCATGTTGAAAAAAAGAAAAGAAAAAGAAAACTCTGCTCCATTCTTTCTATATTGCCCAATGGACCATGCAAGAAATTTCTCGATCTCTAAGATTTTAGGTGGGAAGGATGGTATCAAAGGAAAAGGTAGACACTTGAATTGTAATTATTCACAACCATCTGATTTAAGATTAATAAAACATAAAAACCAAACTCCATTGGCGAAAGAATATTGGAAGAATAATTGATCAAGTGACTATTCAATCTTTTTATAGAGTAGACATGAGAGATGAAACTATTTTAATTAGAGTATCTTCTTGTGACCATTACCTTCACTAAAGCACCTCCACAAGAATAATTTGATCATGACATCAATTTAATTTTCATACTCTTTGTATAAGTCAAGATGATGTAAGATAACGACAATAGGTTATTGCTTCTCTTCTATAAATATCTAAAATCACGAATGCCTAATTTAACTCGTTACGAGACCCTTGCCAATTAAAATTTCTAATACAAATAGTTTTCCAAATTACGTTGCAATTGATTAAAAAAATCCATTGACGTAAAGAATCTTCCTCTCTTGGGGTGACATAATTAACCTTGAAATTAGAAAAATTTAAAAATTAGGAGTTAACTACAAGTCCATGGACTTTCCATTTTTACTCACTATTTTTTTTTAATTATTATAAAAAGGCCTAGTGTCACGGACCCCCAAAATGGAACTCAAGTAAGGACCGTGTGGCACTCGTTGAGAGCTCTCCCCCGACAAGTCAGCCAACTCTCACACGTTCAAGCCTGCAAGCACGAGCACCAGGTGAGTCTCAATACTCAAGGAAAACAAGGAACAATAGGATTTCACATGAGCAATATATTCTTATATACCGAATAAGACTATAACAATCAGAGACATCATAATCCAAGGCAACAGAACACCAAAATGAAAAGAACTACTTGTATTATTCATCTACAAGAGAATCACCATACAAGCTATAACACAGATATTCATATATTCATTCTAAATCCCTGAAGAATACAATTATAGCAGTATCTCACTCCTCCATTTTCCTCATTACATTGTCACACCCTAACACCTAGCATCTTTATTAATTCTACCCGCAACACGTCAGCACAGAGGGTGCTGACTTGGCAATTACATCTGGTATTCACAATCAACGGTGATGTGAGAATCTGTGACGCTCAAGCCATCTGAGAAACCCGTGACTCTGGCTCGTGGCGGTTCTCGCCCCTCCACCGCTCATCATCATCACCACCATGAGACTATAAAACCCGCGACCGAGATCACTCGCTCCCTCTTTGCTCGCAAAGCATTCGACGCAGCCTTCTCCTCGCCTACGAAGTCAGAGCAGAGAGTCTCTCCTGCCCCTTCCCTCTGTGATGGCTTCGGCGACTCAAGCAAGCCTTCTCCTCCAGAAGCAGCTCAAAGGTAGGGTTTGTTTTACTCTCTGTGAATCAATGGTGCCGTTTCTACTGTCTTGATTTGAATATTCTTCCTTTTTTGTTTCCACAATTGTTGGATTTTGAATGATCTCTTTGATTCTTCGTTTTAGATCTCTGCAAAAGACCGGTGGATGGCTTCTCGGCGGGGTTGGTTGACGAGACCAACGTCTTTGAATGGAGTGTCTCGATTATCGGACCTCCTGATACGCTGTAGTGAGTTCTCTTTCCAACTTCCCTCTAAAGATTGTTTCTTTTTCCTGTGTTTTCTTTCATCTCATGTGCGATTAGTCGGGTGGTCATTCAATTCTATGTTTTACTTGATCATATTATTTAGATTTTAATTTAGGAATATATGTTTGGTTTTGACTTGTATCTTTGCTGCTAGTTGGATTGATTTTTTCTTGAGAGTTGCTCGATACGCTGTCTCCATATGACTTCCTAGAAAAAGTTAGTAAAACTAGAAGAATTTAAGTGATAACCCAAAAATTTGAGTGGACTTTATTTTCTTTCTTTATTCTAAGAAACCAAATATGGAGTGGGAAAAAGATTGGTAAATTAATTTTTTTTATTAGCAGTTTCAAACTTTCATAACTAATGCTGTCCATATTTGTATTTATTTATTTATTTTTCTTTTTTGGGTAAAAGATATTAACATCTCTTGAGGTTTGGTGAAAAGATAAGAGGTGAAAAGACAACAACCTCTCTTGAGGTTTCAAAACCTTCAGGAATCTCTCTTGAGATTTCAAAATTTTTGTAGACCTTTCCTAAGCTTTGCCATAAATACACAAACCTCCCCTTACATTTGGCAAGAAGAAATTTTTTTTTGAAGGACATAAGTGACCCAAAAATCAAATGTCAAGGGTGGTCTAGTAGATTTTTGAAATCTCAAGAGAGATCTATGGGATTTTTGAAATTTTAGGGGATGTCCTTACTTTTTACCGAACCTTAGGGGAGGTCAATGCCTTTTGCCCTTTTTGTTTTCTTGGTTGTGAGCTCTATTTGGATGGAAGTGCATGTTTTGGTGTGTGATATTCTTGCTTCACTGTCCATCTGTATTTGAAGAATAGTTGCTATTCGTCTGTATTGAAATATTGAATAATAAGATTCGCTTAATTATTTAATTGTCATATCATATTGTTGCAGTGATGGGGGATTTTTCAATGCTATAATGTCCTTTCCACCCAACTATCCAAACAGCCCTCCATCAGTGAGGTTTACCTCAGAGATTTGGCATCCTAATGGTCAGTAGGTCACACATTTATTCTATGCTGTAAACTGAATTTTTGTGCTTTTGTGTCTGAGAATTGGCTGCAAACTAAAGGCAAGCTACTGCCTAAATTGCAGTTTATCCTGATGGCCGGGTTTGTATATCGATTTTACATCCTCCTGGTGATGATCCAAATGGTTACGAGCTTGCAAGCGAGCGCTGGTCGCCTGTCCACACAGTATGGTTTCAACTTTCTTTTTTTTTATAAATTTCTTTCTTATTCTCTTGGATTAGCTCTTGCAATCATCATTAATGAAATGATGAATGTTAGTGCCGTGAAACTGTGATTCTGTGTGCAGCGCTTACATCATAATGCTTTTATTGGCTTTTATCTTTTATTGTTTTAATTTTGAGATGGAGGAAAATGCAATCTTGAATTTACAGCTGGGGGAATGAGACTGCAGTCAGTGGCTACAATAGTTCAATTGGCATGTTTTGTTACTCATGACAATAACAGTCTAAAACTTACTGATGCAAGAGTTCTTGTGATTTATACTCGAAGTTTCATGTTATGCCATTGCATAATGTTGCTAATCAATAGAAGTAGGAGTTTTGGTCTATATAATAGCTTGAGTGTTTCTTAATGTTGCGTAGTACATCAAGTGTATATAACAGTTTCAAAATTTGGTTGTGTTATACATTATGCTTATGCTAAGATTGATCTCCTTATCATTTTATTTTTGCTTCTATTTCTTGCAGGTTGAAAGCATCGTGTTGAGTATCATTTCAATGCTTTCAAGTCCTAATGATGAGTCTCCAGCAAATATTGAAGCAGCGGTAAGTGATAGTCTTCCTTTTTAAACTATCTGTTATTTGGATTATTATCCATCATTTTAGGCTGCTCTGGATGTTGCTATTGTCATTTTGATCTTTGAATAGAAAATTCTAATTACATTATTAGATGTGCAAATTCATCTATGACTCTTTAAATTGCTTTTATGGAGTGGGGGGAAAAGATTACATGAATATGAAGTTCTAAGCTTCCTTGGAGTGAGTAGTATAATCCAATGTTTTAAATCACGAAGGTGTAAGGTGATGCGTTTTAACCCTTAAGAAGTGAGGCGTAAGCCTTAAGGCATTAGTGTGTAAGCCTTTTGAGAAGTTTATTTATAAATATAAAAATTTGTAAATAAATTACATATAAATTATAAATGAAGAAAAATTAAGAAAATCACAAATATGATGTAAAAATATCAAATACAATTATCAAACCACTTGTTGGCCATTTAAAAATTGCTAACTTGAATTCATTATGTAAATCATGATGTACTAGAGATAGTTATGACATTACAAAGTTCAAATTATTTTCAAAATTTAAGACACAAATCTCAATTATTTTGGAAAGGTTAAGGTTCAAGAGTTTTAGAAATCAACTCATAGTTATATTATGACATTCTTTTTATGTAAACATCTTACTTAAGAATCACACACCCAAAATACGTAAGCCTCAACTAAAAATGCACAAAAGGTGTGTTTTTTGTACAAATGCATAATGCACAAAAGGTGTGTTTTTTGTACAAATGCATAGGCCATTAGATTTTTCGGGATTTGGTATTTTAGATTGAGCCTCAAGGTGTTTTTGGCCTATTTTGCCTTGAGGTGTGCCTTAAGGCGAGCCGTAAAACCTGCTTTGATTGAGCTTTTAAAACATTAGTATAATCTATTGAGTATTATTTTGTAAATTTGAATGTTGACTATTCAGGAAGAGGAGGTACGGAGGTGGTCCCAAAACACACAATAGTGTGTCACGATCCTCCTCCCTATTCAAATCAACACTAAGAAGAAAAATTAATTACCAAAAATCAAAAGTAATCAGCAATCAACCACATAAATCAGCCACACAATCATGAAGAGAACACCAAAATTATGTGGGAAGCATTTCAATTAGTGTTGCAAACAAACCAAACCATTCACGAGCGGTTTGGGGGTTCGGTTTGGTGAGGGCTTGTTAATTATCTAAATGAGTGAGTCCCAAGCCCAATTTTAGGTTCGATTTATAAATGGGCTGGAACAGTTAGAATAGGTGGCATCCGGGCAAATCAGCAGGTAGGAACCCTCCTCTTCCAGCGAATGCTTTTTCTGGGATAGGAAGAAAGGGAACACGAGGACATCTACAGTACAATTGGAGGAATTACATTAAGGTGAGGAGGGAGGAGGGGAACACAGAGGCTGGGGAAAGTTCAAAGAAGCAAAACATATGGAGGCAGGTCTTCTGGATAAGAGGAAGGTTAAAGAAGTTGTGGAATCTGAGAGCTAGGATGAAGCTAATTTTGTATATGCAGAAGATGGCAAAGAGTTCTTGTCATAATTTGAGTCTGAGGATGAGGTTTGTTAATAGAAAAGCTGAACAAGGACAAAGAAAAGAATGCTATATCATTGGTCTAGGTATGAGTAATTAGAATACAAATGAGGTTGGGATTTCTGATGGTACTTTTCTTCCTGCAGCAACTACAGAATTTTAATCCTTCTGTGAACCCAATCATTTACCCTTTGTGATCAATTCTGAAAGAAGGCAAGCAATTTGTCAAACAACTCCAAGGAAATAGAATTGGGGAGTAATGTTATTTCCGAAGGTATGCCATTTAATTATGTGTTTTTTCATATTAACTCTGAAGAACTAACTTGCCATAAGGAATCCGGGGGAGAAGGAGATCTACAAATCGTTGACCTTTTAGGCGATGAGAGAGAAAACTAGGAGGTCTACGAAATGGATCTTAGCTTAACTGCTCCTTAGGTGATTTGGTTAGGTTTAAGAAAGAGGATTTAGGGCAGAGGAAAAAAGCTAATAAATTGCAAGGAACTAGTTAGGTTAGCTTCTTTGGTGAACTATGAGAAAAAAAAGGGAAGGGGAGAGGAGGGGGGGGGGGTTTTGGGGGGTTTGTAGTGTTTCCAAATGAAGATTTTGTCTTATGTTAGAGGTTTGGGGGAATTAAACAAAAGGAGGGTAGTCAAGGATTAGGTGAATAAAATCAACTTGATATTTTGTTTCTTCAAGAGACAATTAGGTGAGATCGATTCCTTTGTTTTTAGGAGTATTTATCCTAGATTCAAGGAGTGGGGTTTTTTTTCCCCATCCTTAGGATCTGTGGGAGGTCAATTAGTGGCGTGGGACACTAGGTTTGCTACATGCGAAGAGAGCATTTCTGGTTCTTTTTCCTTGTCTATCTTACTTAAGATTAGGGGAGTAGGGGATTTTGGTGGTTTACCTCTGTTTATAGTCCTACTCAACTTTCCCTGCGGGAAGACTATAATTTTGATGGCTAGTTTGTATGGGCTATGCGATCTGCATTGGGTGGTGGGGGGATGACTTTAATGTCATTAGAACCTCTAGGAAGAAGTTCAGGGGCTTTAGGGTGACCAGTAGCACGAGAATTTTTGACTATTTTATTAGGGATTGTGGTCTTAGGGATATTCCTTTGAACAATGGCTGTTTCACATGGGCAGCTTCGAGGGATAGACAGATCTCGACTCACATAGATAGTTTTTTGTATTTTGATGCATGGGAGGATCTTTTCCCTAAATATTGTTCAAGACTGGTTAGGCCCACTTCTGACCATTGCTCGATTCTTTTGAAGCCCAATCCTATACAGTGGGGTCCAACTCCTTTTATATTTGAGAACATGTGGCTTACGCATCCTTCTTTTCACGATTCTATTAAAGCTTGGTGGAGAGAGTGCCACGTTTAGGGCTGGGAGGTAAGTTGGAGAAATTTGAATTTTATCAAAGAAAAATTGGAAGTTTGGAATGAAGAGTTGTTTGGGCATTCTAGGGGTAGGGGAAAGGAAAATGATACTTTGATGGAGGTTAGCGGTTAGGATGGATTGGAGGAGTGTAGTTTAATAGAGGGGCTGGAAGATACAGCTAGAAGGGGTCATCTCAGTAATGATTTGGAGGTGCTACTTATGGGGGAGGACAGGAGTTGGTGTCAAAAGTCTAGAATTAATTGGGTTTGAGAGGGGGATTGTAATTCTAGGCTCTTCCATAGGGTGGCTATTGGGAGGGGAAGGAAGAGCTTTGTTAAGGAGTTGGAGGTTGATTTGGGGGAGATGGTGAGAGATCACAATCATATAGGAGTGGAGGTTACAAATTTCTATAAAGGATTGTACTGAGATGGGTGGAGGAATAAATTAAATATTGGAGGGCTTGGATTGGAAACCTATTGAGGAAGAGGCGGCCAAGTGGTTGGAGACACCATTTGATTTGGGGGAAATAAGGAGGGCTGTGTTTGATATAAATAGGGAGAAATCACTAGGCCCAGGCAGCTTCACTACCATGGTTTTAAATCGCGGTAGCGTAACGTAACGATAATGGGTGTAACGGGAAGCGAGAGTAGCGGATGTTACATAACGGGAAGCGGGTGTAACGGCCGTGAATTTTTTTGAAGCACGCACAACCTTGTGCATATTAGCGTACTTGTATGTTTTAAACTTTTAGCTCTTCTTAGAAAGAGTTTTAGCGCATTTTGGATCCTTTAGTTGGAGTAACTAAGTTATTTGGTATGAGCAACAAGTTTACATTTGTTTTAAACCACCATTGATAGAAAAATTATGTTGTGTGCATATTTATACTTCTCATCGTTCTTATTTATGATAAATTCTTATGTGTGCTAAATTAATTAATAAAACAAAATACATTTTACACTCCATTAATCTATTAGAAAAATAAGACATACGAATAATACAAATATAAAATAGCTAGAAAAGAAAGAAGGTTGAAGTTGAAAAATATAGAACATGAATATCACATTACTAATATTATCAAAATAAAATATTTTCTTAACAAGTTAGTATTTTCAAATTGTTAATTAATGCATCTATTCTGAGTATTTAAAGAAATAGTAAATTTTATATCATTGTCATCCACTTTATAATCTTTTCCCCCTCTTGCCACTTGGTATATTGAGAATGATATATGAAAGAGAGGGAAAAAGTGAGAAGAAAAAGTAAAAAATAAAATAATTTTTTGGTGTAACAGTCCTGTAGCAGTTACGTAACGGCTGTAGCGGCCTTTACGTAACATTCGCTACAGTCGTGATTTTTCTTCCCACCGATTTTGCCGCATGTAACGGTATCGGTAACCCAAAAAACTGTTACGTAACAGCGTTACATAACAGTCGTGGCCTTTATTTAAAACCATGTTTACTACAACTGTTTTTTTTAGGAAGTAGTCAAAGAGGATGCCTTGAACTTTTTTGAGGAGTTTCATAGGAATGGAGAGGTGTGCAAGAGCATGAATTCTACCTTCATTGCCTTGATCCCTAAAATGGATAGGAAAAAGTAAAAGATTTTAGGTAACCCAGCTTGGTGACTAGTAGTTATATGCTGCTAGCAAAGGTTCTTTCAAAAATAGGATTAGAGAAGTGTTAGGGGACACGGTATCTTTGGCACAATTTGCTTTTGTTAAAGACAAATTGATTATAGATGCTGCTTTGGTAGCCAATGATGTGGTTGAGCGTGTGAAAAGGAGGGACCAAAAAGGAGTGATCTTTAAATTGGATTTTGAAAAAGTTTATAATATGGTTAACTGGGGTTTCCTAATGAATGTGCTCTAAAGAAAAGGTTTTGGGAGTTCGTGGTGTAAGTGGATAGGAGGGTGCCTCAATTTGCTAATGCATTTGTGATGGTTAATTGCCAACCTAGGGATTGGTTCAATATCTCAAGTGGGTTGAGACAAGGGGATCCATTATCTCCTTGCATGTTCACTTTGGCATGGATGTCTTGAGTAGGTTGGTTTCTCATGCTTAGGATCTGGGAATTACTAGTGGTTTGTCTATAGGTAGAGGAAGTGGAGGTGTTTCATCTTCATTTTGCAGATGATGCCATCTTTTTTCTTGAGAATGACGCAGTGAAATTTTGAAAGAATCTTGTGCTGCTTTAAAGGAGCCCAAGTCTGAAGGAGGTATGGGTTTTGGTTATGTGGTTTCTAAAAACATTTCTTTAATTGTGAAGTAGTTATGGAGGTTTCCTTTAGAACCTAATTCCTTACAGCATAAAGTAATAAAGGGTAAATATGGTTTGCACCGGAATGGATAAGATTCAAAAGTAAGTGGCACTGTTACTCATGCAAGTTCTTGGAAGTTTGTTTCACTGGTAGCTTGTCTTTTCTTTCCTTTTACTTGTTTCAAAGTGGGGAATGAGGACAAAATTGGTTTTGATGAGTTAACTCGTTTTTGGAGTGTGCCAAATTTGCGGGAGGACGCAAGGCTTTGGATTGGGAATACTTTAGGGTCTTTTTCTTTAAAAGGTCTTTTTTCTCGAATCTTACTAAATCCACAAACCGTGGCCCTTGTTAAATAAAGTTCCATGGAAAGAAAAAGTTCCATTTGAAGTCTAAGCTTTTGTTTGGACTCTCATACTCAACAAGATTAATACGAATGGCGTGTTACGGATTAGGAGACCCTACAAAGCTCTTAGTCCAGATATTTGTATGCTGTGCAGTGGTTCAAATGAGAGTTCTAGCCATCTATTTCTTCAGTGTAAGGTGGCGAGATACATATGGAATAATCTGTTTTTGTTTTTTGGAGAAGAGTGGGTGGCTCAGAATCTATCTTTGATTTTTTAATGGTAAAGTTTTGGGGTTTTAGAAAGAATAAAACAGGGAGAAATTTTTGGGTCTGCACAGTTTTTTCAGTGCTGTGGGTGATGTGGATTGAATGGAATGCCAAAATTTTCAGAGAGAAGAAGGCCCTTCCTTCTCTACTATGGGAGAAAGTAAAATTTTGCACCTCTTTTTGGGCACATTCTTTTGGGATTTTTAAGATTATGGATGCTGCCCTTATTGCTAATGAAGTAGTGGATGCCTATCTGAAGGAGGGAAAAGGTGAATAGTGTGCATACTGGCTGTGGAGAAGCATTTGATCATGTCAATTGGAACTTCCTTCTTTATCTTCTTTGGAAAATGGGCTTTGGGGAGCTATGGTGTAATTGGACTGTTCAATGCATCAAAATCCCAATCTTCTTAGTGCTCTTAAATGGATGCCCTTCTAATTACCTTTACTTCTTCAAAGGCTTGAGACGGGGAGATCCCTTGCCCCTTTTTCTGTTTATTTTGGTCATGGAGATGCTTAGCCTCATGCTGATGAAAGCTATTGAAGGAGCGATCTTTAGATGTCTCAAGGTGGGCAGAAATGAAAGGCTTACAGAAGTTTCTCATCTTCTTTTTGTAGATGATACTATTACTTTTTGTGAAGATGACCCCCTTCACATCCTCAAACTCCTTGATGCATTTTGTTAGGATTTGAGGCTGTCCCAGGCCTAAAAGTGAACCTTGGTAAAAGTGAGCTTATTTCAATTAGGGAAAACACCTAGGGGGTGGGGGGGGGGGGGTGCGTGAGGGTTCTTTCCTCGCTAGTCTTTTGGGTTGCAAGATGGGAACCTTTTCCGTTAATTACCTCAGTCTCCCCTTTGGTTCCAAATTCAAAGATAAAGGAGTCTGAGACTCCATTATTGACAAGTTTGAAAGGAGATTGGTAGGATGGAAAATAAATTTATTTTCAAAAGGAGGCAGACTCACTCTTATATGGAGCACTTTGATGAATCTTCTAATTTACTTCATCTCTTTCCTTCCCTTACCAACCTCAGTCCTAGTAAGATAAGAGGGAATTTAGAGAAGATTTCCTTTGGGAAGCTTAGGGGAGGAGTTTAAATATCACCTTGTTAGATGGGGAGTTGTCAAACAACTCATTTGTTCAAGAGGTTTGGGGTTGAAATCCCTCCTCGCTTTCAATAAAGCCCTCCTTTGGAAGTGGTTATGAAGGTTCATGAAGGAGAAAGACCACCTTTGGTGGGATATTATTGTTTCTAAATATGGGCTTGAGCACAACAATTGGACAACTCACAACAGAAGAGATCCTCCTTGTGGAATGGAGTGGTAGTATGGAAATTCATCAGGAAAGGATGGGATGATTTTTTTCAATTTGTTACATTTCAAGTGAGCAATGGGACCAATGTTTATTTTTGGCATGATCTGTGTGGTGTGTGAGCCATAATCTTAAGAGTTGCATTTCCTTCCATCTACATCTTGGATTTTGACAGAAATGCCCTTATCAGTCTTCATCTCCGAATCAATGATCAGGGAATTTTGTGGGGCACTCCTTTTACAAGGAATATAGCATGGGAACTTCACACACTACTATAGAATTCTCTACCAATTCCGTCACCAAAACGTCCCCAAAGAGCCAAATTTTGGCTTTGAACAAAAATGATGTTTTTACTGTTAAACCTTTATATAAGAAGCTCTCACAGTTGGGAACAAGTTGCAATAACTCCCCTTGGATTCACATTTGGAGGGCAGCAGCCCCTTCAAAGGTTGCCTTTTTTGTTTGGGAGTCCACGCATGGAAATATTTTAACCCTCGAAATATGCAGAAAAGAGGGCTTACAGTCACAAATTAGTGTTTTCTCTGTATGGTTGACACATAATCAGTCAAACACATTCTTCTTCACTGCCCTTGGGCAAGGATTTGTGAAATTTGACTCTTTCCTTGGCTAGGCAGCAGTGGGTTATGGCAAATTCAGTTGGAGGCGAGATTTGGGCTTGGAAAGGCATCAGAGGCACAAGGGAGAAGCGAAAGGCTTTGAACCTCAGCCCTCTCGCCATCTTTTGGTGTGCTTGGAAAGAAACAAATAAGAGAGCCTTCAAAGATTCATCTATTCCGCATCAGACCTGCAAAGGCCAATGGGTTGCTACTGTCTTCAGCTGGCTTAGTGGGAAAATTGTTAATGATCATTTTGTAATCCTTGATGTTTGTGATACTCTTCAGAGAGTGGTTGATGTTTTGTACCTTGGGTTGACATCCCCTTGATGCCTTGCTAATAAGTATATTTTTTGCTGTTAAAAAAAGGGTGTATCGCTGTCTGATGTCGAAAGAATTTGGAAGGCAGCTTTAATGTAACTGTGCTTTGTTAGTTTTCAGTTTTTCCCAGAAGTTTTCTTATCCTCCATTCTTTGTAATTATTCTTTTTATTGATAGATCCATTTTTGCAATAAAAAAAAATTCTTTATAATTTGTAAACTACTACTTAGCCATTCTGAGAATCATAACTTATATTCATCAAGTAAAACGCAGGAAGAGATAAGTATAACATTGAAAAGTTCATGTTAATTTCATGATCTAAGATGCAACTCTCAATTGTTTTCAAGAGGGGGAGTTTTAGAGATCTACTAAAGTAAGGCATTCTTTTCATGTAAACATGTTAACAAATTTTTAAGCCAAGTGTATGTCAAATTTCTCACCCCTAAAATTGTTATGCCTTAAGTAAGAAGGCGGAAGGTTTGTATGTAGTACAAATGTGGAAGCCACATGTTCCTTAAGGTATTTTGGGTATGTTTCCTCTCGAGGGTAGTTGCTAGGTGAACCTTGGTTGAGCCTTTCAAATTGTTGGCATGAAGCTCGCCAAAGAAGTTGCTCAATGAAGAAATAGAAAATTTGATGGAATTCCTCACCCCTAAAATTGTTATGCCTTAAGTAAGAAGGCGGAAGGATTGTATGTAGTACAAATGTGGAAGCCTCATTGTTGAATATGGTTGCCTTAGGTATTTTGGGTATGTTTCCTCTCGAGGGTAGTTGCTAGGTGAATCTTGGTTGAGCCTTTCAAATTGTTGGCACGAAGCTAGCCAAAGAAGTTGCTCAATGAAGAAATAGAACCCCCCCCCCCCCCCCAAAAAGAAAAAAAAGAAACATAACATTGCAGTCTGTTTTATTTAAAAAATTATTTTATTTTTAAAAATTTCTCTGCTCTTTTTTGAAACTGATTTAAGTCAGGATTATGGACACAACCGTATAACAAATCTGGGTTGAACCTGCCTGCTTATGGGTAAGGATTGGCTCACTCTGGGGCTTGGGCTATGGAGCTAGGTTAGTTTCTGATTTCGGTAGACAAATATTAAGGTTTGTGTTAAGAGGATATGGGTCGGGTTAAGAGGGCGAATTACTGATTTAGGACAGTGGGGGGTTGTAATGATGAGGAGATGCTGGTCATATCAACAATTTATGTCGCAGGCAATGATCTGTTAGTCTTCTCTTATGACAACACAGATCTAATGGCGGAGATTGGAATTGCTCACTTCTCCTCCTACGTTGTAGATATTCAACTTCAGCAGTAGCCTTTTCTGTTTTATTTTGTTTTGTTCTTTGTTTTTATTTTATTTTATTTTTTTGGGGTTTATCTTGTATGGGATGAAGAGTGTTTGGAGGTTCAGGTTGACTAGTATTGCAGCTGCGGGTTCAGATAAGGATTAGGGTTATAGGCAGTATAAAATCCCTAAAATAACAAAGTTGAAATGTACAAAATAAAAGCCTAACTAGTCCTGCATTTATGACAAAGATGAGAAGTCATGCTAGATATGATCGCCTTTTAATGGTGCTCATTTTTCCTTGCACCTATAGCAGTGTATCAGCAGTGGCCTTCCAAAATGCTTGTCATTTGTGTGCATCACAATCTCTAACACTCAGCAGTTTTTTGTGTGCCTGTGTGCGGCTTTTCTTGGGAGGTCAATTGGGCCTACCTTAGACAAATGGGAATTGCCCAATCATAAACCTTTACCATACCTTCATCCCCAAGTAACCTTGACTCACCATAGATGACTCATAATCAAGCCACTAGGGTTGTCTCCTGGGGAACATAAGCACAAAAATGGCAACAGAAGACACCCTGAAATATGTGAGTATTGTGGGGTTTACCATACTGTGCCTCTCCAGATCATGGTCTTAGGAGTTTATTTTATGCCAATATCACCATTTATCTCCAATAGATATTCAAGAACATTTCAATATCAACATCTGAATTCTTCTTACCCTATGTTTGGGAGAGGCCTTGGGTTTGGATTTGTATGGATTTGGAAAAAAAATGTAATGCAAAATTGTATCTTGTCCAAATCCACCTAAATCGAATTCCATGCTCCCGAATGCAGAAAGTATTTTTTAAAATTCCATTTCACATTTTCAATGATATTGATATATTAATCCTCAATGTTTTTGAAACATTTTATGTGGTGAGGGATATCAAAATTTTCATCTATGCTTGAAATACAAGCACTAAGAACTTCATGAGCAGCTCACCTTCCATAAAGAGATTGTATTAGAGCCCAAACTGGTAATCTTTTTTACAGTGGTATTTCCCATTGGTGAAATTGCAGAAAGAATGGAGAGATAAAAGGGAGGAATTCAAGAAGAAAGTAAGCCGATGTGTGAGAAGATCACAAGAAATGTTATGATCAGATGCTGTTGCCAGTCTTGGATTTGATTGGAAAATATCTTATTTTTTTGTAAGGGGAAAACATCTTAGTCAGTTTTCAGGTAAAGCATTTTTTTTATTTTTTTTCGTTTGGTTTGGTGTGATTCGGGATTTTTAAAAAATACCTTGGTCGAATGTAAAGTTCCCATTATGATTTCTGCTCCCCATTTACATCATCATTCTTTATCTTCTTTGCATTGTCAGAATTAATAGGCAGTAGTTGTAAGGTTGTATCAAAATCTTCCATGCCATTATTTTACTAAACTTAGGCCAGGAAAAGGGTTTGTGATAACTTAGCCATTGTATTTGAACAGGTAATGATTAAATTTTGGACAACTGATTGCCTTGTTGGGCTCGCAATCAAATCAAATCAAAACTGGTTTCTGAAGCTTCTTGTGGTTCCTCTCTTTTCCCCCCACCTTAAAAATTCAGGCTTCTCTATCATTCTGTTTATTTTTGGAATGCTACTGCTGAGCTTGTTTTACATCCTTCACAATGTTGCTACTAGACACTGATGATAATAACCTTATCTAGTCTTGTTGCTTGCCGCCAAGGAAGGAATACAATCTCCTTATTTTATTTCCTGCATGCATCATTATATTATGATATAACTTGGAATGGAAAATGAAGAACGCATTCAAAAATCAAGTGATGAATTATTCCATTCCATTCTTGCATATGATAGTGTGTGGTTCATAGAATGGAGTCGGGTATAAATGAAATACGATTGTATGGCAGTGTTCGAGTTCCAAATTCCCTCCCAAGTAGTTGGGGCATATTACATGCGTTTGGCAATTCCATTGGCTCTACTGGCCCCCCGATCATACAATAGGGGAAGCCCATTCTCAAATCCTAACACCATTCGATCCTCTTCCTAAACTTTGGACTTCACTATCCAAGAATGTAGTTTGTTCTCCAATCCGAATCCTTTTTGACTGACCGTCTTCATAAGATGGGTTGATGCATTTAAGCTTACATCAAGCATATGGTGAAAGGATAGGGTTGTGGCCGGTTGGCTATCAAATTATGCCTCATTGGTTTATATTATTTTTTAGCATATTCATTCTTGTTTCTTCCTCTTTGAGTTTGGTAAACCAAAAAAAAAAAAAAGAGTTCCACCAGCCTCCATTCTATGTTGTCCACTTTTGTTATATGCTAATTTGGTGTTCTCAATTAATTCAATACATATGCCAAAGAAACAAACAGATTTAGGATGAATGGAATTATTTTGTTCAAAGAGCGCAAGGCAACACGACTACACAAACACATAGATAACACAAATTCCTTTGAAGTTTAAATGAGAACTATTAATGTATAGCTAAATGTATTCTTCTAAGTCTTGGTATCACCAACTTAATCACTATATATGCAATCAACAAGCTCCACATTATTAATATAGGATTAAAAAACCTATATTACTTTTGCATTCCATTAGTGTTTCCCAAGATATAAGATTTTTCAAAAAGTGCTATTGCATGATTTTTATTTTTTTATTTTTTGGTTTAATTTTAGTCTAACTTGGATTCACACCCAAAATTATATGTTTCATATTTTTTTTTAATATATTGTATTTTATGTGTGACTTTTACTAGTTATAGGGTGTGATTTAGAAAATTGTCTATGAAATAAAAAAAATTAAAAAAAAAACTCAAACATGTCCGTTACTTTGTGTAACACAAATTTTTTGTACACAGTTTCAAGCTTGGATAAAGGAGCAGGGATAGTAAGCGTAAATTCACCTAAATTAAGGAATAGATTGTGTCAAATATTGAAGGGAGATGTTTAATATGTTAGTACAAGAAATTAAGATTAGATTAGAAACTTGGAATATAGGGACTTTTATGGGCAAAAGTATGAAAATAGTGGAAATAATATTTAGAAAGAAAATTAATTGAATTTGCCTTTAAGAAAAGAAATAGGTAGATGAGAAAGCAAGTGAAATTAAAAAATTAGGAAAAAAACATAAAAATGAGGTTGGAATTATTATAAACAAATACTTAAAAGATAATGTAATAGATGTTAAGAGGGGATAAGATCATTAAAATTAGTAAACTTTAGGTTTGGAGATAATAAATTTCATTAGTGCATATGCTCCCCAATAGGTTTAGTAGAAAATCTTAAAAGATAATTTTGGAAATATATATATACAGTATTTTATAAGGGATACCAACGTTTGAAAAGACATTCATAGGAGTTGATTTGAATGGTCACATTGGAAAGGATAATGCAAGATATGTGATGATACATGAAGGCCATAGATATGAAGACAAAAATAAGGCTTATGATACAATCTTAGATTTTGTCATGTCTTATGTTTTGGTTGTATTGAATACTTGTTTTATAAAAAGAGAAGAACATAAAATAAATGTCTAAGTGGATATAATAATAGTCAAATCGATTTCTTCTTAACTAAGAGGTGAGATTGCATATTTTTTAAGGACTGTAAAGTTATCCTAGGTAAAAGTTTGACTGCACAATATAAAGTCTTAGTATTAAATATACATATTAAAAAATTGATCATAAATCAACACGAGGATTAGATAGTGGAACTTGAAGAGGGATAGTATAGTAAAATTTAGAGACAAAATCGTCAAAGAGTGTGATTGGACAGTAGGGGGTAAGGTAGATGCATATTCTAATTGAAATAAAATGGAATAAAATGGAAAATTCTATTGTAAGGACAACAAAAGTGATTTTAGGTGAGTCCAAAGGAAGATACTTAGGTAGTAAAAAAAGTTGGTGGTGAGATCAAGAAGTTTAAAAAGTGTGGAAATACTTCTTAAATTGAGCACATTTATCTCCAGTGTTCCTAGCAAGTATAAGATTATCCACAGATTAATACCACAAAGAAAATATCCCCATTTGAAAATGTGAATAGTGAGTAATCCCATGGACTTTGCTTAAACCCATAGTTGAGAAGAGAAGTGGAGAGTTTCTCAAACCATTGTTGTGGTGCTTGTTTGAGTCCATACAAGGACTTATGCAACTTACAAACTAGTGAATCGTTAGGGGCTTTCAAACCTTGAGGAACTTTCATAAAAACTTCCTCATCAAGTTCTTCATGTAAAAATGCATTGTCAACATCCATTTGGTATAGTTCCCATCCTTTAATTGCCGAGATAGCCAACAAGCATTGAATTATGGTGAATTTAGCCACGGGGGCAAAGGTTTTATTATAGTCAAACCCCTCTACTTGGTTATATCCTTTTGCAACTAGCCGTGCTTTGTACCTCTCGATCGTTCCATTTGCTCTTCGTTTAATCTTGAATACCCATTTGCTTCCAATTGCCTTTTCCCCTTTTGGTAAGGGAACTAGACTCCCAAGTATTATTTAATGGAGAGCTTTCAACTCTTGATTCATTCCCTCTTCCTACACTCGTTTTCCGACAACATCTTCATAGGTATCTGGTTCAACACCAATTTCTTCTAGTTTTGCATTGTTAGTAGAAGATACCACAATATTTTTAGAGAGAAATGAATTTTATAAACCTTACCATGCAATTGGTTGATTTGAGTGGTATTCTTGGTAGGGGGGGTTTATGGTCTTCTTACATGCTATTACATAATCTTCAAATTTTTGTGGCATCTTCCTTTCCCTTTGTGGTCTTGAGTTCTCAACTATCATTCCTCTTTCAATTGCCTTATTTTCTATTTTAAGATCATATTTTTCCATTTCTTTTGTTTCTTCATTTTCCTCTAACCCAATTGATTCTCCTACATCTCCAAATTGGTTTTGAGTATATGTTGACTCTTCTGAAAGTCGAGGTGTGATCCCAAGAGGAGGGTGAATTGGGCATTTTAAAATTTTATGCAAAAGTTCAATTAATTTTTAATCTGATATTACAAGTACTCTAACTTCTTAATAGCTATTGTATTCTCAATAGATAATTTTACCAATGTGTATATCCTTAACCGCTAAAAGGTTTATGCTATGATTTCAATATGTGACCAAACTACACAAGATTAACAATACTCATAGCAGATCAATATTTATATGAAAATGCTTAACTACACAATATTAACAATATTTATAGTAGATTAATGTCAATATGTTTTGAATATAAATAGGTTTATGCTATGATTTCAATAAGTAATTATAGTTCTCAAAAATAGTAGTATTCAATTAATAAGATATGCTTAACTACTGCAGAGTTGTTGCAATGATTCCAACAATTAACACAATGAAAGTAAAAATATTCACAGCATTCACAGCAAATACAAATCAAAATAAATATGCATGGAAAGATAAATAGTTAAGGTAGAAAGTGACACGAGATTTTTTACAAGGTTTGGTGTTCTGTGCCTACGTCTTTGCCTTAAGCAACTCGCTATGAGGATTCATTATACCCTCCTTCAATAGGTGGAGAAACCTCTATCCTTCAGTAGGCGAAGAAGCCCCTCAAGCAAAAATACCCTTTCTCTTTTCTCTT
The DNA here is from genome assembly GCF_029873635.1 of Malania oleifera. Classification (NCBI taxonomy): domain Eukaryota; kingdom Viridiplantae; phylum Streptophyta; class Magnoliopsida; order Santalales; family Ximeniaceae; genus Malania; species Malania oleifera. Next base: position 78,877,159 of record NC_080423.1, on the reverse strand, counting down.
GTCAACAACTTAATCCTAGAGTCGTCAATTTACACAAAGCAATCAAGAACTGATTTGTACAATGTTAACTCTCTGAAAAGAGTAGATTCGTACACTATAAACACTCTAATACACTCTCAGAAGATGTTTGCAACGAAGATCAAGAAGTTTATCAAAGGCTTTCTGGTTTTTCGAAAAGCAATAAGCTTGAAAATATGAACATAAAAAAGCTTTCGACAAGAACATCGTTGATTACAACAAGTGTTGAATAATTTGTGTAATCTTTTGTTTAAAACACGTTTACGGTTAACTATTTATATGTATGTTTGAATTATAGCAGTTGTGTGTGTTTTAATGACTTAATATTTGGAAATCTCAAAGATTTTCTGTCGTTGTGAAACTTATCGCAGCGCTTCACTCGATTGAACTGAATGTTCAGTTGCACAAACCAATTTAAATCACGAATTTCTAAAGTGGCAGTAGCCATTCAATCGACTGAACTCTAAGGTTTGGTCGTTTGAACTAAGCCTTCGATCTACTGAACTCTGAGCTTCAATCACCCGAACGAACTCTGTCTGAAACTTAAAAATGGCAGTAGCCATTTGGTCGACTGAACTTGAGTTTCGGTCGCCCGAATTCTTTGATGCCAGACCAATTGTGTAGAATTTGCATTTGGTCGACTGAGCAATATGCCTCAGGCGCCTGAACATCCTTAAATTCAAATTTCTTTATAATTTTTATTCCAAAAATGATTTTAACCTTTTGAAATAACATGTAGACTTGTAAAAATATTTTCCAAGAACTAAAAAGGTATCTAAGGTTCAAATAAATAAACTAAGAGTTTTGTAACAAAAATTAAGTGAGATGTACTTGCTTGAAACCTATTTTACATTACACATAACAAACTATTTAGGTCTTCATGTCCTTAAGCTTGGTCTTCATCCAAACTTCATGTCAATAGTCATATTTCATTTTCTTGTGTGCTTCTTGGCTTTCCATTTTGCATCTTTCATTGTGCTTTTATACTGTAATACTTGTATGCACACTTAATGACACAATTAGATTCCTTGGTGTGTCATTATCAAAACGAGATTAAGTCTTATTAAGCCAACATCTTTAGGTTCAATAACGGTCGGCAATGGTTGCAGTGATACACTTTTCAAAGGCTCTACATTTTTAAATGGAAAAGAATCCTCATAAAATATGACATCTTGGGATTCAAAAAACTTTCTAGTATTGAGTTCCATTACCCTATAGCCATTATTTCCTAAGATATATCCTAGAAATATGCACTTTATAGATCTCGTAGCAAACTTATCATATGGCTTAGGTTTAACATAAGCATAACACAAACATCCAAATACCCTGAGATGTAAGAACCCGAACCATGATATATAGATTAATTATGTAAAAGAAGGGTAAAATGGTAAATTGAGCAAAGTTTGTCGACAAGGCTAGGGTTCGTCGACGAAGTTTCTTCTGTTCTCGTCCACGAAATTCAGAGACTCATCGACGAGGGGATGCCGAAATGTTCGAAAAAATTTGAAATATCCGGCTCGTCGACTAGGCCACCTCTTCGTCGACGAAGGTAATGGTGGACTCGTCGACGAGGACGCCAACTCGTTGATGAATCCACCCGGGTCAAGGGCTATAAATATCAGTTCCATTGCTTTTAAGTTAAGTAATTTTAAATATCCTCTCCCTCTCCCTCTCTCTCTCTCTCTCTCTCTCTCTCTCTCTCTCTCTCTCTCTCTCTTTCTCTCTCTCTCTCTCTCTTCGATTTCTTCGCCGTTCGTCGCCTGATTCTTAAATCAGACGTTACCGCGAGGATCAGGGAAGGATTCTCTACATTTCTAACGGATCAAAATCTCGTTTTGAGTGTTTCCGGCTTTCGGGCTAAAACTGAGGTAAGGCTCGGTTTTCATTTCTGATTCAGAATATGTGTAGTAGTACGGATTGTAAGTATGTATTGTACTATGGTTTGTAGGTTTTGGAGTCTCGGTTCGTAGTTTTGGGAACTATAGAGTTCGTAGTTGGAATTTGGATTAAGGTAAGGGGATTCAGTTTATATCAGTTTATTTTCGAAATCAGGATCGGTAAGCTTGTAGGCTACGATCGTAAGTATGTTTTGGCTGCTTATTTGGGGAAATCTATTGGGTAAAAATGCGGGATTTTTGGGTTACAGTTTTTGAAAAAATTTGGGGATTTCAGGTATCATCTCTACTTTGTTTGGAAAATTGTTGGTTATGTTAAAACTGTATTATTGAAATGACTGTTATCCATATTTGCATAAACTGTATACTTGAATTAGAAAATGATATGATTTGCCGTAAACCAAATAAGTGTGGTATGTATGGTTGTATGTAAATGTTCCAGGTATTTGTAAAACAGTTATGTGGCGGCTAATTACCGTATGCTAAAATGTATAGGAACGTGAGTTCCAAAATGATTTCAGGTTTTGTGAAATTGGCTAGTGGCCGCTAATTACCGTACGCTACGCCATGTACCAGTGTGAAAACCGTGGGCGAGAGTGTCCGGCTCTATATCCGAGGGTGTGAAATATCACTATGTCATCCAACTGGTCACCGAAGGGTGTGAACCACCCTGTATGGTAATGTAATCGTTGTGAAGCTTTGAGTTCATGGAGTAGTTATGTGATGGCAATGTAATCGCTGTGAAACTTGATTTCATATCGTAGTTGTGTACTTATGTGAGCTACATTGTATTGACAAAGTAATCACTATTGGGCCTCGGTCATCGCAGCGTAGTTGCGTATGTAGCAATGTAATCGCTGTGAGGCTTAGGTTACCTTGGTGTAGTTGCGTACTAGTGTGACGACACTGACCGTATGTTTTGGGTATCGTATGTACTGGAATGCATTTGTGAAAATACTGGAACTATATGGAATTGTATGGAACTGTATCTTATTGTATAGTGTTATATTTTATGTAAAATAACACTAATATGTCACACACTGATATAACCTGCTTTCTTCCTTACTGAGAGGTGTCTCACCCCGAATGTACGTACAATATTTTTTAGATCCTTCAAGTAGCTGTAATTAGCATCCTAGCGTTTGGAAGCGGGGGTGTCGTTAGCTACTGCTAGTACCTGTTAGGTACGAGTTTTGGTATCCTGGTTGTGAGGATGGTTTTGTAGACATCTGGGGTATGTTTTGTATTATGGGAATGTATATCCTAACTTATAGACTCTGGTATGATACTGTATATGCATAAAAAGACCATATTCTGCTGCGTATATGATGAGTATGGATTTGTATGTGTATGTGTATAGGGCATCTGTGTACCCTTAGGGGTCGGATCCTTTTATTGTATCGTCTATGTTCATACCTGGGACCCACCTGCGGGTTCGGGGTGTGATAGCTTGATATTAGAGCTTACCAGATTACTAGGTCTTGTAGACTTGGTAAGGAGTATTGATGTGTACATACCGGAGTATAGGATGTAGGAAATGGGTAGTGTTGGTCGAGGGTTGTTTTGTTGGTAGTCGAGATTTGTCGACGGTATTCCATGTTTTTCCTAGGATGACGATTCCGGTAAAGACAGGGCAGACCATTGATGGATTCGTGTCGGTGTGATGGGACAAACTTAGACCTGTGAGAGTAATAGTTGACATGATTAGGTCTATGATTGTATTAACTGTGTATGATATAAGAATTCTAACTGATTCATATTCTGTTTTCAAAATGGAGCCCAAGGATAATAACTTGGAGAGTGGCTCTGAGGAGACAGTGAGCAATGAGTCTCCTTCTGTGTCTCGTGGTTTAGCGAGACAAGTGATCCGAGAAATTGGGCGGAGTGTTAGGAGACGCGAGAGCTCTCCTACGGATGCAGGGTGTACCATTGAGAGGTTCACGTGCATGCACCCTCCGACATTTACGGGATGACCTGATGATAGTGGCGGAAAACTAGGTCGAGAAGACTGAGAGGATTTTGGAAGTCCTCCACTGCATTGAAAAGCACAAGGTTTTGTACGCTACCTTTCATCTGACTGGGGAGGCAGGGCGATGGTGGACTGCGGTGAATCTGCTTGAGAAGTAGAGAGCTGGTCCATCTAGTATGACGTGGGGCCGCTTCAGGGAGGTATTTTTCGAGAGATACTTTTTTGTCTCCACTCAGGATGCGAAGGCTGATGAGTTTTCAGGCCTGATGCAGGGAACTTTGACGGTGCAGAGGTATGCTGCCAGGTATATCAAGTTATTTCAATTTGCGCCGTACTTGGTTCTGAATGAGCACGAGAAGTCTCGGAGGTTTGAGAGGTGTCTGAGGAAAGACATCCGCCGTCTTGTGGGGATGTTGCAGATCTGTGAGTTCCTTGTTCTGGTGGATAAAGCCACCATAGTTGAGACCGGCATTCAGGGAGAGGAAGTAGTGCCGGATCAAGGGAAGAGGCCAGTATCTTCTGGTCCTCAGAGTGGTCCTCGGCGGGGACAGTGGAAAAAGAAGAAAGGCTACAGTTCCGATTATCGGCAGGACACCAAGTGGCAGAGTTATCGGGGGGATCCATCCCTCGCACCGTGCGCCAAGTGCCGTAAATGGCACGACGACGAATGTCAGCCGATCTGGTGAAACTGCTACAACTGTGGTAAGTCAGGCCACATGTAACAGAGTTGTCAGGTGTTGAGGAGTGATACACCTGCACAGAACCAGAACCGTGGGAGTGATCAGATACCTCGGGGAAACTACCAGGATACCACGACTCCGAAAAGGGTATATTCACTGACTCCAACATATGCAGAACACGTTGGGAACGTGGTGACAGGTACCATGTTATTGCTTTTGAATAAAGCTGCTGTTTTATTTGATTCGGGGGCAACCCATTCGTTCATATCTGCTAGTTTTGTAAAGTTTTGTGGGGCTGAAACCTGTGTGATGAATGAGTTGTTGTTTGTGACTACGCCGAATAGGAGTGTAACGATCTGTAGTAAGTTGTTAGGGAACTGCCCAGTGGATATCCAGGGGAGGCTGCTACCAGCGAACCTTGTAGTATACGACATGTATGGTTTTGATGTCATACTGGGGATGGATTGGCTATTCTCCATTTTTGTAGTGATTGATTGTCGTAGGAAGGTAGTAGTGTTCAAACCTCTTGGGGAGCAGAAGTATGAGTTTGTAGGATTGTGTGTGCATTCGACACCACAGGTTCTATCAGCGTTATAGGCAAGAAGGCTACTTTTGGATAGGTGTCAGGGGTACCTAGCTTGCGTGAAGGAACCGCCACGGGAGGAATTGAGGCTCAAGGATATTCGAGTGGTCAACGAGTTTCCGGATGTGTATCCTGATGAATTACTTGGTTTACCTCCGGATCGTGAGGTGGAGTTTGCGATAGAGTTGTTGCCTAGTAAGGCACTGATCTCTAAAGCTCCGTACCGGGTGGCTCTAGGAGAACTTCGAGAGTTGAAAGGGCAATTGCAGGAACTACTGGACTAGGGTTTTATTCGACCAAGTGTTTCGCCCTGGGGAGCTCCAGTATTATTTGTGAAGAAGAAGGACAGGTCGATGCATATGTGCATTGACTACTGTGAGATCAACAAAGTGACAGTGAAAAATCGTTACCCTTTACCTTGTATAGATGATCTCTTCGACTAGTTGGAGGGAACGCATGTCTTTTCGAAGATCGACCTACGGTCAGGGTATCATCAGGTAAGGGTTAAATCTGAGGATGTAGCAAAGACCGCTTTCTGAACCAGATACGACCATTATGAGTTTCTTGTTATGCCATTTGGGTTGACCAATGCACCAGTAGTGTTCATGGATCTGATGAACTAGATTTTCCATGAGTACCTGGATCAGTTCGTAGTGGTGTTTATTGATGACATTCTGGTATACTCGAGGAGTTTAGAAGAGCATGAAAACCATTTGAGATTGGTGCTACAGAGTTTGCGAGAGAAGAAGTTGTATGCTAAGCTGAAGAAGTGTGAATTTTGGTTGAATCAGGTCGCATTCTTAGGTCATGTGGTGTCTAAGGGTGGTATCTCCGTTGATCCTAGCAAGATTGAAGCTGTGGTCGACTGGGCGAGATCGAAGAGCGAGCAGGAGGTTCGGAGTTTTCTGGGATTGGCGGGTTATTATCGTTGGTTCGTGGAGGGGTTCTCTAAACTGTCTGGACCTCTGACTCGATATACCAGAAAGGGAGTTCAGTTTGAGTGGACTAGTGATTGCGAGCAGTGCTTTCAGGAGTTAAAGCACCGACTAGTTGCTGCTCCAGTTTTGACCATTCCTTCGGGGGATGGTGGGTTTGTGATTTATAGTGACGCGTCCCTGAAGGGTTTGGGATGCGAGCTTATGCAACAAGGTAAGGTAGTAGCTTATGCTTCTCAGCAACTTAAGGAGTATGAGAAGAATTACCCTACGCATGACCTAGAGTTAGTTGCTGTTGTTTATGCCTTGAAGATCTGGCGACACTACCTATACGGTGTTCATTGTGAGATTTTCACTGATCACAAAAGTCTCAGATACTTTTTCACGCAGAAGGAGCTGAATATGAGGCAAAGGCGGTGGCTAGAGTTGATCAAGGACTACGATTGCACGATCAGTTATCACCTGGGGAAGGCTAATGTGGTAGCCGATGCGTTGAGTCGGAAGTCAGAACATGCAACAGTATCTGCAATTGTAGCTCAGCATCATGTTAGACAGGATCTGGAAAGCCTTGGTGTGGAGTTGGTGTCTAGTGATCATCAGGCTTTCATTGCTAGCTTGGTGATCGAGTGGACTTTGTTTGAGCGTATTAAAATCGTGTAGGGTATTGATGCGGAGTTAGCTAAGATTATGGAGAAGGTGCAATAGGGTTTGACTGTGGATTTTAACATCTCTGATCGAGGTGTATTGAGGTTTGGGACTAGGCTGTGTGTTCCAAACGACGATAAGTTCAGAAGGACGATTCTGGAGGAAGCGCATCGTTCTCTGTATATGATACATCCGGGTAGTACGAAAATGTATCGAGATTTGCGCGAATCATTTTGGTGAAGTAATATGACGAGGGATATTGCCCGGTTTGTGGAACAGTGTCTGACGTGTCAGCAGGTCAAAGCTGAACATCAGAGGCCGACAGGGCCGTTGCAGTCTTTGCCTATTCCGGTGTGGAAATGAGAGCACATTTCCATGGACTTTGTTACTGGATTGCCATCAGCACTTCACGGGCAGAATGCTATTTGGGTAATCATAGACCGGTTAACGAAATCTGCTCATTTTGTACCGACGAAGGTTAGCTACCCTTTGAGTAGACTAGCGGACCTGTATATGCATGAGATAGTGAGAATGCATGGCGTACTGGTGTCCATTGTTTCAAATCGAGATCCGAGGTTTACTTATCGATTTTGGAAAAGCTTGCAAGAAGCATTGGGGACGAAACTTACTTTCAGTACAGCGTTTCACCCCCAGACTGATGGACAATCAGAGAGGACGATACAGATCTTGGAGGATATGTTACGGGCTTGTGTATTAGACTTTTGTGGTAGTTGGATTCAATTTCTACCACTAGTGGAGTTTTCCTATAACAATAGCTTCCAGGCTAGTATAGGGATGGCACCATTCGAGAATTTGTATGGTCGGAGGTGTCGATCTCTTTTGTATTGGGATGAGGTCGGTGAACGTTAGGCGTTAGGACTTGAACTTGTGTAGTTGGCGTCTGAGAAGGTAGACTTGATCCAGGAGAGGATTAGAATGGCTCAGAGTCGGCAGAAGAGTTAAGTGGATGTTCGGCGCCGTGAGTTGGAGTTCGAGGTAGGGGTAAAGTATTCCTTAGAATCGCTCCGATGAATGGAGTGATGAGATTCAGAAGGAAGGACAAGTTGAGCCCGAGGTATATTGGACCATTCGAGGTTATTGAGCGAGTGAGTCCGGTAGCCTACAGAGTTGCACTACCCCCAGCACTCTCGAGGGTCCACGATGTGTTTCACGTATCCATGTTGAGAAGGTACGTGTTGGACCCATCACATGTTATTAGTTATGATGAGTTGGAAATTGAGGGTACTTTAGCGTATGAGGAAATACTTGTTCAGGTTTTGGACAGTAAAGTTTAGAAGCTTCGTATCAAAGAAATACCGTTAGTGAAAGTATTGTGGCGAAACCACAAGATTGAGGAAGCTTCTTGGGAATTGGAAACGGAAATACATAAAAAATATCCGCAGTTGTTCTGAGTAGTATTTGGATAGTAGGGTGGTATGAGAATGTATGTATGTATGTAATACTCTATTATCGTATTGTATTTGGTGGTTAATCTCTGAGAGAGTCCTGTTGTATTGTAAACTCCCGAGGTCACGTATGTATGTAACCACGGTATTCCTCCGTCATAAGTGAGAGAATGTATGTATGTATGTATCGTAACGAGGCTGCGTATAAATGGCCGTCGTATTCTCTAAAGTATGTATGTATGTATCGTAATGGGGCTGCGTATAAATGGTCACCGTATTCTCTAGAGTATGTATGTATGTATCGTAACATGACTAGGTATAAATGGTCGCCGTATTCTCTAGAGTATGTATGTATGTATTGTAACGGGCTAGCGTATAAATGGCTGCCGTATTTCTCTAGAATATGTATGTATGTATTGTAATGGGGCTGCATATAAATGGTCGCCGTATTTTTCTAGAGTATGTATGTATGTACCATGATGGGGCTGCGAATAAATGGCTGCCATATTCTTTAGAGTATGTATGTATCGTAGGGGGGACTGCGTATAAATGGTCGCCGCTTTGCCTGAATTTGTATGTATATAGTAGTATGAATGTGTTCGTAATGAGAGATTGCAAATTTCGAGGAGGAAATTTTTGTAAGGAGAGGAGGTTGTAAGAACCCGAATTGTGATATATGAATTAATTATGTTAAAGAAGGGAAAAATGGTAAATTGAGTAGAGTTCGTCGACGAGGCCAGGGTTCGTCGACAAAGTTTCTTCTATTCTCGTCAATGAAATTCAGAGACTCGTCGACGAAGGGATGCCGAGAGGTTCAGAAAAATTTGAAATATCCGGCTCGTTGATGAGGCCACCTCTTCGTCTACGAAGGTAATGGTGGACTCGTCGATGAGAAGGCCAACTCGTCGACGAATCCACCCGGGTCAAGGGCTATAAATATCAGTTCCATTGCTTCTAAGTTAAGTAATCTTAAATATCCTCTCCCTCTCTCTTTAGAACTCAAAGCTCTCTCTCTCTCTCTCTCTCTCTCTCTCTCTCTCTCTCTCTCTCTCTGTCTTCGATTTCTTCGCCGTTCGTCGCCTAGTTCGTAAATCGGATGTTACCGCGAGGATTAGGGAAGGATTCTCTACATTTCTAATGGATCGGAATCTCGTTTTGAGCGTTCTCGGGTTTCGGGCTAAAACCGAGGTAAGGCTCGATTTTCATTTCTGATTCAGAATATGTGTAGTAGTTCAGATTGTAAGTATGTATTGTACTGTGATTTGTAGGTTTTGGAGTCTCGGTTCGAGTTTTGGGGACCGTAGAGTTTGTAATTTGAATTCGGGTTAAGGTAAAGGAATTCAGTTTATATCAGTTTATTTTTGAAATCAGAATCGATAAGCTTGTAGGCTACGATCGTATGTATGTTTTGGCTACTTATTTGGGGAAATCTATCGGGTAAAAATGCGGGATTTTCGGGTTACAGTTTTCGAGGAAATTTGGGGATTTCAGGTATCATCTCTACTTTGTTTGGAAAACTATTGGTTATGTTAAAATTGTATTATTGAAATGAATGTTATCCATATTTGCATAAACTGTATACTTGAATTGGAAAATGATATGATTTGCTGTAAACCAAATAAGTGTAGTATGTATGGTTGTATGTAAATGTTCCAGGTATTTGTAAAACAATTATGTGGTGGCTAATTACCGTACGCTAAGATATATAGGAATGTGAGTTCCAAAATGATTCTAGGTTTTGTGAAATTGGCTAGTGGCGGCTAATTACCGTACGCTGCGCCATGTACCAGTGTGAAAATCGTAGGTGAGAGTGTCCGGCTCTATATCGAGGGTGTGAAATATCACTATGTCATCCGGCTAGTCACTGAAGGGTGCGAGCCACCCTGTATGGCAATGTAATCATTGTGAAGCTTTGAGTTCATGGAGTAGTTGCGTGATGGCAATGCAATCGCTATGAAACTTGAGTTCATATCGTAGTTGCGTACTTGTGTGAGCTACATCGTATTGACAATGTAATCACTATTGGGTCTCGGTCGTTGCAACGTAGTTGCGTATGTAGCAATGTAATTGTTGTGAGGCTTAGGTTACCTTGGTGTAGTTGCATACTAGTGTGACGACACTGACCGTATGTTTTGGGTATCGTGTGTACTGGAATGCATTTGTGAAAATACTGGAACTATATGGAATTGTATGGAATTGTATCTTATTGTATAGTGTTATATTTTATGTAAAATAACACTGGTATGCACACACTGATATAAGTTGCTTTCTTCCTTACTAAGAGGTGTCTCATTGCGAATGTACGTATAATGTTTTTCAGGTCATTCAGGTAGCCGTAATTAGCATCCTAGCGTTAGCGTTTGGAAGCGGGGGGTGTCGTTAGCTACTGTTAGTACTTGTTAGGTATGAGTTTTGGTATCCGGGTTGTCAGGATGGTTTTGTAGACATCTGGGGTATGTTTTGTATTATGGGAATGTATATCCTAGTCTGGTATGATATTGTATATGTATAAAAGGACCGTATTCTATTGCGTATCTAATGAGTATGAATTTGTATATATATGTGTATAGGGCATCTGTGTACCCCACGAGATCGGACTCTTTTATTGTATCGTATCATGTATGTTTGAATTAATACAGAGACAGGTTAGGTTACTATATTGATACCTAGGACCCACCTGTGGGTTCGGGGCGTGACATGAGATGATCATATGAGGCTTTTTTCTTTAAACAAAATCTCATGTGGAGATTTTCCATTAAGTAATGGTGTGGGAAGAAGATTTATCAAATGTGTTGATGTCATTACACATTCTCCCCAATATATTAAGTGTAGATTAGCTTGAAATCAGAGTACTTTTGCAACCTCCAATACGTTTAGGCTTGTGCCTTCTTTCCACCACTCCATTTTGTTTGAGTGTGTGTGGATAGTTGGTTTGGTGTATGATTCCTTTGTTTAAAATGATTTTCTTGAAATTCCCATACACAATATCTTGGGCATTATCTAATTGAACTGATTTCATCTGTACCCCGAATTGAGTTTCCACCATTTTCAAAAATTGTTTAAATAGAAATAAGGCTTCACTTTTATTTTTCATTAAGTGAACCCAAGTACCTCTCGAACAATCATCAACAATAGTGAAAAAATAGTGAGCTCCAGAATGTGTGCTAGTTTTATAAGGTCCCCAAGTATCAACATGGATTAATTCAAATAAGTTTCTTGATTTATTTCTACTAATAGAAAATGGCAATTGAGTTTGTCTAGCCTTGTGACATGCATCACATGGGGAAATATTTTTATTTTTAACTGAAACATCAAATAAACTTCTTAATCTAGAAAATGTGATATGTCTCAACCTCATATGTAACAATTCTGGTTGATTCTTCAATCTCATGGCATGTGCATAGATATGATTTTCCTTTTCAAAATAGTATAACCCCCCCCCCCCCCCCCCGGCCCCCCCTTTTTCCATTTTGCCCGCTACAATTACTCTCTTGGTGGTAAGGTCTTGCAAAATATATCTATTTGGGAAAAAAATGTTACAGAACACTTTAAATCTAGGGTAATTCTACTAATTGATGCTAAATTGCAGGTGAACTTGGGTAAGAAAAGAACATTCTCCAGCACAATATTTTGATTTAGTTGGATATTTCCAACACAATCAACTTGTAAATTTCTTCCATTAGGTAGTGTAACTTGTGAAATAGATTTTCTTGGATTTTTGCATTTTATTAGCCTTGAATATGATACAACATGATCACATGCTCCATTTTCTAAAGTCCAATTTTGAGAGCAAGAAATTTTATTAACAAAGTTTACGGTAGGTGTTCCTTGTTTCTCTCCATTGAGTATGGCCATCAGCTGATCAAAATGAGTTTGTGATAACCCAGATGGGTTAAGAATAATCTGTTGTTGGCTTACTTCTTGTTGAGGATCTACCTTCTTCCCCTTAGTTTCTGTCACTGTTGCATTAATGGATCTCTTTGCTTGAAAGTTCTTTTTCTTCCCTTGCCAATTTGGAGGATACCCAACAATCTCAAAAACAATTCTCTTTTGTGTGACCCGTCTTCGTACAGTGCTCACACTTTAATCTTTTGTTTGGATCTCAATTCTTTTTCCCAGCATAAACATTGAAAGTTGTTGCCTCCATAATTGGTCTTACCATCGTCACCTCTTCTAAACTTTATAAAGAATAAGCAATTGTTAAGGATGGTAATGGATCTTTACAGAGAATGTGCGATCTTACCACACCATAGGAATCATTCAACCCCATTAGAAACCGGTGCAGTTTCTCTTCTTCTTTTTCCTTAACCAAGAATCCACACGTACACCTTGCACATCCTTGTCCATGAGACTTGGAAAAATTATCAAGTTGATCCCAAAGTCCCTTCATTTTTGTATAGTAAGTTGAGATTGTCAACTCACCTTATTTAGTGTAGACGATTTCTCTTTTCAATTCTTGAATACGAGGCTCAATTCCTTGTGAAAACCTTTCTTCTAGATCTCTCCTGATGTTATAAGCAATGTCATGGTATGTAACACTGTTATGTAACTCATCGTTGAGTGAGTTTAATAACCATGCGACCACTATAGCATTGCAAGTCAGTCAGTCATCCTCTTCCGAATCTCCTTCTTATGGTTTCGGTAATTTTCCATTCATAAGTGTTTATTTATGTTTTGATCGCAGAGCATTGACGACAACTCTCCTCCATTATGAATAGTTGGTCCCCTTTAGTGGATGAGATTCCAACAAGTCACCTGGTCTATTTGAATTGTTCAAATGATAATGAGGTGATTTTTTACTCATGATTTTGGTAGGCTCTGATACCATGGAAAAAATATAATGAAAAGTTTATTTATTTATTTTTTTCTTATGAGAAAGAAAGCTACACATTTTTAATTAAGAAAATGGAGGTACATATATGTAGAATTTCGACATCCTGTGATGTTTGTATCTACTATCAAATTCCCTAGAAATCTATAATCAAAATCCCTAGAAAATTTTCAAATTCTATTTATAAGAGATTGTTGAGAATCATAGGTGATTTTCTTATAGCAATAATTTGAGGATCCCATCCAATTTGAGATTTTCTTGTTGCAATGATTTGAAGATACCATCCAATTTGGGATTTACTTGTAATAATTTGAAGATCCAATCCAATTTGAGATTTGCTTGTTGCAATGATGAGGATCCCATTCAATTTGGGTTTTGCAGTCTCAATAATTTGAGAATCCCATTCAATTTGGGATTTGCTATTCTTGGAATTAAGGATGCTCTCAAATTTAGTAATAGTTATCGAGAAAAAAAAAAATATACTAATTTTGAAAACAAAATTTTGATTTGACACATCATTAATATTTAGTTTTTATTAATTTATAATCATATTAAAACAAACTTTCATTTTTTATAATATTTAATAGAGAAGGAAAACACGAGAAAAAATGAGTTCCTTCCTTATTTTCTTTTCCTTTCCTTTTTTCAAATAAAATCTTTGATCCAAGCGGATACTTATGTAGAGTTATTGAAGTGTTCTTACCTTGTAACAAATATTTGCAAATTTGTTATTAAATTTGTAAAAATATTAATAGCTCTGTATTTTTTTTTTTTCCTATAATTTCTATCTAAAAGGAAAGTGTATCTCAAAACACCTTGTGGAAGGAATAGACCTTGCCTAAAGACATGTGGATTATTATTGATTAATTTGAAATATGTCTACATTTTCTAAGATTTGAGTCATTTGACTTCCTCTAAAATTATAAAGATCCATGAACTCTTTTAAAGGTTGAACAAAAAACACTCACTTCCTCTCAATTTTAAAAATTCCACAAATTTCTATTAATATTTGATTTCTCATACACATATAACTCGCCTATTGATTTGGCAATAAATTAACAAAGCGAATATTACGCGTCATGAAGTTAATCCGTTAATGAATGCCGTAAAGAGAAACTTTTAGATTATAATTGAGGGAGACAATATTAAGATCAATATGATTAAGAACTATTCATAACAATTTAAAATCACTCATACTAGTAGAAGTAAAAGATGTAGCCATCTAAGTTAATGTGCATCCCACATTCCAAATATTTCTATATTTTTCCTCAAAGATAAACAAAAAAATAAATTGCATTTCTTGATAATCCTTTTTATCATTGAATTTCTTTTTCTTTAACAAAAAAGTAAAAGAATTTCAACACTTACCTTTCTTTTTCTTTTTATTTAAAAAGTCCTATCCTAGTTATAAGGAAAAACCCTCATAGCAATTGCAAGAAAGAAAAAACAGGAGGACTGAAAGAGAAGACAATCAAAAGCAGCATCAAACACTTCTGAAAGCTAGTTAGGCATCATCAATATACATACTAGTAATTCCAAAGTTCTTCAAAACATCATAATAACTGATGGATTCAAGCTCCTTCCCAAATATTCGAAAGAGGAAAAGCAATTGAACGCACCCCCAAATCCAATATTCGAACAACCCTACAGAACATTCATAATACCTGATGCATGCAAGCTCCTTCCCGAAAATTCAAAAGAGGAAAAGCGATTGAAACGCACCCCCAAACCCAATATTCAAACAACCCTACAAAACCAACATCGATCAATTCCACTTTTCAGCCGGATCCTTCACCAGTGCGACGCGTTCAAGATCCTCCCAATCTCAAAAGAAAGAAAAGCATCCAAACAGGCATATTGTATCTGCTCGTAGCTCAGCCACTCCTGGTCCCACCTGCTCATAGTCACCGACTTCGGCTTCTCGATCTCCTTCCCAAGAACCACCCTGGCCAGGGTCTTGAGCCCCGCCCTGCACAGCTCCCGGGCGTCCAGTGTGCAGGCCGCCAATTCCCTGAGATCGACGCTGTTCGACACTTCCAGGCCGTAATCGTCAGCCATCTTCTCGACGTCGCTGGCTATGCCCAAGCCGACGAAGGTGTAGTCGGGATTGGCGAGGAACCGCGAGAGGGATTGGGGAATGTGGGGGGCGTAGATGAGTTGGAAGATGAGACATCGGCGGCCGACGCAGAGCTGCAAAGTAGCGACGGGGTTGTTGGAGTACCGGCTTTTGTTAGGGCGCCACTCGATGTCGAGGCCGACGATGAGGTGGCGCAGCCGCCGGCGGTGGATGCGCTGGATCTCGGAGATCCAAAAATCCACCATGGCGGGTGTGATGGTTACTAGGGTCTGGATCGTGTCGTCCATGAAAATCACACCGTAGTAATCGTGGGTTTCCTCGGGTGTTTCGTAGTCCACTATCTGAGTAGACATGGCTGCTGCTGGGCTTTGCAGAATGGAGAGAGAAGAGAGAGAGAGAGAGGGTGGAATGCTGGTTTTGAAATTTGACTTGGGAATGAAGGAAGAAAGGAAATGCGGGCAGTGGGAATGAAGGTGAGTAAATAACCAGAAAAATAAAGGAAGAGACAAAAATGAAGGTGAGGGCATTGCCCACTTTCATATTTAGCGCGTGCCGTTTAGTTCTTGTATGGGTCAATAAAAATATTTTTAAAAGACTTATTATATTTTAGTAAATATTTTTTTAAGTAAAATGTACTTTAGGATTTTGTGATGCCCCGAACCTGCTAAGTGGGGTTCGGGTGCCACGTGTTCCAATCATCTGCATCTGATACCATAATTAAAATGCATGCAACTGAATATAAATAAATAATCTCAAATAAATACCAGAATTCTATATAACAACCCAAAAACGAACACTAAAACATCCAAATATTCGTATCCATAACAAGTATTTAAAACATAACCCAGTACAAATAAATCTGTATCACAATACCTAAAAAAAAACCAACAAAAATAATCCCAGCCTAAACCTTCAAACCCGATCTCTAGAAGAACTTAAAAAATTATTAATCCATTAGGATGAAACAATTCTCAGTAAGAGTTAAATAAATTATAACAGTGTGTGACAAATGAGTTTTAATATTTATATATCAAAATAAATTGTTTCCCATACATCAATAACAATTGAGAAAACGCATCATTAATAACATTACTAACATCTGACATCATACACACATCCAGTATGAATAAATACATAATTTTTATGCAAGCGAAAGTCCCCGATGATAGGGAAGATTACCCGCCTATACAAATAGCTACCCTCTGCTCTGGTACTAAAAACTACCTACCAGAGCACTCACCTTACTCAATAATCCCTAGGTGAAGAATTATCTCGCCACCAGTATATACATCTTTATTATTTTAAAGGCGAAGGTTTACAAGGATCGGGATGTCTACACGTCCATACAAGTAGCATCCCTTTGCACTGATACTAAGAAACTATCTAGCAGAGCACTCGCCTTTCTCAGTAAGCCCCGGTGTTATGTTTATCTCGTCGCATGCACACACATGCATTCATAATATGTTATATCATTATTATTATGCTATAATTAAATTCACATGTGCACAACATATTCACACATGAATCATGCATCTCATACTTCGTCTTCTAATGTCCTCAGTACGTGGCTCATACAGGCACCTACGTACTTATTATCTACACGTGGCCCACACAAGCACCACTACCCACACAAGGTATATAACATGGTCCACATAGGCGCCACCATCCACATAGGATACATAACATGGCCCACACAGGCGCCATTATCCACACAGGATATATCGTTGCCCACACAGGCACCACTCCAACTTCCGCGACAAGTGGTCCACACATGCACCACTATTCACCAGTATCCAATCCCTATAACCTACCCGTCATACATCAAAGCTCCTTGACCTGCCAATGTCCTACCCCATATAAATGACAATATGACGAGCTCCTCAACCTGCCAACGTCATATCATGATTTATATTTAGGCAATATAACAACCTTCTCATACTAACGTTATATTGAGATGCATGCGAATAACCACACCAGTTAGTTCACACAAACGCATCAATGCATTACCACACAGGTATCCAACAGATCAATACATTCCCACACAGAGTCAAAAATAACAATTCATTCATCATGTCATAATCATTCCAAACATCCCCACATGCAAACTCAAATGCCACAATAATTCATATTCAATTTATTAAGAAAAATTGTTCGCATGTCACACGAATTTAATATCATATGCAATTATCTCAAATATAAACTTTAAACAAAATCTTCATTTTTCAGTACTCAAGCTGTTCTAAAAAATCATATTGATAAATAATAAATTTCATATGCCCGTAAATAACCAGTTCACCTTAATAAAATAGTGATATAATTTTATTCCTTCTTACCTGATTTCCTGAACCACGCCCGCAGGGTTCCCAAAATTATATCCGCGGTGTTCGCTCGAACCCTGATTCAATCAAATCAACACCAATAAAATATTATTTTAACATTTCCTAATTTTTAATAATTAAATAATAATTAATTTTTAAATAACTCATTTATTCTAATTTTGAGGCTATGCCTACAACGACCCTACAAGAAATCCGCTCCACTAGCCTTGTAGAGAATTATCCTTAAATTCTCGTGGTGGTATCCGATCGTTAATTTGGCTTAAAATTTAAGAAAAATTGAAGTAAGAGTGAGAATTTATCTTATCCCATGAGATATGTCTACGTTACTTTTACGACAAATCCACTTTGGTAGATATGCCGATGGCGGAGAATTAAATCTAGTGGTATTTTCAGATTTTCAATTGGGTGAAAATCCGCTACGAAATCATAAAAAGAGGAGGAGTGGAGAGCGTGAGCTAAGACAATTTTTTTTTTTTCCCTTCTTTTTCCTTTATGTGCGTGAGAAGCTTTTTCTTTCTTTTTTTTTTCCCTTCTTTTCCACTTCCTTTTGCTCCAAGAAGTTAAGCACTAAGTTTTCATTTTTTTTTTTCTTTCCTTTATCCCTTTACCTTATACCTTATTATATAATAACTTTATATATATATATATATATATATATATATATATATATATATACCCACAATCTTCAAATTTCTTAATTTAATTAATTTTCTTAATAATAATTAATTAATCAATAATAATAATAAAATTTATTTATTTATTTTTTGGATCGTTACATAAAATTATATATTATAATGTCAATAAAATAATAGATTACACTTATCAGCCTAAATATTAAAAATTAGGATTAAGATAATGTTTGATTCACCATAATTTCTATTCCTAATGATAGAGTGGTTTAAATATAAAATTCTGATAGTTTATTTTTTTTAAAAATGTGTCATCATCATAAAATAAATAATAGATATAATTTTTTTTTTTGGATTCATAATAAAAAATAAATAAAGAATAATTATGTTTTAATTTTATCGTGAGAATGTTTATTCTTAGCCTATTATGTATTAGATGAAATAAAATACTTGAGTGATTTCTTTTTAAATTAATACCTTTCCACATAATTTTTATTTTATTTTTATTGTATTTCATCCTATTTTCTAGAAATAGATATTTAGTAAACTATAAGGGTAAAATCCAACAATACCCGTTCATTTTTCAAAAAATAACATCCCACCCTTTGAATTTTCAAGAACTACTACAAAGTTTCCAGAAGTTTATTGATAAAATAAATTTTCCGTTGGTTGACTGTTAGTCAACCATTAAGTTTAGTAAAAAAAATTAAAATTTATTCTTAATAAAATATCAATTTTACCCTTCAACTCAATTTTAATAAGATAAATTAAGAAAATAACATTAATTTAATAAATTAAGTTGAAAAAATTAATCAGTTAATTGTAATATTTTTTTAAAAAATAAACTTATAAGTGAAATGAACATCTAACAACTAAGTCGGGTGAATCAATTGACATATTTAAAAAATATAAAAATATAAAAATAAATAAATAATACAAATAATTTTGAAAAAGTATTAAATAACATATTATTACAAAATATTTGCTATATGCATTACATGAAAATTAAATGACAAATCTATTTTTAACAAATAAAATATAGTTTAAAATTTTGATTTGAGTTAGATGGTTAGTCGATTAGTGGGTTATTTTTTAGGTTTGGTTAAATACCATATTTAATAACATAAAAACTTGAATAAAATTAGGAAACTCAGCTGAATTGTCTCAAACAATGATCAACCAATTAATATAAATTTGAATTTTCTTTATCCATATAGTATTCATATTTTACATAGAAAAACTAACATCCCATTTTATGATCTTAATTTATAAAGAATGAATTTTAATATTTTATTTTATCTTTTTTTTAACACTATGTTTGATAAGTTACTTGAATTTAAAAATATTGAACTATGTTTTATTTGTTTTATAATGTGTTTAGTCATTCATTTTTTTTTTCTTTTTGAAAAGTACATCTATAAACATTTTATAGTTTTATAATTACTAGGTATTTTTATGATGTATTAGTAATTTTTATTTTTTATATATTTTTTAAAAACTTCAATTAATAATATACATTTTTTATTACGATGTCAATTGGTTGATCTAAGGCGATTGGGTTAGATAGACTACTTAATTTGAAATTTGATTAAATATTCAAGTCATTTAATTCGTTTTCAAAATATTATATTGATCAATTTTTTTTTTATTTTACTTAATATTAAAATATATAATTTATTCTGACTAAAACTAATTTTTTTCACATATACATAATGATTGACTAACAATAAACTAATGGAAGGTTTATTTTGTCAATAAAATTAAATTTCAGGGAATTCTTTGATAGTTTTTGAAAACTTAGGCGGTGGAGTGTCATTTTCAAAAAATTTAAGGTGTGTTAGTTGGATTTTATCCAAACTAAAATTACCTAAAGACTCAAATTTTAGGCAAACTTAAACTTTTACATGTTATCAAGAAAAAAGAAATAGCATAAGAAATAAAATATGCTACAACTAAATGGTAAAAATTAAAAAAGAAGATAGTGGAAATTTGTAAATTATAAATAGAGCTCTACTTACCAATGCTCTCCAAATTAGTCCAAGATTAATCAAACATATAGCTTTGTTTTAAGTTCAAGTTACCATGTGTTTTCAATCTAACCAGTCAAGTTTAATAACATTAATTGATGGGAGAACTATATATTATGAATTAAGAACAAATGTTTCATGAAACTCTTAAATAAATAAAGATAATAAGGAAATTAATGTCATTCAAAAGATTAATATTCGTAAAGTAAATTAGTTAAGTTTGGAGTAGAATATTAGAGAATTTACATAAGAAAAATAATCTTTAGCTTATTTTGTGAACCATAAACAAGCAAGAATATATATATATATATATATAAGATGAAGTAAGAGATACCTTGTGCCAAATCTGCTGACGATTAAGTTTGAATGTTAGTATCTCTTCAACTCTTCTATTCTAATTGATCAAGTTCTAATACTATAGAAACCACTTGATCTTCTCTCCCTTTACTCATTCTTATGTTTCGATTAGTGATGGAAATTCTTCCAAAACTTGATTGAGTTGTGAGAGGGACTAAGAGCCTTTTATATAGCAATCCATAAGTGACTCAATCCATCAATGAGTCATAAATACATGCATATGACATTTCCCTTCCTCCAAGATGAATATACATTATTTAATGATACATCAATTAAGGAGATACATGACTTTGGTTATTGTATCTTACACCAATAAATAAGATACTTGATTTTGGTCAATGTACCATTATATATATTCATTAATAAGTAAGGAAAAACTCAAATACCAAATAAATTATATATATAAGCACACACTAAGTGATCATGAATATCACACGCATAAATGAGAGTTATGATGTATTCCCAAGAGAGGGGGATGAATTGAGTATTTAAAAAATTTTTCCTAGGTCGATTTATCCCTATTTTAATTTCACAATCAATATAGCACAACTTAGGGTCTTTCTAAACAAGCATGAATTTCACAAATAATAATATATGTAAATATTTAAAATAATTATAACATTCAGCACAAATTGAACATAAGCATACAAGTGCGGAAAGTAAATAGAGTAGGGAAGAGGGAGCACAAATACAAAGTTTTTAATGAGGTTCGGCAACTCTCGCCTACATCCTCGCCTTAGGCAAATCACCCAAGGATTCCACTATCCGCTCCTTAAAATTGGGATGAAACTTCCCTTTATAATCCAATTCTTACCAGGGCGAAGCTTCCCTTTACAATCCCCTGCTTACACGAGGTGTAGCTACCTCTTTACAATCCCCTGCTTACATGAGGCGTAACTACCTCTTATCGGTTCACAACCCGAACCGTAAATACAAATGATATAGAATTTTGTGCACAAGTCAAACGCTTCTCAAATAAGCTGATTTGTACAAACAAAATTTTTTAATACACTCTCAAATGATTTTCAAATGAAGCTCGGTAAAGTATGATAAAACCTTTCAAAAATATTTTGCAATTAATTGAGTGAGAGAATGAAAAATGATTTTCTTTTCAAATGACATTTGATAAATCAAGAAGCTTCCCAAACAATTAATATATGAGTTAAAATATGCTCAAGGCTTTTTTTTAATACTCAATAAGAATTTTCTCCAAAAATGATATTTCAAAAAAAGAGTAGGAAAGTGAATTTCTTCAAGATTGACCTTTGAAAAACATCAAATGGCAAGAAGGCTTTCAAGTAATATATATTGGTATAAATATATGCTCAAACTCAAACCTTGCTTGTAAATCCTAAAAATAATTCCCCCAAAAAGATTTTCAAGAAGAAGAGTAGGAGAAATAAGCTTTGATCTTAAAAAATAGAGTATAAAATATGTTTGGGAAAGAGAGAATATGCAAGAATGCTCCCAAATGGTTTTTCTAATATTTTTCAAGTGATTTAGGCTCGTATTTATAGGGAAAACTCATTACTAGCCGTTTTATGGCTGTTGGAGGTATTAAAATATAATTTAATTTGAAAACTACGCTTTCTGTGCGGACATCCTTCAGTTTTTCAGATATAACTTTTTCTATACAACTCCAAATTGGGCGTTCTTGACATCAACATAAATCTAAGAGAAAATCCGACATCTTTCATGTTGAATACTTTTTAAGATAAAGAGTTTTCGATAGAGAAAATTGCTCATCAATGAGACAAAAGAAACATGAAGAGAATTTTTCTACTGCAGACACCCTTCAGTATTTTGAACATAACGTTTTCTAAATAACTCCAAATTGAACGTACTTCATATCAACAGAAAGCTAAGATAAAATTCTACAACTTTCATATTGAACACTTTTTGAGATAAAAGAGTTATTGATAAAGAAAAGTGTTCATAAATGCGACAGAAGAAACATGAAGGCGTTTTTTTTTTTTTTTTTTGAAACAAAAATCTTGTTTTGGAAAAATGTTTTCATGAGAAGTTTATGCCCCTAAGGTCAATCTAAAGTCTTGGTCATTTTGTGAAAATTTCAATTCAAATCATATGATTATGCATGCGCAAATTGAAACCTAATTACTATTACAATTTAAAGAATAAATAAAATCTTCATGCTTCTGCTCCTTAATACTCCATGGAATACGCTAAAATTTGTGCTCGATTAGGTACTCCTTAACTTCCATTTTGCATCTCTTATTTGTACCTTCTGCATCATAAATATGTTCAAAGACTAAATGCACAAATGAAATGTTGTGGTTTGTCATAATCAAAATAGGAATCGGACTCAAAAAATCAACAATCTCTTCCTTTTTGAAGATGACAAACACATGAGCAAAATTGGGATTGTCCGACAAAGCTCCCCCTTACAAAATGCATAATTTAAAATGATATTAAATAAGGTTCATATTCACACATGGAAACTTTAGAAATTTCTAAGTTGAACATTTAATATCAGTTTAGTTTAATGTGCAGTTTATGTTGAAGCTAATTTAAAAAATATTCAGTTAAGCACATTTATCATTTTCCATTTTGTAATTAACAAAAGCAAAAGAATAAATGAATTTTAATTTTACTAGTAGATCTTCTCCCCCTTTTGTTATCAAAAAAAGGGTAAAAAATATTTTTTTGAAAAAGAGAACATGTAAACTTACTCCCTCTTTGCCCTTGATTTTTAGAAAAATCATGACAAAACGAATTGAAGAAGATTACAAAATATATGTCATGAATGCTTTTAAGCTCAAGGGAAGAGATAAGATATATCTTTTATAAAATCTTTTATTTCCATAAAAATTCCCCCTTAATATTAACAATAAGTAATGGGGAGAATGCTTGCAATATAATAATTTTAATCACTAAAGTTCAAGCAAGCAAAATTTTTCTAGTAATCGTTTAAGCACGGACATTTCATAAATTAACTAGAGAACTTCAATCATATAGATCTAAAAAAGTAATTCAGACAATTTAATCTTAGATCATATGGCTGGAAAAGAAGGTGGTGACAAAACAACATATTTTAATGTAAGATTTTTTAAAAAATCATCATACTCTAATGCACATGCCACAAAAAATTTCTAATCTAAGGTATAATGTTGGTGAGCATAACAAGATAGAAATTTAATATTAAGAGCTCCCCCTTTCAATTTGAGTATGTGCTTAGATGTTTTCAACCACTTATACTGATACTAATTGTGAGAATTTCACTTCAACAGTATAAACAACCAACTTAAAAAATTTACTAGATATTGTTTTGGCATTTCATCTAACCAGTAAAATCCCTATAGAATACACATGCATCAGAAAATTGAAATTAAGCCCTATAATGGTGTTCATATAACCCAAGAATAATCCCTATCAAATTATAGATCCATAAAAGCGGGATATGATGTTCATGGTTTCCATAAAAGTTTAGGACTCAAAAACAAAAATAATAATGCATATGAATCGACAAGAATGCTCAATAAAGCTCTATTTTATTTTCTAATGATGGGGCTTAATTCCCCTGTATACTTACATACATGCATGCTTGCATTTTTAGTTCAAGGATGATGTTCATTTTTCACGCCTTCATCATATATTCATCCTTCAAAAGATTTCAACGTGCAACAAATATTAATCATTCAGCACATATGCATGACGTATTGCATTTCAATTAGCACTTAATAGACAATCAAGGCTATACACAAATATTATGCAATAATTGTGCAGTTGGGGTTCAAGAAGGTAACACGACTCAAAAGACTCAATGAGCATGTGACAAATAAAAGCTACCCCAATATCATGCAATTTCTCCAAGTTCATGGACTTTGATCAAGGCATGTGATTTTGAATTTAAAATCTCTAATTAATTTTATTTAAGGACTAAAGCTTATGAGGGGAGAATGTATAAATACTCTTACACAAGATAAATCAATTATGAATTCAGAAGAATATTCAAGCTAACTTTTCTTTTTGTTTAACTCAACCGTATGATCAGAATTATAAAAATCATATTGCATTTCACAAATACTTTGAGGTTCAAGGTCAAGTGAGGGTTCTTGGATTAGTATTAGAATTTATCTTCAAAGAACCCATCTTTGATAACATCATCCAAACTTTCTACTAAAGATGTTTATTAAAAAAAAAAAAAGCGTGAAAATCTAGCAACTCTAGTATTATGATCTTTCTTGAAAGCTCTTGGATGAGTTTAAGGATAAAAGATAACTAGTACTATGATCAATTTCCTAAAGCTCAAGCTTGTGTAATGGACAAAATATGCTATAATTAAGATAATCACATTTAAGCATTCATATAGCATTAAACTCATTTAACAATGAAGACATGTTTGTCCATTTGGAAGCGGATTTATTTGAGCAAGCTATAACCAATATTATCGTATTTTGTCCAAGCATTATGATATGTTAACATTAAATGAATAGATTGGACTTATCGTACAAATTTTTCATATTGGCTTGCTTTTCAATGGTTTTTAGTATAACAGTGAATGTGTATACTAAGACTAGACATTTAAGCACTATTCACTAATTAATTATCACTACCCCTTTTAGACAAATTCTAAAAACTAAAGAAAAGACAATTTATGTAATTCCTTTTGGAATCCATTTTTCCTTGCTTTCTAAGGGGTTGATTTTCTTAATAACCCATTCTTCTTTGAGTCTTTGCGGGTTAAAACCCGACGTTTCTTTAACTCTCCAGAATTGTTTGGGTTTCACACATTTTCTTTTGAAAGGGCAATTGAATTTGATATGACCCTTCTTTTTACATAAAAAGCACGTGGTGTGAGCATATGGACTGGAGGACGTACTAGCATAATGTTTAGATACTCTTACAAAGTACCCCATGTATAAGTTATTTTTCTTTCTATTTTCAATGCCATTAAAACCTAAACCTTCCTTATCTAAGGTCATCTTTTGAGAACCTAATAACTTGTCAAAATTTTCTTTACCCGTAGTAAAAGTGTGAATGATCTTAGATTGATCCTCTACTTTTCTTTTTAGGCTTATCATTTTTAAATCTTATAAGCCTTTGCAAACTGCTTGAAATTTAACGAACTCTTTGGTCATAGTGTTTGTTTTACACTCAAGTTCAGAAATAAGAAGATCCTTTGTATCATCACTAGAAATTTGGGATCTTAGCACTTTTTCTAATTTTTCATTCTTGTTTTCTAATCTCATGATTTTCAAATCTTTTTCCTTATTAACAAAAATTTTAGATTCTAGTTCTTTCAATGATGCCTTATTCCTATTTTCTAATTCCTTAATTTCTACTTCCTTTTCAATCCTTTCCTTCTCTATGATAGTATAAGATTCTTTTAAATCAACTATTTATTTTGTTGAAATTTTATTGTCATTTTTCAAAAATATTTTCTTTTTAGACAACTTTATTAGAATTTTATAAGCCTTAATAAATCCCTTTCGTAATTTCTTATAAGATGGCATGCTATCATCACTACCAGATTCATCACATGATTCACTAAAATTTTTACAAGATAAATCGCAAGAATTGGTGCATGAATTATTTAAAGAAATAGAAGGAGAGGAATATACCTCTTCGTTGATTAGAGCAATAAAGCAAACATTTTCTCCTTCTTAATCTTTTGAGCTTGAAGCATCTAGAGTGGTAGTTACATTCTCCTTGGTCTCTCTATATCTCCTATTGAGTTCATCCCATATCTCCTTTGCACTTGAGCATGCCATGATTTCCTTAAAGATGTTAGCATCTAAAGCACGATAAATCATGTTCAAAGCACTTGAATTAATTTGCAATAAATTCATATCATGCTCATTTAACTCATTCTCTTTTCATAGGCAGAAAATTCCCCTGAGTTATTATTCTCTAAGCCCTCCAATCCATAGATTTGATAAAAACACTCATTTTTAATTTCCAAATAGTAAAATTTTCACCACAAAAAATTGAAGGCCTAGAACAAGATTGTCCCTCACAAAATAGGGATACACCAACGTGAGCCATCGTGATCTTTAACAAATGTGTTTAAGCTTTTTGTAACAAAGCTCGGATACCAATTGAGAGTTATGGTGTATTTCCAAGAGAGGGGGGGGGGGATGAATTGGGTATTTAAAAATTTCTTCCTAGGTCAATTTATCCCTATTTTAATTTCATAATCAGTATAACACAACCTAAGGTCTTTCTAAACAAGCATGAATCCCACAAATAATAATGTATGCAAATATTTAAAATAATTATAACATTCAGTACAAATTGAACATAAGCATACAAGTGTAGAAAGTAAAGTGCGGAAATTAAATAAAGTAGGGAAGAGGGAGCACAAACACAAAGTTTTACACGAGGTTCGGCAACTCCCTCCTATGTCCTCACCTTGGGCAAACCACCCAAGGATTCCACTATCCACTCCTTAAAATTGGGACGGAGCTTCCCATTACAATCCGCTTCTTACCAGGGCAAAACTTCTCTTTACCATCCGCTGCTTACACGAGGTGTAACTACCTCTTTACTGTAGTGACCCAGAGAATTATGGTATTTAAATAATGGAAAAAGGAGGAAAAAGGAATTAAGAAAGGTAATTAAGCAAGGCCTCATCGACAAAGACAGGGGATTCGTCGACGAGAACACATAAGGGGCTCGTCGATGTGGATGTGTCTCATTGACGAGAAGATACCGAGAGGGTATTTTGGCAATTTTGAATTTCATCGACGAGGGGTGAGAGTTCGCCGACAAATTGTCTTCTTGACCTCGTTGATGAAATGACGTGTCTCGTAGACGACGACCAATGTATAAATAGCCTAAATCTCATTTTTTGGCTGAAAATTGATGCACAAACCCTCTCTCTCTCTCTCTCTCTCTCTCTCTCTCTCTCTCTCTCTCTCTCTCTCTCTCCTCCATTCGTCCCTTCTTCCTTCTCTCTAAGATCTTAGGCCAGATTCTCGCCGATTCGATGATCTAAAGTCACCATGACGCTCTTAGGAAAGTTCTCTACAAACCAACCAGAGAGGATCGTCGATGGAGCTACTTTGGAATTCATCCCTGGCTTAAGGTAAGACTTTTTATTCAAAATTTAATCTTTCCATAGTTATAGGAAATGTTGTACACGAAGAAATACTGAAGTTTAGTTCTGAGAAATGTTGATTTCAGGATGTTGAACGGGGTACCCTGAGAGTGCAGGACGAGTGTATTTTAGGGGTTTCTTTGCAGAAATCAGGTAAGAGAATAAACTAAAGCATTTATTTTTTCATGAAAATACTATTAAATTACTAGTAGATTTATGTTCAGAAAGCATGTATTATATTTGAATATCATTGAGAAAATGTTTATTTGGGAAAATACTGCTATTATATTGAAATGAATGTATTAGTATGTGTTAGCCCTGATAGCTATACTATCTTGGTTTATATGTTTGATGATATTAACCTATTTGTTGTTCCTAGTATTTTCCATCCTTGCATATCTTATCTAGTACAGGTACAAAGTGTTGAATACATAGAGGTACCATATCAAAAGCAAAGATCCGACCGAGTAGACATCAAATAGGAAAGATCGGAAGGACACTAACTCGAAAGCACCAAAGTACATCCTGAAGTTTTTATTGTGTATAAATTAATTGTAATAAGGGTTATGTGAGTGACTGTGTATTGTAACTCTTACGGTGTGTGTCTTGCATGATTTCGGAGTAAGAGTTGAGCCATTGCATAAGCATACTAGGACACATGAGCATATAGGATTACACTAAAGACATAAACACAAACTCACCTTTCATGGCTTTCAAAGTTAAACTTAAAGAGTTTGTTAAATGAATCCTAAACTCAAATATGTTTTCTAAAGAGACAAGTTTTCAAACATCTTAGTATTTGGAACATCTTCATACTTAGTCCTAGTTTTATCAAAACGAGTCTTGTGTCCTAAAGGTTCAAAGAAAGTCAAGTATATTTATAAAAGGACATACTAAGCATATAAGATATCAAAATGGGTTTTCAAACGTGTTTTATTAATCAAGATATCTTATATTCAAAATAAAACTCATTTGGATAAGTTTTAATCTTCATTAGACTTAATACATTTCATATACTTTTGTCTAAGAATGTTTTGAGTCATTAAAACGCTTTTTGATAAGGAAAAACAAAACAATCGTCACTACCGTAGTGCAGTCTTGAGTCCTAAACACCTTTCGGTATTTTAAGCATAACTTTTTCTAGAAAAGTCCAAATGAGATGATCTTGGTATCCATGGAAAGTTAAGACAAAATTCCACAACTTTTATGTTGATGCCTTTTTCTGATTCAGGGACCTTATCAATGAAAACAGGGGATTCGTTGACAAGGTACAATATATAATTAGTCGATGAGTGCAGAGGCCTAGTCAACGAGTCCAACGGGCAGAATGGAGCTAACGGGCGGAAAACGGCTAGTTTACCAAATAAAATATCTTTTCTTCCCCCCAACGGCTAGTTAATGGCTCCTAAAACTCTTGGGCTATAAAGACAAGCTATTAGACTTGTATTAACATGGTTTTGAAGGTCTTTGATCATTGTTAGTAAAAAACATCATTTTATACAAAACCTAACACATTACATATTAGTTCTTCATTACATGTGCTCATTC
The DNA here is from genome assembly GCF_029873635.1 of Malania oleifera. Taxonomy (NCBI): domain Eukaryota; kingdom Viridiplantae; phylum Streptophyta; class Magnoliopsida; order Santalales; family Ximeniaceae; genus Malania; species Malania oleifera. Next base: position 78,848,160 of record NC_080423.1, on the reverse strand, counting down.
TCTCTTGCTAAGTTATTGTGTTTGATTCAATTCTTGAGAGAATCGTGTGAGGTTTGAGTTGTAAATCATATTTGCTCATTATAAGGAGCATTCTTTGTAATCTTCCATCTTCGTGTGAAAGGTTCTTTGTGAACCATGTCGTAAGGTTCTTTGTGAACCGAATCGGTAAAGGCTCTTTGTGAGCGGTAGGGATTTGTTCCCAAGTTTGTAAGACTTGCTCCATTGTGAAAGGAACGATTATAGTGGATTGTGGAATCCTTGACCTTGTGCTAAGGCGTGGACGTAGGCTTGGTACCGAACCACGTAAAAATATTGGTGTTGTTCTTTCTCTCCCTTACACTCTTTATTTTATATCTTGTGCATGATTTATATTTATATTGCGATATAATTTCTTGTATTTTTCCAAAATTTTTTATTTTGTAGAAAAATACGTATTCCGCGAAAAAGAGTTTATTCACCCCCCCTCTAGACTATATACTCCCGGGCTGGGACAACCAACAAGCGGTATCAGAGCGAGGCGCTTGTATTTTTAGAGTAAAATTCAGAGCGTAAAAGATCAAATGGAGTATTCGATGAGCACCTCTTCATATGGACGATTTATTTATCAACTACCGATGTTCAACGGTTCAAACTACCACGCGTGGAAAAATCAAATGTCTGTATTCATTTAAGCATACGACTTGGATTTGTGGGAGATCATCTCCAAAGGAGACTTCTCAATCACAGCTAAAAATGAGGATATTCCAAAGACTTTATTGGAATAATCACCAAGCGAAAAAAGGTTAGTTGAACTAAATTTTAAAGCAAAGCATATTATTCTTTGTGGTTTAAATGATGATATACATAGTCTTATTTGCGAATGTCAAACCGCAAAAGAAATGTGGGATGTACTTGAAAGCATCTATGGAAACACATCACAAAATGAACAATCAAAAATATGCATGCTAGTTAGAGAATATGAAATATTTAAATTAAATGATGGTGAAGAAATTTCTTCCATGCTCATTTGGTTCACATACCTCATAAACAACGTGAAAGCATTTGGTAGGATTTATTTATTAGAAGATTATATTCAAAAATTTCTCGAATCACCTAAGTCATCTATGACCATTGAAGAAGCAAGAAATCTAGAAAAACCTAAGATAAAAAATGGTTTTGTTTTAGAATCATCTTGAACTAATCAACAAGAAATAATTGAAGACAATGATATTGCATTCTTCACAAGAGAAGTTAAGAAACTTTTAAGTAAAAGAATGCATCAAAAAGAAAAAGAAGAGTCATGCATTGAATGTTGCGATTGTACTAACTCTAGGCATGACATGATAAATTGCCTCCTAAATCAAAATGAAGAAAATTTTCTAAATGGGGATCATAATGTCATAAATGGTGCTACTTGGGATCAAATCAATGGATTAGTCACTGATGATAAAAATGAGAAAGAAGCACATCCTTGCTTCATGACTAATGAACAAGAAGATGAAGTAAGTTCGGATGAGGAGGATTATGTACCTTCATATGATGAAATTGTGAATAATTGTGTTAAATTATTTGATGAATTACTTGTAGTAAAAAGAAAGAATAAAAATGTTTAGAAAGAGCTTGCTTTGTCAAAACAAAAAGAATTTTCTTTGAAAGAAGAAAATGAATCCCTTAAAAGGAAAAATGAAGAGTTTGTTTTAAATTCTCAAAAAGAGCATGAAACTTTAAAAGAAAAGATAGAATATTTGGAAAGAAAATTGTCAAAATACAAAGGTAAGGAGTCTTGTCTTTGTTCTATCTTGAAAGAAGAAAATTACTCCTTAAAAAGGGAAAATGAGGAGCTTATAGAAAAGACTCAAAAAGACCATGGATCTTTTCAAGTTGAGGTGAAAATTTTGAAAAATAAAATTGAAAATGTTTTGAAGGAAAATACTATCTTGAAAGAGAAAAATGAAGATCATGGCAAATTAATAAGAGGAAAAGAAAACTCCAAGAAATCTTTGGGAGTTAAGAAAAATAATGTTTCCAAAAATAATTCAAAATCCTCTCATAAATCACAAGGTTATGCCTCAATAAGTAAAAATAATGCAAATAAGTCAAGACCATCACATGAAAACAAGATTTGTTTATATTGTGAAAGAAATGGTCATATTAGATATTTTTGCCCTCATAGAGGAGAAAGAGGCAAAGAGAGGAAGATGGAATGGGTTGTCAAGAAAAGAAACCCATTGAGACCCAAAGGAGAGTGGGTACCCAAAGTTACTTAGTCCGATTAAACACCGCTTCCTTAGAACCTAGGATTAGGAATTAAAATTTAGGATGACCTACGTAAAAAGTTAAAAGGGATATAGTGACTAAGTTTGTACTTAAAATCTTAAAATCCTAGCCTATGCATTTTAAACTGTTTAAATTACTTTATTGGGAACTTTTGATATCCATGCCAATATTGATCTTCAAATTTGAAAACCAATATAATGCTTTAATTGCATATATCCTCAATTGTTTGGTTTATTTCATTTTGAAATATTGGCTATTGCTTATGGGATGAAATAGCATGCAAAACTTGTTATTTAGAAATATTTTTTTTTTTTGTGATAAATGAAAAAAAAAAAAAAAAAAACCTTGTTCTTCTCATGTGAATTACTATGGTTTTAAATATAAAATTTCAAAAGCTCGCATGTTAGATAAGTCCATCTCTTATGAAGAAGAGATATTTTCTTAGTCACGTAACTTGTCTTGATGATATATGATTGCTTGGATGTACAATTAGAATATTTAGATCATAGCATTCATGAAATTAATTTTTAGAAAAAATCATCATAACAACAAGTGGTATTCAAATGAAGTACTAACATGTAATATCTTTATAACATATGTTTTGAATACCTTCCCTTTAGTGGCAATTTAGGAGAACATGTCTCCTAGAGCATTATTAAGTTAAGTCTAGTAAACCCCTAATGCTCTTTGCCAAGTAGTAGGGACATACTTGCTATGCTTAAAGTACAAGTCATCTTGGACTTAGGACTATTTACCTCTACTTGGGATAAAGTAGCATGCACACCCTCACAATCTCTATAATTAGGCTTGTCCTATAGGATTCGTAAGGAATGAAACAATATTTGCTATTGTGAAACATTTGACATTATTCCTCCAAAATGCAAGGCAAAGGGACTGAAAAAGCCTATTTTTGGGAAAAAGGTAGAAACCTTTAATTTCTAATATGAAAAACTTAGCTGTTGAATAAAGGTTCAGGAGCATGCTATAGTAGGTAGATCCATCTCTTATGGACAAGAGATATTCCTTGGTTACATAATCTATTTTTTAATGATATATGATTAAAATTTAGAAACATAGTAAGTACATCTGGACTATAAGCATATTTTATCCCTCCATAAGAAGTTGAGTGTTAGGAAAATTAATTATAACAACATGGACACAACGGACCATCCGATCCTAAATTCATCTTTGAATATGAGTCATCACTGAGAAATCAAACTAGTAAAAAGTTTCTAAAAACAGTCTCTAGTGCTTACCAAATAGAAATATCTACCTAGGAATTCTTAGTTATATTGACTCGAAGATAGAGTATTCCCTCTATGGTTGATTTAAGGGAAACTTCTTAACCTTTGTTAATGCAAAAGCATTCCCTTCCCCGACAAAATGCTACCATAGAAAAATACTCCATGACCAAATGACACACTTACCATGCTTAAATCTCAAGCATGAATTCTTCATTGGAAAAATGACAATTTTGATTGCTTTGGAACAATTTACTACATTGGCAAAATAGCTTTCGAGTTATACTCAAATCTGATAAGCATCCCCCTACCAAGGGATGTATGACTCATTATTTGGATGCAAATAAAACCAAAGTAATTCAAAAAGAGGTTTTCTTGACATTGGAATTATCTACCTCTTATCTTAGATTTACTTTGTTGAGATATTTTCTTAACAAAAGCTTCAAAAGCTCAACAAAATTCTTAGGAAAATTCAATATCATATATTAGACCTGCTAAACTACCACATAATTCAATGTCCCTTACCTTTAAGAGGAAAATTTGTCCTTTACCGTAGCAATAATGGAAGCTTCTGATTGACAAGTGATGAACTGACTAGATCTTATCCTTAACTCACTTGAATTAGGTCAAGCATTGCTTTGAGATTCAAAACTACATATACATATATAAGTCAATAGGATGAAAAGAAATTTTCTGAATAAACTGGGAATTCATCTTATCGTTACCTCAAAGCAATAATGGGTTTCAAAATGAACATTCATTCTTATCTAGGAAACCCACACCCAACCATGAGCATCAATGTGTTTGTGATATGCAATTTGGTTTCAAGCATTCACAAATTTTTTTGGTTGACAGAAAAAGAAGAAAGTTTCTTCTTATACTCTTATTCATCCTTTGTTGAATTATCCTTTAATATAAGAATATTCTACCATATTTTAGTATCAGCTCTCAATCTTTAACAAATGGTAATAAACCTGAGATATCATCATTCGTGAGTAAGTAAGTAAGCCAATCTAGGCACTTCAACTATTATAATTTAGCACAATAAATTGGTTTTTATATATTTAGCACATACTCACCTCACCACCATGGAAACTAGTCTTAATAGGCTCTTAGAGTATTTTTAAGATAAATGATTAGCACCTCTCTTTTTGATGATGATCAAAGAGGGAGAAGATATTTGAAGTTATCCATGCGGATAAGATTTATGGTGTTATATATGTAAGGGAAAACATGATGTATATGTGGGGAAAAATATGCATGTAATGTTATAAAATTTCTATTTTATGGAATGCATGTTGAAAGCTCAAATGAACATGAATTATTTTTATGCCTCATATGCATATAGCAATGGGGAGCAAATTATAAATATCATTTAACAATATGCATATTAAGGGGGAGCTTTAAAACATACCTTATATAGAACACCAATGGTTTGTCATCATCAAAAAGGGGGAGAATGTTAGCCTTAGAGGCTATGTAAGCTTAATTGTCTTGTTTTGATGATAACAACCCATTAGTGGTTTTAAGTAAGATTATCTTTGCACAATAAGCCTTAGTAAGAACAAACACAAATGCAAAGATTAACTAGATTCTTAATAGGTTCGACATCATCAAAAAAGGGGAGAATGTTAGCCCTGACAACTACAGTTTTGATGATATTAACCTATTTGTTGTTCCTAGTAATTTCCATCCTTGCATATCTTATCTAGTACAGGTACAAAGTGTTGGATACATGGAGGTACCAAATCAGAAGCAAAGATCGGACCGAGTAGACATCAAATAGGAAAGATCGGAAGGACGCTAACTTGAAAGCACCAAAGCACATCCTGAAGGTTTTATTGTGTATAAATTAATTGTAATAAAGGTTGTATGAGTGAGTGCATATTGTAACTCTTACGGTGTGTGTCTTGCATGATTTTGGAGTAAGAGTTGAGCCATTGCATAAGCATACTAGGACACATAAGCATATAGGATTGCACTAAAGACATAAACACAAACTTACCTTTTATGGCTTTCAAAGTTAAACTTAAAGAGTTTGTTAAATGAATCCTAAACTCAAATATGTTTTCTAAAGAGACAAGTTTTCAAACATCTTAGTATTTGGAACATTTTCATACTTAGTCCCGGTTTTATCAAAACGAGTCTTGTGTCCTAAAGGTTCAAAGAAAGTCAAGTATATTTATAAAAGGACATACTAAGCATATAAGATATCAAAATGGGTTTTCAAACATGTTTTATTAATCAAGATATCTATATTCAAAAGAAAACTCATTTGGATAAGATTTAATCTTTATTAGACTTAATATATTTCATATACTTTTGTCCAAGAATATTTTGAGTCATTAAAACGCTTTTTGATAAGGAAAAACAAAGTAATTGTCACTACCGTAGTGCAACCTTGAGTCCTAAACACTTTTAGGTATTTTAGGCATAACTTTTGTTATAAAGTTCGAAATGGGACAATATTAGTGTCCTTAGAAAGATAAGACAAAATGCCACAACTTTTATGTTGATCATTTTTTCCGATTCAGGGACCTCATTGACGAACATAGGGGATTCGTCAACGAGGTGCAGTATATGATTAGTCGACGAGTGTAGAGGCCTAGTCAATGAGTCCAACAGGCAAAATGGCGCTAACAGGTAGAAAACGACTAGTTTACCAAATAAAATATCTTTTGTTTCCCTTAACGGCTAGTTAACGGCTCCTAAGGCTCTTGGGCTATAAATACAAGCTATTAGACTTGTATTAACATGGTTTTTAAGGTCTTTGATCATTGCTAGTAAAAAACATCATTTTATACAAAACCTAGCACATTGCATATTAGTTTTTCATTACATGTGCTCATTCTCTCTTGCTCAGTTATTGTGTTTGATTCAATTCTTGAGAGAATAGTGTGAGGTTTGAGTTGTAAATCATATTTGCTCATTGTAAGGAGCATTCTTTGTAATCTTCCATCTTCTTGTGAAAGGTTCTTTGTGAACCATGTTGTAAGGTTCTTTGTGAATCGAATCGGTAAAGGCTCTTTGTGAGCGGTAGGGATTTGTTCCCAAGTTTGTAAGGCTTGCTCCACTGCTAAAGGAGCGATTATAGTGGATTGTGGAATCCTTCGCTTGGTGCTAAGGCGTGGATGTAGGCTTGGTGCCGAACCACGTAAAAATACCAGTGTTGTTCTTTCTCTCCCTTACACTCTTTATTTTATATCTTGTGCATGATTTATATTTATATTACGATATAATTTCTTGTATCTTGCCAAGAGTTTTTATTTTGTAGAAAAATATGTATTCTGCGAAAAGAGTCTATTGACCCCCCTCTAAACTATATACTCCCGAGCTCGGACAACCAACAGTATGAAATGCCAGAAATTATGATTTTAGTATAAAATATATGGTTTTATTCAGCATTGTGTGGCATGAATATTATTTTATGTAAAAAGTATTATGTTAAGAAAATTTTACAGATGCAGTATGTTTTCAGAAAGTATGGAATAATGCAGTACATTACGATTTTGCAATACATGATAAATAACATGTTTATTCAGATTATTATTTATGAAATGTTTGGCGCAAGGCCGTGATTGATAGCTAGCGCAAAGCCGTGTATAATGTATAATTTTGGCACAAGACTGTATGTATGTATGTATGTATGTATGTTATTACAAAAAATGCTATCAATATATTTATGTTAGAAAAGTATATTATCATGTATTATATGTTATTAGAACCCAGATAATAGTTCAGTTTAGTTTCAGGAGCACAGTACTATAGTTATAACAGATTAGATTATTATATTTCAGACTTGTACTAACTATCCCTACTAGTAGAGGGGGTGGGAGATGGATAGTCGATGTGACTTTCAGTGTAGAGTTGTAGACGTCCACCAGGCAGTCCAGACCAGGATGTGGCGGGCTCATCATACTTACAGACATTTTTGACTCGGCAGTGGTTAGTCATCCATTGTCGGGTCTCACCTTCGGGCTACACAGCCCGTCATGAGGGGTAATACATGACATCAACTAGTTATACATCCTGGGTAAATTTCAGTATTATCAGTTGTTGACCCTATGGGTCATACCTTGTTTTGATTATGAAAAATATTCAGGTATTTAATGACTGCCGAGTTGATGTGTAGGTTTATTTTGGTAGTATCCTATGATGGCACTTGGAGACTCAAAGGAAAACGAAGACGAAGACCCTAAATATAATTTATTTGTTGTATGTTATATTCGGGTTTGTAATAATTAAGTAGGAAAGGTCTGTAATAGTAAATAGGGCTTTGATTGTAATAATTACATGCATCACCTGCGTGGCTTAATACGTAAGCTCAAAAGGAAAATGACCTTAGACAGACCTTAGGGAACACCCTTCGGTCGACCGACACTGGACTTTTTTGGTGTCTTCAAATTGGACCCTAAGTGACCTTAGGACACACACATTTACACATATGTCTGTTAGGCACTTCATTAGGGTTTGTATACTTCAAAATTGGACCGAAATGCACACATGGTGCACTTTCGGTCAACCAGCATAGCCAGTTCATTTTGGCCTGGTCGACCGAAAATTCCGTGGGTCAAAGTTTGACCATCTAGTCGACCAAACCAAGTAGTTCAAAAGGCTCTGGTCGACCAAAACCTCCCTGGGTCAAAGTTTGACCATCTGGTCGATTGATCACTTTTGTACTCCAACTACCTAGTCGACCGAAGGGTCCTTGGGAGAATTCCCAGTGAGCTGGTCGACTGAACCAGACAGTTCAAAATGTCTTGGTCGACTGAACCTCAAAAAATTGAGAAATCTTCTTCTCCTGATCGACCGAGACCTTAGTTCAAAAGTCCCCTGGTCGACCGAACCATATAAGCCTTGGTCGACCGAACTTGTTTTGGTCAACCCGATCTCTCGGGCTGCCCTGATTTTTTACCGCAGTAAATTTTTTTTTAAACAGGGTTAAAATGTCTTAAACATCATTAAACTTTCCTAATAGTACCCAATAGGTCCCCAACGATCATATTTTCTCCCATGTCTATATATGTGAGTTCATTTGAGAAAATTAAGGGTGATTTAGCCACCTTGATTAGGGAAGAATTCTATAAAAAATAAAAACCCTATACTACTCATTTTCTTACTCAAATCACTCAAGCTTACTTTCTATTATCGCCTACATCATTTGTAAGTGGATTGAGTTTGTGTTTGGGAAGGTTTGCTCACCGTATTTTATTTTTTAGACATAATTTTATTTGAGAACAAAACCTAAGGATTCTTAGGGGACTTTGTTGATAAGTCTACCCTAAGAAGACTTTGTTGAATCTTCCAAGCTTGCATCTTCATTGCGATATCCTGAGAAGATCTTATAGTATTTTGTTTGCAAAATCTTTTCAAATATCTAGTGTACTTTATATTGATAAATATATTTGAAGAGATATTTGTTTATGAGATAGTGGTATTTGTTGCAATATTCTTTCACTCATATATTATTTGCTGAATACAAAGATTATGCATCTTTTGCAAACCAAGCATATACTTCATTTGATACTCACATGCTTAAAATATCCTGCTAATTGAAATACTTGAGACTAGACATCTTTGTGTGAACTTATTTATTGAACATATCTTGTGATACAAATACTGTTTGTTTGTCACTCTCATGTACGCATTACACTGATAGAAAATACTTTTGAGAGTTGAACCATTTAGACCACATTGAGCTTACATATTGAATCATATTGTGGTGTATATTATTGTGCGCATTTGGGTACATATCTGCTTTACACGAAAGCACAATCACTGTACCATTTGATTATATACACATTCGTTGTATATTCCAAGCATGGACCTGAAGAGGGAGACTAGCCTTGGAATAGTCCTGGATTGGATTAGACTCGGTTAGGAAAGCTAGGTGCGTCGTCCTGTTAAGGCGTGTAGGTTGAGGTCAGCCCCTCTAATTGACCTGGTTAAGGTTGAGGTCAGCCCTGTGTTAATTTGACCTGGTTGTAAACGGTGCCGCTCTACCCATAAGTGAGCTATTAGTGGAATCCTCTAACTTGCGAGCTAGAGGCGGGGACGTAGGCACAGTTGGCCGAACCCCGATAACATATCGTGTGTCTATTTACATTTCAGCACTTTATATTTACCGCATGTATATGTTATTATATAAATGGTGTGCATGATTTAAATTCCACGTATTTTATTTATCAGCACATTTGGAACCGTGTAGAAGGACCCTAGGTTATCAAAACATATTGACTTCTAACTTAACTTAGGAGAAAAATTAAAATTTCCAATTCAGTTATATTAGACATTTCATGAACAATATGATTTATTAGAAATTATGAAAGTATATGTTTATACAGTTATGCTATGATAAATGTTTTCTAGAATATGAAATGTACGATATATGTATTATAGCACTATATATATATATATATATATATATATATATATATATTCATGTTGACACACAACTGTATTTAGTTTATTTTCCCTTACTGAGAGGTGTTTCACCCCAAACATTAAATCATTTTTAGGAAACCCAGAAAGACCGGCGAATCGAGGCCGCCGTTGAGATAGTCTGGTACTACCCTGCTAGGAGGGTAAGTTTTGATCTAGGGACATGAGATTTATGCAATGGGTTCCTATATATGTATATATTTCTAGATTTTAGAGATTGTAATAAACACAGTATTTTGGAATGTAGTTGACTCTAGTATTATGTAGTTTATGGTTTGATGGATGTTATTTATATTTACTGCTATTTAGGTTTTCGCTGTGTATGTCAGGTGTGTCCCTGTTACCCACGGGTTCAGGTTGACTGTATTTTGTGTGTTATCATATAGTATATTAAGCAGGTCCTTACAGTTTGGTATCAGAGCCTAGGATACTAGGTTCTGTGGATTTTAGAATGCAACAGTTTAATACCAGAGTATAGGATAAGAGAATTTGAGGTCTGATTTTGTAGTCTAGATGCAGGACTTCCGTGGTGGTTTGTGTGATTTTCCTACGGTGACAATTTTGGGAAAGCCATGTTAAACTATCTTCGGGTTAGGTATCTAGGTTGTAGGATTGAACCTTGAATTAAGATCAAGAGAGATGAATTAATTAGGAATATATTATATTGGTTGGATGATATGTATAGTGAAAGGGTTCTAAGTTAAGTTATTTATTTTTCAGGATGGACCCTAGTGGCAGTAATGCCCATGCTAGTAGAAATGAGGGATTTGGGCCCTCAGGCACTGCGGGCGGTGATTCAGATGCAATTTTACACAGCATGGCACAACATGTTATGACTGAAATTTTCAGGAATTCCAGGGAGCTGGGTGGTTCATCTGCAGGCCACGACAGCTTGATTGAGAAATTCATTAAGATGAATCCTCCGGCTTTCTCAGGAGGAACTAATCCTGCAGTCACTAAAAACTGAGTGCAGGAGATCGAAAAAGTTTTTGTAGTGCTGCAGTGTACAGAGGAACAAAGGGTGTTGTTTGCTATATATAGATTGATTGGAGAGGCCAAGAGATGGTGGACGGCAGTGAAACTCCTAGAGCAGTAGAGGACAATTGTAGTGACCCGAAGAATAATAACATTTAAATAATAAAGAGGGAGAGAAAATGGAAACAGGAACAGAAGGAGGCAGTAGACTTCGTCGACAACATCGCATTTTGGGAGAATATAATAATTCAAGGAATTGCCAGGACTCATCAACGAATACAGGGCTTCGTCGACGAGTGGATAAGGAAATTCTTCGACAAATACAGGACTTCATCGATGAGAAAATACCGAGAGACGGTCTTGGGCTGTTTTGAATTTCGTCGACGAATACAGGGGTTCGTTGACGAACTTAATAAAGGATTCTTCGACGAAGTGACATGTCTCATTGACGAATTTGGCCTTATAAATAGCTAAAAATTCAATTTTTATCATATTTCAACGCTTCTCTCTCTCTCTCTCTCTCTCTCTCTCTCTCTCTCTCTCTCTCTCTCTCTCTCTCTCTCTCTCTCTCTCTCTCCCATGGATCCTCTCCCTTCTCTCTTCGATTTCGGCCCCAACAGTTGCTGGATCGACAATCCGAAGCCACCACGACGCTCCTGGCAAAGTTCTCTACAAGTTTGTTGGAGCGGATTGCTGGTGAAATGAAGTAGGAAATCATCCCAAAATTGAGGTAAGACTTCTTAAGTCAAATTTGATTTTATGGTAGTTATAAGAAATGATGGACACGTAGAAATACTGAAGTTTAGTACTGTAAGTTTTCAATTTTAGGGTATTGATCAGGAAATCCTACGGGGGTTAGGTCAGAATATTTAGGGGCTTTCCAATAGTCAAGTAAGGGAAATATGCTATGCTAGGTATTTTTAAAATATTATACAGTTTATTAAATGATGAAAATTATGTATTAAAGTATCGTGTGGCTTGTGAATGTGAATATGGTATGAAGATATGTTTTACGATATTTCAGTATCCTGATTTTACGATATTTCAGTACCATGATTTTATGAATCTCAGTACCATGATTATACGAATGACAGTATTATGATTACACAGTTTCAGTGTTATGATTATACATTTCTCAGTATTATGACGTATGAATTATAGTACAGTTTATGCAGCATCATGGTTATTACGATTATTTCAGAATCATGGTAAATCAGATAGTTGTATATAGAAATAAATTATATAGTATCATACCCTATTGGACTATGCAGTTACAGAGCACAGTACCGTTGCTACAGATATTATGTTACGTTATGAGTGCAACCACCTATTTAGATAATACGTGATAGTAGGTCGATCACCTAGCCCCTTGACGTGGACAGACTCCCCATCAGATATGGGTTGAGGTGGGCAGATCAGACCGATAGAGTATAGTGATTTATTCCTGGTTGGCCAGTCAGGGTAAATCCTGCCTACGGGCAGCACAACCCTGTCATGAGGGGTTAAATCATGACACACAGTTATCCACAGGGAACATTTTCAATTACTATTATGTATATACGTATTTACAGGAACAGGGAATAACTTATGTACACTAGAAGTATTTTGAATAGAAACCTACAACACTGTTATGCTAAGCAACAAGGAAAAAGGGTGGTGTATTTTATTACTTATACTGTATTTACATAATCAGTTATACATGTTTATATGGAAATAGTTTTTCATAATATTGTAGCTCATTTGCCACACATTAATAATAGCATATTTCGTCTTACTGAGCGTTGGCTCATCCTAGTGTTGAAACATGTCTTTTCACGTGATCCATGTAGGTGAGCAGATCAGGCTCGCAGATAGAGGGGCTTCAGTGGTGCCCTGTTAGAGAGTGAGTATGTTTTGAGAGTGTTTTTGTATATCCCAACATGGTTGAGGGTATTTTGGGAAAGGTATTGTATTATTTGGTATGGTATTGTATATATTTACATATGGATATGTTTATTCAGTTTCTGCTTCTTGCTGCTTAGGTTTATGGTTGGGTTTACCTTGGTATGGTATCAGAGCATGTAGAATATCATAGTATATATATATATATATATATAATCAATTTACTAAGCAGGTTGTTACAACAATACCTGTGGAGATGGCATGGGAGCAATTTAAGAAGATATTCTTCGACAGGTATTTTTTGGCTTCGTCTAGGGAAGCTAAGATTGAGAAGTTCCTAAATCTGAAGTAGGGACAACAGATGGTGCAACAGTATGCAGCGAGGTTCATTGAACTATCTCACTTCGCCCCGTACATTATTCCAGATTAGGAGAAAAAGGTGCGACAGTTTGGAATAGGTCTGAGGAGAGAAATATATAAGCAGGTGTCGATACTGAAGCTACAGGATTTTATTGAGCTGGTAGATAGGGCCACTATAGCAGAGGTTGGAGAGCGACTGGAGGCTGAGGAGTAGAGACAGAAGAAGAGATCCACACCTTTTGGTTCCCAGCAGGGGATTAGTCATGGTTTGTGGAAGAGAGGTGGCTACTACAGAGACCAGAGGCAGGAGATAGGGAATCGTGATTTTTAGGGTATGCAGCCACTTCTAGCTTGCCCGACTTGTGGGAAGAGACACCCGAGGGAGTGTCGTGTCGGGTGAGGTATTTGCTACCGATGTGGGGAGTTAGGACATGTGATGAGAGATTGTCAGGATCAAATTGGTGCTATTCCCACTCCTAGACCTTCTTAGGGAGGCTATCAGGCGCCACGTGGAGGCCAACAGAGGAACATGGCTCTAGTTAGGGTTTTTGCTCTAACCCCAGGTGATGCTAAGGCAGCCCGCGATGTGGTGACAGGTATAGTTAGTATGTTTTTATTTAAAGTCATTGCATTATTTGATTCAGGAGCCACACACTCGTTCGTATCTTCGGGGTGTGTTAAATTTTGTGGGGCAGACACACAAACATTAGATGTTGAACTGTTAGTAACTACACCGATCGAGTCAGCAGTAAGGTGTAGTAGGGTACTCTGTGACTGTCTAGTTGATGTTTAGGGGAGGATTCTATCTGCTGATTTAATAGTGTTAGATATGCATGGGTTTGATGTCATATTCGGCATGGAATGGCTAGCAGTTAATTTTGCTAGTATTGATTGTCGTTCGAGAGAAGTGATATTCAGATCGCCAGGAAGACCAGAATTCAGATTTATAGGGTCACGAGTGCAATCTCTACCTCAGATGATTTTAGCTATTCAGGTGAGGAGACTAATCCTAAGTGGTTGTCAGGGATTCATGGCCTTTGTGAAAGAAAAAATAGGGAATGAAATGAAGCTCACTAGTACGCCAGTAGTAAAGGAGTTTACAGATGTATTTCTAGATGAATTACCGGGTTTGCCACCTGATTGTGAGGTAGATTTTCCCATTGATTTGCTTCTAGGTATAGTGCCGATTTCTAAAAAACCTTATCGAATGGCACTAGTAGAGTTGACAGAATTAAAATATCAGCTGTAAGATTTTCTTAATAAGGGTTTTTTATGACCTAGTGTATCCCCATGGGTAGCTCTAGTACTATTTGGGAAGAAGAAAGACAGGACTATTAGGATGTGTATAGATTATAGGGAAATTAATAAAGTGACAATCAAGAATAAGTATTCTCTACCCCATATAGATGATTTATTTGACCAGCTCCAGGGTACACGGGTGTATTCTAAGATTGACCTCAGATCAGGTTATCATCAGGTGAAAGTAAGGACAGAAAATGTGTCAAACACGGTCTCCAGGACCAGGTATGGACATTACGAGTTCCTTGTTATGCCATTTGGTTTGACGAATGTTCCTGCGATATTTATGGATTTGATGAATAGGATTTTCATCCATTTTTAGACTAGTTTGTTGTTGTTTTTATTGATGATGTACTAGTCTATTCGAGGAGCTATGAGGAGCATGAGATACATTTAAGACAAGTTTTGTAGACACTTAGAGAAAAGAAGTTGTACGCCAAGTTCAGTAAATGTGAATTTTAGCTCAAGAAAGTTGTGTTTTTAGGACATGTTATCTCAGGGGATGAAATTTCTGTGGATCCTAGTAAGATTGATGTGGTAGTGAATTGGGCTAGACCGAGGAACGTCCAGGAGATTAGGAGTTTCTTGGGGTTAGCTGGTTATTACCATCGTTTTGTTGAGGGGTTCTTAGCATTATCAGGGCCTCTGACATGACTGACTAGGAAGAACGTTAGGTTTGAATGGGACGACAGTTATGAGCAGAGTTTTTAGGAATTAAAGCAAAGACTTGTCACAACACCAGTGTTAATCATCCCGTCAGGGGGTGAAGGTTACACTATCTACAGTGATGCATCCTTGAAGGGACTTGGTTGTGTACTAATGCAGCATGGTAAAGTGGTAACGTATGTTTCCAGGCAGTTGAAAGAATATGAAAAGAACTACCCTACCCATGATCTTGAATTCGCTGTAGTGGTACATACATTGAAGATTTGGAGGCATTATCTGTACGGCGAGTGGTGTGATATTTTCTTCGACCACTAGAGTTTAAAATACTTCTTCACTCAAAAAGAATTGAATATGAGACAGAGAAGATGGTTAGAGTTAATTAAGGATTTTGATTGTACTATCAGTTACCTCCTAGGGAAAGCAAATGTGGTAGTTGATGCGTTGAGCAGGAAGTATGGGGAATTAGCATTGGCAACTATGGAGATCTAGTATCCGATCATGATGGATTTGGAGAGACTTGGCATTGAATTGGTCAAGAGTGATCCTCAAGTGTGTATCGTCAGTTTAGTGGTACATCCTACTCTGCAGGAAAGAATTAGAGCTGCTTAAAAGGAAGACCCAGAATTAGCAAAGGTATTAGATAGAGTGCAAACTGGTTAGGGAGAGGAATTTTGTTTGTTAGGTGACAGAGCTTTGCAGTTCCAATCTAGATTATGTATTCCTGCCGATGTTGACATTAGGAAAACTATTTTAGAGGAGGCTCACAGATCTTTGTACATAGTTCATCTCGGCAGTACGAAAATGTATAGGGATTTGTAAGAGTTTTACTGGTGGAGTGGTATGAAGAAGGAGATTGCCGAGTATGTAGCACAGTGTCTGACGTGCCAGCAGGTAAAAGATGAGCACCAGAGGCCGGCGGGTTAGTTGCAGCCGCTATTTATCCCAGAGTGGAAATGGGATCATATATCTATGAACTTTGTTTCAGGGCTGCCATTGGCATCGCATAGCTAGAATGCGATTTAGGTGATTGTAGATCGGTTGACTAAGATCGCCCATTTCCTTCCTATCAAGATCAGCTATAATTTTAATCGTTTGGTAGAGATTTACATTCAGGAGATAGTCCGTTCTCATGGAGTGCCTGTGTCTATAGTGTTAGATCGAGACCCGCGTTTCACGTCACGTTTCTAGAGGAGTTTGCAGGAGGCTCTAGAGTCTCAGTTGTCTTTTAGCACGAAATTCCATCCGTAGTCAGATGGACAGACTGAGAGGATGATACAAATATTAGAAGATATGCTTCAAGCATGCATACTGGACTTTGGGGGTTGTTGAACTCAAATCATGCCGCTGGTAGAATTCGCATATAATAACAGTTATTAGACCAACATAGGTATGACACCGTTTGAGGTACTGTACAGTAGGAGATGCCGTTCTCCGTCATATTGGGATGAGATGGGTGAGTGGCGGGTCGTGGGACCAAAGCTTTTGCAGCAAGCGTACGATAATGTTCGGCTCATCAAGGATATAATCAGTGTAGCTTAGAGACAACAGAAGAGTTATGCCGATAATCGCTGCAGGAAATTAGAATTTGATATTGGTGATCATGTATTTTTGAAGATAACTCTATTAAAAGAGGTTATGAGGTTTGGACGGAAAGGTAAACTTAGCCCTAGGTTTATCGGTCTGTTTGATATTTTAGAGAAAGTGGGACCGGTTGCCTACAGGTTAGCTTTACCACCTGTGCTATCCAGGATGTATGACGTATTCCACGTTTCTATGTTGAGAAAATACGTCTCAGACCCTTCTCATATTATCAATTATGGTGAATTAGAGCTCAGTGATTCACTAGTATATGAGGAGGTACCAGTACAAATACTGGATAGAATTGAACATGAATTACGTAACAAGAAGATTCCTTTGGTAAAGGTTCTATGGAAAAATCATGTGATAGAGAAGGCTTCTTCGGAGC
Organism: Malania oleifera; assembly: GCF_029873635.1. NCBI lineage: Eukaryota > Viridiplantae > Streptophyta > Magnoliopsida > Santalales > Ximeniaceae > Malania > Malania oleifera. Next base: position 78,831,075 of record NC_080423.1, on the reverse strand, counting down.
TCGAGGAACACATAAGACAGAAATACCCACAATTGTTCCAAGAAGTTCAGATATAACTAGGAAAATGTAAGTAATTATACAGTATTTCTTTTGGAAGTACATGTAATAATTAGGTTACCGAGTAGTCTTTTGGTTTTGGGGGAATTTTATTTTATGCATGTAATCTCCCAGAACTTGGAATGTAACCACGGTATTACTCCGCCATAAGTGAGGGTAAGTAATAAAATAAGTAGACCGTTTTGCCTTCAAAGGATGATAAGTTATATGAATAGTAAATTTCGAGGATGAAATTTTATAAGGAGGGGAGAATGTAGTGACTTAGAGAATTATGGTATTTAAATAATGGAAGAAGGAGGAAAAAGGAATTAAGAAAGGTAATGAAGAAGGGTCTCGTTGACGAAGACAGAGGATTTGTCGACGAAAACACATGAGGGGCTCGTCGACGTGGACGTGTCTCGTCGACGAGAAGATACCGAGAGGGTGTTTTGGCGATTCTGAATTTCGTCGACAAGGGGCGAGAGTTCATCGACGAATTGTCTTCTTGACCTCATTGATGAAGTTATGTGTCTCGTCAACGAGGGCCAGTGTATAAATAGCCTAAATCTCATTTTTGGGCTGAAAATTGACGCACAAACCTTCTCTCTCTCCTCCATTCGTCCCTTCTTCCTTCTTTCTAAGATCTTAGGTCAAATTCTCGCCGATTCAACGATCTGAAGCCACCACGACGCTCCTGGGAAAGTTCTCTGCAAACCTACCAGAGTGGATCGTCGGTGGAGCTACTTTGGAATTCATCCTTGATTTAAGGTAAGACTTTTTATTCAAATTTTGGTCTTTCCATAGTTATAGGAAATGTTGTACATGAAGAAATACTGAAGTTTAGTTACGAGAAAGGTTGATTTCAAGATGTTGAATAGGGAACCCTTCGAGTGTAGGATGAGTGCATTTTAGGGAGTTTCTTTACAGAAATCAGGTAAGGGAATAAACTAAAGCAATCATTTTTCCATGAAAATACTATTAAATTACTAGTAGATTTATGTTCAGAAAGCATGTATTATATTTGAATATCATTGAGAAAATGTTTATTTAGGAAAATACTTGCTATTATATTGAAATGTATGTATTAGTATGAAATGCTAGAAAATATGATTCTCGTATAGAAAATATGGTCTTATTCAGCACTGTGTGGCATGAATATTATTTTATGTAAAAAGTATTATGTTAAGGAAATTTTACAGATGATGTATGTTTTCAAAAAGTATGGAATAATGCAGTACATTACGATTTTGCAATACATGATAAATAACATGTTTATTCAGATTATTATTTATGAAATGTTTGGCGTAAGGCCGTGATTGATAGTTGGCGCAAGGCCGTGTATAATGTATGATTTCGGCACAAGGCCATATTTATAAATGTTCAGCGCAAGGCCGTAGATATGAAAGAAATCGGCGCAAGGCCATATGTATATATGTATGTTATTACAGAAAATGCTGTCAATCTATTTATGTTAGACAAGTATATTATCATATATAATATGTTATCAGAATTCGGATGATAGTTCAGTTCAGTTTCAGGAGCACGGTATCGTAGCTGTAACAGATTAGATTATTATGTTTTAGGCTTGTGCTAATTGCCCTTGCTCGTAAAGGGGGTGGGAGATGGATAGTCAATGCGGCTTTCGGTGTAGAGTTGTAGACGTCCACCTGACAGTCTGGACTAGGGTGTGGCGGGCCCATCATACTTACAGACATTTTTAACTCGACGGTGGTCATCCAACCATTGTCAGGTCTCTCCTTTGGGCTGCATAACCCAGCATGGGGGGTAATACATGACATCAACTAACTATACATCCTGGGTAAATTTCAGTATTATCAGTTATATCAGACATTTCATGAACAGTATGATTTATTAGAAATTATGAAAGTGTATGCTTATAAGTTATGTTATGATGAATGTTTTCTAAAATATGAAATGTACTGTATTTGTATTATAGCACTGTATATATATTCATGTTGTCACACAATTGTATTTAGTTTATTTTCCCTTACTGAGAGGTGTTTCACCCCCAACATTTAATCATTTTTAGGAAACCCAAAAAGACCAGCGGATTGAGGCCGCCGTTGAGATAGTCTGGTACTACCCCGCTAGGAGGGTAAGTTTTGATCTAGGGACATGTGATTTATGCAGTGGGTTCCTAGATATGTATATATTTCTAGATTTTAGAGATTGTAAATAAACACAGTATTTTGGAATGTAGCTGACTCTGGTATTATGTAGTTTATGGTTTGATGGAAGTGATTTATATTTACTACTGTTTAGGTTTTCGCTGTATATGTCAGGTGTGTCCATGTTACCCATGCGTTCGGGTTGACTGTATTTTGTGTGTTATCATATAGTAAATTAAGCAGGTCGTTACGTTTACAATCCGCTGCTTTCCCAAGGCGTAGCTACCTCTTTCCGGTTCACAACCCAAACTGTAAATACAAGTGATATGGAATTTTGTGTACAAGTAAAATGCTTCTCAAATAAGCTGATTTGTACAAATTAAATTCTTAATACACTCTTAAATGATTTTCAAATGAAGCTCGGTAGAGTATGATAAAACCTCTCAAAAATATTTTGCAATTAATTTAGTGAATGGAAAATGATTTTCTTTTCAAATGACCTTTTATAAATCAAGAAGCCTCTCAAGAAATTAATATATGAGTTAAAATATGCTCAAGGCCTTTTGTAATATTCAATAAGAATTTTCTCCAAAAATGATATTTCAAAGAAAGAGTAGGAGAGAGAATTTCTTCAAGATTGACCTTTAAAAAGTATCAAATGGCAAGAAAACTTTCAAGTAATATATATTGGTATAAATATATGCTTAAGCTCAAACCTTGCTTGTAAACCCTAAAAATAATTCCCCAAAAAATATTTTCAAGGAAAAGAGTAGGAGAAATAAGCTTTGATCTTAAAAAATGAAGTATAAAATATGTTTGAGAAAGAGAGAATATGCAAGAATGCTCCTAAATGGTTTTTCTAATATTTTTCAAGTGTTTTAGGCTTGTATTTATAGGAAAAACCCATTACTAGCCATTTTATGGCCGTTGGGTATTAAAATATAATTTAATTTGAAAACTAGTCGTTTTTTGGCCATTGGAGCACTTTCTGCGCGGACATCCTTCAGGTTTTTAGACATAACTTTTTCTATGCAACTCCAAATTAGACGTTCTTGATATTCATAGAAATATAAGAGAAAATCCCACAAATTTCATATTGAACACTTCTTAAGATAAGGAGCTTTCAATAGAGAAAATTGTTCATCAATGAGATGAAAGAAACATAAAGGGAATTTTTCTGCTGCAGACACCTTTCAGTATTGTGAATATATATTTTTCTATACAAGTCCAAATTGAACATGGTTCATATCAACAAAAAGCTAAGAGAAAATCCCACAACCTTCATGTTGAACACGTTTTAAGATAAGGAGTTATTGATAGAGAAAAGTGTTCATCAATGCGACAGAAGAAACATGAAGGGGTTTTTTTTTTAAAAAAAAAAAAACTTATTTTGGAAAAATGTTTTCATGAGAAGTTTATGCCGCTAAGGTCAATCTAAGGTCTTGGTCATTTTTTTAAAGCTTCAATTCAAATCATATGATTATGCATGCACAAATTAAAACCTAATTACTATTACAACTTAAAGAATAAATAAAATATTCATGCTTCAACTCCTTAATACTCCATGGAATACACTAAAATTTGTGCTCGATTAGGTACTCCTTGACTTCCATTTTGCATCCCTTATTTGTGCCTTCTGCACCATAAATCTGTTCAAAGACTAAACACACAAATGAAATGTTGTGGTTTGTCATAATCAAAATAGGAATGAGACTAAAAAAGTCAACAATAAATATAAAAATTTCCAACACTCTACCACTTGATCGAATGATCACATCAAGAATCACATACCTTTTAATTTGATTAATTTTTATTATACACTTAACAAATTACTAATGTGGATCACAACAGTTTTATGTCAATTATATGTCCATAATTCCTTCTGCGTATCTCACAATTAATATTCATTTAGATAAGTCATAATAAGGAAAAATATGAACTATTTATTGATTATGTTCATATCATAAATTTGGCCCCATAATCATGCCAAAACACTATACTATACGAGCTATTCCATCACCTTTATTTTAATAACTCGTACATACACAAGCTACATTACATTAGCCAGACCTATAGAAATGACATGCTCATTATACATTTTTGGCATCAGTGATTTAGTTAATGGGACTACCATCATTAATTCAATACTAATTAACTCTACATGTTTTGACTTACTTGAACACTTGTTGTTTTTAGAAAATAAAATAGTGGCTGAATTGTCATGGAATTCTTTGATGGGTCTTGAAATAGAATCTACTATTTGAATTCCCGAAATGAAATTCCTTTACCAAATTGCTTGGGAGGTTGCTTCATAGGATGCTATGAATTCTGCTTCCATTGCAGAAGAGGTTATGTGTAGAGGCCCAAATAATTATAGTATTAACTAATAAAATAAAAAAGAGAAATAGGGAAATTTTTAAAGGGAATTTACAGGATCTCATTGACGAACATAGGGTGCTCGTCGACAAGCATCCTTATTGGGTTCGTCGATGGGGACATTCATCTCGTCGACGAGAAGTTACCAGGAGGGTGTTTTCAGGGCTTGAATCTCGTTGACGAGGAGTAGGCGTTTGTTGACGATACTACAACTTAGACTCGTCGACGAGGTGATGTGGCTTGTTGACAAGGCCATATGGACAACATTTTATATATAGCCCTAAAACAGATTTTTGGTGAGAAATTCATTTTATAATTATTCTCTCTCTCTCTCTCTCTCTCTCTCTCTCTCTCTCTCTCTCTCTCTAAAATGGTTTCTCTGACTTCTCTCTAAGATTTTGGCTTCGTATCTCCTTGGTTTGACGATCAAAAGCTACCACAGCGATCCTAAGGAGATTCTCTACAGCATAGCTGGAGCGAAGTGTTGATTTGAGAACCTATAGTCATGGGTTGAGGACCCCAACAAGTATCTATTCGAGAGCCTAGGTAAATTATAGTTCAAGAAATTATGAATAGGCAATATCAGGAAATATGGGTGTATTGATTTACTGGAGAATTTGTATATGTAAATGCAGGGTTATGGGGTTGGTACAACGAGAGTGCGAGAGTTGAGTAGAGGCTAGCCTCCCAGTCAGATAGGTAAGGGAAATATGCTATGTTAGGAAATTCAAAAATATTATAAGAAAAATTATAGTATTTGATTATTAAGGTATAGAATATAAAATTATACAGTTTTATAGATTTCATAATATGAGTTGTATTAATTGTGTGGCTTGAGTAGATATTTGCCTGATACAGAATTTATGTAGTTCTTCAAAATATCTTGATTTACAGTATATATAGACAGATATATTTACCAGACATATTTTTATTAGACAGATTTTACAAATATTTTACAGATCAGTATTTTACAGTAATTACAGAATGTCATGCTTTCCACAACCATAACACTCAGACATTACATATTTTTTAGTAAGATATTATAGTCAGACTTACAGTTACAACTGTCAGATACTACAGATATTTTATTCAGATGTTACAATAATTTTTCAGCTTAGATTTATAGTGTTATGGTTATTTTAGAATTATAATGAAACAACAAGATAATTATATATATTAGTATTATACAGTATCAGATCCCTGATGAATTATTTCAGACAGATTCAGTTAGCAGAGCACGGTATCGTTGCTATTTTTAGATCAGAGTGCAACCACATATCTTAGATAGTATGTCGATTCCGTCAACCGTGTTTGTGGAGAGATTGTAGTCTCCCTAGTGTTCTGAGTTGAGGAGGCCAGTTTGAAGAGGTAGAGACTAGTTATTGTGCCCTGAGAGATTGCAGTGGGCCAGATTGGTGATTGGTAGAGTTTCAGATTGACTTACCTGGTGGCCAACCAGTGTTAAGTCCTACCTACGGTCTGCACAACCCTATCATGAGGGGTTAAATCATGATATTCAGTTTCCAGGGTATTATCACAGTTGTTTATATATATATATATATATATATATATATATATATATATATAGATTTATAGTACAAAAGCAGATTTATTATAATACTAGAATTATGTGTAACTAGAAAATTCAGATGTACAGTTGTATTCTAAATTATAATAAATGTAATCTGTACAATATACTAGATTAACAGTTTTACAGTTTCAATATTATAATAATATGTTAAATATGTAACTCAGTAGCCACACTCTAGTGATAGCATATCTCCTTTTACTGAGCGTTGTCTCATCCTAGTGACTTAACATTTTTCAAGTGATCCAGCGAGGCGAGCAAATCTGGCTCGTAGGTAGAGAGGTTCTTGCGCTACCCTTTTTTGAAGGGTGAGTGTTTCCTGGGTGTTGGTTGTTTGGGTAGATTCTAGGGTTTTTGATGGATGTCACTGGGAATTTTGTGATGTATATTTTGGGACTTTTAGATTTCTGGTATTGTAAATATAGTTTACAGTTTTATGTTTACCATTGCTTACAAATGTAATGTGTACAGAGTTTCCTCAGTGCTCCCTTGGGGCCTTAGATGTTTTTAGCAGATAATACAGGGAAATTTGCTATATATGTTTAAGTGAAAAAAAAAATAGCATGAAAAATCAGGTCGTTACAATTTTGGTATCCGAGCCTAGGTTGATAGGTTCTGTAGACTCTAGAGTGCAGTAGAAACAATACTAGAATATTGGAAAAGGATTGGAGTTTTGTTCTATGGTCTGGATATAGGATTTTTGTGGTGATTTCTATGTCTTTCCTAGGGTGACGATTTCAAGAAAGCCATAATAAACTATTGACGAGTCGTGTGTCTAGGTAACAGGATTGGATTTTGAGTTAGGACCAGGGAGGGTAGTTAACAGTGAATATGAGATTTCAATTATATGAAATAAATTATATCTATATGGGAGATGGGGTCCTTATATTATGTTCTTCATCTTTTTAGGATGGACCCAGGGAGCAGTGGTACAAATGCTGGAGGTAACGGAGTAGGACCTTCTAGCATGGGGGTAGAGATTCTGATGCAATACTGCGCAACATCACCTAGCAGGTGACGGCTGAAATGGCTAACTCACTTGAAAAATGAGCAACTCGGAAGCTATCCCAAGTGTAAGAGTTTTGTCGTGCAATATTCAGCCCAAAAGTCAAATCATCTCCTTAGGGAATGCAATTTAATCTCAAATTTTATGTTTTTCTAATCGATTTCAGTATACCTACCTATCATGCATGATGCAAATTATTACCAGTCATAGGAGTGTACAGTCCATAATAATATTACATCATAAAATGAAGAAAGTGAAAAAGAATTACAAATATAACGCAAACTTCTTCATTCTTCTACTTGATCACCGCACACCATCATGATATGTCTTTCCATTCGAGTACACGCGTAGGGTGAACCTGCATGCAAGCCTTAGTGAAACCATTAGTATCAAGAATATTTGTCATTATCAAAACTGGGTGTGATCTATCAGGTCAATAATCTCCCCCTTTTTGATGATGACAAATATTTTATGCAAAAGTGGGTACAGCCAAGAAAGGCTCCCCCTGACTATATGCATAAAGACAATTAAAGCCCAATATATGCAATTTAAATTAAAGCCCAATGTACGCAATTTAAATTTATTGTTGTACCCAATTTTGCCTCTTCTCCCTCTTTTGGCAGCAACAAAAAGGGCTAAGAAATATAGCATAAAGGTAAAAGAAGTCATTTAGATACAAAAGATATATTGGGAGGATTTTTTTGAAAAATTCGGCAACATGTCGTTTGAAAATAGAGCATTCCCAAAATAACTATGTACACAAGTGACCTGTTTTGAGTTTTAGATTAATAGTTTATCCACAACTTTCAACTTAAACAGTCCAGTATGGTCAAGAATTATTACTTTTAGCATCCAAAAAGATAATATAATCATACAATGCACAATGAATGACAAAGTATGAAGTATAGTAATTTGATCACACAAACTATATAGATGGTCATTTAAATGATTCAAATGACATGATAATAAGGTTGGACCATAAGCATACACAAACCATTACAATTTAAATATATCATAAGACCCGTTGAAAATTTGAGTTAAAGGCACATGGCATATGATACCAAAAAGAAGGTTTGAGCATAAACATAGTCTAACTAATTCGCATGCATTTTTATGTGAAGATACCGAACCAGTTATGCAATTTTATGACATATATATGCATATAATAATAATAATAATAATAATAATAATAATAATAATAATAATAATAATAATATATCCCCCTTATAATATTTGCAAAATGATGCTAGGGGTGCTTGCAAAAAAAATTAATTTTAAAGCACATGCAAGCTGAATTTTTCTTGTTTGTCAATGAAACACATGCTAAAATATAACTAGAAAAACGCAACCATAATGATCCTAAAGATGTCAGACAATTTAAAGCAAAGATCATATGACAAAATCAAATGATTGTGGCAAATCAACATATTTCAAATTATGATTTTCAATAATGACTTTTCATTCAAGCACATGCCACACTTGATTCAAAACGGGTCTAAGCTAAAAGATATTGGTGAGCATAACACAATAAGAATTAGTTTAAGATGCTCCCCCTTTCAAATTGAATCCAAGTTTAGATGAAATAAACTACTTAGACTTAATAAGGATTAATTTCATTAAGAATGCCAAGAAGTATAAGCAATCATTTTTTTAAGTCTCTTAAAATGAATATACTGGATTAAGATTTCTTCATTTTACCATTCGACCAGTATAATCATCCCTATAGATCATGTTGGCCTTACAAGGCTTAAAATCTTATTATCTTGTTTTGATGCTAACAAACAAGTGAAATTTAATGTATTTGTGTGAGTAATGACATTTCAGGGTTCATATATGTGAAAGTAAGGTCAAAGTGCCCACAAGGATCAAATATGATGGAAGCAAGGTCAAAGTGCTCACAAGGATCAAATGAAACTTAAATGAGCCAAGACATGAATTACTTGTTGAAAAACATGAGCACATGAATAAGTTGTTGAAAGCCAAGGCATATTAAAGTCAAAAGATCCAAAGAAAGGCAAAGTAAGAAAGCTTAAAGAATATGGAAGCTTGAAGAAAAGATGGATTCAATCCAAGGACAAAGCATGAAGACTCAAGAACTTAGAATGTTAATATTTTAAAAGTTTCATGTAAGTGCTTTAATGTTTAAAATATCGTTTCAAATATTTTGAAACTCTTAGGTTAACTTCTTAGACCTAGATACTTTTTAAAATACCTGAATAATATTTTTATAAGGTCAAAAATTATTTTAAAAAGGTTAAAATCATTTTAAAAAGGTTAAAATCATTTTTGGAATAAATAGCAACAAAAAGAGTTTTTCCCAAATGTTGGCAGTTTTTATACAGCCGCATTGAGGTCAATGTTTCTCTATCAAAAACTCATTATTTTAAAGAGTGGTAAACATGAAAGTTGTAGGATTTTCTCTTAGATTTCCTTTTCCACCAAGAACACCTAATTTGGAGTTATACAGAAAAAGTTATGGTCAAAACACTGAAACGGGATTACTGCTGTCAAACATTTAAACACTGTTCAACGGGCAAATTTTTAAAATTCTAATGTTTTAAATTATAGCTGTTTGAACCTTAAATATTCTAATAAATAAGGAAATTCTTTAAGGAAACTTTTTCAAGTTTGAAAGCCTATAAATACATGGTTTTGCAAAAAAAAAACCCAAGAATTGAAAATTTTGTTTTGAGGAGCTGAAAGTACTCTTGTTCTTCCTAAGTTCTCTTGCTCACTCATTGAAAAATTCTTTTGCTGAGAATTATGAAGTGCTGATCCTTCTTCCTTTGAATTCCTATTGCTAATCCTCTTCTAAGAAGGATATTGGTGAATTCTACACTTGAGCTTCATTCCATTTCCTATTGATGTTTTACATTTAAGTATATAGTGCTGAAATTGTACTAACTTGCTCTTTGAGAGAGTATACTTGTACGCAGATTTTATCTTATGTTTCTTGTAGTTCATTGACGTTCCAAGGTGTTTGGATTGTTGGCTAAGCAAGGGGATATTGCGTAGAGAGGCGGACTCTAGCCTATGTAAGAAGTAACCGAACGAGGGAATATCGTTTGGAGAAGGCAGGCTCTAGCCTTAACCAACGAATGTTGTAATCGGTTTTGTTCCACCCGTCAACGGAACAAGTTTAGTGAATCCTTTGGTGGTTTGCCAAAGATGAGGACGTAGGCTGGGTATAAGTCGAGTCTCGTAAAAATCTCCATCTCACTCTCTCTTTCCCTATTTTTTATTTTCAGTACATATTTAAAATTGCGTGGATGATTTAAATTGAAAATCAAATATACTACACATATTTGGAAATCAAGTAAACTTAAAGATTAATTTTGATTTGGGTTGCAGAAACCAAAAGGGAGTACGTTGGTGAAACCATATCTTGCGAAAACCATACGGGAGTACGTTTCTTGGTTAAACACTCAAAGATAAATTAACTGAAAGTTTATTTGAGTTTTGAATATTTGGAAAGAGTGATTGAATGTTGTATTGAACATCATATTAAGCAAATCCATATATACAGGGCTTGATTTAAATTTATATCTAGGGCTTACTACAAAAGCTTTATTGTGTTTGTGAAAGGATTGTTGAATATTAAATTACATTCTTCACAAGGTTTTCAAATTCATAATCATGGGGCTTATATAAACAAACAAACATTCTCAAGATTTTATATTACCAAAGTGCTAAAAACTTTATATCTTGGTTTGGTTGTTTGATGTTTAACTTGTATTTGGCAATTAAATTGATTGTTTGGTTTGAAGATTGTGTTTAATTGATTGGTTGTTTAATTGTGTTATTGATTAGACAAAAGAACTAAGTTCTTGTGTGATTGGTGAAATTAAACAAACAAGTTAAAGAATTGGTTAAGTGTTTAAAGAAGTTAAGGATTCTTAAAAGAAGTTAAAAGAAATTTTTAAAAGCCAATTCACCCCCCTCCCCCTCTTGGGAAGCTATTCCTAATTTCAGATCACACATGCATCAGAAAACATACATTAAGGCATAAAATAAAGCACATAACCGAGAACAATCCATATCAAAACATAGAACTTTAAAAGTAGGATATGATGTTTAGGGTTCTTAAAAGAACCTCAATATTCAAGAAACACAATATGATGCAAATGAGTTCTTTTATGATCTTTCCATAGGTATAGAGCTCCTCTAAGTATGTGATGATTATGCAAGGATGAAAGTGTGATATTTCTATTTAAGTTTTCACTCATCATTTCAAAAACATTTTAACATTTTTATTATCATAATCATCTTTGTACAAAGTTTTATTTTGGGAAAAATCTACCGAAATTTCAGAAGCATTCCTTCTGTAAATTGGACGTTTTCCCATGAAACTTGTACCTGATAATAGGTTGTTTTCAACAGATAAATCATATAAAGCAAGCAAATACCTAATATCCACAACTAGAATGCAAATTATATCACTGCATCTGCCATGCAGGAGGCTTTCAACACAAGCATGCTTTCCAGTAGTTCAATCAACAACTCATAAAAGAAATGAACTATCCAATAGATGATATAAACAATAACTAACAATGGATAGTTATAAGATTAGTGTAGAGTTGTTCTCATAGGAGCATACAGACATATAAGCATAGATAAAAATTGAGAGCATTTTAATAAATATAGATATGAAAATGAATGTTCCCCCTCAATTATGCACTCGACTCATTTAATGTCTTTTTTTTATTTTTCAAATCATTTAGCTAAAAGATCTATATTTTTAATGATATATGCTTGGCTTTGGATGAATAGGCTTAGAGAACCAAAAAATTACAATAAACATTTCTTTCAAAGTCATAAGCCAACAATGCCTCTTTTCTTATGAATCTCAATGCGTGTGAGAGGTACCAAGTTGGAATGGCTTTTGATTTAAACTGCATGTGCATGCATAGGTCTACTTAAATTTTATGCATTCATCTAGATTGAGACCTAGTGCATCCAACTTAGCCATTCAACTAATTACTAAGGAAATGAAGCTCTAATGGATTTGATTTAATGTTTGAAAGCGTACGCAGGAAAGAAGAATAAATGCTCTTAAAGATTAAATTTTTTATTAAGTTTGGGAGAGTATTTTTGAAAAGCATGACATGATTTAATATACGCAAGCTAAGGATTATGTCCTGACCATTTTGGCAAAGAGCATTATAAAGTATATGAATTTTGACTGTAGCTCTTTGGTGATTGAAAAGTATCCTTTGAGTATGATCACTATTTTGAGTAAGGATACGAACCATGGAAGAGGATGAAAACTTTACCGAATGTAATCGTGGTTGGTAAAGATTCCCTGTGGAGGATACGGTGAACCAAAATTAGAAGATTTTTATATTTTAAGCACAAAAGAGAATATTTTGATTAATCAGTGAAACTAGAATCCCTTACTGGTTGCCTCTAATTTTGATTTTGGAAGGATGTCTTTAAGTAAGCACCAGTTAGAATAGGGACTAATGATCAATAGTGCTTAAGCCTAGAGTGATGACTAAACTAAGGTTAAGGCTTTTATATTCAAAAATGAGTTTAGGTTTAACTAATATATATCGAGATGGATTCCCTAAAACTCAAATATGTGCAATGGACAAGATATGCTTAACTTAAGAATTGTATATTCAAGCACGAATTAAGCATTAAAAATTTGATACCAAGCAGGGATACTTTTTTCCATTTAGAAGTGGATTTTTATTAAGTTAAAGCCAATGATTTCATATTTTAACCAAAGAATATATGCATTAAGTTCAGATTGGTTATATACTTGGATTTGCAAATTGACTTGATTTTCAAATGATCTTAGTACATCAAAGGTGGAATGAATGTGTTAAGATTTGACATTTTAGGAATAGACCACTTCATGGGCCAATAGACATCACTCCCCCAAATCTTAGAACCTAAGAAAAGCATTTATGTGACTTCAATTGGAATTCGTTCCTCCTTAAGTTCTAATGAGTTTCCTTTCTTTACAACCCATACCATTTGTAACGACCTGCTCATTTTTCACATATTTTTTTTTTCTTTTTATATCAATCAACATCAAACCAAATCCACACATCACACATACTAGCTCAGCAGGTCACAATCCACTTGGACCCGTGGGTACCAGGGATATAACAAAACATACAGCAGAAGCCTACGCAGTAGAAAATATAAAATTATATACATCTCATCATAATGTGCCCAATACGTACCAGAGTACTATAAACACTGACTCTCAATATATATACATCCCAAAAATGGAATCTAGGGACAATTCCCACAAAAACCTAACTGTCCCTACTAGAAACTTACCCCTTGTAGAGGGCAGATAAACAACACTATTTCTGTGGGGCTTTTCCTGCTTTCCTATCCGGGGCTCTTGAAAAGTTAATAAAATTTAGGGGTGAGACACCTCTCAGTAAGGGAAATAAACTAATACTAGTGTGTGACAACATGAGTAATTCGTGTTCAACATATATCATATATAACACATTTAGTACTGTTTCATTAAATATGAGAAAACATATATATATATATATATATATATATATATATATCAACAAAGCAGAACATACTACATTCTCATAACATATCTCAACTCATGTCATAATAATAATAACATAAAAATCATCCTGGTAGTTTAGCTGGTTGTTGTCATGTATTACCCCCACATGACTGGGTTGTGTGGCCCGAAGGCGAGACCTGATAATGGTTGGCCGACCACTGCCAAGTCGATAGTCTAGTCTGTAGGTTCGATGGGTCTACCCAGACTGGTCCGTACACCAGGGGCAATAACAGCAGACTTCTAAAAAATAACCACATCGACCATCCAATCTCACACCACTCCGTACAGTGGCGTTAACACAGATATCATGATCACGGGGATCATGGACACATAGCAATGATACCGTGCAAGTGTTAGCATAAACCAAGCCAACCAGGTTCTGATATCATATACATATACTGAACCCGTGATACATAAATATCTCATTTCATTTATTTTCACATCAATCCTATCATTTCACATATATACATGTATCATAAAAATCATCGGCCTGTACGCCGGTATTTCTCATTTTAACATAGCATGACCCGTACGCCGGCAAATCACATAGCACGGCCCATACGCCAACAAATCACATAGCACGGCCCGTACGCTGGCAAACATATCCATATATATATATATATATATATATATATATATATGTACAAAAACATCTTGGCCCGTACGCCGGTTTTCCCTCATAAAAATCCACATCATCCATATTCCCAGAAAACAGCATTACACAATATTTTTACTCATGCCACACAGTAGATTTTCCACATACTCAACATACGATCATTTTAACAGTATTTTGCAAATATAAAACATACGTATATAAACATATACATTTTCCATAAATCAAATGATAACTATATATATTTATAAGCATTTTCCAAAATAGTATTAGCTTAGTTTATCCCCTTACCTGAAACCTAGAAAGCCCCTAATAAAATTGCCCCGCACCCGCAAGGTTCCTAACTTAACATCCTGAAAATGAAAAATTCCAGAATTAAAGTTCAATATTTCGAAGCATACAATAGTTTCCTCAACTGCTAAAAACTCAAATATTGGGTAGAAAGTTTTCACCCAAAAGCATTCAAGTTTAATACCTGAGGGATTTCCTGACCAATACTCTGAAACTGAAAACCCCCAGTAATAAATTTCAGTATTTTCATGCGTATGACACTTTTCTCAACTGTCAAAACTCCAAAAATTGAGTAAAAAGGCTTACCCTGGATTTGGTATGGAATCCAAATTTGTTTCCCTGACGATCCGCCCTGGCAGACTTGTAGAGAATTCTATCAGGATCGTCGTGGTAGCTTCGGATCATCGATCTGACGACTGGTGGGGCCGAAAACGTAGAGAGAAGGAAGAGAGAACCGTAGAGAGAGAGAGAGAGAGAGAGAGAGAGAGAGAGAGAGAGAGGAGAGAGAGATTTCTAAAAAAATGATATTTCTCCCGGATTTTCGTATATATATAAGACAGGATTTTGTGGACGAGCTTGACCTTCGTCGACAAGTCCTTCACAAATTTCGTCAACGAGACCCTGTATTCGTCGACGAAATTTAGGCTACCACAGAACCTCTCTCGGTATTTTCTCATCGATGAGGCCCTGTGTTCATCAACGAATTCTCTTAAGCCTTCTTCGACCAATACAGGGGATTCGTTGACGAAGTCTTGAAACTCCCCCTTTTTGTTTTTCTCTTCTGAAATGCAATGTTGTTGACGAACGTAGAGCGTTCATCGACGAAGTCTACGGCTTCCTTCTGTTTCCAATTTCCATTTCCCTTTCCTTAGTATTTAAATTTCATTTTTAAATTCAGGTCGTTACACCATTTTTCTATCTTTGAGTCTTGATGGGTTATGACAATGTGGTACTTTGACTCTCCAAACCTGTTTGCATTTTACACCTTTCCTTTTAAACGGGCAATCAAATTTTGTGTGCCTCTTCTTTTTACATAAGATGCATATGGTGTGAGTGTAAGGACTGGAGGAGGTACTAGTATAGTGTTTTGATGCTCTTACAAAGTACCCCATGTATAGGTTCTTTCTTTTCTTATTTTCAATCTCATTATAACCTATACCTTCTTTGTCTAAGGTCATCTTTTGTGAACCAAAGAGTTTGTCAAAATTTTCTTCACCTCTAGTGAATGTATGGATGATCTTAGACTGGTCTTCTATCTTCTTCTCTAGATCTTGAATTTTTAAGTTCTCTAGACCTTTACAAACATTCTGAAGTTTCATAAATTCTTTAGTCATATTGTTTGCTTTATTTTCAAGATCAAGGATATGAAGATCCTTTTCCTTTTCAATTGTAAGTTGGGATCTTACGTCTTTAAGCTCTTTTTGCAGCATAGCATTCTTGTTTTCCAAATTCGTGATTTTCAAATCCTTTTCTTTAATAACAAGAATTTGTGATTCAAGTTCTTTCAAAGATGCCTCATTCTTTTTTTTCAAAACATTGTAGCGTTTAAGTGTTTTAACAAGAGACTTATGAGTTCTAAGATGTTCAACTTGCAATTCCTCATAAGTAGGCATGCTTTTACTATTAGAACTATCATATGATTCAATATCAAATACATCATTTAATTCATCACATGAATCATTACCAGATTTATCTAATAATATAGAAGGAGATGGGTTTACCTCATCGTCGATCAGAGCTATGAAGCACGGTTTACATCCTTCAAGATCCGTAGAGCTAGAATCACAAGGAGTGATGGCCTTTTCCTACGTAGTTGCTCAATATCTCCTTTCAAGTTCCTCCCATATCTCCTTAGCATTGTTACATGTCATAACCTTACAAAGAACATTAGAATCTAAAGCATGCAGCAAGGTGTTCATGGCATCAAAATTTACCTGCACTAAGTTCCTATCATGATCATTCAATTCATACTCAGATTTAGGAACACTAGTACAACCAATGGATTTAACAGGCACACTATTACCCTGATCAATGACATTCCAAAATTTCCAATTTAAAGCTTTCACATACAGTCATTCTGAATTTCCATACAACGTAGTTATCACCACAAAATACTGGTGGGTGTGTGACCAGATGCACTAACACGAGTCATCATGATCTTTTACTAAATGACGTTTAAGTCTAAATTACGAGGCTCTGATACCAATTGTTAGCTTTGATGCAATCCCAAGAGTGGGGGTGAATTGGTATTTAAAAATTTTATCCCCTAGGTCAATTCACTAACATCAGTATTACACAAACCTAGGGTCAATCTATGCAATCAATAAATAAACATACACGTGTAGTATTAGAAAAGTGCAGAAAGGTAAACAGTACACGAAATATGTTAACAAGGTTCGGCCAAATTACCTACGTCCCCGCCTTGGCTACACCAACACAAGAATTCCACTACAGCTCACCTAAATGGGTGGAGCGGCACCTAATATAACACGCCTTACCGGGATGGCGTACCTAGTTTTCCTAACTGGGTCTAAGCTAGTCTAGGACTATTCCATAGGGCTACTCTCCCTCTTTAGGCCCATGCTTGGAATACAACAAATGATATGAAATTTTGTACACGAGAAAGCGCTTCTTCACAAGCAGATATGTACGCCAGTATAACTCAAGTAATATTGTAAGCACGTATGATACGTAAATATGCTCAGTGCTCTAATATGTGCTAAATACTCAAACGAGTATAGATAATCAATCTAGATCAAGAGTGTATACCTAAGTAGGATTTGAAACACAATATTTGAATATCACAATATCAGATCAAAGTTTCAGATATGCTAGCAAGTTGATTCAAACGAACTTAACAAGATGTTCTCAATATACTAAGCACAAGGAGTGTTTGAATGCAAGCTTTGAAAAACAATCTTTGCACACAAAAATAAGGGCTAAGGTAACTTGCAATGACAATGCAAGAACCACAAGCCTCTAAATTTTCCCACACAAGATCTATTAAATAAAATCAGTGGGAGAACTTAAGTTTTAATCTCAATGTTAAAACCAATCAACAATCAAGAAGATGAGAGTATTTAAGCAAATAGGGAATGAAGCACAAGCACTCTAAATACACTAACAACTCTTGGATAATCAAGGAAAAAGAAGCTTTTGAGTGTATGGGAGTAGTATCGGCTAAAATAAGATTTTGAAATTTCTAAAGAATTTGGCCTTAATGATTTTGCTAATCCTTGCTAATTATTACAAATGAACATGTATATATAGGCAAGAAGGAATTTTTGACCGTTGGGGACTCAATGGGGATAATTAGAAAAATTTAAAACAGGTTTAGAAAAATTAACTCAGTTTACCCCTTTTAATTTTTAGTAAAAATTAATTTACCCCGTGAGATTCGGGTGCCCGGTCTAAGGTTCAGGTGCCCGAATAGACTCACTCAAAAATTCACTTTTTTAAAGGTTCAGGTGCTCGAAATCAGATTCGGTTGGCTGAACCAAAGTCAGTAGCATTCTATATGAGGTTTGGTTGCTCGAAGCTAAGTTCGATTAACCGAACTGACCAATTCGGTCGCCCAAGGCCATAATGAACATGAAGGTTCAGGTACCTAGGTAGTTGAAAAGTGTTCTGACACTGGTTCGGGTGCCCGAGGATGATACGTTCAAAAAGGTTCGGGTGCCTGAGGATGATACGTTCAAAAAGGTTCGGGTGCCTGAACAAAAATCAACAAGTTAACTTGTCCATGGTTCGATCACCCAAAGCGTTTTAAACGCAATGGGTTCGGTCGCCCAAACACTCTCATTTTATGCCTATTATGTTCAAATCATTTCAATTTGATCCCCTAATATTTTAAGTGATGTTGGGGACTTTCTTACGTGCAAGTGCTGGGACCTAGGGTCTTTCTAAGGTCTGTGTAGGTACCTAAAGTTCAACTAGGATCGATTTGAGCATACCTACCTATCATGATGCAAATTATTACAAGTCATAAGAGTGTACAGTCATAATAATATTACATCCCAGAATGAAGAAAGTGAAAAATAATTACAAATGTAACACAAACTTCTTCATTCTTCTACTTGATCACCGCACGCCATCATGATATGTCTTTCCGTTCGAGTACACGCGTAGGGTGAACCTGCATGCAAGTCTTAGTGTAACCATCAGTACCAAGAATATTTGTCATTATCGAAACTGGGTGTGACCTATCAGGTCAACAAAAAAGAAAAAAAGGCAATGAAAGCCACTACTAGGGACAATATGAGTACAAGTAGTTCTGATAATGAATCAAGTGACCAAGAGGTTGCTTGCTATATGGCTTGGGACAATGAGGAAAGCTCCTCATCCAAATCCTTAAATAGTTCTTGTGACGATTCAACAGAAGAATCCAATGATGAGTGCATACCATCTTATGAAGAACTTCAAAATGATTTATTCAAGGTGCATAAGATGTTAGTTAATGTGACTAAACGATACATTTCATTGAAAAACAAGAATGAAGGAGCCATGAAAGAGTTAGAATCCCTTAAACTTGCTGAAAGGGAAAAAGATTTTAAAAATGAGAATATAGAAAATAAGAATGAAGATGTGATAAAAAAGTTAGAGTCTAAAAATCTTGTTGAAGAAGAAAAAGATTTAAAAATCAAGAGACTAGAAAGTAAGAATGAAAAGTTGATGAAGGAAATAGAAGACTTAAGATCCCAATCCTCTATGGAAAATGAGAAAGATCTATATATTTTTGAATTAGAGAATAAAATTATTAAGATGTCTCAAAACCAAGAAAAGGTGAAAGAAAAGGGCAAAAATATACAAAATTCAAAAATTTATGATCTTAAGAAAGAAATTGAGGGTCAAGTCAAAATCATTTACAATTTCACAAAAGGAAAAGAAAATTTTGACAAAATGATTGGCTCACAAAGAATTTCCTTAAAAATAGAAGGCATAGGATTCAATCGAATTGAAAATACAAAAAAAAAAAAAAAAAATCTTTACATGGGATACTTTACAAAAGCCTCAAAAAATTATGCTAGCACATCTTTAAATGTTTACACTCACACCATGTGCCACCTATGTAAAAAAAAAAAGGTACATATAGAGTTTGAATGTCCATTAAAAAAAAAGGTGTGAAAACTAAACAAGTACGGAAAGTAAAAGAAACATCCTTTGTTAAACCATTCAGACCCAAGAACGTATGGGTACCAAGATGAAATACTATGACTAAATCCTTCAAATTCAATTGTTATCAAATCTATGAAAAATCATACAAGGATATTGAACAAAATTGAAATAGAGAATAAGGATAAAATTTTTTCAAGCTTATTAATGCTTATCTTATTGAAACTAATGAAAATTGTTGGCCTTAATCAATGAATGAATCATACAAGGCTTAACTTAGAAAGTATTAAGTTTTGAAAAGAAATATGAATATTGAGAATCCATGTGAAAGAAAATGTAAAATCAAGCTTATTGCATGAATATTTGGATTAAGAAAAAGTTTTTGAACAAAATGAGAAATATTTAAGAATGAGAACAATTTGAGCAATATTGTAGCACAATGCAACATGATAATAATATGTTGATATACTTCTATGCTAAAATGCTGAAATTGCCAAAGATATGTGTATGACTTGACTTGACTTATATTGATGATTTATGGCTCACTATATATTGAAAATATGAGCATGAAGTTATTGAGCATAATCATGAAGATCGAAATTTTGATATGATATATGAATATAAAATCAATTCTTGACCATACATGCTATTGATGGATCATATAGATAAATTAAAAAATTTGCATCTAAATAATTTAGTATCCATGAGCAGTGCATAATGTGACATTAACATTGGTATCTAACATTGGTATCCATTAATATATCAATTGGTATTTGAGCATGACAAACATAATTATATCCATGAGCATGTTATGATGATAATGTTATCACATCGGTATTTGATATTAGTATTCATGAGCACATACATGATATATTTGAAGCATGGGATGATAAACTTAAAAGCATAATTGGTATCAAATATGAATGTATATAATTCAGGGGGAGTGATATGACTTATTGCTTGTACTATGTCTTATTTCTCCCTAATTTTTCAATTGATATCATGAATTAATGAAATGTTCAATTAGTATTATTCTTTAATATTTTAATTGGTATCACAAATTCAAAAGTTCAGTTGGTATCATGAATTAATGAAATTTTCAAAGAGGGATAATGTTGTTCGTAAAGATGTTACAACACATATATGAATTACAAATATGAAATATACATGACTATTTGACTATTGAAGCACACTACACATGTCATATTGACAAAGAATGAATTGAGTGTGTATATATGCTTGATATGCATGTTTGATATTCATATACTCAAAATATGATTTTATTTGAACTTAATCATTTTTGATATCCTACTCTTTTTGATTGATGTCAAAAGGGGGAGAAGTTTTGAGTAAAAATTGAGCGTGGTATTAAAAAAATTAAACCATGATATATGTATCAAAAGGAGCATGGAGTATTTGAACTTGAATGATGATCTTGAACTTAAATAATGTGATAGGCATGATAGTAAAAGAGTTTTTGAAATTAATATTGATATTGTTAAGTTTGTTGAGATGTTGTTTATTTTAAGGGGGAGTCTTTTTAAGGCTCACTTAATTTTTTTTTGCTCCTTGTTTGTCGTTATCAAAAAGAGAGAGATTGTTGGTCATACAAGACTTAACATCCTGTTTTGATACTAACAAACAAGTAGAATTTAACATATTTGGTTACGTGATGACATTTCAGGACACAACCATGAGAAACGAAGGTCAAGTGTTCAGAAGTATTCATGAAAGCTTATATTTCAAAGAAGGATGATCATATGAAGCTTAAGGCATGGATTCCAAGAAGATATATTAAAGCTTGAAGAATATGAGAGCATGGAAGTTAAAGAGCTTAAAGTATAAAAGCAAGAGAGCCAAAGAAAAGTAAAGTAAGAGAGTTCAAAGGAAAACAAGCATGAAGACTCAAGCACTTAGAGACCAGTTTTTTAAGAAGTCTTTATGTAAGTGCTTCATATTTTAAATATCTTTTGAAATATGTTAAAGTTCATTAAGATGCAACAAAGACTTAGAGACTAGATTTTAGAAAACCTTGGAAAATATTTTTGAAAAGTCACATTTAAGTTTCTCAAATAACAAAAGGTTTAAAAACTTAAAAAATAGAAGTTTTGAAAAAAAAATTGACTAGTCAGCCAACTGACAAAAATATAACAGTTGAATAAATTGCCCAGCCGACTGACCATTTTGACCTATAATCAGTCAGCCGACTGACAAGTCCAGTCAACTGATACCTTTGAACTGTGTTCAGTCAACCAACTGATAATTTAATGGAATTAATTTCTGGTAGACAGAAAGGTCTCAGCCGCCTGTCCAGCCGACTAACCTTGTATAAAATGTTTATACAGGAATTCAAATTTTTAACTTCAACGGGAAAATACTAAAAACTAGTTTTTCAAATGTGAACGTTATAAAAACTTGGTGGACACTCTAAGTAACTTGGGAAACAAGGAAACTCACCCTAAAAAGTCTATAAATACTCTTTTAACCTAAGGAATCAAATCACCAAGCATAGAATCAAGAAATCAAGCATCCTTACTTTCAATCTCCCACAAAGTTCACTCTTACTCACACTATTGTGGGGAGAATTCTACTGAACTACTATTGATATTCATCTAGAGAAGGAATTGGTGATATCTTCTCTTGAGCCTCAATTTTATTTCATTTTGATATTTAAATTTTTGAAATACATAGTGCTGAATTTGTACTAATCTGCTCTATTTGAGAGTGTTCTTGTACGCAGCGTTTATTTCGTATTTCTTGTAGTTCTTAGATGATTCAAGGTATTTGGATCGTTGACCAAGCGTGGGATATCACTTGGAGAGGTGACTACTCTAGCCTATTGAAGGAGTGACCGAGTGTGGGGTATCACTTGGAGTGGCGGTGCTCTAACCTATTGAAGGAGTGTGTAACGATCTTGTTCCACCTGAAAAGGAACTGGTATAGTAGAATCCTTAGGTAGTTTGCCTAAGGCGAGGACGTAGGCTAGGGATAAGCCGAACCTCGTAAAAGCCTTGGTCTCACTCTCTTTCCCTTAAATAAACTAAATTTTAATTTGATTTTAGGATTGCGAAACCGAAAGAGAGTACGTTGGTTGATTAATACTTTATGGAAACCTCAAAAGGAATACGTTGATTGGTTAACACTAAAAAATAAATTAACTAAGAGTTTATTTAAATTTTGAGTTGTTGAGAATTTAAGTTGTGGTTTGCATTGAAAAAACAAATTTCATTACTACAGGGCTTAAATCAAATTTATATACATAGGGCTGTTAACAAAAGTTGAGAATTGCTATAAAGCTTTTTTTTTTTTTTTGATTACGCACCGGGTTTCCACGTGTCCATTTTACGGTCTTTCTTGATTGAATATTTGATTGATTGAATATATTGTAGTTGAATGGCTTAAAGTTTGGTTGATCAATTGATTACTTTGTTGGTGAATGGTTGTGGATTGAATATTGTTTTTGAGAATTGAATTAAGACTTAAGTATTTGTTATGTATTGGATAAATCAACAAGAAGTTAAGAATTCATTAAAAAAATTAAAAGAAGTTGGGAATTCATAAAAGGTTTAAAAGAAAAGTTTAAAAACTCAATTCACCCCATTAGTTTTCAACATATATTTTTAATTTTTCTTTTTATAATATTTTTCAAGTTTTAAAAGGACCTAAAAAATACAAAGAAAGGATACATAATTAGTAATTTAGTTTATATTTTATTTTTTTTAAATTTTAATTATAAATGAATTATATCTTTGTTAGCGCTAAAAATAATTGAATTAATATATTTGCAATGCTAAAAGTAATTGTTTTAATAATTTATAGACACTAATAATAATTTTAAAAATTATAATTCAATTATATACTTTATGAAACAATAAGCATAATAAGTAATACTTTTAATCTCAATAATAAATTCAATATTATTTTGAAAATTTCTCATAACTTTGTTATTTTATTTTTTTTAACTGCTAATAATATATGAAGTAATAATTTTTGTAATCAATATTAAAAATTTTAATAATAAGTTTTCATTGATTCGCTCTTAAATCTTACAAAGTATTTTTTATTTTTCTTTTTTAATGTTCTAAAGTATTTTTTATTAGAAAAACTCAAACACAATTGAAAGATAACAAATACTTGTAAGACGAGAACCATCTCTTAGGATCATTTAGTTGTGAAAAATAATTTTTATTTATATTTTAATTTTTCAAAAGATTACAAAAAACATCAATTTTTTTTTTATTATTTTCAACTTTTGTTTGCAGAAAATAGAAATAATAAAAAAAGTTTTTGCACTATTTACTTTTGGAAACAATTTTATTTTTTAAAAATTTTCAAATAATTTTAAAAATACCACATTATTTATATAATTTTTTTTAAAAAAATCTAGATTTTTTAATTCATAACCTTAAATACCATCTTATATAATTTTGAAAAAATAAAAAAATTGGACTTTTTGCATTTATTTTAAAATTTTAAAAAAATAATAAATTATTTTAGAAACTCTTTATTTTCTATTTTTAATATAAATCTTAAAAATTTTAAATAAACTAATATTATAGTTTTTAAAAATTAAAAATGTAAAAGATATTTTATACAATTTAACGGGTCCTAATTTTTTTGAAAAATAAAATTATTTTTTACAATTGAGCTGCAACAAATTACCAATGTTCTTATCTTTTTAAAAAAAATAAATAAATAAGATTAGACCAGAGCATATTTTAAATAATACTTATAAGACAAAGTACTTGTGCCAATAAATCTCACCCGAAGACGTTGGCAACACATGCTCGCTTTCCCTCTCTCTCTCTCTCTCTCTCTCTCTCTCTCTCTGACTTCGAGTGACCTAAAAATGTCTGAAGAGAACGCAGACAAATTCCACTCCCCCGAAATCCCACACCTAAATCCCGAGAAGAACTCAGATTCCGACGATGATCCGGCGGCCGTCGGCGAGACCCCAAAGCCAGAAGACCCCGACGTCCGCCGCGAGTCAAAGAGAAGGAAGAACTGCCCCAAGGCTCTGGACAAACTCCAAGAACTCCCTGCCCCAAATCAGACCTTCTCCTTCGACTCCAATCTCTCCGCCTCCTCGCCCGAGTTCACCCCAAAGTTCGGATCCTTCAATCTTGAGCTGCACGAGGCGGTGGACGTCGGCCGGCGCAGCCAGATTCCGGCCAACGGCGAGAAAGCCGAGGGGAGCGAAGGTAGAGAAATGTGCGCCGTAGCCAGCTCCTCTGTAGAGGAAATTGGCGACGGTTAAAAGGGGTTGTGGGTAATTAGAAGAGGGGTTTTTATTTTATTTTTCTCATCCAATGTCTGTGAAATTCAGGAATTAAATAATAAAAATTAAGAAGAAGAAGAAGAAGAAGAAGAAGAAGAAGATTTTCTTAGATTCATTTCATGGGATGATTGTACCATTCACATTGCCTCCTACTGGCACAGAAGATACATCTTTTAAAGTGTATTATTAACTAATTAAGTATATTTTAAATTCTTATGTTAATAGAATTAAAAATTATGTTTAAACATGTGAGAGCATTATATCAATCAAAAAATACCTAACTCTATAATTGTAGGTTGAGGAGAAGGACGTAGACACCGTATTTAAATGAGTTCTGCACTGTTATTGTTTAATAGAAATAACACTGTAAGATGAATTTTTTGTGATACTAATTACTTTTAATAAAATTTTAAATATACAATTTACGCTGAATATAGAGAAGTTCTTAGAGAAATAAAATTTTAAATTTCCTAATGCAATCCTGTTGCAGTGCATGGAGAATAACATCTACTCAATTTTATAATATCATTTTTTAAAAAAACTTCATAAAAGATTTGAATATTTTTTGTATTACTATCCGTATTAGCATCTTATGGGTTGAAAATTCCCCAAAAAGGGTCCGAAGTGGCGAGGAATGATAATATTAAAAGTTTAACAGAGTTGCTACTAGCATGTTATTTTTTTATGTGCAATTAGTTCACCAAATTACTGCTTGTTGATTGGTTTATAGACTAATCATAGGTAAAAGAATTAATAGTCTCGGTCTTTTTTTACTAGACTTGAGATTAGGAATTCAATTATGTGAGGGGTAGGTTTTAGCA
Organism: Malania oleifera; assembly: GCF_029873635.1. Classification (NCBI taxonomy): domain Eukaryota; kingdom Viridiplantae; phylum Streptophyta; class Magnoliopsida; order Santalales; family Ximeniaceae; genus Malania; species Malania oleifera. The sequence continues at coordinate 78,805,278 of NC_080423.1, read as the reverse complement.
CCCCCTACACACCCGTTGTATGAACGATATCTAATTAATCATAAATTATTCATAAACTAAACTTAATGGTTTTTAATTAACATTTTAAAAATTAAATAAATATTCAATTTTTTAAAAAAAAATATAAAATAATGTGCGATTTAAGAATGTCTAATAAGACCTCAAAAAGAGGTGATCTTATTAGATAAACCTCCCTTATAACTAATGTAAGTGAGGTCTGAAATATATTTTTACCATTTGTTTAATCATTGGGACGCACACACGCAAAAAATAGAGTATATATAGATAAGAATCAAACAAAATCAACAAATTTAATCAAAAAGAATTTTAAACAATCCCAGATTTTCCACAAAATTTTAAAATTTTTCAACATTTTTCTGTAGTTTTTTGAGATTTTTAAATACTTTTCCCTTCATGTTTGATACTTCTATTTTTCATTTTTTATTATCCAAATAAAAATAACTCAAATAATTTTATATGTTTTTTCCTAATTTTAAAATATTTTTTCTTGATTTTTTTTCTATTTTCCCTAATTTTTAAAAAATTAAAAATCAATTCCAAATTTAAATAAATTGAACCAGCAGTTCGGACGGGTTAGATTGATACGATCGGTTTGAACTGGATCAATAATTGGGGAAGGGTGGCCACTTGTCAGCTAGTAATGGTGACACGTAGCACTGCTACATGTAATGTCAGCATGACGTCACCTACTACGTGGCCAGTCCTAGTTGATCCTAGAAGTTTTGACACGAATCACTGAAATGACAATGATTCAGCTGTCTAGAGAAAACATAGATTAGATGGTCAAGATCGCGTCACATCGCTCCCAAACACGTGGTCTTGAGCATGCCATGTGTCACCGTCTATACGATGACACATGTCTTATTTGTATATAAATATATAAGCCCTTTCTTTCTCTCTTTCACTTTTCTTTTCTTCTCTCTCCCCGGTTCAAGTCTTTCAATCTCTTTCTCTCTTTTCTCCCTCTCTCTATGCTTCTCTCGCATGAATCTCTCTATGCATCCCCATTTTCTCCCGTCTCTCTCTATCTCTCTGCTTTTTCTCTCTCTTTCTCTCTCTACACGAACCTCTCTCTTTCTCTCTTCCTCTGATCTTTCTTTCTTCTCTCTATCTTGTCTTCTCTCCCCTTTGATCTTTCTTTCTTTTCTCTATTCTCACACTTTCAAGGAAGCATGAACAAAGAGCTTTGGGCTCTCTGCTTTCAAATCTGAGTTCGAGTTAAAACACCCTGAAGATAAGTTCTTTTATTCTTTTTTCTTTATTTTTCTTTAGTTTTTTTTCTCTTTTCATTTTTGGTTTGCCTAGATTTTCTCTAGAAAATTTCTCATGCTTTCTTATAAAACAAACAAGATAAAGCTCAAGTTAATCTAACCTAGGTTAGGTTTGGGGTCAGGTCCGGTTCAATTTTGGGCTAAGTTGAGTTAATTGGGATTATAGGCTTCAAATATGGACTTTGTTTGGTTATCAGCTGAAGGCTGGGGACAATTGGGCTATATTAATTGGGCTGGGTTGAGCTTAGTTTGGAAAATTGAAATTGATCAATTGGACTAGACCCAATTAGGATGTGAGCTATTGGGTCGGATTTGGGTTATTAGGCTTGGACTCGAGTCAAGTTGACCCAAGTTTCTTGGGTTGGATCTAGGAGTATCCGGGTATGGATATTTGGATTTAGGGTAATCGAGTATTGGTATTAGAATCTATGATAATCAGATCTAGGTTAATATTTAGGTCGGTTGAATTAGACCCGAGTCAAGTTGACCCGTATTTTCGGGTCGGATCCGAGTCAGCACCTGGGTCTGGATTTTCTAAACTAGGGTTAAATACCTAAATTGTGTTTAATATATTTGGGAAAATTATTGATTCCTATTATGTTTGAATTTAAACTCTAATTATAGAATCAAAATTTAGCATTGCCATAAATTGAAAAAACTAAGCACAAAATTAACAAGTATCTACCTCTATTATTGTATTTTTCCACTTTTCAATCTTCTCCTCCTTTTGCCCGAGCCTTTGGAATCATTTTCAGAAAAACTTCTGCGACCCAATACCTTTTTTTTTTCCCTTTTGCTTTTTTTCTCTTCCCGATCTCTACCACTCAAATTCTCAACCTTTCTTCTCATAACTCTTTCCCAGTTTTTGAATGAAGCACTTCCTTTCTTCCCTTTATGATTCTATGTATACGTCAGCCTTTGTTTATGTCTCTCAATCACTATCTATGTGTGTCTGTATGTCTGTGTCCTTTTCCTTCTGAAATACTCTATTTATAGACTTGGAGGATAAATTCAATCAATTATAATTTGATCAATCAGAATTTAACTGATTAATCAAAATTAAATTGAATTAATCAATTTATGCTTGCATTATGATTTCACCCATATGTTTCTTATGTAAATTCCCACATGTCTAATCTCCATTTTTTCCTTTTGTGCTTGCAGGTTTAAAGCTGAAGATGCTAGTTCACCTTTTTATTTCACTTTTCCTTTTCTACTTTTTTTATTTCCAATGTAAAAATTCAATTTTTCCTATATTTTTTTATTTCGGTATTTTCTCACTTTATTGCATTAATAAAGTTTACCCATTTGTGTTATATAAGCCCCAGATAAAATGGGGTGTCTACAACTACCCTTTTTTATATGTTTGTTACTTAAAATGACAGGAAGACCTGCCTCTTAGCATTTAGAATAACAAATCTACAAAAAACAAGAGACATGAATTTTGGACTGGGCCTTATATAACAAAACCCTAACAAAAGAAAAGTATATGGATTTATAAAGATGCATGAAATTTAGGTCAACTCAACAAGCTTATAGAGTAAGGTGTAAATTGTCCTAGTTTATGAAAAAATCACTATCACAGGTTTGGGAACTATGCCATGTACCATGAAGGTATACAAATCATCACAATTTCAAAAACAATTACTTAGATTTGATAACTAATGTCACACGCCTCTGAAACAGCCAAAACAACTTGGAAGTGACTACTTAGATTTGGGAACTACTGCCATATACCTCTGAGATAGCCAACAACTTGGATGCGACTACTCAGATTTGGGAACTAATGCCACATGCCTCCAATGTAGCCAAAATAACTTGGATGCTACTACGATTTGGGACCTAATGTCACATGCCTTTGAGACAGCCAAAACAACTTGAATGTGACTACTCAGATTTGGGAACTAACACTACGCGCCTCCGAGATAGCCAAAACAACTTGGATGCGACTACTCTGATTTAGGAACTAATGCCACATATCTTCGAGATAGCCAAAACAACTTAGATGCGACTACTTAGATTTTCTAAGGTAGCCAAAACAAATTGGATGCGACTACTCAGACTTTCTAAAGTAACCAAAACTACTTGGATGCGACTACTTGGATTCAAGAACTAATGCCACATATTTCTGAGATAGTTAGAATAACTTAGAAGTGAATACTCAAATTTTCTGAGGTAGCCAAAATAATTTGAAAGTGACTACTCGAATTTGGGAACTAATGCCCTAAGTATTCGAAATAGACAGAACAATTTAGAAATGACTACTTGAATTTGGGAATTAATGCCCCAAGTATCCAAAGTAGAAAGAATAATTTGGAAGCCACTACTCGAATTTGGGAACTAATATCCCAAGTATTGGAAGCAAACAAAAAAATTTGGAAGTGACTACTTAGATTTGGGAACTAATGTCCCATACCCTAAGTAGAATGCAGATCATTCCAATTTTTGGAAAAAAATGAATTGAAGGGGGTAAGAATTGGAAAAAAAATGAATTGAAGGGGGTAGGAAGTGGAATGAACACTATTTATAAAATTTATGTAAGAAAATTTTATGATATGAACATGAAGATGCATGGCTTGAGAACACATCCTAACTCTACTCACGCAATGATTTTTACAAAATGTATGTGAATTGATTTCTATCACTCTTGATGTTATGCATGAAATGCATGAAGATGCGCAGACTTTTCTCCTCAGGTATTCCTGTGACTATCTAATCAAAAAACAAGATTTTGAACCCAATCTTCAATTTGGCTCACCAATTTTTGAATTCAAATATGTGGAAAAGAAGGTTCATGTTTTGCCAATGATGCCCCTATTCAAGAGACTATGATGTTGAATAGAAAACACCATTTGCATTGTCTAATGTGAGTGCTCCTGGATTTTGTTCTCTCTCAACTTCGCATGTCATCTGCCCCAGTCCACTTATGGTCAAGTTACTCAATTTTATCTCAAGAACATTGTTAGCCCTAGTGGCTAAGGGTTCTCATTCCAACTTGTTTTGATGACAACAACCCTTTAGTAGTTCTTAAAGTATGCTAACATTTTTCCTTAAGTTCAGTTCAGATATATAGGAAAAATCCAAGGCAAGCACAAGGGTCAAACATGTATCAAAGAAGAAAAGAGCAAATGACCATCAATAAAGTCCAACATATGGCAAATCCAGAACTCAACCACTCAAGCAAAACACTTGTGATTTTACATTGCATATATGTGTTGGGTTGTATGTGTAGGATTGATATTGTAACTCCTATGCATAGGGTATGGTCAAGAGTATCCTGCAAGAGACAAGAAAATCACACAGGCATATAGTTCATAATAGGTTAGAATATGATTCTGAGTTCACACATGCATATCGAGTCACTTAAACTGCATAAGATGTCAAAATGGCTTTCAAATGTATTTTATCAAACCAAGACATCTTGAAATTGGTAAAAATTAATCCTGGACAAGATGGGACTTTTACTTGAACGAAAACCAACTTTGAACTTGCCCACATTCATATAGGTTCTTATATAAGTAAAATAAAGAGGCTCGTTGACAAATACAGGGGATTCGTCGATGAACGGATGAAGTGATTTAGTAACGTACACAGGGGAATCGTCAACAAAAAAGAAATCGAGACCACCTAAAATTTCCAAACATGTTCATCGATGAATACAAGGGATTCGGTGACAAAGGCACAGTGGTGGCTCATTGACGTACATTGGGGACTCGTTAACGAAAAGAAACAGAGACCTATCTAAATTCAGTAGAGAAGGATCGTCAATGAACACATGGTTTCGTCAACGAAGGCATGCATAAGAATTGTCAACAATGACATGAAATCGTCGATGAATATCGAGCTGCTGGTAGCATTTAATGTGTATTAACGGCTAGTTTTCAAATTGTCTTATCTCCATTAATGCCCAACGGCTCTCCAGTGCATTGCTCGTCCCTTTGCCCTTTAATATGAGTCTTGTGCATTCATTTCTATCTAGTTGAGCACTTGGTTGTTAAGCACATTCATTGAGCATTCAATTCTAGGTTTTATCTTTGCTCATACTCTCTTGCTCTTTACTTTTGTCTTACATACCATTCACAAATAGAGTAGTGTGAGGTTTTGACTTGTAATATCAGCTTAAAAAGGAGCAATTGAAGTTGTATCTTATTGTTTTGATTCATTGTGTTGAGGGATTCTTTGTGAGCCTTTGTAAGGTGACTCTTGGTGAGCACCTTATTGTAGCTTTTGGTGAGCAGCTGGATTGTAAAGGCTTCTCCGCCGGTGAAGGAGGATTGCTTAGTAGATTTGGGGAATCCTTGAGTTGGTCTCAAGGCGTGGAAGTAGGCTTGGTGCCGAACCACGTTAATATCGCTGTGTTAAGCTTTTCTTATCCTTCCTCTTTCATATTGTTTACTTGTTATTATTTGCCTTAAATGTAAATTGTGATATAATGCTCTTGCATCTTACCAAGTTATTTTTGTGATTGTAGAAAAAGTTTTATATCCACGAAAGACGTTTATTCACCCCCCCCCTTCTAGACGCACACTTGGGCCAACAAACATTAATTAACCAATGTTTCACTGAATTTTCTTGACAATGGCATCCCCTTAAAAACCGCACTCTTGTTGTCTAAATTATTTTGAAATTAAATGAAATAAATATGCAATCAGATAAAACAATCTCATTAAGGATACAAATGAAATGCGCAAACCTATCTATTTTACTTGGTTTCTATGTGTGTTTAACCAGAAGGGGCTTTACTAGTACTTTGATGTTGTGTAGCCTTAATATTAACTTAGATAATCAAATCAATGGGCAAACACCTATTTTTCTTTTTCCCCCAGACTCCCTTTCTTCATGGGAAAAAGTAGAACTGATACCGCCCATCTATTGCACTTATTTCATCACTACTCCACTATAAATTTGATGTCAACTTCTAATAGTACCTTCTTGACTTGTGTCCCATAGCCCATTTTGGCCTTCCTATCTTGAATTATAATCAATGTCTTATCAGGTATTTAAACAATATTCCAATATCAAGGTGGAATTTAAGACACGGGATGAAACATAGGCAAAGGATACTGGTTTGGTGAAGAGTAAGGAAACTAAGGCTTAAAAACTCCTCCCCAAAATGACATTCATGCCCTTAATGGTGGAAAAAGTTAACCAAACTTATTCTTTGAACCAGCTACCTACGTACCTTATTAGGATCAGGTTATTACTATTGACTTTTTGAGTTCGATCCTTGGTTTTGATAATGACAAGCTGTACGTTACTAATGTGTGTGCCTAAGTACTTGAACATATTAATTTTCTAAACACACACATGAAAGTGAAATGGATGCCATAAAGACCTTAAAGAGCACATACTCCTAGCATATTCGTATATGGCATCTGAAGTAGCAAAAGATTGAAGACCTCTCTTTTTATTGTATTTGCATTTATTCTTTTGGGTCTATAATATTTAATATGGTCTGTAATATCTACATCACATGCATGATAGGACTAAAAGCTCAATGAGCATAGAAAAGACTTTGGTTGACCAATGCCAGGTTTTTAGGCTAAATTAAAATGCCTATACCTTAGATTGACCCTAAGTCCCTACATAATCACTTGCACAAATCCCCTTTTCTTACAAATCATACCATGTGCATTAGGGGTAAACTCTAGCAAGAATCTGGACTTAAAATAAAATTTGAAAGGGTTTCGGTCAACCGAACTCAAAGCTATATAGAAGCTTCGGTTGACTGAACTTACCAGAGTAAACATTTTGACTTCACGGTCGACCATTCTGAAATGAACGTGCCTTCCACGGTCGACCGAATTGACATGTGGCTGACTCCCAACAACTTGGTCGACCGAACCATTAGTTCAAAACTGACTTAGTCAACCAAACCTTAGAAAATGGTCAACCTATAACACCCTAAACCTAAAAACAAGGTCCGATGCATTATCTACTTAAATCATGTTCTGTGGCACCCTGAACCCGCCTAGTGGGATCCAAGTGCCACATAATCCATTTTCCTATACCTGTTATTCCATTAACAATTACGCCGCGGAAAACATAACTATAATCCTCTACCAATATAAAATTAGAGTTTTCTACATCTATCTACATTCTAAAATAAACCATTCATCCACCTATATCCATATATATACATATCTCTAAAAACATAATCCACAACTCCCAATATTCATAACTCAGAAGACTTAAAACATAAAACATAAAACTTATACATCCCAAAAGTGTCATCAAAGTTTATACCCTTTTTCTTTCTATATCCAAAAATGCTATGATAATCCGAGCTCTCTAAGCTTGATCCTTTTACTCATTCCTTTGCAAAATCATATTGAGTGAGAGTACCTTGAGATTACCTACATTTCCATTGCAAGCTTATACTCTCTTGTGTGTGATTGCTTGTTGATTTTTTAAAAGAGTTGAGCCCAAAAGGTTTTCCCCATAGATTTAATTCATAAATTCATTTTTGGGGAAACCTTCTTAAGTTTGTGAGTCTTTACATCTTTTTTGCAAGACTCTTGAGCTTGTCTTGTGTTTTGTAGAAAATATTTTTGACAAGCTTGTTTGCTAAATGTATCTTGTGCTTAAACTTTTGGAAATCCTTTTTTGAGATATTTGATTGTACTTTTGAAAATCTTTGAAACCTTATTTGTGGTTGATATATTTATATATATTGTTTCAAAGAAACTTTGCTAAACTCACTGTCACACTTTTATTGCATATTGACATTATATTAAGAGTAGTTTCATATATCTTCACTGAGCTTATATTTCTTATCATATTGAAGTGCATTAAATATTGCTTATGCGTATCGATACAAATCTTCTTGTGTTAGAAGCATTTTTATTTGTGTGCAAAAATTTATATTGATCTATTGTATTCTAGGCGTGGCCTGAGAGGGTGTTGATCTAGCCCGTAAGGATTAGATTGTAAAGGATGAGATCAGCCCTGGTAATTTGACCTAGTGTTGTAACCGGTACCGCTCCACCCGTTAAGTGAGCATTAGTGCAATCCTCGGACTTGCGAGCTGAGGCAGGGACATAGGCAGTATTGGCCGAACCCCGATAACATATCTTGTGTCAACTTTAATTTTTCACACTTAAATTTACGCACTTGAATGTTGTTATTTTAATTACTGTGAATGTTTCAAAAATACTGAGATTACTTCAATTGCCTTACATTTATGCTGGTTTGATTTCTATTGAATTGGTTAATACTTAGAAAGATCCTAGGTTGGGAAATATTGATTGCGATTTGAATTTGACCTAGGAAAGTTTTAAATTTCCAATTTACCCCCTCCCCCTATTAAGAATACACCAATTCTAACAATTACATAGTTCAAACTCTATCGATTTTGACAATCGTTGACCTTATAGGTCATATCCCATTTTAATCATGACAAATACTTTGGTATTTAATGTTTGTCAAGTTTGTGTGCAGGATCAATTGGCAGTATCATATGGTGCGCATGGTCTTAAGGAAGATTAAGACCCAAAATGTTTATTCTCTTTGTATTTTATATTTAATTCAATTTGGGTCTGTAATATCTAATTAAATCAAAGTCTGTAATAATTGATGTATATCATACATATAGGAACCATAAGCTCAAAAAGGCCTTAGAAAAGACCCTAGCTCCTTATGCTAGCACTTAGGTTTAGCCTCATTATCATATATGCTATCAAGGGTAATCATTTTTCAAAAAGAGGGCATAGGTGGTAAAATATTAAGGATTCGGGCGACCGAACCTTGGCATTGAAAATGACTCGGTCTACCAAGCATAGGAAAGTCAAAGTGTTGACTTGACTTCGGGCGACCGAACTAAAAAGAATGTAATGTTCTCGGTCGACCAAATATTTAAACCTGACTTTTCCAACAACTCGGGTGCCCAAACTTCATGTTTAAAATACCCTCGGGCGACTGAACTTAAGCCCAGGCAACCGAACCTCGAATATTTTGGAAAATCGCCTTAGCCAACAGACTGAACTTATTTTCAGACACTCGAACATGGAAAATTCACTTTTTCTTATGTGTCTGTTCGGGTGACCAAACCTATGACTCGGTCGACCGAAACTCTCGGGTTGGCCTAATTTTTACCGCTGTTAATTGGGATTAAACAAGGTTAATTTTATTAAACACATTTAAATTAACTTTAATAATTCCCCCGGTATCCCCAACGGTCATAATTTGTGGCATATCTATATATATAGCCTCATTTGCTCAGATTAACCATCGATTAGAATTTTGATTAAGAGAAAATTCTCTAAAAATTTTCAAATCTCTTTCTTCCAAAAAAACAAAGCCTATACACTCCCCATTAATATTCCTTTGCAAAATCTAGTTTGGTGAGAGTGTCTTGAGTGATTTTACATTGATTCTACTTGCTCAAACTCTCATTGGTTTTGTTGATACATTGATTTTCTATTGAGAGTATTTGTCTAAGTTTTTCCCACCGGTTTATTTAATAACTTCATTGTGTGGGGAAAACTTTGAAGCTTGTGAGCCTTGGCATTTGTATTGCAAGACTCTGAGGCTTGTATTTTGATTGTGATAAAATTATTTTGACAAACTTATACTTCAAATATCTCTTGAGCTAATATTTTGAGATGATTATATTTGAGATATTTTGAATACTCTGGTTGGAACTCTTTGAAACCCTAGTTGTGATTTATTAATTTGGATACATAGTTTCAAAGATAGATTGATTATACACTCTTGGACTTGATTGCATATTAATATTAGATTGAGTATTATTGTACATGTATTGCACTGAGCTTATAGTTCCTATCTTGTTAATGCACATTGATTAATATTGGTACAAATTTTCTTGTTGGAGAAGCACTCATTTTGTACACACTTTGTATCTTGAATTGGTTGTATTCCAGGAGTGGCCTGAGGGGGCATTGATCCAGCCTGGAAGGATTGGTTGTAAAAGTTGAAGTCAACCCTAATTTAATTTGACCTAGTTGTATTAGGTGCCGCTCCACCCGTTAAGTGAGTGGTAGTGGAATCCTTGTGCTTGTGAGCCAAGGTGGGGATGTAAGCATGTTTGCCGAACCTCAATAACATATTTGGTATTGTCTCTCTTTACTTGTTTTGCTGTGCATGCTTGAATATTTTACTTGCACAATTTAAATTTCAACTGCATTTATTAATTCATTTCATTATCTGCTTTAAATTGACCCTAGGTTGTATAATACTATTGCTGGATAATTGACCTGGGGAAGAAAAATTTTAAAATACCAATTCACTCCCCTTTTGGGATTATAGTAATTTCAATAATTGGAATCAGAGCCTAGTTGCTTAGACTTAACCGTTGTTCTACAAAAAATCTAGATGGCTCATAACACTGTAACCCCTTTCCCTGAGGGACCCTCTTTCACACGTCCTCCTGTTTTCAGTGGTGTCAATTACACCTTCTAGAAACAAAGGATGCGTATTAATCTTCAAAATATTGTCTTGAAGGTGTGGAGAGTCAAAGGTGAATCAAGCACTAACCCCTATGGACCCAATAAAATTTGGGGACTAGCTTTAGTTACTTAGATTTTCTTGCAGGTATGCTTAAGATCGTCCTCATCCAAGGACAAGTGGTAGTTGGATAGTGGCTGCTCACAGCACATGACCAGCGACAAGGCCAATTTCGCATCCATCACTCCCAAGGAAGGAGGATTCGTAACATTCAGGGACAACGCAAAAGAGAAAATCATCAGAGTAGGTAAGGTTGGTAAGAAACCTTCCCTCGTTATTGATAATGTATTACTTGTTGATGGCTTGAAACATAATCTATTAAGTATTAATCAATTGTGTGATAAAGGGTATAAAGTATCTTTTAAAAATGATAAATGCATTGTTGAGAGTAAATCTAATAACAAAATACTTTTTACTGCTGAACGTCATGAAAATGTGTACACCACTAGTTTTGATAATTTAGTCTCTCAACAAATTACATGTTTTTTCGCTATAAATGAAGCTAGTTGGTTGTGGCATAGACGTCTAGGACATGCTAGTATGGATCTTTTTGTCAAAACTTGTGAAAAAATACTTAATTAAAGGCTTTCCAAAAACACATTTTGTGAAAGATAAAATTTGTGATGCATGTCAAATGGGTAAGCCAACTAAATCAAGTTTTAAGAAAAAGAAATTCATATCCACCTCTAGACCACTTGAAATGCTACACTTAGATTTTCTTTTTCCTAATCAGGTTCAGAGTCTGGGAGAAAAATTGTACGCTTTTGTAATTGTAGATGATTTTTCTAGATTCACATGGGTACTATTTCTTTCACATAAAGATGAACCATGTGAGAAATTTACTAAACTCCATAGGAGAATTCAAAATGAAAAGGACTATGAAATTTGCACATATTAGAAGTGATAGGTGAACTGAATTCAAAAATGATGGCATAGATAACTATTGTGACTTAAAAGGCATATCTTATAATTTCTTTGCTCCTAGGACCCCACAGCAAAATGGTGTTGTAGAAAGAAAGAATAGGTCCTTGCAAGAAATGGGTAGAACAATGCTTAATAAACATAAATTACCCAAATATTTCTGGCCCGAAGTAGTGAGTACTGCATGTTATGTAATGAACAGAGTGTTAATCAAACCCTCACTTAATAGGATTCCATATGAATTGTGGAATGGCCATAGACCTTGCATCTCCTATTTTCATGTCTTTGGTTGTAAATGCTTTGTATTTAAAGACAATGAGCACCTAGGGAAATTTGACTCTAAATCTAATGAAGATATTTTTCTAGGTTATTCACTTAATAGTAGAGCATACAAAGTATTTAATAAGAGAACATTAACTGTTATTAAATTTATTCATGTTGTGTTTGATGAATCTAATCCATTTTTCAAAAGAGATGATGAAGATGATATTGAAATTAGAAAAGGAATAGATAAGTTATCTATTGAAAATAATGTGGACATCAATTCAGAAGCAAATGATAAATCAATTAAAAATGATAAAGTTGAAAATGAGGTTCAAGAACTGCCTAGGGATTGGAAATTCATTAGGAACCACCATTTAGATCAAATTATAGGTGAACCTTCACTTGGTGTAGTCACCTAATCTTCCTTAAGAAATTTTATTAGCCATTTTGGATTCTTATCTTAGGAGGGGCCCAAAAATATTAAGGAAGCCATAGAGGATAAATCTTGGGTAATGTCTATGCAGAAAGAGTTTAACCAATTTGAAAGAAGCAAAGTTTAGACCCTAGTTCGTAGGCCCGATGATCATATTATTATTGTAACTAAATGTGTTTATAGAAATAAAAAGGATGAAAATGGGGTAGCAACTAGAAACGAAGTTAGACTAGTTGCCCAGGGATATAATCAGGAAGAAGGGATAGATTTTGAGGAAACTTATGCTCCCGTAGCTAGAATGGAAGCCATTCGTATGTTGCTCGCTTATGCCGCTTTTAAGAACTTTAAATTGTACCAAATTGATGTTAAAAGTGTCTTTTTAAATGGCTATATAAATGAAGAAGTATATATGTAGAATAACCACTAGGGTTTGAAAATTATAAATATCCTAATCATGTCTATCGGTTGTTAAAAGCCTTGTACGGATTGAAACAAGCTCCTAGAGTTTGATATGAGAGGCTTAGTGGTTTTCTCCTAGATAATGGTTTTACCAGGGGAAAAATTGATACTACACTTTTCATCAAATTTAAAAATGATCATATGCTTCTCGTTCAAATATATGTAGATGATATCATCTTTGGAGCAACTAATGATGAATTGTTAAATGAGTTTGCCAAATGCATGCAAAGTGAATTTGAAATGACCATGATGGCTGAACTGAGTTTCTTCCTAGGACTTCAAATTAAACAAGCTAATCATGGAACCTTTATATGCCAATCTAAATATATTAGGAACTTTGTTGAGTCTATGAGTCCAGTCCTGTTTTGATAATGACAAATCACTTGGTATTTGACCTGGGCATTGAGATTGTGAACAAGAAACATTATTTAGTATGCATGGAAGGTGAGGAAGTCAGGGAAGCCACGAGGATTAAAGCATATACAACCTAGCACAATTCATGGAACTAAAAGAGTAGAAGAATGAAGATGCAAGCATCAAGTTCAAGATCGTCATGCGAATGGATATTTAGAATTGATTGTATTTGCATATTTTATATGATATAACTAGAAGCTCAAAATATACCCTAGACTGACCTTAGGACACATGCATCTCATGAAAATATTTTAGGGTTAAACATGGACTTAGAGATCTTATTTTGAACCCCAAAAAATGTTTTATAAGATATCAAAGCAAGAGAGCAAAATTGATTTTGAAAACTAAAATGAAATTTCTAAAGTTGGTCTAGCCAGATGACTGAGGTGTACCCTTAGAAGTCTAAAGATGCAGACTCAAATGACTGAAGTTTTACTTCAAACGTCTGAAGTATTTCTACAGAAGGCCAAAGAATTAGTTCAGTCTACTAAAGATTTATTTATTGAAACACAGAATAGGCAAAACACCCTTAGAAGACCGAACCTTCAGTTCAGTCGTCTGACCTGGGACTTCAGAATACTGAACCTATAGTTCAGTCATCTGACCCTAAGTCCAGACTATAATTTTCAGTGCTTTAAGGAACATTAGAAGACTGAACCTGATAACTTAATCGACTGACCCTGCGGAGATTTTAAACTTTTCAAATTTAAATGTTATAAAAATGAGGGATATTCCAAGTATCTTGGGCACCAAGGAAACTCACTTTATAAACAAAAGTCCTAAACCCTAGAGCCTCACTTTTTTGATTGATATTGAGAGCGTTAAACGAAATACACTTCTTGTCTGCACTCCAACCTATACACATCAAGTTTTGGGCATTCTCATTCTAGATCTTCAAGATTCAAGAGCATTCAATCATATCTTATTGCAACATATCATTCATCTTAAGGTTTTAGGTTTGGTAAAATTATTTTATGCATTTAAATCTTATTTTTGTTTTCCCATACTTATTAGATTTTATATATATTTCTTGGGAACAAAAATATTAATTTGAATATTTTTATTCACTGATTGAATATACATACTTGAGAAAATTTTGTTTAAACTAAAATCTTTGAGATATTTTTTAATACATTTTTGTTCAAATATTTACTACTACAATAACTATTTGATTGAAAACTTTGAGAGTGTTTCAATATATATTTGTGAGAAATATTGTTTTGAAAAATATGGCTTAAATCTTTGCAATATTTCAAGTCATATTTTTATTCAAAGATTTAATCTTACAAATCACTTGATAGCTAGAACCTAGATCTGAGTGTTTTTAAAGATTACTTTTACAAGAATCGTGTCTTGATATTCTTGCATCAAGTGGATTGTTTTAAAACGCTAAAATCTCCAAAGCATTTATTTATAAGAAATTATTTTTTTGGAGATATTAACTTGAAAGTAAATTTTGTGAAGCATATCATTCATATAACGATCTCATCGTTACATTCGTACTGAACTTCAAGTTTTATCATACAGATATGTGTTAGGATTTTCTGTTGTACTCACTAGTTTGGTTAGAAGCAATATTGAGTGTATTTGCAGAATTATAATTCTATATTGTAATCACGGTTCGAGCTGTAGACCGAGTTTGAGGAGAAAGTTGTATCTCTTGTAAGCAGCGGAGTAGGAGGAAGTTGTACCTCTTGTAAGCAGCAGATTGTAAGGGAAGCTCCGTCTCGGTTAAAGGAACAGAGATTTAGTGGAATCCTTGAGTGGATTGCTCAAGGCGAGGATGTAGGCCGGGCTAGCTGAAACTCTTAAAATCTTGTTTGCATCTCTCTTACCTTTAACTACTTTTTAATTTCCGCATTGTATTTAAATTACTTGTGCATTGTGTATGTGTTGAACACTTATTACATCTATGAGTAATTGGGTAAAAGTGTATGCTTGGCATTGTGAAACATTAACCTCGTTGTTAGGTAACTTGAAAGTTTGTAATTGAAGTTTTTTCGAAATTAGATCTTAAAGGTCATAATCTTTTAAAAATACCCAATTCAACCCTCTCTTGGGATAACACCGTAATTCACATTTGTTATCAAAGCTAAGTTACATAGACTTAACCATTATTTTTGTAAAAATATCACATGGCACACATCAGTGTAACCCTATTTGGTGAGGGACACTCGTCCACTAGACCACCTAATTTTTGCGATGTAAATTACACCTACTGGAAAAGAAGAATGAGTATATATCTCTTAAATGTTGATTGGAAAGTGTGTAAAATTGTATCTAAAGGAAATCATGTTCCTATGAAAGTAGTTGACAAGGTAAATGTTCCTAAGATTGAAGATGAGTATACAGAGGAAGACTGGAAGTGTTAATATTGTATCTAAAGGAAATCATGTTCCTATGAAAGTAGTTGACAAGGTAAATATTCCTAAGACTGAAGATGAGTATACAGAGCAAGACTGGAAATCTATGCAAATAAATGCTACTGCAATGAACTTGCTATTCTATGCATTAGATGTAAATGAGTTTAATAGGATGATGGTATGTAACACTGCTAAAGAGATTTGGGAAAAATTAGAAGTCACATATGAAGGTACTAAGGAAGTAAAAGATAGTAGGATAGACATGCTTACTAGTGAATATGGGGCATTTAAAATGACTACTGATGAATCTATTCAATCCATGTACACTAGATTCACACATATAATGAATTCTTTAAATGCTCTTAGAAAATCTTACCCTTCTTATGAGTTGATCAGGAAAATACTTAGGGGACAACTGTCAGTTTGGGAAGCTAAGGCTACTGCAATAGTAGAAAGAAGGAATCTAAATGAGATGTCAGTTGATGAACTGATCGGATCACTCATTACTTATGAACTAGCAATAAATGAAAGGAAGAATGAGCATTATAAAGAAAAGAAAGTTACAGCACTTAAACAACTCTAGTGAAGGAAGTGATTCAGAATCGGATGATAACATGACTCTTCTCACTAAGAAATTTGGAAAGTTTATGAGAAAGAACAAGAAATACACCAGAAAATTCAAGGGCTAAAAAATATAAAAGGGAGAGTCAAGAAGAATGAAACAAAAGGATGATCTTCCTACGTGCTATAACTGAAGTGAAATTGGGCATATCAAGTCAGATTGTCCCCAGCTGAAGAAAGTGTCTAAGAAGAAGAAGAAGGCACTAAAGGTTGGTTGGAATACTCACAGTACCAGTAGTTCAGAATCTAAATCCAGTGATGACGAGATTGCAAATTTGTGTTTGATGGTTCACAAAGACCATGAGGTACAATTATTTTGTTCTGCTTCATCTTATTATTCAAGTGATTCAGAAAATGAAAATAGCATGCTCTCTTATGATGAACTACAATAGGAATATTTGTATACATTTAAAATGTTTGAGAAAATGAATAAGAAAAATTCTGATTTGAAGTTAAAATTGAAGGAACTTTCAAAGTTAGTAGAAAGTCAAAATGAATCTCATGCATCTTAATGAGAGCCAAGGATTTGAAAATTGAGGAGTTAGAAAAGAATTTGAAAGATAAATCTAAGATTATTTGTAAATTTACAGAAGGTCAAACTAACTTTGAAAAACTTTTTGGAGCTCAAAGAAACTCCCTAGAAAAGGAAGGTATTGGTTTTTGTTGGCCTTACAAGGCTTAATATCTTGTTTTGATTCTAACAAACAAGTAGAACTTAACGTGATTTGTTTAAGTGATGTATTTTCAGGACTCAATGATGAATGCAAGTTTAAAGAATTCAGGAAAGCTTATATTTCAAAGAATGATGATTTATATCAAGCTTGAAGCATGGATTCAAAAATGAATTTAAAGATAAAGCTTGAAGATCATGAGAGCATGAGGATTAATGAGAACTTTATGAAAGCTCAAAGAAAGATAAAGCAAGCATAAAGATCTCAAGGAATTCAAGAATTGGAAATTTGAAGGAGTTTATAGGAAATTTCATGTGAGTACTTCAAATAATTTCAATATGGATACATGAAACTCTTAGGTTAATTTATTGGACCTAGATACCTTTAAACATACTTGGAAAATATTTTTATAAGGTCAAAAATTATTTCAAAAAGGTTAGAATCATTTTTGGAATGAAAAGCATCAAAAAGAGGATTTTCAAAATGCTGATAATTTTTCTACATCTGCATTGAGGTGCATTTTCCTCTATAAAAACCTCTTTATTTTAAAAAGTGTTCAACATAAAAGTTATAGGATTTTCTCTTATCTTTCATGTGATACAAAGATCATCAAATTTGGAGTTATACATAAAACGTTATGACCAAAAAACAGAAGGGTGCGCGAAGTTGATAGCAGCATGTGTGCAACCAGTAGACTGCCTAAACTAGGACAGTCACCTGGGTGGTCGTGGTAGGCGACTGGCTTTGTTCTAGCAGGCTACTGCCCCTGCTATTCCTTTAAAATAAACATGGCAGGTGACTGGCTTTGTTCTGGCAGGCTACTGCCCCTGCTATTCCTTTAAAATAAACATGGCAATTAAATTGATTGTTTGGTTTGAAGATTGTGTTTAATTGATTGGTTGTTTAATTGTGTTATTTATTAGATAAAAGAACTAAGTTCTTGTATGATTGGTAAAATTAAACAAAGAAGTTAAAGAATTGGTTAAGTGTTTAAAGAAGTTAAGGATTCTTAAAAGAAGTTAAAAGAAATTTTTAAAAGCCAATTCACCCCCCCCTCTTGGGAAGCTATTCCTAATCTCAGTTTTAATAGAAAGGATAACCTAAAATAGAGACATCTTTACATGAGATATTTTGTAAGAGAATCAAAATCTTATGTTCCAACAAAAGATTCTTATAGATATATTACATGTTTTAAATGTACGAGCTTAGGTCACATAAAATTTGACAATCCTTTTAAGAACAAAGATGTTAAAATTAAAATGGTCTAGAAAGTCAAAGGAGAGTCTAGCACTAACCCCCATGGACCCAAGAAAATCTGGGTATCAAAAGTAGTTATCTGATTATGCTTTGCAGATATATTTGAGATTGTCCACTTCAAAGGACAAGTGGTATATGGATAGCAGATGCTCGCGACATATAACAAGAGATAAAGCTAAATTTGCATCTATCATATCCAAAGATGGAGAATTCGTTACATTTGGGGATAACTCAAAAGGTAAAATCATTGTGTTGGTAAGGTTGGGAAGGAACCTTCCCTTGTCATTGATAACGTGTTATTGGTTGATGGATTAAAGCATAATCTATTGAGTATAAGTCAATTGTGTGATAAAGGTTATAAAGTTTCATTTGAACATAACAAATGCAGTGTAGAGAACAAATTTGAAAACAAAATATTGTTTACTGCTGATCGTCATGAAAATGTCTACATCACTAGCTTTGACAATCTTGTTTCTCAACACGTAACTTGTTTTTCTACTATGAATGAGATTAGTTGGATTTGACATAAGAGACTAGGACACGCAAACATGGACTTAATATCTAAACTAGTTAACGAAGACTTAGTTAAGGGACTGCCTAAGGCAAAATTCGTGAAAGATAAATCTGTGATGCATGTCAATTGGGAAAACAAGCAAGATCTAGTTTTAAGAAGAAGAAAGTAATCTCTACTACTAGGCCACTTCAAATGCTACACTTAAATTTATTTGGTCCAAACCCAATTCAGATTTTAGAAGGAAAATCAAACTCATTCGTTATAGTTGATGATTATTCTAGATATACATGGGTGCTCTTTTTAGGTCACAAAGATGAAGCATGTGAACAATTCATTAAACTATGCAAGAAAAATCAAAATGCAAAAGGATATACAATCAAAAATATCCGGAGTGATAGGGGTGGAGAATTTAAAAAATCAAGATATGGAAGAATATTGTGATTCATTAGGAATATCTCATAACCTTTCAGCTCCTAGAACACCTTAACAGAACGGTGCAGTTGAAAGAAAGAATAGGTCTATACAAGAAATGGCCAAAACTATGCTTAATGAACATAATTTACCTAAGTACTTCTAGGCTGAGGCAGTGAATACCGCTTGCTATGTTCTAAGAAAAGTTTTGATTAGACCATCTCTAAATAAGACTCCTTACGAATTGTGGAATGGCCATAGACCAAACATCTCGTATTTTCATGTCTTTGACTGTAAATGCTTTGTGTTTAAAGACAATGAACACTTAGGAAAGTTTGATATGAAATTAGATGAAGGTATTTTTCTAGGATATGCCTTAAATAGTAAAGCCTACAGGGTATATAATAAACGATCATTAACTGTTGTAGAATCTATCCATGTAGTATTTGATGAGTCAAATCCTTTCTCTTAAAAGATTGATGAGGATGAAATTGAGATAAATGAGGAGTTTGAAAAACTATCTATTGAAAATGATTCTGATAAGAGAAATGAAATTAAGGAACCATCTGCTAAAAACAATCAAATTGAAAATGAGGTTAATGAACTACCTAGAGAATGGAAGTACATAAAGAACCACCTCATTGATCAAATAATAGGTGAACCATCACATGGAGTAGCCACATAATACTCACTTAGAAATATGATAAGTCATTGTGCATTCTTATCTCAAGAAGAACCTAATAATGTGAGTGAAGCAATTGAGGATGAATCTTGGGTGATGTCCATGCAAGAAGAGTTAAACCAGTTTAAGTGAAATAAAGTATGGACATTAGTTCCTAGACCTGAGAATAAGACAGTTATTGGAACAAAATGGATATATAAGAACAGGAAAGATGAGCATAGGATAGTTGTTTGAAATAAGGCAAAACTAGTAGCTTAGGGATATAACCAGGAAGAAGGAATAGACTTTGAGGAAACCTTTGCACCTGTAGCTAGAATGGAAGTCATTCGTATGTTGTTAGCTTATGCTACTTTTAAGGATTTCAAACTATATCAAATGGATGTCAAAAGCGCATTTTTAAATGGCTACATAAGTGAAGAGGTATATGTAGAACAACCCCCAAGTTTTGAAAACCATAAGTATCCAAAACATGTTTACGGACTAACTAAAGCCTTGTATGATTTAAAGCAAGCTCCTAGAGCTTGGTATGAAAGGCTAAGCAGTTTCCTACTGGATAATGGATTTACCAGAGGAAAGATAGACACAACACTATTCATAAAATCTAAGAATGATAACATGCTCCTAGTTCAAGAATACATAGATGATATCATTTTTGGAGTAACAAATAAAGAATTGTGCAATGAGTTTGTAAGTACTATACAAAATGAATTTGAGATGAGCATGATGGGTGAACTCAATTTCTTCCTAGGACTTCAAATCAAACAAGCAAAACATGAAATCTTTATAAATCAATCGAAGTATATTAGAGACTTACTCAAAAGGTTTAATATGGAAGATGGAAAGATACTAGAGACACCTATGAACTCTTCTTTGAAATTAGACAAAGATGAACAAGGGATGCCAGTAGATGTTAACCTCTATCGTGGGATGATTGGTAGCTTACTATATCTGACTGCCACCAGGCCTGATATAATATTTAGTATATGTTTGTGCGCAAGATTTCAAGCTGCACCTAAAGAGCCACATCTATTAGCTGTCAAACGAATACTTAGATACCTGATAGGAACCGTTGAACTTAGATTATGATATTGTAAGTATACATACTTTGAGATTGTTAGCTATTTCAATGCTGATTTTTCCGGTAGTAAAGTGGATAGAAAAAGCACAAGTGGCACATGTCATTTCTTAGGACATTCTTTAGTATCTTGGTTTTCAAAGAAGCAAAATTCAGTTGCTTTATCCATGGCCAAGAGACTAAATACGTAGCGGTTGGAAGTTGTTGTGCTTAAACGCTATACATAAAGCAACAACTTATGGATTTTGGATTAAGTTATGACATAGTTCCTATAAGATACAACAATACAAGTGCAATAAACATCTCAAAGAATTCTATATTACATTTACGAACTAAACACATAGAAATTAGACATCATTTTCTTCGTGACCATGTGCAAAAAGGAGATGTGACACTTGACTTTGTATGCACAAATGAACAATAGGCAAACATATTCACGAAACCACTTGCGGAGGATAGGTTTATAAAAAATAGACGTGAATTAGGCCTGATGCATAGTCGAGAAGTTGCCCAAAATTATATTAGATTACATAACTCAGGGGGAGCAACATCAATTAATAATTCACATTTAATATTCACAATTGGTTAGAATTTTCAAATTTGGCTTATTTGTTCACATTTGTTATTAAAACTAAAGAATGGTTATTGCAAGTTAAATTTTTATGGATACATGCTCACATAAATTTTGGACTTTAATGGACTGATTTGCTTATCCATATCTATGAAAAATTAAAATGTTGTGTATATTCTCATTGAAATTTGATTAAACAACACATATATATCTTAGAAAAGGTGAGAGTTTTCTTGTTTCTTAATAAAGGGAGAGTAGTAAGGTGAGTGACATAGGGAGATATATATATATATATATATATATATATATATGTTAAAAGATGCGATAAAGTTATGTTCGAACGATATTGTTATATCCACACCTTTTTATTGATGTCAAAAGGGGGAGAAGAATATAAGTTTATAGCAAAAATAGTTTGCAAAAGTTTTGAATGTAAGGGAAGAAAAGTACATAAGTACATAAGTTATACGTGCAAAACTATTGCCTATTTTACATTGTGTATAAGCATATTTCATATTGCTAAATTTTAGATTGTGCAATGTTTGAGGGGGAGCCTTATTAGGCATAATCCATTTTCTATTTTTACCTGTGTATTTGTCATCATAAAAAAGGGGGAAATTATTGAATCTATGAGTCCAATCCTATTTTTATAATGACAAATCATTTGGGACTTGATCTGTGCATTGAGATTGTGAGCAGGAACATTATTTAGTATTGACGAAAGGTGAAGAAGTCATGGAAGTCATGAGGATTAAAGTATATATAACATGACACAATCCATGGGACTAAAAGAGTAGAAGAATGAAGATGCAAGCATTAAGTTCAAGATCGTCGTGGGAATGGGTATTTAGAATTCATTGTATTTGCATATTTTATATGATATAGTTAAAAGCTCAAAATATACCCTAGACTGACCTTAGGACACATGCATCTCATGAAAATCTTTTAGGGTTAAACATGGACTTAGAGATCTTATTTTGAACCCCAGAAAATGTTTTATAAGAGATCAAAGAAAGAGAGCAAAATTGATTTTGAAAACTAAAATGAGATTTCTGAAATTGGTTTGCCCATACGACTAAGGTTTACCTTTAGAAGTTTGAAGATACACACTCAGACGACTGAAGTTTTACTTCATACGTTTGAAGTATTTCTTCAGAAGACCGAAGAATTAGTTCAGTGTACTAAAAATTTATTTGTTGAAACACAGAACAGACTGAACACCCTCAAAAGACTGAACCTTCAATTTAGTCATCTGAGCTCGGACTTCAGAAGACTGAATCTACAGTTCAGTCATCTGACCCTGTGTCCAAATTATAATTTTTAGTACTTTAAGGAATATTAGAAGACTAAACCCGATAGCTCAATTGACTGACCTTACAAAGATTTTAAATTTTTCAAATTTAAATGTTATAAAAATGAGGGATATTCCAAGTATCTTGGGCACCAAGGAAACTCACTTTATAAACAAAAGTCCTAAACCCTAGAGCCTCACTTTTTTGATTGATATTGAGAGTGTTAAACGAAAATACACTTCTTGCCTGCACTCCAACTTATACACATCAAGTTTTGGGCATTCTCATTCTAGATCTTCAAGATTCAAGAGCATTCAATCATATCTTATTACAACGTATCATTCATCTTGAGGTTTGAGGTTTGGTAAAATTATTTTATGCATTTAAATCTTATTTTTGTTTTCCCATACTTATTAGATTTTATATATATTTCTTGGGAACAAAAATATTAATTTGAATATTTTTATTCACTGATTGAATATACATACTTGAGAAAAATTTGTTTAAACTAAAATCTTTGAGATATTTTTGAATATATTTTCGTTCAAATATTTACTACTACAATAACTATTTGATTGCAAACTCTGAGAGTGTTTCAATATATATTTGTGAGAAATATTGTTTTGAAAAATATTTCTTAAATCTTTGTAATATTTCAAGTCATATTTTTATTCAAAGATTTAATCTTACAAATTACTTGATAGCTAGAACCTAGATCTGAGTGTTATTAAAGATCATTTTTACGAGGATCGTATCTTGATATTCTTGCATCAAGTGGATTGTTTTAAAACCCTAAAATCTCCGAAGCGTTTATTTATAAGGAATTATTTTTTCGGAGATATTAACTTGAAGGTAAATTTTGTGAAGCATATCATTCATATGACGATCTCATCGTTACATTCAAACTGAGCTTCAAGTTTTATTATATGGATATGTGTTAGGATTTTCTATTGTACTCACTAGCTTGGTTAGAAGCAATATTGAGTGTATTTGCAGAATTGTAATTCTATATTGTAATCACGGTTCGGGCGGTGAACCGAGTTTGAGGAGATAGTTGTATCTCTTATAAGCAGCGAAGTAGGAAGAAGTTGTACCTCTTGTAAGCAGCAGATTATAAGGGAAGCTCCATCCCGGTTAAAGGAGAAGGGATTTAGTGGAATCCTTGAATGGGTTGCTCAAGGCGATGACGTAAGCTGGGTTGGCTGAACCTCGTAGAATCGTATTTGCATCTCTTTTACCCTTAACTCATTAATTTTCGCATTGCATTTAAATTACTTGTGCATTGTGTATGTGTTGAACACTTGTTACATCTGTGAGTAATTGGGTAAAAGTGTAGGCTTGACAAAGACATAAATTAGATTGATTAATTGTGAAAAATTAACCTCATTGTTAGGTAACTTGAAAGTTTGTAATTGAAGTTTTTTTGAAACTAGATCTTAAAGGTCATAATCTTTTAAAAATACCCAATTCACCCCCCCCTCCCATCTTGGGATAACATCGTAATTCACAGACTTGCTCAAGAAATTTAATATGGAAGATGGTAAAATTTTGAGAACTCCTATGAGCTCTTCCACAAAACCTGATAAAACAAGCTAGGCATCCCTGTTGATGTGAAACTCTATTGTGGCATGATTGGTAGTCTCCTATACCTTACAGCTTATCGACTTGATATCATGTTTAGTGTGTGTATGTGTGCTAGGTTTCAGGTTGCTCCTAAGAAGTCTCATTTGTTAGTGGTTAAAAGAATACTTAGGTGCGTAGTTGGGACTATCGAATTAGATTTGTGGTATCCTAAGTACACATCATTTGAGATTGTTAGTTACACAGATGTTGACTTTGCCGGTAGCAAAGTAGATAGAAAGAGTACTAGTGGCATTTGTCATTATTTAGGATAATCTCTGATTTCTTAGTTCTCCAAGAAACAGAACTCAGTTGCCTTATCCACAGTTGAAGCTAAATATATTGCAACTGGAAGTTGTTGTGCTCAAATGCTTTATATGAAGCAACAACTCATGGATTTTGGATTGTACTACGATACAGTTCTAATTAAATGTGATAATACTAGTGCAATTAATATATCTAAAAATCTAATCTCACATTCACAAATCAAATATATTGATATTAGACACCATTTCATTCGTGATCATGTGCAGAAAGGGGATGTGGCTCTTGAGTTTGTATGTACTAATGAACAGTTGGCTGATATTTTCATGAAACCTCTTCAGGAAGATAGGTTTATAGAGATTAGACATGAGTTAGGTCTAATGCATAGTAGAGGGGCCACTTAGAAACATGATTAAGTGCTCAAACTTAGGGGGAACTACTTAACGTAGAAATCTACGGCTCTAAAAATTAAATCTACCTTTGCTTTATACTTTATGTGTTTGTTTGTATTTTGCAATGCATAACTATTGTAGACACCCTACTTTTTCCCTAACTAGATAGAACAAAGGGTCTATTCTTATTTTCATTATTATTATTATTACCTTATTTTTATTATTATAATTATTATTATTATTATTTTATTATCGCTATTATTTTTAGTATTTATTATTTTTATTATTATTATTATTATTATTATTATTATTATTAGTATTATTAGTATTTTTATTATATTTATTTTATTATTACTTTCTTATTATTATTTATTACTAGTAGTATTATTATTATTACTTTACTACTACTACTACTACTACTACTATTATTATTATTATTTTTTTATTATTGTTATTATTTTCCTATATTATTATTTATACTTTATTATTATTATTATTATTATTTTATTATTATTATTATAAAAAACAAAAAAGGAACGATCTTTAGGTTTTTGGGGATATAGCCTATACATAGGCTCATTCTTCACAGCTCCAAGGGGGGACGCACAAAAAGAAAAAAAAGAAAAAAAAAAACCTAATCTTTGCTAGCCGGATTTCTGTCCAATCGCTGCATCTCTTCCTTTCGTATTCCCTGCTCCCTCTCTCAGTCTCCCTCTTCTTCCCCTGCTCTCACCCTCTCCTTCACTCTTTTCTCCGTTCTCGTCCCACCAGGCAGTCTCCCTTCTTCTCCTGCTGCTCCGAAACAGCTGCTCCGGCGAAACGCCATAGCCACTCTTCCATCGCCCAACATCCATCTCCATCGTCCTGCCGCCGCTCCCTGCTGCAAATCCGCCCAACCACAGCCTCAGCAACTCCACAGATCCACCAGCCGCACAGCTCCGGCGTCACAGGATCTCCGACCATCTTCATCCTCCCCCAGGATCTCTGGCCACGCACAGCAACTCCGCAGCACCAGAACAGGGCTCCTGCAACAGTCAGCCCTCACGGCTTCCACGCCACCGCTACACTAGCAGCTCTGACCTTCCCTCACAACCACTGCTCTTCCAGGCCACGTACAGCACATCACTCTGACAGCAACCCAGTGGCATCCGGCATCCTTCCCTGCTCCAATTTCCACGAGAACCCACGGTGAGTCCCCTGACCCCCATGCATGTATCACACCCGCACACTTTGAACACACAGGCACGCTGTCCCTGTTCCCTGCACACACAGCACCCACACATGTACGTCTTTTATTTTATACATATTTAAAGATTTTTATTTATTTATTTATTATTTTATTCATGCTCATATTGTAGGTTAATTTTACTCTAATTGTATCATCATTGTCTTTATATTTTTGTCATGTGACTAATATTATAGGATTGTTATTATATTTTGTGTATATATTAACTATTATTGTTGAAAGGAGTATATTGTTGATTTATTTTAATATTAATTTCCCCTGGTTTTGTTGTACTTGTTTGTTAATATTCCTAATGTAGGTAATCGTATTTATGTTGACATCTAATGTTCATGTTTAATCATAGTTATATCATATCATTGGTATTTTAGTATTTTAATCGTATTGTATAGCATGTTAGGACTTTAGTAGTTTAATATTTTAGTTGTATTATATATAGCATCTTAGAATTATAATTGTATATGTATTTAGTATTCTAGAATTCTAGCTATATTATATATTTAGTATCTTAGTATTTTGGTAATATCATGTATTTAGTATATTAGAACTTTAATTACATTATATTTGGTAAGTTAATATGGTATTGTTTATTATGGTATTTTTTCATAGTATATATGGTATTAGAGCATTTTATTATTATTATTGATATTCTTAGCATTTTAATATATATATATAGAGGACTACTTATTATGGTATCTCTTGTATATTAGCATGAATAGCTGATTGGCGGTATCTCTTAGTATTGTAATATATAGGGGACTATTTATTATGGTATTTTTAGTGTATTAGCATATATATAACTTATTGGGGTATTTTGAGTGTTTTAATATATAGGGTATTACTTTTTGTAGCATCTTAATATATATGGTATTTTATTACCTATTTTAACATTTGTGATATTTTAGTAGTTGTTGATTATCCTATTATCATATATTAAAACCTCTCATACTAATATTTTCCTATGAAAATTCTATACAATTCCAAAATTTGGGAGTGTATTTTGTAAATTATTTTTTATTTTATCCCTATGATTTTAATGTAAGGGTATAAGCTTTCGGGCTTCACGTACCCTTAGTTCTGAAGGAATATATATAGTACATATATTTATTTATTTATCCATTTATTTATTTATTTATTCTGCATGTATATTTGTAAATCTACTAATAGAGGGGTAATTTGAAAGACTTATTAGATTAACTTAAGAATAATTCCGAATTAATTAGGTACTGTTAGTAAGAACGGGTGCGTAGGGGGTGCTCGTACCTTCCCCTCGCGTAATCGAACTCCCGAACCCAACTCTAGTAAGATAGACTCATTCTACCCTTAACGGGGTAGTAATCATGTGTTCTAACCACACTAAAAGGTTAGTGGTAACTCCGATATCCCCATTTTTCTTTGAAAATTGAAATTAAATTTTTTATTTCGCCGCCCGGGGCACCCGTGCTCCGGGACGTCGCGACAACTATCATATCTCTTACATGTTGATAACTATACTTATGTTTTCCGTTTTCATCCATACTGGAATGTTTGAGTTGTTTGTTGTGGATAAATTGTAAACTTGAACTCAGTCGGGTCATTTCTATGCAAATTTTTTTGGGAAATGCTCTATTTTCAAACGGCATGCTATCAAATTTTCTAAAAATCGTACCAAACTATGTCTTGTATTTAAATGAATTTTACCCTTTGCTTGCCTATAAGTTTCAATGTCTTACCTTGGCCCTTTTTGTGTTGCCAAAAGGGGAAGAAGTAGGCAAAACTGGGTAATTGGGAAATTTGGGAAAATGCTTGCACTTTACATTTCCCTTATGCATTGTTTCAAGGGGAGCCTTTCTTGGTTGTATCCAATTTTGCATAAGGTATTTTTCATCATCAAAAAGGGGGAAATTATTGACCTTATAGTTCATATCTCATTTTGATCATGACAAATACTTTGGTATTTAATGTTTGCCAAGTTTGTGTGCAGGATCAATTGGTAGTATCATATAATGCACATGGTCTTGAAGATGATGAAGACCCAGAAGGTTTATTCTCTTTGTATTTTATATTTCATTCAATTTGGGTCTGTAATATCTAATTAAGTCAAAGTCTATAATAATTTATGCATATCATGCATATAGGAACCATAAGCTCAAAAAGGCCTTAGAAAAGACCCTAGGTCCTTACACTAGCCCTTAGGTTTAGCCCCATTATCATATATGCTATCATGAGAAATCATTTTTCAAAAACAGAACTTAGGTGGTAAAACATTAAGGATTCGAACAACCGAACCTTGGCGTTGAAAATGCCTCAGTCAATCGAACATAGGAAAGTCAAAGTGTTGACTTGACTTTGGGCACCAAACTAAAAAGAACGTAATGTTCTCGGTCGACCAAATATTTAAACCAAACTTTTCCAACAACTTGGGCGCCCAAACTTCATGTTCAAAATACCCTCGGGCGAACAAACTAAGCAGTTCGATAGACCGAACTTAAGTCTAGGTGACCGAACCTCAGACATTTTGGAAAATCATCTTGGCCAATCGACCAAACTTATTTTTAGGCACCCGAGCATGGAAAATTCACTTTTTCTCATGTGTCTATTTGGGCGACCAAACGTATGGTTCGGTCAGCCAAAACTCTTGGGTTGGCCTAATTTTTACCGCTATTAATTGGGGTAAAATAAGGTTAATTTTATTAAACACATTTAAAATAAATTTAATAATTCCTCTGGCGTCCCCAACGGTCATAATTTGTGGCATATCTATATATATGGCCTTATTTGCTTAGATTAACCATCGATTAGAATTTTGATTAAGAGAAAATTCTATGAAATTTTTCAAAGCTCTTTCTTCCAAAAAAGAAATAAAAAAACAAAGCTTGTATTGTAACGACTTGTTTATTTTACAATTTTTTTCCTTTCCATAATAATACTCTATATAATAACCTTGGAAAATCATAATCAACCTGGTAAATCATAATTCACCAAAACCTATGGGTAGCAGGGGTATATCTGAATTACAATACTGATACCTAAGCAATAGGAAACGCAATATCTTATACATATCAAATTATCATTCAACACAATACCAGAGTTTACTACATCCCTCGTATGATTGCACACAACCCAAAATATCCAAAAACAAGTCCTAGGGTCATCACCCAAAAATCCGTCTGACCCTAGCAAAAGACTTACCCTTCAAACAGGGTAGAATAGCTGAATCCTAACGCTGCAAAATTTTACTCGCTCTTCTATCAGGGGCTCCTAAAATGTTTATATAATTTAGGGTGAGACATCTCTCAGTAAGGAAAATAAACTAATATCAGTGTGTGGCAACATGAGTATTTTCGTGTTATACATATAACAGTACATAAACATACTTGATAAAACTATCTGTATCATATCTAAGAGAAACATTCTTTATCATATCATGGTATAACATACTGAATTTCTATACACATAAATCATCTCATATAACTGTACATAGAAAACATCCTGGATGGTTAGCTGGCTGGTGTCATGTCTTACCCCCACATGACTGGGTTGTGCGGCCCGAAGGTGGGACCTAGCAATGACTAGCTAACCACGCTAGATCAATATAATTCTGTAAGTACGATGGGTCTGCCCCTCCTGCTCTGGACACTAGAGGGATGCCTACGCTACAATAAACCATAGTAACTACCGATCTCCCACTGCCCCATACGGAAAGCGGTAGTACTAACATAAACATGATTGTGATCATATAGCTACGGTACCGTTCTTCGTGAAAGCCTAAATCAAACAAACCAGGTTCTGATAACATATAACATATTTCCAAATAATGATACATGGCTATTTCATAATCATATCTATCATGTTAATATTTTCATACACCTTTGCATAACATATCATATAAAATTTACGGCCCTTATGCAGGCATTTTGTATTTTGTAAATCACGGCCCATACACCGGTATTGCATATCATAAAAATCTTCGGCCCTTGCACTGGTATTTCGTATAAAACCTCGGCCCGTACGTTGGCATATCGTATAGATTCCTTAGTTTGAAAAATCCCTGTATCATTTTATTATTTTCCTTAAAGTAGTAATAACATACTTATTTTGTAAATATAATATCTCATCATCATAATTTCCATGGAAAATATTCCCATGCCACACAAAAGAGATAATAAACTTATTTATGATATTATACATGAAATCTATATTTCTGATCAACAACATTATTTCCAACATAATTCTACAATATACATATTTATCTGAAACTAAATGTTGTAAAATAGTAAATACATTTTCATAAAATACCGACTTAGTTTATCCCCTTACCTGATTTTTGAAAAGCCCCTACAATGTATAGTCTTATACCCGTAGAGTTCCCGATTCAACACCCTGAAAACAACATCTCTCTAAACAAAACTTCAGTATTTCTTCGACTACTAAATTTTCTACAACTGTAGGAAAGCCAAATACTAAATAAAAAATCTTACCCTGAATTTGGGATGGAGTCCAAGTTAGCCCCACCAACGATCCACTCCAGTAGACTTGGAGAGAAACTTCCTAGGAGTGTCGTGGTGGCCTCGGATCATCGAACCAGCAAGAAATCGACCCAAAATCTTAGAGAGAAATGAGAGGGGACTAATAAGAGAAAGAGAGAGAGAGAGATAGAGAGAGAGAGAGAGAGAGAGAGAGAGAGAGAGAGAGAGAGAGAGAGCGTGAGTGATTCTTCACGAAATTTTTTGCTAGAAAAATTGAGTTTGGGTTATTTATACACCTGCACTCGTCGACGAACCACATCACTTCGTCGACGAGAACCTGCTGTGACCCCCTTTACAATTTTCTTTTTCTCCCTCTTTATTATTTAAATACCATAATTCTTCGAGTCTTTACCAACTCCTTATTGTTATTCCTTTGCAAAATCTAGTTTGGTGAGAGTGCCTTGAGTGATTTTACATTGATTCTACTTGCTCAAACTCTCATTGGTTTTGTTGATACATTGATTTTCTATTGAGAGTTTTTGTCTAATTTCCCCCCCCCCCCCCCCAAAAAAAATTTATTTAATAACTTCATTGTGTGGGGAAAACTTTGAAGCTTGTGTGACTTGGCATTTGTATTGCAAGACTCTGAGGCTTGTATTTTGATTGTGATAAAATTATTTTGACAAGCTTATACTTCAAATATCTTTTGAGCTAATTATTTGAGATAATCATATTTGAGATATTTTGAATACTCTAGTTAGAACTCTTTGAAACCCTAGTTGTGATTGATTAATTCTGATACATAGTTTCAAAGACAGATTGATTATACACTCTTGGAATTGATTGCATATTAATATTATATTGAGTGTTATTGCACACGTATTGCATTGAGCTTATGGTTCCTATCTTGTTAATGTGCATTGATTGATGTTGGCACAAATCTTCTTGTTGGAGAAGCACTCATTTTGTACACACTTTGCATCTTGAATTGGTTGTATTCCAAGCGTGGCCTGAGGGGGCGTTGATCCATCTTGGAAGGATTGGTTGTAAAGGTTGAGGTTAGCCCTGCTTTAATTTGATTTGGTTGTATTAGGTGCCGCTCCACCCATTAAGTGAGTTGTAGTGGAATCCTTGTACTTGTGAGCTAAGGTGGGGACGTAGGCACGTTTGACGAACCTCGATAACATATTTGGTGTTATTTCTCTTTACTTGCTTTGCTGTGCATGCTTGAATATTCTACTTGCATAATTTAAATTCCAGCTACGTTTATTAATTCATTTCATTATCTGCTTTAGATTGACCCTACGTTGTGTAATACTATTGCTAGATAATTGACCTAGGGGAGAAAAATTTTAAAATACCAATTCACCCCTCTCTTGGGATTACAGTAATTTCAACAACAATTCATTTGAAGTACTGGCATATACCAATCAGGTCAAGACTTTCATTTTGGACCATAATATAGGTTAACGATATGGGTTAAAGAAGAAAAAAATTTAATTAGAGTCAAAGTCCTAAATTTTATTAGGGTTACATTGGTCAAAGATCACATATGAAGTATGCCCCTAATTTTTATTTTTTTTTATTTCCTTTGTTTTATTTTTGCTTTTTCTTTTTGTGAGGAGATCCTGGTTCTTTATTATTATTATTATTATTATTATTATTATTATTATTATTATTATTATTATTATTATTATTCTCTTAAGGCTCTATGTTAATCTTCTTGAAATTGCCTTAATTTGGGGAGTGATCCTTTGATGGTGTATTTAAGAAATAAATTTTTCAGGCTCGATAGGGTTAGTAAGGGATTTCCTATTTTATTTTCTTTTAGGTAGTTAAAAATTACAGTAACCATTGCCTCGAATGAATTTCCAGACACAAAGGGACCCAAACTCGGGTTAAATTTTTGGTAAACTGACTTTAAGAAAATTTGGGTTAAAATTAAGGCTCAAATGGGTTACCAAGTAGCAAGGCAATGCATTGTTTGGTTCTTTTGGGAAAACTAGCCAGCCAAAGATGGTCACCTATCATTTGATCATAACAAAATCATTTTACCCAAAAGACACTAACTACAATTAAGAATAAAAATTCAAAAAACTTTGCTCATTGATTTCATTAAAAAGGCACACAATACATCAAGAAAAATAATTTTTTACTGCATCTGAATTGATAGGGTGCAATAGATCATCTCTATCCATATCAGCTAATAGCAACGCTCCTCCCAAAAAGGATTTCTTTACAACATAAGGTCCTTCATCTTGCTCAAAATGTTCTTGATATTCTTATTGGCTACTTCAATTGCTTCATTCATTTGAGGCCAATAGGGTGTTGAATTGTGATGTCTGATTTTGAACTGGGCGCACAACTTAGTTTTCACCTCATTATTCAGATTCTTGGTATTATCTAAAATTATTCTTTCTAGAATCCTATATCTACATATTATCTCTTTACAAAGAATACAATGATAGATCAAATTTTGGATAACACTTATATGAGGTTGCCTCCACCTATTTTTTGAAATAATCAATAACCACAAAAATGACGCGATGACCATTGCTTGCTTTTGGGGTTATTGGTCCAATCACATCCATGTCCCAAGCTGAGAAAGGTCATGGTGTGGACAACACATAAAGTTGAAATGGCGGGAGTTGTATACAATCCCCATAAATTTGTTATTTGTGACACTTCCTTGCATGTTTGATACAATCCCTTTCCATTGTTGTCCAATAATATCTGAATCTTAGGATTTCCAAGCCATTAAATGCCCACTTGCATGTCTACCACAAATCCTTTCATGTACCTCCTGCATAACTTATTGTACTTCCTTTGTCTCAACACAACATAAAAGTGTCATGTCATGGCTCCTTTTGTAAAGCACGTCTCCATTCAAGAAAAATCTCATAGCTAACTTTGAATTGTACTTCAATCATTTTCTGATGATCTCATGGGATATTCCCTCTTTTGGATGTATTGATTTATATCATGGAACCAAGGTTTTCTATCAACCTCTTCTGCTATTGCACAATACACTGTCTCATTATGTACCTTTATATGAATTGGCTCAATTTCCATCCCAGGCTCCACTTTGAACATTGCAGCCAACGTCACCAAGACATCAAGAATCTGGTTATTCTCTCTGAGCCAATGATGATATTCAATTTTATCAAATTCCTCTCCCGTTTTAAGTATGAGTCGTTGATAAGAAATCAGCTTGGTATCTTGAGTTTCCCATTCTCATTTTAATTAATATATTACCAAAGTTGAGTCCCCTTTTACAGTTAATTTTCTAATCCCTCTGTCAAGTGATACTTGCAAACCTAAAATGCATGCTTCATATTCTGCTATATTGTTGGTATATGGAAATAAAAGCTTTGTTGTAAGTGAAAAATATTTTTCTCAGGTGATATCAACACAACTCCTATTCCATGACCCAAAGCATTCAATGCTCTATCAAAAAACATGGTCCATTCATCATCTTGAATTTCTTCGACTTGCTACACCACATTAATATCCTCATTTGAAAAACCAAATTCCATTGGTTGATAATTATGAATGGCCCTATCTGCTAAATATTCCGCCAATGTGCTTCCCTTTATGGACTTCCTTATAACATAGACAACGTCATACTCTACAAGTAACATTTGCCATCTAGCCACTCGACTAGTTACTGCTGGATTTTCAAAAACATACTTTATCGAGTCCATCTTAGAAATTAACTAGGTGGTGTAATACAAGGTATATTGCCTCAATTTGTTAACAACTCATACTAAACAAATTCAAGTATTTTACTTCACATTCTGTGAACTTCTTACTCAAATGATAAATGACTCACTCTTTTCTTCTTGAAGCATCATGCTGCCCCAATACACACCCTATTGAATTTCTTGAATTTATCAGGTACAAAATAAGTGGTCTTCCAGGTACCAAAAAAACCAACATAGGTGGATTCAGAAGATATCTTTTGATTTTTAAAAGGCTTGTTGGCATTCTTCATTCCATTTTGGGGGGTTATTCTTTCACAAAATCTTGAAGATAGGCTCACATGTAGCTGTCAACTGTGAAATGAAGCAAGCAATATAGTTTAGCTTTCCCAAGAAACTCTTAACCTCCTTCTTTATTTGAGATGCTGACATTTCGTGAATAGCCTTTAACTTGCTTGGATCCACTTCAATCCCTCATCCACTAACCATGAATCCCAAAAATTTTCCTAAAGTGGCACCAAATGTGCATTTGTCTGGATTTAACTTGAGCTGATATTTTCTTAATCTATTAAATAGCTTCCTCAGGTTCACTGTCTAATCTTCTTTATCTCAGAATTTGACAATCATATCATCCACATATACTTCCATCTCTTTACGCATCATGTCATGGAATAACGTTAACATGACTCATTGATATCTTGCTCCCACATTCATTAACCCAAATGACATAACCTTGTAACAAAAGGTTCCCCATAAGGTAATGAATGTTGTTTTCTCCTTATCTTCTGGTGTCATCTTAATTTGGTTATATCCTGAGAAACCATCCATGATAGAAAAGATGGAATGCCTTACAGTATTATCAACCAAAACATTGATATGCAAAAGAGAAGAATTATCCTTTGTACTAGCTTTGTTTAAATCCCTATAATCAACACACATCCTGACTTTTCCATTCTTTTTCATCATCGGTACAACATTAGCCATCCAATCTCGATACTTGGCTACTTATAGGAACCCAACTTCAAATTGTTTTCTAACATTTTATTTGATCTTTAACAACATTCCAGGCCTCATTCTCCTCAATTTTTGCTTTACACTTTTACGATCTAGGTAAATGAGTACCTTATGTGTTACTATATCCGTATTCAACCCAGGCATATCTTGGTATGACCATGCAAATACATCAACATATTCTCACAAAAGGTTAACCATCTTACTATTTTCCCCAACAGACAATAATGCTCCAATTTTTATTTGATTCAGCTCTTCCTTAGTTCCCAAGTTAATTGTTAAAATAGGATCTGAGAGTTATGGTGTGATACCAAGAAGGGGGTGAATTGGGATTTAAAAATATTTTGCTAATTTAAATTTCATCAATTCACCACATTAAATCTCATTTAAAATTAAAGCATGTATAAAAAAATAAGAATGACAATAAATAAACATTCATACACATGTGAAAATTAAAGTGCGGAATTTAAATGAGATTGGAAGAGAGAGAGAGAGAGATAGAGAGAGAAGATTTGTTATCGAGGTTCGGCCAATCTTGCCTACGTCTCCGCTTTGGGCATACCCCCAAGGATTCCACTAACCTGCTCACTTAAACGGACGGAGCAGAAGCCGGTTACACATCTACTTACGGGGTAGAGTCTCCCAACTCAAATTTCAGGGCTCAACCACAACCTATAGCCACACCTTATAGGATGATGCTCCT
Source organism: Malania oleifera (assembly GCF_029873635.1). Lineage (NCBI taxonomy): Eukaryota > Viridiplantae > Streptophyta > Magnoliopsida > Santalales > Ximeniaceae > Malania > Malania oleifera. The sequence continues at coordinate 78,769,191 of NC_080423.1, read as the reverse complement.
AAGTCTTCTAACCGGGCTTGAGCTACTCCGGTGCACTTTACAGGACAATGCAATCCTCTTTTGACCACATGCCAAGAATGCAATAGATAAATAAATTTTGTGTACAATAAAAGTGTTTTTATACTAAGCATATCATGTACAATATGAAGCACTGAAATACACTCTCATATAATATTAAAATGAAGTTCAGTAGAGTATGATATTCCTCTCAAAATATTTTTCAAGTAAACCAATGAGAGTTTGGAAAACGATTTTCTTTATGAAAATGACCTTTTAAACTTTAATTTAAATAAGGTTTTCGAGCAAAATATATGAAAGTGAATATTAGCTTAAGCCATTGTCATGAAGCTTCTCAAGCACAATATATATATATATATATATATATATATCAATGAATATATATGCTCAAAGCATTCTTGAACTAACCCATAGATTTTCTCCAATAAAAACATTTCCAAATAAATGAATAGGAGAAGTTAGGGTTTTCATTTAAAATGATTGACCTCCATAAAAACAAATTCAAGAAGGCTTTCTAGCAATATATGTATGAGCTTCGTTTCCGCCCCTAAACTCCTGAATTTACCCTCCCTTTGGAGTTGTGAGGTCAACTTCAAGAGGCGCAGGATTAGTCACGTGGACCGTAAAACAGACACGTGGATACCTGGTGCGTAATCCAAAATATATATATATATATATATATATATATATATATATATATGTATGAGCTTAAATATATGCTTAAGCCTTAAAGACAATTTTAAAATAAATTTCTCCAAAATATTTTCAAATAAAAAGTATGGGAGAAATTTGATTTTTGAAGAACATGATAATAAAAAGGCTATCAAGATATATATATATATATATATATATATATATATATATATATAAACTTAAATATAAGCTCAAGCCTTTCTAAATAAAACCTGCAAAATATTTTTCTCCAAAAGTATTTTCAAGAAGAGTAGAAAAAATTTGATCTTTGAAAAATAATAAGAATAAAAAGTAGAGGTCTTCAAGCAATAAATATAAACTTGAATATATGCTCAAACCTTTTCAAAATTACCTTAAGAAAAAGAAGCCTTGAAGTAGAAATATACGAGTGGATATATGCTCCAAGCTTCCTTCAATAACACACAATATTTTCTCCCAAACAGAATTTTCAAAGTGAAAGAGTAGGAGAAATATGAAATTTAATGCATAAAAGGGGGTATGAAAAATGAGGGAGAAACAAAGAATGTATAGATATGCTCTCAAGATGTCTCTCCTTGATTTTTCAAGTGTCTTTGGCTTGTATTTATAGGCAAAAATGAAAACTAACCGTTTTATGACCGTTGGGGTATTAAATTATGATTTAATTTTAAAACTAGCCGTTTTTCGGCCGTTGGGGAGCTTTCTGCGTGGACACCCTTCCGTTTTTTGCCCATAACTTTTTCTATACAACTCTAGATTGAACGTTGTTAGTATCAACAGAAAGCTAAGAGAAAAACCACAACTTTTATGTTGAATACTTTTTAAGATAAGAAGTTATGAATTGAGAAAAATGTCCATCAATGAGACGGAAGAAACATGAAAGGAATTTTTCTACTACGGACACCTTTCAGTATTTTGACCATAACATTTTCTATACGATTTCAAATTGAACATTCTTGATGGCAACAGAAAGCTAAGAGAAAATCCCACAACTTTCATGTTAAATATGTTTTAAGATGAGAATGGATTGATAGAGAAAATCACTCATTAATGAGCTAGAAGACACATGAAGGGATCTTTGAAAAGCTTGCTTTGGAGTTTTTCATTTAAAAAAAAAAAACAGATTTTTGCACTTGAAATAATTTTTACACATTTGTAAAATGATTTTCAATGAAATATAGAGTGTCTAAGGTCAGGCCAAGGTCAAGTATGAGTTTCAAATTAAATCATGAGATGCATGTACAATCAAACCTAATTAATTATTACAACCCAAAAATAAATAAAGTATTCAAGCTTGCTCTCATGATTCCCATGGAATACACTGATTGGTGCGAGCTTGAAGTGCATTTACGGCTTCCATTTTGCATCCTTCACTTGTGCTTCTAGAATTATAAACATGTATATTCACTAAGTACACAAGTGAGATGTTGTTGTTTGTCATAATCAAAACAGGGATTGGACTCAAAAAGTCAACAATCTCCCCTTTTTTTATGATGACAAACACAAGAGCAAAATTAGGTTTGCCTGACAAGACTCTCCTTGACACGGTGCATAATTTAAAAGATATTCAATAAAGTTCATTTTCACAAATGAAGACTTTAGAAATTTCCAAGTTATACATTTAAGCTTAGAGGTTCAAAGTGCAGTATATGTTTGAAGCATATGTAAAAACTATTCAATTAAGCACATTTATCAATTTCTATTTTTGTAAAACAAAAGCAGGAGAATAAATGAATTTTAATTTTGCTCATATATCTTCTCCCCGTTTTGTCATCATCAAAAGGGCAAAAAAAAATAATCCTTTGAAAAGAAGACATTAAAACTGTAAAGCCCTTAAGATGTAAAATTTCATGACACAAACAAATTTTAGTAAAACATGTCATGAATGCATTTAAGCTCACAAGCAAGAGATAAAATTTACAAATTATAAGATCATTCTTTCCATAAAAATTTAAAAAAAAATTCCCCATTGGATATTACTAATAAGTTATGAGGACAATGCTTGCTGAAAAAGAAACTTTAACATAAGGACTCAAGCAAGCAAAGAATTTTCTGGTATACGTTTAAGAATAGTCCATAATATAACCAGAAAACCCAACCATATAGATCTAAAAAAAAAAATTTGAAATTTTAGAATAAGATCATATGGCAAATTTTAAAAGATTGTGGCAAGCAACAAGTTGTCACTTAAGTTTTTCAATAAAATCATCATGCTTTAAAGTACACAAGCCACAGAGAATTTCAAAATAGATCTAAGCCGAAAATGTTGGTGAGCATAACAAGGTAGAAAGTTATTTTCAGATGCTTACCTTTTTTATTTGAATCCTAACTTAGATGCTTTTATCTACTTATACCGATACCAACGGTGAAAAATTCATTATGACAATATAAGCAACAATTTTTTAAAAAATTTACTGGATAAAGATTTGGCATTTCATCCAACCAGTAAAATCATTCTATAGAATTTACGTGCATCAGAAAATTGAAATTTAGTCCTATAATGGTGTTCATATATTCAAGAACAATCCATATCATAGTATAATTCTATAATCAATAGGATATGATGTTCATGGATCCATAAAATATTAGGACTCAAAAACAAAAACAATGATGCATATGCTACAATAAAGCTCTATTTTAATTTCTAATGATGGGGACAACTCCCATGTATACTCTCAAGTATACATAAGCGCATTTACAGCCAAGGATGATTTTCATTTAAAAACATTCATCATACATTCATCCTTTATAATAAAACTTAGCATGCGAGAAATTATAGGCATTTAGCACACAAGGTATTCCAAAATACCACTAGGACTCAAAGATAAAAACAATGGAAGGATAGTGCATATGAATCCATAAGGCAGGTGATTTTAAATCCCTTTTCATAAGGATGGGGCTTAAGCTCCCTTTGTTGACCTTATAGGTCACACCCTGGTTTTGATAATGACAAATGCAATTGTATTTAATAAATATCCAGTTCATGTGCAGGTTCATATTAGCATATCTTCAGTGGCACGTGTAAGCTCAAAGCTTGAAGATAATTTCATACTCTTAATTGTACTAATTTTTAGTGAAACTGTCTGTAATAGTAATTAGGGTTTTCGGTTTGTAATAAGCTCACACATCACATGCATGATTTGTTTTGTAAGCTCAAACCGAACCGTGAATGAGACAGAACCTTAGGGTGCCCTTCGGTCGACCGACACTGGATTTTTTTGGTGCCTTCAAATTGGACCCCAAGTGACCTTAGGACACACACATATTCACATATGTTAATTAGGCACTTGAATTAGACTTGTTTGGGTCAATACGGGACCAAAATGCACACTTCGTGCACTTTTGATCGACCGGCCAACTCAGATCACTTTGGCTTGGTCGACTGAACCGGCCCTAGGTCAACAGTTTGACCAAGGCCCGGTCGACCGAGCCCTTACAGTTCATTTGACCCCGATCGACCGAACCACCTAGGAGTCAACATTTTGACCTCCCGGTCGACCGACCAACTTTGTACTCCAACAACCTGGTCGACCGAAGGGTCTTGGGAGAATTCCCAGCAGTCTAGTCGACCGAACCTCGGAATTTTGGAAAATCGCCCTTCCTCGGTCAACCGACTACTCAGTTCAAAATGCCCCTGGTCGACCGAGCCATTTGAGTCCTGGTCGACCGAACCATTTCTGGTCGACCGGACCTCTCGGGTTGCTCCTATTTTTTTACCGTGGTAAATGGTCCCCAATGGTCAAAATTTTCAGTATGTCTATATATACTCCTTCATTTGGTGGATTAAGCACTGATTAGCAAAAATATTAAGAATATCTCTCTCAAGCCAAAATACTTATTTTTTCTTCTCATTACTCATACTCCTTTGAAACCTACTCAAGCTTACCTTCTTCATCTATCTAAATCATTTGTAAGTGTATTGAGTATTATTGCTTAGAGGTTTGCTCTCTCATTTGTTGCATATTTGAATCGATTCTTTTTTAGAGCATAACCTAAGTTTTCTTAGGAGGCTTTGCCAATAAGCCTACCCTAAGAAAGACTTGTGGTGACTTCCCAAGTATTGCATTCTCATTACAATAACTTAGGAAGTTCGTATTTGTTTGTGGCTTGCAAAAATACTTTCAAACTCATTCGAATATCCTGTGGTGTTCATATTGATATATTTGTGAAAAGGTATTTGTGTGTGTTATATTAATCTTTGTAGCAATATCCATTCAAATCTATATCATTTGCTGAAATACAAAGATTACTTACATCTTGCAGTCCAAGCATATATATATATTCACGGGATTGACACATTCTATTGAGTGATATTATTGAGGCTTGTTTAATACTCTGTGTGAACACGTTTGTTTGAATACTCTAAAATACATAGACTATTATTGACACTCTCACGTGCGTACTACACTGATAGAAAAATTGTTTGAGAGTTGAACTATCTAGACCACACTGAGCTTACATTATTAAATCATCTATGGTGTTTGTGTTTGTACGCATTTGTGGTACAAATCTGCTTTACGTGAAAGCACTCTTATATTGTACCTTGTGATTGTATATCTGAGAGATTCCAGGCATGGCCTGAGGGGGTGGTAATCCAGCCCGATAAGGATTGGTGTAAAGGTTGAGGTCAGCCCTGTGGTAATTTGACCTGGTTTGTATAAGTGCCGCTCCACCCGTTTAAGTGAGCAAGGTATTGTGATAATCCTTGTGCTGGTTAGCCAAGGCGGGGACGTAGGCAGTTGGCCGAACCTCGATAACATATCTGTGTGTCATCTTCTCTTTACTGCTTTCTGGTGCTTGTATGATTGTTTAAACTGCTTTATTTAATTTCTAGTATATTTACATTGTGTGCACTAGATTGACCCAAGACTTGTGAACATACTGCTGCTAGGAGGAATACCTAGGAGTTAAAGTTTAAAAATACCAATTCACCCCCCCTCTTGGGATCACGGTAAAGCTAACACCCTTGTATATTTGCATGCATACATGAATGCAATTAGTTCAAGGATGATGTTCATTTACACGCACTCATCATATATTCATCCTTTCCAAGGTTTTCAACATGCAGCAAATATTAGACTTTTAGCATATAGGCATGACATATTGCATTTCAATTAGCGCTTAATAGCCAATCAAGGTCATACTCAAAAATTATGCAATAGGGGTTCAATATAAAGATGACACAACTCAAAATACACAATGAGTGTGTTACAAATGAAAACTCCCCCTATGTCATGCATTTGATCTAGTTTATGGACCATCATCAAAATATGTGTCGTTTAAATACAAGGATGATGTTTTACTATTTATTTCCTGAGTGGAAGTATATAACCCAAAAAGATTTGGATCAAATGATGTCCATGAACTAGAATTTCCTACCTAAGACTATAATATGTGTACATGTTTTCAATTTATATAGCATTTTAGATTTAACATGTACTAATCTATTCAATTAATTTGCATGCATTAAATATATTCATTTTGTCCAATCAGTATGTAGTTGATTTCAAGCCATGATCATTAAGCATGCATCAACAATGAATATTTAGTAATGGCAAAATACATATAACATTGTAAATGCCACTTAAGATTAAATATTATGTTCAACATGGTCACAAATTTGAAACTGCATAAGACTTGTGAAACTATTTAGAATTCAAAAATAAGTCTTATGAAGTCATGATTTCAGTTAACTAGATGGCATGTGATTATATGATCATTCAATTCAACATGCAAGATCCTCGTTAACTACCAGCATGCAATTCACAATACTGCATCGGCCATGCAGTTGGCATTCAGAACAAGCATGCATACCAATATGACTTAAATAACAATTTTTGTTATAAATTATCCATCGCTCAGATAATACAATTATTAAGTAAAGAATGGATAGTAGCATTCAGCTCACGCAAATCATCCAATATAATTAAGTAGGGCAATAAGATATATCGAAAGTATGCACAATATAATACAATATTATTGGATGAAATTTTAAATCATGATGTTCCATTTTTCATTCAACTCATTAGCCAAAGAATTATATATTCAATTAGCAATATTTGGCAAAACTAATATTTTCTACTGGGGGATGAGTTTTAAAAGCATTTGAATATGATTGATCATTTAAGCTCAATGAAGAGTTTAGGGATATATGATACATAGCATTGATTGATTCCCTAAAACTCAATTCAATGTGGTGGACAACAATTAAGACTTTAAGCATATATATATAGCTTTAAGAAATAAGAACACATATGTCCACTTAAGGAGAGTTTCACTTAAGCATTCTTCTAAGATTCAATTCAAGAAATGATAATTTATTTAAGCATGCTATAGCCAATATAATCAAATACTAACCAATCATCATGATATATATATATATATATATATATATATATATATATATATATATATATTAAGTTATTAGATTGGATATTTCACTAAAATTCTTATATTGGCATGCTTTTCTATGGTTCTTAATAAAACAATAGTGTATATTAAAATTTAAAATTTTAAGCATAAAACACTACTTAAGCATTTAAATTATTTTAACCCCTTTTATATTATTTCCTAAAATCTTATGAGTATATAAAATATTCCTATGTAGCATCTCATAAGATGGTATACTAATATCACATGATTCATAAAAAATTTAACGCAAAAATATCACATGAATCATGACATAGAATATTTAATAAAGTTGAAGGAGGAAGATGTACCTACTTTGATTTAACTCCTTCGTAGTCATTTAAGCCCGAAATCCTTGCAGTGATGTTCTCCTCTCTCGATTTTTCCTCGCTTCTTAATGTTTCCAAAATACCTTAGCACTACTAGTACAAGATATAAACCTCTTTAAAAAAATTAGTAGCATAAGGCACAATAAATAATGCATGACACTCAAACGATATGCATTAAAACCAATGTCATGCTCATTCATTTCACATTCAAGCTTGGGAAACTATGGATTTTTAAAATCATTTTTATTGAGATAAAAATCCTTTGACAAACTCTTTTCAAAACCTCCAATCAATTAATTTTACAAAAATCATTTTCTATATTCAAATGGTAAAATCTATACAATAAAAGCAGTTGAGGATTTGCAAAGGTTTGACCCTCAAAACAGGGATACACCAAATATGAGCCATTGCAATCTTTATGCAAAAACGGTTAAGCTTATTGCAATCGGGCTCTATTCCAATTGAGAGTTATGGTATGATCCCAAGAAGGGGGTGAATTGAGATTTAAAAATATTTTACTAATTTAAACTTCATTGATTCACCACATTAAATATCATTTAAAAATTAAAGCGTGTATGAAAATAATAATGACAATAAATAAACATTTATACACATGTGAAAATTAAAGTGCGAAATTTAAATGAGATAAGGGGAGAGAGAGAGAGAGAGAGAGAGAGAGAGAGAGAGAGAGAGAGAGAGAGAAAGAGAAAGAGACACACACACACAAAAGATTTGTTATCGAGGTTCGACCAATCATGCCTACATCCCCGCCTTGGGCATACCCCCAAGGATTCCACAAGCCTGCTCACTTAAACGGACGTAGCAGAAGCCGGTAACACATCTCCTTATGGGGCGGAGTCTCCCCAGCTCAAATTTCGGGTCTGAGCCACAACCTACAGCCACATCTTACAATATATTACTCCTAGCTCTCCAAATCAGGCCTGAGCTGCTCCGGTGCGCTTTACAGGACAATGCGATTCTCTTCTGACCACATGCCGAGAATAAAATAGATAAATAAATTGTGTGTACAATAAAAGTGCTTTTGTACTAAGCAGATGATGTACAATATGAAGCACTAAAATACATTCTCATATAATATTAAAATGAAGCTCAGTAGAGTATGGTATTCCTCTCAAAATATTTTTCAAATAGACCAATGGGAGTATGGAAAACGATTTTCTGTATGAAAATGACCTTTTAAAATTTAATTCAAATAAGGCTTCCAAGCAAAATATATGAAAGCGAATATTAGCTTAAGCCATTGTCATGAAGCTTCTCAAGCACAATATATATATTTATCAATGAATATATAAGCTCAAAGCATTCTTGAACTAACCCATAGATTTTCTCCAATAAAAATATTTCCAAATAAATGAATAGGAGAAGTTAGGGTTTTCATTTAAAATAATTGACCTTTATAAAAACAAATTCAATAAGGCTTTCTAGCAATATATGTATGAGCTTAAATATATGCTTAAGCCCTTAAGACAATTTCAAAATAAATTTCTCCAAAATGTTTTCAAATAAAAGGTATGGGAGAAATTTGATCTTTGAAGAACATGATAATAAAAAGGCTATCAAGATATAGGTATATATATATATATAAACTTGAATATAAGCTCAAGCCTTTCTAAATAAAACCTGCAAAATATTTTCAAGAAGAGTAGAAAAAATTTGATCTTTGAAAAATAACAAGAATAAAAAGTAGAGGCCTTCAAGCAATATATATAAACTTGAATATTTGCTCAAACCTTTTCAAAATTACCTCAAGAAAAAGAAGCCTTTGAAGTAGAAATACACGAGTGGATATATGCTCCAATCTTCCTTCAATAACCCACAATATTTTCTCCCAGACAAAATTTTCAAAGTGAAAGAGTAGGAGAAATATGAAATTTAATGCATAAAAGGGGGTATGAAAAATGAGGGAGAAACAAAGAATGTGTAGATATGCTCTCAAGATGTCTCTCCTTAATTTTTCAAGTGTCTTTGGCTTGTATTTATAGGCAAAAACCAAAACTAGCCGTTTTATGACCATTAGGATATTAAAATATGATTTAATTTGAAAACTAACCGTTTTTCGGCCCTTGGAGAGCTTTCTACGCGTACACCCTTCCGTTTTTTGCCCATAACTTTTTCTATACAATTCCAAATTGAACGTTGTTAGCATCAACAAAAAGCTAAGAGAAAAACTACAACTTTTATGTTGAACAATTTTTAGGATAAGAAGTTATGGATTGAGAAAACTTCCCGTCAATGAGACAGAAGAAACATGAAGGGAATTTTTCTAACACGAACACTTTTCAGTAGTTTGAACATAACTTTTTCTATACAACTTCAAATTGAACATTCTTGGTGGAAACAGAAAGTTAAGAGAAAATCCCACAACTTTTATGTTGAACATGTTTTAAGATGAGAATGGATTGATTGAGAAAATCGCTCATTAATGAGCTAAAAGAAACATGAAAGGGTCTTTGAAAAGCTTGCTTTGGAGTTTTCCATTTCAAAAAAATAAATAAATAAATTTGCACTTGAAATAATTTTTGCACATTTGTAAAATGATTTTCCATGAAATATAGAGTGCCTAAGGTCAATCTAAGGTCAAGTATGAGCTTCAAATTAAATCATGAGATTCATGTACAATTAAACCTAGTTAATTATTACAACCCAAAAAAAAATAAAGTCTTCAAGCTTGCTTTCATGATTCCCATGGAATACGCCGATTGGTGCGAGCTTGAAGTACATTTACGGCTTCCATTTTGCATCCTTTGCTTGTGCATCCAGAATTATAAACATATATATTCACTAAGTATACAAGTGAGATGTTGTTGTTTGTCATAATCAAAATAGGGATCGGACTCAAAAAGTCAACAAGATCCTTGCTAGAAACTGTCTGTTTTCTTTCAAAATCCATTGTTGTTAATATTTCAGGAGGTAAATCTACTTCCTCCTCATCCACCTCTGCCTCATTGAATGACTCCATAAAATCAATTTCTAGCTCAAGCTCTTCTGTACTAGTAAAGTCATTCCATGTATTCCTGCACATAACGCAGACAAAACAAGACAAGATTTGGCAACGACAATATGAAAAGAATGGTGAAATGATGTGAAACTAAAATGCATTCTTATTTCATTAAAATTTAGTAAGATTTAAACAAAAAGAGTTAATAGGTGTTGCCCTTTTATTGAAATTAAAAGAAAATCACAATCATTTCAAATATTACATTAAGTCTGCCACTGTCGGATACTCGAACACATGCCAATTATCTAACTCTATTTTTGCTAAAACAAGATAAACCCAATTTTCCATTGCTTCTTTTGTGAGTGGCTGCTCCACTATGGAGATTACTAACTGATCCATTATTTGAGTTAGATGCCCCCCTAAAGATCCAGTTTCTGCCTTGAGATCTAAATTCACTATCCCACCACTACGAAAAATTTCGGACAATACAAGAAAATTCATTCCCTCTAAACAAATCTCATCTCCAAAAAGACATGCCATCCCTCTTTTTATTCTTTCTTATATCATTTTCCTATGCTCCACACACGTGGGAACATACTGTTGACCTTATTGGTCACGCCCGGTTTTGATTATGACAAATACTCATTGTATCTAATGAGTGTTTGAGGTTTTGTGCAGGAATTAAGCGTGATAAGATCAAGATGTGCACAAAGTAAGAAAAGCTTGAAGACTAATTTATAATTCAGCATTGTAATATATTTATATTGGTCTGTAATAGTAAGTAGGTATTTGGTTTGTAATAAGCTCACACACATCACGTGTATGATTTACTACGTAAGCTCAAACAAACCATGAATGAGAAAGGACTTTAGAAAGACCTTACAGTGTACCCTTCGGTCGACCAACACCGGACTTTTTTGGTGTCTTCAAATTGGACCCTAAGTGACCTTAGGACACACACATTTACACATATGTCTGTTAGGCACTTCATTAGGGTTTGTATGCTTCAAAATTGGACCGAAATGCACACATGGTGCACTTTCAGTCGACCAGCATAGCCAGTTCATTTTGGCTTGGTCGACCGAAACCTCCCTGGGTCAAAGTTTGACCATCTGATTGACCGAACCAGGTAGTTCAAAAGGCCCTAGTTGACCAAAACCTTCCTGGGTCAAAGTTTGACCTTCTGGTCGACCGAACCAGGTAGTTCAAAAGGCCCTGGTCGACGAAAACCTCTTAGGTCAATATTTTGACCATCTAGTCGACCAAGAACTTTTGTTCTCCAACTACCTGGTCGACCAGAGGGTCTTTGGGAGAAATCCCAGTGGTCTGGTCAACCGAACCAGGTAGTTCAAAATGTCTTGGTCGACCAAATCTCAGAAATTTAGGAAATCGCCCTCTCCTGGTCTACCGAGCCCTCAGTTCAAAAGTCCCCTGGTCAACCGAAGCATATGAGACTTGGTCGACTGAACTTGTTCTGGTTGACCAGACCTATCGGGTTGCCCTGATTTTTTACCGCAGTTAATATTTTTTAAACAGGGTTAACATGCTTTAAACATTATTAAACTTTCCTAATAATACCCAATAGGTTCCCAACGGTCATATTTTCTTCTATACCTATCTATATGAGATCATTTGAGAAAATTAGCAGAGATTAGCCACCTTGTTTAGGGAAGAATTCTCTGAAAAATAAAAACCCTATACTCCTCATTTTCTTACAAATCACTCAAGCTTACCTTCTATTATCGCCTACATCATTTGTAAGTGGATTGAGTTTGTGTTTGGGAAGGTTTGCTCTCCTTATTTTATTTGCTTGACATGATTTTATTTGAGAGAAAAACCTAAGGATTCTTAGGGGACTTTGTTGATAAGTCTATCCTAAGAAGACTTGTTAGATCTTCTAAGCTTGCACCTTCATTGCAAGATCTTGAGAAGAGTGTATTTGTTTTTGGTTGCAAAAACTTTTCAAACACTTTCAAATATCTATTGCGCTTTTATCTTGCAAAATATTTGAAGAGATATTTGTTTGTGTGATAGTGATCTTTGTTACAATATTCTTTCACTCATATATTATTTGCTAAATACAAAGATTACACATCTTTTGCAAACCAAGCATATACATCTATTTAATACTTACATGCTTAAGATATCTTGCTTATTGATATGCTTGAGATTTGACATCTTTGTGTGAACTTATTTGTTGAATATCTTGTGATACAAATATTGCTTGTTTGACACTCTCACACATGCATTACACTGATAGAAAATACCTTTGAGAGTTGAGCCATTTAGACCACATTGAGCTTACATATTGAATCATATTGTGGCATATGTTATTGCGCGCATTTGGGTACATATCTGCTTTACACGAAAGCACAATCACTGTACCATCTGATTATATACACTTTTGTTGTATATTTAGGCATGGGCCTGAAGAGGGAGACTAGCCCTAGAATAGCTCCGGATTGGCTTAGACCCGGTTAGGAAAGCTAGGTGCGTCGTCCTGTTAAGGCGTGTTGGTTGAGGTCAGCCCTGTGTTAATTTGACCTGGTTGTAAACGGTGTCGCTCCACCCTTAAGTGAGCTATTAGTGGAATCCTCGGGCTTGCGAGCTAGAGGCAGGGACGTAGGCACAGTTGGCCGAACCCCGATAACATATCGTGTGTTTGATTATATTTCTGCAATTTATACTTACCGCACATGTATGTTATAGGTGAATGATGTGTATGACTTAATTTTCACATTATACTTATCTACGCATTTGGAAATTGTATAGACTGACCCTAGGTTGTGTATTTACTGTTGTTGGATAAATTAACCGAGGTGAAAAAGTTTTAAATTCCAATTCACTCCCCCCCCCCCCCCTCTTGGGAATACACCAATTCTAACACATACCCCAATCCAAATTTTTCCTCTGCTCTTGGCAGCAGTATGGGAACCTTAATTCCTTAACCATTCTCTGGAATGTATTTTCCTTGGATTATTTCCTTTGCCACCATTTTAGCTGCATCAGAAATTCGAGCTTAAGGAATCAGAGAGCCCTTTACTACATATGCCATGTTTACTACCTAGAAAGATCGAAATAATCCTATAGTGCCTCTTCAGCAACCTCTACATATGAGGCCAAAGAAGGTTTTGTCACCATTAAATCCACTCCACCATATACACATATCAACCTCCCCTCTACTACAAACTTCACTTTTTGGTGTAGCGAAGATGGCACTGCCCCTGCCATGTGTATCCAAGGCCTACCCAGCAAGCAATTTTATAAGGGAGATATTTCCATGACCTAGGATGCAATATTAAAAACTCATGGGACCAATTTGAATCAGTACTTTAGTGACTCCAATCGACTCTCTACAAGTTCTATCAAAGGCTCTAACTATTAAAATGTTCTGCTGCATATATGAAATATCTACTGGCAATTTCTACAACGTAGTCATGGGCATTACATTTAGAGACGAGTCATTATCAATCAATAATCTCGTGATATCCCGTGGAAGAAAGACTTAAAAGGATTAGATGTTACTCCCCATATCAACAAGATGCACCTTTCTTTTCAGGAGTCTTCCCATAAGAACTCCACGATTAAGCGTGCTTGACTTGGAGTAATCTTGAGATGGGTGACCTTTTGGGAAGATTTCTTAGGAAGTGTGTGAGTGAGGACTAAACACACTGAAAATGACACGTGTTAGTCTATGGGGCTAATCATTAGTCCGATAAGGCCCGCCCCCTATTGTTTGGACTAGGTGGAGGAGGAGAGACACAGAGCTCCTTGGCAGACCTAGGTTGGGGCATTACAAAATGGTATCAAAACAATTACATAGTCGGAAGTGTGATGAGATTCACATTGCATGGGTTTGGAAATGTGGGTTCGAAATGAGGATGTTGCGTTCTGTAAGTGGGGGAGAATGTGATACCCTGTGGAAGAAAGGCTTAAAAAGGATTAGATGTTACTACCCATATCAACAAGGTGCACCTTTTTTTTCGAGAGCCTTCCCATAAGAACTCCACAGTTAAGCATGCTTGGCCTGGAGTAATCTTGGGATGGGTGACCTTCTAGGAAGTTTTCTTAGGAAGTGTGTGAGTGAGGACAAAACACACTAAAAATGACACGTGTTCGTCTGTGGGGCTAGTCATTAGTCCAATAAGGCCCGCCCCCCTGTTGTCTGGTCTAGGTGGAGGAGGAGCGACACAGTGCTCCCTAGTAGACCCAGGTTAGAGCGTTACAAATCTTGTCACTATATGATCTTTGCACTTAGTTGAAATATGGAGTGTCTTAATATGTCCCCGACCTTCTGACAAAATTTCTTCATCAGTGAAAGTCACATAATTGGTATCCGTGAGACTTCCAATAATGTTATTAAAATTTTCCACACTAATGTCATACAGGACATATGCTTAATTGATAACTCTCATACGATCCTCTCTATATGGTTCTGAATTGAGAAGCAAAGAAAGCACAAAAATTCAACCTGAGAGTTTATTAAGCTGGTCCACAATATTGTACTCACTTTGCTTAATAATATTTAAAAACTTATAGGCATGTTTATGAGAAACTGGCTCTTTAACCATTCTTCTTGGCTCCTTATTGGTTGCTACTGTTGGATTTGCTTCTTTATGGATCTCTTCTCCTTTTTTATCCTTTCCTTTGTAAAACTTATATAAATACTTTGGAGCATAGCATCTACCACTACGAGTTATTCCAATGATACCAACAATGTTATTAGCACCTTCACCTTCTATTACCTACCTATTTCAATCCCTGACTTGGAACCCATACTTCCAGTGTAATGCCCCAGACCCGAAACTAGGGCCCAGGATGTTATGTGTTCTACTCGCATATCTCTGATACCAGCATTAACATGCACGCAGCAGAAAATAACTAAATATCCTCAATTTATATTACCAAAGTGCTAATTAATACAGCCGAAAAGGGCCTCCACTTGGCCATATTACATACCCAAGAAATTAAAACATAAAAGTAAGCATAACTGTTCCAATATCTTGCAGATACTCACACTATACTAAGCTATCCCAAAAACCCTGCCCTAGAGCTCGCTAAGTTCGACCACTAGAAGGTCCTAAAAAAAATAATTTGTATACTGGTGTGAGACACCTGTCAGTAAGACGAAATAAATTATTATCAGTGTGTGGAAGATAAGGTTTAGTGTAGTCAAAATATAACAGTTTAATTATTCACCAATAACTGAACAAACACTTGCAGAAAGTACTCACATATACATCATCATCCATAACACAAAAATCCGCATACACATATATCACAATCATGATGCATTCAATTCACATACACTATTATTTATAGCGAGAGTTTCTTGAGGATTGGGGAGTTTACACGCCCATACATGTAACGCCCCTTTACTCTGATACCTTATGTAACTTTGCCCATTTAGCCTGGGTGCAACTACAACTGATACCTATTAGGGCACTCGCCTTACCCAACAAGCCTTTGGGCATAGAGTTTACCTCACTTCAATCATACATAATGCCACAGTATAAAATTACATTTAATACTTTGTTATAATTAACTTTCATTTGCCAACTAGAACACACACACATTCAATATCAACCATACCACAGAATCTGCATTCATGTCTACCGTCACATTACAATTACCATACATTCAATTCACATTCATGCACGCACATCCATAATTGAAATGCACATCTTTACATCACACCTTTACTTTCAGTCTCCTCACTACGTACTAAGCATCCCTTCCCATCATTCTCAATACGTGGCCCACATAGGGACTTTCACATATACAATACACACAACACCACTCATAGCACATGGACAAAAACGAACTCCTCATCCATCCTGCCAACATTTTTACCCTATTTATTTAAATGACAATATAATGAACTCCTTATAATCTTGCCAACGTTATATCGCAACTTATATCATGGACAATATAACGAACTCCTCATTTGCCTGCCAACTAATATTGTGACATACATTAAGGACATTAAGGACATTAAATCACACAAACATATAAGTACTCACACCACAACAATCACAACCAGTTTATTATGAAGAATTAATCTCATGCCATGCGAGTTAAGTATTAACTACACTTACTAAACTGATATGGTCAACCCTAATCACTTTAATCCTTTAATAACTCAAACTCATAATTTTAACCAGTCAAATCATTCAAAAAATTGACTACAATAATCCAAAAATCACATACTTTAATTCAATCAGTTCAACTTTGAAATAAAAATTATTATAAAATCCCTAGACTCACAAACATCAGTTTAATCAATTCATGATAATAATAATAATAATAATAATAATAATAATAATAATAATAATAATAATAATCCAAAATCTAGTTTCTATATATCTGAATACCTAGAAAACATCTATATCAATTTCTGTAATCACATATTTAATCGGTTGAATTTTTTTGAAAATTCCTAACATAATTTATTCCTCTTACCTTGGCCTTGGGTTGGTGTCTAGGAAGTCCAAACCTAAAATATGCTCCGATTAATTTGCTTAGGATCGAAGTCGAGACCTTGTGGTGGTGTTCGTTTTCCGATTTGGCTTACAGGTGGAAAAATAATCTAGAGAGAGAGAGAGATGGTGAGGAGAGAGAAAATGAATTGAGAAGGAGAGAAAGTGAGAATTGAGAGAGGGCGTGAGAGTTGTGAGGGTGGGGGTTCTATTCAATTCCCAATTTGAAGTCCCCTTTTTCAATCTTCTAAAGGAGGATTCACTTCCTTTACAAATAAATATCTAATATTATAATATCATTATTATACTATAATTTCATAAATATCTTACCTTTTAGCTTTTTTGTTATATATAGATCCTATCATCTAATTAACATATGTGAATTATACTATTTAGTTTATTACTTTATTTAATTAATTAATTAATCAATTATTATTATTATTATTATTATTATTATTATTATTATTATTATTATTATTATTATTATTATTATTATGTCCGAGTTACTACATCCAGGCCACTATTTTATCATTTAAATGTGGGAAAGGACTAGGGAGTGATATTCGAAGCTTAGCAGGGACTTTGCTTACCTCTTCCATAGTCAGTGTATTGTTTCGAATACCAGTTGGAACAAAGGGTTTGTTGGTGTATTGGGGATGGATGGCCCTATAATTATCTCTCCCTAGAGTATTTACTACCAAATCTTCTATCCCAACATGGAATTCTATCAAATATAAATTCAATAAGTTTTGAAGAAATTGTTGAAACGTTATGCAATCTTGTACTAAGAAATTCAATCCTCACTAACAATTGCATGGTGATCCCACAATACAAAGTGTTTCTTCTATCAATATTCATGCCTGATGTAATTCTATAAAAACTTTATCTAATGGGATTTGAATCTACCCTAATTTTTATATCCTTACTTCACCACCTCTTTATTCTATGGCACTCGTTGTACCCCCTCCATGACTGAGTAGCGGATTGCCATGTACATTGGGTTCTTTTTCATCAAAGGCCAACCACCCTACATCCCTCAAGGCTTGTACCTTATATTTAAATGACCAACATATGTCAATTGAATGACCTAGTGTTTCAGCATGGTATTTACATCGAGAATTCAGATCATACCACTTCGAGAAAGTAGGGTGTACAAGTACTCCTAGTATTGGAGCAAACAAACGTCTTTTTACAAGTTGCGGAATAGTTTTGCGTAGGTCATCGAAATAGGCTAAATTTATGTTCTCCTTACCCCTTTTGAAAACCTTCCCTCTGGAGCCTAAATATTCTGCTATCTATGAGCTTATAAAGAACCAAAAAAAATCAAATGTTATCATGCATTTTACTATGCTATACTCTTGACTATAGGATCAAATATTGCATTTTTAGTCGCCCATTTAGCACTACCTTCTTGGTATAGGCAACCCTGTATCATCTGGGCTTATCCCTCTTTTTTACCAACCCATTTTTTTGTAGCACCTTGCTCAGTACTGGTGTTTTTAATTCTTCCCATCTCAAATGCCCCTTCAATTTTTTCTCTAGTGATTACCAAATCTGTGAAATTTTGAGGAGTGCTTCCAATAAGATGATCAAAATATGGGTCTTTAAGAGTTTTGAAAAATAAAGGGATTGTCTCCTTATCTTCAACGAGAGGATGCACCTGTATTGCTGCTTCTCTCCACTGATAGGCATATTCTTTGAATGAGTTACTCGACTTCTTCTCCATATTTTGTAGAGTCAACCTGTCTAGAGCTATTTCAATTACATACCTGTTTTTTGCTATGTAGGCATAAACTAAATCTTTTTAAGTGTGAATATTTGTTCAATCTAGCTGAATATACCATCTCATAGCTACTACAGTTAAACTATCCTGAAAACAATGGATTAACAACTTATCGTTATCAGAATATGCAACAATTTTTTGATAGTACATCTTTAGATGCGTTACTAGACACTTGGACGCAATAAACTTCTCGAAATTAGGGATCTTGAACTTCAAGGTTAGAATCACATTAGGCACTAAACACAAGTTAAATGCATCCACTGATACAAACAAGTTCACATGCTCTATGGCTAGCAAGCATTCTTCCAATACCTCATACTTACGGTTTACTTCCAAGCTAGGGGTTTGTTCTTTAATTGTTTTCCTGGTTATTCCTTTTTCCTCGAAATAAGGGATTATGATTAGCAGTGCTTATGCATTCCCCATTTGTTAGAACCTCGAGATTGGTGCCATTGGAATGAACGGGTGCATGCTTGGACCCGAACCTGTTGTCACATTTACTTGTTGTGATGGTGGATGCCCACTGGCTGGTGTGAGTCTTGGTGGAAATAAGGGATCCTCTTCAATCACAGGTTTTGGAGATTGCATAGCTTTCCCTTTGTTCATGGTAGTGAGCACCTCCATCAACTTAATCATTTGCTCCTTAATTTCCCAAACATACTGGCTGACTTCCTCATGACTTTGTTCAAGTCCCATTATGCATTTTTCCAAGTGCTCACCCATGATTCTGACCTTTAAACTGGTGTTATAAGGATGAATGCGTTGCTCAATGTGGAAACCCAAAAAGTCTTACCTCTATCACTGAATCTGATCAACTGATCTTTTTTCCCTTTTTGAAAGCATTTGTATATTGTGAGCACATTCCTTTGATAGGACCATGTATGCATAATTATGCATGAAATGTATAAATGCTTATGCAATGCAACCTAAACAACCACTTTTCCAAAATTATTAGAAAATCCCTCCATTACTCTATTAAAGAAAATATACACATTTCCCTATTTTTTTTTTTTTTTTCTCAACTAGTTTTATTAAAACAACACAATTTTAATGAAACCACCCCAACTGTCCTAGCTCTTGATGTACATCATGTACAGTATTTGTAGTTTCAACATCAAATTGTTTGGGATACACCCTATGCTCCACCTGCTTTATTTTCTTGGACATAACTCGTGCCCTATTGGCAGCTCCCTGTACCTAACGAGTCATCTCAAATGCTTGATGATTTAGTGATTGAAACTCAGCCTCCTAGTATCGTGCCTTTTGTATATAAAGCACGACTTCCTGATACTTGGCCTGTAATTAGTTATATTCACTATCCCATTTAGCAATCGAGCTTCAAGTTCCTATAGGATTTGGGGCTTTCCTTCACTCTCGAATTCCATGGCTATTAGTAATTCTCTATTTATTTCAGCTTCTGTTTGGAATATTTTTTTTCCTTTTTCCTTAGAGCTATCATTTCTTCCTTGGCTTGCAAGCACATGTCCGTTTTCTACTTAACATTTCTCGGGCACCTATGAATTACTCCATATTGCCTTCGCTTCACTTGTCGAACACTCAACTTGGCCTCCATAGCTTTTTTCTTAGCTGAATGAATTCTCTCTTGTAGCTCTGTCCTTTCCTATAACCATTGAGCTTCCTTCTTCACTTAGGACTGAGTATCAATTGAGGATTCTACCTAAGAAGTGAAAGCCTCCCGAGTCTTTGGTAGTTGGAAATCTATAAGAGTAACCCTGTTAGTGCACCAACTAATTATAATCTCCTTGTATCTTGGTGATACGATTTCTAAAATCTATCAAATGAATGACTTTCCAAGATGTCGCAATTTTTTCAATCTAATTCTGAGCCCTTTCCTAATCATAAGCAAATTCTGAATCAATCAAACCATGTGTTACTAATATGAACTTAAAAGAACCAACTTGTCTACTAAACATAAGGGGAGCATAGGTTATTCCTCCCCATGGGCCTAATAATGGAACTCACAGAAATTCTCCATGCCTATATATCATATTAGCATATCCCATCCATGGTTTTTGCCACAAAAATCCCCTCGTTACCCAATTTCACATCCTTTCACTCCATTTAAATTTATTCAGTTGCTCCTCCCACTTAGCCTTCTCAAAATCAATTAAAGGAATTCAAAGTCCCAAGAACATGGGATAGAAGTAACCCTCTATACATGGAAAATGACTTATGAACTAGATATACAACAACGGAACACAGCATCTTAGTCTACCCTTCCCTTTTATTCAACAATAATTAAGAGTCAGAATGTTTCTGCTAGAATACCAGGTATTGGGGTTCGTCCCATCATGCACTTGGGCAACAAAAGAAATTGCTTCTTGTTTAATAAATCCTAATTCTTTCAGAAAAATAATCAGTCCATAGATAGCAAGAACCAAAACACTCATGTGGACTTCCTCTTTTTATTCTCCTTCCATTAGGGTCCTCAAAAATTCCAAAGTGATTTTTATGACACCCTTTTCAATTAGCTTATTCACTTTCTAAGCTTTGATCCCTATCACTTTACATATTTCCTTTCTAAATGACACCTTAGGATTGTGTCTCTACATCTTATAAGGTGTATGAAGCTTCATCAAATGCCGCAATGATATGTATTCTTCAATATTTGGAGCCATATCTATCCCTTCAAAGGTAAAATGACGACAAGAAAGATTCCAAAAATCCACCAAAACGCTCATTACTTCTAGGTTCACTCTTGTATGCAACAAAAACCCAATGTGGCAATATAATTGAGAGAATTTCAATCGTCTTTCAGTTGTTTATCCTGCCTAGATTATCCTCAACTCTTATTGAGAATTTGATTGGGTATCAACCCTGGCCTGAGCTAGTAGCATCACATTAGTTCCTTTGCTCAAACTATCACCATTATGTCTTTGTTGGTCTTTAGAATACAACATTACTTCGATTTCTTCCTCTTTGTACACCACTACTGAGCTATCCATGGGGTAATCTGAGGCTACTATAGAATTATGACAATGTAGTACATATGCCTAGAATGAATGCCATATGTGGGAAACAACACAAAGAAACTCAAACACACATACAAAAAAAATACAAGAATAAGTCATATGAAGAAGGATAAGACTCTTGTCCCAAACCCCAGGAGGATTTATCACTTATAGGTTTTCTCTAAGGCTCTATCCTAAAGTAGGAAGCTAGAGTCAAATGTGTGGTTTAAGCTCTATTCCCTATTAACAATAGGTTCCTGGAATGTCCTCTATCCTTACCTAATGTGCTTGGACAAAGTACAAACTTAGCGGAGTGGTTCACGCGCCCCCAAAGACCTTGTCTCATGGAAGCTAACAACACTACACCATTATCTATTCCTAAAAGAGTAAAGCCTGGGTAGAGAGCTTTGGAAAGTGTGTGTACTCAGATAGCTTTAAAATCCTATCCCCTAATCCTGACACATCATCATACCCTTTACACACAAATCCATTTATTTATAACACACATATAAGAGTTATATACACATGTAAAATAACAATTATTCATATTTACAGATAAAATGTCATGAAGTAATCAAAATGACCATTAAATTCATATTTGGGAAAATTCATAATTAATTACTGGCTCGTCTTTAATTCCCCAGTGGAGTCGTCAAGTTGTTGCAATGTCCCGGATAAGGGTTCAGAATGGTGAGGAATGATAGTATTAGAAGTTTGATGGAGTTGCCACTAACTTGTTATTTTCCTAGGTGCGATTAGTTCACCTAATCACTACTCGTTAATTGGTCTTTAGATTAATCCTAAGCCAAGGAACCAATAATCCCAGTCCTTTTTTACCAGAGTTGGGATCGGGAGTTCAATTATTCGAGGGGAAGGTACTAGCATCCCCTACACACCCATTGTACGAACGGTATTTAATTAACCATAAATTATCCCTAACTAAATCTAATGGTCTTTAATTAAGTCCTTAAAAAATAAATAAATATTTAAAATTTAGAACGAAAATGTGAAATAAGGCACGATCTAAGAATGTCCAATAAGACTTCCAAAGGATGAGATCTTATTAGATAAACCCCCCACCCCCCCCCCCCCCCTTTAGAACTAATATAGGTAAGGTTTGAAATACCTCTTTACCCCTTATTTAATTATTAGGATGCACACACATAAAAATAGAATATATATATATATATATATATATATATATACACAGATAACAATCAAACAAATTTAGCAAATTTAATAAATAAATAAAAAGTCTTTAAAACATTCCCATATTTTTTTCAAAAATTTTAAGAATTTTTTTAAAAAAAAATCAACATTTTTTATAGCATTTTTCTAAGATTTTTAAATACTTTTTATTTCATTTTAATATTTCTATTTTCCTTTTTTTGTTATCCAAGTCAAAATAACTCAAATAATTTTTACTTTTTTTAATTTTTTCTGATTTTTAAATATTTTTTGCCTAATTTTTTCTGATTTTTTGCTATTTTCTCAACTTTTTTAAAAATTAAAAATCAATTAAAAATCAATTCTCAAATTAAATAAATTGAACCGGCAGCTTGGACGGTCAAATCAGTACAATGAGTCTTAACCGAGTCAAGGATTGGGGAAGGGTGGCCATGTGCTAGCCAACAATGGCGACACGTAGCACTTCTTATTATTTATTATTATTATTTTTTGAATTTTCTACACAAGGGTGACATCAGCATTATGTCATCAGCCACATGGCGAGTCCTGGTTGATCCTAGGAGTTTTGACATGGATCGCTGATGTGATGGTGATTCAGCCATCTAGAGAAAACACAAATTGGACAGCCAGGGTTGCGTCACGTCTCTCCTAAACATGCGGTCTTAAGCATGCCACATGTCACCATTTGTATGGTGACACATGTCCCTTTTGTGTGTGTGTGTTTGTGTGTGTGTGTGTATGTGTGTGTGTTTCTATATATATATCCCACTTTTTTCTCTCTCTCTCTCTTTTCTTTTCTTTTTTTTCTCCATTTATGCTCATTCTCTCTTTTCTCCCTCTCTTTCCACTTCTTTCGCATGAATCTCTCTCTACATCCCCATTTTCTCTCCTCTGTACTTTTTCTCTCTCTTTGCACGAACCTCTATGATGGGGATTAACATGCCTTGTGTATCCCTTTTACCGATATGATAATACGTGGATGACCTCCATATGTCTATATTTATTCATAATTGTTTTGTAAGTACACGTGAGATTATTTGAAGGTCGTCTACTATTTGGATGGAAGACTTTTTTTATGGAAGACTCTTTGATGGAAGACTTTATAATTATGATGATATTTTGCTTGGATATGTTATTTCAAGATTATTAGGAGCTTAAAGATCCAAGTGAAGTGTTGAAACAAGATCCACCTCAAGACCCATGTGGGCCCCACACAGCTCCATGGGCCCCACATGATTTTGGGCCTTTATTTGGTCATATGCTTGAGTCTCCAATTTAATTTGTAATAAGTCTAGGTCAACTAAGTATAAGCATGTGTGTGTCTAGTAAGTTGGAGTATTTAATATGTTAGTATTTAGTGTAGTATTTATTAATTTTGTCTCTCATGCTTGTGTGGGAAGTGTAAGTTATTTAATGTCTTGTCCCCCCCTCCCAAATGCTTTGTCTCCCATGCTTGTCCCCCAATGCTTTGTCCCCCCATGCTTTGTTTCTCATGCTTTGTCCCCCCCCCCCCCCCCAAAAAAAAATTATGTTTATATATATCCTTTTCATTGTAAGAACAAAGGGAGTTGAAGTTGAATATAGAAGAAGCATTTCTTTGCTAAAGCTTGAAATCTTTGTCCAATCTTTAATTGTGTAGTGTGAGGCTACGGCATTCCCTCCAGAGATCAAGTGGTGAGAGACCACTATTCTATCCAACGACTCCATCTCCATCTCCTCCTTCTCACCCACATAGCCACCACCCAAAATACACCCCCACGACCACTTCACTTAGACACCCACACGGCTATTACATCCACACTCCATTGTTGCATTTGTCTTGGTGTTTCAAAGATTGCACGAAGGACTTCTACCTCGTGTTGAACAACGTCAATCCATCCATCGAATCTCTTGTTAACTTCAGTAATTATTGGAACCCTTGTTTAATCTTGTGTAAGCCTTAACTTGAAAATCTAAACTTCTATGTTTGGATAGCACATTTGAACCATTAGATTTCAATATTGATACTTACTAACTAAAATCAATTGTATGAATGTTAGCTTGGTAGCTTAGAACTTGAAATCTTGATTTTGAAAGTAACATCTTCCACATAAAACTAGACTCCTTGATTAGTAAACACTTGGGACTTATTTCTAGACAGCATCATACACCTTTTCAAATATCCAACGACGTGTGAAATGAAGCATGATCTAGGATGTTTATGTTGGTTAATTAAATTCGTAAGTCAAAGAGTGTATGTGCTTGTGTGAGGGTTGAACCGTAGGACATAAGTCAACCAATCCCATCCTACATCACTCTCTCTTTGTCTCTCACTCTTTCTTTCTCTCTTCCTTCGATCTTTCTTCCTTCTCTCTATCTTTTCTTCTCCCCCCTTTGATCTTTCTTTCCTCTCTCCTCTTTGATCTCACACTTTCTTTTCGCATTTTGCAGGTTTTGATCAAAGGGAAGCATGACTAGAGATTTTTGGGTTCCCAACTTTCAGATTTAAGTTTTAAACACCGTGAAGATAAGTTCTTTGATTCCTTTTTCTTTATTTTATTTTTTTTCCTCTTTTCATTTTTGGTTTTCTTGGATTTTCTCAGGAAATTTTTCTTGGGTTTTCTTATGAAACAAAAAAGATATAACTCAAGTTAATCTAACCTAGTTTGGGTTTGGGGTTAGGTCAAGTTCAATTTTGGGTTAGGTTGATATAATTGGGATTATGGGCTTTGTTTGGTTTTGGGTCGAAGGCTGGGGACAATTGATTTGTGTTAATTGGTGTTGGCCTAACAAGGCTTAAAATCTTGTTTTGATGACAACAAATAAATGATAATTTAACAAATTATGTTTAAGTGATGATATTTCAAGAAACTTAGTATGTCAAATTCAAAAGGTGCAAGAATTTGAAAGTCCAAAGATCACAAATACCATAAAGCTATACTTCATTCACAATGTGATCAAATGAAAGCTCAAAGAGGTCCAAGATGATCAAGACATAAGAAGCTTAAAGTATACTCAAGCTCAAGGCAAAGATGATTTAAAGCAATGATATACATGAAGACTTCAAAGTTTAAAGAGTTTTTAATGTCTTTAGAAAGTCTTATGCAAGTACTTCACTTTAAATATCATTTTGATTGCTTTGAAGCTCATTAGGGGTTAATATGGACTTAGAGACCTTACTTTGAAAACCTCAGAAAATATACTTTAAATGCATCAAAGAAATATGGCTAAGAGTTCTGAAAATAAACTTCAAAAACAAGTTTTTGACTGTTCAGGTAACTGACTTGTGCTTGGTCAGGCGACTGACATTTTACCTGAATTAAATTTGAACAAGCGGTGAAGGATCAGGCCACAGACCCCTGGAACCTTAGGCGACTGACCCTATTTTGAACTAAAAATTTACACTATGTTCAAAGGTCAGGCAACTGACCACGAAGGGTTCAAGTGACTGACCCTCGTAAACGGCTAGTTTTTTAAAAGGCTTTAAATTTAAAATTCAAGTTGCTTGTGCCCCAAACTTTCTAAATACTTGGGAAACTCTCTAAGTAACCTGGGCAACACGAATTATTGCTTTATGAGCCTATAAATACATGGTTTCTCAAATCAAATTAATCACAAAGAATTGAAAATTAGTTTTCAAGCTATATTGCTCACTCTCTCTCAAATCCCTCTTGCACACATATTCTTGCTAAGAAATTTTTGAGAAAAACTGAGTCTCATATCACTGATATGAAAGCTAATCTTCTGAGTTTTGATTCACATCAAAAGGAAGAAACTCGGTGACATTCTTGAGCTTCAAATTCATTCTTATTTGATATTTACTTTGAAGTATTAGCTACGCTTAATCTTGTATAAACCAGCTCTATCTAAGAGCACTTCTTGTACACAAGAATTCTTTCTTGTCTCTTTGTTTTCTTGATTGTTCAAGGTTATTGGATCGTTGTACCAAGTGTGGGGTATCGCTTGGAGATGAGGCTCCACCCTAATTGAAGGAGGGATTGTAACAATTTGCTTCGCGGGTAAAGAAGTGTTATAGTGGAATCCTTAGGTGGTCTTGCCTAAGGCGAGGACGTAGGCGGGTATAGTAGAACCTCGTAAAACCATGGTCTCACTCTCTACCCTTACTCTTTAAATTTCTACATATACATATATAAATTGTGTAATGACCTCAAAATTCATAACATTTATATATATAAACTATAAATAGATTGATATTTATTTACTCTGATACCCTTGTAATGACTACTGGAAAAATACCTATGCAGTGGAAAACACAAAATTGTACAACCATATACACAATATCAGAATTCAGTATCTCCCCAAAATATACATACGTAATTACACATCATCCCAGCATCTTCTACCCAAAAACTCATGAATGCTACTCAAAAATACAACCCCCTAATAACACTTACCCTACAAACAGGGTAGTGTAGACGACCTCTCTACCTGTGAGCCTGATATGCTCGTCTAGCTGTATCACCTGAAAAATGTTAAACCACAAGGATGAAACAACACTCAGTAAGACAAAATATGCTATTGTCAATGTGTGGCAACTGGGTTTATATAAATAATTTACTGATAAATAACTGAACTAAGATACCATGTAAAATATAATATTGTGTAACTCACACCTATATGGCTTAAAATACAATTGTATTATTTGAGTTTTCTATTTATTCATACGGCTAATATTATAATATATCTGTCATTATCCTATAAATCTGTATATATATAAATAACTGTGAAAACTACCCTGGAATCTGTATATCATGATTTAACCCCTCATGACAGGGTTGTGCAGCCCGTAGGCGGGACTTACACTAGTTCACCCACTAGGATAAGTCAACTGATACTCTATCAATTTATAGACCGACCTTACTACAATCCCTCCAAAGGATTCAGTACTAGCATCTCCCTCATCAAACCGGCCACCTCCACCCAAAATATTGGGGAGCCTGCAATTCCTCCAAGGCATGGTTGACGGAAATCCACACACTATCTAAGATATGTGGTTGCACTCTGATCTGAAATAGCTACAGTACCGTGCTCTGCTGACTGAATCTGACTTAATTCATGAGGGTCTGATACTATATAACACTAATATATAATTATCTTATTATTTCATCATGATTCCAAAATAACTATAACACTGTAAATCTGATCTAAAAATACTGTAATATCTGACTGAAATAACTGTAATATCTTATTTGTATTATCTTATTGAATAAACTATAATATCTAAGTGTTATGGTTTTGAAATTTTGGAAATCTTGGTATTCTGTAAATACTGTAAAATATCTGTCAATAAAATATCTGTGTAAAATATTTATCTGTATAATATCTGTCTGTAAATTATCTATCTAAAAAATATATGTTTGTATAATATTTATCTATATATATACTGTAATTTAAAATTCTATAAAATTTGGTAAAACATATTTCTTGCAAAAAAAACTGTAAATCATGGTATTCTGAAAAAATGTATAATTATAAACTATTTTGATATTAACTCATGCCACACAATTAAATAAAAACCCTTATACTGAAATTTGCATTTTATGATAATAAGGATAATTTATACTCTATAAAATTTACCTCGAAACACATATATATATTACTGATAAAATTTCTAAAATTCCTAGCATAGCATATTTCCCTTACCTGACTACTAAGCTCGTCTGCTAATTTCTAACTCACGCCCACGGCGTTTATAATATCAAAATCCTGAAATTACACATATATATATATATATATATATATATATTTCCCTATCAATCAACTGAATTTCCCAGAATAGTTTCATACTTATATTTCCTAGATTATAAACTATTTATCATCTACCTGGTTTCCTGAGGAAAAACACCCACTGAAAATCCTAGCCTGCATGTAGTATATGCACCAAACCCTGTATTTTATGAAATCTCAATTTCTCAATTTAACCTCAAAAATACATTTACATGTAAATTTATACCTTCAATAATTAAATAATCAACCCAAAACACTCAAATAACACCCTTACCTCAGTTTTGGGATGGTGCCCGAAACCCCAAACTGAAATTCTACTCCATCTACGTTGTAGAGAATCTTCCTAGGAACCCCGTGGTAGTTCCTGATCGTCGAAATGAGGCATATTGGAGCAGAAATTGTAGAGAGAATGGAGAGGGGTTGTGGGTTTCTGAAGAGAGAGAGAGTATTTTGATTTGGTTTAAAAAAAATAAAGTTCTCAGTTCTTTATAACTTTCAGCACTGGCCAAAAAACCATCATCAATTTTCTGTGCTACTCAGAAAATTGTCGCCGGTTTTCTATTAACCGACTCCAAAATTACCATTTTACCTTTACCCGGCCGCAGTTAAAACCCAAAACCGTCGCCGATTTTTTGACTCCTTCATAAAACCATCGCCGATTTTCTCCTGCCTTAGCCAAAAATCCATTTTTCCATTTCCTTTTATTATTATTATTTTTGGGTCACTACAAATTGCGTGGTTGTGTATCTAAGTGTAGGAAGCTGAAATATTGAGATTGAGAAAACTTTTAAATAAGGAAGTAAGTTGATTGATCTTTTGCGAAAACCTTAAAGGGAGTATGTTGATTAATCGTTTGCGGAAACCTTGGTTAAAAGGAAGTGCATAAAATCCATAAATACAGGGCTTTTATCAAACTCTATGCTGAGTTATACAAACGCTGAATCAAGGAAATACTGCTGAAACCTATATATTGGTTAAATAACTTGTTAATTGGTTGATTGATTGGCATTGTTGAAAGTATCTCATTAAGAATCATTGGCTTGTGTTGATATTAAGTGCTTGTGTTGATATTAAGTGCTGATTGTGGTTGGTTTAATTAAGCATTAAAAATCAAATCATTCTTGTGTGTTTGTTAAGTTTACAAAAGGTTGTGAATTTGTAAAAAGATTTAAAAGAAACTTTTAAAAACCTAATTCACCCCCCCCCCCCCTCCCTCTTGGGACTACACCTTAGTTTTCAATTGGTATCAGAGCGAGATTATAACAAATCTTAAGTAGAAGCTGTATAAAGATCTAAATGGCACACATAGGCATAGCTCCCTTTGGAGAGGGTCAATCCTCAACTAGACCTCCGATCTTTTGTGGACTTAACTACACATTTTGGAAACAAAGAATGAGAATCTACCTTCAAACTATGGACTTGAAAGCATGGAGGGTTGTCACACATAGTGATCTTATCCCTACCAAACTTGTAGATGGAAAAGAAGCACCCAAAGAAGAAAAAGATATGACCAAAATTGATCATAAGATGTTACAAGTTAACTCAAGTGCTATAAATGCATTATATTGTGCCCTTGATATAAATGAATTCAATAAGGTCATGGCATGTAAAAGAGCCAAAGAGATATGGGACAAACTAGAGGTAACCTATGAAGGTACCGTTGATGTGAGAAATAATAAAATTGACATGCTTACTAGCAAATATGAAGCTTTTAGGATGAAGCCGAATGAATCTATTACAAATATGTACACTAGATTCACTCATATCATAAACTCCTTTAATGTCTTAGGGAAAACCTACTCTACTTATGAGATGATCCAAAAAAATCCTTAAAGATCTTCCACTTATTTGGGAACCCAAAGCCACAGCCAAAACGGAAGGAAGAAACCCTAAGAATACCTCACTAGATGAACTAATTGGATCTCTTCTTACCTATGAGATGGCACTAAACAAAAGAAGTGGAAAATCTAAAGCCCGGGAATCCATTGCATTTAAAGCCTCAAACGAAAGCTCTAGTGATGAAGATGAAGAAGAGATGGATGTAAATAAAATAGCTTTCATAACCAAGAAAATTGCAAAAATCCTTAGAAAGAAAAATAAATTTACAAGAAAAATTTGAAACTCAAAATTAGATGAAGATGAAGAAAGGGAAATCAGTAAGAAGAAAACAAAGGTTGAACTTCCAACATGTTATAATTGTAAGAAAATTGGACACATAAAACTAGATTGTCCACAACTTAGGAAAGATTCCAAAAAGAAAAAGAAAAGGGCAATGAAAGCCACTAAATGGGATAATATTGGTACAAGTAGTTCAGATAGTGAATCAAGTGACCAAGAGTTTGCTTGCTTTATAGCATAGGATGATGATGAAGAACAAAGCTCCTCATCCAAATCATTTAATGATTATAGTGATGATTCATCTAATGAATCCAATTATGAGAG
This sequence comes from Malania oleifera, assembly GCF_029873635.1. Lineage (NCBI taxonomy): Eukaryota > Viridiplantae > Streptophyta > Magnoliopsida > Santalales > Ximeniaceae > Malania > Malania oleifera. The sequence goes on along the minus strand of NC_080423.1, from coordinate 78,738,214 downwards.
TATGTCATCTTATGAAGAACTACAAAAGGAACTATTTAAGGCTCATAAGATTCTAGTTAATGTGACTAAACGATACACATCATTGAAAAATAAGAATGAAAGTGTAATGAAAGAATTGGAATCTCAAAAACACACTGAAAGAGAAAAAGATTTGAAAATTAAGAGATTAGAAAGCATGAATGAAAAGGAGATAAAAGAATTAGAAGATCTAAGATCCCAAACTTCTGTTGATAATGAGAAAAATCTATCTATTTCTGAACTAGAAAATAAAATCAGTAAGATGTCTCAAGATCAAGTAAAGCTGCAAGAAAACGGTAAAAATATACAAAACTCATAAATCTGTAATCTTAAGAGAAAAGTTGAGGATCAAGCCAAAATCATCTACAAATTCACTAAAGGAAAAGAAAATATTGATAAATGGATTGGTGCACAAAGAATGTCCTTGAATAAAGAAGACAGGATTCAATGGAGTTGAGAATGCAAGGAAAAAGAACCTCTATATAGGGTACTTTGCAAAAGTCTCCAAGAATTATGCTAGCACCTCCTCAAATGCTTACGCACATACCACATGTTTTCTATGTAAGGAGAAAATGTCCATTAAAAAGAAAGGGTATAAAAATCAGACAAGTTTGGAGAATAAAAGAAACATCACCTGTTAAACCATTTGGACCCAAGAAAGTATGGGTACCAAGATGAAAGCCTTAACTCCTTGATCATGTTAGAAGAAGCCAATAAGATAGAAATTGAACAAAGCTAAAATGGAATATATCTTTCTTGAAGATTAATATCGATGACATTTGCATGAAAATCATGAATATAAAACAAAGCATTGTTGGCCACAATCAATGGATGAATTTTCCAAGGCTTATTTGTTTTGTGCTGCCCCTTGCATTAGAATGCATTTGCGTATTGATAACCTTCTTTCTTTTATTAATGTCAAAAAGGGGGAGAGAGAGTTGGGTTGAAAAATTGAGTATGAAATAAATTGGTATGTAAATTGTAACGACACAAAAAAATTACACCATTTTTTTTATAAAATAAAAATTACTCTGATACCCCTGTAATACCTACTATAACATCTTAGGCCCCAGATGGGCACTGAGGTATCCCTGTACACAAATTGACACACCTATGCAGCGGAAAACATAAAGTCATACTCTCATATTTACAATACTAGAATTCAGTGTTTCCAAACCATATATATACATATTTACACATCACCCTAGTATCATCTGCTCAAAAATATAATCCCCTGAATACACTTACCCTATAAACAAACAAAATAAAAGATCGCTCTATCTGCGAGCCTGATCTGCTTGCCTAGCTGGATCACATGAAAAATGTTAAACCACTGGGATGAGACAACGCTCAGTAAGAGGAAATATGCTATTACTAGTGTGTGGTAATAGAGTTTCTTAACTATTATATTGACAGCATCTGAAACTGTAAAAACTGGTAAATCTATGTACAGTATAACTTGCATTTATCATAGTTTAAAGTACAGATGTAACATCTTAGTTTTCTACTTTTCATACTTTTAGTATCATACTATATCTACTGATATTCTGTAAATCTGAATATACATACATAACTGAGATGTTTACCCTGGGAAACTGTACGTCATGATATAACTCCTCATGACAGGTTTCTGCGGCCCATAGGCGGGACTTAATCTTGGTTGGCGTACCAAGTAAATCAACTGTACTCTACTAATCCTCAGTCTGGCCAAACTGTAACCTCTCTGAGGCTCGAAACTGGTAACTACCTTGTCAAACCGGCTTCCTCAACCTGGTCTTCTGGAGAGTCTGCAATCCCTCCAGGCACGGTTGACAGAAACCATCCCACACTATCTAAGATGTGTGGCTGCACTCTAATCTATACTAGCTACGGTATCGTGCTCTGCTAACTAAACATAACTTAATTCATCAAGGTCTGATACTTTATATACTATTTTTATAAATATCCTACTGTTTTCATCATGTTTCCAAATTAGCCATAACATTATAAATATGATCTAAAAATACTATACTATCTGACTAAAATAACTAAAATATCTGAATGTAATATCTGTGTTATCTAACTGTCATATCTGTCTGAATAATTTGTGCTGTCTGAGTGTTATGATTTTGGAAAACATGGCATTCTGTAAATACTGTAAAATACTTGTTTGTATAATATATGTAAAATATCTTTTTGATAAATATCTGTCTGTAAATATATCTGTCTGTATATATATACTGTAAATCATGATATTCTAAGAAACTATATAAATATTGTACTTAACAAATATCTACTCTGACCACACAATTGATATAACTCATATTCTGAAATCTGTAAAACTGTATAATTTATACCCTATACCATAATAAACAAATACTATAATTTACTGTTAATATTTCTGAATTTACTAGCATAGCATATTTACCTTACCCAACTGGCTGGGAGGCTCACCTCCTACTTATCCTCACGCTCACGGCGTACTATTGTAACAACTTGCCTAATTTACCCATTTTTTTTCCATAATAACATTCAATATAATAATCTTGTACAACTGTATAACATAATCAACCTGGACCCATGGGTGCCAGGGATATTCCCAAAATACAACTCTGTTACCTAAACAGCAGGAAACGTAATCACATACATATCATCCAACCAATCACAACACCAGAGTTTTACTAAACCTATTATATATACAATCATCCACCAAAAGCCAAAAGTACCCTAGGGTCTCAACCCAAAAATAAACCTGATCCTACCTCAACAACTCACCCTTCAGACAGGGCAGCCCCACCGGTCTCTACTGTCGCAGAGCTCAATCCGCTCCTCTACCTGGATTTCCTAAAATGTTTATATAGCTGGGGTGAAACACCTCTCAGTAAGGGAAATAAACTAATATCAGTGTGTGGCAACATGAGTGTTTTCGTATTATACATAATATCAGTACATACATCATATTTGGTAAAAACTATCGACATCATACCTGAATAAAACATGATTCCTCATAACATAATATAATGTACTAAAGTACTAACATGAAAATCATCTTATATAACTATACAATACTGAAATACACCCAGGATGGATAGCTAGCTGATGTTATGTCTTACCCCCACATGACTAGGTTGTGCAGCCCAAAGGCGGGACCTAGCAATGGATGGTCTACCATGCTAGATCAATCATAAGTTTGTACGTACGATGGCCTTGTCCCACCTGGTCCCGAACTGCCAGGGGAACAACTCCACTCTACACTGAAGCCAAATTGACTGCCATCTCCCACAATAATGGTCGTGTGGTAGCACTATCATAATTTTGAACATATAGCTACTGTACCGTGCTCCTGAAACTATACTAAATCATGTCATCCAAGTTATGATATCATATAATAAGTTCCATATACTGAACATAGTTGTTTTGTATTTCATAATAATAACTATCATGTACATATTTCATAATTTTTGTTTGATCATACTTTATTATGGCATCTGCGCCAACATGAACATTAACATTTGCGCCGGCATAACATAACATGAAACCTGACATCTGTACCAGCATAACATAACATGAATCACAGCATCTGCGCCAACATAACATAATATACTGAATATATTTTTTTTGTACTGTTTAAATATGTAAAATCATAATTCTTGTACTGTTTTATAATTTCCATGAAAACTATCATATCATGCTTGATCTGGGAAAAACATTATTTTCTGATATACACATTATATGGAAATTAAACTCATGCCACACAGAAATAGGGTAACCTCCTGAATGTAAAATCTGTTCCAAAATCATATTTTCTGATTAAACACGTTTAAATCATATCCCTATTCATAACAGTATTTCCTAAACATAATTATATAATATACATACTTTCCTGAAATTTAATGCTTTAAAATAATAAATAATTTCATGGAAGATTTTGACTTAGTTTATCCCCTTACCTAACTTACTGAGAAGCCCACAAAACACTCAATCCTACACCTGCAGCGTTCCCAGCACAACACCTTGAAATTAACATTTCCCCAACAAAACTTCAATATTGTCTTTCCTAACATATTATTCTCAATACAGAAACACCAAATACCCAATAATACTGAAATTAATTAACTTACCCAAATTTTGGGATGGTTCCCAAGTTATCCTACCTAACGATCTACTACAGGAGATTTGAAGAGAATCTTCCCAGGATTAGCGTGGCGGCTTCGGATTGTTGAACCGGTGAAAACCCGAGCCAGAAACTTGGAGAGAAGGTAAAGGGGATGGATTCTAGAGAGAGGAAGAGGTCGCATGCAAATTTTCTACGCTGAAATCCGAATTTGGCATACTTGTACATCTGCCCTCGTCGACGAGACACGTCACTTCGTCGACGAGGTCAAGAAGGAAGTTCGTCGACGAACTCATAACCTTCGTCGATGAATTTTAAGCCCTAAAATAGCCCTCTTGGTGATTACTCGTCGACGAGAAACGTGTCAACGTCGACGATCCCAATAAGCCACTTCGTCGATGAACGCGAACACTTTTAAAATTTCCTTTTTCTCCCTTTTTGATTATTTTATTTCTATAATTCTTTGGGTCTCTACAACTATTCCCAAAATCCTGAAATAAACCATATTTCCAATAAATCACTATATTTCCCCGAACCTACATACTCGTAATTTACTGAACTATAATTTACTTGGGCTCTTGGAAATATTTTCTAGGAGTCCTCACCCCATGCTTACAAAGTCCTAGAAACACCATATTCCTAAAAATATAATATCCTAATTTATTTCACAGAACTCCAGTATATTCCCATATTACTCAAAATTTAAACTCAAATAAGCCTAATAAAATTGAAAATACCTAAATAATCTACTTACCTCGATTCTAGGATGGTGCCCAAGTTAGCCAAACCAACAATCTGTTCCAACAAACTTGTAAAGAATCTCCCCAGGATCAACGTGGCAGCTTCTGATCATCGAAATGGGGAGAATCGGGGCGAGAATCGTAAAGAGGAGAGAGAACCGAGTTAGAGAGAGAAAGAAAAGAGAGAAATGATTTTCTCTTGCTAAAACCCGATTTTCTACTATTTATAGACATTTTTCCATGTGGCCTCATCGACGAGTTCAAGAAGTAAGTTCGTCAACAAGCACCTAGCCCTCGTCGATGAGTTTCAAGCCTCGAAAACAGCCCCTCAGTAAACTCTCATCGATGAGACACGCGTTCATGTCGACGAGGCCCGGCTATGTCCCTCTTTAAAATTCTTTTTCCCTCTCTTTTATTTATTATTTAATTCCAATAATTATCTGGGTTATTACATAAATTGTATGAAATAAATTGATATCCATGAGCAGCGCATGATATGATATTAATATTGGCATATATGAAATATATTGGTATCCATGAGCATGTTAATTGATATTTGAGCATGACAACATATTTGCATCTATGAGCATGATATGATCTTGATAATGGATTATGTTAAATTTTCTTTTGCTGAATGATGGATGATCATGTTTTGATTGAAATATATGATGGCTTATGGACCTTGTTATCGTGATCTAAATGTGAAATTTTTTTTTTTTGTCCTTAGTACTTTTACTAATATTTCTTTCGATCTATCCTTTTGTTGATATAAAAAGGGGGAGAAAATTTAGCAAAACTGAATATGAGCAAACTGAGCTTGAGCATGACATGATAAGTTTAAAAGCACGACTAACATTGATAATTGCTAATGATGACTGATAATGATGATAGCTTCTCATGATATTTATATTCATATTATACATGGAAACATAGTTTGTACTTCGAGAATGAAATTCTAAATCTATTAAATATGAAATACATTTCATTTAGGGGGAGTTATACTAGTCATGATTTATGTTCATTACTGAAAATCATTGAAAATTATGATATACAATCTTTTATATTTTTTTCATGCTACTTTGAGACTTATTGTTTATCTTTTTTATGCATGATGAATGTAAAATTATGTTTTGTGTCTTCACTAGATATATACTTTTACTTATGATTGCTCATTGCCTTGGCATTTATATATTTTTCTTGATATCTTACTCTTTTTGATTGATGTCAAAAGGGGGAGAATTTTTGGGCAAAAAATTGAGCATGACTCTGCAAACTTAAGCATGTATACGGCTTACAATGAAATGATATGAATTGCTGAATATTGGCTCAACTATGAAATGATGTATATGAACATGATATTGAAATTGATATTGATCTTGATATTGAAAATATTGTTAAGTTAATGGTTATTGTAAGGGGAAGCCTTTTTAAGGCTTACTCATTTTTGCTCCTTGTTTGTCATCATCAAAAAGAAGGAGATTGTTGACCTTACAAGGCTTAAAATCTTGTTTTGATGATAACAAATAAATGAATTTAATAAGTTATGATTCAAGTGATGATATTTCAAGAAACTTAGTATGCCAAATTCAATAGGTGCAAGAATTTGAAAGTCCAAAGATCACAAGTACCATAAAGCTATACTTCATTCACAAGGTGATCAAATGAAAGCTCAAAGACGTCCAAGATGGTCAAGACATAAGAAGCTTAAAGAATACTCAAGCTCAAGGAAAATATGATTCAAAGCAATGATATACATGAAGACTTCAAAGTTTAAAGAGTTTTTAATGTCTTTAGGAAGTCTTATGTAAGTACTTCACTTTAAATATCATTTTGAATGCTTTAAAGCTCATTAAGGGTTAATATGGACATAGAGACCTTACTTTGAAAACCTCAAAAAATATACTTTAAATGCATTAAAGCAAGATGGCTAAGATTTTTGAAAACAAACTTCAAAAAAAAGTTTTTGATTGTTCAGGCGACTGACCAGTGCTTGATCAGGCGACTGAAATTTTACCTAGAGTTAAATTTGAACAAGCGATGAAGGATTAGGCTACTAACCCCTAGCACCTTAGACAACTGACCCTATTTTGAACTGAAAATTTACACTATATTCAAAGGTCAAGTGACTAACCACGAAAGGTTCAAGCGACTGATGTTAGCTTTGGTGTATTCCCAAGAGGGGGCTGAATTAGAGATTAAAAAATTTTCTCCTAGGTTCAACTAATCCAGCAGGCAGTATTTCACAAACCTAGGGTCTTTCTATGTATTCACAATCCCAATCAAATATTTAAACGATAAACATAAACATACAGGTGCAGAAAGTAAATTATGAAAAATAAAATCAATACCAGATATGTTATCAGGGTTCAACCAACTGTGCCTACGTCCCTGCCTTGGCTCACCAGCACAAGGATTCCACTACGGCTCACTTAACAGGTGGAGCGACACCATTTGCAACCAGGTCAATTAGCAGGGCTGACCTCAACCTACACCTTACCAGGATGGTGCATCTAACTTTCCTAACCGGGTCTAAGCCAATTCAGAACTATTCCATAGGGCTAGTCTCCCTTTTCAAGCTCACGCCTGGAATACAACAAATGTATATAAAATTTTGCGTACAAGGAAATATGCTTCTTCAACAAGCAGATATGTACCAATGATAATCAATTGACCACACATCAATAGTATAGGAATTGTAAGGTCGGTGATGTGATTTTGTGCAAACAACACTTAGTAATGTATAATCACAAATATGCTCAAGAATGTTCTAACAAGCTAATCTTTGAAACATGATATAACAAATCTCAATAATAGATTAGGGTTTCAAAGATGCTGGCAACAATATTCAAACCAACTCAAAAATATTTTCCTCAATGAAATAAGCACAAGAGTTGTTTGAAAAATATAGCTTGTAAAATACTTTGCACACAAAAATTATTACTTAAAGGAATTTTGCAATAACAATGCTAAGATCCTCAAGCTAATGAGTTTTTCCCAACACAAGATTTATCAAGTTAAATCTATGGGAAACACTCTTGCTTAACTGCCAAAAATCAAACAATCAACAACCACAAAGATGAGAGTTTTAAGCAATGTAATATAAAGCACTAGCACATTTAGGAACTCTCACAATGCTTGAATGATCAAGGAAATGAGTGTATGAGAGTATTTGGAAGTAGTATAGGCAAATTAGGCTTTTTAAATTTGAGAGAATATTTCACTAATGATCTTACTAATCTTGTGCTAATTTTCACAAATGAACCCCTATATATAGAAGTGGGTCAAATTATGACCATTAAAGACATGTAAGGTATTATTAAAATTATTCTAAAATCATTTTAAAAAATCAACCCTATTTAACCATTATTAACCTTGGTAAAAATAAAACAACCCAAGAGCTTTCGGGTGGCTGATCCATGGTTCGATCGCCCGAACAGACTTAGTCAAAAAAGTTATTTTTGAAGGTTTGGGTACTCGAGTCAAGGTTCGGTTGGCTGAACCGAGGTGATTTCCAAAACGTCTGCATTTCGGTCGCGTGATCCATAGTTCGGTTTATTGAACTCACGTTTTCGGTCACCCAAGGCTATTTTGAACGTATAAGTTCAGGCTGTCGAGTTGGTGGGAGAAGTGAAAGTCAAGGTTCGGTCACCCATGGACAATGCATTCAAAATGGTTCGATCGCCCGAAACCAAAGTCAACATTTTGACTAGTCAAGTGTTCGGTCGCCCAAGGTGTTTTGAACACTTGGCGTTCGGTCGCCTGAAGCCTCACAGTTTTGCCCTTTATGTTCATTTTCACTTCAATTAATTCCCTTGATATGTTAATTAATTTTGCGGACATTCCTAAGTGTTGTGCAAGGACCTAGGGGTCTTCTAAGGTCTTTGAGGACATCGAAAAAATTTGGCGTCGGTCGACCGAATCCCTAAGGTCTTTCTAAGATCTAAAGCTTACAATTACCTACATGCATGGCATGCAGAGATTATTATAGACCTTTTCCTATATTTACTATTACAGACCCAAATTGAGCAATAATATATGACTCACTCGAAAAATGAGCAGCTCGGAAGTTATCCCAAGTATAGGAGTTTTGTCGTGTAATATTCAACTCAGGGGCTAAATCGTCTCCTCAGGGAATGCGTTTTAATCTCAAGTTTTACATTTTCCCAATCAAAACTAAAAGGTTACTAAACTTAGTTCAGATTCAGGATTTTCATAATTGGTTGAAATTTCTTTTGACAATTTAAACAAACACGCCAACAAAACCCTAATCCTAACATGCATTAAATTAAACAGCAAGACCGGAAACCCACGTCTCATCAGGCAAGCATCGAAACACACGTTAACTAAATACGGTAACCTTAAACACGTAATTAAAACACACAACAATAGAGGCTCAATTAGACACATACGCGAACAATAAAAACCGAACCCTTTTAACAAAATCAAGAACTTGAACCAAAATCACAATTTAAATGCAAACGCGAACTCAACAAAATTTTAACACTGAGACAACTCAAACAATAATAGAACACGATAAAAACATGAGCTTTAATAAAACCGACCCTAACTAAATCGAGCTTCAAAAAAAAAAATTCCTTTTTTTTTTTATATTTTATTTCCTTTTTTCTATTTTATTATTTTTAGAACCAAACCAGACTTAATTTAGTTGATTAAACTAAATCTACCGCAAATTGAAAGAAAGCAATTAAATAAATAACTTCAATAAAAATTAAATATCTCATACAATATTCAGCAATAAAAATTTCATATAAACTAAAAAAAAAAACTAAACTTTTATCATAATCCAACTAACTAACAAATAAAAGATAAAAGAAACATGAGAGAGAGAGAGAGAGAGAGAGAGAGAGAGAGAGAGAGAGAGAGAGAGAGAAAGAGACGGAGAGAAAGAGAGATGGTCCCCAGGTGTTGTGTCTGGCAGGTGGTTGGTGACCTGGCCATGGGGTAGAGGAGCTGTGCTGGGTGCTCATACCATAGTCGTGGCTGCTCGTTGCTCTAGTGGTGGTTAGGAAGAACTCTCGGGTGGTGTTGCAGCTGATTCAGCAAGAGGTGTGTCCGAGAGCTGCAGAGGGTCTTCAGTGGTTGTGCGTGGTGTTCTGGTGGAACCTTCAGAGTGGCTGGAGTGGGGCTCGGCTGCAGCAGCTGGGGGTTGGTTCGTGCTCGGCTGCAACTGGAACTAGAGAGGTTGGGTTGTGGTTGCTAGCCGGTGGATTTGCAGAGGGGAGATAGATTGAATGAGAGAGAGAGGCAAAGCCGAGAGAGTTAAGGAATAAGGGAGAGAAGGAGAGCCTGAAAAACAAAGAAGGAGAGAAACTGAAAAACTGAGAGAAAGAGAGAATGAGAAGAGAGATTGAAAAAAATAGAGAGGGAGAGAGTGAGGGAAGTTGAAAGAAAACGAGATGAAGGAGAAGGGTGCGGGGGAGAGTGAGGGTGCGCGGGGCACACAGAGAAAATAAGGATAATGAGAGATATAAAGGGAGAGGGAGGCTTGCCCTACAACCCGGATAGCCAACCCAACTCGGCCTGCATAGCCGAGTCACATCAATATTACATTTTTTTTCTTTTTTTTTTCTCATTTTTCTCTCAGCGAACAAGGCCAATTTTGACCTTCTTGGAGCCTGTTTCTCTCAAAACTCAAAACATAGAAGTTGTAGATAATCTTCTCATCTTTCTCCAAAATTTTGAATCGTCTCGATTGAAACTTGGACGAAAAATATATACACAAATTACAAACTGATACCGGTTTAAGCTCTCGAGAATTTTCCTGCGATAAAAAATGCCAAAAATTCATAAATTGATCAATAAAACTCAAAAACTATAAAGAAGGCACTTTTTTATAATATTGATTGTAATTAGGCAATTAATTAAAAATATAAGCCCTAATGCTCGGTTTAAAATACCTAATTACGCAATTTAAGTGCGTAATCACACCCCCCAACTAACGTTTTGTTAGTCTCTAGCAAATAACGTGAATGAATTTCAAGGGCAGTATCCACAAATACTAACTCTAGTGAATATGAAATTTGCCCATTCAACACAATCATACTGTTTCACATACAAAAATATAACTGAATTTCACATAGGCTCATTCATATTCAATGCACACAACTCCGAAGCACGTCACTCATGCAAGTTTCATCGTTTATATAGAAACTAAGAACAATATACTCACATGAAGTTAACCAGCTATACAATTCAGAGTTAATGTGGTCATATAAGTTCGAGTATAAATAGGTAAAATCTCGAGGTGTGTGTGATGTGTGTGATTCAACACACCTAGGATACCAGTGAACACCTACAGAACGGTCGCTTTGACTCGGCCTTACTGATATACTCTCAAGAACACTCAAAAGGAATGGGTTCACTCGTCATATGTGAGGAGGAGTGTCACGATCAAACATCCCACATATTGGAAGGAACAGACGCTAAGTATATGGAGTGGACTAGTCTGAGAAGGATCTAGCCTATCTATGAGGTGTCAGGTCCTTCACCCTAGCATCTTCTCATCTACTCGTCATATCCAACTGAGACCACCCTAGATCAACTTATTCACAAACTGGTCATAAATACATCTACGGCATTAAATGGTTGAAGATTTCTTCATACGTGGAGAACATGTGTCGTGTTCTTGACCTTTTGTGGTTTTCCTGTGGAGCATGCATTAGCATTTTATTTCATGTACATTTTTATTTCTTATTCTTTCTTCAGTTCTTTCTTCATTTTCTGTCTTTTCTTGGTCAATTAGGACAGTCATTACACTTCTTTTGTTATCTTCATACTATCAATGGGAATTAAGCTCAAAATAGTGGTCCATGAACTAAGTTTATCTCTAGGGGTGGCTCAACCTTCACATCTTGAGTAGGTTACAAGACCTAAGTTTCTATCTCCCCACTAGGTGTCACCTTTGGGCTAGCAAATCAAAAATGGAGACTAGTGTACAAAGAATCGTCTAGAAGGAAAGAGAATTGAGTTCCATGAACTCTAATTTGATGTTAACACTCAAAAGGATGATGAGTAGCTCAAGGATATCTCACAAGGTGTCATAGTCGCCACGGGTGTTCTCTCAGTGCTCACAAGGAACCCTAAGTGCAATGAATCATGTGAATGTATCTATTCAGCCTCGTGAGATACCGTGTAAATACAAGAAATTACATAACTAAATTAACACGAGTGTACTACCAATCAAGTCTTCATGGACTTACAAAGTCATATAAAGAGAAACTACGCATAAATGACTCAAGTGTGTAATTCTTAGGTTATATGCAAGTATGTGAAGGGTATAAGTCAGTGTTAATCATGGCATAATTCAATGTAATTCCTCACTACTCTTCCTTTCTTTCTCTTTTTGAAATGTTTTTGTTTTTTTTTGTTTTTTTTTTTTTTCAAATTAATATGTAAAACCTAGCAAGTATATGTGCACCTTGTCATATGCAAATGATCACCCCCCCCCCCCAAACTAATGTGGAACATTGTCCTTAATGTGAAAGCATAAGGGAAATAGAAAAACTATGCACAGTAGAAATAGGGCATACCTGGGTGGAGAAGTAATGGAAAAGCAAAACTGAACTACAAGAAAATGTACCTAAAAATTAACTAAAAATAAAATAAAGTAAAAAAAAAAAGGAAAAAAAGGGAAAGAAAAACATTACAGTTGTCTGGCAGAGGCTTTGGAGGAATTTCGTCTGGTGGGTGCAGGTTTATAAATTGAACTAACAGGTCTCCAAATTTGAACTGCCACAATGAATTAGTCGTCATACCTGCACGAAAGTCAGCCTCAAATGAATTAATACTTGTCAAAATACCAGACAATACATGTGCAGATCGACCTTCTTGTTTTAACAAGAAGGGATCTTTATTCAGCATATTTTCCAAGAAATTTACTTCTTTACGAACTAGTATTTGAGGAAAAGTTGTTGGAACAGTTACCTTTAGTTCTTCAGAAGCATTGACATTAAAATTTTTACCTGATTCCTTGAAAATTAAACATTCACCATTCTGCTCACCCTCTTTATCTGGTGTACCAATCATCTTACCACTGCAGGGAGCTGCTTCAGCATTGGGCTTCTTGACCTTTAATTCAGCCGGGAGTGACGGTTCCACGGTTGCCAAGCTCTGAGGATGAGGTACCATAGGTTGGTACTTCTTATTAGAATCAGCCTCCTCATTAACTAACTGCTCCACTTCTAGGCCCACTTCCTCTAGTTTTTATTTGACTTCTTCTGTTTCAACCATAACTTCCGGTGCCAGGACAACTGGTTATCCGGCGATGAGCATCTCAGGTTGGAGAACTTCTTTCCCGCTTATTGAAGTATTGGTGACCTCCGCTGTCGCAAGAGAATCATTATGTATTTTTTGTTGTTGCTGTTGGTATTCTTGAGGACTAGGTTGAGGTTCCATGGGAAATTCCTCTTTTTCTAAAATATCCAACTGCATGCTCATCACATTAATGGTGTTCCGCAATTCATTTAAGTCTTGAGTATGCTGAGTATACTGATTGATCTAAATTTGCATGAATTGCTGGAGCATATTCGCCATCTATGTCATGCTATCATCAAGAAGTCCTGACGGCACACAACTCTGAGGGATCTGTTGTGGCTGATATTGAGGCAAAAGATTTCCTAGGTAGTATGTTGGCTCATATGTATCTCCACCACGGATTGTGCTGATAAGGTGTACTGTCATGGGTGCCTGATTGTATCTTGTATTCCACTGTGGGACACTTTCATCTAGGTAATCAAAGAATAATAGTACTTGATCCAGATCCTTACTGAAGGGTTCTCTATTGCACATGGTCTGGACAAAGTGCTTGCAATCAGGGGTAAGAGCAGTATAAAAACAGTTAACTAACCTTAATGATTCAAACCCGTGATGTGGACAAGTACTTAGCTGATCCTTGAATCGCTCCTAGCAAGCCCGAAATGTCTCGTCACCCTACTACACAAATTGAATAATGTCTTCCTGCAAAAATTGAGTTCTCTATGAGGGACAAAACATATCTAGAAATTCACACTCCATATCAGCCCAATTAGTGATAAAGTGATGTCTCAAGGAATTAAACCACATATGTGCACCATTCTGCAAAGAAGCAAGAAATAAACACAGTCTAGTAAATTCACCAGTTCTAGTATGAGAGAAAAACATATTGCAAGTTAACTCGAATTTTGTCAGGTGCTGATAAAGGCACTCAGATTCCGTCCAGTAGAACTGAGATAGCAATGACATCCTACCGTGTTGCATCATGAAATCAAGTTCTTCATTAGGTAAAACAGTGGTAGATGGTGCAGTGGTGTATTGAAGCTACAAAAAGTCCATCATCGTGCGTGATGCATGTGCAGCTGTATTTATTTATTTTTATTTTTTCAAAACTCAATTTTTTTTTCTTCTTTTTTTTTTTCTTTTTCATAAGACTAATTAAAATGATGGGAAAAATGCTAATTTGATACTAAAACCGACATTCCCCGGCAACGACGCCAATAACTTGACTCACTCGAAAAATGAGCAGTTCGATAACTATCCCAAGTATAGGAATTCTCTCATGTAATATTCAGCCCAAGGACTAGATTGTCTCCTCAGGGAATGCGTTTTAATCTCAAGTTTTACATTTTTCCAATCAAAACTAAAAGGTTACTGAACTCAGTTCAGATTCGGGATTTTCAGGATTGGTTGAGATTTCTTTTGACAATTTAGACAAACACGCCAATAAAACCCTAGTCCTAACATGCACTGAATTAAATAGCAAGACCGGAAACCCTACGTATCATCAAGCAAGCATCGAAACAAGCGTTAACTAAAGACGGTAACCTTAAACACGTAATTAAAACACACAACAATAGAGACTTAATCAAAAACATACGCAAACGATCAAAATCGAACCTTTTAACAAAATCAAGAACTTGAACCAAAATCATAATTTAAATGCAAACGCGAACTCAATGAAATTTTAACACTGAGACAACTCAAACAATAACTGAACGCGATAAAAATACGAGCTTTAATAAAACCAACCCTAACTAAATCGAGCTTCAACAAAAAACTTTTCTTTTATATTTTATTTCCTTTATTTTCTTTTTTCTTTTTTTATTTTAGAACCAAACTAGACTTAATTTAGTTGATTAAACTAAATCTACCACTAATTGAAAGAAAGTAATTAAATAAATAACCTCAATAAAAATTAAATACTCAAATAATATTTAGCAATTAAAATTTCAGATAAGCTTAAAAAAAACTAAACTTTTATCATAAACCAACTAACTAACAAATAAAAACAAAGAAAAGATAAAAGAAACATGAGAGAGAGAGAGAGAGAGAGAGAGAGAGATGGAGAGAGAGAGAGAGATGGTCCCTAGGTGTTGTGTCGGGCAAGTGCTTAGTGACTTGGCCATGGGGCAGAGGTGTTATGCTGGGTGCTCTCAGTAGAGCCGCGGCTACTGGTTGCTCTGGTGGTGGCTGGGAAGAACTCCCGTGTAACATCCTCAAAATTCTTACCGTTTTTTTATTTATATATATATATATATATATATATATATCTACATCCATACCTAAGCAGCGGAAACACAAATCATATAACCATTTGTATATATGCTATACAATACCAGAATCCAGTATATACAAGCCACAACCACACAATAAACCCCTCCAGCGTCATCTACCTCAAAAATACAAAACCTTGTCATAACTCACCCTACAACTGGGGTGTCGCGTAAATTTCCTATCTGCGAGCTTAATCTGCTTGCCTAGCTGTCTCACCTAAAAAATGGTAAAGTAATGGGGTGAGTCGACGCTCAGTAAGTGGAAATATGCTATTACTAGTGTATAGCGGCCGAGTCATAAAATTATAATAATAGTATTTAAAAACTGCATAATCTGGCAATTTTGTGCGACACATGTATTATGACTTAAAACATTTGTGTCATATGAACTTTATATCATTCATAGTGCTACATCATACTATATGCAATAAAAGCTGTAAAACTGTATACATATACATAACTGTGTTCTTTCCCTGGGACTCTGTATGTCATGATTTGACCCCTCATGACTGGGTTGTGCGGCCCGTAGGCAGGACTTAACCTGGTCGGCCCTCCAAGTAAGTCACTATACTCTACACTACTCCAGCCCGGCCAAATTGCATACACTCCTAAGCTCGAGACTGGCTGCTACCTCGTCAAATCGGCCACCTTCACCCAGCGAACTGAGGAGCTGCATACCTCCGAGCACGATCGACGATACCCACACACTATCTGAGATATGTGGTTGCACTCTATCTATATCTAGCAACGGTACCGTGCTCTGTATTCTATATCTGTACTGTATCTATCTGTAATTTTTCCATAGGGATTTGATACTATATATATACATACTATATTCTTTTATATTGTTTTCATTATATTTCCAAATTAACCATAACACTATACTGTTGTACTGTAAATACTGTAATATCTATAGCATCTTGATGTTATAACCGTGTAATCTGTCTGTACTTACTTTCTATATAATCTGTCTGTACATCCTTTCCATATGATCTAAGTGTTATGGCATTTAGGAAAACGTAACTTTCTATATACACTGCATATATTGTTCTGAATAAACATCTGTATACTGATATATATATATATATATATATATATATATATCTGTTTGTATAAAATCTGCAATTATCTATCTATAGTTGTATAAGTTGAAATACTATAAAATTGCATATCAATAACATGTACTCAGGCCACACATACTTTGAAAATTCACATTTTGTATAATATCTGGTATTCATGCATATTTATATATATATAATTTCTAATAACATAAATAAATCTCCTAGCATAGCATATTTCCTTTACCTTATCTCTGAAAAGCCCCTATAAAATTCTTACTTTATACTCGCAGGGTTCCTAACTCAACATCCTGAAAACCAATTCCCCCAGAACAAAATATCAGTATTTCTTCATGTATTATATTTCTTATAACTGAGGGAAAGGAAAATACTGAATAAAACGTCTTACCTTGAGATTGGGACGAAATCAAAGCCAATTCCACCAACGATCAGCTCCAACAAAATTGCAAAGAACTTTGTCAAGAGCGTCGTGGTGGCTTCAGATCATCGATCCAGCGTAAAACGAGGCCAGAATCGAAGAGAGAAGAAGTGGAGGACGTTTTTATAGAGAGAGAGAGAGAGAGAGAGAGAGAGAGAGAGAGAGGAGTTTCTTGCACCAATTCTCATCAAAAATTCAGGTTTTGGCAATTTAAAGCCCTGGGTTCGTCAACGAGCATGTCATCTTGTCGACGAGTCTTTAAGGAATTTCGTCAATGAACTTCCTCCCTCGTCGACGAATTTCAGACTACCTCAAAACCTCTCTTGGTATTTTCTCGTCGATGAGGCGTGGCTTCATCAACGAGATCCCCTATGCACTCATCAACGAATTCCCTGTGTTCATCGATGAGGCCCTGTGTAAGAGTTTCAGGTTATTCTATCCAAAAATGCAATGTCATCGACGAATGCGAAGCATTCGTCAACAAAGTGTATTGCCTCCTTCCGTTTTTGTTTCCATTTTCCTCTCTCTTTAATATTTAAATATCATTATTTTCTAGGTCGTTACATCTCGGGTGGTGTTGTAGCAGATTCAAAATAAGGTGTGTCCGAGAGCTACAGAGGGTCTTCGGTGGCTATGCGTGGTGTTCTGGTGGAACCTTCGGAGTGGCTGGAGTGGGGCTCAGCTGCAGCAGCTATGGTTTGCTCGTGCTCAGCTACAACTGAAACTGGAGAGGCTATGCTATGGTTTCTGGCCGGTGGATTTACAGAGGGAAGATAGATTGAAGGGGAGAGAGAGAGAGAGAGAGAGAGAGAGAGAGAGAGAGAGAGAAGGGAAGCTGAGGGAGCTAAGGAGTAAGCGAGAGAAGGAGAGTCTGAGAAACAGAGAAGGAGAGAAATTGAAAAACAGAGAGAAAGAGAGAATGAGAAGAGAGACTGAAAAAAGAGAGAGGGAGAGAGTGAAGGAAGCTGAAAGAAAGGGAGACCAAGGAGAAGGCTGCGGGGGAGAGTGAGGGTGCGCGGGGCACACCAAGAAAAGAAGGAGAAGGGAAGATATAAAGGGAGGGGGAGGCTTGCCCTACAACTCGGATAGCCAACCCAACCCGGTTTGCATGGCTAGGTTACATCAATATTACATTTTATTTTATTTTTATTTTTTTTTCTCATTTTTATCTCCATGAACAAGGCCATTTTTTTCTTATTTTTTTCTCATAAGTTGTAGATAATCTTCTCATCTTTCTCCAGAATTTTTAATCGTCTCAATCGGAGCTCGGATAGAAAAGTTATGCCCAAATAACGAACTGATGCCGGTTTAAGCTCCCGAGAATTTTCTTGCGATAAAAAAATGCCAAAAATTCATAAATTATTCAATAAAACTCAGAAATTATAAATAGGGCACTTTTTTAGAATATTGAGAGTAATTAGGCAATTAATTAAAAATATAAGCCCTAATGCTCGGTTAAAAACGTCTAATTACACAATTTAAGCGCGTAATCAATATAAATTACAACAAAAGAAAACTTCATGGTCTTCAGGCTTTACTTCATGTGTCATCAATTGATCTACTAATATAAACCTACACACAAACTAGATATCCATCAAATATTTGAGTATTTGTCATTATCAAAACCGGGTATGACCTATGAGGTTAACAACTGACTCTTGTAAACGGCTAGTTTTTTAAAAGGCTTTAAATTTCAAATTAAGTTGCTTGTGCCCCAAACTTTCTAAATACTTGGGAAACACTCTAAGTAACTTGCGCAACACAAATTTGTTGTTTTTTTAGTCTATAAATACATGGTTTCTCAAATCAAATTAATCACAAAGAATTGAAAATCAGTTTTCAAGATATATTGCTCACTCTCTCTCAAAGCCCAATTGCACACATATTCTTGCTGAGAAATTTCTAAGAAAAACTGAGTCTCTTATCACTAATCTGAAAGCTAATCTTCTGAGTTTTGATTCACATCAAAAGGAAGAAACCCGGTGACATTCTTGAACTTCAAATTCATTCTTATTTGATATTTACTTTGAAGTATTAATTGTGCTTAATCTTAAACTAACCAGCTCTATCTGAGAGCACTTCTTGTGCACAAGAATTCTTTCTTGTCTCTTTGTTTTCTTGACGGTTCAGGGTTATTGGATCGTTGTACCAAGCGTGGGGTATCACTTGGAGAGGGGGCTCCACCCTAATTGAAGGAGGGATTGTAATGGTTTACTTCGCCCGTAAAGAAACGTTATAGTGGAATCCTTAGGTGGTCTTGCCTAAGGCGAGGACGTAGGCGGGTATAGCCGAACCTCGTAAAACCTTTGTCTCACTCTCTACCCTTACTCTTTAAATTTCTGTATATACATATATAAATTGCGTGGTTGTGTATCTAAGTGTAGGAAGCTAAAATATTGAGATTGAGAAAACTTTTAATTTAAGGAATTACATTGATTGACCTTTTACAGAAACCTTAAAAGGAGTACATTGATTAATCATTTATGGAAACCTTGGTTAAAAGGAAGTGCATAAAATCCATAAATACTGGGCTTTTATCAAACTATATGCTGAGTTATACAAACGCTGAATCAAGGAAGTACTGCTGAAACTAATATTTTGGTTAAATAACTTGTTGATTGGTTGATTGATTAACATTGTTGAGAGTATCTCATTAAGAATCATTGGCTTGTATTGATATTAAGTGTGGATTGTGGTTGGTTTAATTAAGCATTAAAAATCAAATCATTCTTGTGTGTTTGCTAAGTTTACAAAAGGTTGTGAATTTGTAAAAATATTTAAAAGAAACTTTTAAAAACCCAACTCACCCCCCCCCCCCCCTCTAGGGACTACACCTTAGTTTTCAATTGGGATGGGCTAAGCTCAGTTTGGGGAATTAAATTTGATTAATTGGGCTTGGCCCAACTGGGCCATGAGCTATTGGGTTAAACTTGGGTTATGTGACCTGGACCCATGTCAAGTTGACCCAAATCTTTTGGGTCAGATCTAGGAGTATACGAGGATGGGTATTCGGATCTAGGGTAATCGGATATCGATATTATAATCTAGGGTAATCGGATCGGGGTCAATATTCAGGTCGATTGACTTAGACCTGAGTCAAGTTGACTCGTATTTTTAGGTCGAATCCAAGTCAACACCTAGGTCTGGATATTTTGAACTAGGGTGAAATACCTTAATTCTGTTTGGTATATTATGGGAAAATTGTTGATTTCTATTCTGTTTGAATTTAAACTCTAATTATGGAATCAAAATTTAGCATTGCTAGAAATTGAAAAAACTAAGCACAAAATTAACAAGTACCTACCTCTGTTCCTGAATTTTTCACTTTGACATCTTCTCCTCCTTTTGCTTGAGCCTCTAGAATCCTCACTCTGCAAAACTTCTACAATCTAATGCTTTTTCCCCCTTATGCTTCTCTTCTCTTCTTGATATCTATCACTCAAACTCTAAGCTTTTCTTCACACAACTATTTCCCAATTTTTCAATGAAGCAATTCCTTTCTTCCTTTTCTATTTCTCTGTATCTATCAGCCTCTGTTTGTGTCTCTCACTTACTATCTATGTGTGTCTGTACGTCTATGTTCTTGTCCTTCTAAAATCCTCGGCTTGAAGGATCAATTCATTCAGAATATAATCAATCAGAATTTAACTGATCAATCAAAATTAAATTGAATTGATCAATTTATGCTTTCATTATGATTTCACCCACATGTTTCTTATGTATATTCCTAAATGTTTGATTTCCATTTTTTCCTTGTGTGCTTACAAGTTTAAAGCTAAAGATGCTGGTTTACCTTTTTATTTCATTTTTCCTTTTCTAATTTTTTTTTTTTTTTTTTTCAATGTAAAAATTTAATTTTTCCTATATTTTCTCAATTTATTTCTTTAATAAATTTTGCCCATTTGCGTTAGACAAAATGGGATGTCTACATTATGTTTTACAAGTAAAACTCACTCGCATGAGTCTGACATGAATGTCCAAAAAATTGAAATTTTTTTTGCCCTTTAGGAAAATTTTCTATGCCCAAAGCTTGTAATTTTTATGCTGCAACATTTCGTTCAAACTTTAAGAGAGGCTCGAAGGAGTATGGGATCAAAGATTGACTACGTATTAACTTCCAATTAACTAAAAAAAATAGGAGTCAAAATTTTTTTGTGACATTGAAATTATTATTATTGTTAACTGGTCATTCATCCTAACGTACTAATAACAAAATTCTATTGGTATTGGTGATAGATAAATTTGTACATGGTTAATTAGATTCGTTTAGCCCAAGTTCAGTGTGGGCCTCCAACCAAAAAGAAAATAGTTAATAGAATTGGGTAATTAATTGCTAGTATTAAAAGATATAGTTATAATTATTAGTATTAATAAAATGAAAATACAATCTGAGGATTAACTCATTTAATTTTAATGCATTTTTGTTAAGTTATAATGAACCTCATTTATTCAAACTAATAGGCAAGAATTTATGTATCAACAAATTGGATACTCTCTCTCTCTCTCTCTCTCTCTCTCTCTCTCTCTCTCTCTCTCTCTCTCTCTCTCTCTCTCTTTCTCCCTCTCCCTCTCTCACATCAATTGCAATAACGTTGAAAGCAAAACCCTATTATATCCTACTAAAGTATGTACAATATTCCTAAAGGAGGCTCAAAGAAAATTTGTGTCTTGATACTTGGGCCAATAGCATTGTTGCATAGTCAATCTATACTTTATTATCCTCCTTATATTAATGATTCATCATATTTGTCCACTCCTTCACTAGACAAAATTTGCACCATTTTGCCAAAGAGAACTTAAGAGACAATTGATCCAAAATAAGTTTATGCATACACTAGATTGTCATAAGATAATCACTTTAAAAAATGACTTTTCAATAGCTCATTTTCCATACAATTTCAAAACATCCATAAATTAATCCATGGTTATGCGTGCAAAGAGCTAAAAATTTCCAAAATAGCATACCCACCAAGCCATTTCTCCCAACAATCTCAAATAACTTCCCGAATGTTAGCTCAACCTAGTGATCCTCTAGCTACACCATCAATATTTATTTTAACCTAGTCTCTTGCCAAGTTCAGGGGGACCACAAATAAGCTTCCATCCTGCATTGATTATGCTTTTGATCCTTAAGGCCCTTTCAAGCATACATAACTCTAGACATCTCGAATAACCTGCATTAAGTGGAGCTATATATTCTCTTTATTGTTGAGTGTTGCATTATTTCACCCCTTCCAAATTCTCCAAATGTAAATTGAGAAAATTAACACCAAAAGGAGATCATTATATGCTTTGAACCAACCCAATGCAAGTTTTTAGCAACTTAAAAATCATACAAAGTGTGAAGAACATCCCTTTACAACATGGGATACACCCAACACTATTTGAGAAGTCGTTCTTGTAAGAAACTAAGATATAATAAAATAATAACTAAATTAAACAAGTGAAAAAATTACTATAGAGAATTTGAGGCATGGTAGGACCACTGTCCTTAAAATTGATTTTGTGCTTATGAAGAAAATCTTTTGGTACAAATAGTCATAGCACACACATTTATAGGATTACTCAGCGAGGCCAGATCTGTGTGTATTCACAAACTCCAAAGCTTTAGGAGGTATAGATATGGTTACCCAATGTAGAGGAAGGAAAAGAAACAAAGATAAGATTATAGAAACATAACAAGATATCTACTAGAAACTACTACTAAATGATGGAAAGAAAGAGTATGTACAAAAGAGAAAAGAGATATTTTTCGACTGTATTTTGGAAAGGGCTAGAGGTAGCCTTTTTATAGTTTGTATAGAATAGCAACTTCCAGCCCTAGTTATTACAACAGATTAATGATATTTGCTTATTCAAGTACCATCTTTAACATCTAGCTATTGTAGGAAATTAAACAAATGAAAAAAATTGAAATAAAACTAAGAAAAATTATTGACATTAACTAGGAAATAAGGGGAAAAAACTACTAGAATTTGAAACATCTTCAACAATACCCGACATGTTTCAAATTAAGTAACAAAACAAAAACAAAAATAAAATAAAAATTGAAGTTGGTTAACCATGAAAAGTCATGCAAAGGGTGATAATGTCTTTCAGTTTGAATAGCACTTAGAGAATGTGTTCTATGAGCTACAAAAACTTGGTGAATTTTATAATCTTGAACCAACCTCTTTTAGTTTAACTCTATAAACACACAAATCACATGATATTTCTACATATAAGACTCCTACGAGTTGGTACGAATAGTTCATGCACCATACTTAGATTTTCATGAATGCTTTAGAAAGTTTTAGCCAACTAAACTTTCATAGTATATGGCCCCACTTTTCAAACTCATATAGGTGAATCTGTCAAGTGTGTAACTGCAACTAAACACACCGCCTAACAAAGGATATGGACTCATTAAAAGATAAAATCAACCTCACAATCATTGTAGTTGCACTATTCCAACATCATAGGGATGAGCAAAACAAATAATAGTACTTGACAAACTACTCAATGAGTTGTTATTACCCATTGAACCTAATTCATGAGATCTTTATTCTTATAGGTTTGGTTTCCATCATTAGTACTGGTTTATGTTAAGGACTTAAAACTCATCCCCCTCGATATTTATTCTGCTATCTTTCTAGCTAGTCCCTTTGTTAGAGGATCTACTAGATTTCTCTCTAATCTCATATAACTCAATGTGATGACTCCAAGTGATTAATTTTGCCACTATCTTATGTATTAGGCGTGTGATGCCTCGATTTTCGTACAATTTTTTTTTAAAACAACAATAAATAAATATTCATTCGTCATAAACAACATCCACAAATCGGTCACGTCAACAACTCTACTACCAATCATACGACCCAACCCACATTGGGTACTGAGTAAAAAGTCATTTCATTTTTACAACCTAACAGCGGAAAACGGTATATTTATATCATCCATAATACAATACCCAGAGTATCTACATACTCATATATATACATCATCATCACAAACTCAAAACAACCCATCTCTAGGGAAATTACATATCCCCTAATGCAAAAACTAACCCTGTGTGTCAGGGTCCCAACTCCCTATGATCACGGATCTCTATCACCTGGTCTATCCTTGTTCCCTGAAAAATTTAGATAATTTGGATGAGACACATCTCAGTAAGAAGGAATAAATTATTTACAGTGTGTGGCCATATGAGTTCAGTTATAACATGCTTTATTTTTCAAAACAATATTTCATCTGAGAAAATACACTGATATTCACATTCACATAATCATATAGATATACAACACAAGCTTTTATAAGCTTTAAAACCATTTCTCAAGTTTATTCATTTCCAACACACATAATTACCCGCGAAATTCCTGAGAATAGGGAAGATTGCCCACCCATACAGGTAGCTCTCTTTGCCCTAACACGTTATGCAGCCAGGAATGGTCACATCTGATACCTATCAGGGCACTCACCTTACTCAGTAAGCCATCAGACGAAGAGTTTCACTTCGCCTCAATTATTTATTTTATAAAACACACACTCTTTCATTTTTCATAATCATTTCCTATTTTAACTCATCACATATCTATGTATACATAAATTCACATTTATGTACTTTATATAATACATTAATTCACATAATTCCAATTCTAAACACATTGACGATTTCCATACTGAGCATACCTCCCCAACAACATCAGTAGGAATCTCTCTCTCTCTCTCTCTCTCTCTCTCTCTCTCTCTCTCTCACACACACACAGTCTCCATACTGAGCATACCTCCCCAACGGCATCAGTAGGAACTTCACACACCCACACAGTCTCCATACTAAGCATACCTCTCCAATGGCATCAGTAGGAACTTCGCACACACACACACACAGTCTCTATACTGAGCATACCTCCCCAATGGCATCAGTAGGAACTTCGCGCACACACACAGTCTCCATACTGAGTATACCTCCCCAACAGCATCATTAGGAACTTCACACACACACACAGTCTCCATACTGAGCATACCTCCCCAACAGCATCAGTAGGAACTCCGCACACACACACAGTCTCCATACTGAGCATACTTCCCCAATGGCATCAGTAGGAACTTCATACACACACACAGTCTCCATACTGAGCATACCTCCCCAACGGCATTAATAGGAACTTCATACACACACACAGTCTCCATACTGAGCATACCTCCCCAACAGCATCAGTAGGAACTTTATACACACAATCTCCCTATTGAGCATACCTCCCCAATGGCATCAGTAGGAACTTCACACACACACAATCTCCATACTGAGCATACCTCCCCAACGGCATCAGTAGGAACTCCACACACACACACAATCTCCATACTGAGTATACCTCCCCAACGACATCAGTAGGAACTTTATACACACACACAGTCTCCATACTGAGCATGCCTCCCCAACGGCATCAGTAGGAAAGAATTACCACCCACCCACAATTATTGTGCGGTATTGGCATACATCAATCATATTTTAGTATATCTCAATTCAATTTAATATAAATATTCTCATCATTTTCTGTGCACATTTCATCATCTCATAATAATATATATCATATTTCTCATATTTCCACATTTCCCAAAACTCATATCAGTAATTTGTACAAACTCATTTTTCATGCAAATAATTTCTACTCACGTATAAATATCACATCAATCATTCTCATTTCACTATTTTCTCAGAAAATACACATCTTTATATTTCACATTTTTCAACATACATCGTATGCCACACAGTTTTCATCTAATATTCATAAAATAATAATTTCACACTCCAAAATATCACAATTTAAAATTACTCAAATGCAACACAATTTATTTGATATTTATATCATAATAATTTTCAACCAAAATATCATATGCTCATTTTCACGTATTAATTCAAATAGTAATTCTAAAAACACTACTATAATTTATTCCCCTTACCTAACTTACTGAGAGTCTCGTTAGGGCCCAAATCCTACGCCTTTGGCGCCCGAAATTCAACTCCTGCAATTTGCATTTTTCCTAGATTAATTAATTCATTTTCCCAAAATACTACTCATCTAACCTTCCCTAGGCTCCATATACCTCAAATTAATATTTAAACTAACTTTTAACAGCCCCACTTAATTTTCTGAATTTTGCCTATGGGTCCCAAAATTACACTCGCGACGCTCACCCGGACCCTAAATTCCAAAAATTCCGCTTCAACTCCAGATGCTCAACATTTTAGCATTTTTAAATTAATCCTAATTAATTAAAAATAAACCCCTTAATAACCCTCGTACCCCAAATTTGGGGTTTTGCCCACAACGACCCCACGAGAATTCAGTTCCGCAAGACTTGTAGAGAATCATCCCTAGATTCTCGTGGTGGTGTCCATTCATCGATTGGGCTTATAATTTGCAAGAAATTAAAGAAAAAAGGAAAATTAGCTTACCCTAGGAGATACGCCTACACCACTCCTACCACCAATCCGCTCCGATAGAAATGATAGTAGCGGAGAATGGAGTCTAGCAGTATCTTCCGATTTTCGATCGGGTAAGAATTCGTCACGGAACTAAGAAGAGAAGGAGGGAGAACGAGAGGAGAGAGAGAGAGCCAGAGAGTGTGCTCTTTGGATTCTCTGTGCTTCCTGAAGCTTGAAGCTTCAGGAAGCTTTGTTTGGTTTTTTTTTTTTCTTTTAATTATATATATATATTAATATTATAACTTTTACCTTTATATATATATATATATATATATACATATATATTTAATGTATATTATATTATTATCATTTAATTAATAATAATAATTTAATTAATTTAATCAATTAATTAATTATTTATTTATTTATTTATTTATTTTTATTCCCAAGACTATCACTTTCTGGAGCGTTACAAGGCGAATATGCCTACTCTTGCCATTATAGGTCTTATTATTTGCTCAAGCAATTGCTACTAGGTAATCACAACGTATAGATAGAGGCGGGCACCAGTTTAACCCACAATGGATTAAATGCCAACATATTCCTTAACCAATCAGCCTCATTAGTTGTTTTCTCTAAAGCTACTCTGCCTTTATAGCAGAGCTTGCTATGCATTTCTATTTCTAGGATTTCCAAGAAACAGCAACAAGGGCTAAAGGGAAAGCATAACCACTCATAGACTTGATATTATTTGCGTCTGATATCTAATAAGCATAAAAAAATGCTTCTACAACTATAGGATACCCATAATAAAATAGTCAATAATTTATAGTACCCTTAAGATATTTCAACACCCTTTTAATGCTATCTAGTGGTCAATGCCTAGGATTATAATTATATTTACTTAGTCTACATAAAGCAAATGTAATATCTGGGCATGTATAATTCATTAAATGCACTAAAAACCCACTATTTGGGCATACTCAACCCTAGCAACATGATCAAATTTATTTTTCTTTTAATATAAAATAGCATTTTATGGAGTTCTAATAAGCGCGCAATTAATATGATCAAAAGTTTTCAAAAGTTTTTTTGCATAATGTGACTAAGATAAATAAATATCATTGACCTCAAATAAAACTTTTATACCTAGAATTACATATGTTTGTCCTAAGTCTTTCATTTTTTGATGCAAGGAATAATTTGGTTGATTTGACAATTTCTAAATTGGTGCCAAATCTTAACATATCATCAACATTTAAACATATTATTACACCATTATCACTATCTAATTTATTGTACAAACATTTATCCAATTCATTGATTTTATATCCATCACTTATAAGAATGTTATCAAAAAATTTTCATGTCATTGTGAAGGTTCTTGTTTAAGTTCATATAAAGATCTAACTACTTTACAAAATTTATGCTTAGCCCCATCTACCTTATAACATTCAAGTTGTTCCATATAAATTTTTTTTCTAGATCACCATTCAAAAATATATTTTTTACATCCATCTAGTGTATATGTAAGTTATATATAGAAGTTAGGTCAATTAAAACTCTAATAGTTGTTACCTTTGTAGCTGGCGAATAGGTATAAAAAATATCTTCTCCTTCTTTTTGGTTATACCATTTGGCTACTAATCAAGCTTTAAAGTTATCAAACTGCCATGTACGTAGTCTCAACTTCTTTGTGAATACTCATTTACACCTTATTATTTTATGTCCAAGTGATAAACCTGCAAGATTCCATGTGCTAGTTATTTTTAGGGATTCTAATTCATCTTCAAATGCTTCTTTCCAAAACATAGCATCTAGGGAACTTTCAGCTTGTTGATATGTAAATGGATCAATTTCAACTAGAAACCGTCGACGGTTTGCTTCAGGTTCTGAATGCCAATGGCCATAAAACAGGTAGTTTTCAAAGTAAACAATTGTTTTATTAGCCCAACGGCCATATAATGGCTAGTAGCCCAATTTGCCTATAAATATAAGTATAAAGACTTGTATAAAGAGTAATCTTAGTGATTAACATTTAGTGATTATCATTCCCAAGCACAACACATTTTAGTTCATCATTTTTGTGCTCAAAATCTCTTTTGCTCTCAAATCTTATGTTGATTCATTAATTAAGAGATTTGTGTGAGGATTTTTGTTGTATTAATTATTAGTTCATTCAAGGAGCATTTTTTTTGTAAATCATTTTCCTCTTTTTATTGTAAAGGGTTCTTGGTAAACCGTGGTTGAAGGTTTTTGGTGAACCGAATTGTAAGGATTCTTGGTGAACCTTGTGGCTCTTGGTGAGCAAAAGGGATTTGTTCCCGGTTGCAAGGTTTCTCCGCCGATGAAGGAGGTTTATAGTGAATGGTGGAATCTTTGAGTGTGTCTCAAGGTGTAAACATAGGCAAGAGGCTGAACCACGTTAAAATTGTTTGTCGAGCTTTTCTTCCCTACTATTTTATTTATGTCTTGTGCATTATTTATATTTTATATAGTGTGATATAATTGCTTGTATGTTGCCAAGATTTATATTTTGTGGAGAAAAACGAAAATACGCAAAAGAGCCTATTCACCCCCTAGGCCAACATGTCATAATCTTATCCTTTTTCTTGTTCACTTCAACTAATTTAGATCTATCTGTACTACTATTTGAAAGATTTTTCGGTATCTCCTTCTTTGAGTTAATACCAAAAGAAGAACCCCCATTTGCCTATTAAGTTCTTTCTTGTTTATTTTTGATAAGGTTTTCATTCCTGTATGAAAAAATTATAGGGACCACTTTATTGGAATTACTACTAGAAGTAGAGCCCTCAATTCCTTATTCGCATTAATCTTAGGATCTTTACCTATAATTTCCTCTGTAGTATTCACTTCACAAGTTTCAACAGATCTTGTTCTAACAGCTTTCTCATTATCTTGTAAATCATCAAATGAATTGAAAATCTTGATTTCGTTTCTCAGTTCTTTAGTTGTTTACTACATTCGGTCTTTTGCTAAATCTTAGGCTACCAAATAGTAGTTTTTTTTTAGTATTTTTTCATTATGCCTAATCATTGAACACCTATACCATTTCACATGCTTCCAAGAATATTTAACTCTCATAGACAATTTTTCCCATTAGGTAATCTAATATCAAGTAAATCAAGTAAATCTCTACTCAAATCCACCTCAACACATATTCTTGCAAACTATAAATTTTTAATATATTTAGTTCTCGAATCAAGATATAGTGGTCTCCTAACTACACTGCCAAGCAACTCAAGCCTACAATTGTCCAGCATGTAGATGGAAATTCATTGAATTTTACCCATATATGAATTTTTTCCAACTCAAATATCGATAGCTAATTTATCAAATTGCATTCAGAGAAAAAGATAAGACTATTTTCTCTGCACCATGGACCATTTTCAAGTATCCATCTCATATCTTCACCTTTTATGAATTTGAAAATAAATCCTCTTGAAACAAGAGAAAAAAATCTCAAAACCTTGGATATTTTTCCCGATTTTATCAAAAAACAACTTTACTATAAGTAAATGAAGGGGTCTTACCCAAAAATTGCTTTAGCAAAGAACCACTCCAATTGTCATTTCTAAGATACAAAATTTCTTTAGGCGAATCAACCAAAATCTTCCCCTCATAAACCTCTGGCTCGAAAAATTTAAGTTTAGGCTCTTGTAGCTTTGAACAAGATTTTCCAACTATTCATCTCAGGTTCAATTTTCTTTGCTATCGCATGATCATCTCAAGTCTTCTCTATTTTTTTTTACAACAATGTATTAAGATCAAATCCAACAAACTTCTTCATACCACCTCAAAAGCTTCTGTACTCCTTATTTTATTTTCCATATTCATGTTCACCATAGTTTCTTAGTTTGAATTTCTACTTATCAACCGAAAAACTAAGATTGAATCTGGAACTTCGAAACAATCAGTCACAAAATCAAGATTTTGATAAAAAAAAAATAATCTAGAATTTAATAGGAAATAACCGACAATTCTCAAGGATCAAGAATCGTTGCATATTAGTTCAATCATGCTAATCTGTGCAAGAGAACAACAACTTTTCCCACCAAGTCCTGCATTTAATTCAACTATTAATGATTACCAAATTTAATAATTCAGTTATTAATAAAAATTATGAAAATACTAAATTAGTTATTATATTAGAAATTGTTGGCCCGGGTGTAGAGTCAAGAGGGGGGAGATGAATGGACTATTTCACGTATTTTCTCTTTTCTCTACAAAATAATAATCTTGACAAGATGAAATCAATTATATCACAATATATGAAGTGTAAATCATGCACAAGATATGAAATGAAGAGTCAAGAGTAGAGAAGCTTAACATCGGTATTTTAATGTGGTTCGGCACCAAACCTATGTCCACGCCTTGAGACCAACTCAAGGATTCCGCAATCCACTAACAAACTCCTTTACCGGCGAAGAAGCCTTACAACACAAGAACAAATCCCTCAATGCTCACCAAGAGCCGCAAGGTTCACCAAGAACCCTTGCAAATCAATCCACTAAGAACCTTTAACAACGGTTCACCAAGAACCTTCAATATGGGAACCAACCCTTTACAACAAGAAGATGAGATACAAAATGATGCTCCTTTAATTGAGTTGATATCAAATACAACACAACCTCACACTAATCTCTCAAGTAATGAATCAAATAAGATTTAGAGAGCAAGAGAGAAATTGAGCACTTGATATGAAGAACTAAAATGCAAAGTGCTTAGGTTTTGTATTCAAAAGATGTAAATCACTAAACTCATGTAAAAATTATCAAAACCATTACTAAACAAGTCTATAGACTTGTATTTATAGGTAAAATGGGCTACTAGTCGTTTTATGGCTGTTGGGGTGATATATTATATGTTTAGATTGAAAACTAACCATTTATAGTCATTGGGGACTGAATCCCGAAGCCAATCATCGACTATTTAACCCAATTCGTTGACTAGTAACATTCTGCCTAAAATTGTTGACGAATTACCCCAAATTGTTGACGATTACCTTAAATCAGAAAAAGTCATCAACACGAAAGTTGTGTGGTTTTTTCTTAACTTTCCATAGATACCAAGATCGTCATTTTTTAACTTTACTAGCAAAAGTTATGCTCCAAATACTGAAAGGTGTTTAGGAAATTTGATAGGTGCATAACTGAGGTATTAAACCCAACTAGGACTAAGTTTATAAAAAAAGATTATAACACTAATATGATTTAAAACTTATTCTTATGAATATATACTTAATTTTCTTGAGGTTTTAGGACATAAAACTTATTTTGGACCAACTATATAAAAGATTATAACACAAATACCGCTTAACACTTGTCCCATTTGAAAATATATTTGAGTGTAGGATATTTTGTCGAACTCTTTCTTTTATCTTTGAAAACCATGAGTATTGAATTTGTAACTTAGTAAAATCCTATATAATCTTGTGTCCTGGCATGCACATGCAATTAAACTTATGTAGTCAACAGAAATAAATTGAAGGTTTTATGGAAGGTTTTCTAAAGAAGCATAGAGGGTTGAGAATTGTTAAATTAAGTCTAATTCATGAAAAACAATGTACAGGAATATAGGAGTATTTTAACTTTAATATTAAATTATTAAATGAACACCATGAAAATATTGACTTTGTAACATCCCTATATTATAATCAACTTTTGACTAAGCTAAATTCATTGTTAAATTTTATGTTGATTTTTTTTGGAATTTTATGTTTTTTTAAATTATGCAATTAATGCCAATCATCAAAGGTTTTAAAAATTATGGAATATCTATTTTTAAGATTTTGATAACCTATATATTTTGTTTTGTGGCTTAAACTTCATATTGAGTTTTATTTTGTTTTCTTTTCTTTTAAAGTCGTTCTTGTGCATAGATATTAGTAATACTCTTGCAATTGAATTCTTATATTGTAGATGGACTTGTAATATCAAACAAATCGTTATTGAAAAAAAAATTTTACATTAATTTTAGTATATTTTAATGTATTTGTGAGATGTTTGGCATAAATTTTTATTTGATTTGAATTGTTTATATTTAAGTATTTTCATATAATTATATGAGATGTATACCATACCATAATTTATGAAATTGCTTATATATAAACAAAAAAATCAAACTATAGATGCACAACACTAATTCTACCAATATTATTGAAATACCAGCATTGATATTTGACTTATAATTTAATTTTGGCAATTTAAATTTAAAAATTATTAAATTTAACCTGTGCATAGCACGAGGTCTCTGCTAGATATGGATATAAAAGTAAAATCATATACATTAATTTTTGCCTTATAAAATTCTAATCCTGATTCTTGGTAGTTTCAAATTCAAAATTAATGAAAGTAATGTTAGTTTATAAAATATTGCACTTTATAACTTTTTTTTTAATAAAAAAAAAAGCCTTTTTAAATGGAAGAACCACATATTTCAAAAAGCATACTTGTATTTATTTCAATTTTAAAATATTTTAAATTAATAATGAAAATATGTGTTCATTATTATTTTTTAAAGAAAGAAGGTATAGAAAGTCACTAATTATTTATCCTTATTTTAAACTAATAATATCTTATAGTTAGGGCTGCAAATGAACCAAACTACTCATCAATAATTTGATAGCTCAACTCAATAAAAGCTCATTAGGGCTTGTTCATTACTTAAATGAGCGATTCTTAATCCTAACTTTTTTATATAGTTCGTAAATTATTTGAATTTAAATAAAAATGATAAACTTATTTTGACTCATGAACAGCTCGATAATAGGCTCGTTAAATGAAAAAGAAAAATTTGAAGTTATAAACATACAAACATGGTGGATACTTCATGGCTAGCCGAAGGACCAAGACCAAGCCTAAGCCCCAAGCCCTAAGCCCTATACGGTCGAATGCTTGTACTTTTACGCTGGCCCAAGGAGGCAAGGACCAAGGCCAAGCTCTCCTCATTCAGATCTATTGAAGGTATGAAAGATTTGAAAATGAAACTCAATAGATTTGTGTTGCTCCCATATGACATACTCTCCCTCATTCCCCAAACTTTCACTACACAGCTTGCACTTCTCATATCTCACTTCAAATATCTCTAATCGCTCTCCCTAAAATAGACCACAAATCCCCATCAAGGCAACCACGAAGGCATCAAGGCAGATCGTAAATCCCCATCGGTAGTCGCAAATCACTACATGCCGCACTTGCGAGTTGTGAGTAAGGCCCCCCCTCCCCTGCTTTCGTGATGCTTTTGCAGTAGAAATTTTGATTTAGGACTGTGAATGGCCTTTTTCTGGGTTTTCTTGGTCGTTTTGATCTAGCACTAGAATCATTGACTAACTATTTTGCTAATTTTTTGGGTTTCTTGCTATTTTTGTGGGGGTTGTCCCACATCAGTTGTGGAAGGGGCTTGGTGGTCAGTTATTAAGTGTGAGGGAAACCCTCATCCCATAAGCTAACTTTTGGAGTTGAGAATGTTGGATTAAATTTCAATTATGGGCTTATATGTGAAACAATTATGTGTTGTGGACTATCTAATAAGGATAGGTCCTATTTAAAAGTGATCGATTATTTTGGATAATGATCAGCTTTAATGTATCTGATAGGTTGTGGACCTTTAATGTGTAGATACTTTAGTGGTAATTTCCGTTTATTATGATAAACAAAAACATAAATACACATATATGGCCACTGGTTATATAAATAGTGGTTATGGCCCCGAATCGCACGAATGGTTCCAAAAATTTCTCTTTTGCCACCCCATCGCCAGAAAGAATATAGAGAATGCCAAAGGAATTCTCTAGACATTACGTGTTGATCTAAAAGGCTATCCGCACGGCTTGACACATCTTGGAACGCTATGGATTCAAGTACGCTTCCGCATTTAGTTTAATGTTCTTAATGATTTGACATGACTGATTTTGGCTTGATGATGGTTTTCGTCAATTAAAAGGAAATATTTTTAAGATCTTACAAGTGGTATCAGAGCGGCTTCATGTTGAATCATTGGGAAATAGTTTCTCAAGTTTGGTTTGATTTGAATCAAATTAAAAGGATGTTCTTGTTTAGGCCTCTGTTATCTTCATGTTGATAGAGTTATTTAAAAAAAAAAAAAATAGTCCTTTAGTTCAATTAAGAAATTGTCAGATCTTATTTACCCACGTTATGGAATATGGATCCAGTTCATACAAATGTTCTTGTTTGGCCTCCGTTATCTTCATGTTGATAGAGTTATTTTTAAAAAAATAAAAAAATAATAGCTCTTCAGTTCAATTAAGAAATTGCTAGATCTTGTTTACCCACGTTCTGGAAAGATATTTTTGTTGCGGTTTAAATTTTAAGTTTAAATTTTGTTATTGTATTTTGAGATGAAGATTTGGTTTGAATTTTTATTTTATCTTTTAGTAAATTTGAATCAAATTAAAATTATGGCCCAACAGTTTTTTTTAGTATTGAAATAACTAAATTGCGATTTAAATTTAAATTTAGTTATTTTATTTTGAGATAAAGATTTGGTTTGAATTTTTATTTTATCTTTTAGTAAATTTGAACAAATTAAAATTGGGTTTGGGCCCAATTTTTAAGGGAGGATGGTCCATAAGGTTTTAAGGTAGGGGGGTCATGGGTTGAATTAGGATCTAAGTTGGGCAAACCCAACTTGGTCAACCCAACCTAACAAAGTCAGACCCGGTCAACCCGACCCAGCCAACTCGGACCCAGTCAACCCAACTCAGTTAACTAGGTTGACTAATTTTGACAAGATTTGACCAGGTTGACCAATGTTGACTGTTTTGACTAGATTTGACCAATTTTGACCAGTTTGATCAAGGTTTACCAATTTTGACTGTTTGGACCATATTTGACCAATTTTGACTAGATTTGACCAAGTTTTACCAGTTTTGACCAGTTTTTTTTTTTTTTTAAGGAATAAAGTTATACAATAAATTCAAATATGGGTATTTTTTAAGGACATATATATAAGTTTTGAAACGAAATTGATTAAAACAGCAAGTCGCCAAAGTGACCACTCCTGTGGCAATCAATTTTGTTTTAAAATATAAATGACTTGTGTGCGTGTAATGTATGTCAAACTGATCAGCCCAAAGGAAGATAAATTTTTTGACAGAAATTGCACGCGCACCTGTGGTAATAAATGTGTGATAACTTTTCAGCCTATTTAACATGTGAATAATAATTCGGCCCAAAGAAAGATTTATTATTCGACATATTTTTATTATCAACATTTGATTACTGCACCAAGATATCACTTATAAGTTAATATATTTGTCCAAAGATAAAATATTAATGGAGTACACGATATCTTGAGGTGGGAATTACCTATTTTTGAATTTAATTTTGGTTCAAGATTTATGAGAGCTTGCTTTAATTTTTATGGTTGTTTGTCATTCTCTGTTCAGCTATGACACCTGCTAATATCACATCCAACATCAATTCTATTCCTATACTAAATGGCTCAAACTTTGGCTCGAACATTAAGTCATGGAAGGAGAACCTTTTAATTGTTCTTGGAGTCATGGACCTCGACCTTGCATTAAGGGTTGATTCTCCCCCACCTATTATGGAAAAAACTACCTCTGATGAGAAAAGAGACTTTGAAAGGTGGGAGAAATCAAATCGCATGTGTATGATGATCATAAAGAGAGCCATTCCAAAAGCATTTAGGGGCACTATGTTTCATAAAATAACTATAGCTAAGGATTTCCTTACCGACATTAAAAAGAGGTTTGTCAAGAATGAAAATTCTAAAATTAGCACGCTCT
Source organism: Malania oleifera (assembly GCF_029873635.1). Lineage (NCBI taxonomy): Eukaryota > Viridiplantae > Streptophyta > Magnoliopsida > Santalales > Ximeniaceae > Malania > Malania oleifera. The sequence goes on along the minus strand of NC_080423.1, from coordinate 78,702,120 downwards.
TGACAAGCCTAATTTCAATGAGGTATAAGGGTAAGAGTAACACTAGGGAGTACATTTTAGAACTATCTCATCTTGCTTCTAAGTTGAAAGCACTTAAGCTTGAACTCTCTGAAGACTTGTTAGTGCATTTGGTATTATTATCCCTTTCGGCACAATTTAGCTAGTTTAAGGTGAGCAATAACCATCAGAAAAAGACCTGGTCTCTGAATGAGCTCATCCCACACTGTGTACGGGAAGAGGAAAGACTTAAACAAGATAAGGCAGAGAGTGCTCACCTAGCCTCGACCTTCAAAAAAAAAAAAGGAAAGAAGAGGAAGAAGGAATAAGACTACTGCAGATATAGAACCACAAAAGAAACAACAAAAGAAATCGACCGAACAGGAAGGTACATGTTGTTTCTTCTGTGAAGCTGAAGGGCATAGAAAGAAGCAATGCACCAACTATCACGCCTGGTGTAAGAAAGGTATGCTTCTTAATTTGGTTTGTTCTAGGGTTAACTTAATTTCGGTACCTGAACACACTTGGTGGATAGATTCTGGTGCAACCACTCACATTAGTGTGTCTATATAGGGTTGCCTGAATTGCCGAAAGCCAAATAATGATGAAAGATACATCTATGTGGGCGATAGCAAGACAGTTCAAGTTGAGGCAATATGACTATTTAGATTATTATTACAGACTGGATTTTATTTGGATCTTGTCAAAACATTTATTGTATCATCTTTTAAACGGAACTTGATTCCTATTTCTACTTTGGACAAGTCTAGTTATTGTTGTTCATTTGGGAATGGAAAATTTAGTTTTTTTCATGATTCAAAATTGGTTGGTTTTGGTTCTTTATCAGGTTATGATAATCTTTATATGATAGATACAACTGCCTCATTTAATGAATCCCTGTACTTAAGTACATGTGGTACCAAGAGAAAATTAACCGGGGAGAATTTAGCTACATTATGGCATAAGAGATTAGGTCATATCTCCAAACGGAGAATAGAGAGACTTGTGTTAGACAAAATTCTCGACCCCTTAGATTTCACAGATTTTAATGTTTGTGTAAAGTGTATTAAGGGAAAACAAACCAATAAAATGAGATTTGAAGCCAATAGGACATTAGACGTCTTAGAACTTATACATACGAATACTTGTGGGTCATTCCCTACAATTGCTTGGAATGGTCAACAATATTTTATAACTTTCATAGATGATTTTTCTATATATGGCAATATATATATATATATATATATATATATATATATATATATATATATCTCATTCATGAAAAGTAACAGTCATTAGATGTGTTCAAAAATTTTAAAGTAGAAGTTGAAAATCAACTCAAAAAAAGGACTAAAACCACCAAATCTACCCGTGGTGGTGAATACTATGGTAGATATGATGGTCTAGGTGAACAACATCCAGGGCCGTTTGCTAAATTCCTAGAGGAATGTGGTATTGTCCCTCAGTACACTTTGTCAGGTTCGCCCACTATGAATGGTGTTGCTGAGAGACGAAACAAGATGCTTAAGGATATGGTGAGGAGTATGATTAGTCATTCCACCTTACTAGAATCACTCTGGGGAGAAGCACTTAAGACTGCAACATATATCCTTAACAAAGCCCCAACTAAAGCAATTGCCAAAACCCCTTCTGAACTTTGGACAGGTAAAAAACCTAGTCTAAACCACTTTCATATTTGGGGATGTCCAGTTGAGGCAAGGCCTTATAGGCCTAATGAAAAGAAATTGGATTCAAGGATGGTGAGTTGTTATTTTATTGGGTACTCTAAAAAATCCATGGGGTACAAATTTTATGATCCGAGAACTAAGTTGGTTTTTGAGTCAGGAAATGCTCGGTTCTTTGAGGATGTTGTGTTTGCGGGGGAAGATATAATTAGGGACTTTGTCTTTGAAGAGGAACATGTAGATATTCCCATAGGTGTTGTTGGAATTGATCAGGATTTTATTCATGACCGTGTTCAAGACACATTAATTCAAGACAATGCCATAGTACCTCCCATCCAAGAAATTATTCCAGAAGAACAAACTCTTACACCTCAATAACCGATGCCATTAAGAAGATCAACTAGAGAGAGAAGAAGTGCAGTGTCAGATGATTACATTGTATTTCTTCAAGAACATGAGCTAGAAATTGGAATAATGTAAGATGATCCTATCAACTTCCGTCAAGCCATGGTAAGTTCTAATTCTTAGAAGTGGGTTGATGCCATGAATGAGAAGATTAAGTCCATGAAGGACAATGACGTGTGGTCCCATTACCAGAAGGTGTGAAACCCATTGGTTGTAAATGGATTTTTAAGACCAAAAGGGATTCAAAAGGTAAAGTGGAAAGGTACAAGGCTCGTCTTGTCGCGAAGGGCTTTACACAGAAAGAAGGCATTGATTATAAAGAGACTTTCTCTCCGGTTTCTTTGAAAGACTCTTTTAAGATTATAATGGCATTAGTAGCACATGTCAATCTTGAGTTACATCAGATGGATGTAAAGACAACGTTTCACAATGGTAACATTGATGAGACAATCTATATGATGCAGTCAGAAAACTTTGTGTCAGGAGACCCAATGAATATGGTTTGCAAACTAAAGAAATCCATCTATGGACTCAAACATGCATCTCGATAATTGTATTTTAAGTTTCATCAGGTAATTATCAAGTTTGGTTTTAAGATGAATTTAATTGATGAATGTATATACCATAAATTCAGTGGGAGCAAGTATATTTATTTGGCTTTGTACATTGATGACATCTTGCTTGCCAGCAACGATATAGGCTTATTTCACGAAACCAAGAGAATTCTAGTTAAGAATTTTGAGATGAAAGATCTTGGTGATGCCTCTTTTGTGTTAGGGATACAAATACATCGAGATCGTTCTCAGGGTACTTTAGGACTATCACAAAAGAGCTATATCGAAAAGGTTCTTAAAAGATATGGCATGCAAGATTGTAAACCAAGTAATACTCATGTGGCTAAGGGAGACAAATTTAGTCTCGATCAGTGTCCTAAGAATGATTTTGAGGTAAAGGAAATGTTGAAGATTCTCTATGCTTCAGTTATAGGTAGTCCAATGTATGCTTAGGTTTGTACACGTTCGGATATTGCGTATGTTACTAGGATGTTGGGCAGGTATTTATGTAATCCAGGAGCAGACCATTGGAAAGTAGCTAAATGGGTCTTGCGATACTTACAGAGAACAAAAGAATGCATGCTCATATATCAAAAGTCGGATCAGCTTGAGATCATCGGGTATACTGACTTTGATTTTGCGGGATGCCGAGATAGTATGAAATCTACATCGGGCTATATTTTTCTGCTTGCTGGAGGTGCCATCTCCTGGAAGAGTGCTAGATAATCTCTTATAGCCTCTTCCACCATGGCAATAGAGTATATAGCCTGTTATGAGGCATCTAATCACGGAGTATGGTTGCAAAATTTTGTTACAAGGCTGCGCATAGTGGATTGCAAAATTTTGTTACAAGGCTGCGCATAGTGGATAGTATTGATAGCCCACTTAATTTATTTTGTGACAATAAATCTGCAGTTTTATATTCCAACAACAACAAGAGCTCAATGAAGTCGAAGCATATAGACATCAAGTTCTTAGTTGTTAAAGAAAGAGTTTAGAGTGGTCAGTTGTCTATAGAGCACATTGGTACAAACTAAATGGTTGCAGATCTGCTTACTAAGGGATTGCCACCCAGTCAGTTTCATGAGCACACTACTCAAATGGGTATCATATTTCTAGATGATTTTCAGTTTTAGTGGGAGTTTGTATTTTATGGATGGTCTTGTGATATAGACATGTTTTTTTTTAGTTATTCCAGTTTATGGATTATTTTGAGGTTAATTTCTGCAGAAATAAAGTTTGGTTTTCACACTTTGATTTATGTTATGGGTTGATCTCACTAAAGTTTAAGGTGGACTAGATGGAAATAGGCATGTTAAGATCACATTGCATGAAATTTCCATGCTACACATCCACATCATGATCCATGTCATCCAGTTGTATTAGCATATGTGACCATTGATGGGTCGAGTTACGAATATTGTAATAAAGGCCGCTTTGATCCTATGTTAGTATAATTGATGGACTGGATTGGTTATAGATACATTTCAGTATGATTTGAACTCATTCGGTTACTTTTGCAATACATAATTATGAGGTTACACATATAGCCTAAGTGGGAGATTGTTGGATCAAAATTCAATTATAGTCTTATAGGTGAAACAGTTATGTGTTATGGACTGTCTAATAAGGATAGACTCTATTTAAAAGTGATCGATTGTTTTGGATAATGATGTGCTTTAATGTATTTGATAGGTTGTGGACCTTTAATGTGTAGATACTTTAGTGGTAATTTCCGTTTATTATGATGGGTGAAAATGGAAATACACATAAATGACCAAAGGTTATATAAATAGTGGTTATGGTCCCTAAGTTACATGAATGGTTCCAAAAATTTCTCTTTTGTCATCCCATTGCCAGAGAGAATACAGAGAATGCCAAAGGAATTCTCTGGACATTACATGTTGATCTAGAAGGCCATTCGCACGATTCGACACATCTTGGAATGCTATGGATTCAGGTATGCTTTTGCATTTAGTTTAATGTTCTTGATGATTTGACATGATTGATTATGGCTTGATGATGGTTTTCATCAATCAAAAGGAAATATTTTTAGATCTTACAGAGAAGACCCAAGACCACCTAACACTAGTATCAGAGTCCATGGTTTCTATTTAGGATGCCGAGCATATGGTGCTGCCGATTTGGAGCCCAATTCGTGAGGAGTTTGGAGCCCGATGTGTGAGGGGGGATTGTTGGGGTTGTCCCACATTGGTTGCGGAAGGGGCTTGGTGGTCAGTTATTAAGTATGAGGGAAAGTCTCACCTTATGAGTTAGATTTTGGGGCTGAGAAGACCCAAAACCACCCAATAGTTTTTTGGATTTCTTGCTGTCTTTCTAGGTTTTCTTGTTGTTTTCTAGGTTTTCTGTATTTTCTTGGTGTTGTTTGGATGTACTTTGATGTATGCTTGGTTTAGAAGAGGCTAGGGTTGATGCTGATGGCTTGTATGTCTTTTAATATATTATTCCACAGAATAGATCATGTGATTATTGATGTTTGTGGGTAACACTGATTGTATCAAAACTGAAACTGATCTCTGTATCTAGGCTGGGACTGATTTTTTTTAATTGTTTAGAAGCTTGTAAACAAAGGCCGAGTTACGAATATTGTAACAAAGGCCGCTTTGATCCTATGTTAGTATAATTGATGGACTAGATTGGTTATAGATACATTTCGGTATGACAGCAAAGTTGAACTTATTTGGTTATTTTTGCAATATATAATTATGAGGTTACACATATAGCCCAAGTGGGAGATTGTTGGATCAAAATTCAATTATAAGCTTACATGTGAAACAATTATGTTTTGTGGATTGTCTAATAAGAATAGACTCTATTTAAAAGTGATCGATTATTTTGGATAATGATGGGCTTTAATGTATCTGTTGGCCCGGATATGCGTCTAGAGGGGGGGGGGGTGAATAGACATCTTTCACGGATATGCAAGTTTTTCTACAATCACACAAATTTCTTGGCAATAACAAGAGTATTATATCACAATATATAAATAAAGTAAATAGCAATGGCTAAGCAACACAAGAGAGAAAAGAGAAGAGAAACTTAACGCAGCGAGGTTAACATGGTTCGGCATTGCGCCTACATCCATGCCTTGAGACTAACTCAAGGATTCCCCAAATCCACTATGTGATCCTCCTTCCGGCGGAGAAGCCTATACAAGTAGCTACTCACAAAGAGCTCTTACAATGGTGCTCACCAAGAGACACCTTACAATGGCTCACAAAGAGCCTTACAATACAAGTAATTTGAAGAGAAGTAGATACAAAGAGAAATGCTCCTCTTGAGCTGAATATCCCAATGAAAACCTCACACTATTTCCTCTTTGTCAATGGGGTGTAAACTTAAGCAAAAGCAAGAGGGCAATAGGGTGCACAATGAAACCCTAGAATGAATGCACAATGAATGTTCTCAACAACCAAATAGCTTCACTTATTTGAAATCAATGCATAAGACCTATTTTAAAGGCCAAAGGGGCGAGCTAGGTGCTGGAGAGCCGTTGGGCATTTATTGATATGAGACAAGTTGAAAACTAGCCGTTTGGGCGCATTAAATGTCATCTGCAGCCCAACGTTCGTCGATGAGCCCCATTTGTACCTTCGTCGACAAAGCCTTGTGTTTGTCAATGAGGTAGTGGTTCTGAATTTTGATAGGTCTCGATTTCTTTTCGTTGACGAGTACCCTGTGTACGTCAACAAAATTTGAACAGACTTCATCATCGAATCCCCTGTATTCGTTGACGAAGGTGCTCTGAACTTTTTGGTGTTCTCGGTATATTCTCGTCAACGAGTACCCTATGTACATCAACGAGGTTCTGTGTTGTTCTCGTCGACGAAACCCCTGTGTTCGTCGATGAGACCCCTGTGTTCGATGACGAGACCCCTATATTCGTCTACGAGACCTTTTACTTTTCTGAAATTATTTCAACCAAGTTTTTGTCAAAGTAAAAAGGTCATTTTCTTTATTTTAGAAATGATCTCTTAGCTATTTTAAGATGTCTTAGGTTTAATAAAATATGTTTGAGGGTTTTAGACATTTTGTGTAGTTTTACTTGACTTGTTATATAAGTGAGACTGTGCCTGTGTTCTAGTGATCTATATGTGATTTGCCCATCTTTTGCTTTACTTTTGAGTCGCACCATACACAGAGGATTACAATATCAATCACTCTAATCTCACACACACAACCTAGTGCTTGTGCTTGCTATGCGGGATCCATGAACGCTTTGGTTGAGTGGCAAGGTTCTGGTTTTGTCATATGTTGCTCTTTGCCGGTTTGAGACTGCTTAACTCTTTATGCTTGCTTTGGAGCTGTTCTGTGCAGCTGAGCTGGACTAGAAAAAGACTGTTACTAACCTTAAAGAACTGCTAATGAGTTGTTGTCATAAAAACAAAGTTGAAATGAAAAACCCTTAACCACTAGGTCTAACAGTATCTGATAGGTTGTGGACCTTTAATGTGTAGATACTTTAGTGGCAATTTCCGTTTATTATGATGGGCAAAAACAGAAATACACATATATGACCAACGATTATATAAATAGTGGTTATGGTCCCCATATAGCACGAATGGTTCCAAAAATTTCTCTTTTGTCATCCCATTGTCAGAGAGAATACATAAAATGCCAAAAGAATTCTCTGAATATTACGTGTTGATCTGGAAGGTCATCCGCACGGCTTGACACATCTTAGAACGCTATGGATTTAGGTATGCTTTCGCATTTAGTTTAATTTTATTGATGATTTGAGATGACTGATTCTGGCTTGATGATGATTTTCATCAATCAAAAGGAAATATTTTTAAGATCTTACAGAGAAGACCCAAGACCACCCAACACTAGTATCAGAGCCCATGGTTTCTCCTTGGGATGCCGGGCATATGATGCTGCCGATTTGGAGCCCAATTCTTGAGGAGCTTGGAGCCCGATGTGTGAGGGGGGATTGTTGGGGTTGTCCCACATCGGTTGCGGAAGGGGCTTGGTGGTCAGTTATTAAGTGTGAGGGAAAGTCTCGTCTCATGAGTTAGACTTTGGGGTTGAGAAGGCCCAAAACCACTCAATAGTTTTCTGGATTTCTTGCTGTCTTTGTGGGTTTTCTTGTTGTTTTATGGGTTTTCTATATTTTCTTGGTGTTGTTTGGATGAACTTTGATGTATGCTTGGTTTAGAAGAGGCTAGGGTTGATGCTGATGGCTTGTATGTCTTTTAATATATTATTACAAAGAATAGATCATGTGATTATTGATGTTTGTGGGTAACACTGATTGATATTGATCTCTGTATCTAGGCTGGGACTAATTTTTTTTTTTAATTGTTTAGAAGCTTGTAAGGGAAAAAGAGGAAGAAATTATCAAAACTATTTATTTTTATCAGTTTCGACCCAACTTTGATATCATGTGAGAGGTTTTTGTAATTTTTTATATATTCAAAATAAATAGAAAAGAGTTCATGAATTGTATTTTAATGGCGAGCCTGCGTTCAAACTTGCTATGCATGGTAAAAATATAAATATTATTATCTTTCTAGTTACTATTACAACAAAGAAAATATATTTGTTTCTAAAAAAAAAAGATTGACAAATTTAGAATAATAATTCATACTTGTTGAAAATGTTTGACTTTTTTTTTTTTTTTTTCAAAATAGTAAAAGCATATCTCCATATATTCTTTAAAGAACATTAATGAATCAAAATAATGAGTGATTGGTGGAATATGGGAACTCATTTCATTAAGAAATCATTTTTAAACATAAAATGTGATATTTGATTAGTCAATATTAATTTATTTAAGTTTTAAATTTGAGAATATAAAAAACTAGGATTAGAAATATATTAAAATTGATGGATCTTTGGTTCTTAGGTTCATTTTTTGTGGCGGCATTTTTCTGACAAACATTAAACACTACTCAATAAAATACATTTTAATTTTTTTTTAGACTAGTATGGAAAAACCTAATTATGAAGATTCACTCTAACAACAATTCCAAATAGTATAAAATGAGAATAAGAAAACATAATATAAGGAAAATTTTTCAAACAGTTGGGGTGTGACAAAGACACACTGCAATTGTGTTCATTTTTTTAGAATCTCCTAATGCACGAATATTGGAATGAAGTATTACCCAAATATGGAATTATGCTAAATTTATGAAATGATCACCGAATTGATTGTGTCATAGTTTACGATAAGTTGAATAAAGAGAACATATAAATTAGTGCATGCATAAAATTGAGAGAATAAAATTTGAATGAGGATTAGAATGGAAAAGCGGGTTAGAATTCTACAATTGAAACTACCAAGATTTAGCATTAGAATTTTAGAAAGCAAATAATTATATTGCATCTTATTGGAATGTATACTAATTAAGATGCAAATCTAAGATTTAACTTTAAAGAGATTGAATTTTGAATCTTAGATATGATGATTTAAGCAAATTATAAAATTATATACACATTTATCTTCAACTATCAAATTTAAAATTAAAATCTAAAATTTATCCTATCAATCGCAATTCAAAATGGCCTTTTAAAAGGGAGCTGAATTTTGCATTCCCTGGCGGTGGCTTTTTAAGTTCCTAGGAAAAGAAAAAAAAACTAACTTTGAGTGCTTGTTAAAAAAAAAAGTAAAATGCTTAAAAGTATTTAAAATGATTAAAATTCATATGTATTTTTAAGAAATATAATTAATGAATGGATAACTTTGTAATATATGGAAAAAATTAAAGATAGCAATGAAATTGAATAATTTGTTAGAGAAAAAGTTAACTTTTAGTTCACCAAAAAAGTTAAAAATTAATTTTAAAAATTTTAAAAAATTATCTACTAAACACGCTTGACTCAACTTTTACTTTTAAAAGAGAAAAATTGAAGTAAAAAAAGGAGCTAAACTCACCCTAGTTCCTAAGCATATGTACTATGACTGCAAAGAAAAATGGAAATTAGAAATCTACTGCCACAAATAAATGTTGCGATTTAACCATTCAAAACGGTAATACATTGAATCAAGTACATTCAAGTGAGCCTATAACGACGTTCATCTAAATTTTAAGATAGTAGTATACTATGAAAAACCCAAAATTAGAATTGATAAAATAGATAAAAATTCGTTAATTTAAATTGAATTCGATCTATTTTATTGGTTATAATAGAGCTGTTTATTAAATGAGTTCAATATAGTTTTTCATTTTATATCTGCCTTCGGGTCGGGTCGATTTATACGACGAATATCCGCCAACTCATTTAAAGGCTCTTTAATGGTTAACCCATAAAGCCCAACAGCTCCCCAACCCACTGACCCACGGCCAATTCACTGCCAACTGCACGGTGCCCACGCCACGCGGCCCACACCTCCTGGCCCAGATTCTCAGCACAGGCCACAGACAGCACACAGTACTCACGTGACCACGTCTCACTCATCTGAATCTTTTGATTCTTCTCTCATTCTCTGCATTCTCACTTCCCAGTTCCCATTCACTTTCGTTTAGGGTTTCATACTTTCATTTTTCGTCGCCGTCGTCGATTGCCGCCCATCGCTCGCTCGCGGACCTTTGTGAGTCTGTGACAACCCTCGCCTCGCGGTGTTGCCGTACCTTCGTCAGTTCGCTGTTCGCCCATCGCTCTCTCGCTCGAGTCGCTCGCCGTTACAGTGTACACTCTTACTCTGTGTACACACTACACTGCACAGACAGCACTCTACAGTCTGAAATCTGAATCTTCTGATTCTTCTCTCATTCTCTGCGTTCTCACTTCTCATTCACTTTCGTTTAGGGTTTCACTTTCGCCGACTGCGGCCCATCACTCGCTCGTTGCTTCAGCTTCACGAACCACGGAACGAGGTTCAACTCTCTCTCTTTTGGGGAAATTTGTCTTCTAAGTTCTGACTTCTGAGTCGTTTGTTGGGTTTGATTTTTTGATTCTTATTTTTAAATTTTTTTTTTTGGTTTTTTTTCTGTAATTTTTGACAATAATGCCAATCAGCCCATAAAAAATTTGTCTTAAGTTGTATTTGAGGTTGTTGATTTCGAGCTTTGTACTTAGATGGTATTCAATATAATTTCACACTAAAAATATAAATCTGACATCCAATCCTTATGGTTCCAAACGTGTGTTTAGAGTTAAGTTATTGTAAAAAAAATAGTAAAATTTTGTTTTGAAATTGGAAAATATTTGGACAAAAAAAAAAAAAAGGAAAAGTCAAAAGATTTTACTTCTTTTATGTTTGGTTGTGAAACTGTGTAGAAGAGGAATTAGCTGTATGCTATGGTTCTATATTGAACTACGAAAAAAATATTAAAAATGAAAGAAAATATGAGAGGTTCTACTTTTTTGTATTTAATCACGGAGAAATTTGAGGAATATACAAAAAAATTTTGAACAAATTTCTCATTTTAAATTTTATGTTAGTTTTTAATCTTATTTGAGTAATCTTTATTTTGAATAGTATTAATATAGAGAGAAAATACAATGAAAAAAATTTATTTTCTTATTATTATATTTTATTTTCATAGAAACCATCTACTTTTTCAATTATTATTATTTAATATATTGAACATAACAATATTTTCAATTGGTACAACTCTTTTAAGTCACTTATAACTCTGCTTTCTTCTATTACAATTGAGCCTTGCCCTTTATTCAACGGGAGTTAAAAAAAAAAGAACCACATTCTACAACTTATTTGAAAAAAAGAAAATATGTTGGGAGAACATTCAATCGTGTTTAAGAGTATGAATTTCGAACTTATGATTTTAATTGTTGTGAATTTAAAAAAAAAAAAAGTCAATGCAATTTGAGTTATGTAATTTGAGCATTGCTTTGCAACTTTATTGATAGAGCAAGAGATAATGAGATAGTTTTTAAGAATTAAGGTTACCTTTCATTCAAGTAATGTCTATTTTAAGGATATAAAATCATAATATAAGAATTTGTAGTTTAAAAAAATTAAAAGATGTTATCATAGTGATGTAAATAAGAATGCATCATAACATTGAATAGAGAATGATAATATCCTATTTTTAATATGAAAAATTGGGAATGTCTATTTTGAGAGATTCCCACGATTTGAAAATAGTTGTGTTTAAAGAAACTCGCATGCTTTAAAAATAGCTGTAATGTTTAGATTTTAGAGAGACTCACAAGGTTTGAATTTCTATTTTGAGTTAGATTTGGACTAATTTATTCTGTTTTAATGCTTACAGTTTTACTTACATGAATCAGGAGTTATTAATTAGTATAAACGTTTGAATGATTGATATAGTTACTGGAAAAGTTAATACACAAACTAATCGCAAGTTGTCGTATGCAACTTAAATTATTATGACGCAAAATAAATTATTATTAAAATTACATTTGAGAATGGAGGATTATCCGCTCATCCGCCATGAATTATCTAACTCGAAACTGCCTAATCCGCCACTTAAACGAGTTGAATATGGATTATGATTTCTTCATCCGATAATCCGCCTTATCCGCCGTAGATTATCCGACCTGATCTGCTTTGTCAGGTCTACCCAGATCCAAAAGTCAAAACCCTAATCGTTGGCGACTCAGAAACCAATTGCAATGGCTGATCCCACCTCATCTCAGGCTCCGTTCTCACCTCTAGCTGAGGCTCAAATGACTATTGATGGCTCAGAGCAGGACAAGGCCCTCTCCAATTCTGAGTTCCTGACTCGCCGGGAGGTGTTGACCCGGCGGTCCCGCCGAGTGAAGCAGCTTTTGCGGATCTACAAGATTCTTTACTGGCTGCTAATGGAGGAACTCAGGGCCAGGTACAAGGAATACTACTGGGAATATGGCAAGAGCGCCTTCAAAGAGGACGAGAATAAGAATGGCAGTTTCAATGCGAATTGTACGGACATTATGGAAGTGAATGGAGAGAATGGGAAATTAGGGTCAGGGCCAGATGAAGGGGTGAGGAAGTGCGCTGTGGCCGGATGCAAGACGAAGGCTATGGCTTTGGCACGCTTCTGTCATTCGCATATACTATCGGACTCCAAGCAGAAGCTCTACAAGGGCTGCTCCTATGTGGTTAAGAGGTTTGGATTCCCATCTTACCTTTTCTTTTTATTTATTTTTTACTTTTTTTGGTTAACATCATGTATGTAATACAGACACACACAGAGTATGTATGTGCGCACATTTTGTTGTCTTATTATAGATTTTGTAGTGTGGTTGCTTAATTGGGTGGCTTAATTGTTTGACTCTTATTTTTGGAGGGTGGGAATGAATGTGGAGTGCAGAATTTTAGTCCTTGAATCCTATGAATAAGGAATTCATTCTAGTGGATTTGTGTCTATACAAATTCTTTAGCTTCTTTTGCCAATGCTAATTTTCTCAGTGTAATGTGCTTGGTAGATTGGTTCCTTTTGTTGGATGGTTGCTGTCTCTGAGAATATTCAGCTCTAGAAAAGAGAATAGCTTTCAAATTGCACTCTTCATTGATTACCAAATAATTTTAATAATTCCTCAAGAAAAGTATATGATTTGTTTTTTGACTAAGACACTAAGAAATAGGAGTTGTTTGATTTACTGAATTCAAAAGCGACACTGTTCTTTAGCAACACTTCTCGTGACAAGCTAGATTCAAAGATTATGCATGTAAGTTAACATCAAAGAAGTGTGCAGACGGAAAGGATTTTGTTTTTAAATTTTTTGATAATTTATCCTTCAGTGGCCAAAAAAATGGAAGCATCTAGTGAGTATTGGATGCTAAGATGGGTAATTCTTGATGTGTTAACTGATGCTCTGATAGTTTGGCTGATTCTTTCTGGCTTCAGTAGACCAAAAAGCCTGGAGAATTACATAAGCAGCACTCTTTTGGAGTACATGAAAGATTAGTGCTTGTGAGATTGCAAAAAGCCCCATGACAAATTAATTTGAAACTTATGGGTAAAAAGAAAGATGCATGAGAAAATCACATAAACAATATGCTGGAAGAAGGACCAATGGAGAAAATGGATGTTCCTATATATCATGGAAACAAGTTGCATTTGCTGGTAATTGCATGAGAAAATCACATAAACAAGATGTTTCAAGGAGGACCAATATTGAAAATGTATGTTCCTATCTTAGGGAAATAACATACATTTGCTAGTATTTGCATTCATCTTGTACAAGGAAAATGTGAGACTTGTTCTCAGAACATTAAATTCTTTTCTTTAGGAAGTGTCCTAGTGTGCATCTAGATAGGGATGGCAATGGATCAGGTTGAATGGCTGTAGCTGTCATGACTCCTGATGGAAGAGGATATGTTTGGTTATTTGCCAATCAAATTGGAAGAAGTCTAGGGGCTAAACAGGTTAAATGATTAAATATTGATTAGATTTTGGATTAAAATATTCAATCCCAAGTACAATGCATCTCTACTAAGTTGCAAACCATCCTATTGTTTAGCAGCACAGATCTGTTTTCTTTAACAATTATTTTTGGGATTACTTGAAGGGAAAGAAATCTTAAGAGTTTTTGAAGGAGTAGAAATATCTCTTGGTATTGTAAGATTGTTGGCAAAAAAGAAAACCTTCAAGACTTGAATGTTTCCCCACGAAATTTGTCTTGGTTCCTCTCCAATCCTTTCATCCTTTTTTCCAGAGAATCTATTCTCAAATTGAGCTCATAAAAATAAAATAAAACTAAAAATAAAGCAGACAGAAGGAAAAAGGTCCAGCAACATGGCGATTAATTTTGAGTTATATGCAAATGTTGAATTGTTATCCAGTAGGGAGGCACATGCTTTGTAGAACATTGCTAATGCTTTGAAATTTGAATAGGTTAACAACTCAAGTTGCAGCTTGAGGGCAAGAGACCAATTCATAATTCTACCAAACAGGAAGTTAATCCAGTTGTTGCAGTTTTGATAGGTAAGAAGACTCAAATGATTATTCAAACAGGGGAGCTAAATTAAAAAAAATTTTGATTTTAACAGTGATGATCCTGATGGATTTGATGGTTTTTTGGAGGACTGTTTTTGGTGGTGGTCTAACATTAAAGTGACCCAAAGTGGCCGAATCTAAATTGAAGGGTACAACTACAACTTGGTGGATTAAAGAAGAACAGATCTTTAGAAGGAAAATATATGTTGACCCGAGTCTAGGATGAGATGAGGAGTGCGATGTATCTGTACCCCTACCAACTAACATGATTGTTTTATAAAATGATCAAGGAAAAGCAAGTTTAAAGACCACTTTATTTTTGGTATTGCTGTTTGGTGTTTTTGGAGCAGCAGATCTTACGGCCGCAAAGGAGCTGAGTTGATCTTCATCTGCTCATGTTTCTTCATGAAAATTTTAACCAAGTTCAAGCTCAAGCCAAGCTTAAACTGCGCTTGAGCATAATTTTTCAAGCTTGTTTCATTAAGTCATTAAACATGTTTGAGCCGAGCTGGAGCTTGTTACCTAGCTTTAGTTTGTTTTAATTTAAACCAGGCTTATTTGATAAATTTATGTACAGAAACATAGGATGTTGTGGTAATGCCACCATGTTGACATCCTTTTGCCCTATCAGCAATAGAAACTGTTGGGGGTCAATGAGCATGGAATTTGTCTGTCAGCTCTTGGTACTAGAACTGCAGAGTTAGTTGTAGGTTTGTTGACTTGAGAATTAGGAAAATGGGGAAAAGAGTGAAAGATGAAGACCAAAGGATTCTAAGATTAAGTGTTCTGTGAGTCGACATCATTTTCGCCGCCTCTGAGCCTTTAAAAATGATCACACCAGTAAGCCCCCAAAGGGTCCTAATCCAAGCTTAAAAACAAGCCCAAAACGAGCATGTAAGTGAACTATGGACAAGCTTAAACAATCCCCTAGCTCGGAATGGTTCAGGCTCAGCTTGTTAGATGGGCCTTAAAAGTTGGTTTGGGAATTGCTTATTTATGCAAATGGATAAGCTCAAATGTGTTTTACCGAGCTGAGCCACAGATTTATTCACAAACAGTTTGTTTCATTTCTAGGTCTTAAGGGCAGAGTTGTAATTTTTTTTAATTTTATATTTATTTTGATAGTATATGCAGAGGGTAATTTTGAAGAGTCTTTTAGTGATTCTAGTTGTCAAATTATATGCTTGGAAGTTAAGGGTTGGTTTAGAAGTTTCTTTTGTTTTCCAAGCAAGATGAATCTTGGTAGAATTGGTAAGTGTGGACTGTGGAGTCTATTGAAGGGCTGTAATCTTTTGATTTTTGATAGATGAATGAACAAGAATTTTTATATTTTTGATAGGTGTTGAATAAGAATTTTTGAACATATTGTTTTATCTTGGCCTTGTGTATTCTCACAAACCTTAGATGGATTTCGGAGTTTCTATCCTCCTTCTTCTTCTTCTTCCAAGGACTTTGTACACTGTTCACAGCATATGAACTTCTCTTTTTCCTTCTCCATACAGCCCTAATCACTATTCCATCCTTCTGCTGCCCTAAAACCCTAGAATGTTTTCGCTTTGCCATCATAAAATTCTAATCCTCTTAGTTCATTCTTTCCACCAGAATTTCCAGCTCTATGTTATTTCAATTCTAGACCTTATCGTTAAACCCCAATTAAATCTATCCTTAGTCGACTTTTAAGCCCTGGGATACTTGCCAAAATTTAAAATAGCAAAATCCCACATGCTCCCTGACCCAACCACTTCTTAGGCATGGAAACATATCTTTTCCTAATCTGTCATGTGGCAGTTTGGTATTAAAGCTTTAGTTGCTCCTTGATGTTTTCATAGGTAAGAGATCCTGTGTGCATAAATGAATATGTTATAAGAAACTGAATACGTAGCAGCTTGAAGCGAATATGAAACTCAAAAGCTTTTTAATTAGATTATTTTGCTTATATGTGGTACTATGCCTGTTCTCGATATTGCTTAGAAATAGTAATATTTCACTATGAGGTGTGGAGTAGTTGAAAATAAAACGATTACCGTGGCTTGGTTTAAGAATGAATTGAAATTGAATCATTGAATTCGAAAGTTCTACTGATGGCTGGTGCTAAATTCTGTAATCTTCTGAGATTATGCACACAGTTTTTGTGTAGAATTTACATATTTGAAGTTACCTGCCAACCAAGTCTGAATAGAATGATCAGAAAAGATAGCAGAATGGTATGCAAGACTAAAGCCAGCCAGGTGAACAACTAAATCTGATAGTGGAAGAGCGAAACACCTTTAAGGAAGAATGGCTGCATGTTTCTCCAATAATAGATCTTGAATGTGCTAATCAAAAGAAGGATTGCATGGAATGTGGCTGTGAAAAGAACATGATGCAAATGCAAATCAAGTGGCTATTTGATCATAATCATCATCATCTTGACATACCTTGAAGTTATCTCATGAAATTCAACATTTCAATCAAGATGGCAATTAAAAAAATTGGACTTGATTTTGGATCTATTAGTGCTGATGTTTTAGATGGTGAGCTTATTTGCCCTCAAGAGGTAAGAGGAGTAATAGAGAACATTAAAGAATCCAAATAATGGACTGGTTATTCAATTGATTTTGCAGCATTAAAAATTCAGCAAGGTATGCCAGCAACAACAATCAAGGGGATGAGGGGTTGCTCATGTTCCAGTAAGGCCAAACTATGGGGAAACAAATTCTAACAGATGTAGTGTCAAGATGGAAATTTCTAATCTTATCAGTCATGAAACATATCAACATAAAGAGTGGGAGTTTTCAACCATTGAATTTTGATGTTCTAGCAAAGTTAAGAATATATGTGAAGACTATCAAATACTATAAAGATCTAATTATCTAAAATTGAAGATGCAAATCATGGCAGATGGTGCTTTACTCTTAAAACTCAAGGATGAGATTTTTTTTTTGCAACCAGGGGAGAATTATGAAGGCGATAAAAGGATCAGTGAAAAGCAAGTTTAAAGACTGTATAGTACTTCTGACTATACTGTACTTCTGTATTGATGTTTGGCATTTTTGGAGCAGCAGATCATAGGGACAGAGTGATGTAGGACGGTTCTAAGTAGCCCCAATCCAACAGTTGGCCCTCTTTGTAGCACACTCACAATATCATTCACAATCTATGGGAAGAATTCAATTAACCAATCATGAACATAACAAACATATTCTAATGATCACAAGTTGTTGGATTTTGAAAATGTATATGATTTGGTTTAAAAGCCCTTAGTTGATCATTTCATTCAAGTAATCAAGTTCACTTTAAAAGATGTTATATTAGAAGTCTTAGATCACAAGTCTTAGCATACAAATCAAATATCCTTAAGCACAGTAGTAGCAAGCATGTTCATGTTGAAAATCTAGGAAGAGTCAAAGAGAATGAACAAGGTTTTCAATCAAGGATTCAGGTAGAGTTTCATGGCGTATAAGGTACTTTTAGGGGCTGTTTTAGATGGCCACAAACAAGGAATTGAAAAGATCTTACCAAAAGGTTCGGAATGACAAACACCAAGACACACGAGTACTTGATCGCACCACGAACAAGCTTGTTGACTCTTAGGAATCTTAAGACAAGAATGAAGCTTGAGGAAGGTTGTGGCTGTGAACTGTGAAAGAGAAGTGAGCGTGTAGTGTTGATGATGACGTTGATGTTGTCGTGGTCTCTCACCACCCAATCTCCGGGGAGATGGAACATAGCCTCACACTACTTACTCACAAGGAGAGGAACAAGATTCACAAGTTCAAGTAAAGACTTTCTTTTCAATTGATAATGCAAAGATCCCTTTTACAATACAAGTGATGACATATTTATAGCCTTACATGAGCATGCACATGACTTGCACATGGCTTCTTAAGAGATTAAAGAAAATATAAAAGTAAAATAAAACATTTAAAACATATGCAATGAGGTTCCTAGGAAATAGTTTGTCATAGGAAATAGGTGCCTAGGAACTAGAATAATTATGATAGTGGAGTCTAGGAACTTAAAATGAAATAAATGCTTCTTGAAAAATCAAGACTTAATGACTTGCAAGTTGTCATCCTCTTTCCAAGCTAGCTTCCAAGAGAAGCTTCAATTGTTGCAAATAAAGTTAACATCCAATAGTGGACTTCGGGTGGTCATCCAAGTGTCACAATATCCGTGAATGATGCTCAAGGTGCATGTTGATCCCCATCATCTCTCCCCGATCGAAAAGAATTCTCCTTTGGAGAATTATTTCAAAAGTACTCAATATATAGCTCCGGGTTGAGACGAAGAACATCATCGTTAAGAATCCAACTGCTTTCTAATAATGGTTTCCCTTTCCATTTGACCAGAAACTTTTGGTACGTTCCAGCTCATGTTTTTGTTGTTTTAAGGTCCAAAATGTCTTCAATTTGCTCGAGTTTCTTTGGTGGGACTAATGGTGGTGGCAAAGGTAAATTTGGCTTTTCTGGTGCAACTGGAGTTATGAATGGAGTAGGTTCATCTACTGGGTTAGTAGGGTTAGGTTCTACAAAAGAATTAGGTTCCAGAAAGGGCGTAATATCTTCAACATTAAATATATTGCTTATACCAAAATCATCAAGAATATCTAACATATAAGCATTAGAGCTTATTTTCTTGAGAACTTTGAATGGTCCCATCTTTTTGGCATGAAGTTTTCTTAGCTTTCTTGAAGGAATCCGTTCGGAGCGAATTCAAACCATAATCATATAACCTTCTCAAAATTCCTGCAACCTGCGATGTACATCAACAATAGATTTATAATGCTCATTGCTTAAATTAATTTTCATTCTTATATGAGAGTGTAGATCATGTGTGTGCTTTGCAAATGTATCAGCCTGCTCGCTCACTTTAGAATTAGGTGTTAATGGAATGAGATCTACAGGCTTCCTAGGATTATATCCTCTGACAACTTGAAATGGGCTAAGTCCTGTGGTCCTATTCAATGAACTATTGAATGCAAACTCGGCCATAGGAAGGCATAAATCCCAAGTTGTGATGTTCTCACCTACCAAACATCTCAATAGGTCCCCAAGGCTCCTATTTACCACTTCAGTTTGCCCATTAGTCTGTGGGTGATATGCACTAGAAAATTTGAGCTTGGTACCTAGTAATGCCCATAAGGTTTTCCAGAAGTAACTCACAAACTTCACATCCCTATCAGAAACAATGGTTTTGGGAAGACCATGAAGTCTCACTACTTCCCTAAAAATTATAGTGGCAATATGTGTTTTATTGCATGGAATAAATTGTGAAATTTTTGAAAATTTGTCCACCAAAACAAACACTAAATCATTTCCTCTAGTAGTCTTGGGGAGACCTAACTCAAAGTCCATACTGATATCTTGCCATGAGATGTGTGGCATAGGCAAAGGGGTATACAATCATGAGTTCTGTTTCCTACCCTTCACTGTCTGACAAGTATGGCATTGTGAACAATCCTAGCAACATCTCTTTTCAGACTAGGCTAATAAAACTCATCTTCAATCTTAACTCCAATTGGACCAGAAAAGCCAAATTTACTTTTGCAAGCACCATTAGTCACACCAAAGAAATTCGAGCAAATTGAAAACATTCTGGACGTTAAAACAACAAACACACAAGCTAGAACATACCAAAAGTTTCTGGTCAAATGGAAAGGGAGACCACTATCAGAAAGCAGTTGGATTCTTAAAGATGATGTCCTTCGTCTCAACACAGAGTTGTATACTTAGTACTTTCAACATAATTCTCCGAGGAGAATTCTTTTTGGTCGGGGAGAGATGATGGGGATCAACATGCTCCTTGATTATCTTTCGCGGATATTGTGACACGTGGACGACCACACAAAGTCCACCATTGGATGTGAACTTTATTTGCAGCAATTGAAACTTCTCTTGGAAGCTAGCTTGGAAAAAGGATGACAACTTGCAAGTCAAAGAGTCTTGGTTTTTCAAGAAGCATGGCAACTTGAAAGTCAAAGAGTCTTGATTTTTCTAGAAGCATTTATTTTATTTTAAGTTCCTAGACTTCACCATCATAATTATTCTAGTTCTTAGGTACCTATTTCCTATGATAAACTATTTCTTACTAACCTCATTACCTATATTTTAAATTTTTTATTTTACTTTTGTATTTTCTTTAATCTCTTAAAAAGTCATGTGCATGCTCATGTAAGGCTATAAATATGCCATCACATGTATTTTAAAAGGGATCTTTGCATTATCAATTGAAAAGGAAGCCTTTGCTTGAACTTGTGAATCTTGTTCCTCTCCTTGTGAGTAGTGTGAGGCTAAGTTCCGTCTCCCCGGAGATTGGGTTGTGAGAGACCATGACAACATCAGCGTCATCATCAACACTACACGCCCACTTCTCTTTCACAGCTCACAACGACAACCTTCCTCAAGCTTCATTATTGTCTCAATATTCCTGAGGGTCAACAAGCTTGTTCGTGGTGCGATCGAGTACTCCTGTGTCTTGGTGTTTGTCATTCCGAACGTTTTGTAAGCTTGTTTCAATTCCTTGTTTGTGACCATCTAAAACAGCCCCTAAAAGTACCTTGTAACCCTTGAAACTCTACCCGAATCCTTGATTGAAAACCTTGTTCATTCTCTTTGACTCTTCCTAGATTTTCAACATGAACATGCTTGCTAGTAGTGTGCTAAGAGATATTTGATTTGTATGCTAGGATTTGTGATCTAAGACTTTTAATATAACATCTTTTAAATTGAACTTGATTACTTGAATGAAATGATCAATTAAGGGCTTTTAAACCAATTCATATGCGTTTTCAAAATCTTAACAACTTGTGATCATTAGAATATGTTTGTGATGTTCATGCTTGGTTAATTCAATTCTTCCCATAGATTGTGATATTGTGTGTGTGCTATAAAGAGGGTCAACCATAGGACTAGGGCTACTTAGACCTATCGTACATGACAGAGTCATAATTTTTTAGCTTTCAAGGACAGTTATAATTTTCTTATTTTGAAATTATTTTTGTGGGTTATTTGTAGGGGAAGAGTCCTTTAGGGGGAGTTTGGAAAAATTAGGCACTAAGTGCTGAATGCTAAATTAGGCTTTGAATTTTGTGAATCAATTTAGAACTTGATTGAACCCCTTAACACTAAAAAGTATATCTTGTTTGCCAAATCCTAAACATCTGAATATGTACTGTTTAAAAAAAAATAAAAATTATGATAACATACTAGGACAAAAATCTGGTTTACCAAGTGGTGTGCCAATGAAAATTACATATATAATAAATTAACATAGATACCATCTCCCCAAATTTCAAATTTATCATATCAATTAAAAAAAATTCAATCTCTTGGGTTTGCACTAGAATGAAAAGTCTCCAAAATTTTGATTCAGGATTTTCAAAGACATATTTTTTATTAGTTAAAGTGGAGAAATTATTGCATAACTCTATTTTCAGTCATTCTTAATGTTGATTTATGACTCATATTTAGAGTGGTTATCCACTTGGTGCATGTTACAATTGGGCGGATCCTTGAGGCCTCCATAAATGGAACGTTCTTGTTTACTTAAACTAAGCCCAGATGGGGTTGTGTTGGGGTCCCTTCCCCCCCTTTGGCAGTATGGTATAATATGTTTGAGTTAGGTTGCAATGTAATTGTGCTATTATGTGAGAGTATTTTGGGTTTTTTCATACGAGGTTATGTGTATATTGTAGCCAAGGGTTGAAACCCTAATGTAGTGCTTGTTTGATGATAGTGGAAATTGTGCAGGGGTTTCGTGGACATAGCCACATTGCCGAACCATGTAAATTCGTTGTTTTTCTACTCTTTTATTTTTCTCTATTTTTCGTATTTATTGTGGGTGTGCATAACCTTAGGGTGCAATTTTGCAACAATTAATCTATTTCACAAAAGAAAATCTCTTCTAGATTTAAAACATCTCAACATCCTCTCCAAAATATACAATCATGATTACAAATTTTTCACCACCATGGCATTATATTTATAGAATTATGGCCCTAAGGTTCCACATTTTAGAGCATGTTCCATATGAATATTGTTCCTTCTGTCGTTACATTAACCAAAACATTTCATGATCTAGGTGACATTGGTTGTGATATTTTGATCTTTGATAGATGAATGAATTAAAAATTTTCAGCATAATTCTTTCTCTTTGCGATATGGATTTCAGTGAGTAGATTTCTTGAAAGCCCTCTTCTTCCTTCTTTCTTGCAAGCCTAATCCCTAGCCCATCCTTCTACCCAATATCCTGGCATATTTCATACCTTTACCGACACATATTTTGATTACTAGACTCTTTTAGGGAGCATTTACTTGCACTTAGTAGTCTTTAGATAGAGGCTAGACTCTTAATGGTCCAATATTCAGTGAATGAGGACTGTTTGTTTGAGCTCTTAATAGCATTTGAATATGCTTTGATCAAACTAGTGAGGACCGAACTAGGATTTGCTCCGTTGTTGGTTCAGTCAACATATTTTATTAATTTTTTTGACGCATTTTCCCTCGAAAAATAGACAAAATGAAAAAAATCGTCAAACCCTCGTTTCTCATCGCGTCCATCCGCCACACCTCCTTAACCCTGCTCACCCTCAACAAATCTCTCTCCTCATCCATTTTCCTTCCATTGCTATGCTTCTCTCATAATCACCTCCCACCACTGCCTTTCACTAGACCTATAGGAAACCATTGACCCCCATGATTTGGAGCCTCTCATTAGGCTCCCACCAAAGCAACAACTAGGTTTAGAGCCTCCACCACAACCTCCGGCACCATATCTCACAATGGCCCCTTCGCCTTTGTTTGCTATCATACTCCCAAACCACCATTTGCCATTTGCTTCTCATTACATTAACACCACAATCTCCATCACGACCTTCACCATCCACTTTTTGGAACATTCATACGAACTTGTGGTTAGCTAGGGTGTCAGCATCTGTAACATCTATGACTACCACTCTTTTGTAGACTCCACGCATACCTATCACACTAGGACTCAACTTCCTAGGAACTTTTAAAACCAAATTAAAAATTTTAGGGCTGTGAACAAGTCCAGTGGCTCGAGCTGAGCCCTACTTCAACATGTTTAGGCTCAACTTAGTAGATGAAAGGCCTGGCTTGGTCTTTGCTTGATTCAAATTTAGAAAGTCACACTTAAGCTCGGCTTAGGATCTAAATTATTTGATGGGGCTCAAGCTTGGGCTCAGCTCATTTGCAAGCTTGGGCTCGGTTTAGCTCAACTCATTATTTTTTAATTTGTTTGATTCTTTAAGTTTTGTGTAGGTGCAATGTGCAGCTTGTTGGGCTTGGCCCTTGGGTCTTAGCCTATGGATTGGGCTTGACCAACCTATGATGATCACTTAGCTCACTCCAAACTTCATTTGACCCTATTAACAAGACCATTATCAAGCCTCTTAATGAGCCTACTTCGAACTTAATAAATGAGTTCAATTGAACCTTTAATCGAGCTGCTCACGAGCTGAGCCTAACTGTGTTCATGCTTAGCTCGATTATTAATTGAGACTGAAAACTAGACTTGAGAATGATCATTTAGATAACAAACGAGCCCGAAGGAGCTCTTACTGAGCTGAGCTCCTGAGCTGCTCGTGAGTGGTTTGGTTTGTTTGCAGCCCTACCTAAAATTTAATGATTTGAAAGCGAGAAGATTCTTAAAACTTGTGTCTTCTTATTATCTACTCCATCTATTTTAGCCATTCGTGTGATTAAACCCCAATTAAACCTTATCTTGTTGACTTCTAAATCTTGGTCCTATTTTCGACCATAATTACAAATCCTAAAATCTTGCACTCCCAAGCTACAAAGATAGATATTTCTCTAATTTGTCAATCGTTGCAGTGTGTCCATCTAGAGCTCATCCGTTTGACACAAAAAAGAAATGATTGAAGCCAACTATTGCCTATGAGCTTACTCTTTGTCATCTAATTACAGTTGGTCAGGCTGTTTGTACTGCACCAAGGTAGAATATTTGCAGCATAATCCTTCGAGAGCTACATCAACACTTCCATTTGAGAAGATTGCTGTTGTGCAAGGCAAATCAGCTTAGCTGTTTGATGTAGGTTTTCATCAACATTTCTCTTTGAGAATATTGTTGCTGTGCAAGACAAATCAGTTGTGCTGTGTGATGGAGGTTTTCAAGTTACTGCTCTATAGAAAGCATTTTGAGTTAACTTCTCAGGTCCAGAACCAGAAGTAGTTAAGAATTTCAAATGCCAAGGTTTTGGGCAACAGGCTATGTAGATCAGGCAATGTCAATTGCAGAGAAAGAAGATGATGATGAAATTCAAGTGATTGAAGTTAAGACTAAAAAGTCTCAAGCAAGCAGAAGATGACAATGTGGGAGAAAAATATCGTCTAATGCTTCAACATATTCTCTCTTCTCACGTGGTTGAAGGAGATAAAGATTGAAGGAGAGTAGGGCTGAAAGCGGTTTGGTTTGGTTTAGTTCAGTTTTGGACCAAACTGAAAATCAAACCAAACTATGTTAATTTCTTGAAGGGAGAACTGAAGATATATAGAATTTTGTGAACTAATTCTAGGCGGCTTGATTTTTTTCTTTTTCCGATTTTAAACCAATTTATTTAATAATTTTTAAATATATAAATGGTTCTACCAATATTTTAACTAGTTTAAAAGCACTTCTGATCATTTTTAACATGTATATTATATGAACTAATATAAAACTGAATTATTAATTAACTTTGTTTTTGGGTTTTCACTTGTGTTGAGTTTGGGTACATGGATTTCAGACCTTGGATTTGGATTTGGGTGGATTTGGACAAATTTCAATACAATTTTGTATTAAATCTTATCCAAATATAATACAAATACAAATTCAAAGGCTATCCAAACATAGGGTTATGTTCTGGTTTAGAAACCAGTACTAAAACAGAAACCAAAAAAAATTATATTTTAGCAATTGAAACTAAGAATGAAATCGAAAAATTGAACCAAAGCGTAGTTCAGTCCCATTTTGGTTTAGTTTTAGGTTTGTCAGTAATTCTTGTACACCTCTGATGAGAGGCAACATTTTTCAAACTGAAGTTAATTGTTTGAAACAACTTTGCACTTTGATTATTGATCATTGTGGTTGTACAAAGGTAGTTTTTGAAGAAGTCATTAAGTTGAATAAGTGGGTTGAGTTGCATCTTGTTCCATATGAGGTAGCTTCTGTGAATAATACCAATGTGAAGGTCGATGATTGTTTTATGTTTACCTTCAAAGTTGCGTGAAAATTGCTATACCTTCTCCATTGACAGGAAGAGGGATTAATTGAGGGCATCTTGGTATCTTCAATGAATGGAACTAAAACAAACCATTTTCTTCTTTTTAATAAAGCAAATGATTCTTCTCTTGATTGGTGCTCCTGTTGATGTTTCCTAGATCCTTCAATTCTTTTTGTCTAGAGGGAATCAATATAGGATGGACCCAACCGTTGGATGGATTGATTTGACTGTATTTGGAGGTCATTTTCAAAGAATAGGGTTAAGGGCTTGCTGATCATTTCCAAAGAATAGGGATAAGGGTTTGTTGACTCTTAAATCCATATATTTTAGTTATAATTAATCACTTACACTTAAAGTTTATGTGAGGGTTTGTTTTAACATATTTTATGATTTTTTTAATTTCTTAATTTTAGTTTCACATAGACACACTTGTAGGTTGTGTTGAGAAGGTCAAGGTATCTGGCCTATTCATTGTCAAAATATTCGGTCGTTCATTGATAAATATTTTGTATTAATTGTATATTTGTTTAGTTGCTTTTTATACTTAGACTATTTAGAATAGATTAGCATGATTGTAGGAAATCTCTAGCATGATTGTAGAAAATTTCTTATATAAAGCTACATTTTCCAATTCGACAAAATTATTCAAAGGCAAATATTTTTTTCCTTCTTTTACATGGTATCAGAGTAGGGAATGATACCCTAGCTCTCTCCTCTCTATCTTTTTGCCTTCCTTTATTGTAATTTCCCATTATCATGGTGAAAGAACAACTTTGAATGAAGGCAAGCTTGATGCTATCAATTCATATTTTTTTCACCATTTCGATCATCCAGGAATGGTGCTTGTTTCCAAGCCTCTCGGTGGGAATAATTATTCGACATGGTTTAGAGCCATGAAGATTTCTTTGTATGCCAAATCCAAGTTAGGTTTCATAGATGGGACCACCACAATGCCGTTTGCCACAGCCAAACCAGACGACTATGCTTTGTGAAAAAGATGCAACAATATGATCATTTCTTGGATTCTCAATTCACTCACACGGGATCTTGCAGACAGTGTCATTTTTTCGACTACTGGCCATCAGGTATGGGAAGACCTTCGTGATCGTTTTTCTCAAAGCAATGCCCTTCGTATTTTTCAGATTGAGAGGGACATTGTTTGTCTTGCTCAAGATTAGATGATTGTTGCAACTTATTACACAAGGTTGAAAAAATTATGGGATGAATTAGGATCCTATAATGACACCGTTTGCTCTTGTGCGGCGTACCATAAGAGATGCGGATTGATGCAATTTCTCATGGGAGTTCTACAGTGCAAATCTAAGATCAAATTATATTGATGAATCCACTACTTGATGTTGCTAAGGCTTACTCTTCCATTGTACAAGAAGAGAAGCAGCAAAGCCTAATGGCTGCACATGGGATGACGGAGAACTCAGCCATGGTTGTTCGAAAGGTTGAACTAGTGGCTTTGGCTGTTCGACATGGACACGAGGTTCTTCTTCTCCTTTCGACTCATCTAATCGAAAACCTTTGCATTGCTCTTATTGTGACCGTGACCATCATGTGCGAGAAACATATTGAAAGCTGAATGGGTACCCACTAGAACACCCTAAACATGCATCAAACAAATCCAATCAAGGAAGCACTCATTTCAAGCGCAACAATAGTCATCAGTCTTCAATCTTCAGTCAACAATGTCAAGGAGGGTCCAATAAAGCAAGAAGTGCTGCCATTGAAAGGCTTGGAAAACAAGCACCATTCTTGGATGATTGGAATGGTGAAGAAAATATGGATTGACAACATCAAGCTTGCCTTCATTCGAAGGTTGCTCGTTCACCATGATAATGGGAAACAACGATAAAAGGAAGGCAAAAGAAAAGAGGGCAGAGAGCTAGGGTATCGTTCCCTACTTTGATACCATGTAAAAGAAGGAAAAAAATATTTGCCTTTGAATAATTTTATTGAATTGGAAGACGTAACTTTATACAAGAAATTTTCTACAATCATGCTAGAGATTTCCTACAATCAAGCTAATCAATTCTAGGTAGTCTAAGTATAAAAAACAACTAAACAAATATATACAATTAATACAATATAATTGTCAATGAATGGCCGGATATTTTGACAATGAATAGGCCAGATATCATTGACCTTCTCAACACTCCCCCTCAAGTTGGAGAGTGAATGTCAAGAACTCCCAACTTGCGCATCATAGTTGAGAAAGCTTCCTTTCCCAATGGCTTGGTTAACACATCCGCAAGTTGGTTCGTTGAAGCAACATGTTTGGTTACAATTGAACCATCTTGTATTTTTTCACGAATAAAATGACAATCCATCTCTATATGTTTGGTTCTTTCATGGATAATGGGATTGGCTGCTATATGTAAGGCGGCTATGTTATCACAATATAACAATGCTAGCTTCGGATGCAATATTCTCAAATCTGTCAATAATGGGCGTAGCCAGGATAACTCACAGCATGTACTTGTTATGACTTTATATTTGGCTTCTGTTGAGGAGTGAGATACGGTTTTTTGCCTCTTTGTTCGCTCCTTGTTGTGAGATGGAAATTCCTTTTTTTGATCGAGAAACTTCTATGCTCAGAAAATACTTCAAATCATCCAAATCTTTAATCCGAAAATGACTATATAGAAATTGCTTGAGAGCTAATGTGTCATTGACATCATTACCCGTAATAAGAATGTCATCAACATATATCAACAAAGCTGTAAAATATTTGTCCTTCCGATATGTGAATAATAAGTAATCTGCTTTGGATTGAACAAATCCAGTTGCTTGGATAGCTATAAAGAACTTGGAAAATCGTTGTTGGGAAGCTTGCTTTAAGCCATATAACAATTTGTGATGGCGACACATTAGATTCTCCCCCTAGCGCCAAAGACCAAGAGGTGGAGACAAAGATTTCTTCATGGAGATCACCATGAAGAAAAGCATTGTTGACATCAAGTTGGTGAAGAGACCAATTTTGGGCAGCTGCTAAAGCCAATAAACAACGAACAATAATCATTTTAGCAGTGGGAGAAAAAGTGTCATGGTAATCTATACCTTCTAGTTGTGTGTAACCTTTCACAACCAAACAAGCTTTGAAATGCTTAATAGTGCCAACGACAACCAATAGGCTTCTTACCAGGAGGAAGGGAAGTGAGGACCAAGTGTGGTTGGCATCTAAAGCGGCCAATTTATATTGCATTGCTTCTTGCCAATGAGAATGAGAAGCTGCTTCGGTATAAGATGTAGGCTCAATATCTTGACTGATGGCAGCAATAAAAGAGCGATGTTGTGGTGAGTAACGATGAATGGGTACCCATCAAAACACTCTAAACACGCATCAAATAGATCCAATCAAGGAAGCACTCATTTCAAGTGCAACAATAGTCATCCGTCTTTAGTCAACAATGTCAAGGAGGGTCCAATAAATGCAGTAAGTGCTGTCGGTGACAAATGGGCTCTTTGATTTGCAAATCCACAAAATCTTATCTATCATGTAGGGAAAAGAGATAACACAATCTTCCAATCTTAAAGCTAATGCTGCCGATGTTTTCTCAGTTTTTTTATAGACATTGTTGCGATTCCATCAATTAATTATCGATAGTGGTGCAACAGACCACATTACTTCATCTCCAAATTTGCTTGTCAACAACAGTAAGAACACCCTTTTGCCACTAGTTTCTATGCCAAGTGGAGAACAGACTCCAATTACATCCATTGGGAATTTACCTTTGAATTCTACTGTTACTTTAAAAAATGTGCTTGGTGTGCCATCGATTAAGGTGGAATTAATGTATGTGAGTCAAGTTACCATAGATCTCAATTGTTCGGTAACCTTTTTCCCTCATTGATGTATTTTGCAGGACTTGATGACAAGGACGACGATTGGTTTGGGTGAACAACGAGACAGACTCTATTACTTGGTTGTGTTAGCATTAGAGAAGCCAAAACCTCAAGCTCCATCCTCAGTAGCCACTTCTTGCCGTTCACCCAGATCTCAAGTTGCCTCCTCCACCGCTTTGTGGCATCGCCGATTGGGGCATTTGTCTTCCTCTAGATTAGATTTTATGGCAAAATCTTTGTTAAATTTCCCTTTCCAGTCTAATAATGCTTGTGATGTTTGTGCACTTGCAAAACAAAGTCGACTTCCATTTTTGTTAGTTCAATTTCGTTTGTTAGACCCGTTGAATTAATTCATTGTGACATTTGGGGCCCTTATAAAATTGCCTCCCTTTCTGGTGCGAAATAATTTTTGACTATTGTGGATGATTATTCTAGATTCACATGGGTATTTTTTATGCATCACAAAAGTGAAACACAACATTTACTTGTCAATTTTCTCTTTTGTCCAAACACAATTCCATGTTTCTATAGCTAACATTCAAGTTGATAATGGTGGTTAAGTCTTCTCTATGTGGGAATTCTTTAAACAAAAGGGGACCATTTATCAACATTCTTGTGTCTATACTCCTCAACAAAATGGGGTTGTAAAGCGCAAGCACCACCACATTCTTGAGACAGCTCGAGCTTTTCGTTGTCAAGCCCACCTTCCTTTACATTTTTGGGCAGAATGTGTTTCTACTGCTGTTCATATAATTAATCATTTGCCCACACCACTCCTTTCTCGCCAAACTCTTTTTGAACGACTTTATGGAAAGCTTCCTTATTCTCATCTTCGAGTTTTTGGGTGTCTTGCATATGCTACTAATGTGCACGTTCCGCATAAATTCGCTCCTCGAGCCAAACGTTGTATTTTCCTTGGCTATCAAGTTGGTCAAAAAGCTTACAAGCTCTATGTTCTTGCCACCCCTTAAATGTTCACTAGTCGTGATGTTGTTTTTCATGAAACTACTTTTCCTTATGAGTCCATTCCATCTGCTTCCCTAAATTCAGCCCCTATGATTCCTCTTTTTGTATTCGATTCCTCACCACTGGAACTAGTTTCTCCTGTCCAAGAACCCTCACTACCAAATCTAGTTTCTCATTAGCCATCACCAGCTAGTCCTCCTCATGAACCAATTTTACGCCGTTCTCAACAACCTCGTCACCCTCCCACGACTTTACGTGATTTTGTCTACAACCAAGTGATGTCTCCCAACCATTTGTCGCCTTTGTCATCAGGTCCACAAAAAGGTATGCGATATCCCCTTAGCAATTTTGTCACTTATCATTGTTACTCACCGCAACATTGCTCTTTTACAACTGTTGTCGGGCAACATATTGAGCCTACATCTTATACCGAAGCAGCTTCTCACTCTCAACTGCAAGAAGCAATGCAATTTGAATTGGCTACTTTAGAAGCCAACCATACTTGGTCCCTCACTTCCCTTCCTCCTAGTAAGAAACCTATTGGTTGTCGTTGGATTTATAAAATCAAACGGCACTCAGATGGTACTATTGAGCATTTCAAAGCTTGATTGGTTGCGAAAGGTTACACACAACTGGAAGGTATAGATTATTGATTTGGTCTTCTTGATTGTTGGTTATGTTTATTGTTCTCATGATTTTTTATAAGTCTTGAGTCGTTGGATTCTCTTACCAAGCATGTATTTGAGCATGATTGAATTCTCTATGACTCTGAAATTTGTGATTGAGAAATATTTTCAAAAGTTTCTTTTATGTTTAAATCTTTGTCCTTGAACATAATTGCGCGCAGAGTCATTTTTTTTTTTTTTTCTCTATTCCATTTTGCTTATAAGAGAATGAGTAGAATTGATTGGGTCAGAGGAGTTCAATCTTGCTTTGCTCTAAAATCCGTTGATGGATCCTTGAGGCAAAATCCTAGTTGATACCAAATATTAGAGAAATGATCTGGGCAAATTTTTTGTCATAACCAAAAAAAACTTTTCCCAGCCGTTCTGATTATCATGCCATCATTGCATGGTGTATTTCCATTGTCAACCCCCTTGAGCCTCATGTTACATAAGCCTTTATTTGTTCTCTTAACTACATAAACCATTCCCGTCTAAGCTTGCAAAACCATGAATTTACCTTTACATTTTGAGAAAATACTTTGGTGGAAATTTACATTTAAAGAGAAATTTTCTTCTAAAAAAAGAGAAAGAAAAAGAAAAGAAAAGAAAGAAAGAGAGAAGACTCAATAAGTGAAGTATGGATCACTTCAGATTTTGTTAAAGGTGTACTTGATACTACTTCATTGGTTACAATAATATTGTCATCAGTATGAGCATATTATCAAGAGAGAGTTATGTTTTGAATCCTGGGGATATCTCTTTGATTGTTTTTCCCACCAAGTATTTTTCCCAGTTTGCTTTGATTTTCCTTATTCATTACTTTCGTAGCCCTCAACCAGTGATCTGTCATTACAACCTTGATTAAAGACCCTTTGATCTCTGATTTTGGCGTTTGACTACATTAGTGGAGAGGATTTCTGAAAATTGGACTAATGGGGTTAAGTTTGGAGAGAATTCTTTTGGTTTCAGTGTTCTACTGTTATCTGAATTTGTTGATGGTTTGGAGTTAAATTGACTTTAACACACACACACTCAAGGTCTTAGCCTTAGGTTGAAGTAAACACTTAACTCTTGCTTGACAAATTGCTAAATTTTTGATTGATTTTACTACCATCTTTGATGTTAAAAGAGTAAGATACTAGTGATGAAATCTAAATTCAGATTGTGACTTGGTGAGTGATGATACTCTTCTATGGGGTCTAGTTGATATTGTCCATAGTAGTCTTCTATTTTGTTTTCTTTTGTTTGAGGACAAACAAAGTTTTAAGTTTGGGGGTGTTTGATGACTGGCATATATTAGAATAAATTATCACTTCTTAACTATAAACTTTGGTCTAATTTTATTTAGTTTTGCCAATTTTAGGCTTCACTGCGGTCATTTAATTTTATCTCAAATTTGAAGAAACGAAAGACCCAAAGCTGTGTGTTGTGGCTGTGTTAAGTGCATCCGAATGCAACCGTATTTGAAGTTGAGCCTGGGCTCGTGAGGGATGCGTATGGAGTTGTGTTGAAGCAATTTTGGACATTTAAAGAAAAATCAAAAAGAAAAATATGTAAACATATATATATATATATATATATATATATATATTTAAAAGTCAAAATTAGTGGTTGGGGTGTTTATTCTCTTTTGCTGTGGGGTTATTTTAGAGGAGCAATAAAAGGGAGCCTAGATACTAGCTTTAAAAGAGAAATAAAAGGGTGCTGTGGGTGCACGTGGAGAGACCCATGTGCGGGCTACATACAGCTCTGCCTCACCCAGCTTTCCCACAAAATGCATGGGTCTCTTCACGTGCACCCACACCCCCTTTTTATTTCTCTTTTAAAGCTAGCATCTAGACCCCCTTTTATTGCTCCTCTAAAATAACCCCACAACAAAAGAGAATAAACACGTTAGCCACTAATTTTGACTTTTCAAAATTAGAACATACATACATATATATATATATATATATATATATATGTTTATATATTTTTCTTTTTGATTTATCTTTAAATGTCCAAAATTGCTCAAACATAACTCCATACGCATGCCTCAAGAGCCAAGCTCAGCTTCAAACACGGTTACGTTTCATGTCAAGTCGGATGCACTTAACACGGCCACAACGCACGACTTTGGGTCTTTCGTTTCTTCAAATCTGAGATAAAATTAAATGACCGCAGTGAAGCCTAAAATCGGCAAAAATAAATAAAACTAGACCAAAGTTTA
Organism: Malania oleifera; assembly: GCF_029873635.1. Taxonomy (NCBI): domain Eukaryota; kingdom Viridiplantae; phylum Streptophyta; class Magnoliopsida; order Santalales; family Ximeniaceae; genus Malania; species Malania oleifera. Next base: position 78,668,684 of record NC_080423.1, on the reverse strand, counting down.
AAGTTAAGAAGTGATAATTTATTCTAATATATGTCAGTCATCAATTACCATGACACTTTTTCTCCCACTGCTTAAATGATTACTGTTTGTTGTTTATTGGCTTTAGCAGCTGCCCAAAATTGGTCTCTTCACCAACTTGATGTCACAATGCTTTTCTTCATGGTATCTCCATGAAGAAATCTATGTCTCCACCTCTTGGCCTTTGGCGCTAGGGGGAGAATCTAATGTGTCGCCATCACAATTTGTTTTATAGCTTAAAGTAATCTTCCTGACAATGGTTTTCCAAGTTCTTTACAGCTATCCAAGCTGCTGGATTTGTTCAATCCAAAGAAGATTACTTATTATTCACATGTTGGAAGTGCAAATATTTTATAGCTTTGTTGATATATGTTAATGACATTCTTATTACGGGTAATGATGTCAATGCCATATTAACTCTCAAACAATTTCTGCATAGTCATTTTCGGATTAAAGATTTGGGTGATTTGAAGTATTTTTTGGGCATAGATTTTCTCGATCAAAGAAAGGAATTTTATTCTCGCAACGAAAATGTACTTCGGAGATTTTAAAAGATTGTGGATTTTTGGGTGCTAAACCTGTGAACTTTCCTATGGAGCAAAACATAAAGCTCCCAATATAGGCGACTTGTTGGACGCCTAATTTATTTGACTATTACTCGGCCGGATATCACCTATTCGGTCCCTGTGTTAAGTAGATTCATGCATGCATCATGCAAACCACACATGGAAGCTGCCTTGCGTGTGTTGCGTTATTTAAAAAAAAGTCCAAGACAAGTTTTGTTTTCCCTTCTCAAAATGATTTATCTTTGCAAGCTTTTTCTGATTCAGATTGGGCTGGTTGTCCAATATATCGTAGATCCACTATGGGTTATTGTGTATTTTTGGGGTCTTCTCTTATTTCCTGGCGAAGAAAGGGGCAAAAAACCATATCTCTCTCCTCAGCAAAAGCCAAATAGAGTCATGACAAGTACATGCATTGAATTATCCTGGCTACGCTCATTATTGACATATTTGAGAATATTGCATCTGAAGCTAGCATTGTTATATGATGATAACACAACCGCCTTACATATAGCAATCAGTCCCATTTTCCATGATAGAACCAAACATATAGAGATGGATTGTCATTTTATTCATGACAAAATACAAGATGGTTCAATTGTAACCAAACATGTTGCTTCAACAAACCAGCTTGCGGATGTGTTTACCAAGCCATTGGGAAAGGAAGCTTTCTCAACTATGACATGCAAGTTGGGAGTTCTTGACGTTAACTCTCCAATTTGAGGGGGAGTGTTGAGAAGGTCAATGATATCACCTATTCATTGTCAAAATATCTAGCCATGCATTGACAAATATATTGTATTAATTGTATATTTGTTTAGTTGCTTTTTATACTTAGACTACGTAGAATAGATTAGCATGATTGTAGGAAATCTCTAGTATAATTGTAGAAAATTTCTTGTATAAAGCTATGTCTTCCAATTCAATAAAATTATTCAAAGGCAAATATTCTTTTCCTTCTTTTACAGGCTGTGTTGTTGTAAGGAGGTTGGTTATTTGGGAAATCGAAATGAAATTTGTCATGTGCATCCGTTTCAAAGCATTTACTCTTTAGAAGGCTAGTGTTGTCTCCAACATGCATCCAGTACGTGTTGGAGACTTCTTAGGCAGCTCAGGCTTATTTTTTGCTCTGTGTTACAAGATAAATCTATTGCGTCTGACAATTCCTCTATAGGACAAGCATTATTAAGGGGAGGAGAGTTTTGCTAAATGAAGTAGTAAGCTTCAAAATTTAGAAGATTGTAAAGCTATGGATGGGATTTCTTGACTCTGAAGATTTTAGAGATCAGAGTATTCAGTTAATCTCAATAAGTTGTACCCTTAGTTTTATGGTTATGGTTAAATCCCATCCATAGCTTTACAATCTTCTAAATTTTGAATAAGTTGGACCCTTAGTTTTATGGTTATGGTTGAATCCTTAGATGTGATTTTTGTGTTATTTGTGGTGTAGGAACTTCAAAATTCTGGTGTGAGACAGATGTTGTGCATGCTGTTAAGTGAAAAGAGATGGTACTTGTGTATACACGAGTCACCATTCCAAGCAGACTGTGCTTGTACCTTGTTTTAATAGTTTGCTTGTTGTATGTGATACTAAGTCATATGGCTTCTGATGTGCACCACATCCGTGTGTTAAGTTGGTTCTCAGAATGTCTATCCTTGGAATAGAATGTAATAAGACAAGAACATAATAAAAATTACATACAGATACAGTAATTTACTAATTTTTAAAAGTCACTCGTGCAAAAGCTTGTGTTATCCAACATGGAATATGATAGGAATAGACATTCCCATGGTGTAATTTGTAATTTGGGAAGTCATTTGTTGGCTATTCCATATGGATTCATAAAAATTTTTGGATTGTCATTTGCTTTATAATGACAATACTTCTTTTGTTGGCCATCAAAATATTATATTGTGACCATCCTAGTCTTAGGAATAGGCACCCTGCAAATTAAAATCTTAATGTTTTATTTTATGGTCATGATGTATTCCGGCAGTTGGTTTCCCTTCAAAAAATTTGCAGCCACAATTACACAATTCTGAGCAACCTCTGGTGTGCTCTATTTATTATTTTACTTGTCATTTGGGATGCTAAGGTTGTCTGGCTACTCATGTGCATCCCATCCTTAATGCTTTATTTTATTTTATGGTCATGCTCTTGCAGTTGGTTTTCTTAAAATTTTTCAGCCAGAAATTTGTAGCCTAAAGAAATTACTACTGGTGGCTTATTGCATGCAAGTCATTTTATGACTAAAATGTTGTAAAAAGATCTTCTAGTTTACTGTGTTTTCCTTTTAGATGCTAGCGTCTTGTGGAGTGTGGCTATATTTGCAGTTCGTAATTTTCTTCTCCTGTGTCTGCTTTGTTGTCCATTTTCAGTGCTCAGACAGGTCCCATTCTCTGCGGGAAGCCGATACTTAAATCGACTGTTCCTGCCATCTGTCCCACTCATTTGCAAATAGGTGAAAAACATTTGGCACGAGCCTTGAAAAAAGCAGGCCTTAATGTCTCCTCACCAAGTAAGGTTGCCCCCAAACTTCATGTTTTAGCCAAAGAATTTGTCTATCAAATTCAAGCTAAAAGAAGAGCTGCGAAAAAGGCAAGTGCAGCTAAAGTTGAGATCAAAGAGGAGAAAGCTTCCTAAGGCTCGGGAGTTTGCTGCATTTTTTGCGGTGGGGGTTAATCAAGCTGACAGATTTTCTAATATTAAGCTTTAGCTATATATTTGATTGGATAGAGCGGTCTTATGCCTTGGAAGACAGGTACTTTGTAAATATTCAAGGAGCCTTCGTACATCTTCTAGGTACCTTCTTCCTTTTCCATCATCCTGCATTTATACAAGTAGATCGATTTGTATTCATGCAATCCTCTCTCTTCCTTTCTTGAGCTCTCCTCTCCCCTGGCAATTGAAATTCAGACTATTTGTGCATATAATTGACTCTTTAAATTTAGGCTGTTATTTGACTTCATGTCTTATTTGCTGTCTTTTTAGTGTGATCAGTATCTTTGTATATTGATATGTTTGGATGTGGCCTGTTAGTTGGGTGACTTGAATATTGGATCAAGCATTTTGTTGGAGGAAAGGGGAAAAGGAAGGATGAAAATTAATGGATTTATTGATTGATAATTGAACTTTAAACTTTGATTTTTGTTTTTTTAAATTTGTCTTTCCCGTTAATGATTTTTGAAGTTTCCATTAAAGAGTCTAATAATCAATGAATCAGGATGTGTGATCAAGGGATCTGTTTCCATTGTAGCAAATTTTGAAGTAGTGTCTCCATTGTATCAAGTAACAGAGTAGTGTGATTGAGTTTTGGAGGTTGTATTTGAAAGCATTTTTTTTTTTATTATGTTTGAATTTTGACAATTCAATGAGCTTGTGTTTGGAAGAATGAATTTTTGTTAGATTTGAAGTTTGATAAAACTATATGATTTTGTTCCCTATTTTCTTTAAATTTACACATTCAATTAAAAAGCTGAAATTTGTGCTCTAAACACACAATTTTGAAGTGGATGATCATTATCCAGTTGTGCTATTCCTTTAAGGTGCATTTGGGATGCATTTGGTTTAGTGGCGTGGTTAGGTTAAATTCATGGCTCATTCTTCATGCAATCCACCAATGGAATTGAATTAACTAAAGAGAGGGGGCTTGTGTGGTATTGGGGCTTTGGGGGGGCGCAAGGAAGGCAGCTTGTCTAGTCCCACTAGCCAGCCCCTATTAAGCCAAAAAAAAATTTGTAGAGGGCAAATACGCCCTAGTCATTTCTCCTGCCTCAACTCTCCTCTCCTTTGCTTCATATCTCTGATTAGGGGTGAGCAAACGGTTAGTTTGGTTAAATTCGGGTAATTAACCGAATTAACTGAAAAATTCGGTTAAATAATACCATTAACTGAACCGACCGAATTGACGAAGGACATCGAACCGATCCCAATTGAATTGCCCATTCGGGTAATTTGGTTAATCGATTTTAACCGAAATCATTTAAAATTAATTGCTAGAAGAAGAATACAAATATAATTTTTTTTTAAAACTAAATCTCACTTAATTAAATACCTTATTTATTAATTTTATTAATGAAAATAATATTTTGCCATAGAACAAAGAATCCAAAACAAGAAAAACGACGACAAAAAATAATAATAATAATGCTGAGTATAAGCAAGCTTAATTAAACTCCTTAATGTACTTGCATACGCAAAATTTATATTCATAAATTATATTTAAAATTTAATTAATTAGTAATTCGATTAATCGGTTAATCGAAATTTTTTTTACCCTTAATCGAACTGAAACTGATTAACTGGAATTTTGTAGAATTATAACCGAACCGACTGAACCAGGATTTTTACCCGAACCGAACCGGCCAATTTCGGCCGGTTAATTCGGTTTTCACCAAATTATGCTCACCCCTATCTCTGATAAGTTGTTCAACCCCTTGGAGGTCTGGTTGTTGGGATCAATATTCGTCCTCATATAAACTTAGTAGAAGGCATTGCACTAGATCGATGCTCCTATCCTCCATTGAATTGGCAGCATGTCATCTATTCAAATTAGAGGCTTTAAGAGGAGCCCAATTAATGATCTATGAATTTTGGACATGACAAGGCCTCCAAATCCCTATATTAAGAAAGGGTTATCATGGAGTGAAAATGATGCTTTTTTCAAGTAGGACTTGATGTGTGTTTGGTCTCTCTCTCTTTAAGAGAAGATTTTCAACCCCGCCTAACTATGAAGAGTTTCAAGTCTATCGGGAGAGGGTGTGGTGGTAACCCCTGAAGCTTCGTCTAGAGTCGAGAGTCCAGCCGTGTAGGAAGACTCACTTTAGCCACTATAGCGACTACACCCCCAACTCTAGCTAAGAAACACCGTCCATCCACTTTCCCTTTTTCGTGTGCCCAAAAGCCCAAACATCCTAAGGCATAGTAGAACTCCTATTCCAAATCTTAGTTAGAGGGATATGACTATTGCTGAGTGCTATACTCAACTTAAGACCATATTCTGTGAGCTGTTTAACTACTTGTATCGGTTTCCCACCGTGTGGCTAGATACAATGTGCTTGAAACCTTAGCTTGGCAGGATGAGAATGAAGGAAGGAAAGCATTTGAACTCATTCTAGTGGCTAGAGGTGGTGGACATCCTGACTTAAAGTCTCATGGACTCGAAAGGCGAGCTGTATTCGATGATCCCGCGCTCTTTTTCGAGGCCTTCCCCCTCGAATTCACCAAAACCCATATTATTTAGGGGTTGAGGCGAGAAATGGCTTGATGAACAGTTTCGTTCATTTGCATCGGCCCCATTCACTCCTGCCTCAACTCTCCCTTTGCTTCATATCTTTGATAAGTTGTTCAACCTTTTGGAGGTCCTGTTGTTGGGATCAATATTCATCCTCATATAAACTTAGTAGAAGGCATTGCACTAGATCGATGCTCCTATCCTCCATTGAATCGGCAGCATGTCGTCTATTTGAATTAGAGGCAATGCATGGATTAGAGGCTTTAAGAGGAGCCCAATTCATGATCTATCAATTTTGGACATGACAAGGCCTCCAAATCCCTATATTAAGAAAGAAAGGGTTATCATGGAGTGAACATGATGCATTTTTCAAGCAGGACTTGATGTGTGTTTGGTCTCTCTTTTTGAGAGAAGATTTTCAACCACGCTTGACTATGAAGAGTTTCGAGTCTATCGGGAGAGGGTGTGGTGGTAACCCCTGAAGCTTCGTCTAGAGTCGAGAGTCCAGCTATGTAGGAAGACTCACCCTAGCCACTATAGCGACCCCACTCCCAACTCTAGCTAAGAAACAGCATCCATCCACTTTCCCTTTTCCATGTGCCCAAAAGTGCGAACACCCTAAGGCATAGTAGAACTCCTATTCCAAATCTTAGTTAGGGGGATAAGACTATTGCTGAGTACTATACTCAACTTAAGACCATATTCCGTGAGTTGTTTAACTACTTGTATCTATTTGCCGCAATGTGGCTAGATACAATGTGTTGGCAACCTCAGCCCGGAAGGATAAGAATGAAGGGGAAGGAAAGCATTTGAACTCATTTTAGTGGCTAGAGGCGGCGCACATCCCAACTAGAAGTCTCATGGACCTGAAAGGCGAGTCGTATTCGATGAAAGGGAGATTGACTCTTTCGCTTGCGCTCTTTTTCGAGCCCTTCCCCCTCAAATTCACCAAAACCCCTTTTCTTGTTTAGGGGGTTGAGGCGAGAAATGGCTTGATGAACCGTTCTATTCTTCATGCACCGGCCCCATTCACTTGCTTCTGGTAGAGGTTGTAAGTACACAATGTCCCACAACTATTCATAGTATAGTGGGGTTGAAACAAAAGAGTGCTCGCTTTTTCTTTCAAGTAGGCCACTTTTTTCGGAATGCAGTTCAAGATAACCATAATCGTGTATCATCATTGGTTCATAATCATTGTGATACAACATATACTGTCGTAATCAATGAGCTGCCCAAGCTAGTGCGCAACAAGTTCTTTTCAGCTCCGAATATTGGGATTCACAATTGTTGAATAGTTGAACGAGAGAGAGATGCTTACGAATATTTGTGATGAAAGAATCAACCTTCTCCAAACAATTGGTTTTTCAAGAAATAGCATTTGGAGACTTTGCCACCTTCAAGTTCTTCTTCCTTGTGGTGATTCTGTACAACTTTATGTCAATTTTGGCATACTTTGTGGTACAGCTGAAGCACTCTAAGGCTTAGGACCTCAAACACACTTGTGTCTTGTCTTATGAGGTCGATGACCATTAAGTAAGCAATTACATTTGTTTTTTCCTTTTATTTTTCTTTTACCTTTTTGTCCCCTTTCTAGAGATTCATTCTTAAAATGTTCTATTTGGTAACAGAGAAAATGTAGTAGGAGAAAGGAAATTTTCAAGGACGTTGTAATAAGATTTTTAGGATCTATTTTCTTTTCCTTGTCTTTTTTGGATGTATAGAGTAGATATGCCTATTCAACCATAAGAGTATTATAATATATATATATATATATATATATATATGTAGACACACCCAAATCCAATCCCTATTACTGTTACTTATTATTCATTTCTCTCACCATCACTTTAGCATTAAAATCCAAAATTCCAAGCTGTCTCCTCCCCCTTTCCCCACCATAACTCCAATCCATGCTTGGTAATCTTTTCATGATTTTTAAAAAAAATATAAATTTAATACCCATCCCCACAATCGTAAAATTGAGCATCAAGTCATTGGTCTGGTCACAATCATTTGGAGAACAACCAAATCGACATCACCATCTTGGAGAATGAAATGAAAGGAGGTAGTTTGTTCCACTCTCAACAAAATATCAATATTTTGTCTGTGATTAATTAATATTATTTAATACCACAATATTTCATCAATTGTATTTGTAAATTGGAATCCCCTAGTAGCTAAATCTACTACATTCTAGGGATTTAGTTATTACAAATTTAGCCGTGATAATGTCAATTGTTCTTGAAGAATTGAAGTCTTGTGTTGGAATGATATTTAAATCTTTGGAAAAAGGTGTTAATTTTTATCAAAGGTATGCTAATGCAGTAGGATTTTGTTTCCAAAGTCATTTAAATAAAGGGTCAACCTAGCTACCAAAAAAAAAAAAAAAAAAGACTTTATTCCTAATACAAATAAAAAATAAATTTTAAGACGAAAAGGATGAAATCGTGTGATTCGTTTTATTGGAGACAAGCTTACATGTGAGTTGGTGGTTAAAAAAATTGTGGAAGAATATAATCGCCAATTGATCTCCCCAAGGAAACAACATTTGCATCGTTGCAATCGTAAGATGTCAAATGAGGCAAAAAAAATTATGTGAAGATTTCACTGTCTCAAACATTCGAGCTGGTTAGTTTATGTCCCATAGAGAGCATTCATGTGGAGGTTATGATTGATATGCCCAAAATAAATCAGCCAATAAGAGCGAGTCAACACCTGACCCTCACCCCCCAAGTCAAACGTTCTGACGAGAGCAATCAACTCCAAGCCAATAAAGCGGAGGAGAGATCCATACTAGCGGCTTAAATAGTTGAAGTGATGCATGCAGACACTTTATGACCCAAGAGCAATTCACGCCCCCGCGCAAGAAAGACGAATCAACCCAAGGGTCAACTCCAGCCCTATAAGAAGGGATGCGGGAAAGAGGCCAAGGTAAGTCGTTCGACACCTATTCTTGCTGTTGCATTCAGTCTCTCTAGAGAATTCTACTTACTTAGGCATCAGAGTGATCCCTTGGAGTACACCCTAGGTTCTCCAAGCCTTTGTGCTTTCATCCTTTTCAGGTCATCAGAGATCTAGGAGCAGTCTCATTGGTCATCACAGATTTTATCTCGCAACAATTGGCGTCGTATATGGGAACTGCTTTAGAGAGGCACTCATCTTGCTCTCAACCTTTGTCGTTCAAAAAATGTCAACCACACACGGCTCTAGCTTTAGCCCTGTTGGAAAAGAGTCACCCTAGTCCATTTGCTCCACACTTGCAGAACCTTCAAGAGTCACTAGAGAAGAATTCCTTGCCTTCTAGAAGAAAATGGAGGATATGTTCAACCTACTCTTACAGCAAAAGAGTCAGGAAGGGCATATCCCCATCAACAACAAGTGAATCCCGATCCACCCAAGAAAGCAGATAAACTAAAGGAGAGCGAGGATAAAACCTTCCCTACCAAAAAGGTAGAAGATGCAAATAGCTTAGATATCAACTAACAAAGATCCTCAGAGCGGGAGGAAAGGATCAAGAAAATAGATCAGATAGAAAAAATGATGAAAGAAGGCAAGACCAACCTATTCTATGGGGAAGCGTCTCTAAGGTCCTCGGAGCTGTCGTTCACCGGAGAAGTGATGGAGGTCCCATTGTCGAGCTGATTCAAAATGCTCACTTTTGAAAGATATGAGGGTCTCTTTGATCCAATTGATCACTTCGATACCTTCAGGGTGTTGATGCAGTTGTAAGGTGCTCCTTATGCCATTATGTGCCGAGATTTTGTAGCAACCCTTAAAGGTAGTGCTAAAGATTGGTACCAGACCCTATGACCTATATCGATTGGTTCCTTTTCGAAGATGGAACAGTTGTTCACTGGCCACTTCGTCAACAGTGGGAGGATCGTCAAAACTATAGCCCACCTAATGAGCATGGTCTAAGGAGAGAGGGAGACGCTAAAAAAATTCATGCATCGCTTCAACACTACGACCCTGGAGATCCGCAACCTAGACATGGGGGTGGCTTTAGCAGCTTTGACCATGACCCTTCAACCCAGAAGCTTCCTGTACTCTTTGGGGAAGAAGCCACCAGTTGATATGGGAGAATTGATGACCCGAGCGTAGGAGTAAATCAACTTAGAAGAAATGATGGACACAAGGGGAAATCGCATCGAGCTGAAAAGGAAGGGTAATAGTCGGGAGATGGGAGAATTCTTTAGATCCACGAAGAGACAGGAGACTAGTACGCTGCTGACCAGCCCTAAGATGAGAGGGCAGTTCAGCAAGTTCTCCGCCTATACACCCCTAAATGTATCGCATTCTGAGGTACTGATGAAAATAAGGAAGAAGGACTATGTCTCGTGGCCAGAAGCTATGTGAACCCCTTTATATAAACGAAACATGTCCAGGTTTTGTCAATTCCACAGGGATCATGGGCATGACACAAAAGAATGTATTCAATTGAAGAAGGAGATTGAAGCCTTGATAAAAAGGGGATACCTGTCAAGATTTATAGAGAAAGAAGATCCACAAAGAGAACCTCACGAGAAGAGGAGACCCAACGGGAACGAGTAGGAAGAACAGGTCATAGGAGAAATTGCGGTGATCTTTGGAGGATCTGCTAGTGGAGGAGATAGCGGAGGTGCTCGCAAAATATATGCTAAACGGGTACTCTAAACGGAGCGAGGGGAACCAAGTAGCAAAAAGAACAGGCAAGATGATGATATCATCTTTGACAGCAGAGATGAAGAAGGAGTACAACAATCACACGATGACGCACTAGTACTCTCTTTACTGGTGGTGAATTACAAGGTTAGACGTGTATTGATAGATAACGGGAGCTCGACAAATATTATGTTCTGGCCAGTACTTGAAGGAATGAAGATTGGTAAGGAACGACTTAAACCAATCTCAACCCCCTTGGTCGGATTTGGTGGAGACGTAGTTCATCCTATGGGAAAGATTACACTACTGGTGACAATGTGGACGACCCCGCAACAAGTTACTTCGCTAAGAGAGTTCCTGGTGGTCGATCGGCCTTCAGTTTACAATATCATATTGGGCCGTCCTTTGCTTAATGCAATTCGGGCTGTAACATCGACGTACCACCTCAAGATGAAATTTCCTACTCCGCACAGGACATGGGTGGTCAAAAGAGATCAAGCAGCAGTTCGGAACTGCTAAGAAATGGCCCTAAAAGGGAAGATGAAAGTAAGAGATACCTTAACTGTGGAAGACCTAGAAGCATGGAGGGATTCCCCCAAATCAGCACGGTGGATGAAGACATCACGCGCGTACCTCTAAATGGCCACCAGAAGAGATGCGTTCAGATCAGGAGTAGCCTACCTGACAGAACTAAGTGAACTGCTGAATGAATTCGCAGACGTGTTTTCTTGGTCAGTCGAAGACATGCCGGACATTGATCCTGCCATCATAGAACACAGGCTGCAGGTTGACCCCAACCACCGACTTGTGAAACTAAAGAAAATGAGTTTTGCAATGGAGCGAGTCAAGGTAATTGATGAGGAGGTGACGAAGTTGGTGCAAGCCAACTTCATTAAGGAGGTGAACTACCCGAAGTGGCTAAGTAATGTGGTTCTAGTAAGGAAGCCGAATGAAAAATCACGCACCTGCATAGACTTTACAGACCTAAATAAGGCATATCTGAAGGATAACTTCCCTTTCCCCGAATCGATCAGCTGGTGGATTTGACTTTCGAGCTCGAACTTCTTAACTTTATGGACACCTACTCGGGATACAATCAAATCCCAATGCATCGAGCTGATGAAGAGAAAACATCTTTTATCACCGAGAGGGGGCTATACCGTTACTGAGTGATGCCCTTTCGATTAAAAAACGCAGGAGCCACGTATCAGAAATTGGTGAACAGGATATTCAAAGATTAGCTCGGAAAAATTATGGAGGCATACGTAGACAACATGCTGGTAAAAAGCTTAAAAGCAGGGAGGCACTGCAAAGATATGAGGGAGACGTTTGAACTTTTGCGCAGGTACCAAATGAAACTAAACCCATCGAAGTGCGTGTTTGGTGTTTTAGCAGGAAAGTTTCTTGGGTTTATGGTGACGCACATAGGTATAGAGGCCCACTTGGACAAAATAAGAGCACTGCTAGAAATGGAGGCTCCGCGGACGAAGAAGGAGATCTAAGTTTTAACAGGAAGGATAACCTCCCTTAGCAGGTTTGTTTCCTGCTCAGGGGACAAAGGCTTACCCTTCTTTAAAGCGCTAAAGAAGAAAGGAAAATTTGAATGGGGGGAGGACCAGAGGAAAGCCTTCGAACAGCTCAAACAGTACCCGACTTCTCACCTCTGTTAACGAAAGCGAAGATAGGAGAAGACCTCTACTTGTATATAGCTTCGACAGCAAATGCGGTCAGCTCCATCCTAGTCTGGGAAGAAGGTAGGCAGCACCAACTCATATACTACACTAGCAAGGTGCTGTGTGGAGCCGAAAAGAAGTACAGTATTGCTCCTTAAAGTATTGCCTTCATTAAGATGGGATCCCTACTTCTGTGGGGATGACTGCTTCTACACCAAAAGCGAGCATGAATGGGGTTTCCCCTGTCGCTGCTCGTGTGGTAGTATGGTATGCCCAAATAATGGAGGGGAGTTCCTCTGTCCACCTACCTTGCATAGATTCGAGTCGCTTCTTCAAGCTGTATAGTATCGTAGGGTTCATGTTTTCTACCTGTCCATTGCTCTGGGGGTGTGCCACTGATGCAAAAAGGAGTTTAATGGATAGGTCCGAACAGAATTTTTTGATGCGCTCATTGTCGAACTGTCTCCCTTGGTCGGCGATTATGGCCCACGAAATTTCGAACCGGCAAACCACCGATGTCCAGAAGAATCGTGTGATGTTTCGCTCGGTTATGTGGGCTAGGGCTTTGACCTCTACCCACTTAGTGAAGTAATCAATTGCCACCAACAAGAATTTCTTTTGACTAGTTTCCGGAGGCAGAGGTCCCAAGATATCTATTCCCCACTAGGCGAAGGGACAGGGATTGGTCAGAGGGGAGAGGGGATTGAACGGCTCGTGTGGTATTCCTACGCACCGCTGGCACCTGGATTCTGAAATCAGCAAGGAAGACTGGAGAGCGCCTCTATTGCAATACCTCCGCAACGAAACCCTACCAGAGGACAGTAATGAGTCTCTAAAGGTGAGAAGGAAGGCAGCGAGATACACATTGATAAACCAGGAGCTATACCGATGATCTTTAACGTTACCGTACCTTCGTTGTTTGAGTAAAAAGGAAGGAATGCACGTGCTAAGGGAAATCCACGAAGGCGTATGTGGAAACCATCTAGCCAACAAGGCCCTAGCTCACAAAGCTTTACGGTAAGGATTTTATTGGCCCACAATGCGTAAGGATGCAGTCGAACTTGTCAAACGATGTGACAGGTGCCAGCGGTGTGTAGGAATACCACACGTGCCGTCTAATCCTCTCTCCCCTCTAACTAGTCCCTGTGCCTTCGCCTAGTAAGGAATAGATATCTTGGGACCTCTGCCTCCGGCAACTGGTTAAAGGAAATTCTTGTTGGTGGCAATTGATTACTTCACTAAGTGGGTAGAGGTCGAAGCCCTAGCCCACATAACCGAGCGAAACATCACACGATTCGTCTGAACATCGGTGGTTTGCCGGTTTGAAATTTCGTGGGCCATAATCACCGATCAAGGGAGACAATTCGACAATGAGCGCTTTAAAAAATTCTGTTTGAACCTATCCATTAAACTCCTTTTCGCATCAGTGGCACACCCCCAGAGCAATGGACAGGTAGAAAACGTGAACCGTATGATACTATATAGTTTGAGGACGCGGCTCGAATCTATGCAAGGTAGGTGGATAGAGGAACTCTCCTCCATTATCTGGGCATACCATATTACCCAACGAGCGGCGATAGGGGAAACCCCATTCATGCTCTCTTTTGGTGTAGAAGCAGTTATCCCCACACAAGTAGGGATCCCATTTTGGCGAAGACAATACTTTAATGAGCAATACTGTAATTCTTTTCAGCTCCACTCAGCACCTTACTAGTGTAGTATATGGGTTGGTGCTGCTTGCCTTCTTCCCAGACTAGGACTGAGCTGACTGCATTTGCCGTCGAAGCTATATATAAGTAGAGGTCTTCTCCTGTCTTCGCTTTCGTTAACAGAGGTGGGGAGCTGAGGTACTGTTTGAGCAGTTCAAAGGCTTTGCTCTGCTCCTCCTCCCATTCAAATCCTCCTTTCTTCCTTAGCACTTTAAAGAAGGGTAAGCCTTTGTCTCCTGAGCAGGAGACAAACCTGCTGAGAGAGGCTATCCTTCTTGTTAAGACTTGGATATCCTTCTTCATCTGCGGCGCCTCCATTTCTAGCAGTGCTCTTATTTTTTCCGGGTTGGCCTCTATACCTCCGTGCGCCACCATAAACCCAAGAAACTTTCTTGCTAAAATACCAAACATGCATTTCGATGGGTTTAGTTTTATTTGGTACATGCGCAAAAGTTCAAACGTCTCCCTCAGATCTTTGCAGTGCCTCCTTGATTTTAAGCTTTTTACCCGCATGTCATCTACGTATGCCTCCATAGTTTTTCCGAGATGATCTTTGAATATCTTGTTCACCAATCTCTAATACGTGGCTCTTGCGTTTTTTAATCCGAAGGGCATCACTCGGTAACAGTATAGCCCCCTCTCGGTGATAAAAGATGTTTTCTCTTCATCAGCTCGATGCATTGGAATTTGATTGTATCCTGAGTAGGCGTCCATAAAGCTGAGAAGTTTGTGCCCAGAAGTCGAATCCACCAGCTGATCGATTCGGGGGAGAGGGAAGCTATCCTTCGGACATGCCTTATTTAGGTCTGTGAAGTCTATGCAGGTGTGCCATTTTCCATTCAACTTCCTTACTAGAACCACATTGCTTAGCCACTCAGGGTAGTTCACCTACCTAATGAAGTTGGCTTGCACCAGCTTCGTCAACTCCTCATCAATTACCTTGATTCGCTCTATTGCGAAACTCCTTTTCTTCTGTTTCATAGGTCGGTGGTTGGGGTAAACCTGCAGCTTGTGTTCTATGATGACAGGATCAATGCCTGGCATGTCTTCGGATGACCAAGCGAACACGTTTGCGAAGTCGTTCAGCAGTTCGCTTAGTTTTGCTCTCAAGGTGTCAGGAAGGCGAATCTCAATCTGAACACATCTCTCCTGGTGGCCATTTAAAGGTACGCGCGTGATGTCTTCATCCACCGTGCTGATTTGGGGGTATCCCCCCTTACTTCTAGGTCTTCCACAGTTAAGGTCTCTCTTGCTTCCATCTTCCCTTTTAGGGCCATTTCTTAGTAGTTCCAAGCTGCTGCTTGATCTCCTTTGACAACTCCTATCTTGTGCGGAGTAGGAAATTTCATCTTGAGGTGGTACGTCAATGTTACAGCCCGAACTGCATTAAGCAAAGGGGGGCCTAATATGATATTGTACACTAAAGGCCGGTCGACCACTAGGAACTCTCTCAGCGAAGTAACTTGCTGCGGGGTCGTCCCTATTGTCAACGGTAGTGTAATCGTTCCCATGGGATGAACTACGTCTCCACCGAATCTGACCAGGGGAGTTGAGATTGGTTTGAGTCGTTCCATACCGATCTTCATTCCTTCGAGTACTGACCAGAACATAATATTTGCCGAGCTCCCGTTATCTATCAATACACGTCTAACCTTGTAATTCGCCACCTGTAAAGAGAGTACTAGTGCGTCGTCATGTGGTTGCTGTACTCCTTCTTCATCTCTGCTGTCAAAGATGATATCATCATTTTGCCTGTTCTTTTTGCTACTTGGTTCCCCTCGCTCCGTTAAGAGTACCTGTTTAGCATATATTTTGCGAGCACCTCCGCTATCTCCTCCACTAGCAGATCCTCCAAAGATCACCGCAATTTCCCCTATGACATGTTCTTCCTGTTCGTTCCCGTTGGGTCTCCTCTTCTTGCGAGGTTCTCTTTGTGGATCTTTTTTCTCTATAAATCTTGACAGGTATCCCCTTTTTATCAGGGCTTCAATCTCTTTCTTCAGCTGAATACATTTTTTTGTGTCATGCCTATGATCCCTGTGGAATTGACAAAATCTGGACATGTTTCGTTTATGTAAAGGGGTTCGCATAGCTTCTGGCCACGAGACATAGTCCTTCTTCCTTATCTTCATCAATACCTCAGAATGCGATACATTTAGGGGTGTAAAGGCATAGAACTTGCTGTACTGCCCTCTCATCTTAAGGCTGGTGAGCAGCATACTAGTCTCCTGTCTCTTTGTCGATCTAAAGAATTCTCTCATCTCCCGACTATTTCCCTTCCTTTTCAGCTCGATGCGATTTCCCCTAGTGTCCATAATTTCTTTTAAGTTGATGTACTTCTGTGCTCGGGCCATCAATTCTCCCATATCAGCCGACAGCTTCTTTCCCAAAGAGTACAGGAAGCTTCCGGGCTGAAGGGCATTGGTCAGAGCTACTAAAGCCACCCACATGTCTAGGTTGCGAATCTCTAGGGTTACAGTGTTGAAGCGATACATGAATTTTTTTAACGTCTCCCTCTCTCCCTAGACCATGCTCATTAGGTGTGCTGTAGTTTTGACGATCCTCCCACTATTGACGAAGTGGCTAGTGAACAACTGTTCCATCTCTGAGAAGGAACCAATCGATCCAGGTCACAGGGTCCATTACCAATCTCTAGCACTACCTTTAAGGGTTGCTGCAAAAGCTCGACACATAATGGCATCAGGAGCACCTTGCAGCTGCATCAACACCTTTAAGGTATCCAAGTGATCAATTGGATCAGAGAGACCCTCATACTTTTCAAAAGTGGGCGTTTTGAATCGGCTCGCCAATGGGACCTCCATCACTTCTCTGGTGAATGGCGGCTCCGAGGACCTTAGAGACGCTTCCCCATAGAAAAGGTTTGTCTTGCCTTCTTTCATCATTTTTTCTATCTGATCTATTTTCTTGATCCTTTCCTCCAGCTCCGAGGATCTTTGTTAGTTGATATCTATGCTATTTGCGTCTTCTACCTTTTTGGTAGGGAAGGTTTTATCCTCGTTCTCCTTTGGTTTATCTTCCTTCTTGGGTGGATTGGGATTCACCTGTTGTTGATGGGCGATATGCCATTCCTGACTCTTTTGGTGCAAGAGTAGGTTGAACATATCCTCCATTTTCTTTTGGAAGGCAAGGAATTCTTCTCTGGTGACTCCTGAAGGTTATGCAAGTGTAGAGCGAATGGACTGGGGTGACTCTTTTCCGGCAGGGCTAGAGCTAGAGCCGTGTGTTGTTGACATTTTTTGAACGTCGGAGGTTGAGAGTAAGATGAGTGCCTTTATGAAGAAGTTCTCATAGACGGTGCCAACTATTGCGGGATAAAATCGATGATGACCAATAAGATTGCTCTTACATCTCCGATGACCTGAAAAGGATGAAAGCACAAAGGCTTGAAGGACGTGGGGTGTACTCTAGGGAATCACTTCGATGCCTAAATAAGGGGAATGCTCTAGAGAGGCTGAATGCAACAGTAAGAATGGGTGTTGAATGACTTACCTTGGCCTCTTCCCTGCATCCCTTCTTATAAAGGCTAGAGTTGACCATTGGGTTGATTCGTCTTTATTGTGCGAGGGTGTGAATCACTCCTGGGTCATAAAGTGTTTGCACGCATCACTTCGACTATTTAAGCCACTGGCGTGGATCTCTCCTCCTCTTTATTGGCTTGGAGTTGATTGCTCTTACTAGAACGTTTAACTTGGGGGGTGAGGGCCAGGTGTTGACTCGCTCTTATTGGCTGATTTATTTTGGGCCAAGACAATTAGTATGACTTGTTTTCTGATAAACCGATCACCAAGGTCGTCACTAGAGGGTAAAGTGGTAGACGAGGTATGGACGGGAATTGCAATAGACTACTCCGGATTGAAAGTATTCGGGTGTCTAGCCTATGTTCACATGTCTAGTGAAGAGACGTCTAAGCTTGATCCAAAATCTCGTTGTTGCATATTTTTGGGATATCCAGAGGGTGTGAAGAGGTACAAGCTGTGTGACCTAGTGGCAAACAAGGTGGTGATTAGTAGAGATGTAGTCTTTGATGAGAAGGTTATGGTGATGCGTACTTAAGAATGTGATGAACAGAAATAAGAGCTAGAAAGCTGGGGTAGTGATGAACATGTTGTGCAAGTGGAGTTGGAAGCTTAGGGCAACAAAAATGATCATGGTCCTATGGTTGCAGGGAGCTCTAACTCGGGAAACTAGCAAATCGACAATCTTCCTATACGGAGATTTAAACGTACTATTAGACCTCCACCAAGGTATGAATTTGAAGAATTAGTGTCTTATGCTTTTCTTACTAGTTGCAATGATCCAACTATATTTCAAGAGGCAATGCACAACCAGGAGAAAGGTAGGTGGATGGGTGCAATAATTGAAGAGATGAAATCACTATACAAAAATCGAACTTGGGATTTGGTGGAGCTTCCATATGGGAAGAGACTGATAGGTTGCAAATGGGTATATAGGAAGAAGGAGACAATTTCAAAAAAGGAATGAGAGAAATTCAAGGTACAATTGGTGGCAAAAGGATACTCACAGAAGAAGGGGATAGACTATGATGAGATCTTTTCACATGTGGTCCGACATACTTTTATCAGGATTGTGTTAGGGTTGATAGCCTATAATGATCTTCATTTGGAACAAATGGATTTGAAGACTATGGTGACGTTCTCCTGCGCGGGGAGGAAACACAATTGGTGTGTTGCCCCGGGGTACGCGAACTTGGGACGAAAATGTGGTTGATTTTAAAAAAGATATTTTCGTGGAAATCAATGGTATGATGGAGTCACCACAAACCTTTTGAAAAGTGGTTAGAACACTTGATTACTATCCAATCAAGAGGAGAATCGGTGTGCGTTACCAGAGTCGGGCTCGGGGTTCAGTTCGCGAAGAGAAGGTATTAGCACCCCCTACACGCCTATTCTTACGAACGATACCTAATTAATAAAAAATTATCCCATAAATTAAATTTAATAAGTCTTTGAAAATTACTCCCTTTCAAAAACTACAAAATACTATATAAGTATTCCCTCAAAACTAGGGCATACCGTACTCCGAATAGCTCATGCCTCCCTTTTAAATCATCGTGATTGGAAAATCGAGAAAATATGGTACAAAATAAACTGCCAACATTTTGAAATTTTATAGAATTTTTTAAAGTATGAAAATACTATTTTGGGAGGTTTTCAAATTTATTCGGGATGACAAGGTAAGAAAAAACATTTTTCTGACCTCAAAGCATTTTTTTTAGAAAAAAATTCCATGATTTCTCTGAATTTTTATGTGAGTTTTCTAAGTATAAAAACAATTTTGATCTCAAAAATATGTTTTTGTGATTTTTTTTGTAATTTTCTTAATTTTTGTAAGTTTTCAATATTTAAATAACCAAAAAGAAAATTAGGCAAAAATAGCAAGAATCAAGTCAAGAATATCTTTAGAATTTTCTCCTGAATTTTCTGGTTTTCTAAAAAATTTTATGATTTTTTTTTCAACCTAGAAATGATTTCCTAAGGTTTTTGCAACATTTTCCTAATTTTTATGATTTTTCAAAGCACCAAAAATGATTTCCTAACCTCAAAGTATTTTTAGAATTTTTCTATAATTTTTTTTTTTGTATTTTTATGAATTTTTATGGGTTTTTGTAAATTTTTTAAATAATTAAATAATATTAAAAACTGAACTGGTTTAGTGGCGGTTCAGGGGACCCAACTGGATAAGAGAAGAACCGGTTTTCAAAGGGGGTCAACCAATTTAAGGTCTGGTCAAGACCACGTGTCAGCATTCGAATGACTGGGAGCACACGAGTTGGATTGGCTGCGTGGCATCATCCTGGGCATTTATCGAAGGTAGGGATCTAAAGGTTGAGGAATGGAGCGGCTTGCTGCACTAACTGCGGGGGGACAAGGTCGCCACGTGTTGGCTGACGTGTGTGGGCTACGAGCACGTGTGGATGGGAGAGCGGGTCGTGGTTATTGCTTTTGACATAGGGGTGATCGCCACCATTGATGATGATCAGTGATCCACCGACTAAAGCGGGAGGTGTCAAGATTGCTGACGTAGCCAAATCAGGAGCGTTAATAGGAAATCAATATCAAACAGTCAGGACGTGACCACGTGGTTTTTTTAATTGGATGGGCGGAGGCATGCCATGTGCTTGAATCTCATGGCTCCAAGGCTCTAGGTACTTAAACTCTTTTTTTTTTTTTTTTGCAAAATTATTTGGCAAGTGTACCCTGCATGTACCCCTGAGTTGCTCCCCTTGCAACAACTGTTTGTACAAATTTCCTTGCTCCCTGTATTTTCATTTTCCAGTATCAGTTGTAACTTTTTGGATTTTTTCTTCCTCATACTAGATGTACCCCCATACTCTTTCCCTTGTGACTATACATTGTAACCCTTATGTATTTGTACATTTCGTTTCCTTGTGCCTTTTCTGTTGTGAGTTGGACACATGCACCCTTACGTAGCTTTAATAAAAATATGTGACCTTGATGTATTTCTTATTAAACCTTTGTCAAGTTAATTTTCCAAAGAGAACCCAATAATTAAAGTATGACCTTAAGACCTAAACAAACACTTGGTTTTGAAACAGAAAAACTCAACCTTATAAATTTTGAAAGACTTTTTTCGGACTTAAACTAAAAATTCAAAAAAATTGGATAGACTCAATTAAAATTCTAGGACTCAAATTAAAATTTGAAAGGTTTCAACACAAATAGAAGAAACTAAAAGTTTGAGGAACTCCATTATGAAAAACCTAATGAAAGAAAACTAATTTTGGAATTAACTAAATCTGAAGAATCTTAGTTCAAAAGGACTCAATTTTTGGGTTTTTTAAGACTCAAACCCTAATACCTAGCTTGAGGGAAATTGATTTTGGAATTAAAGGGACTTAACTGATAACATAGATTAATTTTGCAACTAAAAGAACCTAATTATAGTTAATTTAAATAAAAAGGACTCAATCTATCAACTTGTTTTAAAACATGAGAAACTTTATTTTGAAAACTCAAAACTCGGATTACAAATTTTCAAGACTTGATTTCAACCCAATTTTGACATTTTTAAGGGACTTGACAACCTGAAATTGAAAGGACCCAATTAGGGACTTAGGGTCTTAATTTTAGAAAAATTATTTCGTTCAGGACTCAAAGACGGGTCTTATTACGTTGGGTTTCCTTCGAACAACCTGGTTAAAATTGGGGTATCTATAGCTGCCTCTCTTTGTAGGCTTTATCGCTTCAATGTAGCAGTAGGAACTTTCCTTCGTTACTTGTAGCAACAAGCCTGCAAAGATAAAAGACACATATTTTAACTAGGCCATTTTACTGCCTAATGCCTTTAGATCAATTAGGGGCGATTCGCTTCTGCCTATTAGGGACGAGAAAAAAGCAAACAGGGTGGAGCGGGAAGGTTACATTTATTCTAAAAAGTTAATGGTTAGTAGTTTTTTGGTTAGAAGTTAGCGGGCGTTAGGAGTTAGTTTGGAATCACAAGGGTTAGTGGGGGCCCACAAAGGATTAATAGGATCTAAAGAAGATGACTCGTACCATTTATGAGAACGTGAGTACCATAACAAATGATGATGACTTGTATTAGGCACGAGAACTCGAGTACCATAACAACGATAAATGGCTATTTTTCTGTGAATGATTAATCAGGCGTGTTGGCCTAACCGGGCTTTTTAATCAGTTTTTGGTGATAACAAACAAAAGACATTTTAACTTGGAATGGTTGAGTTATGGTGTTTTAGGTTTGACAAGAAAATAAGGATCATTGTGGACCATCAAGCTACATAAACTAACAAGTGATCCAAAAGAAGCTCAAAGTAGCATTATACTAATCAAAGCATAGGAAGCTAAAACTAGCTCAAGCTAACATCCAAGGGATTTTAAAGCAAATATAAAGTGGATGATTTCACGCTTAGAGTATAAGGTTTTAGGAAGAACAATGTAAGTACTTTAAAGTCAAATATCTATTAAAATATCTTTTGAAGATCTTTAGGGGAATTATATGGACTTAGAGACCTATTTAAAAACCCTGAAAAAAGTTTTATAAAAGAATAAATCAAGAGAGCAAACCATATTTTGAATTGGAATTCAAAAATCAGAAAACAAGTACCTTAGATGACTGAAGTGTTGGGTTCAAACAATCGAAGTTTGAGTTTAGTCTTCTAAGGTGCTTCTGCTAGTTACTGACTTTCACTAATAATTCTTTAGACGACTGACCTTATTATTTAGACGTCTGAAGTAATTCTTCAGACGACCGAACTTGAAGTTCAGTTTTCTGAAGTTACCACTTCAGGCTTCTGAGCAGAAACTTCAGTCTTCTGAGGTACTTGTTTTTTGATTTTTCAATTCCAATTCAAAATATGGTTTACTCTCTTTATTTATTCTTTTATAAAACTTTTTATGGGGTTTTTAAATAGATCTCTAAGTCCATATAATTCCCTTAAAGAGCTTCAAAAGATATTTCAATAGATATTTGACTTTGAAGTACTTACATTGTTCTTCTAAAACCTTACACTTTAAGCTTGAAATCATCCACTTTATATTTGCTTTGAAATCCCTTTGATGTTAGCTGGAGCTGATTTTAGCTTCCCATGCTTTGATCAGTATAGTGCTATTTTAAGCTTCTTTTGGATCACTTGTTAGTTTATGTAGCTTGATGATCCACAATGATCATTGTTTTCTTGTCAAATCTGAAACACCATAACTTAATCATTCCAAATTAAAATGTCCTTTATTTGTTATCACCAAAAACTGATTAAAAAGCCCGGTTAGGCCAACAATCTCGCCCTTTTTGATGATGACAAACAAAGAGTAAAGATAAGAGTTTCTTTGAAAAATACTCCCCCTTACTATAAGAATCTGATAAAAATTAAGTAAACAAGAAAACATATCACTTTAGTGTATCATCCAAGCATGTCAATATAAGTCTTTTAAGTTCACTTTACCATACATGTTAAGTTCATTTTACCATATTACTTTAGCATTTCACTTTACCATATTACTTTAGCATATTGCTCATATTTCATGACTTTTGCATTTTGTATTTATCTTTGCTAACAACATTTTCTCCCCCTTTGTCATTATTCAAAAAGAACAAGTAATAGGAAAGAGAGTCATTTTTATAATCAACAAGGAAGTGTTTACATAAAGAGGTGTTACATCCAAAAAGTGTCAAAAACCAACAACAACAAAAAGAGTCCAACCAATACACTGCAAACAAACTACAACATTAGCTAGTTGCTAGTTATCTATGCTTAGTTACATTCAAAAAGTTTCATAGTAGCTAGTGATCTATGCTAGTCGCATCCTAATGATTTTCTTCTTCTTCTTCCTGGCCTTCTTCCTCAGAGCCTTCTTCTTGTCCTTCTTCTTCTTCTTCTTCTTCTTCTTAGCCTCCTTCTTCCTCAGTTCCTTCTTCCTCTTCATGTTCTCCTTCTTCTTCAGAACCTTCTTCCTTGTCCTTAGTTTCTGCATCAGAGCTATCAGCTTCACTTCGAGGGGCTGAGCTGATATCCATGAGATCACCACCCCTAGAAGATTTAGCCTGATATTCCTCAATTCGAGTGACGCGTTGATCAAGAGATGTAACTTTTTCTTTGATACTTTGAAGCCCGATGTGCACTTCAGATGAGAAACTAGAGAAATCTTGTTGAAAGGATAAAAACCATGAAAGTGCATCGTGTGAAGATCCCAGATCTTGTGTGGGAGAAGAAGGAGTTGCTGCTGAGGTTGAGGCTGAGGCTAGAGCTGCTGGTGCACACTGAGTTCCGCCCGTTTTCAAGTACCAACCCGAACTACCTTTGTCATACCCCATTTGTTTTAAGATGGTCACATTAAAAAGTTCATAGCGGGATCTCTTTGCGAAGAATTTAGAACTATTGGAGATATGAAGGTGGGTGAAAAGAAGAACAATTCGGGAGGACTCTAGTTTGGCCCACATCCATTTGATAATTAAACTGGCGAAATCTAGGTTCTTACCTTTAAGAAGACACCAAAGGATGAAACACTCCATGTATAAAAGGTGGTCAAACGTACCTTGTTTGGGAAGGATGTATAGGCAACAATTTTTTTGTAAAATTTGAACTTTCAAACTAAGTTGCTTATATAAAGGAGGATGCCCAAAATAGGTAGGTTCACTATCCATGGTCAATGGGAGAAAAGTTTCAGGAGTAAATCCTTGTTCTAAAATCCAAGATTGAGCGACCGTAGGACATTCAAATTCTCCTGGAGTAATTTTGAAAATAGGAGATAAAATTTTGAAATTTAACAGAATTTCCCCCCCTTTTACTTTAGAAGAAAAAATCCCATTTTCATAAGTCAAATTTGCATAAAATATTTTAATAAGATGTGGGAAGATGCCTTTCGGTTGCTAAGTAACAAAATCATACCATCCCATGTTTTTGAATAAGGGAAAGATTTCTGGAAATTCAGTATTGAGGAAAGAGACATCCAACACCTTACCTAGAATGGGATCTATGGAGCCAAGAGAACACAGTAACGAAGTCTGGCTTGAGGTGCAACAAGCCATTTGTCAAGGTTTTACTAATCCCTTCCTGACGAAGAACCACGATTGGCCGTTTGTTTAAGACGAGGCATATTCAGAGAGATGAAGAACTCTGAAGGAAGAAACCCTACGCTTCGTGGGATTGATCTTGGAGGAGCGAACAAGGCTTCGGATTGTATGATTTCTAGGTGAGAGTGAAGAGAAATAGAGAGAGATGGGTTCAGAAGAGTGAAACAACGAACATAGAAGGCTGAAATTAGGGTTTTAAAAGGGTTATATTAAATCCTGCGACTTTAGAAGACTGAGGATTATCTTCAGTCGTTTGAAGATTTTCAGGTCCGGAATTTGAAAAGTCAGTAGCCTCCTAGTCGTCTGAAGTTCCAGGTTTAGTCGTTTGATCCTGTTTGCTACAGTGTTGAGTCGTCTGAAGTTTTTAGTTCAGACGACCGAAGTTCAGAAAGATTTTATAATTTATTTTCTAACACACTTCTTTGTTATGAATTAACCCAAGTTCTCTCATAATGGTTATAAATCTTTCTTCACTTAGGGGTTTTGTAAATATGTATGCCCATTGGTCACTTGTATTAATGAATTCAAGTATTATATCCTCTTTTTGGACATGATCTCTTAAAAAATGATGTCTTATGTCTATATGCTTGGTTCTTGAGTGTGAAATTGGACTTTTAGATATATTTATAGCACTTGTGTTGTCACACTTTATTGGTATTGTTTTATAATCTAGATTGAAGTCTTTTAATTATTGTTTCATGTATAGAATTTGTGCGCAACAACTCCTAGCTGCTACATATTCAGTTTTGGCCGTTGATAAGGCTATGTAGTTTTGTTTCTTTGAGAACCAAAATACTAAAGATTGTCCTAGGAAGTGACATGTGCCACTTGTACTCTTTCTATCAATCTTACATCCGGTATAATCAACATCGGAATAGCTTATCATTTCAAAATTAGTATCCTTTGGTTACCATAAGCCTAAATCAAGTGTGCCTAGCAAGTACCTAAGTATCCTCTTAACTGCTGTTAGATGTGATTCCTTAGGTGATGATTGAAACCTAGCACACATACATACACTAAATATAATATCGGGTCTACTAGCGGTTAAATATAGTAAACTACCAATTATTCCTCAGTGTTTTGTGTCTACTTGTTTTCTTTTTTTATCTTTATCAAGGCTTGTTGAGGTATTCATAGGGGTTCCTATGGGTTTACTTTGTTCCATATCAAACTTCTTAAACATATCTTTAATGTATTTAGTTTGATTTATAGATGTTCCATTTTTGGCTTGTTTAATTTGTAACCCTAGGAAATAATTTAACTCCCCCATCATACTCATTTCAAATTCTTTTTGCATACATGTGGCAAAGTTTTTACATAGTTATTCATTTGTAGCTCTGAATATAATATCATCCACATATATTTGAACAATTAGCATTTTTTTGTTTTTGGTTTTGATAAATAAAGTGTTATCTACCATTCCTCTTGAAAATTCATTTTTGATTAAGAATTTACTTAGCCTCTCATACCAAGCTCTAGGAGCTTGTTTCAAACCATACAAAGTTTTAATACATGATTTGGATTTTTTGTGTCTTCAAAACCTGGAGGTTGTTTAACATACACTTCTTCATTTATACATCCGTTTAAGAATGCACTCTTTACATCCATTTGGTATAATTAAAATCCTTATGGGCCGCATAGGCTAGGAGCATTCTAATTGCTTCCATTCTAGCTACGGGAGCAAAGATCTCATCGTAGTCAATGCCTTCTTCTTAATTATAACCTTGTGCTACTAGCCTAGTTTTATTTCTTACAACTACCCCATTTTCATCCTTTTATTTCTAAACACCCATTTGGTTCTTATAATTGATTGTTCTTTGGGTTTAGGTACAGGTTGCCATACTTGACTCCTTTCAAACTGATTTAGTTATTCCTGCATAGTTATAATCCAAGAATCGTCTTTTAAGGTTTCTTCAATATTCTTGGATTCATCTTGAGATAAAAAAGGCATAATGGTTGCATATATTTTTCAATGATGTTCTAGTGGTTACTCCTTTTGATGTCTCCAAGAATTTGATCTTTTGGGTGACTTTTAACATATTTTCACTCTTTAGGTAGTTCTTGATTTTCTATGGAGTTTTCATTTGAGGTTTCATCATTGTTTTCTTCTTTTATTTCGAGATTATCTTATTTTTGTGAGATATCTTCTCTTTCATCATTTGTTATTTCTTTGACATAGTGATTTGATTCATCAAAAGTTATATGTATGGATTCAACAATAGTAAGAGTTCTTTTATTATAAATCCTATAGGCTTTGCTATTTGTGGAATATCCTAAAAAGATACCTTCATCAGATTTTGCATCAAACTTACCTAAATCATTTTTAGTATTGTGAATAAAGCATTTGCACCCAAAAACATGAAAGTAGGATATGTTGGGTCTTCTACCTTTCCATAGTTCATACGGTGTTTTATTAAACTTGATATAATAGATACCCTATTTATAATATAACAAGCTATATTTACAGCTTCCGCCCAAAAGTATTTAGGTAGATAATTTTCATTTATCATGGTTCTTGCCATTTCTTAGAGAGTTCTATTTTTTCTTTCTACGACTCTATTTTGTTGTGGAGTCCTAGGTGTTGAAAAGTTATGATTTATTCCATGATCATCACAAAATTTATCAACTTATTTGTTTTTGAACTCTCAACTTTGATCACTCCTAAAATTGGTTACATTATAGCCTTTTTTATTTTGTAGTTTCTTGCATAGAGTGAGTAGCATGTTACAAGTTTCATCTTTATTTGCTAAGAATAATACCCAAGTAAATCTTGAATAATTATCTACAATTACAAAAACATATTGTTTGCCTCCTAGGCTTAGGGTTCTAGTGGGACCAAATAATTTTAGGTGCAAGAGTTCTAGGGGTTTACTAGTTGATATGTACTTTTTCTTTGTGAAACTTGTTTTGACTTGTTTTCCTTTTTGTCATGCATCACAAATTTTGTATTATTTTGTATTATTCTTAGCAAATAAAGATGCATCACAAATCTTGAAACTTTTTGTCTTTTATATATTTTGTATTTGGTAATCCTTTTACTATATTTTTCTTAGATAGTTTAGATAATAGGTCCATGCTAGCATGTTCTAGTTTCCTATGCCAAAGTCAACTCATTTCATTCATTACAGCCAAACAAGTCACATTATCCAAGGGATGTCAAAGAAAATATAAAGTGAATGATTTCAAGCTTAGAGTATAGGGTTTTAGGAAGAACAATGTAAGTACTTCAAAGTCAAATATCTATTGAAATATATTTGGAAGCTTTTTAGGGGAATTATATAGACTTAGAGTCCTATTTAAAAACCCCGAAAAAAGTTTTATAAAAGAATAAATAAAGAGAGCAAACCATATTTTGAATTGGAATTGAAAAATCAGAAAACAAGTACCTCAGAAGACGCCTGAAGTGGCAACTTTAGAAGACTAAACTTCAAGTTCAGTCATCTGAAAAATTACTTCAGACGTCTAAAGAATAAGGTCAGTCGTCTGACCCTCAACTTCGGTCGTTTGACCCTCAACTTCGGTCGTCTGACCCTGTATCCAATTCAAATTTTTCAAAGGCTAAGGAACTTCAAAAGACTAAACTCGAAGGTTCTGTCATTTGAACACTGTTAGCGAGCAAATTTTTTGAAAGTTTTATTTTTTAAATATCAGTTGCTTGTGCTCCAAATTTTCTAAAAACTTGGGAAATACTCCAAGTAAACTTGGGCAACACGAAAACTCTTTTGAAAGCCTATAGATACATGATTTTGCAAATAAAAACAAACCAAGAATTGAAAATTCTGCTATAAGCTCTCTTGCTCTTAAAGTTCCTACTTACTCAACTTTTACAAACTAAAAGCGCTGGTGTTCTGAAATCATTGATCATCAATCCCTGAGTTCTACTTGATGAATTCTTATATGGAGAAAAGAGAGTTCGGTGAATTCCATTCTTGAGCTTCAAAGTGTATTTCTTTCTTGATATTTAAATTTTGAAGTATATAGATTTAAATTGTACTAACTTGCTCTTTGTGTGAGCACTCTTTGTACACATCCTCTTATTGTTTCTCTTGTAGTTATTGGACGAATCCAGGTTGTTGGATTGTTGACCGAACGAGAGTACATCGTTTGGAGAGGCAGACTCTAGCCTATTTGAAGGAGTGCTTGTAAAGGTGTTGTTCCGCCCGGTAAAGGAACTACGATAGTGGAATCCTTTGGTGATTTGCTAAGGGCGAGGACATAGGCTGTGTTGAAGCCGAAGCTCGTAAAATCTTTGTGTCTCTCTCTCTTCCTTACTCTTTATTTTCTACACAACATATTCTTGTGTATGCTAAGTGCAGGTTGTAGGACTTAAAAACCATATTTAAGGAAGACTTTTGATATTTAGAAAGTACATTTTAATTAATCGTTTGCGGAAACCCAAAAGGGAGTACGTTGGTTATTTTGCGTAAATCTTAATCAAGAGAAGCGCAAATACAAATTTCATTCAAAGCACGTTTGCAAACATCCACAGGACAGCTGACAAAAAACTTAACAAATCTTGCATGTTTGTTTGAATTTTAAACTTTGGTTGATTGGATTGTGTTTTTAAATTTTCAGTATCTTGTGGTGTGTTTTGGTTATGGTTATTAGTTGATTGATTTATTTTCTTGTTGTTATATTAAAACAAGTAAGTAGTCAAAAGAGGTTAAAATTTTAAAATAAACCAATTCACCCTCCTCTTGGGAAAGCTATCCTAATTTCAAGGCGAATTCCATGGTGTGTTGGACTCGTACCGGGTTTGAGAATCCAAGTACCATACCAAATGAGGATGACTTGTACCGGGCATAGTGACCCAAGGACCATAGCAAATGAAGACGACTTGTACCGGACTTGAGAATCCAGGTACCATAGCCAATGAAGATGACTCGTACTGGACTTGAGAATCTAGGTACCGTAGTAAATGAGGATGACTCATACCAGGTATGGTGACCCGAGTACCATAGCAAATGAAGATGACTCGTACCAGATTTGAGAATCTAGGTACCATAACAAATGGGGATGACTTGTACCTAGCTTGAGAATCCAAGTACCATAGCAAATGAGGATGACTCGTACCAGATTTGAGAATCCAGGTACCATAGAAAATGAAGATGACTCGTATCGGGCATGGTGACCCGAGCATCATAGTAAATTGGGAAACTTGTACTAGGCGTGGGGACCTGAGTACCATAGCAAATTGGGAAACTCGTAGCGGGCGTGGGGACTCGAGTACCATAGCAAATGAAGATGACTTGTACTGGACTTGAGAATCTAGGTACCATAGCAAATAAAGATGACTTGTACTGGGCATGGTGACCCGAGTACCATAGCAAATGAAGACGACTCGTACCGAACTTGAGAATCCAAGTACCATAGCAAATGAGAATGACTCGTACCGGGTATGATGACCTAAGTACCATAGTAAACTGAGAAACTCGTACCGAACGTGGGGACCCAAATACCATAGTAAATAGGGAACTCGTACTGAGTGTGGGGACTCGAATACCATGGTAAATGGGGAAACTCGTACCGGGAATGGTGACCCAAGTATCATTGTAAATTGAGAAACTCGTACCGAGCATGGTGACCCAAGCACCATAGTAAATAGGAAAACTCGTTTCGGGCGTGGGGACCCAAATACCATAGTAAATAGAGAAACTCGTACCGGGCATGGTGACCCTAGTACCATAGTAAATAGGGAAACTCACGCCGGGCATGGGGACCCTAGTACCATAGTAAATGGAAAATTCTAGAAAAGGTCATCTGAATGTTGGAGACATATTTTAGGATTCAAAGACCTATGGCCCAGTTTTTAGGGTGAATGGAACAATTTTGGAGAAAGACTTAATTAGTTCTGAAGACCATTGCCCCAGTTTCAAAGTGGTCATTCTGTGCTTGGGTCAGCTGCCCGAGTTTCAAAAGATGTCATTCTGTGCCTGGGGTCAACTGCCTCTGTTTCAAAGCATGTCATTCTATGTTTGGGGTCAACTGCCCTAATTTCAAAGGATGTCATTCTGTGCCTGGGGTCAGCTGCCCTAATTTCAAAGCATGTCATTCTATGCCTGGGGTCGGCTACCCCAATTTCAAAGCAAGTCATTCGGTGCTTAGGGTTAGTTGCCCCAGTTTCAAAGCATGTCATTTTGTGCCCAAGGTTAGCTGCCCCAATTTCAAAGGATGTTATTTTGTGCCTAAGGTCAGCTGCCCCAGTTTCGGATACTAGTAAGAAAAGAATGACTCAACCCAGGGTGCAAAAGGATTATTCAAACACCTATTCAATAAGACAAGTATGAATGAATGGTGCTCTGTTGCTATGTGTATGCATGTTGCTACCTATGATGCTAGGGTGCAATGATATGTTGCTATGCATGCAGTTTTTTTTTTCTATGCAATGCATGAAATGCATGCTAATGCACAAACTTTCTTCTTCCAACGTGCCCGTAATTGACAATCCCAACTCTGATCTTGGTCATTTTTCAAATTCCAATCCAATTTGAGGGTCCTTGGATTGGTTCATTAGAAATTCAACCTGTCATTTGCCCCAGTTACATTTATTTTTCATTGATCTTGGTCAAGCTTTCAACTTCTTCTTTGATGTGCAGGCACCGGAATTGGCTACCATGAAGCTCATCATGGAATTTGCCCCAGTTAAATGCATCTGTAACCTCTCCTGGTCATGTTTTCAAATTTTACTCTGATGTGAAGGCACTAGGACTAGCTATAGTGAAGCTCAACACGGAATTTGCCCTAGTTGAACGCATCTGCAATTGCTCCTGGCCATATTTTCAAATTCTACTCGAGTAAGCAAATCTCTAAATAGGCTCCCAGTAAATCGATGAGCTTTGCGGGATACTTCTTTGACTATCCAATCATCTTTTGGAGCTTTTGAAGGACGAAAGAGATTTTAAGGATAAATGATCATGCATTTTGGACACCAATTTGCAAAATCAAAAGGTCATAAGCACAAAATAGATGTTTCACCATGTTCATGCTATTTTGAAAGGAAAATTTTTATACTAGTATTCGAAAGTCATGCGATATTGATGTTGGTCTATCGAGATGAATGACTGACTTTCTCCCTTTGTCGATTGTCCCAGTTTTGTCGAAGGACTTTTTCCCTTCTCTCTTTTGTGGGGAAACCAATACCGCTTTCTTGTTCTGGCTGTCGTCCATAGTTTAGTGAAACTCTGACCCTGTTTTGATCTTGAGATGGACTTTGGGATTCGGGACGAAACGAAGGCTTAGGATTCAGGTTTCAACAAGAATAAGAAAACTAAAGCTCAAAAACCCCTTCCCCAAACGATATCTTTTGCCCCAGTTTATGACAAAGCATTCACAAAATATTGACCGAATTATTGATTGAACTTGTCACTTGAACAAGCGGCCTACGTACCTTTTCAGGATCAGGTCATTATATAGTTTAGAGTCAATCATTGAGTCTGACAATTCATTTGAGACAACAATGCGTACTAATCTGGTTAGGACTTTAATTTTGACCGTAATGTAAGCTAAGAGGATAAAGGTTAGAGTAGAAAGAGATATAATAAGGCTTAAATTTTGTTGATGTTATCAAAGGTGATTGGTCAAGGATCACGTGTGATGTATGTCCCCTATTTTCTTTCTTCTTCTTTTTTTTTTCTCTATTTTGTGTCTTCTTTTTACTGCATTTTTCATCATCTTTTTTTGGAGGAATCTTTAGCTCTATTTTAGTTTGAACTCCATTTGGGACTAAATCCTTATAAAATTGTCCTAGTGTGGGGTTTGATCCTTTGATAGGTTAATCCAACAATTGGATATTTCGAGCTCAACGAGGTTAGCAAGGGGTTTTTATTTCTTGATCTTCTTCTTGGGTAGCATAAAAAATGGTCTGCCGTCCTTTTAGGTAGCCAATTGTTGCCTCATATAACTTGTCAGACACATGAAATCCCGAACCCAGCTTAACTTTGGAAAATGACTTTTTAGAAGAAAAAGGTTTGAAATTCAGGCTCAAATGGTGTAACAAGTGATAAATCAGTGTTTGATTCTTTTTTGTGGGAAAACTGGTCGACCAAGGACAACCATCTATCATTTGATCAAATTAAAAGCGATGAGCAACATGAACTTATGGAACAAACAACACCATTTCATGGTTTCTAAGAAAAAATGCTTCTTTGTTGCATGAAAAATTGTTTCACCTTCTTTAGCTTCCATTTCCTAGCTTACATTAACATCTATTTCAGGTTCATGAATACTGGTATTGTCATTTTCCTTATTCTCGTATAAAACATGAGCAAACGAAATTTGTAATTGAGCTCTTGATGAAAGTGCATAGCTTCATTTCATTGATAGGAATGAAATTCTCAGAGACAGAAATGTCACATGATTACAAAGAGAAAATGAAAATAACAAGGAAATAAAGAAAACAAAAGCTCCACATGAAGTGGATTGGATAGTTAAAAGTCTTGTCAATTTTGTGTCTATGCTCCCATTGTAAAAATGGTAACCTATCCATTTATGGAACTTTTTCAGAATCATGATCGATATATTCCTTTGCTTGGCTCCAACTCCCAGATCTCTTTCTTCCATGTCAGTCATTTCCTTCCCTATGATTGGGTAGAGGATCATTCTGGACTCCCTGCTGCTTGTCATCAAAGGATAACCAACCCGCATCCCTCAGTGTTTGTACATTATATTTGAACGCCCAGCAATGCTCGATGGTATGTCCCGAGGAATTGGCATGATAGGCGCACCGAGCATCTGGATCGTACCAATACAGGAAAGGGGGGATGACAGGGATCCTTGGAATGGTTGAAATCATGTTTTTTTTTCCCTTCAATTGAGAGAATAAGTCCGAATACGTCATAGGAATGGGGTCTATTTTTCTGATATTCCTCTAAGCGCCCCTTTCTTGTGTCTAGTTAATTGGTTGGGTGGGCATAGGCCTGAGAGGAACCATTTAAGGCCTCACGTCTGCATGTGCAATCTGATTAGTGGCGGGTCTGAAAAATTTTTTTTTTTTTCTTAGGCCACTGATTTCTGCCTCCCTGATGATAACACCCCTGAATCATCTGAGCTTCCTAGTCTTTCTTCCTACCCGTCCATTTCTTGTTTGATCCTAAGTTTGAATCCACACCTTTGGCTTTGCTTGTCATGATGGATGTCTCAATCCTCTCTCCGACAGCTACAACATCCATGAAATCATTGGGAGATGCTCCTAGAAGGTGCCCACAGTAGTTCTTTTAATTTATTCACAAATAAGGAGATAGCCTCCTTATCCTCCACCGGAGGGCTCACTTGAATTGCCATATCCCTCCATCTGTATGTGTACTCCTAGAATGTTTCAACGAGCTTCTTCTCCATCATCTGTAAAGTCATACGATCTGGCGCCATTTCAATCACATGGCGGTATTGGGCCAGGAAGGCATTGGCCAAGTATTTCCAAGTGCGGATTCGTAACCTGTCTTGCTGTATGCACCAACGGATGGTCGACTCGATTAAACTACTCTGAAAACAGTGCATCATCAGTTTCTCTTCGTTTAAGTACACTATCATTGCCTGATAGTACAACTGTAGATGGGTTCGAGGACACAGGGTTCCATCAAACTTCTCGAAATCTAGGATCTTGAATTTTGGTGGTAGGACCACCTTTGGTACTAGGTAGAGGTCCTCCGGATCAACAGAACTGAATGCATTAGATCCTTCAATGGCTCTCAACCGCTCTTCAAGCACGTCATAACGACGCTCGGTTGCGATTCTACTTGCCCCCACACCCGCCATTATCATCGGGGGTACTCCAACTGCTGGAATTACTGGCATTGGTGTAGTAGGAATGAATGAAGCACTATTCGGTATAGGGTTTTTCATGGCAACCAGAGGTTGTGCCAATGTTTGCCCATGAACCGGGGTGAACCCTAGAGGATGAGCGTTGTAACGACCTGAAATTTCTTGCCATTTTTAAAATATATATATACTATAAATTACCTTACTCTTATGCCCCTTTAATTACTACTGGAAAATACCTATGCAGCAGAAAACACAAAACTGTACAACCATATACACAATACCAGAATTCAGTATCTCCCAAAAATATACATACAAAAAAACATAACTTTCTAGTATCATATATCAAAACTCCTGAGATCTACCCAAAAAGTACTTATCTCCTAGAAACACTTACCCTACAAATAGGGCAGTGCAACCAACCTCCCTATCTCCGAGCCTAATTTGCTCGTCTAGTTGGATCATTTGAAAAATGTGAAATTATTGGGATGAGATAACGCTCAATAAGACGAAATATGCTATTACCAGTGTGTGGCAGTTAAGTTTACATAAATAATTTACTGATAAATAACTGAACTGAAATATCATGTAAAATATAATACTGTGTAACTCACACCTATGTGGCTTAAAATACAAATGTATTATCTAAGTTTTCTATTTATTTATACTGCTAATATTATAAAATATCTTTTGTTATCCTAAAATTTGTATATATATAAGTAACTGTGAAAGGTATCCTGGAAAACTGTATGTCATGATTTAACCCCTTAAGATAGGGTTGTGCGGCCTATAGGTGGGACTTAACTTTGGTTGGCCCACTAGGATAAGTCAATTGATACTCCATCAATCCTCAGACTGGCCTTACTACAATCCCTCCAAAGGCTCGGTACTGGCCTCTCCCTCGTCAAATCGACCATCTCTACCCAGAATACTAGGGAGCCTGTAATCCCTCCAAGGTACGGTTGACGGAAATCCACACACTATCTAAGATATGTGGTTACACTCTGATATAAAATAGCTACGGTACCGTGCTCTACTAACTGAATCTGACTAAAATAATTAATTTGACTGAAATAATTCATCAAGGTCTGATACTATATAATACTAATATATAATTATCTTACTGTTTCATCATGATTCCAAAATAACCATAACATTGTAAATCTGATATGAAAATATTGTAATATCTGACTGAAATAACTATAATATTTTATCTGTATTATTTGACTGAATGAGTTGTAATATTTGAGTGTTATGGATTTGAAATTCTAGAAATCATGGTATTCTGTAAATACTATAAAAATTCTGTCTAAAAAATATCTATCTGTAAAATATCTGTTTGTATAATAACTGTCTGTATATACACTATAATTTATAATTTTGTAAAATCTAGTAAAACATATTTTTGTGCAAAAATACTGTAAATTATGGTATTCTGAAAAACTATATAAACTTTGTACTGAAGAAATACCTACTCAGGCCACACAATTAATAAAACTCATGTTCTGAATATCTGTAAAAGTGCATAATTTATACCCTGTGTCTTAATCAACAAATATTATAATTTACTGATAAAATTTCTAAATTTACTAACATAGCATATTTCCCCTACCTTGCTAACTAAACTCGCTACTGATTCTAACTCACGCCCACTTCGTTCATAATTCCATAATCCTGAAATTACACATATATATTTCCCTGTCAATTAACTGAATTTCCCAAAATAGTTTCATACTCACATTTCCTGAATTATAAACTATTTATCATTTACCTGGGTCCTTGAGTAAAAACACCCACTGAAAACCTAGCTTGCCTGTCGTGTATACTCCAATCCTGAATTATACAAAATCCTAATTTCTCAATTTAACCTCAGGAATACATTCATATATAAGCTTATACCTTCAATAATTAAATAATCAACCCAAAAATACTCAAATAACACCCTTACCTCAGTTTTGGGATGGTGCCCCAAAACCCCAAATTGAAATTCTACTCCACCTACGTTGTAGAGAATCTTTCCAAGAACCCCGTGATGGTTCTTGATCATCAAAACGAGACTTATTGGAGCAGAAATTGTAGAGAGAAGTGCGAGAGGTTCGTGGGTTTAAGAGAGGAGAGAGAGAGAATTTGATTTTGTTTTAAAAATGAAGCTCTCGGTTCTTTATAACTTTCAGCACTAGCCAGAAAAATTACCATTCTACCGTTACCATCCCACGGTTAATACCCAAACCATCACCAATTTTCTGGCTCCTTCAGAAAACCGTCGCTGGTTTCCTCCTACCTTAGCCAAAAATCCATTTTCTCATTTTCTTTTATTATTTTATTTTTTGGGTCACTATAAGCAGGGTCTGAATCCTCCTCATCATCTTGTAGTTACACAACCTTCCCTTTTCCCGTCAGCAACTCCAATATCCTACTCATTTTGTCATTCGATTCCTTCTGCCCCTGTTCTATGCCAAGGACCCTTCTTTCTAGATGTTCTGCCATAACGCTCAATTTATGTCTGGTGTTGTAAGGGTGGGTAGAGGTGGGCTCAATGTTGAAATTTTGGATTTTAATTTGGTCTGGTCTTACAAGAAATTGGAATGTGATTACCAGCCCATTGGAGAAGAGATCTCATGCATGGATTATGTGTGAATTTATGGATGGATGCATGTAATGAAACCAAAGTTCCGAGAAAAACCTCATCCATTAATGATCTCAAGATTGATCCATTTTTCCCTTGGTAGGGTACTTTGGGAGATAAAATTTTAACCTTCTCACAAATGAATCGGGCTTTTCTCAAAAATTTGGCCAAGTAATAAGGATGCCTAAGTGGATGCAGAACGTACAACACAACACAAAACATTTGCAAAACATATGTACAATAAACAAATTAATATGTGGAGAAGGATGTAGCTCCTGTCCCAATCCCCAGTGGATAGGTTTGTATATGTGCGGGGTTCTCCAAGGCTCGACCCTAGGTAAGGGATTTTGGATGATCATGTGTGGTTAGACTCTAATCCCTATTGATAAAATGTTCCCAATTTGAACTTCAATTCTCCCCCATAGGGGTTCGGACAAATTTCAAATTGAACGGAGTGGTTCACGGGTTCCCACAAGCCCTGCCACATTGGGACTGGCACTGTTACACTCCTTTGTAATCTTAACAAGTAAACCTGAGTATAGGGCTGGCGAAAGTGTGTGTGCATTCTCAAGCCTAATCTACTCCCACAAGACCCACATTTATTAAGGCAAACATTCACAATTAAACAAAGATATTTACATGCTTATTCAAGGATATAGAAACAAATAATTCACTTAATCAAAGATATGGATGTAAAATGTATGGCACAAAGCATTTCAAAAACATATATACAAAAGACTAGGTCAAATCATGTGGAGAAGGATGAGACTCCTGTCCCAACCCAAGGTAGGTCTATTCTTTTGACAAGGTTTTTTCGAGACTCTACCCTAGGGAGGGGATCTTGGATAATTATATGTGGCTAAGCTCTAACGCAATTGATGACAGGTCCCTAGATTAAACTTCAATCCTCTCCCATAGGGGTCCGGACAAAGCTCACATTGAGCAGAGTGGTTTATAGGTCCCCACAAGCCCTGCCACGTGGGGACAAATGATATCACACTCCTTTTTAATCTTAGCAGGTAAACCCGAGTATAAAGTTGTGAAAGTGTGTGAGTTCAATTTTAACTTGATCCCCCTACCCCATATTCACCCACATATTTTTTTTACTCAATAAAAATATCCACAAATAGTCACATGCTTAATCAATCAACAAATTATTATGCTTAACAAGGTATTTACAATTAATCACATGCTTAACAAAGTAATCACAATTAGTCGCACACATGACAAAGTACTCACAATTATTTACAATTAATCACATGCTTAACATGGAAATAAAGTATTCACAAATATTTCAACCTACATGATTACGTGCTTTACCAGTTTATTCAAACACTTGAAACACTATTCACAAAATGATTGGGAGTAATCAAAAGGCTTATCAAATTTAAATTCTGGGATAATTCTCAATTAATTACTAGTTCGACTCTCTAAGTCCCCAACGGAGTCACCAAGCTGTCGCGACGTTCTCCTGCGCGGGGAGGAAACACAATTGGTGTGTTGCCCCAGGCTACGCGAACTTGGGATGAAAATGTGGTTGATTTTAGAGTGTGGTTAGAACACTTGATTACTATCCAATTAAGGATAGAATCGGTGTGCATTACCAGAGTCGAGCTCAGGAGTTCGGTTCGCAAAGAGAAGGTATTAGCACCCCCTACACGTCCATTCTTACAAACGATACCTAATTAATCGAAAATTATCCCTCAAATTAAATCTAATAAGCTTTTGAAAATTACTCTCTTTCAAAAAGTACAAAATACTATATAAGTATTCCCTTAGAACTAGGGCATACCGTACTCCAAAGAGCCCATGCCTCCCTTTTAAATCATCGGTATTGAAAAATCGAGAAAATAGGGTAGAAAATAAACTCCCAACATTTTGAAATTTTATAGAATTTTTCTAAGTATGAAAATGCTATTTTGGGAGGTTTTGAAATTTATTCGGGATGACAAGGTAAGAAAAAACATTTTTCTGACCTAAAAACATTTTTTAAAAAATTTTCATGATTTCTCTGAATTTTTATGTGAGTTTTCCAAGTATAAAAACAATTTTGATCTCAAAAATATTTTTTTTGTGATTTTTTTTAATTTTTGTAAGTTTTCAATATTTAAATAAAAAAATACCATTAAGAAAAAATGACAAGAATCAAGTCAAGAATATCTTTAGAATTTTCTCATGAATTTTATGTGGTTTCTTAAAATTTTTTATAATTCTTTTTTTTTTCAACCTAGAAATGATTTCCTAAATTTTTTGCAACTTTTTCCTAATTTTTATGATTTTTCCAAGCACCAAAAATGATTTCCTAACCTCAAAGTATTTCTAGAACTTTTTTGGTTTTTTTTTTTTGTATTTTTATGAATTTTTATAGGTATTTGTGAATTTTTTAAATAATTAAATAATATTAAAAACTGAACTGGTTCAGTGGTAGTTTAGGAGACTCAACCGATTCAGGGGAAGAATTGGTCTAGAAAGGGGGTCAATCAATTTAAGGTCTAGTCAAGACCATGTGTCAGCATCCGAATGGCTGGGAGCACGCAGGTTGGATTGGCTGCGTGCATCATCCTGGGCGTTTATTGAAGGCAGGGATTTGACGACTAATGAATGGAGTGGCTTGCTGCATTTAACTATGGGGGGACAAGGTTGCCACATGTTGGCTGACGTGTGTAGGGGATGGGCACGCGTGCATGGGAGAGCGGGCCATGGTTATTGCTTCTGACAAAGGGGTGATCGCCACCATTGATGATGATTAGTGATCCAATGGCTAAAGCGGGAGGTGCCAGTATTGCTAATGTGGCCAGATTAGGGGCATTAATAGGAAATCCCGATCGAACGGTCAGGACATGACCACATGGTTTTTTTTAATCTGACAGGAGGAGGCATGCCACATGCTCGAATCTCATGGCTCTGAGGCTCTAGGTACTTAAACTAATTTTTTTTGTTTCTCTCATTTTTGTTCCATCTCTCTCGAAGTAGCTCTCCCTTCCCTTTCCTTGCAATCTCTCATCTCCTATGAAACCCTAGCTTGCAACTCTCCTTCTTCCTCAATCTTTCTTCTCTCTTTCTCCTGCTTGTTTGAATGGCCACCACTATAGACCTTCATCTTTAAACCATCTCTTTCTTCGAAATCTCAGACTTTTGATAAACCCTAAAGTCCGATGCTCTTTTTCTCTCTTTAATTTTTCAATTCTCTCCCTCGTCTCCTACCTTTCGCCTTCCCTCTCTCTTCTCTATACTGTTCTTCTCTGTTCTCTCAGAGACTCCAAATTCTTCAACCTGCAATCCCCTTCCCGATCTTCTTTACAACATTATCATCAAAACCCTAGGATTTCTTTTCTCTCTATAATTTATGTGACTCCTCTGTAATCTCTTTCGATTCAAACACACACTGAAACCCTAAACTCTCCTTTCCCCTCCCATATTCTCTGTAACCTTTCTTTGAACAGGCAAGCCTTGCCTCACCTGCTTCCTAAGTTCTCAGAAATTCCACAACACTCTGACTCCTTTCAGTTCTTGGTTTGAACCAGTACGATCACTGGTCTGCCTTCAAGATGAAAAATCAACTAAACATCCGAGAATGTTCAAGCAATGCAGATTTGTGCGAAGCCCAACAAAGGTCCTTTCAAGACTTCTTGAAGCTAAGTTCACCCTTTCCCCTCTTTTGTTTTCTATACCTTTTTTTTTTTTTTTTTGGAAATTTGGTTGCTAAATGA
Source organism: Malania oleifera (assembly GCF_029873635.1). Taxonomy (NCBI): domain Eukaryota; kingdom Viridiplantae; phylum Streptophyta; class Magnoliopsida; order Santalales; family Ximeniaceae; genus Malania; species Malania oleifera. The sequence goes on along the minus strand of NC_080423.1, from coordinate 78,628,167 downwards.
TTTGTGTGCGTTTGTGTGATTAGAATGTTATGGTTCTAGTTTCCGGTATTGTTTCACGGTTGTTTCTAAGTTGGGATTTCCATGCAAGGGCGAGGTTGAAGGCGAGCTAACTCATCTCAAACCCGTGAGTGTGTGTTGGGTTGACTCATCCAAGTCATGAGTCAACCTGGTGAGTTGGGTGCACTGACTCAGGTGGACCTGAGTTGGTGTAGTGGGGCTTAGATGGGGCTTGCTACGTAGGATTGTGTGGCGGTGGGCTTTGTTTAGTAAAACAGACCTTGGGCCCCGACTATTTTCAAAAGGATTTTGGGCCTGGGTGACTAACATGAGTTGGGCCTGACCGTTTTGAAATGAACTAGCTGTTTTTTCTTTTCTTTTCTTTTCTTTTTTAAAAAAAAACAACACGGGCCAGGTAAGCTTCCAAAAGTTAACCAAGGCCTCGAGTCAAAACATAAGTGGGCCAAGGGGGTTTCTTTAAATAAACATAGGTCGCGTCCTTAGACATTTTGATTGGCTTTGGTTTTAAACTCCAACCAGGCCCAAGGGATTTTTAAAATGAGATGGACCTGGGCTTCTGAGGTTTTAAAATGGTTTAAGATAGGGTTTGGTCCGGGTCCAAGAGGATTAAATTCAGGTTTAAATGTGAACTCGAGGCTAGGATATGGGGGCTTGGGACTTGTAAGGACCCGAACCCGAGTGGGTTCCTGTATATAAATTTTTCAGCGGACACAAATAAATCTAAATTATTTTTATTACCAGAGCACTAATTAACTTTATTACAAATATATGTGTCCATTATTCAAATGCAAATTTTAAAATTCTAAAACACACAAACATATTCTAAATTGTATTTTACTAATTTTTTTATTCTACTCCACTCTTTCTATTCCCGCCCATGCACTTGTTATGCCAGATTTCTAGTACACTCTTCAAAATGATCTGAAATGTGAAATAATGATTGGGGTGAGACGACGCTCAGTAAGTAAATAAGATTATTATTAGTGTGTGGCCAAAATGAGCTTTCAAAATATTTGAATTTCGTAAAATAATATTTAATACCATAACTTTAAAACTACTTTAAAAATAAATGTAAATCTAAAAATTTCTGTATAAAACTTTTATTATCAGTAAAATTATATAATCATATACTATAGCTAATAAACTGAACTTTTTAACTTTTAAAACTATAACTATAATACTAAATCATGTATATATATAAATATACTTTTCCTTACTAAATCATTATCTAGGCACAAAAATGCCCCCGTTCACATAAACATATACTTCTTCTTCAATTCATCAATAGTTCTATATATGTAATTAAATATGTATATACATGTACTGTAAAAATCACCCTTAGGCCTATTAATCGTAAGTCATGTTTACCCTCATGACTGGGTTGTGCGGTCTGAAGATTAGACTTAGCTGGCTAGTCGGCCAAACTAAATTAACGTACATCATCATTAAGTGAGATTTTCCCTATTAAACTCTGGTCCGACCCAGGTGTGTACTCAAGAGAAATCCACTACCATATAAAATCACTCTGCAAACAGCGTGGGTGCACTCTGATTCGTTTAAAGTTTAAGCTGCAGTATCGACATTTGTAACTTTGAACTTGCTTTGCCATAAAGGATTTTAAAACCATCTTATTATATAATTTCTTCAATTAAAATAATATCATGAAAATCTAATTTTTACTCATATTTTCATGAAATACTCAACATAAAAAAAAAAAAAAAAAACAACTCATGTAATCTTTACTCATATTTTCGTGAAATATGCAACGTATAAATAAACTCATATCACATAATTTTCGTGTTAAAAATATTTTCTTGAATAGAAATTAATGATGTAAAATATCCGAGGAGTTTAAAACATTTCTTAACTCAAAAATAAATGCAAGTATATTAAAGATAAAACTAGTATAATTAAATATGCGTAAAAATAAACTCAAGAGAATTTTATGAAACTAACTAACATAATCAAAATTTACTTACAAATAAATTTGGGTATGAATTTTAAATAAAAATATAACATAATCAAATTGACTTACCTCTTCTTTTACCTTGTGCTACGAACAGAATAACTATCTCTAAGAAATAAGATTGGAAAGAATGGGTGAGTGAGAATTTACTCAAAAATTCTCTCTCCACCACTAATTCTTTCACTCACTAATAATTCTTTTCCTTTGAAAGTTTTTATGAAAAATGAAGGTTGAGAGCTTCCTATTTGTAGGAAAATTTTGGATAAGAAAATAAAATTTATAGAAGTGTAAGGAGAGGAGTGAAGTTATAATTTTTTTTAAAATTAAAGAATGGGCATGGAATGAGTTAGGCATGGGTTAGGTATGAGATAGGGATGACGGTCATGTGGGAGTACTTGCCACATTTAATTAATTCTTAATTAATTAATTAATTAATTTTTTAAACTTTTTTTTTTTAAATCATTATTATTATTATTATTATTATTATTATTATTATTATTATTATTAAGTTATGTTTTAGTATTTTTTTTTTAAAAGAATTAAGTTCGAATTTTGAAAACTCATGTGGCCCACACTACTTTGAGACCCAAAGTGGGTCCTATGTAACTCAATTAGTCCTTACACGATTTTATGAGCCCTACATAACTTTGTGACTCATGTGGACCCCACACGACTTCGGGGACTCATGTGGGCCCCATATACGATACCTTTATTATTTTACCATGTATTTCTACAAATTATGTTTGTCAAAAATACTATTTTATGAATATGTACTTATTTACGCGTACAAATAGTGTTTATCCTATTTATCCTATGAAATTCCATTTTGAGTAGGCCGACCTCCAGGGAGTAACTGAGCCACAACAGTCTTTGAACACTCGCTAAGATAACGTCTTTCTTAGACATCAAACATGGAATCAAGGATCCTACACAAAAACACTTCTGTATTGATATTAACTTAATGACCATTTTTTATTATTATTATATTATTATTATTATACTTTAATCGTATATATATATTTGGGTCATCACAGGACTAGTGAGTATCAAAGAAATCGAACCTGAGTTCAGGTCCGGGTCCGGGTCTTAACTCTAGCAAACTTGAGTTCTAGTTCAAGCGAGAACCAAAATACTGAGAGAGGGGGGGGGGGGGGTACCTACATTAAGAATCATAGTTCATTCATGATTGCATACTTGAAATGAAAACTATATTTACCTCGAACCTCTAACTCCTCTAGTCTTCTTCTCCCTCCCCTGTGTCTATCTGATGGTTTGTTCTGGTGTCTGGTTTGAGTGTGAATTACTACTCTGCTTCTCTCTTTTTCAGCTCCTCTACTTCCTTGCACTACAAGAAAATCGGTTTCTAGTGATGAACATATTAGTGACGAATTCAATTTTGTCACTAATAGTGTCGTATTAGTGACGGTTTTAGTAACCGTTACTAATACGGTACTATTAGTGACGAAATTGAATTTGTGAAACCGAAAAATAACGCGTGAAAATATTTTTTACGCATAAATTAATCCGGAAAAATATTAGTGACGATTTCTGGGGTATTAGTGACGAATTCAATCCGTCACTAAAAATAAACATTAGTGACGATTAAATAACCGCCAGTACTATTTTTCTAAGAAAATAAAAAAAATTTGAGTTCAGAGTATTAGTAACGATTTGTAGGTTCGTTACTATTGGTCAATTATTAGTGACGGATTTGACAATTGTCACTAATACTTCCTTTCTTAAAAAAATTAAAAAAATTTAAGTTCAGAGTATTAGTAACGGATTCGAAAATCGTCGCTGATACTTCCTGTATTAAAAAAATTAAAAATTTTAAGTTCAGAGTATTAGTGGCGAATTTATAAATTCGTCACTATTGGTCACTTATTAGTGACGGATTTGATAGTCGTCACTAATACTTCATTTTTAAAAAAATAAATAAAAATTTAATTTCAGAGTATTAGTGATGATTTGTAAATTCGTCACCAATAAAGGACTAATAATGACGAATTTTTAGATACGTCACTAATATTTCTTTTTTTAAAAAAAAGAAAAAAAATTTAAGTTCAAAATATTAATGATGAATTTATAAATTCGTCACCATTAGTCCCTTATTAGTGACGAATTTTTAAATTCGTCAGTACTGGGTTATTATTAGTGACGACTTATGGACCGTCACTAATGTTATGTTATTTAAAAAAAATAAAACGAAGAATAGTAGTGATGATTTTGAAACTGTTACTAATGCCCAAAAACCCTTATTCCTTTTCGTGGGATATTTTCCCACACTTTCCCCTCCTGCTCCCCAGCTAGCTCGTCCTCTTCCCCTCTTGCTCCCGCGAACCTCTCTCGGCCTCCCAGTCTTCCCCTCCTGCTCCCACGAACCTCTCTTGGCCTCCCAGTCTCCCTCTCCTACTCCCGCGAACCTCTCTCAACCTCCCAGTCTCCCGCTACTCTTGCTTGGTATGCCTTGTTTGCCAGACATCTCAGGCTTCGTCGGAGCCCTAGTGGACTGACAACCTGGTACGTACGCCCTCTCCCAGTCTCCCACTACTACCCCCGTCGAACCCCTTTCCCAATCTCCCATTGTTCCCAGGTGACTGACGCCCTTGATCTTGTCGGACATTCATCAGTGGCCTATATTTTTCATTCATCAATGGCCTATATAGTGCTTTTGCTACACAATAAGAGGTAACTTGCATCTCCCTCTCCATAACCCTTTCTTCTTTGTCAATATTAACTTGAATCTTCAACAATGAAGTTAAATTTAAGCTCGATCCGTTAAGATGTCTCTCTTAAGGATTGTCCAATTCGATGTATCCTACTTGTTGTGCAATATGACAATATACAAAATTCTTTGGAGATTTAGTTTGGTGTAGACATGCGTAACTTAGACATCTAAAAATTTGACATTGTAAAATTTTATAGCTAAGAGAAAGATTCTACATATTAGAACATTGAAGAGCTGCCATTGATTTGTAACTATAACATATATTTCTAAAATTCTAATCTTTTAACATCATTTTATATTTTTGATGGACCAATATATGACTTTATTTTTATGCTTTATCACATTTTTTGCATCCCAATAAAGGCATAAAATGTTGAATGAAGCCGAATAAAACATTGATCAATTTCATTTATGGCTAACAAAGAGGTTTACATGTTTCTCGTGAAGCTACTGACCATGGTCCTTCACTTTATTCTTTGGAGTTTATGATAAACATGGAGGTAAGAATCAAGAGGTTCAGGTACTCTTATAGTGGGGTGGATGGTTATTCTTTATCTAGTTTACCCTGAGTTTCTTTTCAAAATGAATTTTAAATATGATAAGCCTGCCCATGTAGACAAAATGAATTTTAGCCTTTCATCTGATAGGTTGTCTCTTATAGTTAAGGTATGATTTAAATATTAATTTTATTTCTCTCGAATCTTGATGCCCTTCTTGTGGTCATTGCATCCACTTGCCTTATTTGTCACATTTCAAATCAATTTTGAAAAGAAACTCCGGGTAAACTAGATAAAGAATCGTTGATGCAACCACCACCATCCATGGCCTCGTCGTCATTCTCTGTCATCCATGATCTCATTGTCCTTCATCACCCTCCATGACCTCGTCGTCTGCTCCATCACCATCAAGGTCAAGGATTCTAAAGTTGATTTGGGGAAGACAAAGGTTACTATCTTCCTTAGTACTCAAAACATTCTTAATAAAGATTCATGAATGTGCTATTTTTTTTCCCTGTAGACACTTGGTTTTTCGCTTGTTTTCAAGATAGATAATAAAATTACTATCATACAGTGGCCATCACATTCTGGGCTGATGTGATGATTGTATTTATTAGTTTTTGTATTAAGGAATCAAATTTTTGTTTACTAGTTCGAGGGTTGAATATAGTTCACTTGTTTATGTATTCTGAAAATCCTTTTTTGTTTCTTATTAGATCTATATTTTCTATGATGTCTTCTACATTTTTTGGAGCAACCAAACAGAGCATTATGATTCAGATTGAATCTGTAGTTAGACTTCTTCTTCCTTATTTTTTTTTTCCATAGTGAGGCCTTGCGAATTTTCTTTTCTGTTATCTTGTTTTGGGTTTGAAGTTTTGTATTCTGTTTTTATGATTTAGGATTCTTGTTTGATTGCAGCTAGAGATGGGTATATATCTAAGCACTCCCAAAACTGAAAAGTTGTCTAATTAAGAAAGGATTTGTAAGTTTTCACAAGTTGTGGGAATCAGTATATGTTAAAGTTATTTGTGGCATTTTTTTTCACACTTGGATAGTAACAAATATCTTGTTGAATTCCTCTGATTGAATAATAATTGTTTGGGTATGTAGTTTTAGTGTTGAGTTGCATATATATATAGTATTATGTTCGTTTAATTATACAACCTGGACATCCTTACAAGATGAAAATACGTGCCCAAGACCTTACACTTGGACATACATCGAGACACTCACACAAGACAATAAATATGGTCACACACTAATGTACCTCACAAGTACTACAAGATAACTAACACTAAGCATTCTCACTAACAAAAAACTTCCATGTTGCCAACACACAAAACACACTTACAATTCTTTTTTGTACATACAACACACACAATTTCTATTGTTTGCGCAATCAAATATTTTTCCTCACAACACACAATTGCCTTGTGCTTATCTAACTTCAGTTTAATAGATAATTTAACTTCTAGACTGCATGTTTGGATTGATATATCTTGTGAACTACATGCTGGTAGTGGACATTAGGACTGCATGCTTGATTGGAACGCCACCTACATGACTAATGCGGTGATGTGTATTGTTTGCTGGTAGATACTTTTAGGTTGTTGCTTGTCTTAATATAAATGACATTTGTATGATGCAAAAATATTGTGAATTGCATGCTTTTGTGACTTACAGGTTTGGGAAATGTTTTATTTATACATGGCATGTTGCCGAAAATTTGTTGACTTTTTCCCAAAATAATCATAGTCATATACCATATGCTCATATGGTTATATTGTGTTGAATGTTAAAACATTTTTGAAAGAATGAGTGAACTTCAAATGAACTTTGAACTTCATCTCTAAATTTACTTTTGCATATGCTAAGTGAAAATTTTATCAATTATGGACTCATTTGCATTATTTGATTATTATAGTTATTTTAAAGTCCTATGGAAGTCATGTAAACCATAAACGTCACATTCTAATTTTTTATAGAACTATATTATGATATATATTGTTTAGGAGATGCATGAACACGTTACATTATTTAATGCTTATTATATGAAATTCTTGTGTACTCGTAAAATTCATTACTGGTTGAATTATTGTAAAATGTTTATTGTAAACACCAAGGTTTGGAGCATATCTCTATGAAAAATGTCATATTTATAGGAGAAATGCTGCCATAATTTTTCAAAAAGCATATACTAATTTTTTTTACTTTCTTAATTTGTAAGGTTTGCAACCGTCACAACCTAAACACAATGCCATGCACTACGGATGCAGCTTTTGACTTTTTTTGTTATCTGAATAGATGAAATTTCTGTATTTCAATTTGAATTTGTATAATGCATTTGTACTTAAATTTGAATTTGTATAATATATTTGTATTTGAATTTGAATTTGTATAATATATTTGTATTTTTATTTGAATTTGAATTTGAATTTTGAATAATTTATGATTTTTTTAGCAATTATGATTTAATGTTACGTATACGAAAATGTAATTACAGATTTTTACAGGAATTAATAATTGGAAAAAAAATTATTTAAAATTATTACTGACAATTTCAAAAATGTCACTACTAATTGTCCAATTTAAGTATTAGTGAAGGTTTCAAAACCGTCACTAATAATTGCCTTCTTTTTAAGAGTTTTAGTGAAAGTTTTCAAATCGTCACTAATAATATAGTATTAGTGACGATTTTATAGTATTAGTGACGGTTTGAAAACCGTTACTAATTGATGCCTATGAGCAATAGTGACGATTTTCAAATCGTCCCTAATAATAGAGCATTAATGACGAATTTAAAACATCGCTAATACTATGGCTTTAGTGACAATTTTTGATCGAGCCGATGTAGAATTTATAGTGACGGGCTTAAGTTTTTTAGTGATGGTGTCAATTCGTCACTAATACTCTATTATTAATGACGGTTTGAAAAATTCGTCACTAATAAGTATTAGTAACGACAGATATAGCGACTAATTCAAAACCGTCACTAATAACCTTATTTTTTGTAGTGTTGCTCTCTCCCGCACTCAATTTCTACAGAGTGTCTCTAACTTTAATTCTCTCCTTCCCAAATTTCTACAGGGTATTACTATGTTCTCCCCTCCGGTGTTTGCTACAGCGAGACTCCTTATTTATAGGGAGTCTGAGGGATGGATTTGGTGCCAAAAATTGCCTAACTAACTATTTTCCCCTTCTTTATTCCCTGCGCTGGCAGGGAATATTTCCTTAACAAATTTTGTTCTGCACATGTGAATTTATGCATATTCCTCTTTTATTTTGAATTCGAATTAATTGATTTCATTGCATTTTGTGTGCAGGTGAATTGGGAAGATGCTCTAGGTGGCAGCCAAGGAGTGGGGGATATGGAAATTTTCAATTCTTTTTTGTATTTTTTTGTATATTGTAATTTTTGCAAAATTATTTGGTGAGTGTACCCTACATGTACCCCTGAGTTGCTCCCCTTGCAACTACTGTTTGTACAAATTCCCTTGCTCCCTGTATTTTCATTTTCCTGTATCAGTTGTAACTTTATGGATTTTTGCTTCCTTGTATTGGAAGTACCCCCGTACTCTATCCCCTGCGACTATACATTGTAACCCTTATGTATTTGTACGTTTCATTTCATTGTGCCTTTTTTGTTGTGAGTTGGACACGTGCACCCTCAAGTAGCTTTAATAAAAATATGTGACCTTGATGTATTTCTTTTCAACCTTTGACAAGTTAATTTTCCAAAGAGAACCCAGTAATTAAAGCATGACCTTAAGACCTAAACAAACACCTGGTTTTGAAACCGAAAAACTCAACCTTATAATTTTAAAAGACTTTTTCCGGACTTAAACTAAAAATTCAAAAAATTTGGATAGACTCAATTAAAATTCTAGGACTCAAATTAAAATTTGAAAGGTTTCAACACAAATAGAAGCAACTAAAAGTTTGAGGAACTCCATTATGAAAACCCTAATGAAAGAAAACTAATTTTGGAATTAACTAAATCTGAAGAATCTTAGTTCAAAAGGATTCAATTTTTGGGTTTTTTAAGACTCAAACCCTAATACCTAGCCTGAGGGAAATTGATTTTGGAATTACGGGGACTTAACTGATAACATAGATTAATTTTTCAACTAAAAGAACCTAATTATAGTTAATTAAAATAAAAAATTACTCGATCTAACAACTTGTTTTAAAACCTGAGAAACTTTATTTTGAAAACTCAAAACTCGTATTACAAATTTACAAGACTTGATTTCAACCCAATTTTGACATTTTTAAGGGACTTGACTTCCTGAAATCAAAAGGAATCAATTGGGGACACAAGGTCTTAATTTTAGAAAAAGGATTTTGTTCAGGACTGAAAGTCGAGTCTTATTACACTGGGTTTCCTTGGGGCGGCCTAATTAAAATTGGGGTGTCTATAAAGACGTCGTTTCTTCATGGTGACTTGGAGGAATAAATCTATATAGTACAAGCGGAGGGATTCAATGAACCAAGGAAAGAAAACTTAGTTTGTAAGTTGAAGAAATATCTCTGTGGATTGAAACAATCTCCAAGGCAATGATATAAAAGATTTGATTCCTACATGATCAAGATTGACTACAAAAGGTGTGAGTATGACTACTGCATATATGTGAACAAACTTGATAATGGTTCTCTTATTTTCTTGTTATTGTACGTCGATAACATGTTGATAGCTGCAAAATATTTAACTAAGGTGAATGAGTTAAAGGAACTCTTGCATAAAGAGTTTGACATGAACGATCTTGGTTCAGCCAAGAAAATACTTGGGATGAAGATTCACTGGGATAGAATTGCAGGGAGATTATGGCTAGCTATATCATGGCGGTTATGTGCATAAGGTGTTGGAAATGTTTAGCATAACTGATGCAAAATTGGTATGTACACCTCTAGCGAGTTATCTTATGTTGTCTACTGTAGATTGTCCAAGTACAGATGAGGATATCCAGGACATGTCAAAGGTCCCCTATGCTAACACTGTGCGGAGTTTAATGTATGTCATGGTGTGTACGAGGCCAGATTTGGCACATGCTATGAGTGTGGTAATTAAGTTTCTATCTAATCCAAGAAGACAACATTGGGAAGCCTTCAAATGGATATTCAGATACTTATAGGTTACATCGGGTTATGACATTATGTTCGGCAAGCAATAGTGATGCCCTTCAGTTATAGGGTTTGTAGATACTAATTATGCAGAGGATATGGATGATAGAAGATCTACAACAAGTTATTTATTTACCTTTGTAGGAGGACCTATATGTTGGAGATCCATGGTTCAATCTCTGGTAGCATTATTCACGATTGAGGTAGAATATATGACAGTTACAGAAGCTGCAAAGGAAGCTTTATGGCTTACCAGTTTGGTCAAAGAACTGAGATTATAGCTAGATGGAGTGGTTTAGCATTGTGATAGTCAGAGTATCATTTACTTAGCGAAGAATCAAGTGTACCATGCTAGAACTAAACATATTGATGTGAGGTTTCATAGGGTCCAGGAATTGATTACTTTAGGTGAACTCGTGTTGGAAAAGGTTCACACATCTGAAAATGCAACGGATATATTGACTAAATTGGTTACTTCTGAAAAGTTCAAGCATTGCTTGGACTTACTTCATGTCTCTAAGTGCTAGAAGGGAGACAAACCCAACTTAACGTTCTAAGGTTGAGGTGGAGCATCGAGCTATGTTTCTCGTGATTCTCCTAAGGGGCAGAAATTCACCAAGGTGGAGATTGTTGTGAATGGTGGCTCATTCCTTAAGATGACTAAGTTACAAAAGGAGAAGAACATAGTGCATAATTCTGGGAGAAAATCATAGACGATTTTTTGTGGCTTTTCTAAAACCATTGACGATTTCACTAAAATCTTAGACATCTTCAGAAAATGCTCTCGGTATCTCAAATTGCCGACGGTTTTTTTTTTTTTTCTGGGCTATGAGACAGAAATTCAAATTTTGAATTTGAACATTAAGTTGGTTGGTTTTTTTTGGGGGGGGGGGGGGTGGAACCTCTGAAGGAAAGTTTATATATACTTGTCTGAGTATATATATATTGTGACATATGAGAGATCATTTTGAGAAGTGTATTGTGCACTCTCTAATTTCTTAGTGAAATTGTTGTGTTGATTGCTTTCGTGGATGTAGGCATTGCTGAACCACGTAAATTCTTGTGTTGTTGTTATTTTTGTTGTTTTTATATACTGGTTGTGTTGCTTGTTGTGTTTTATTCCGTTGTACATCCTTTATCTGACCATTATTACAACATGAGTATATATAAATGAATATATGCTCAAAGCTTTCTTTTTATTCTAAAAGATTTTCTCCTAAAAATATATTTTCAAAAATGAAAGTAGGAGAAATATAAATTTGATCTTTGAAATATATCAAAAGTAAAAAGCCTTTCAAGCAATATATATGAGTGAATATATGCTCAAGACTTTCAAGAAAAACTCAAAATGTTTTCTCCAAAAATGTTTTTCAAAGAGAAGAGTTGGAGAAATTTGGCTTTGATCTTCAAAAGAGAGTTTGGAATATGAATAAGAATGAACGAAGGAATTTTCAACAAAACTTCCCAAGTGTTTCTCTTACATTTCTCAAGTGTTTAGGCTTAGTATATGTTGGAAGTCCCAACCCGGAGTATATAGTCTTGAGGGGGGGTGAATAGACTTTTTTTGCGGAATACGTATTTTTCTACAAAATAAAAACTCTTGGCAAGATACAAGAAATTATATCGCAATATAAATATAAATCATGCACAAGATATAAAATAAAGAGTATAAGGGAGAGAAAGAACAACACCGGTATTTTTACGTGGTTCGGAACCAAGCCTACGTCCACGCCTTAGCACCAAGCCAAGGATTCCACAATCCACTAAAGATACTCCTTCACCAGCGAAGAAGCCTTACAACCCAAGAACAAATCCCTACACTTGGAAACAAACCCCTACCGCGCTCACCAAGAGCCTTCGCTTCGGTTCACAAAGAACCTTACAACAATGGTTCACAAAGAACCTTACAAAAGATTGGAAAGACAATTTAATGCTCCTTAAATGAGCCAATATGAAACACAACCAAATCCTTACTCTATTCTCTCAAGGAATGAATCTTACAAGATAAGTAAGTAAGAGAGGATTGAGCACTTGTGAAGACTAACTAAAATGCAAAGTGCAAAATGCTTATGTTTTGGATAAAATGATATTTTTCACAAATATGATCAACAATGCTCAAAACCATATTAATACAAGTCTAAAAGCTTGTATTTATAGCCCAAGAACCTTAGGAGCTGTTAACTAGTCGTTAGGGGGAAGAAAAAAATATTTTATTTGGCAAACTAGCCGTTTTCCGCCCGTTGGAGCGCTTCTGCCCGTTGAATTCATCAACGAAATTCTCTGAATTTCGTCAATGAGGTCCCTGAATCAGAAAAAGTCACCAAATATAAGTTGTGGCATTTTATCTTAGCTTTCCAGGGACGTCAAGATCGTCCCATTTGGACTTTTTTAGAAAAAGTTATGCCCAAAATACCGTAAGGTGTTCAGGACTCAAGACTGCACTACGACAGTGACGATTACTTTGTTTTTCCTTGTCAAAAAGTATTTTAATGACTCAAAACATTCTTGGACAAAATTATATGAAATATATTAAGTCTAATGAAGATTAAAACTTGTCCAAATGAGTTTACTTTTGAATATAAGATATTTTAATTAATAAAACACGTTTGAAAACCCATTTTGATATCTTATATGCTTAGTACGTCCCTTTGTAAATATACTTGACTTTCTTTGAACCTTTAGGACATTAAAATTGTTTTAACACAATCGGGACTAAGTATAAAAATGTTCTTAAAACTAGGATGTTAAAAACTTGTCCCTTTGAAAACATATTTGAGTTTTAGGATTCATTTGACAAACTCTTATTTTAACTTAGAAAGTCATGAAAGGTGAGTTTGTGTTTATGTATTTAGTACAATCCTATAAACTCATGTGTCCTAATATGCTTATGCAATGGCTCAACTCTTACTCAGAAATCATGCAAGATACACAACGCAAGAGTTACAATACGCACTCACTCACACAACCCTTATTACAATTAATTTATACATAATAAAAACTCTAGGATGTGCCTTGGTGCTTCTGAGTCAGTGTCCTTATCTTTTCTATTTGATGTTTACTAGGTCCGATCTTTGCTTCTGATTTGGTACCTCTGTGTATCTGACACTTTGTACCTATACTAGATAAGATCTGCAAGGATGGAAAATACTAGAAACAACAAATAGGTTAATATCATCAAAACATATAAACCAAGATAGTGTAGCTGACAGGGCTAATAGTATATATACGTAAAAATCAAATATAGCCGTTATATGACCGTTGGAGGTTTAAAATAATAGTTTATTTTGAAAACTAGATGTTTTTCAACCATTGGGGCTCTTTCTCGAGAGGTCCAGTCAACTGAGGGCGCGGACACCCTTCAAGTTTTTGGACATAACATTTTCTATACAATTCCAAATTGAACTTTCTTGATATTAAAAGAAATCTAAGAGAAAATACCACAACTTTCATGTTGAATATTTTTATGATAAGAAGGGATTGATTGAGAAAATCATTCATCAATGAGACAAAAGAAATATGAAAAGAATTTTCTACTGCAGACATCTTTCAGTATTTTGGGCATTACTTTTTCTACAAAACTTAAAATGGAACTTTCTTGGTATTAAAAGAAAATTACAATAAAATCCCATAATTTTTATGTTGAACATATTTTAAGATGAGAATTGATTGATCGAGAAATCGTTCATCAATAAGACAGCAGAAACATGAAGGGGATTTTGAAAATCTTATTTTGGAGTTCTTCATTCCAAAAATGATTTTTACACTTGAAATAATTTTTACACAGTTGTAAAATGATTTTTCATGAAATATAGTTCCTAGGGTCCAACTAAGGTCATGGTTGAGAGAGAGCTTCAATTCAAATAAAATGATATGCATGCACAATTTAAACCTATAAACAATATAACTGAAAAATATAAAGTCTTCAATCTTTGCTCTTCACAAATCCATAGAATACGCCAAATGATGCGAACGTGTAAGTGCTTCATGGTTTCTATTTTGCATCGGTCATCTGTGCTTATAGAAACATAAACATGTTCATTCAATTAACGCACAAATGAGATGTTGTATTTTATCATAATCAAAACGGGATAAGACTCAAAAAGTCAATAAATGTAATAAAAGATTTTATATTTTTCTTCTATTTGAATTGAGTCTTATTTGTAAATACATGTTCAGGGTATTACTTCACATTAAAAATGAAAAAGAGAAAAAAAATCTTAGCGTGATTCTTTTATTACAAGTTAATTTTTTCTGTATTTTTAACAAGCATATCGCAAAATTAGTGAGAGATGATTAGAACAAGATTGGAAAATATTCATATTTATGTATTCAAACCAAGTATTAGAATTTTATGAATAGTATCATATGTAAATATTAAGTGAATTTTGACTATTTCCTCTTAATGTACAATAGTAGAAATATGTTTTTTTTTTTAATAATTGTGTTTATATGTAAATATCTTAGAGTACATGAATATTATCGAATTGGTTATTTGAAATTTATTGATATCATTATATAAATAAAAATTCATAAAAAAAACTGCAAAGCACACACATCACGCGTGCATATGACTAGTAGTTTATAACAGTGATGAATTTCTTTTAGTAATGGAATTGGAGTTTTGGATTTGAATTTGTATGAATTGGATTAAAATACAATACAAATTTGAATTGCATTGTCTAAATCTATACAAATTTAAATAACTTAAAATTCATACTTCCAAACACTTTGTAAACTTATTTTTATGTGTTTTTAGGACTAGCTTGATTTCATTATTTACAATTGCAGGAGTGTTTGTTGTTCTTGTTATATCTATTGCTTTCCATCAATAAAGTTAGTGAGGGCACCAAAATTCAAATTAAATTATTTTGGTCAAGGAACTAACGATCATGTTATATTGAAAGTATTAGTCATTTCAATGCAGTGTCCCGAGAGACATCTCGATATGGGGAAAATTTACTATTGGATTCACATCAAGCATTCTAGGATATTGACTTTGGAAAGGTTATGGGCTCGTTTAGTTTTAGAAAATATTCTTTGTTTTTCAAAGAATTATAAAAATTTTATCTTATTTTTAAAATTTTGAAGTTTTTTGTTAAAAAAGAAGAGAATAAGGAGTTTGTTTAAACGTTCAAAATATTTTGTTACTTTTAGATTTCAAAATAGTCACAAAAAAATAACTTGTTTTCTAATTTTTCAAAATTCATATAAGGAAATATTTGGAGTAATGGATTTTAGAATTTGAATTTTCATTCTTATGGGTTTACAAGAAACTCTATACATTACCCATACAAATTAAAGTTCCAAATTTAAATTTCTTGCTCTCATATGGGAAATGAGAGTTAGAAATTTAGAAAAATAATGAAAAGAGTTTTCCAATTTTTCTATATAAATTTGAAAAATCAGCCAAAAAGGTGATATTTTTGGAGTTATTTGAAGAATTAAAAAAAAAAATATTCATACAAGAATATAATGCCAATATTATATATTGTTGTTATTCATTTATTTCATACAAATATTATAAAAATAAAAAAAATTAATTATTTTTTTGATAATATTTTTTATATAAAAAATAAAAATAAAAATAAAAGTTGTATCGTACAACTAAACTGCCCCTAAATTTTCATGCAAAAATGGAGAGAATGGGGTTTAATATAAGACACCGACAGACTTTGCATAGGGTTGAATGAGCTGACTTTCATTTCCCTCTTACCATGATATTCTATTCTTATTATACCGCATGTTTGATAAAATTATTTTCCCCCATACAATTTATGAATCACACATGATATAAACGTTTCAAAATTACATTTACAATTGTAGAAGGCCGATATGCAATTAAAAAAATATTAAATAAACTATAAACAAGGAACAATTTAAACAATTCAAATGAAAGAAACGCTTTTGGCTTTGAAGCCCCTTCAATAATATTAACAGTTGGAAGGAAAGGAAGTACATTTCATGCACGCACACACCATATTAACACACCAAAGTGCTCCTGCTCCCTCCCCAAGACAGAGTACAACATGTCTTCCATCATGTGTAATAAACCATTGGACCCCTAAACCAACAGCAGCAGTAGTAGTGTACATTCATGCTGCAGCTATTGCTGTAAGAAAGAAGAGAAACAAATCTGAAGGAGAAAGAGACAAAGAAAGAGGTCGACATGGAAAGGATGGCAAGTTTTGCCAATCGCTTTTCCCACTCTTGTCCTGTGAATTTTTGTGCATATGTCTACACCAATACATACCCTAGCTACTCTGTGAATGGAAAATGATCATCTAGCCAGCCATGCACAAATTCCCACTCATCAGAACTTGCAGGAAGTTCCCAACCTCTACTGCTTCAAGTTCAACCCCATATTGCTCTTTGCACCCTCCATTAATGCCTCTTCCAAAACCTTATCAAAGCTCACCAAGTAGAATTTCCATTCACTCTTACTCATATCTCCAAACGAAGCTCCCCCATTTTCACGGCTATGGTGGTTTGCCTCTGAGAAGCTCACGCTCTTGGTCAGCCCCCCAGCCTTGTCCCTCCCATGCCCGTCTTCTTCGTCGAATCCGGCCAATGAAAACCTCGGGATCTTTGGCGGCTTAGCGACCTCAGGAGGAGTCTGTCGGAGCCGGTGAGGAACTTCCACAGCCCCAATATCGGAACTATCTTCAATTTCCTTGTCCATGTACTCAAACATCTCTACTTCCAGGGTTTCTTCTTCTCCAGGAAAGATATCCTCCCCATTGTGGTTGTTGGCCATTCTTGCCTTGGCCTCCAAGCAGACACTCTCTAGCATGCTTGCGCTTTCTTCAAAGTTCCCCCGGGTCATCATTCCGCCAATGTCGGCGAGGGATAGCCCAGCGGCCGCCGCGCGCTTCAGGAAAATGCTGCAAATCACGAACACCCGAATAGATGATTCACGGAGAGAGGGCACAGTGGTTCGCAAAAGCTCTGCGTCCTTTAACGGATTAAGATGAGAGATATAATCAATTTCTGAATCGGAAAAGGGGATCAATGCTTGAGGCCAATGTAACCATTCGAAGTACGGATCGTCAATCCACTCCGGCAGGCAAAGCCCGTGGTCTATGGGCACCAGATCTGCTGCTTCGGCAACGTTGACCTGCTCTCGGCGGTTTCTGACGAGCATATTCCCGGCGTGTCGGTCCAGATTCAGGAGCCTAACGTCAAGAATCCCTATCCGATGAATGGAGGCGACGGAGAATCCCGACGGGCCCAAATCTCCTGCATCGGAGTCATGTTCCACGAACCGCTGGAGAGAGGCGATCTTCTGAGTTGCGGCGGGAATCGCCGCCTGATTGTTGATGTTGAATGCAACGTGGGAGAATTTGACTAGGGCGGTGGGGGGAACGCCGGCGAAGCCCCCGTGATCGAGGAGGTAAGCTGCGAGTTCCCGGACACCGGTCTCGCCGATCCGGACGGAGGGTTTCAAGCCGGGTTGCCCAAGGGTCCGACCCACGAAGCCTTTCGGGTTGTTGCAGGCCAGTGGCTCTTCGTCCATTGGTTTGGCGACCGCGATCCCGTCGCCATTTGGGGTGCGGAAAAGGTAGGCGCCACCGAGGCCTGTGGCAACGGGGACGGGGTCAACACCAGAGGCCACGGCGGTGGTGACGTCGTCAACAAGGTTGCGGACGCCGGGAGCGGCTGCGGCGGCGAGGATTTCGAGGTGGGGGCCGAGGAGGTCGGTGTGAGATTGGTGGTCTTGGTCTAGGGAACAAATGGCGGAGAAGGAGAGGCAGGGAGTGGAGAAGCTGCGGTGGAGGCTGGCGGCGAGGTCGAGGACGGAGGAGAAGTCGAGTTGGGTGAAGGATTGGAGTTTGCAACGGTGGGCGGGGGTGGGCTTGAGGTGGTGGTGGTGGTGGGGGACAGCTACGGCCATGTTAAAGAGTGTCATGCAGGTGCGGAGAATGCCGAAGGCGGGCAAATGCAAATCTGAGCTGGCGAGTTGGTTTTTATAACTCAGCGGAGAGGCCGGCGACTGGTGGTCTTCTCCCGGAGATTGCAGCCCTTCACATCTCTGTTCGTTTACAAATTTTTAAAAAACAAATTCATGCATTCAGGTTGATTTAGAACTTGAGTAGAGAAACTGAAAAAATTCAAACTTTTCATGTTTAATTATTAAGAAAAATGAAACGAAAAAATATAATATGTAATAATATTTAATTAAATGATTGATTCTACTAATTATTAGTCTTTAATTTTTGAATTTAATCCTTATATATATATATATATATATATATAGAGAGAGAGAGAGAGAGAGAGAGAGAGAGAGAGAGAGAGAAAGAGAGAGATTGTAATGTGGCTCCCTTATGTAAAAAAGAGGAATTATTAAAAAGAAAAAATTGGCTTTGAATTTTTGGTAAAAAAATTGTAAGGTGTGTAAAGGTATTTAAAATAATTAAAATGGAAATATGCAACATTATATGGTTGAAGATTTACTAATTGAGAATGATACCATAAAAAGAAAAGCAAAAAGAAAGAAAAGTTTGCCTTGATGATCAAATTATGATTTTTTTTTTAATTATCAAACAACAATTTATGATTATTTTAAAAAATAAATCTCATTATTTCATTTTAATTTTAAAATTAATCAGCAAAACTTAAATATGAATTTTTTTGAAGCATAAAAGATACACTAATCTAAGCGAATTGAAATTAATTAACATTCAACGGATAGACAGAAAATAGAAACGAGAAGGATCCAAACATGTTTACAACAAAAATTACAAAACTCGAAAAATTAAAAAACAACAGGTAATTAAACACCCATGCATGCATGCAAAATAAGGGCGATAATCCATGTAGTTAATCTTAATTGAGAAGAATTAATTAAATTAAATAGAAAGAATTCTATCATATATATAGTCCAAGAACAAAACAAATTCTTTAAGAATTCTATCATATATATAGTCCAAGAACAAAACAAATTCTTCTTTCTTAGGAATTTAAGGGAAAAATAGAGAATTAATTAATATAAGATATAGAAAAGGACAAACCTATGAGTCCCTCGCTCCTCCGCCAACAAATCGTCACAATTTTCTGAAACAAAACAAAATGAACCTTACCCAAATAATTAATTATTCCAATTGATATTTTCATAACAAATTAAAAGGCCAAATGCATGTATACGATGAACAGAGAAATAAATTTTTTTTCTAGAATAAACCAAAATATCTATTCTAATTATTGTTTTAAAAATTTATAAATTTAATAGAAATAAATTAATTATGCATAAATCAAATAGAAATAGATATATATGCATGTTAATTGTAAAGAATTCGCAGATAGAAATATCACAATCTCATATCCAAATTAACAGATAAATGACGAAATAATAAATCTTTTCATATTTCATGAGAGAGAGAGAGAGAGAGACCCTGAATACTGGTGAGGCATTCAGGGAGACGAACAACAATGGAGCGCGAGACGACGAAATGTTTGGATCTCGTCGCCAAAAATTTCAAAACACATAGCCTCGCCACCCCCTTCCCTAATTGCAAATCCCTATTATTCTCTCTCTTCCCTTCCTCCCCCTAACTACCTTTTCTCTCTTCTTTTAATACCTCTCTCTCTCTCTCTCTCTCTCTCTCTCTCTCCATATTAGGCAACAGGTACGACAAATCGAAAAATTATTATAGCAAAATGATGAAAGTGGTTTATTTAATTCTAATTTGATTCATTTAAATTGAATCATAATCATTATAATAATTAATGAAACAATTTGCATATGTATTTTTATAATTATAGTCAACATGGATAATAATACATAAAAACAAGAGTTAGCATGGTCAGAGTAGTCATATATATTGCAATTTACATTATTTTGACCTAAATTTGTAAAATGTTGGAACTACGATCATTGATCTACCTCATCAACTAATTCGAAGTCACGAATTTGTGGTTGGTGGAGGGGACAAAATAAAATACACATATAATAGAGAATATTTGACATTGTTAAAAATTATCACTCGAAAGTCATAGAAGCACTAGTATGGGTATGCCCACACTTAACTTATTTTTTAAAATTTATATATTCTCATGTCGTATCTCTACTATTAGAATGGGAATTCCCTCTTTCTTGGTCTATTTTTTAACATCCCCAAAAGGTCCTTGCAATTGCCTATAAATATTTTTTGAAAAAACTTATATAATTACCCATTAATATCCCAACAATGCCCCTATAATTGCTTATAAATATTTCATAAATATCTCATAACCACCCATAACGATTTTAAAAATTATAATTTTCTTTAAATATATTTATTTATTAATTTATTTTGATATAATTATCACTTATAAGTCATAGAACACATGCATCATGCATTGCTAGTTGTACTTTCCCTCCTTTAACCGCTCGTTAATTGGTAAAAAAAAAAAAAAATAGTCTCATTATTATCCTTCTTTTAGCGTGTTTAAGTATTTAACCTCTTATCTGAAATTAAAGATCTAATCCCAAGAGGAAAGTGAATTACGTAATTAAAAATTTCTTAACGGAATTTCAGTTTACTTTAACCTAGCCTTTTTAATTTAAATCACTACAACTACACAATCAAAATAAACTAATCAGCGACCGTATTATACCAATCGACAATCCTAGATATGAATATGAAAGCTTAAATTACAAACCAAATTCAAACTTCAATTAATTCAGTTAAATAAATATCAGAATCTAATTCTCAGCAATAATCAACAATTTCCTCAAGCCACAAATTCAATAGTATATATTAAGCAACTTTGATAGCTATGCTTCAATCAAGCATTCAATTATAATAAATTTACCTTAGCAATTTCACACGTGAATTTAGATATTGATTCGTATTAGATTTTTTAATCCAACAACACAAACCATCATACAATATGGTAACTTAATTCAATCACAATCAAAACTTAATATTCAGGAAGTTCTCAATTAATTTAATATTATACACACAGATTATAACTTGCAAGAATTAAAGAGAAAGGAAGAAGAGCAAACACATGATTTTTTACAAGGTTCGGCTAATGGCCTACGTCCTTGCCTCAAGCAACACGTTGTGAGGATTTCCTTTTCCACTTCGTTAACCAGATGAAGCACCCCTCGCTCCGTTCCAGGTGGAGACCTCTCTCTAATGAGAACAATCATCTCGTTAGGCAACGATTCAATAACATGGACTGTCAACAACAAAACAGCAATACAACTTTGTTTGTACAATTAAAATACTCTTCAACAGAGCGGAATTTGTACACGTTAGAGCACAATATACTTCAATAAATCAATACCAAATTGAAACTCACAAGCAGTCTAAAGTATTCTAATCAAAGAATAAAGATTAAACAAGAACTAATCAAAATATACGCTTATGTATATGGGGTGGAAATAATTTTATGCAAAAGTTTTAAAATAAATTTTTTTATGTAAGCTAGCAGTGTGTGATTACAAGTGTTGTGAATATGAGGGTGTTGTAATGCATGAAATGCGAGCGCGGGTATGTGGGTGAGAGCATAGGTTGATGAATGTTTGCTTGTGACAAAGTGCAAGTGTAGTGCCAATCCAAACCCTTGAAAAGACATAGAGTTGGAGAACTTTTTTATTTGAAACTTTGAGTTTTAATATTAGAAGGAGCTGAGAAGGTGTATGAAAAGATAGGTGAACCAGCTCTTAAGTATGGAACTAATTGTTGAGAATTCCACTTGTGAAATTCGTCTCATGTTGGAAAAAGTGAGTATTTGATGGGTGCTTATATACATGGTGTAGCCCAAGACCTAATAGGCTTAAGCTTTTGGGTCAAGTTGATGCTCACTCATGTGTATCAAGCATACCTTTGGACTTTTTCAGTGCTAACAAGTGGTATCAAAACTGATGGTTCATAAGTACTCTGGGTGTGGCAGTGTGTGACCGAGTCTAAAGAAGGATTATCTAAACTGTCAAGATGGATCCAAATTGGGTCAAAACGTGGGAGGCAGGATTGATTTGGAGGCGTCATTCGGAATATCATCTGAGACACGTAAGACAGCCCACTTGAGCAAACTATTGGAGAATTTGTCTTGTAAGGGAGAAGATGGCTTCTGTTCAAGGGAGAGCAGTTGGAACTCACATGTGGTGGAGCTTCCGTTCAAAGGGGAGTAGTTGGAACTTACAAGTGAGGGGGGAGATTGTTAAGAATTCCACTTGTGAAGTTCGTCCCACATTGGAAAAAAATGAGCATTTATTGGGTGCTTATATACATGGTGTAGCCCAAGACCCAATAGGCTTAAGCTTTTGGGTCAAGTTGATGCTCACCTATGTGTATCAAGAATACATTTAGAATCCTTTGGTGCTAACAAGCAAGATACTATCTTTGGTGTCTAGAGACCAAAAAAAAAATTGATTTTAAGTAGGGATGTGACTTTTGATAAACTTGTGATGATGAAGAAAACAATACGTAAGGAGTCATGAGTTGAAGAGAAGACCAGTGGTACTCAACAAAAGGTGGAGGTTGAGACAATTTTGGGAAACCTAGTGAGAAATGAGACTACACAAGGTAACTCTCCAGTTACGATGGGGAATAGTGTACAAGAAGAGGAGATTTCAATTTGAGAATCTTCATAGCAACAAGAATCAATTATTTCTCAGATGCCAAGATGAGAAATTCGAAAACCTGCTTGGTATATAGATATGGTGGCCTATGTACTTCCAGTTGTGGATGATAATGTTCCTTACACTTTCAAAGAAGTAATGAGGAACTCTGAATCAGACAAGTAGAAAAGAGCGATGAATGAAGAAATCCAGTCTCTTCATCAGAATCAGACATAGGAGCTAGCCCAGCTGTCCAAGGGTAAGAAAGCAATTAGTTTCAAATGGTTTATGTAAAGAAAGAAGGATTTCCAAATGCAAATAATGTTCGCTTTAAAGATAGATTAGTAGCTAAGGGCTACGCACAGAATGAAGGCGTTGATTATAATGAGGTATTTTCTCCAGTTGTTAAACATTCTTCCATTCTAATTTTTTTGGATTTGGTAGGATAATTTGATCTTGAACTAGTCCAGCTCGATGTAAAAACTGCATTTTTACATGGTGATTTGAAGAGGAAATCTATATGACTCGGCCAGATGGATTTTAGGTTGTTAGAAAAGAAAATTGGGTATGTAAACTGGGTAAATCGTTGTACGATCTAAAGCAGTCTCCAAGACAGTGGTACAAACGATTTCATCAGTTTATGATGGGTCACAAGTACATCATAAATAGACATGATCATTGTGTTTATTTTCGAAGACTACAAAATGGATTTTTTCTATATTTACTCTTGTATGTTGATGATATGTTGACAGCTTCAGAAAACAAGGAAGAAATCAACAAGTTGAAAAGTTAGTTAAATCAAGAGTTTGAGATGAAAGATCTCAGTAAAGCAAAGAAGATACTTGGCATGGATATTCGCAGAGACAGAATGAGAGGACGAGTTAGTTTGTCTCAGAAATAGTATTTGAAGAAGGTAGTATAGAGTTTCGGCATGTCTGAGTAGTCAAAACCAGTAAGCACTCCTCTTGCTCCTCATTTTAATCTTAGTGCAGCTTTATCTCCTAAATCAGATGAGGAACATAAGTATATGTCACAAGTTCCTTATGCAAGTGTTGTTGGTAGTCTGATGTATGCAATGATTTGTACTAGATGTACCTAATATTTCACAAGCTATTAGTATGGTGAGCAGGTATATGCCTGATCCGGGTAAAGGACATTGACAAGCTGTGAAATGGATTTTTAAATATATTATAAATACGATTGATGTTGGTATAGTATTTGAGAAAAATAATACTATTGATCAACGTGTTGTTGGATATGTGGATTCTGATTTTGCAGGTGATCTGGATAAACGTCAATCAACCACTGGATATATTTTTACATTTGCTAATGGTCTAGTGAGTTAGAGGTCTTCCTTATAGTCTACCATTGCCTTGTCAATAACAGAAGTAGAGTACATGGCAGCTTCAGAGGCTGTTAAGGAAGCTATTTGGTTGCAAGGTTTACTTGAAAATTTGGGAGTTGTTCAGGAGCACATTGTTGTGTTCTGTGATAGCCAGAGTGCTATTCATTTGGCAAAGAACCAAGTGCTGGAATTGGTGTATTCCCAAAAGGAGGGGGGTGAATTGAAATTTTAAACTTCTTCCTAAGATTAACCAGATATTAGCAGTATTTCACAACCTAGGGTCTTTCTAAATGCAATCCCAAATGCGCAGAGAAATATAATGAGGGGAAATTAAATCATGTGCAGCATTCACTGTAATGACCCGAAGAATAATTGTATTTAAATATTAAATAGAAAGGAAAATGGAATTAGGATAAAAAGGTGGCAGCAGCCTTTGTCGACGAACGTGACGCGGTATATTAGACTCGTTGACGAGGGTGTGATTCGTCGACGAGAAAATACCGAGAGGGGTTTTGGGTGATTCTGATTTTTGTCGATGAGAAGAGAGTTCGTCGATAAGTTGTCTTCATGACCTCGTCAATGAGGTGATGTGGCTCGTCGACGAGGGCCAGTGTATAAATAGTGTTAAACTCCATTTTCAGCAGAATTTCTGGCATAAAATCTTCCTCTCTCCCCTATTTCAGTTTCCCAACCTTCTCTCTAGTTTTTTGGGTCCGTTCTTTATCGGATTGATGATCCGACGCCACCACGACACTCTTGGGGAAATTCTCTGCATATCTGTTAAAGTAGATCATGAGTGGGGCTAGTTTGGAATCCATCCCAAATCCAGGGTAAGGCTTTCTACTCAATATTTGACTTCTTGACAGTTGTAGGAAGTATAGTATGCATAGAAATACTAAAGTTTAGTTCTGGGGGATATCATTCTCAGGGTGTTGAACGGGGAACCCTGCGGGTGCAGGACTGTTTTTCCTAGGGACTCTTTAGGAATCAAGTAAAGGGATGAACTAAGCTAGTTATTTTATGAAAATATTGTATGTTATTACAGCATATGATTTCAAGAAAATAAATATATATTTATATATGCTTTATGTTTGGGAAATACTGCTGTAAAAGATTATATGTTTAAATATGTATAAAATCTGTTTCGTGTGGCATGAGTCGAATTTATAATGAAATACTATTTTTTCTGGGAATATGATAATGATGTGGATTTTTATAATAAAACCGGCGTACGGGCCGAGAATTTTTACATGTATTGCCAGCGTATGAGTCGTGCTATAGATATAATTTGTCGGCGTACGGGCCATGCTATGGATATGATTTGCCGGCGTACGGGTCGTGCTATGGATATGTTTGTCGGCATATAGGCCGAGCTATGGATGTGTTTGCCAGCGTATAGACTGAACAATGGATATGATTTTCTAGCATACGAGCCGAGCTATGGATATAATTTGTCGACATACGGGCTGAGCTATGGATATGATTTGCCGGCGTATGAGCCGAGCTATGGTAAAATGTGAAATACCAACATATGGGCCGATGATTTTCATGATATACATATATATGCAAAATGATATGATGATATTGATTTGGTAATTAATGGTATGAAATATCCATGTATCATAGTTTCATTATATGATATATGTTATTAGAACTTGGTTGGCTTGGTTTAGGCTAGCACTTGCACGGTACTATTGCTATGTGTTCGTGATCATCACGATATTTTGTTAACGCTACTGTACGGAGTAGCGTGAGGATGGATAGTCGATGTGGTTTTAAGAAGTGTGAGTGCCCCTGGTGTACGGACCAGGTCTGGCAAACCCATCGGACTTATAGACTGTACTTTTGACTTGGCAGTGGTCGGCCAACCATCGTCAGGTCCCGCCTTCGGGCCACACAACCCAATCATGTAGGGGTAATACATGACAACTGCCAGCTAACCTACCAGGGTTGTTTTTGTATTATATTATATGAGATGAATTATATTTATGAAAATCCTGTATGTTCTGCCATGATATGAAAATATATGTTTCCTAAATATGATACAGATAGTTATACTGATATGTTTATATATGATTTTATATAGAACAAGGAATACTCATGTTGCCACACACTAGTATTAGTTTATTTCCCTTACTGAGAGGTGTCTCACCCCAAAAATTTTGTTGACCTTATAGGTCACGCCCGATTTTGATTATGACAAATACTCATTATTTCTAATGAGTGTTTGAGACTTTGTGGAGGAACCTAAACCTGTCAAGATCAAGATGCACGTAAAGCAAGTGAAGATTGAAGATCATATCTCATTGTATCGTAATATATAATTCAATCATTTGGTATGTAATAGTAATTAGGGCTTTGATTGTAAATAATTGCATGCATCACCTGCATGATGTAATGTGTAAGTTCAAAATGAAAATGACCTTAGAAAGACCTTAGGGTTAGATCTACTGACACCAAATTTTTTCAGTGTCTTCAAAAAGGACCTGAAAGTGACCCTATGACAATCACCCTTGTACTCATATATGTTAGGCACTTGAATAGGATGTTTGTGAATCAAAACACGACCGAAATGCACACTTTGTGCACTTTTAGTCGACCAGCCCATGCAGTTCATTCTGCCCCGATTGATCGAATTTGGTATGGGTCAACCGATTGACCACAACTCAGTCGATCGAACCCTCTTAGTTCATTTGACCCCGGTTGACCGAACCTCCCAAAAGTCAACAGTTTGACTACCTAGTTGACCGAGCATAAAATGAGCTCCAAAGCTCTGGTCGACCGAGGGTCTTAGGGAGAAGTCCCAACGGTTTGGTCGACCGAATCACCTAGTTCAAATATCCCTGGTCAACCGAATTGCGCAAGTTGGGAAAATCGCCTCTCCTGGTTGACCAACCCTGAAGTTCAAATATGGCCCGGTCGATCGAGCCATATGAACTTCGGTAGACCGAAAGTGTTTTGGTTGACTGAGTCTCTTGGGTTGCTCTGCATTTTTACCGTGATTAACTTATTTTTATCAAGGTTAAAATATTTAAAACATCATTAATCTTTTCTAGTAATCCCATCTATGTCCCCAACGGTTATATTTCATGGGGTGTCTATAAATACTCCTTCATTTGGGAAAATTAGTAACTTGATTAGCAAACAAAATCCAAAATTTTCTCTTAAGAAAAATACTTTCTACTACTCATACTCTTTCTCAAAATCACTCAAACTTACCTTCTCAAGTTTCCATATCCTCTGTAAGTGTGTTGAGTGTTTGTGGAATGAGATTTTCTCTGTCATTGTTGTGAGATTGAATCGATTTTTACGAGAGCAAAACCTAAGTGTTCTTAGGGGGCTTTGCTCATAAACCTATCCTAAGAAGACTTGTATTGAACTTCCGAGTGTTGCATTTTCGTTGCAATAACTTAGGAAGTTTGTATTTGTTTTGGGTTGCAAAACTTTTTCAAAACTTACTCAAATATCTTGTAGGATTTACATTGACATATTTGTAAAAAGATATTTGTGTTTGTGATATTAATCCTTGTTGCAATATTTATTCAAGTATACATCATTTGCTGAATACAAAGATTGCATATCTTTTGCAAACCAAGCATATACACTATTTGCGTGATTGACATATTCTGCTCTTTGGAATATTTTATACTTGAGTGATATCTTTGTTTGAGCACCTTGATTAAGAACATCTTGAAATACAAAGATTGATTGTTGACACTCTCACGTACTCATTACACTGATAGAAAATACATTTGAGAGTTAAACTATTTAGACCACTCTGAGCTTACATATTAAATCATTTGTGGTGTATGTGAGTGAACGCATTTGGGTACATATCTGCTTTACTTGAAAGCACTTTTATTTATACCATTTAATTGTAAATCTGAGTGATTTTAGGCGTGGCCTGAGGGGACGATAATCCAGCCCGATAAGGATTGTTGTAAAGGTTGAGGTCAGCCCTGTGCTAATTGACCTGGTTGGTATAGGTGTCGCTCCACCCATTTAAGTGAGCATTATAGTGGTAATCTTTGTGCAAGTGTGGCCAAGGCGGGGACGTAGACACAGTTGGCCAAATCCCCGACAACATATCGTGTGTGTTCTTTACATTTCCGTAATTTATTTATTGCACGTGTATGTTATATTGTGAATGATTGGGTTTGCATTTGCATAGATAGACCCTAGGTTGAGTAATACTGTTAATCTGGTTTAACCTAGGCGATAAAATTTTAAATACCCAATTCACCCCCCTCTTGGGATTGCACCAAAACTAACAAATTTCATAAACATTTCAGGAGCCCCAGATAGGAGAGCGGATAAAGCTCCGCTAAGGTAGTTATTGTTGATCTGCCCTTCCTAAAAGGTAAGTACTTTGATAGGGTCAGATGGACTTTTGAAAAGTGACCCTAGGGCATCTTTTGGGTTGTGTATTGTGTATATACTTAATACAGTGGATGTAGTAACTCTGGTAATGAGATGGATGATCTTGTGATTATGAAATTATGATTTTATGTTTTCTGTTGCTTAGGCTTCTGTTATGTGTTTCTGATTTATCCCTGGTACCCACGGGTTTAGGTTGATCATGATCTACATGATTTATTATACTGATTTGTATTATTTAAAGAAAAAAAATGTGTGAAAATTAAACAGGTCGTTACATTCACAGTTTATTGAAAATAACATATATGTGCAGTAAATAAATTGCGAAAATATAAAGTGCACACACGGTATGTTATCGGGGTTCGGCCAATACTGCCTACATCCCCGTCTCAACTTGCAAGCCCGAGGATTCCACTAGTGCTCACTTAATGGGTGGAGCGGCAGCGGATACAATACTAGGTCAAATTACCAAGGCTGACCTCAACATTTACAAACTCTCCTTATGGGGCGGAGAATACCCACCTCAGGCCACACTTGGAATATAACAGATAAGTAAAATTTGTATACAATCAAGACGCTTCTTACACTAAGCAGATATGTACCACAATAAGCACAATACAACCAATGTACTCAAATATGATAAGGGTTAATGCTCAAGTGAGTATATCAAATATATCTCTCAATCAAATAAATTATATGATAATGTGAGAGATGCTAATGTGAAGTTATATGTCAACTCTCAAGAATGTGTGTGTGTGTGTGTGTGTGTGTGTGTGTGTATAGATATGAGAGTGATACCTTTGATTCAATATAGTATATTCAATAAATGAATAATAAAGGGTGGTTTATAAAACCCTAAGAAAATATCTTAAAATATTTTATCAAATATCCAGCACAATAGATATTAGGATTTGAGCTTGCAAAAATATTTTTATCAAGAACACAAAGTAAGCTTTTGATCTTTGCAATAAGGATGCCAAGATTCACAAGGAAGGAGGAGTTCTTCCCGAATAATATTTATCAATAAAATATAATGGGAAAAACTTTAGCTTACTCTCAAAAATCAAGATCAAACAATGCAAGTATGTAAGAGTAGTTAGCTTAATCAGAATGTATAGATGCCCAGAAGATATGAGTGTTCACTCAATCCTCAAGTTGCAATAACTTTGCAAATGAAGATGAAGAACACAATGCACTCTTTCTAAAATATGTAATCAATAGAGTATAAGAAAGAGTTTTAACAATGAGCTTATGAAAATATGGGAGTATGAAAGATTTTAGCACAATAAAATTTTCAGAGGATTTTTGACTAATCACTTTGCTAATCTCATGCTATTTATGACAAATGAGGGGGTATATATAGAGTTGGGCAAAAATATGACTATTGGGGACATCAAGGATATTTTGAAAATTATTTAATTGAGTTTAATGGCAATTAACCCTAATTTACTGCGGTAAAAGTTTTACCAACCCGAGAGGTTTCGGTCGACCATATTAGAGGTTCAATTGACCATATTATTGAGTTTGGTCAACCGTGGCCATTTTGAACTAGAGAAATGGTCGGCTGAATCAAGGCGATTTCGAACCCTTCAAGGTTTGGTCGACCAAGGCAAGTTCGGTTGACCATTTTCTAAGGTTTGGTCGACCAAGTTGTTAGGGGTCAGCCACGTGTTAGTTCTGTCAATCGTGGAAGGCACGTTCATTTTAGAACGGTCGACCGTGAAGTCAAAATATTGACTCTGGTAAGTTCGGTTGACCAAAGCTTCTATATAGCTTCGAGGTTGGTGGACCAAGACCACTTAAAATGTGCATTTAAGTCTTGTTTTGGTCTCAGTGTTTCATCAACCCAGTGTAATTAAGCATAAGGCATTTTAGGTTATATGGGGATGATTGCTATGGTCATTCTAAGGCCTCTTAAGTGTTGACCCTATTGACCCTATGGGTCATGCCCTGTTTTGATTATGACAAATACTTTGGTATTTATGACAAATACGGTCAAAAAGACCGTAGTTTGACCATAGGGACCAAATGACTTTAGAGCACCCTTCGGTCGACCGACGCCAGGTTTTCGAGCGTACTTGAAAAGACCCTAGGTTCCTACACATTGTGCACAAAGTCCCGATAATCAGTTACTTTATTAAGGGAAACAATTGAAATAAAAATTGGGCAAAATTGCAAAAATTAAGAGAGGTCAGGCAACTGAACCCCTGGAGTTCAAAACTCCTCGGCCACCCGAACTACTGGACAGTCAGCAGTTTGACTAGGTTTCGGGCGACCGAACATATATTGACCCTATCTCCCCCGGGTGACTGAACTCATATCAGAGTGCTTTTCACCAACACGAGCGACCAAACTGTATAGTTCAAAATGACCTCGTGTCACCGAACTTGTGAGTTCGGGCTACCAAACTTATCACCGAGTGCCCGAACCGCGTGGTAAAATGCTACTGACTTTTGTTCGGGCTACTGAACCTATACACGGGTGACCAAACTGTTTAAAATGTGATTTTCAAGATGAGTTTGTTCAGGTGACCGAACCTTGGTTCAGCCACCCAAATCATGAGGGTTAAATAATTTTTTACCAGGGTTAGAGCTGTTAAATAGGGTTAATTTTTGCTAAGCTTTTTTTAACAAATTTAATAATGCCCCATGTATCCCCCAACGGTCATAATTTACCTTTCTCTATATATAGGGGTTCATTTGTCAAGATTAAGTGGGGATTAGCAAATAAAATTAAGCCAAAAACTCTCTCAAATTTTTCAAATCCTTTTTACTCATACTACCTCCATACACTCTACAATTTTGATTTTATTGATTAACCAAGTGTAGTGAGAGTATATTTGTTGTGCTAGTGTATATTAACTATTGCTAATACTCCCAGTGTGCTTGTGTGATTGAGATATTATTTTTGGGGAGTTTAGCTTAGGTTTATCCCATAGATTTTCATACTATAAATCTTGTGTTGGGATAACCTAGTAAGCTTAGGATATTTGCATTATTATTGTAAGTGTCCAATAGCTTGGTTTTTGTTGTGCAAATATTTTTCAAACAAGCAAAACATTTTCAAACTAGTATTGTGCGTATTTCATTGAGGAAAATCTTATTGAACTAGTTTGATTATCTGATTCATATCTTTGGAATATTGATTTGCTACTGAACTGTGCATTGCTTAGATTCCAAGATACTGCTTGTTTAGAACACTTTTGAGCATATTAGCGATCATATCTTATTGAGTGTAACTTGCAAAAAAACACACATCACTGAGCTTACATTTACCTATATTGTTGATGTGTTGTTGATTAAGTATACTGCATGTATTGGGTACATATCTGCTTTACATAAAAGCATAATCACTGTACCATTTGAGTGAATATACTATTGTATTTTCAGGCGTGGCCTGAAAGGGTTTGATCTAGCCCGGAAGGATCAGGTTAGGGTCAGCCCTGTGAATTTGACTTAGAGCCTTCTCCGCCCTGCAAGGAGAGTTTGTAAAGGTTGAGGTCAGCCCTACACTAATTGACCTAGTTGTATTAGATGCAGCTCCACCCGTTAAGTGAGCATTAGTGGAATCCTTGAGTTTGTGAGCTAGAGGCGGGGACGTAGGCACAATTGGTCGAACCCCGATAACATATCATGCGTCTGTTTATATTTCTACACTTTATATTTTTACCGCACGTGTATGTTATGGTGTGAATGATGCATATGATTTAATTTCCACATCATATTTATATACACATTAGGAAATTGCATAGACAGACCCTAGGTTGTGTAAATTCTGCTTCTGGATAGATTAACCTAGGAGAAAAATTTTAAATACCAATTCACCCCTCCTCTTGGGAATATACCAAAACTAACAAATCCCAAAAATCCGATGTCGATCGACCAAAGGTGATCCCTTAGATCAAGTTATGATTTTGAGCATTTAATTCTTATTATGCATGATATGCAAATATTACAGATTCAAAATATAAAACAAAATACATTTTACAATAAGAACAAATGTCTTCAATCTTCTTGCTCGTATGTCTTCATGGAATGTGCCAGATACATATGATCTTGGAGTTTCTTCTGGCTTCCAAGTCCCTTGATCTTATGTGTGCTGAAATTTGGACCTGTTCACATATTTAAACACACATAAGATACTGGTACTTTGTCAGCATCAAAACAGAAGTCGGACTCAAAAAGTCAACAATCTGCCCCTTTTTTATGATGACAAACACCGATGAGCAAAATGGGTTATGCCTGAAAAGGCTCCCCTTAAGAGTATGCATAATTTAAAGATAAATAGTATAACTCAAGCATAATCTTGAAAGAAGACATTAAGAAAGAAACTATGCATTTCGTTTTAACATTAAAGCACAAGCACACATGCATTTTTCTCAACAAACCTCTCCCCCTTTTGGCATCAGCAAAAGGGTTAAATTAAGTGAAAGAAATTTTAAAAACAGAGTTAGCTTCAGAGAATTCCCCTCTCTCAAAAAAAAAAATGTTCCCCCTTTTTAACATTTAAGAGCGGACAAATTCTCTTCCTTTATCATATAGTATATGGGCATATAAATGTTGTTTAACAAAGATATAGCATCTAAGCACATATGCAAGAAAACAAGATATGTCGCATGAAAAATCATTTTCTTGCCCAAAAAAAATTTAAAAATATATATCCCCTTAATGATGCTATCAGGTAGTACTAGGGGTTGCTTACAAAAAAGATTTTAATTTAAAGCAAGTAAACAACTATCATTCTGGTTTAGCATTTAAGTACACTTTCATAATATAACCAGAATAGGACAACCATATAGATCTTAAAAAAAATTTAACAATCACATGTAAGATCATATGGGAAATTCAAAGACTATGTGGCAAGTATTATAGTTAAGATATTCAATAAAAACATAACAATCAAGCACATGCCACAATACGTTTCAATGCACATCTAAGCTTAAGAATATTGGTGAGCACAAACAAGATAGAAAGTTTATCTCAAGAGCTCCCCCTATCGATTTGAAATCTAGCTTAGATGAAGTAAACCACTTATACTAGTTAGAGATTTATTTCATTATGCCTAGTAGTATAAGCAACTATTTTGCATTCCTTAAAAACCAACTATATTTATCCTTATCAGTATAGTTGTCCCGATAGACCAATGATGCATCAAAGAGTATATATTAAGACATACAATAATGTCCATAGCCAAGAACAATTCATATCAAGTTATGAAGCTTTAAGAGCTGGATATGATGTTCGTGATTCTCTGAAGAGCCTTAATATTTCAAAAAGTGTAGTGATGCATGTGAATTCTTTAAGTTCTTTCTATAGGGAAGGTGCTTAGCTCTCTACACATTTGATGATTATGCTAGGATGAAGTTTAATATTCAATTAGTTTTCACTCATCCTTTCAAAAAATATTTTAACATTTGTTTTATCATAATCATCTTTGTACATGGTTTTATTTTGGGAAAATTTTTTTTCGAAATTTCGGCACCATGTCGTTTGTAAATTGGACATTTTCCCATATAAACGGTACCTAGTAAATGGTTGTTCTCAATAAAATATTTATATAGATCATGCAACAACCTAAAATCCACTATCAGCATGCGATTCACATCTACTGCATCCGCCATGCAGGAGGCATTCAACATAAACATGCAATCAGGTAGCAGTTATAAAAAATAATCTATCCATCAAAGAATATAAATAGTAAAGAACAGAGGATAGTTTTGCATTCAATACAATGTTGTTATTCATAAAGGCATATAAAATAGGATCATGAGAGCATTTTAATTTAATAGTCATGAAAGATAAATGCTCCCCCTGAGTTAAGCACTCAACCAAATCATGCCTTTTCTATTTTTCAAATTTTTTAGCCAAGTGTTTTAAGATTTTCAATGATTCAAATTCGACTTTACATGATTAGGCTTAGATGACCAAAAAGTCACAATGAATATTTCTTTTAATGTTATAAGCCTACAATGCCTCTTCTTTTATGAATTTCAATATGTAAGAAGCCCAAAGATGGAATGGCTTTCAATTTAAATTGCATGTGTATAGGTCTCCTTTGATTTTATGCATTCCTCTAGATTAAGACCTAGTGCAACCAACTAAGCCATTAAACTCATCACAAAGGATATGAAGCTCTAATGGATTTGATTTAATGTTTAAGAACTTATGAAGCAAAAAAATATAGATGCTCTTAACGATTAAATTATCATTAAGTTCAGAAAAGTATTCAAAAGTGAGCACATGTGGACAGTTTTAAAATAGTTTTACAATAGTGAATATGTCCAAACCATTTAGACAAAGAGCAACTAGGTGTACATGAATTTTTAAACACTACTCTTTGGTGATTGGAAAGTGTCCTTAAGACAAGATCACAATTCAGAACAAGGATACACCCCAAGGAATAGGCAAAACCTTTACCTGATGTGATCGTAGAGTGGTAAAGATTTCTGATGGATGAGATAAACCAAAATTAGAGGATTTATGATTTAAACTCACAGGAAAAAATTTTATGATATCTAGATGAAGACTTGATTCCCTTAGTGGATGCCCCTAATTTGGTTGAGAAAGGATGTCTCCTGATAAGCACTCAGTTCATTAGTCATTTTTTTTTATCAAGGATTTTACAGTCAAAACTGAGTTTAGGGATAGATGGTATATAACGAGATTGATTCCCTAAAACTCAAGCTTGTATGATGGACAAAAGTGCACTTAACTTTATATTTATAAGTTAAGTAGTAAGAATTATTTACCAGGCAAACATGCCTTGTCCATTTGGAAGTGGATTTTGTTCAATTTTCGTATTGGCTTGCTAATCTTATGATTCTTAGTATGGTAATAGTGTATAGTGAATACATATCCTAAGATTTGACATTTGAAGCCCAAACCACTTCCCAAGCTTATGGTCATCACTACATCTATAGCTAATCCTAAATGCTAAGGAAGAATTGTGTGATCATGTAATTCCTGTTTGAGTAAATTCTTCCTTGAATTTTAAGGGGTTTGTTTTCTTAACAATCCATACCATTTTTCTGTCTTTGATTCTTGATGGGTTAGGATTCGGTGATTCTTTGACTTTCCATACTCGTTTGGGTTTCATACCTTTTCTTTTAAACTGACAGTCAAATTTTATATGTCCATTCTTTTTACACAAGACACATGTGGTGTGAGTATATGGACCGGAAGAGGTACTAGCATAATGTTTAGATTCTTTTACAAAGTACCACATGTATAGGTTCTTTCTTTTCCTATTTTCAATTTTATTATAACCTATACCTTCCTTATCTAAGGTCATACTTTGTGAACCTAACAACTAATTGAAGTTTTTTTTGCCTCTAGTAAAAGTGTAGATGATCTTAGCCTGGTCTTCTAATTTTCTTTCAAGATCTTAAATTTTTAAGTTCTTTAATTCTTTGCAAACATCCTATAATTTTACAAATTCATTGGTCAGTGTGTTTGTTTTACACTCAAGTTTTGAAATAAGAAGAACCTTTTTATTATCACTGGAAATGTGGGATCTCAAATCTTTTAGCTCTTTTTCCAACATTGCATTCTTGTTATCCAATTTTATGATTTTCAACTCATTTTATTTTACAACAAGAATTTTAGATTCTGGATTTTTCAATAAAGACTCATTCTTGTTTTTTAAGGCAGTATATCTTTTGTTGACTTTAACAAGAGACTTATGAGTTCTAATGTATTCAACTTGCAATTCCTTATAAGTAGGCATGCTTTCACTTCTAGAACTATCGCACGATTCAATATCAGATGTATCACAAGAATTATTGCGAGAATTATTGCATGGATTATTCAATGAAGTAGAAGAAGATGAATTTACCTCTTCGTCGGTTAAAGCTATAAAGCACCGATTTTCCCCTTCATGATCTTTTGAGCTTGATTCACACGAAGTGATAGACTTTTCTTGCTTAGTTACTCCATACCTCTTTTCGAGTTCCTCCTATATTTCTTTAACGTTTTGACATGCCCTTACTTCATGAAAGATATTAGTATCTAAAGCATAAAACAGAATATTCATGGCATTGAAATTTATTTGCAATAAATTCATATTGTTCTCATTCAGCTCAAATTCTAATTTGGAAATTTCAACATTGTTGACAGTTTTCATAGGCACAATATTCCCTTGAGAAATAACTCTCCAAGTCCTCCAACTCAATGATTTGATAAAAATAGTTATTATAAGTTTCCAATCGGCAAAATTTTTACCACAAAACATTGGAGGGCTTGTAGAGAATTTTCCTACACAAAATGGGAAAACACCAACGTGAGCCATTGCAATCTTTTTGCAAAAAAGTTTAAGTCAATGCAACGAGACTCCGATACCAATTGTTGGAATTGGTGTATTCCCAAGAGGGGGGGGTGAATTGGGATTTTAAAATTCTTCCCAGGATTAACCAGATATTAGCAGTATTTCACAATGTAGGGTCTTTCAAAATACACTCCCAAATGCACAGATAAATATGATGTGCGAAAATTAAATTATGCGCATCATTCACAGTCTAATGAAAATAATATATATGTGTAGTAAATAAATTACGGAAATATAAAGTGCACACACGATATGTTATCGGGGTTCGGCCAATACTACCAACGTCCCTGCCTCAACTTGCAAGCCCGAGGATTCCACTCATGCTCATTTAACGGGTCGAGCAGCACCAGATACAATACCAAGTCAAATTACTAGGGCTGACCTCAACATTTACAAACTCTCCTTATGGGGCGGAGAATACCCACCTCAGGCCACACTTGGAATATAACAAATAAGTAAAATTTGTGTACAATCAAGACGCTTATTACACTAAGCAAATATGTACCACAATAAGCACAATACAACCAATGCACTCAAATATGATGAGAGTTAATGCTCAAGTGAGTATATCAATTATATCTCTCAATCAAACAAATTATATGATAATGTGAGAGATGCTAATGTGAAGTTATATGTCAACTCTCAAGAATGTGTATATATATATATTGTTAGATTTAGTGCAACCCCAAAAGGGGGGTGAATTGGGTATTTAAAATTCATTGCCTAGGTTAACAGATTTAATCAATAGTACAAACCAACCTAGAGTCAATCTACACAATCAACAAATAAGCATACACGTGTAGTAAAGATAAAGTGCGGAAATGTAAAGAACATGCACGATATGTTATCGGGAGCCACACCAGCACAAGGATTACCACTATAATGCTCACTTAAATGGGTGGAGCGGCACCTAATACAACTAGGTCATCAAGGGGCTGACCTCAACTGACACGCCTTAGCAGGATGGCGCACCTAGCTTTCCTAACCGGGTCTAAGCCAATCCAGGACTATTCCATAGGACTAGTCTCCCTCTTCAAGCCCGTACCTGGAATACAATCAATGTGTATAAAATGTTTGTACAC
The DNA here is from genome assembly GCF_029873635.1 of Malania oleifera. Classification (NCBI taxonomy): domain Eukaryota; kingdom Viridiplantae; phylum Streptophyta; class Magnoliopsida; order Santalales; family Ximeniaceae; genus Malania; species Malania oleifera. The sequence goes on along the minus strand of NC_080423.1, from coordinate 78,590,161 downwards.
GGAAATTCGCTTCTAGACAAGCATATGTGTGCACCAGTATAACTCAATCAATAATGCAAGAATAAATTATATGTAAATATGCTCAGTGCTCTAACGTGTACTAAACACTTAATCACGTACAAGTTTTCAATTCAGATCTAGAGTGTATACTCAAGCAATATTTGAAACACACTTTGTGAATAATACAATATTAGATTAGGGTTTCAGAATATGCTACGCAAGTTCAAACAAACAAACTCAATAATATATTCTAATACTCAAAGGACAATAGATTTGTTTGAAGCACTAGCTTGAAAAGGATTTTTGCACACAAAAACTAGGTTTAGGTAACTTGCAACAACAATGCAAGAACCTCAACCCTCAAAGTCTTTCCACTCTAAGTTTATCAAATGGAACCGGTGGAAGAACTTTTAATGCTAAACTCTCTCAGAAAATCGATAAAGCAACAATGTAAATGAGAGTTCTACCAAATGTGATTAAGCACACTAACCTTACAAGATACGTACAATGCTTTTAAGAAATCAAGAATGAAGAGTTTGTGAGTGTTTGGAAGTGGTATTTGACTAATATAGGGTTTTGAAAGTTGAGAGAATTTTGCCCTAATCAAGTTTTCTAATCCCGTTTAATCATAACAAATGAATGAGTATTTATAGGCAAGGAGGAATTTTTGACTGTTGGGGACAAAGTGGGTATAATTAGATTTGTTTAAAAGACCATTAAGAATATTAATCCTTATTACCCCATTTAAAAATTCGGTAAAAATTATTTAAACCCACGAGGTTCGGGTGCCCGAATAGACACAATCAAAAATTCAACTTTTAGAGGTTTGGGTGCCTGAAGGATGAGTCGGACAGCTGAAACAAAGTCATTAGCAAATGTTCGATAATTCGGGTGCCCGACTCACAATTCGGTTAACTGAACTAGGTAGTTCGGTCACCCAAGCCTCCTTTTAAACGTAGACTTTCTGTCACTCGAGTAGTTGAAAAGTGCCCTGATAGGCTTTCGGGTGCCCGAGGAAGGTACGTTCAAAATAGGTTCAGGTGCCCGAAGATCAAGTCAACATGTTGACTGGTTCGGTCGCTCGGGCTGTTTTACACGGCAAAGGTTTGGTCGCCCGAACCCTTTTAACTTTTCCCATTAAGTGCATTTTAGCCTTATTTTGATTCCCTTTATTAAGATAAGTGATGTAGGGAACTTGTGTCCTTAGTGTAGGTACCTAAGGTCCAATTATGGTCGTTTTGAGCATACCTACTTACCATGCATGATGCAAATTATTACAAGCCATACACGTGCACAGTTCATAATAAATTACATCCCATAATGAAGAAATAAACAAATGAATACAAATTACAACACGTAGATCTTCATTCTTTGGCACGAACACCGCACGCCATCATGATATGTCTTTTAGTCTTGAAGCGCACACAAAGTGAAACTACATGCAAATCTCAGTGCAACCATTAGTACCAAGAGTATTTGTCATAATCGAAACTGGGTGTGACCTACAAGGTCAACAATCTCCCCCTTTTTGACGATGACAAATACTTTATGCAAAAGTGGGTTCAGCCAAGAAAGACTCCCCCTGACTTTATGCTTAAAGATACTTAAAGTGATGGTAATAAAAGTGATGGTAATAAAAGTTAATAAAAGATAATAAAAGATTAAGCATAATTAACAGTCTGATTAAGTACAGTTTTACCCCACTTTTGCCTCATATGCCCCTTTTGGTAACAACAAAAAGGGTCAAGCAATAAGAGGATATGAAGGCAAAGTATGTCATGTAGATGCAAAAGGTACATTGGTGAAAAAAAAAATCGGCAGCATGCCGTTTGAAAATAGAGCATTCTCAATCATAACCTTGTAGCTAAGTGACCTGTTTGGAGTTCCCATACACAATATGTAGTAAATTGCAACACAGTAATCCAAACAGAATGTGCATCAAGGAAGTAAGAGAAACATTTAACATATGATATTAATTGATAATTTTAATGTTCTATACTCCCCCAAAGGATGATTATGCAAGGATGAGGATTAAGATTTTCATGTGGCTTTCACTCATCCTTTCAAAAATATTTTCATATAAATTTTATCATAATCATCTTTTGTTTGCCAAAACAAGCTCAAATTTCCACAAGGTATTGTATAATGAAAACATGTCAGCCTGATACCAATTGTTATACTTACGTGATAGTGAGCCTACCTACTATAATCATGCTAATTGATAAAAATACTGATATGTGTAAAGTCATGATATTTTGAAGTGAGCATGATATCTAATAAAGATTTGTCAAAAACGTGCACATTGATATCATCTAGTTAATGTGTTTGCCAAATGATCTATAGAATAAAAGAACAAAACATTTCTTTTTCTTAGGTCTTAATGACTTCAACGTTAAGTGACTCCCCCTAAGAAATATTCATTTTCTTTATAAATCAACTTGAGTAAAATTTACAAATCATTTTGGAAGCACAACTCAAGCTTTAAGTAATTTAGCATTTAGAAATTATTTAAATTTATGTGCAAAGGTTTCAAGAAAAAATTTGGCAGCATTTTGTCTAAAGATGTAATCAATTCTATAAAAACCTACCAATATTCAAGCACTTGAAACATATATGCACAACTAGCCTAAATGAATTTAAAATTTCAGCTCAAATGAGCCAAGCGTAAATACTTAGACTTTAAGATTAAATTGTATTTGCACACAAGATTAAAAAAAAAAAAAAAAACGTTTCAATCATTTGGGCAAATGTCTACAAAAAATTCAACAGCATGCCAACTGTAAACAGGACATTTCCCAAATTTTACCTGCACAAAAACGATTCTCAAACAAGCAGTATCTCAAGAGTAAGGCATGCGAGAACCTATAATCTACCGGTAGGCAATTCTCATCAACTGTATCTGCCATGCAGGAGGCTTTCTATACTAAGCATGTATTTCAACAGAATAGCCATTTAAGCAAAAACACATGCAAGTCAAAGTACTGCAAAATATATATATATCATAATCAAAGGCATAATCACCATATCATCGTGTCTGCGTGTGTCTGTGTGTGGTGAGTGTGATCATCAAATATAAAAGCTGTTTTAAAATAAATATAGACCAAATAAAAGTATATCTAAATAAAACATAACAAATGATCAAATAAGGAACTGGAGCATGACGAAATGGATCCACATGAAGCACTCCTAGGTCTCTCTATCATCATGATCATCATCCTCCTCCCCGCTCAACTCCATCTGGTCATCCTCCCCAATGTCCTCATCATTTATCTCTTGCAGCCACTCACCGAGGATATGGAAGTTAGCCCGTACCTCGGATTGGAACTCGGTAAACTCACTGTAAAGGGAGTCAAGTCTAGCTTGTGATGAAGATGCCTGCTCAGTCATGGAGACTCGGAACTCCTAAAATAAGGCAGAGAGATCAGTGATAGCTGCCATAATCCCGATGCTAGATGGTACACAGGGTAGCTCCTGTGGGACCTCCTAAGCTCCTAGGTCTCTCCCATGTGCAGTGGGCAACCACATGTTGCTGCCGGTGAGCTCATAACCCATCAACTTTAAAGTGGTGGAGTCGAAGATGTCAGAGGGCTGGACCTTCTTGATGGCGGCAAGTGGTGACCTATTCAGCCTTTCCCTAACAAATATCCTAGACAAAATTCTACTGTAGGGCAGAATGATCCTCTTTCCAATGGTTTTTACGAACATCCACCGTAGGATCAATCTAACAAGGTCTAGCTTCTTTCTGGTGAAGAGGCACCACATCGCGAAGCAATCTACATAGGATACATGATCCTTCGATCCTGACTTAGGCAAGATGTTTTAGGAAATTAGGTGGTGTACCACCTTTCCCTCTAGAGTCAAGGATCTGTAGCTGGGAGTATGGGTCAGATCAGCTACTAGATTCGTCATAACTAAACTAACAAATGTACTTACAGTGAAGTCCTGCTCGGCTATCCAGGTGGAGGAAGAATCGGGGCAGATGAAGTCGCCATGCTGGATCTCAAAATTCTCTGCCAGCTAGGCATTGTCAAAGTGAAGATCCATCTCGAGCACCCTGGAGTAGTAGCCCTGCCCATCTTGAGCAAGATTGGCATAAAAGAGCCAGATGAACAGCAAGTACATCCCCCTGGGCTAAAAGGAGATGAACTCATACCATCCTTGATATCGAAACATGTCAAGGACATTGTTGAAGTGGGTTTGCATGAGTTCGATATTAAGGATTTCCTAGAATGGGGTCTTTGAGGCGAAAGATTTTCTCGTATTTGATTTGTCAATCGGGTGTGGGAAACCATTGGTCCAATGAGACACCCACGACAACATGTCTCTGTTCCCTTTCCATAGATAAATTTCAAAGAAAACTGGGCTACAGTGAGAGGAAAACAGAGGAGGCACTCAAAGAAATGGGAAAAATGAGTTGAATTTCGTAGAGAAGCATATATATCAGCGCGGTTTGGGCGCCTAAGCATAAGTTCGGTCGCCCTAACAGCTTTAAATATGGGAACCCTCTGAGTCTTTTCGGTAGCCCAAACACTGGTTCGATCGGCTGAATTTGAGGCGTCATTTTTGTATTTTCGAGAGTCGGTCGCCTGAATATAGTTTGAACTGTTCTTACCGGTCACCCAACATCCCAGTTTGGTAGCCCGAAAATATATTCGAGGACCCGAAGAAGTTTGGTGGCCCGACCTATTTTAAACCTGAAGGTTCAGCCGCCCGAAGTGTGGTCAACGGCTTAGTCAAACTTCAAGTTCGGTCGGCCGAAGTGCAAATGCACTATTTTGTTCGGTCGCCCGAGCTTGGTCCACTTGTTCTTATTTGACTGGATTTTCAAAGCTAGAGACCTTATGGTTCATATATGAGATTTAGGGCGTTGATAGGTCTTCAAGATTTTTGAATTTGATTTCTAAACCTCAAATTTGTACAATGTACAAGGTATGCTTAATGTTAGATGTTCATATTTAAATGAGAGTTAAGCAAATTTGAAAAACGAATACAAGGTAGACAAGCCAAGTCCATTTGAGAATAGATTTTTATTTAAATAGCCAATGAATTTATATTTCAACCAAAGAATGTGTTCATTAAATTCAGATTGGTTTGATTCTTCGAAATGCTTAGTATGTGAGATTTTACATATTGAACATACTAAGATTTGACATTTTCAGCCCCTTAGAGAATACTACCTCCTATAACTAATCCTAATTCCTAAGGAAGAGTTATGTGATCATGTAATTCCTGTTTAAGCAAGTTCTTCCTTGATTTTCAAGGGTTTTTCTTTCTTAACAACCCATACCATTTTCCTTCTTTTTATTTCCGATGGGTTAGGGGTTGGTGATTTCTTAGTTTTCCATACCTGTTTAGGCTTCACACATTTTCTTTTAAACAGGCAATCAAATTTAGTGTGCCCCTTCTCTTTACATAAGATGCATGTGGTGTGAATGTATGGACCAGACGAGGTACTAGCATAATATTTTGATTCTTTTACAAAGTACCCCATGTATAGGGTTTTTCTTTTCTTATTTTCAATTCCATTATAACCTATACCTTCTTTATCTAAGGTCATTTTTGTGCACCTAGCAATTTTTCAAAGTTTTCCTTACCTCTAGTGAACGTGTAGATGATCTTAGATTGTTCTTCTATTTTCTTCTCTAGATCTTGAATTTTGAGTTTTCCAAATCTTTGCAAGCATTCATAAGTTTCAAAAGTTCTTTAAACAAATTGTTTGCTTTACTTTCAAGATCTGCAATCAAGTGGTTCTCTTCATCATCATTAGAAGTTTTAGATTTCAAGCCACCCAATTCCTTTTCTAATTATTCATTCTTGCTCTCTAGTCTTCTAATCTTCAAATTATTTTCTCTTTCAACAAGAATTTTTGATTCACATTCCTTAATGCATGCATCATACTTATTTTTCAGCACAGAGTATTTCTTATTCGATTTTACAAGTAACTTATGAGTTCTCATGTATTCAATTTGTAGTTCCTTATAAGATGGAATGCTTTCACTATCACTACTATCATATGATTCATAATCAGATAGAGCATTCAAATCAGCACATGAATCATGCTCATATTTATCTACTAAGACAGAAGGAACTGAGATAACCTCATCATTAGCCAAAGCCACAAAACATTGGTTACCTTCCTTGAGATCAATGGAGCCTGAGTCGCACGGAGAGATGTCTTCCTTTTGCATGGACGCACCGTATCTCCACTCAAGTTCATTCCAAATCTGCTTAGCACTACAACACGCCATAACCTCACATAAAACATTAGAATCCAAAGCATGCAGTAAGGTATTCATGGCATCAAAATTTATCTGTACTAAATTCCTATCATGATTATTCATTTCACACTCAGATTTAGGAACAATAGTGCACCCAATAGATTTCATAGGCACACAATCACCCTGGTCAATGACTTTCTAAAGTTTCCAATTCAAAGCTTTCACAAACACTGTAACGACCTGCTATAATTTAAATTTATTCATTATTATTTCTTCTTTTTTCAAGATATACTGTTATTCACATATAAGCTGAAATTACACTACTCTGATACCTTCTATTTTAGGTCTAATTATCCACCTAAGCAGTGAGAAGTTGTAGTCATATATACACAACCATACACAAAAAAATCTTACAATACTAGAGAGCTAGATTATCCATAAGTTACATGTATATAACTGGATAGGGCTATACAAAAATATTTTCTACCCCAAAAGACTCACCCTATTGACAGGGCGGTACAGTAGTCCCTCTACCTACGAACCTGATCTGCTCGCCTAACTGGATCACCTGAAAAATGTTATTATAATGGGATGATACGACGTTCAGTAAGACGAAATATGCTATTGCTAGTGTGTGGCAAATGAGTTACAATTCTATAAAAGTCTGATTCTATATAATCATGCATAGCTGAATCTGTAAATACGGTATAAACAATATAAAATACCACCTTGTTCACGTTGCTTAACATGACTATCTTTATAAGTTTTCTATTCATAATACTTATAATATACATAAGTACATCCTCTGTTTCTGTAAACTGTATATACATATAAATACTGAAAAACTTCCCTATGGATAACGGTATGTCATGATTTAACCCCTCATGACAGGGTTTTGCGGTTCTTAGGCAGGATTTATCACTGGTTGGTCTACCAGGATAAACCACTATACTCCGTAAGTCAGATCGGCCCTCCTCAACCCATATCTGATGGGGAGCATGTCCACAACATAGGCACGATCGACTTATCTACCACATATTATCTAAATAGGTGGTTGCACTCTAAACTGTATATAACTACGGTACCATGCTCTGTAAACTGTATCGGTAATAGTCTATCACGGTCTGGTACTATATAGTACATTTCTGTATATAGCTATCTGTTTTACGATGATTCTGTAATAGCTGTATTAACCATGATGCTGAAATAAACTATATTTCTATAACAACTATATTTCTGAAATTATTGTACAACATATTTCCTGTCTGTATATTCTGTGAAACATAATCCTGGAAATTACTGTAAAACATGGTTTTGTACTATATCTATATTCCCAAGCCACACAATAATTTAAAACATAATGAACATAGTTGATAAACTGTATAAATTTCTGCTGTGAATAATAATCTGGTAAAAACGTATACTTTATACTGAAAACATACTAGAATTGCCTAACATAGCATATTTCTCTTACCTGATTCCTACTAAAATCCCCCCTACTATAACGGGTCCTACATTCGCAGGGTTCTCCACTCAACACCCTGAAAACCATAAATCCCAAAACAAAATGTCATCATTTCTACATCTACTACATTTCCTACAACTGATGGAAAGCCAAATTTTGACAAAAAGACCTTACCTTGAATCTAGGATGAAATTCAACTTCATCCCACCAACAATCCGCTCTGAAAAACTTAGGGAGAACTTCCCCAGGAGCATCGTGGTGGCCTCAGATCATCAATCTAGCAGCTAACGAGGCCAAAATGGAAGAGAGAGGAGGGATAGACCGTAGAGAGAGAAGAGAGAGGATTTTTGTGAATTTTTTTTGCATAAAAATCTGAGTTTAACACTATTTATAACATGAGCCTCGTCGACGAGCTACGTCATCTCATCAACGAGGTCAATAAAGAGGTTCGTCGATGAACAACATCTCCTCATCGACTAAATTTAGAACTTGAAACACAGTCTCTCAGTATCTTCTCGTCAAGGAAAAAAGTCCTCGTCGACGAGACCCTTTTGTACCCTCGTCGATGAATGTCCTGTATTCGTTGACGAGGACCTGATATTTTTCTTGGGTTATTACATTCTCCCCTCCTTATTAAAATTTTGTCCTCGAAATTTACTATTCATATAACTCATCATCCCTTAAAAGCAAAACGGTCTACTTATTTTATTACCTGCCCTCACTTATGGTGGAGGAATACCGTGGTTACATGGGTAGTTCTGGGAGATTACAACTATAAAAGAAAATTCCCCCAAAACCAAAATACTACCTATCCTATACTCTACATTACAATTACGTTGTATAAAACAAAATTGCCACTACTTTAATTTACACATCACTGCTATAACCCACTAAACAGGTGGGGGTATTTATGTCTAATCTCATTTTCAAGCTCCCAAGAAGCTTCTTCTATCGTGTGATTCCTCCACAAGACTTTTACTAGTGGTATCTTCTTACTACGCAATTCCTGTTCTTTTCTATCTAGGATCTGTACTAGAGCTTCCTCATATGCTAGATCACCACTGAGTTCCAATTCTACATAGCTGATGATATGGGAAGGATCTGGGACGTATTTCCTTAACATAGAAACATGAAACACGTCGTGAATCCTAAATAAAGATGGTGGTAAAGCTAGCCGATAAGCCACTGACACAATTCTCTCGAGTATCTCAAATGGGCCCATGAACCTAGGGCTCAACTTACCCTTCTTCACAAACCTCATGATACCCTTCAATGGTGCTATTTTTAGAAATACATGATCACCCACTTTCCAGTTCCTGGCGGGGAGTATCCGCGTAGCTTTTCTGCTGACTCTGTGCTACACTGATTCTATCTCGAATAAGCTGGACTTTATCGTACACCTACTGTACTATTTCTGGCCCCAAAACTCGTCTCTCACCCAGTTCACTCCAATATAAAGGGGAACAACACCTCCTACCATAGAGTGCTTCATAAGGAGCCATGCCAATGCTAGCCTGGTAGCTATTGTTGTAGGCAAATTCCACCAATGACATATACTGAGCCCAGCTACCCCCAAAATCCAATACACATGCTTATAGCATATCCTCAAGTACCTGAATCGTTCTCTCTGTCTAACTGTCTGTTTGAGGATGGAAAGCAGTGTTGAATTACTGCTGCTAGCTGCGTTGTATCTTCTGATTTACGGCTTAAAGCATCAGCCACCACATTTGCTTTACCTGGGTGGTAACTGATGGTGTAGTCGTAATCTTTGATGAGTTCTAACCATCTCCTCTGGCGCATATTCAAATCTTTCTATGTAAAGAAGTACTTTAGGCTCTTGTGATCAAAAAATGTTTCACACTTCTCACCATATAAGTAATGTCTCCAGATTTTCAGTGCGTATACAACCGCAGCCAATTCCAAATCGTGAGTAGGGTAATTCTTTTCATATTCTTTCAACTGTCTAGAAGCATATGCTACCACCCTACCATGTTGCATCAGCACACAACCAAGTCCTTTCAAAGATGCGTCACTGTAAATCACATACCCATCACCTCCTGATGGAATCGTCAAAACTGGTGCAGTGACGAGCCACTGCTTTAATTCCTAGAAACTCTGCTCACATTCTTCATCCCATAAAAATCTGGCATTTTTCTTGGTCAAACATGTGAGAGGCCCTAATAAGGCTGAAAACCCCTTAACAAACTGACGGTAATAACCTACCAATCCTAGGAAACTTTTGACTTCCTGCACGTTCTTCGGCCTGGCCCAACTCACTACTGCATCAATCTTACTAGGATCCACTGATATACCGTCTCCTGAGATCACATGGCCTAAAAATGCAACCTTCTCAAGCCAGAACTCACACTTGCTAAACTTGACATAAAGTTTCTCTTCTCTAAGTGTCTACAGAACTTGTCTCAAATGCACCTCATGATCCTTAAAAATCCTCGAATACACCAGTATATTGTTAATGAAAACTACGACAAACTGATCTAGATACTGGTGAAAAACTCTATTCCATAAATCCATGAACACAGTTGGGGCATTCGTTAGGCCAAACGGCATAACGAGGAATTCATAGTGCCCGTACCTGATCCTGAAAGATGTCTTCGCGACATCCTCTGCTTTTACTCTCACTTAATGATGCCCTGATCTGAGGTCAATCTTGGAATATACTCATGTACCCTGAAGCTGATAAAAAAGATCGTCTATACGAGGTAAAGGATATTTATTCTTAATAGTAACTTTGTTGATTTCTCTGTAATCAATACACATCCTCAAAAACCCGTCTTTCTTCTTTAAAAACAACACTAGAGCTCCCCATGGCGATACACTAGGTCGTATAAATCCCCTATTCAGCAAGTCTTGCAACTAATTCTTCAATTCTCCTAATTCATCTGGAGTCATACGATAAGGAACCTTCAAAATTGGTGCCGTCCCTGGAGGTAAATCTATGGGAAAATCCACCTCGCGTTCGGGAGGCAACCTAGGTAGCTCCTTTGAAAAAACATTTGGAAATTCTCGTACGACCAGGTACTGTCAAGCTTCGATTCATTTTTCTGAAGCTTCCTTTACAAAAGCCGCAAACCCCTAACTTCCATCCCGGAGTAGTCTGCTTACCTGTATAGCTGATACTATATGCAACAGAGCATGTACACATGAACCAACAAACCTGAATTCTTGCTCACTAGGGGGTCTGAAAATTACTTCCTTCTGATGGCAATCAATATTGGCATGATTAATTGCCAACCAATCCATTCCAAATATTACATCAAACCCACACATATCAAACACAATCAGATTTGTTGGTAGCACTCTCCCCTGAATTTCTATTAGATAACCTTTGAGTACCTTTTTACACCGCAACACTGACCTTAACAGTGTAGCTACCGACAACTCTATATCTAATGACTGGGTCTCACTTCTAGATAATTTGACATAGGATGTAGAAATAAATGAATGTGTAGCACTTAAATCAAATAAGACAATAATTGGATATGATAACACAGTAAAAGCACTTGTCACCACATCCATAGCAGCCTCAACATCACCTAGCGCCAATGCGTAAACCCTTGCTGGGGCTACATTCCTTTGCTAACCCCTATGTGGCACCTGATATCCTCCCCTATAGGGCTTGGGAGCTGGGACCTGGTCTGGCAGACCTCGGCATGCACGTGCCATGTGGCTGGGTCTCCCACAGCGATAGCATACATCTCTCCCTACCCGACACTCCCCCAAATAAGGTCTCCCGCATGTTTGACATACCAAAAAAATTGGCGTACCCTGATTCTTATGAGGTCCTGTCATCTGCCTGTGATCTCCCCTATCACGACCTCCTCTCCATAGACCCTTACTGGAGCCAACCTGAAAACCCTGAGGCGCAGGCCTCTTCCTCTGACTCTGGGCCGCTATACCCATTTGTATCCCACTCTCAATGATCGCAACTCTGTCTATAACCTCCGTAGATATTTGAGCCCTGAAACCAATCACCTGCTCAAACAAATTCTACCTCAGTCCCTCTTCAAACTTCCTTACCTTTTTTTCTTCATTAGGTGCTAGATGTGGAGCAAAACATGACAACTCGATAAACCGAACCGCGTACTGAGATACGGTCATCTGCCCCTATACCAAGTGTATAAACTCTACTGCCTTCGCGCTCCAAACGACAGAAGGAAAATATCGCTCGAAGAATAGCTCCTTGAATCGGTCCCATGTCAATGGTACTAGAACCGGCCTCTGCTCCTCTATCAGTCATGCTGATCTCCACCAACACTTTGCCTCCCCTGTCAGTTTAAATGCTGCAAATATTACCTTCCGCTCATTCGAACAAGGAAGCACAGCCAACGTCTCTTCGATATCTTGGACCCAATTCTCAACTACAATCGAGTCATCTCCTTCAGTAAAGGATGGGGGCTTCATTCGCGTAAACTGCTCGATCGAACAGCCACTTTCCCTAGAGCTCCTGGCCATCTTAGCCATTACCTGCTGAGTGATGCTACGCAGTACAACATCTGTGTCTCCTCCACCTATGCTGGAAGGTCTTGGCCTATCCTCCCTAGCATTTATGCCACTACTTCCCAGGTCCATCCTAAAAACAAAGAACACACTTTAAGAATCTTATCTTCTGCACAGACCTAATCTATTTTATTCCCCTCAAATCCCATATTCATAACTAACTATCTTCCCTAATCTTAATTCAAAATCTAGTTTTGCAACCTAGACACACGACCCGACGATAGTTTACTATGGTTTTCCTGAAATTGTCACCCCAGGAAAAACACAAAAACCACCACGCTAATCTTGTACCCAGACTACAGAACAACCTAAAATATTTTCCTATACTCTAGTATTGCTTTCGCTGCACTCTAAAGTCTACAGAACCTAACAACCTAGACTCTAATACCAAATTGTAACGACCTGCTATAATTTAAATTTACTCATTATTATTATTTTTATCCACATATACTGTTATTCACATATAAGCTGAAATTACACTGCTCTGATACCTTCTATTTTAGGTCTAATTATCCTCCTAAGCAACAAGAAGCTGTAGTCATATATCCACAACCATACACAAAAAAATCTTACAATACTAGAGAGCTATATTATCCATAAGTCATGCGTATATAACTAGATAGGGCTATACAAAAATATTTTCTACCCCAAAAGACTCACCTTACTGACAGGGGGGTATAGTAGTCCTTATACCTACGAGTTTGATCTGCTCGCGTAACTGGATCACCTAAAAAATGTTAATATAATGGGATGAGACGACGCTCAGTAAGACGAAATATGTTATTGCTAGTGTGTGGCAAATGAGTTACAATTCTATAAAAGTCTGATTCTATATAATCATGCATAGTTGAATCTGTAAATACGGTACAAATAATATAAAATACCACCCTGTTCACGTTGCTTAACATAACTATCTTTATAAGCTTTCTATTCATAATACTTCTAATATACATAAGTACATCCTCTATTTTTTGTAAACTGTATATACATATAAATACTGAAAAACTTCCATGTGGATAATGGTATGTCATGATTTAACCCCTTATGAAAGGGTTGTGCGGCCCGAAGGTGGGATTTATCACTGGCTGGCCTACTAGGATAAACCACTATACTCTGTAAGTCAGATCGGCCCTCCTCAACCCATATCTGATGGGGAGCCTATCCACAACATAGGCATGATCGACTTATCTACCACGTATTATCTAAATAGGTGGTTGCACTCTGAACTGTATATAACTACAGTACTGTGTTTTGTAAACTGTATCTGCAATAGTCCATCAGGGTCTGATACTATATAGTACATTTATGTATATAACTATCTATTTTACCATGATTCCGTAATAGCTGTATTAACCATGACGCTGAAATAAACTGTATTTCTATAACAACTATATTTCTGAAATTAACTGTAAATTTGTATGTCATGGTATTGTAAATTGTATAATCATGGTATTCTGAAATTTCTGTAATACATATTTCCTGTCTGTATATTCTGTAAAACATAATCCTAGAAATTACTATAAAACATGTCAGTGTACTATATCTATATTCTCAAGCCACACAGTAATTTAAAACATAATGAACATAGTTGATAAACTGTATAAAATTCTGCGGTGAATAATAATCTGGTAAAAACATATACTTTATACTAAAAACATACTAGAATTGCCTATCATAGCATATTTCCCTTACCTGATTTCTGCTAAAATCCCCCTACTGTAATGGGTCCTACACGCGCAGGGTTCTCCACTCAACACCCTAAAAACCATAAATCTCATAACAAAATGTCATCATTTCTACGTCTACTACATTTCCTATAACTGCTGGAAAGCCAAATTTTGACAAAAAGACCTTACCCTGAATCTGGGATGAAATCCAACTTCATCCCACCAACGATCCGCTCCGGTGGACTTAGGGAGAACTTCCTCAGGAGTGTCGTGGTGGCCTCAGATCGTCGATCCTATCATTAACAGGGCCGAAATCGAAGAGAGCGGAGGGAGAGACCGTAGAGAGAGGAGAGAGAGAGTTTCTGTGAATTTTTCTACGTAAAAAAATGAGTTTAACACTATTTATAACACGAGCCTCATTGACAAGGTCAAGAAGGAGGTTCGTCGACGAACAATATCTCCTTGTCGATGAAATTCAGAACTTGAAACACAGTCTCTCAGTATCTTCTCGTCGATAAAACATGTCCTTGTTGACGAGACCCTCTTATACCCTCGTCGTCGAATGCCCTGTGTTCGTTGACGAGGACTTGATATTTTTCTTGGGTTATTACATACACAATTATTCTAGATTTCCATATAGTATAATCATTACCACAGAATACAGGTGGGTGTGTAACCAGTCTTCCCTCACATGAAGGGGATGCACTAATACGAGTCATCATGATCTTTTAACTAAATGATGTCTAAGTCTAGGTTACGAGGCTCTGATACCAATTGTTAGATTTGGTGCAACCCTAAGAGGGGGGTGAATTGGGTATTTAAAATTTATTGCCTAGGTTAACAGATTTAATCAATATTATAAACCAACCTAGAGTCAATCTACACAATCAATAAATAAACATACACGTGCAGTAAAGATAAAGTGCGGAAATGTAAAGAACATACACAATATGTTATCGGGGTTCGGCCAACTATTCCTACATCCTCGCCTTGGCCACATCAGCACAAGGATTACCACTATAATGCTCACTTAAACAAGTGAAGCGGCACCTAATACAACTAGGTCAATTCAAGGGGCTGACCTCAACCGACACACTTTAGCAGGATGGTGCACCTAGCTTTCCTAATCGGGTCTAAGCCAATCTGGGACTATTCCACAGGGCTAGTCTCCCTCTTCAGGTCTGTGCCTCGAATACAACCAATGTGTATAAAATGTTTGTAAACAAAAATTCACTTCTAGACAAGCAGATGTGTGCACCAGTATAGCTCAATTAATAATGCAAGCATAAATGATATGTAAATATGCTCAATGCTCTAACATGTGCTAAACACTCAATCACGTACAAGTTTTCAGTTCAAATCTAGAGTGTATACCCAAGCAATATTTGAAACACACTATGTTAATAATACAATATCATATTAGGGTTTCATAATATGTTGAGAAAGTTCAAACAAACAAACTCAATAATATATTCTAATATTCAAAGCACAATAGAGTTATTTGAAGCACTAGCTTGAAAAGGATTTTTGCAAACAAAAACTAGGTTTAGATAACTTGCAACAACAATGCAAGAACCTCAACCCTCAAAGTCTTTCCACTCTAAGTTTATCAAATGGAACCGGTGGAAGAACTCTTAATGCTAAACTTTCTCAGAAAATCGATCAAGCAACAATGTAAATGAGAGTTCTACCAAATGTGATTAAGCACACTAGTCTTACAAGATACTCACAATGCTTTTGAGAAATCAAGAATGAAGAGTTTGTGAGTGTTTGGAAGTGGTATTTGGCTAATATAGGGTTTTGAAAGTTGAGAGAATTTTTCCTTAATGAAGTTTTCTAATCCCCTTTAATCATAACAAATGAATGAGTATTTATAGGCAAGGAGGAATTTTTGACCATTAGGGACAAAGTGGGTATAATTAGATTTGTTTAAAAGACCATTAAGAATATGAACCCTTTTTACCCCATTTAAAAATTTGATAAAAATTATTTAAACCGGCGAGGTTCGGGTTCCCGGCCAAAGGTTCAAGTGCCTGAATAGACACAGGCAAAAATTCAACTTTTAGAGGGTTGGGTGCCTGAAGGATGAGTTAGACGGTTGAAACAAAGTCAATAGCAAATGTTCGATAATTCAGGTGCCCGACTCACAGTTTGGTTAACCTAACTAGGTAGTTCAGTTGCCCACTCATAGTTTGGTTGCCCGACTCATAGTTTGGTTGCCCGAGCCTCCTTTTGAACGTAGACTTTCGGTCACCCAAGTAGTTGAAAAGTGCCCTAATAGGCTTTTGGGTGCCCGAGGAAGGTATGTTCAAAATAGGTTCGGGTGCTCGAAGATCAAGTCAACATGTTGACTGGTTCGGTCGCCCAGGCCATTTTACACGGCAAAGGTTCAGTCGCTCAAACCCTCTCAACTTTTCCCATTAAGTGCATTTTAGCCTTATTTTGATTACCCTAATTAAGATAAGTGATGTAGGGAACTTGTGTCCTTAGTGTTGGTACCTAAGGTCCAACTATGGTTGTTTTGAGCATACCTACCTACCATGCATGATGCAAATTATTACAAGTCATACACATGCACAGTTCATAATAAATTACATCCCAAAATGAAGAAATAAAAAAATGAATACAAATTACAACATGTAGATCTTCATTCTTTGGCATGAACACCGCACGCCATCATAATATGTCTTTTAGTCCTGAAGTGCGCACAAAGTGAACTTGCATGCAAATATCAATACAACCATTAGTACCAAGAGTATTTGTCATAATCAAAATTGGGTGTGACCTAAAAGGTCAACATATATATATATATATATATATATATATATATATATATATATATATGAGAGTGTGACCTTTGATTCAATATAGTAAATTCAATAAATGAATAATCAAAGGTGGTTTATAAAACCCTAAGCAAATATCTCAAAATATTTTATGAAATATCCAGCACAATAGATATTAGGTTTTAAGCTTGCAAAAATATTTTTATCAATAACACATAGCAAGCTTTTGAATCTTGCAATAAGGATGCCAAGATTCACAAGTAAAGAGGAGTTCTTCCTGAAAATATTTATCAATAAAATATAATGGGAAAAACTTTAGCTTACTCTCAAAAATCAAGATCAAATAATGCAAGTATGTGAGAATAGTTAGCTTAATCAGAATGTATAAATGCCCACAAGATATGAGTGTTCACTCAATCCTCAAGTTGCAATAACTTTGCAAATAAAGATGAAGAACACAATGCACTCTTTCTAAAATAATGTAATCAGTAGAGTATGAGAAAGAGTTTTAACAATGAGCTTATGAAAATGTAGGAGTATGAAAGATTTTAGTACAATAAAATTTTTAGAGGGATTTTTGGCTAATCACTTTATTAATTTCATGCTAATTATGACAAACTAGGGGGTATATAGAGTTGGGCAAAAATATGACTGTTGGGGACATCAAGGGTATTTTGAAAATTGTTTAGTTGAGTTTAATGACAATTAACCCTAATATACTGTCGTAAATATTTTACCAACTCGAGAGGTTTCGGTCGACCATATTTGAGGTTCGATGGACCATATTATTGAGTTCTGTCGACCGTGGCCATTTTGAACTGGAGATATGGTCGACCGTATCAAGGCGATTTCGAACCCTTTGAGGTTCGATCAACCAAGTCAGTTTTGAACTAATGGTTCGGTCGACCAAGTTGTTGGGGGTCAGCCATGTGTCAGTTTGGTCGACCGTGGAAGGCACATTCATTTCATAACGGTCGACCATGAAGTCAAAATGTTGACTCTAGTAAGTTCGGTCGACCAAAGCTTCTATATAGCTTCGAGTTCAGTCGACTGAGACCACTTAAAATGTGCATTTAAGTCTTGTTTTGGTCTCAATGTTTCATCAACCCAGTGTAATTAAACATAAGACATTTTAGGTTATATGGGTGATGATTCCTATGATCATTCTAAAACCTCTTGAAAGTTAACCCCAAAAATCCGATGTCGGTCGACCTTTGCCCTAAGGTCAAACTATGGTCTTGAGCATTTAATTCTTATCATGCATGATATGCAAATATTACAGACCCAAAATATAAAACAAAATGCATTTTACAATAAGAACAAATGTCTTCAATCTTCTTACTCGCGTGTCTTCATGGAATGCGCCAGATACATATGATCTTGGAGTTTCTTCTAACTTCCAAGTTCTTTGATCTTATGTGGGTTGAAATTTAGACATGTTCACATACTTAAACACACATAATGTCACGACCTGCTCATTTTCCACATATATATATTTTTTATAATCAAAATCAACATCACACATCTCACATTCAAGCTCAGCAGGTCACCATCCACCTGGACCCATGGGTACCAGGGATAAAACAGAACGTACAGCAGAAGCCTACGCAGCAGAAAGCATATAATCATATACATCTCATCATAACATGCATTATAACATACCAGAGTACTACAATCACTATCTCTCAGTATATACATCCCAAAAATAAAATCTAGGGACCATTCTCACAAAAACCTAACTGTCCCTACCAAAAACTTACCCTTCCAAAGAGGGCAAATACTGCTCTAGATCAGCGGGGCTTTTCCCGCTCTCCTATCAGGGGCTCCTGAAAAATGTATAAGATTTAGGGGTGAGACACCTCTCAGTAAAGGAAATAAACTAATACCAGTGTGTGACAACATGAGTATTATGTGTTCTACATATACCATACATAACATATTCAATACTATTTATCAAATCTAGGAAAGCATATGTATATCAAAACACGGCAAAACATACTGCATTTTCATAAACATTTCTCATCTCATATCATAATAATAACGTAAAAACATCCCTGGTAGGTTAGCTGGCTGTTGTCATGTATTAACCCACATGATTGGGTTGTGTGGCCCGAAGGCGGGACCTGACAATGGTTGGCCGACCACTGCCAAGTCAATAGTCTAGTCTGTAGGTCCGATGGGTCTACCCATACTGGTCCGCACACCAGGGGTGATAACAGCACACTTCTTAAAATAACCACATCGACCATCCAATCTCACACCACTCCGTACAGCGGCGTTAACACAAATATCATGATCACGAGAACCATGGACACATAGCAACGGTACCGTGCAAGTGTTAGCCTAGACCAAGCCAATCAGGTTCTGATATCATATAACATATACTAAAACTGTGATACATGGATATCTTATATCATCTATCTTCACATCAATCATATCATTTGCATATATATATATATATATATATATACATATATATCTGTGTGTATCATGAAAATCATCGACCCGTACGTTGGTATTACACATTTTATTAGAGCTCGGCCCGTACACCGGCAAATCACAGTCATATGGCATGACCCGTATGCTGGCAAAACATAGCACAGCCTGTACGTTGGCAAATCACATCACATAGCATGGCCCATATGCCGGCAACCATAGCACAGCCCGTACGCTAGTAAATCATATCACATAGCACGGCCCGTATGCCGGCAAACCATAGCACAGCCAGTACGCTGGCAAATCACATCACATAATACGGCCCCTACGCCGGCAAACCATATAAAAATCTCAGCCCGTACGCCGGTTTTCCATCATAAAAATCCATATCATCCACATTCCCAGAAAACACTATTTCCCAACATTTTACTCATGCCACACAACAGATTTTCCACATATTTAACATACGATCATTTTCAAAGTATTTTGCAAATATAAAACATATATATAAACTTATACATTTTCCATAAATCAAATGATATATAAGCATTTTCTCAAAAGAAACTAGCTTAGTTAATCCCCTTACCTGATTCCTGAACAGCCCTTAAGAAACTTTTCCTTGCACTCGCAGGGTTTTCGACTCAATACCCTGAAAATGAAATTCACCAGAACTAAAGTTCAGTATTTTCATATGTACAACATTTTCTATAACTATCACTAAGTCAAATTAGGCTTAAAAGTCTTACCTCAACTTAGGGAGGATTCCCAACGTTCCCAATCAACACCCCTGGAAACGAAAACTCCCAGTATTAAACTTTAATATTTTAACGCGAACCACACTTCTCTCAACTGTCACAAATCCAAAAATTGAGTATAAAGCCTTTCCTTAGATTTGGAATGGTTTCCTCCTTGCTTTCACCGATGATCCGCTCCAGCAAATTCGGAGAGAACTCCGCCAAGAGCATCGTGGTGACTTCGGATCGTTGATCTGGCATAAAAATATCCCAAAAACGAAGAGAGAGAGAGAGAGAGAGAGAGAGAGAGAGAGAGAGAGAGAGAAAATCGAAGGGGGGGAGAGAGAGAGAGTTAGCTTCTTAAAGAAGCTTTAAAAATTCAGATTTTCGTATATATAAAACAGGGGATTTCGTCGACGAGCCCGTTCTTCGTCTACGAGTCCTTCAAAAATTTCGTCGACGAGACATTGTATTCGTCGACGAAATTCAGGCTGCCTCAGAACCCCTCTCGGTATTTTCTCGTCGATGAAGCCCTGTGTTCGTCGATGAAATTCTTAAAGCCTTCGTCAATGAAACCCTGTGTTCGTCGACGAAGCTCGGCAACTTCCTTCTGTTCCTTTTTCCAATTTCCCTTTCTTTATTATTTAAATTTCATTTTAAATTCGGGTCATTACACATAAGATACTTGGTGCTTTGCCAACATCAAAACAGAGATCGGACTCAAAAGGTCAACACCAAGTCTGCCATGCATGAACGAAGCACATCGATGTTTGGTTTCATTTTATGCAGGATATTATTGATGAAGGCAAGATATTTCTTCTGAAGATTGTTATAGTTAAAAATCCCGCAGATATGTTAACCATCCCTGCTCACTTAACTGGGCGGAGTAGAAGCCGTTAACATCCTCTCCTTACGAGGTGAGAAAAACCCGAGTTCAATTTTCGGGTTGAACCAAACTGGTCTCACTTACAAGGCTGAGATTTTCGAGTTTAATTTCCGGGCTAAACCAAACATGTACAATTAAAAATATTTTGTACAAGATAATGCTTTTGAAAATACAAGCATGGATGTACACATTTAGCTCATAAAAATACACACTCCAATGATATGAAATAATGCTCAGGGAGTAAGGGTGCTTTCAAAATAATTTTTGTAATCTTTGAATTTAATATGTATGATGAGCACCTCAAAGATTTAAACCCTAAACCAAATATTTCTTCGAAAAATATTTTCAATAAGACATAGGAGAACCTAGGGTTTGAATGTAAACAAAATGTCCAAATAATACTCTCTTGTAAAAATGATTTTCAAGAGTAAATGAAAGAAAATATTTGGAGAGTATGAAAATTTTGACCGCAAAATGATTTTTCAAGTAAAAGAATATTTAGGGGAACTTTGATTAGGAAAAAGATGTAAGAGAAAAGTTAAGCTAATCAAAGTTACTAATCTTGGCTTATGAAGGGGTATATAGAGTTTAGGAATTTTTTGACCGTTGGGGACATGTTGGGTATTATTAGAAAAGTTTAATTAAATTTTAAACTTGTTTTAGCATTTAATAATACCCCAACTCGAGAGTTTCGGTTGATTAAGCCAAAAGTTCGATCACCCAAATAGACACAACAGAAAAAGTGAATTTTGAAGTTCAATTGCCTGATTAAGGGTTCAGTTTGTTGACCAAGGTAATTTTCCATTCTGTCTGAGGTTTGGTCGTCTAGTCTCAAGTTTGGTTTGCCGAACTTGAATGTTTGGTCGCCCAAGGGTATTTTGAATGTGAAGTTCGGACGTTCGGGTTGTTGAAAAAAGTTAGGGCTTGAGTTCGGTCACCCGAAGTCGGGTCAACTTTTTTACCATTCAACGATTCGTCGACCGAGGCAATTTGACTTACTTGGTTCGGTCGCTCGAAGCCCTTATGATTTTAAGCCTAGGTTATATTTTATCCTTGTTATTTTCCTTTAGTGAAGTGTAGGGTCCTAGGGTCCCTCTAATGTCTAGGCATTTTAATTTACCCTAAAAACCTGGGGTCGACCGAAGTCAGCCCTAAGGTCTGTCTATAATTCTGTCTAAGCATTCAAAACATATCATGCAGGATGCGTGCATTTATTACAAATCAAAATATAAAAGCCTAAATGCATATACAAATAAAATCAAAATGTCTTCTTCTTGGTATTCTTTACTCTTTAATCTTCATAGAAAACTCCTGATCATATAAGCTTTATGCGTCTTTGGCTTCCATTCTCAGTCCCCTAACGTGTGTGTTGAATTATAACTCGTTCAATCACTAGATACACACATAAGTAACTTACGGTTTGTCATTATTAAAACCAAGGATCGAACTCAAAAAACCAACATGCCAAATTCACCATTGCAGTCGCTCTCGTTGCCTAGGCCTTCGACTAGCAACCACCACGGTAGCACCGGTGCTGCTGCTGCTCTCTCTCTCTCTTTAGAAATTTTTTTTTTTTGGAACTTTAGTGTGAGTATAGAAATAAAGGAGGGGCACAGTTCTGCCAACCAGTCAGAAAAAAAGATCAAATTACTGTTCATATTTGTCGAAATTTGCCTTTGGTTACTCCAGATTCTACGCCGAAAAAATGCATGTTAATTTTGGGATGATCTAAGGATAAAATTTAATATATAAATATCTTAAAAATCTTATGACAAGGGAGATTTCATCTTGGAAAACCAGATTCTTTGCAATTTATCATTTCAAGGCACATGTCGGTACTTTGCAAAAACCGGCCTTCAATGTCGTCTTCTTTTTTATGTTTTTTTGTTTTCCTTTTTCAAGAATGCTACAAGGCTGGGAGAGAGAGAGAGAGATGAAAAGAAATTATAAATCTTTCAGAAAGCTTCGAATATGAGGTCTAGAACGTTCCTAAAACGCAAAAATAAATAAATAAATAAATATAAAAATAGAAGCAGATAATGCAGGGTCAAAAAAGAAAAGAGAACATAAAGAAACCCAGAATTCCATGCTCATGAGTCGAAAATAGAGAAAGCATTCAAAGCAATTCAGAAAACCAAACCGCAACAAAATCGAAGAGTTCAAAGAGAAACTAACCAGACACACCCATAATCTTCGGCACCCAATTGCTCCGCGAACCAAACGAAACCCAAAATGGCTCAATGCCATAGCTTTACAAACACAAAATGGGTATTTGATTTTTCATTTGGAGAGGAAGAGGATGAATCAACGGGAGTTGGGTTTATAGCAAACGCCGTCACCAGAGCGTTCAAAGCCAATGCCGTCACTGGCTTTTGGGGTGTGGAGGGAGGCAACGGTCGTGGGAGTTGCGTTCATAGCCAACGCCATCACCGTCTCGTTATGGGAGCTTCTTCATCGGGGTTAATGGAGGCGTCGTAATCAGCTCCGACGAGGGACTGGCCAGCGACCTCTTCCCACTCTTGTCCTCGTCGGATGTACTCCCCATCTCAAAACGAGAAGGAGACATGTTTGGCGTCTCGAACAGTGTACCTTTCTTGCTCGGTTGCCCAGCACTGTTGTCCGGTGGAATGAGCTCCATTAATGTCGTCATAGCTACCTGATTGTTGGGGCACTGAGGGAGGCGACAGTGGTGCGGCTGAAGATGGCGAGGTCGTTGAGCTCGTCAGAGGGGGAGATTTGAAGATGTTTGGGAGGGAGGAACCTGGGGCCGACTAGGAAGAGGAAAGGGAGAGAGAGCACGAGGGCAAAGGCTGGGAGGGTTAGCAGTTGCATGTGAAGAAGAAAAGGAAAAAGTTTGGGCATGCATGCAATCTCGCTGGTTGGTGTAGCTTTTTTCAAAATATTTTTCCAAAACTTGCAATTCATCCTGCGAGATTTGTTTAAATCTCACAACCCCATCTTGGGAGATTACATCAGCATCAAAATGAAAATTTTTTTTCCAATCAGCATGACCCCCAATATGCTAAATGAAGGTTGCTGTAGGGAATATCAGGGGAATTAACATGCCCCTGAAACAAAAAAGGATCGATGATCTCATTAGGAAGAACAAATTGGATATTATAGGGATTTTGGAAACTAAATTGTCATTGGAAAAAATGATGAGTAAGAAATTTAGTTTGTGGCAACAAGTCATTAACTTTGAGCTACATGAGGATGGAAGAATCCTAATTCTGTGGAATTCTCAGAAGGTGAAATTACAAGTATGCCATAAAAGTGAGCAGGCCATACACTATTTGATCAAATGCCAAATAACATTGAATGAATTCCTTGTAAGTTTCACCTATGGATTTAATACAATAGTTGCTAGAAGACCATTATGGATGGACATTATCCAAGCTGGAAATGTTTATACTGGTCCTTGGATGCTTATGGGAGATTTTAATTGTGTTTTGAATAATGAGGAAAAGAGGAATGGTGTACCTGTGTCGATGTATGATATGAAAGATATAAGTGAATGTTTTGATATTGCAGGACTGACTGTGTCGATGTATGATATGAAAGATATAAGTGAATGTTTTGATATTGCAGGACTGACTGATCTAAAATCTTCAAGATGCTTTCTCACTTGGTCCAATGGGAGAGTATGATGCAAACTTGACAGAGTTATAGTGAACTAGGGATGGTTTATGAATGACTGGAATGCATAGGTCAATTTCCAGTTTCCTGACAGTATGTCTGACCACTCAGTGTCTCTGGTTTCTTTGTTTGCTGATCAGGAATTGGGGAGACTTCCATTCAAGTTCGTCAATATGTGGACAATTCACCCTGAGTTCCAGGAGAGAGTTAAAGATGTCTGGCAGGGAAGTGTTACTGGTTGCATGCAGTACTGTTTTGTTAAGAAGCAGCAAGCATTGAAAAAATCTTTAAGGTCTCTGAATACCTTACATTACTCTCACATTTCAGCTCGTGCTGAGAGGCCAAGTGCTGAATTAATGGAGATCCAGAGTAAGCTACATGATGACCCCTCTTGTGTAGAGTTACAAGAGGAATTAAGGAAAAAGAAATGTGAAGCCATTAGACTGGAGAGTGCTAACAAAATGTTTTTATCCCAAATGGCAAAGTGTAAATATTTGAGACACAGTGACAAGAACTCTTCTTTTTTCCATGCTGTACTAAGGAGGAACAGATGCAAAAATCATATTACAGCTGTAATGAAACAAAATGGGGAACTAACTAAGTCATGTGATCATGTGGCTGCTGAATTTGTGAATTACTACTCTCAATTACTTGGCACTGAGGAGTGTTGCTCCAAGATAAATGTTCAGGCAGTAAAAAGGGGTCCTTTCTTGAATGACTTGAGAAGGAATGAAATGATGCAACCTATTTCAGATGAGGATATCAGAATGGCTTTGTTCAGCATAGGGGATGATAAAGCTCCAGGGCCTGATGGGTTCTCTGCAGGTTTTTACAAAAAGGCGTGGAACATTATTGGTTATGATTTCTGTCATGCTGTGAAGGAATTCTTCCAGAATGGCAGATTACTGAAGCAAATAAATCATACATGTATAGCCTTAATTTCGAAGACTTCTCATGCTTGTTCAGTCAATGATTATCGTCCAATATCATGATGTAATGTAGTGTATAAAGTTATTGCAAAATTGATAGCAAGCAAAATCAAACCATGCTTAGAAGATCTGATAA
This sequence comes from Malania oleifera, assembly GCF_029873635.1. Taxonomy (NCBI): domain Eukaryota; kingdom Viridiplantae; phylum Streptophyta; class Magnoliopsida; order Santalales; family Ximeniaceae; genus Malania; species Malania oleifera. The sequence continues at coordinate 78,564,750 of NC_080423.1, read as the reverse complement.
GCCCAGCCCAAGCGGCATTTGTTCAAGGAAGAAGCATGGTGGAAAACATCTACCTGGTGCAGGAATTAATAAGAGGATATAAAAGGAAGAGAATATCTCCAAGATGTCTTCTAAAAATTGATTTGAAAAAAGCGTATGATTCGGTATCATGGGGTTTTCTGGAAGATATGCTGGTAAATCTAAACTTCCCTGCTAAAATGATCTCATGGATAATGGAATGTGTGTCAACTACGTCCTTCTTTGTCTCATTGAATGGGAGGATGAATGGATTTTTTAAGGGGAAGAAGGGACTGAGACAAGGTGATCCATTGTCTCCTTTATTATTTGTAATCTGTATGGAGTACCTGTTAAGACTCCTCAAATCTCTTGAAGGTAGATCTAAATTCAGATTCCATCCCAAGTGTGAAGAGCTCAAGATCTCCCATCTGGTTTTTGCTGATGATCTTATGCTTTTCTCTCGGGGTGTTGCTGTATCTGTGGGTCACTTATTGGAATGCATGAATGAATTCTTCCCGTGTACTGGTATGTCAGCCAACAATCCGAAGTCCCGCCTTTATCATGCTAGAATGAAGGAGTGTGATTTAGAAATTATAATGAATCAAACGGGAATCAAGCAGGGTGAATTCCCCTTCAGATACCTTGGTGTTCCTCTGCTATCATCTAAGCTGAATGCTGCTCACTACAAGCCATTGATTGACAGAATTGCTGGTCTATGGATCCATCAGATCTATTTAAAAAATTCTGAAATTTGGGATGCTGCAGCAAAAAAAGATGATTCTCCCTTGTTTAAGAGCTTGATTGAAATTAAAAATCAGTTGTTGTAGAATTCTGGGGGTGTGGATGCAGCCAAAGTAGTGATGAATGAAATGAAATGCAGCTCTCACATGTACTATGAATTTTGGAGGGGAAAGTCTCAAAAAATGACCTCGATGAAAGGAATATGGTATAATGGGAATATACCGAAACATGCATTTTGCCTATGGCTGGGTTGGAAAGGTAAGCTTCCAACTTGCGATATACTACCAGTAGATGGGATAGATCAAAGATGCGCATTCTGTATGGAGGATGTAGAGACCCAAGACCACCTCTTCTTCAGGTGTAAATTCTCGGCTGAGGTTTGGGGAAGTATAAGGAAGTGGTTGGGAATTAAAAGAGCAATGAGTACGATTAAGGCTGCCGTGAAATGGTTACACAAAAAAGAGAAAGGTAAAGGGTTTCTTTCAGCTGGAAGAAGGATTGTATTAGCTACCACGGTATACTTTATTTGGCATTTTAGGAATAAGAAAAGATTTGAAAACTATGTATTGCCCCCTATGGAATTAATTGAAGTAATCCAAAGACATATCTATAGGGCGATTTTTGATAAATTTGATATGTACTTAGTTTGATACTGTTGAGCATGTTGATGCTCTTGTAATATTTTGGGCACATTATCTCTTGATTGGTCATTTTGGCTCCCGGGTATGCTCAGGTTTTGATGTATTGTTTTGGATGCATATTCAGTTTATCTCACTTTTATCTGGTTGACCTAGGTATACCTAGAGTAGTTGTATATATACCATCAATACATTTACCCATTTGATAAAAAAAAAAAAAGTATTATTTTATATTTTATTAAATAATAAAATTAAATTTGAAAAAACTAGTGAATGGAGTTTTTTCCGATTTTATCCTTTTTTTTATAAATATATTAAATAATATCTTTTTTGGGAAAATATTTCTCGTAATAACCCTGATGTAATCTCACTACTTGGAGTAGTGAGATTTGCCACGTGTCATTCCAAAAAAAAAAAATTATTTAACATATATTTTTTTAAAAAAACGATAAATCGGGAAATAAATTTTTTTAATATATATATTTTAAAAATAATAAATCAGGAAATAAATTTTTCTACATAATAAATTTAGCATTTATTATTAGTTTTGAGTAATTAGCATTTATAAATTGGGAATGTTTTGGAAAACTTTCTATACCCGTCCTGCGATTGGAAAATTTATATATATAATAATTATTCGAAACTAGGCATTGACCATGGGTAAGGCAGTATTTATGATGATCCAAAATAAATTTTATTTTAAGAAAACACTTGCGTCTCTCCCCTTTTTATATTTATTATTTTAAGAAGTAATAATAAAAAGTTATGAAGATTTATTCAAATTTTAAAATACAAAATCATTTATAAAACTATTATTATATATATATATATTATACTATTTTAAAATTTTCTAAAATATCCATATAATTATCTGTAATTCTTACCTTGTATGTATTGCTTTGGTTCTTTAATTTTTTTTTTTAAATCCCAAAAATTGATAATTTAATTGAATTAAAATATCCCCTAATTTTTTTTATTTTTTATTATTTTTTATTACTCATAATTTTAATATGTATGGGTCTTTTGGAACATCTCAAGTGACGTCAAACCGTCTAATTAATTTCAATAATTAGAATTTAAATTATGATATCATTTTTATTTTTTTTATATTCATTTTTGTACAGTGAAAAAGCAGTTTATCACAAAAAAATTTGGTATTGAATAAATATTAAAATTACTGCTCGTAGCTTTGTAATGTTAATAATAAGTATTTTTCTTAATTGATATTGATATTGATAAAAAATCTTATATTGAATAAATATTAAAGTAATTTTTGTTGTTGTGTCAATATATATATATATATATATATATTAATTTCAAGTACAATTAAAATTGGTAATTTAAATAAAGTTCAAAATTTTAATTTATTATGCAATAAATTATTTTAATATATTTTTTTAAAAAATAATAAATCAGGAAATAAATTTATCATTTATTATTATAATAATGATAAATCGATTTATTACGCATAAGAATTTATTTCCCGATTTATCATTTTTAAAAAAAATATATTAAAAGAATTTATTTTTCGATTTATTACACAGAAAAATTTATTACGCAGAATAATTTATTTCTTGATTTATAATTCTTTAAAAAATATATTAAATAATATATTTTTTTTTGTAAAAATGATACAAATCTAGCTACTTCAAGTTACGAGATTAAGAATTATTTCGAAAAATATTTTCCTAGAAAAGATATTATTTAATATATTAAAAAAAAAGATTAAGAATTATTTCGAAAAATATTTTCCTAGAAAAGATATTATTTAATATATTAAAAAAAAAAGGGATAAAATGGCAAAAAAACTCCTCGTGAGTGGCTTGTTCCTTGACGCGAAGCTGAAGTGTAGCAGCTGCGGACATCCATTCACTGCGACAGTTGGGAATTCTCAAAACTTTTAGAACCAGGCTGAGATTTGCGGTTTGTTCAGCGAAAAACAGAACAGAAAAATGGAAATAAAGAATCACATTGATTCGTGATGAAGAAACAATAGCCAAGTTCTACGCGACAAGAGCGAAGAAGAAGAAGAAGAAGAGCGGGAAGAACCGCACAGTAGGGACTGCTGTGCACGATACGGCTATGGATTTCGTGAAAAGACCAGAATTTAATAAAGTTTGCAGAGGTATGATCAGAATTTGCACTTCTGAAGATTTAGGGATGTTGGAACTATGTCATGTTTGGTATTTTGCTGTTATACTTGACTCAATTTATTGCATTTTGCCGTAAGATTCGATAGATTAATTGAGTACTAGATCTCTAAAGTTGAACTGGGCTTTATGAGAAGTTTTGCCGGAGCAAATAGATTATTTCAATTGCATTTGAAAAGAACAGCAGATTTGCTCTTAGGTTCCTTCGGAAAATCGGTGCACCCATCTGTCTTCTACACTGGAATCATTTTTTGTCGATTTGGTTTGAGCTTGGCAAAGGAACTTTTCTATGCAATTTGGCTCTTATTTTTCTTGTTCTTTCTGTTGGGTCTTCAGCCCTCTTATGACAGCAAATATGGTGGAGAATAACTGAATAGAACGGGATGGCGCTCAACATATTTTTTCAAAAATTGAAGTACTGGAACCCTAAAGTCCACTCTCCTATTTTTCCTTTTCTTCGAGGCTTCTCACTGTGGTCAATGAAGAAGGAGCCAGATCTTGAGTCAGCTCTTGCTAGAAACCGTCGTTGGATAGTCAATAATCAGATTAAAAACATAATTCTTGGATGCCCTGAGCAAGTTGCACCACTTAAATTTATACAGAAAAAATTTAAAAACCTAGATCTTCAAGGTTCAGCTCTCAACTGGCTCAAAAAATACCCCTGTTGCTTTGAAATCTTTCTCCAGAATGAGGAGAACTACTGCCGACTGACAAAAAGGATGATGTCTCTGGTTGAGGAGGAAGATTCTGTGAAAGATGCCCAGGAACCAGTATTTGTGGAACGATTAGCAAAGTTGCTGATGATGAGCTTTAATAGGAGACTTAATGTCATGAAACTCAATGAGTTGAAGCGGAACTTTGGGTTTCCAGATGATTATCTGATTAGAATCATACCCAAGTACCCAGAAATGTTTCGAATTGTGAATTTCAGTGGGAGACGAAGTTCAATGGAGATAGAGCTGGCATCCTGGAATGCTGATTTAGCAGTTTCTACAATTGAAGCCTCAGCTCGCAAACTGGGTGCAGAGCCACACTTTTCGTGTTCATTGCCGTTAAGTTGGGTGAAATCGTGGGAGAGGTTCCATGAGTTCAATGTAACTCCTTATATTTCACCGTATTCAGATACTAGAGATTTGGTGGAAGGCTCAAAGGAAATGGAGAAGAAGACTGTTGGTTTGGTGCACGAGTTGCTATCTCTGACCTTGTGGAAGAAATTGTCAATTATGAAGCTAGGCCATTTTAAGAGAGAATTCTGTTTACCTGAGAAATTGAATATTCTGCTGCTCAAGCATCCTGGCATATTCTATGTCTCAAATAAGTACCAGATTTACACGGTCCTTCTTAGAGGAGGGTATAATGGGCCAGAACTGATTGATAAGGATCCACTTGTTATTGTGAAGGAGAAATTTGGGGAACTAATGCAGGAGGGGCTACATGAATATAATCAAAGACGCTATCTAATGAACTTAGATAAGAAGAAAAAGAAAGGTATTTTTTCAAGATCAGAAAAAAGGACAGACAGAAGCTCAGAAATATCTGAGCAGAATGATCAGAGAGGCAAGCTAGGGGGTTTGCATGATCCAGAAGAAAGAAAACGGTTTTTTAAAGTTCTATTTGATGAAATTTTACCATAAGAAGATAAAACAGAGGTATGTTTTGTTCATCCTATGGTTCACCTTCAGCATGTATTTGCTCTAATTTATTTATAGATACTATCATAAACTATTGCTAACCCCAAGTTTGTTCATGTATTTTCTTAATTCCACTTGGGAAAATTTCTTCAATCGCTAGTTTGATTGTTGTAAGAGTAAGTTTATATGTGCACATTGGACCATAAATAAGTGGAAGATAAATTAAATTAATTTGGTGACACGATATGCTTCAACTGCATTGAAATTGTCTACCACTTGGGATTTGAAGTACGCAGTGGAAAATTGGTGTCCTGTTGCATGTCAGACACGTGGAGATTCGCAAAATTTGTTTGACATTTCCAAGACTGTCATATGTGGATCACAGATACTTCCAGAGGTAGCCATATCTCCAGGACAAATCTGTATTGGATGTGATACTGATCTGCTTCTTTTAAACAAGTGCCTCAAAAATAAAATTTTTCGACTTTCAAATTTCATCCAACTTTAAGTGGATCCTTTAAATAAAAATCAAGCACATGTCAAACATAGAAGACCCTTTTTAAATGTAAATTTAGACCAAATGTTTAAATAGAAGCACAAAAAAAATTATATAGAACTTTTAGCTTATTCATATGAAGGAATATTCTTGAAATTAATCTATAATAAACTTTTAACTAAGAATATATTAGATTTACTATATTAAAATATATATATTTTTATTAGCATATTGCTGTTATATTGTATCCTACATTTTTCATTATTTATTTATAAGAATTGAAATTTCTGAGAAAGGAGGTAAGAATTACAAACTAAAAGAGGACAAAAGTCCTCAAGACTTAAAAATAATAATAAATAGACAAAAAAAGGAATAAGGAAAAAACTTTGATCAATCAAAAGCCCCTTTTCAAGCTCTTCCCATCATAATTAATTGAGCAATTTAAATTGCTAGCGTGGATTGATTTTTTTTCCAGTTTGCTCATACCGAAGTCCAGCCTGACTTGTCCTTCAATGGCAGAAAACGAAAAATACATCCTGTCCAAAAGTGCGTGTCTCAATCCTATTCAGTAACCTCCTATTCAGCTATTCTGAAGAAACACAAGAACATCTGCTATAAAACCTGTCATCTTCTCAACCTGAACATTTACTGCTTCTTTACTTTCATCCTCAAAAATAAGAGTTCCTTCCAAACCTTTTATAGGAGTCCCTGACACAAAAGAGTCACAATCCATAGAGTTGGAGCAGTCCAAGTTGCATCCATATTGCTTGCAAAATGCATCCAATAATAAACAAACAGCACAACTAATCGTACCATCATCATTACTTGCCTCATCTAACTCACCACTTCATTATTTCTTGTTATTGTGGAACCTCTTTCACCAGCCCTTCCACCAAACCATTCCTCATATATACCAGGCTCCCTACAACTTCTATCATGAGCTCCCTTTTAAGTCTTTCATATTACACATCTCTAGATTGAGGCATTGTTCTTCAAAAACTTTGCACATATCGAAAGTCACCCCTTGACAACCATCCACCTTGTTCAACTCATTCTCTGAAGTTTATTTTCCAGAAATAGCAGAAACCTCCTGACCACTATTAATATCCTGAATCCAATCATCCTTAGAAGGTAAAGCCCTCTGTGCCACAATCCCAACACCAGCTTTACTTTCTTCTGGATTGAACGAGAAGAACCCTTATGTTTACTATCAAATCTATTATACTCTTCTCAAATCGGATGAGGAACAACCATGAACAGAGATGCTTCCTGCCACCAAGGAGACCTCTAACACCAACAGTCACTACCTTATCTTTATAACCCTCTGTTTGAGACCTTTGGCTTTGATTTTCCCCCACTGTTATCCTGACTGAAAGCTTCCTCTATACCCTTCATCGGAGAACAGGACTTTTCCACTTGATTTGAAGACAACTCTACTCAAGGAAAGTTATTTGCCCCCGCTTTGCTGTGTAGTTAACACTGCCAGAAAGATTGTTGGACCTTTGGGTTTGTTTACTTTTTCTAGGTGTAATTCTGGGCCTCAGATTATAAAAATTACCTTGTCAAATTAGATCATGGTTGTGCTGAGAATGGGCCACTTTCTGAAGGCATCATCTTCTTTTAGTATGGACTTCTAAAGCACTCTTTTGAAACAAGTGTAGGCCCTAGCTAATTCTTTTGCTCCAAGATGTACTGTAATATAGGACAGGCCTTGGCAAATCTAGGAACCAGTTGAGCCAATTCTTGGCTGGAACTTGCCATGGCCTATCTAACTTTGAGGTGCATCTTGGAGAAGAAAACTGGAAAGGGCTATGCTTGTTCCTAAACGAGTGATGTAGGTGTCAATACTTGAAGAGTGATGCTTTTGAGGTGGAAGAGATTGCCATATATGATTCTTAAGTTTTAAGAAACAGTCACATTGTGCTGGATGGAGATGCAAAGGTGACAATTGGGCTACATTTATGAAGCAACGATGGGGCTAAGGAGCAAACTGTATAGGATTTCAATCAAAGATATTCTTGAGTTTTGAAATTATTGACAACCTTTGCAATTTGCACCTTCATGTTGGGGCCTATTATCTTAATCCCAAGTAAGTTCCTAGATTCTTAAGGGGTGTTTGTTTGCACTTAATGGGATCTAAATGGAGCCAGTTCACCTTGGATCTATTATGCAAGCTGAAGGAGAAATTGAAGATAATGTAATGCATAGAGTTAAAGTAGGTTGAGTAAAATGGAGAAGTGCTTCAAGTGTACTTTGTGATTGTAGAATACCCTTAAAATTAAAAGGGGAGTTTTATAAGACAGTCATAAGACCAGCTATGCTATATGGATCCGAATGTTGGGCGACAAAGAAATAGAATATCCAAAAAGAAAAATTTGCCGAGACGAGAATGCTTAGATGGATGAGTGGTATAACTCTGAAAGATAAATTAAGGAATGAACATATTCGCGGTAAGTTAGGTGTAACTCCTATAGAAGATAAGGGAGGGACGACTCAGATAGTTTGGGTACTTGCAAAATAGGCCACATTGTGTGCCAGTGAGGAAGAGTGAGTTAGTTACTATGGGGGGCAGTAGAAGGGGTAGGGTTAGACTTAAAATAACTTTGAATGAGATAGTAATGATTTAATAGTCTTGAATTTGTCGAAAGAAGTGGTCCATGATTGTATAAATTGGCGGAAAAATATTCATATAGCCGACCCCACCTAGTGGGACTTAAGACTTGGTTTTGTTGTTATTGTTTTATACTAGTTATGTTGGTTGGACATCTGAATGTCCACTTAATCCCTCTGGTTCAGTCAGCACTTATTTTATTGTTGAAAGACATTCAAAGGCATTCTCCTCAAACCATCAAGATTGCCTCATTCAACCCTATTGGCTAACCTCATCAATCCTCTCCACCAGATCCATACTCTCACCACCACCATGGCTCACGCCACCACCATCAACCACCACTGCTTCGCTCACTGCCCCCCATGACAACCACAGCCGCTGATCACCCATTTTCTCCACCACAGCCTCGCATAACCATCACCAGATCTGGAACAAATGAGCCCGCCGCAGCTGCCCATTGTCTCCGCCTGTATTATGTTCATGTATGGAGGAGAAGAACTGATCATCAAAGAAAAAAAGGGATTCAAGGACTGCAAGGTCTTCAATTTCTCTTCTGATTTGGAATAGTAGGATACATGATGGCAATCATCCTGATCCTGCTTCACCACTGCTCGCCTTTACCCCTCCCATGACAAGAAAATGAAAATTTTTTAATTGATTTGATAAGATGTAATTTTGGGAGATAATTGATGCACCAAATTTTGTGCAAATACAAGAAATCATTTTTTTTTTTTTTGTATTTGATAAATATGAATTGTTGCAACAGATTTGGTTCAAACACAAGAACCTTTTTTATTTTTTAATAATTTTATGGATAAATGCGTATTGATGCTCAGATTTAGTAGAGAGAGAAAAAAATTTTAAATTGATTTGATAATTAGAAAATTTGAGGGAGATGAAATTTTCTTGCATTTGTTTTTTTTTTTTTTTTTAATATTTTTTATTTTTCTTAAAAAGATTGGACATTCAAAAGATTAAGAGTTGCCAAACAAGTTTTGCTTCTTAGTGTTAAGGGGGTTCAATCAAGTTCTATATTGGTACATGAAATTCAGTGTTTATTTCAGCATTAAGCACTTAATGCTTAATTTTTCCAGAAACGCCCCCTTAGTATCTTATTACTTGTCAACTGATGCAATCATAGGAATGTGACTGTAACTTTCTCTTTGTTGTACGCTTCACTATGATACCTGCTGTAATCCTAGTAATAAAGTGAAGATTGGCGAATGTGCTACCATTTAAATGATGTGTCACAATACTTTTACATTGTGCAACATTGATGCACACATAGATAAGTTTCATAAAGCAGAAGGTCTACTTCAAATTATGTCCACCATCCAGAGATTAGAAGTAAAAACAATTACGTAAACAATTGGTCCTAGTCCTACTCACGTTCTCATTTTCATATTCCTTTATTAACTCTATACAATCATTTGTATTATAACTTATTGTGATTGTCAATTTGGGTATGGGAGAATAGTGGACGAGCTATGGGAGTGAATGCACAGAACTTCAACGGCAAGCCATACTTGTGATGTCATGTGAGATAAATTGGAAAAATTTTTTTGAACATGTACACTCCAAGCAGAGGCACCATTTGGATAAAAAAAGTGTCAGTGCTCTTGTTTTCCTAAGTGTAATATCAACTTGGAGAGTAGACAATTTAAGGGGCCAGAGAAATTGAAAAAACAAGACTTTATATTTTGGTCCAGAGATGCATGCCTTTCATGGGACACTTCTTGGATAGACGTCCAAGAATGCTTTGAGGTTGATGAAGGAGAGGCTAGTAGGATAAAGAGAGAAGTAAGCTGCTCTTCTAGTCTTTTATAGGTATAGTCTATTTTGTAGCTGTCATTCACTACTTAATTAGTAATTTACAGTTAGTATCTTTATAATTATGTTTTGGTGGCTTTTTATTAGATCAAAAGACTGGCGTGGAGTGGACTAATGAAAGGGAAGAAGATGGTTGTTGAAGAAGATGCAACTGAAGAAATTGTTGATGTTGTAGACGAAGAGGAAGAGTAAGGTTCTCAATAATGAGATGAATGAAGTAGATGATGAAGATGACATAAACAGATCTTCTAATCTTTTATATTTACAGTCTAGGATTCTCAACAAGGAGATGAATGAAGTAGATGATGAAGATGAGGTAAACTGATCTTCCAGTCTTTTATATTTGTAGTCTATTTGATAGTTGCCTAATACTACTAAAATATTTAGCCATTCACTACTTAATTAGTAATCTACTGTTAAGTAACTTTGTTATACGATTTGGTGGCTTTTTATTAGATCAAGAGACTAGTGTGGACTAATGAAAGGGAAGAAGATGATTTTTGAAGAAGATGCAATTGAAGAAAGAGATTTTGATGATTGGAGATGATGATTTTGATCTTGGAGATGATGATTTTGATGATTGATAGAGATTTGGTGACGTGAATGTATTTTTTTCCCCCTTTTTTTCTTAAAATACAGCTACAGCACTATTATAGTGTGTATGGACTTTAGAGGGATTATATGCTCATATATTTTGAAGTTTATTAGAACTCTAGAAGTAGTAAACATGTTGATGATTGGAGATGATGATTTTGATCTTGGAGATGATGATTTTGATGATTGATAGAGATTTGGTGACGTGAATGTATTTTTTTCCCCCTTTTTTTCTTAAAATACAGCTATAGCACTATTATAGTGTGTATGGACTTTAGAGGGATTATATGCTCATATATTTTGAAGTTTATTAGAACTCTAGAAGTAGTAAACATGTTGCTCATTGCTTATGCAAGTATACACATAACTCCTGTTCTTATTAGCTTTCTAGATACATATATAGCGAGGAGGGAAGACTATCATAACATTTAGTTGGCATGTATGTGTTGAGGCAACTCATTGGCTCTTATATGAAAGGTTGCTATACGCTAATTTTAACGTCATTATTGTCATATAATTGTGTTCTCATACACTTAGCTTCTTTTTCTTTTTTTTTATAAAATTAAAATTTAGAAGTCTTATTGTATCTTACCATACATGATACACAAAATAAATCATGACTTGATATGATTGACAGCTATGACCAGCACCCCTGTCCCTGAGGTTTTTCCCATTCTTTCAGAGGCTTGTCATGAGGAGATCTCCTATCCACACTTCTCTCATATTGGCAATGGTTGTTCTCAGTATTATGCTCCTGGAAGCTATGGAAGCAGGGCTCTTGACTGGCCTTAAAAGCTGTTTCCATTTTGTGGCTAAATATGACACTGATCATAATGGGTGGGTCTCTAAAGAAGCTTTCGTGTGTTCTTGTTTTGCATCATCTGAAAGTGGTGTGGTTTGGGATACCCCTCTAAAAGAAATGCTCAAGACTGGAACTAGAGGCCTTTGCTGATTTCTTCAACTGCTTGTACTGTACCAGGATGACAAAGATTGTCCTAAGGCCGGTGGCCAAGAATGACTTTCTGGGTTAATTTGTTCCATAAGGAATGTGACTGATCCAATAATACAGGCAATACTTGCTTCTTATGGAAGTTATTTGGAAAACAAAGGTACTAAACAACCTATTCAGATGCGTGATTTGGGGTTCGAATCACTTACCTTTTTCAAACAAAGCATTTCTCGATAAGTGGCTTTGAAGATTCATGATTGAAAGCAAATATCTTTGGAGAAAGATAATTGTAGCTAAATATGAAACTGATCATAATGGGGTTTCTCTAAAGAAGCTTTGATGAGTTCATATTTTGCATCATCAAGAAGAGGTAAGGTAATGCCCGGGGGTTTGTTGTGCTGGTTGCCCCCTTCCTCCCTTCGCTTAGCCCGGGGGGGGGGGGGAAGGAAGTGTGTTGTGGATATCCCCTTTGAAAGAAGTGCTCAAAGGCTGGGAATTTGAGGCCTTTGCTGGTTTCTTCGACTGCTTATATTGTACTGTTATCCGATGGGATAACAAAGATGATCCCAAGTGGAAGGTGGCCAAGAGTAACTATTTCTGGGTTAACTTGTTCTAGAAGAAATGGGGCAGTTCTAGCTTCTCTAGGAAGGCTACTTGGAAAGCGAAATAGAACAACCCATACTGTTGGGTGTTTTGGGGTATAAATCACTTATCTTTTTCAATGGAGTGCTCCTTGGTAGGTAGCTTTGGAGATTCATGATTGAAAGCAATCATCTTTGGAGGAAGGTGTGGACAGTTTGGTAGCTAAATATTACAGTAATCATAATGCTCTGGTCTCTAAAGAAGCTTCAGCGAGTTTATGTTTAGCATCCTTGAAAAGGGTTTTGTTGTGGATATGCCCCTCGAAAGAAATGCTCAGGACCAGGAATTGGAAGCTCTTGTTGATTTCTTGGACTGGTTGTACTGTACTGTTGTTTGACAGGATGACAAAGATGATCCCAAGTGGAAGGTGGGGAAGAATGACTATTTGAGGGTTAACTTGTTCTACAAGAAATGGGACAGATCCAATAACACAGGCAGTTCTAGCTTCTCTAGGAAGGCTACTTGGAAAGCGAAATAGAACAACCCATACTGTTGGGTGTTTTGGGTAATAAATCACTTATCTTTTTCAATGGAGTGCTCCTTGGTAAGTAGCTTTGGAGATTCATGATTGAAAGCAATCATCTTTGGAGGAAAGTGTGGACAGAATGGTAGCTAAATATTACAGTAATCATAATGCTCTGGTCTCTAAAGAAGCTTCAGTGAGTTTGTGTTTAGCATCCTTGAAAAGGGTTTTGTTCTGGATATGCCCCTCAAAAGAAATGCTCAGAACCAGGAATTGGAAGCTCTTGTTGATCACTTGGACTGGTTGTACTGTACTGTTGTTTGACAAGATGACAAAGATGATCCCAAGTGGAAGGTGGTGAAGAATGACTATTTGAGGGTTAACTTGTTTTTCAGTTCCAATTATACACACAAGACTTCCTTCTCATGGAAGACTATGTGGAAGATAGAAGTACCAAACAACCTATTTAGTTGGGTGGTTTGGGGCTTAAATCACGTTTCTTTTTTAGTGAAACTCTGTTCAGTAAGTGGATTGGGAGATTCATGATTGAAAGAGAGTCTTTAGAGGAAAGTAATGGTAGCTAAATATGACACTTGATCATAATGAATGGGTCCTAAAAGAGCTTCAGTGAGTTCATGTTTTGCATCACCAGGAAGTGTTATGTTGTGGTGTATTCTCTTCGAAAGTAATGCTTTAGGTTGGGATTAGTGACCTTTGCTGATTTCTTGGGCTGCTTGTACTGTACTGTTATTTGAAAGGGCAACAAAGATGATCCCAAGTGAAAGGTGGTCAAGAATGACTATTTTAGGGTTAACTTGTTAAGTAAGGAGTAGGACAGATCCAATAATATAGGCAGTACTCACTTCTTTTGGACAAGGTCTTAAATTTCGATTTCGACTCAAATTTTGAAGCTCCAAAAGTACGGAAATTTTGATGGAAATTTTGATTTCGATGTCAATTTTGATTTTGATTTGAAAAAATAATGGAAACCAGTAGTAGAACATGGAATTGTTTTATGAAGTTTTTGAAATGATTAATAGACATAATAATGTAACTTTTAGGACTACTATATTACAAGTAAATACATCTATGCTGTGTATAAGGTGGAGAAGTTGTAATATAATATGTGCTTCAAACATATTTGTAAGATAATGTACATTAAACATATTTTGTGAATCGGTTAATACAATGAAATTCATAAATCATTTAAATATTATTTATTAAATAAATAATGATAATTTAGAAATGAGTGGTTAAATAAAATGTTGTTGTGAGTTTATTTTTTCATATAATTTCAAAAGCACTTGTAATAATCATTTGTTTCGATAAAAATAAATTTCATTTTACTCCTAAATCCCTCATTTGAATTCCGAGGAAATTTCATTACATAGTTCAAATTCAACAAATTTCGCTAAAATTTCAAGATTTCGATAAATTTTGAATGATTTGTTGAGATTTTGATGGAAATTATGCAAGACGGAAATCGAATGGCTGGGATTTGGCTATTGCCTTGCCACCACTGAAACTTGGGAAAAGGAAATCAGAACATGGAGTCGTATGTGTACAGGTGCTTACAGGAATAAAAGCTCTGTCCATGATCCCTCTCATTTTTTTTTTTTTGGTTTACATGGAGGGAGAGAAGCAGACGAAGGAAATGTCTGCTGTCTTTGAAAGACACATGGCTTAGTTTCATAGTTGGTTTGATTGCTTGTACATTTTGGACAAGGCTTGTACATTTTGGACACTGATCCTATGTTTGGAGAGGTATTGGATTTGGATTTGTGTTGGATTTGAATAAGATATAGTATATAATTGTATTGAAATTTGTTCAAATCTACTCATATTCAAATTCAAGATCTGAAATTTATGTTCCTAAACAAAATGGTTTTTGTTCGTGGGTAGCTCCCTTTGGTCCAAAATGCAAAACAATGAGGGATTATTATACCACTTTTATGTCCAGAAAGGTTGTTTGTTGCGTCAGTGTTCCAAGTTAATTCTCCAGAAGTTAAATTATCAGGGATTTTGCATTTTGTGTTTCCTTTTAAGTATAGTTTTGTCTGCTCTGCTTCAAGCTTTGGATTATAATTTTAATCTGCAATCAAGTGCATCCTCTTTAAGAATTTTTAATCATTCATTCATCCTCTTTCTCTCTCTCTCTCTCTCACACACACACACACCTAGAATCACAAACAACTGCTGTCTCAGAACCCCTGCAGGGACGTAGGAGACTGGAAGCCTCATTATCTTGCGAATTGAATATTTATATGCATTACTTTCTGTAATTATCTTGCTACAGTGATCATTGCAGCTGGGAGCAGGTCATTGGTTCATTAATGAGGTTGTTTGATCTTTTCAGTGATCTTTATATAATTTGAGTTCAATTTTGTGGTCTGAGTGTCAATAAAGAATGTTTAGAAATGGGAATATTCAAGTTAAAAAGAAGCTTTCTTTTACAATACGGTAATGCTGGTGTGTTTCACAATTCACATTTGATAGGCAACATCTTCCAGCCAGTATGACTGCATCCACAAAAACAAGTTTTCCATCAAATAATCAGCTGCTGGACATGCTTGGGATAGCTATTGCAGAATATTTTAAAGGGTTTTATTTTTGGATAGCAGCAAGTAATCTTTGAGTTATGCCAAATGATGACAGTTGCAGTCATTTCTACACCCACACCTTCAGTTATGATGAGTTCGACTTCTTGTCATTCTGTAAGATGCATGAGCATCTCAAATTGCAATTTCTTAGCTGCTTTTTCCTGTATAGTGGCATATCCCCTATTTACATGAGCCAGTGTGACATAAACAGAATTACATGGTTCAATTGTACTCGCTGTTCCAGTAAAATAGAAAGTAGAGAATGTTAACTCTGTTTAATAGTCAGTTGGAGTATTGGGATCATCTTAGTTTTGTTAATCAATAAAATTTTTAGATCATTAGGCAGGGCAGTTCAAAGCAGGAAAATTGTATGAATAAGATGCTGAACTCTAATTATTCTCTCTCTTCTATTTTCTTAACTTCACCGTCTCTCTTGTGACTTCTTTTTTTCTTTCAATTCTTTTTCCTTAAGTCTGCTGAAATGCTCTGAGAAGCTGGAACTGGAACTTACAATTTGGTATTAGAACTGTGACAAACCTGAGGTGTACTCTGAATTCAAAAATGGCTGAAAAATACAAGGATTAAAACCTTGGAGTAGCAGGTTCCAGATGTTGCAGAAAAAAAAAAAGAAAGTGATTTTAATCTGCAGATGATTGAATCAAACTTGGTACAGTCAGTTCCAAGAATTTCGTAGAGGAATGAAATAATGATGGTGACTAAATGGAAGGTTGTCATGAGATTTTTTTTTAAAATTATAATTTATAGCTTTATCTGTAGATAATAATATTAATAAAGGTATTGGCAGTGAAGGAAGTACAGTGCAGGTGAATATAGGAACTCCATTAACTACTCCAAGGTCCAATGAACCACAAAAGAATAGAAATGAGTATGCAGGAATTATACGATATGGGTTTTGATGATTCATTTTCCTAAGATTGATTTTCGTGTATTTGATGGAGACGAACGCATGGTTGTTTAAGAAAGCGCTGGAAGTGATTTTTGTTTTTTTATTGCCTAATACAATTCCAGAGAATCAAAAGGTGCTTTTGACTTTGTATTTAGAGGGAAAAGCAGATATATGATTCCGGTATTTGTCGGGAAGAAATCCCTATGCCTATGTTTGGATCACATAAATTGAAGAGGAAAAGGAAGAAGAAAAGGAAAGAGAAAAGGGAAAGGAAAAGAAAAAGCAAAGAGAACCAAAATTGGAATTTTGTTTGGCTGTTGAGGAAATGAAGAGGGAAAAACAAAAGAATTTTAGAGAAAATGTAATTTTTATTTGGTATTAAAGGGAAAGTTAAAATGGAAAACTCTTTGCATAATATTGTAATAGTGAGATGTTAAACATGGTTGTTAAGAATTTTAATTGTGAGTTTATCCCATATCGGAAAAATAGAGTGAAAGGCGAGTGCTTATATAAATAGTTAAGTATAAGACCCAATCGCTTAAGCTTTTGGGTCAAGTTGGTGCTCTCTTGTGCACAAAGTCAAGGTGTGAATGAGTGTGTGATTGGGGCTAATAAGGATCATTTAAGACTAATAGATGGATTCCAATAGGGTCACGATGTGGAAGGTAGGATTGGTTTGAAGATGATTTGTTGAGCTGCGCACAATATGTGGAGATGGCAGCACAACCTCTCGCAGCTTACGTTGAAATGAAGACCTGTAATAAATGGAGACTAGCAACCCTCCACCAACGTTGCCTACAATGGCTGACATTAAGCCACCAACCTTTGAATTCTACCCCCCATCTCAGGCTATATAAATGTGATGCGTGTTGTGTTGTATTTGTGGGTAGAGCTGTGTGTGCAGAGCAAAGAGTTGTGTGTTGTGTGCTATGTGTGTTGTGAGAGAGAGAGAGAGAGAGAGAGAGAGAGTTGAGTTGAAGGCAGTAGCCTCCTCCTCCTTGTATTATTCTCCCAGTTATAGTAATTGGTGTGTGCTTCGTGGACGTAGGTCAGGTTGGACCAAACCACATAAATCTGGTGTTCCATTCTTGTTTCTTTATTTTTTGCCTGTATGTGACTGTTGCTCCTAGATCTACTCCAACAATTGGTATTAGAGCGAGGTTTGAGCAAAATTGCCAGATTGAAGCAAAATTTCTAGATTGGAGCCTCTGTCAAGTAGCTCAAAACTTAGTTGTGAGGCTACCATTGCGTTCCTTTTGTCAAGACAAAGCCAACAACGGTAACCAGAGCTCAGACGAGTCCGCACGTGCTTACACGTGCCACCGACGGCTAGGCGACGTTCCCATGTGCTCCGCGCGCCCTCACGCGCTGACAGGTGGCCTCACGCGCTCCCATGCACCAGCGATTGGCTGGCGAAGCAGCGGAAGGTTGAAGACGGTCCACATCAGTGCCACATCATCGGACACCTCAGTACCACATCAGCGCTAGCAAGCCGCCTCGTCAGCGGTCCACGTCAGTCGCACGTCATTCGACCCATGCCACCGTCATTCGACCCATGCCACGTCAGCAGTTGGGCCCCACAGTGACACACCACCTGGTGGGCCCCACAGTGCCATGTTAGCTCAGCAGTGGTCCCTATCATGCCACGTTAGCAGACAACGTCAGTTAACGACGTTACTAATGCCGTCAGAATATTCAGTCATAAAGGAATATTCCGTTAAAGTTGATTGAGTTTTGACCTAGTTTGACCAAAACTTTGACCGGGCTTTTTGGAGCCATTTCAGGTTCGTTTTTCGAACGACTTGAACCATTTCTAAGGTTTTCAGCTGTTCCGGATCCAACCGTGCTGTTCATTTGAGTTAATTCCGTCTCTAGTTTGGTGAATCGAGGTGTCAAACGAAAAGAGCTCATAGATCGAGATGGTTGACGACACGAACTTCGGTTTCTAGAAAATGCAGCTTGAGGACTACTTTTTTGGTAAGGAGTTACACTTACTATTGAAGGAGAAGCTAGAATCTATGAAGGAGAGCGAGTGGGAGTTGCTTGACCAAAAAGCTCTCAGAGCTATCAAAATGACATTGGTAAAGTCCGTTGCCTTCAATATCAAGCACTTGACAACCACCAAGTTCCTTTTGGATGCGCTATCCAATATGTACGAGCAGCCATCAACCGTGAATAAGGTACATCTAATAAAAAGGTTGTTTACCATGAATATGTCTGCAGGTGAAAGTTTTAGCTTACACCTAAATAATTTCAACGAGCTGTCGGATCAACTCGCCTGTGTTGGAATTACATTTGACAGTGAGATCCGTGCCCTACTGATTCTTAATCAGCTGCCTGAGAGTTGGAAAGGTATTGTTACTGCAATCAGTAGCTTCACAGGAAAATCCAAGTTGAAGTACGATGAGGTCATCAACATGATTTTGACGGAAGAAATCAGAATGCAGTCGAATAATACCTCTACTTCAAGTTCAAACTTGAACGTGGAAAGCCAAGGAAAAGGAAGTGGGTATGGACGATCAAACAATCGCGACAGATCTAGGACCAAGCGGTCTTGATTCAGAAATCCCAGAGGTTCCCAGGGCACAAAGAACGTTGAATGCTGGAACTATGGAAAGGCCGAGCATTTTAGAAACAAGTGCAAAAGTCCGAGAAAGGAATTTGAGGCGAAGACAGAAGCAAATCTCTTCTCTTCCTCAAGAGAAAAGGATGCATTGATATGCTCTCTAGAGAGCAAACAGGAGTCTTGGGTCTTAGATTCCGGAGCCTCATTTCATGCCACTTGCAGCAGAGATTGCCTGGAGTACACACTAGGTAATTTCGGTAAGGTGTACGTTGGCAATGATCATTCTTGCGACATAGCCGGCAAGGGAGTTGTGAAGATCAAGATAAACGGGTCAATATGGAAGCTAAAGGATGTCAGATATATTCCAGACCTGAGAAAGAACTTGATCTCAGTTGGTCAACTGGCAGTTGAGGGATACACGACGACATTCATTGGCGATGAATGGAAGGTTTCAAAGGGTGTATTAACAATTGCACGAGGTAAGAAAAACGGAACACTTTATCTAAGCTCCAATGTCTCCATGTCTATTTTAGTTGCTGCATGAAATGACGACAGCAACATCTAGCACCAACGACTCGGTCACATAAGTGAGAAATGACTCAGGGTGATGCACTTAAAGGGAAAATTGAGTGGTCTATGGTCGGTCAAGATTGACATGTGCGAAGATTGCATATTCGGGAAACAGAAGAGGGTCAGTTTTCAGACAAACACCCGTGCCCTAAAGAAGGAGAGACTAGAACTAGTCCACTCAGATGTATATGGGGACCGACACCGGTCTCATCCATAGGCAGAAGGAATTACTTCGTCATGTTCATTGATGATCATTCTCAGAAGGTATGGGTTTACTTTCTGAAGTATAAATCGGAAGTCTTTGATGCTTTCAGGGTGTGGAAAGCTATGGTTGAAAACGAAACTAGTTTGAGAATCAAGAAGCTAAGAATAGACAATGGTGGTGAGTATGAAAACACCGGGTTCAAGAAATTATGTTATGAGCATGGTATCCAGATGGAAAGAACTATGCCAGGTATGCCTCAGCACAACGGCGTAGCCAAGCGGATGAATCGAACGTTGATTGAAAGAACTAGAAGCATGCGTATACTGTAGAGACCCGAAGAATTATAGTAATTAAATAATAAAAGAAAGAAGAGAAATTGATTTTTCAAAAGGGATTTCAGCAGGGTCTCGTTGACGAGTGAAGAAGTGCTCGTCGCCGAGTAGGGCGCTTCGGCTTGTCGACGGGAACTCGTGCCTTGTAGACAAGAAATTACTAAGAGAACTTTTTTTAGAGCCTGAAACTCATCGACGAGAAGAAGGTGTTCGTCGACGAGGCTATCGCTTGGACTCGTCGATGAGGCCATGTGGACAACACTATATATGACCCCAAACCGAATTCAGCGGAAACAAAATCATTTTCTCAAATTCCTCTCTCTCTACACGGTTTCTCTGCCTTCTCTCTAGATTTTCGGGCCGATTCTTCTCCGATTTGACGATCCGAAATCGTCACGTTACTCCTAGAAAGATTCTTTACAAATTTGCTGGAGTGATTTGTTGGTTAGGCCAATTTGGGCACTATCCCAAAATTTGGGTAAGTTATTTTAATATTTATTAAGGTATTTGGTATTTCTGAGTTGAGGAAAGGTATTAGATGAGTTTATACTGAAGTTTTGTTGGGAGAAATGTAAATTTCAGGGTGTTAAGCTGGGAACACCAAAAAAGTAATTTTGGAGTAATTTGTGGGCTTTTCGATAAGTCAGGTAATGTGATAAACTAAATTAGTCATGAAATTATTTACCATATTACAACATTTATTTTTAGAAATTATGTATGTATTAGCACAGTGTTTGGGAATACTGCAGTTGAATAGGAAAATAGATTTAATGATATTTATTAGGAAATATGATTTCAGATCAGGTTTTATGCTTAAAAGCATTATTCAAATTTGTGTGGCATAAGTATAAATTTTCATGAAATTATATTATATCAGAATATTGTGATTTTCCTAGAATAAGCATGTTTTCTTAGTTTTAAAGAAAATCATGAAAACAGTACAGAAAATATGTTTAAAGTATACTATTGAAACAGTACAAAGATTTCAAACTATGTATGTTAAAATATATGCCGGCGTAAGGGCCGTGATTTTACATGATATAATACGTTGGCATAAAGGCCGTGATTTTACATAATATGTTATGCCGGCGTAAGGGCCATGGTTTTACATGATATGCTATGTCGGCATAAGGGCCGTAGTTTTACATGTTATATTATACTGGCGTAAGGGCCGTGATTTACAAAATATAATATGTCGGCATAAGGGCCGTGATTTACATGATATGTTATGTAAAAATTTATGAAAATATTATCATGACAGATATTATTATGAAACAACTATGTAAAATTATTTGGAATTTACTATATGTTATTAGAACACAGATGACTTGGTTTAGGCTTTCACGAAGCACGACACCATAGCTAAATGTTCACAATCATGTATATGTTAGTGCTACCACACGTCGTAAGGGACTGTGCAAGAACGACAGTCGATGTGGTTTTATGGTAGTGCATGCGTCCCTTTGGTAGTTCGGATCAGGAGGGGCAGACCCATCGTACTTACAGACTTATGTTGATTTAGCGTGGCTGGCCAGCCATTGTCAGGTCCGGCCTTCGGGCCGCACAACCTAGTCATATGGGGGTAAGACATGACACTAGCCAACTATCCATCCATAGTGTTATTTCATGTACAGTTATATAAGATGATTTCATGTATAGAAACTTAGTATGTTATACCATGTTATGATAAATTATGTTTTATTTAGTTATGATATAGACAGTTTTGCCAAATATGATTTATGTACTGTTATATTTATAACATGAAAATACTCATGTTGCTACACACTGATGTTAGTTTATTTTCCTTACTGAGAGGTGTTTCACCCCAGATATATAAACATTTTAAAAGCCCCAAATAGAAGAGCGGATAGAGCTCCGCAGCGTTAAAGGTTGACTATCCTACCCTGTTAGGAGGGTAAGTCGTTATGCTAGGGTCTGATGGATTTTTGGGTTTTGATCTTAGAGCTTTTCTTTTTTTTTTTTTTGGTCTTTTTAGGATGTGTATATGTATATAACAGTTTTAGTAAAACTCTAGTATTGTGTTGGTTGGATGACTTATGTTTTCTGCTATTTAGGTAATCAGAGTTGTGTTTCAGGTATATCCCTAGTACCCATGGGTCCAAGTTGATTATGTTTTATCAACTGAACAGGATAACAAGATTATTATATGAAATGTTATAGAAAAAAAAAATACGGTAAAATAGACAGGTCGTTATAGTTTGGTATCAGAGCCTAAGTTATTAGGTATTGTAGAGTTTATAATGCAGCAAAAACAATATCAGAGTATAGGAAATGATTTGAGGTTTTGTTCTGCAGTTTAAAGATAAGACGTCTATGGTGGTTTCTGTGTTTTTCCTAGGATGACGATTTCAGGAAAGCCATAGTATACTATTGTCAGGTTGTGTTTCTAAAGTATAGGATTGAATCTTGAATTAAGAAAAAGATGTCAAAATAGGGGATTTTGGGTAGATGCGTAAATTATAAGAATAGGGTCCCTGAACCATGTTTATTATCTTTTCAGGATGGACCCTGGAGGAAGTAGTGCCCATGTGAGCCGTAGTGATGAAGGCCCTCGAGTGTAGGCGGGACTGATTTAGATGCAGCATTACGTAGTGTAGCTCAACAGGTTATGGCTAAGATCGCTAGGAGCTCCATAGAGTAGGAAGGCCCGTTTGTAGGTCATGGGTGCACGATAGAGAAATTCACCAAGATGAATCCTCTAGCATTTTCAGGAGGTGCTGATCCTGCAGTCGCTGAAAATTGGATGCAGGAGATTGAAAAAGTGTTGGCAGTGTTGTAGTGTACGAAGAAGCAGAGGGTCCTCTTCGCCACCTATAAATTGACAGGGGAGGCTGGGAGGTGGTGGACTACTGTGAAACTCTTGGAGCAGCAAATGACGATACTAATAGCTATGACATGAGACTGATTTAAAGAATTATTTTTCGATAATATTTTTCAGCCACTATTAGAAAGGCCAATGTGGAAGAGTTCCTAAATCTAAAGTAGGTATAGCAATCAGTCCAGTAATATGCGGTGAGGTTCACAGAATTGTCCCTCTTCGCTCCGTATGTTATTCCTGATGAAATAAAAAAGGTGAGACAGTTTGAAAGAGGATTGAAGTATTGAATATATAAGCAGGTAGTAGTGTTGAAGATACAAGATTTTGTTGAGTTGGTTGACAGAGCAGCATTGGTTGAGGCTAGTGAGCGCATGGATGGAGAGGAGCAGGGACAGAAGAAGAGATCTACGCCTTCAGGCTTCTAGCAGGGATCTACGCAGGGTCAGTGGAGGAGAGGAAACTATGGTAGAGGACAGAGGCAGGAGACTGGAGGTCATGTGTTTCAGGTGGTGCATAGTTTCCCTATTTGTCAGACCTGTGGAAAGAGACACTTGAGAGAGTGTCGAGTGGGGAGAGCCATTTTTATCACTGCGGTAGGTAGGGATATCTGACGCGAGATTGCCTTACACCACCTGGTACCGCCCCTGCTCCCAAACCTTACCCAAGAGGCTATCAGGCACCTCGTAGAGGCCAGCAAAGGAATGTAACTCCGGCGAGGGTCTACACTTTGATGCTTGGAGATGCTGAGGCCGCAAGCGACGTCGTGACAGGTACCTTTAATGTTTTATCATATAAAGTAATTATTTTATTTGACTCAGGTGCCACTCACTCATTCATGTCTGTGGCTTATGTTATATTGTCTGGAAACGAGACCCAGTTATTAGATGTAAAGTTGTCGGTTGCTGCTTCGATAGGGTCAGTGGTGCAATGTCATAGGGTGCCCAAGGATTATCCGATAAAAATTGAGGAAAAAGTACTACCAGCTGACCTTATTGTGCTTAATATGCATGGATTTGATGTAATACTGGGTATGGATTGGCTGATAGCTAACTATGCTAATATTGACTGTTATATGAAAGAGGTGATTTTCAGACCACCGGGGAAGCAAGAATTCAGATTTATAGGATCGCAGATGAGTTTCCCGCCATAATTAGTGTTAGCCATGCAGGCAAGAAGATTACTCCTAGATGATTGTCAGGGGTTTATGGCCTTTGTAAAGGAGATGTCAGACAATGAATTGAAGCTGAGCAATACATCAGTGGTTAAGGAGTTTCCTGATGTTTTTCTAGAAGATCTACCTGGGTTGCCTCCCGATCGCGAGTTAGATTTCTCTATTGATCTACTTCCTGGGACAACACTGATCTCTAAAGCTCCTTAACGAATGGCTCCAGCGAAATTAGGAGAATTAAAGGATCAGCTGTAGGATTTATTGAATAAAGGGTTTATCAAACCTAGCGTTTTGCCTTAGGGAGTACCAGTGTTATTTGTAAAGAAAAAAGATGGGTCTATGAAGACGTGTATTGATTACAGAGAGATAAATAATGTGACAATCAAGAAAAGGTATCCTTTACCCCGTAGAGATGATTTATTTGATCAGTTTTAGGATACACGGGTCTTTTCCAAGATTGATATCAGATTAGGCTATCATCATGTAAGAGAAAAAGGAGAAGATGTCTCGAAGACAGCTTTCGGGACCAGGTATAAGCATTATGAATTCCTAATTATGCCATTTAGTCTGATGAATGCTTCTACGTGTTCATGGACTTGATGAATAGAGTTTTTCACCAGTATTTATATCAGTTTGTTGTAGTTTTCATTGATGACATATTGGTTTACTCAAGGAATTTTGAGGAGCATGAGACGCATTTACGGCTGGTACTTTAGATGCTTAGGGAAAATAAGTTGTATATCAAGTTTAGTAAATGTGAATTTTGGATAGAGAAAGTGTCGTTTCG
The DNA here is from genome assembly GCF_029873635.1 of Malania oleifera. Classification (NCBI taxonomy): domain Eukaryota; kingdom Viridiplantae; phylum Streptophyta; class Magnoliopsida; order Santalales; family Ximeniaceae; genus Malania; species Malania oleifera. The sequence goes on along the minus strand of NC_080423.1, from coordinate 78,540,034 downwards.
GGGGCATGTTATTTCAGGAGATGGTATTTCAGTGGATCCCAGTAAGATTGAGATAGTGTTGACTTGGGTCAGACTGAAAAACATTCAGGAAATTAGGAGTTTCTTGGGACTGGCAGGTTATTATCGTCGGTTTGTAAAAGGGTTTTCAGCTTTTTCAGGGTCTCTCACGCGTCTGACCAGAAAGAATGTCAGGTTTGAATGTGATGATAATTGCGAGCAGAGCTTCCAGGAATTGAAACAGAGGTTTGTCACTGCACCAGTGTTGATCATTCCATCAGGGGGTGATGGTTATGTTATTTACAGTGATGCTCGACTGTGTATTAATGTAGCATGGAAGGGTTGTAGCTTATGCCTACCGACAGTTGAAAGAGTATGAAAAGAACTACCCTACCCACAATTTGGAATTAGCTGCAGTGGTACACTTGTTAAAGATTTGGAGGCGTTATTTGTACGTTAAGAGATGCGAGATATTCTCCAATCATAAAAGTTTGAAATATTTTTTCACTCAAAAAGAGTTAAACATGAGACAGAGGAGGTGGGTGGAACTTATTAAAGATTATGACTACACTATTAGTTACCACTCAAGGAAAGCAAACGTAGTATCTGATGCTCTGAGCAGGAAATCAGTGGGACCAGCACTGGCATCTATGAAGGTTCAACATCTGATCCTGATGGATCTGGAGAGACTCGGTGTGGAGTTGATAGAGAGTGATCCTCAGACATTTATTGCCAACTTAGTAGTGCAGTCTACTCTATAGGAAAGGATTAAGACCGCTTAAAGAGATGACGCAGAATTAGTAGAGCTAATAGCTAAGGTGCGGGATGGACAAGGAGAGGAATTCAGTATTTTTTATGATAGGGCCTTGAGGTTCCGTTCCAGGTTGTGTGTGCCTGCAGATATGGACATCAGGAGGACGATCTTAGAGGAGGCTCACAGGTTCTTGTACACGGTTCATCCAGGTAGTACTAAAATGTATAGGAATATGCGAGAGTCTTACTGGTGGAGCAGCATGAAGAGGGAAATTGTCGAGTTTGTGCAGTAGTGTCTGACGTGCTAGTAGGTAAAGGCTGAGCACCAGAGGCCGGCGGGCCAGTTGCAACCGCTTTACATCTCAGAGTGGAAATGAGATCATGTATCTATGGATTTCATGATGGGTTGACCATCGGCACGACATGATTAGAATACTATTTGGGTGGTCGTTGATAGATTGATGAAGACCGCTCACCTCATTCCTATTAAAGTCAACTACTCCATGGACAGACTGGCGGAATCATATATTCAGGAAGTAGTACAATCACATGGTGTGCCAGTGTCTATAGGATCAGACCGAGACCCATGTTTCACATCATGGTTTTGGAGGAGCCTGCAGGAGGCTCTAGGGTTTCAGTTATCTTTCAGCATGGCGTTTCATCCCCAAACGGATGGCCAAACTAAGAGGGTAATTTAGATATTAGAAGACATGTTGTGAGTGTGTGTGCTGGATTTTTGGGGTAGTTGGACTCAGTATATGCCGCTGGTAGAGTTTACATACAATAACAACTATCAGACTAGCATCAACATGACACCTTATGAGGCACTCTATGGTAGGAGGTGTCGTTCTCCTCTATACTAGGATGAAATGGGTGAGAGGCGAGTGTTTGGGCTAGAAATAGTACAGCATGCCTACGACAAAGTCCGGCTCATTAAAGAAAGAATCTGTGCAGCTCAGAGTCGGCAGAAGAGCTACGCTGATACTTGCCGTCGGAAGTTGGAATTTGAAGTTGGGGACCATGTGTTCTTGAAGATAGCACCATTGAAGGGAGTTACGAGGTTTGGGAGGAAGGGTAAGTTAAGCATTAGGTTCATTGGCTCTTTCGAGATACTTGAAAGAGTGGGGTCAGTTGCCTACCGGTTAGCTTTACCACCAGCCTTGTTCAGAATGCATGACGTATTTCATGTTTCCATGCTGACAAAATACGTCTCAGATCCCTCCCACGTGGTCAGTTATGCAGAGTTAGAGCTCAGAGATTCACTGGCTTATGAGGAGATACTAGTGCAGTTGTTAGACAGAAAAGAACAGGAATTGCGCAGTAAGAAAATTTCTTTAGTAAAAGTCGTGTGGAGAAATCACGTGGTGGAGGAAGCCTTATGGGAGCTCGAGGAGCAGATACGATAGAAATACCCGCACTTATTCAGTGGAGATCAGCACTAGGTATACGAGTAAAGTAAATGTAGTATGGTTTAATGTTATGAAAAGAAAGATGATATATGTGTGAGTAGTATTGTAGGTTATAGAATAGGTAGTATTTTGGTTTTAGGATAATGTAACCACGGTATTCCTCCGCCACAAGTGAGAGTAAGTAATAAAATAAGTAGCCCATTTTCTTTAAAGGATGGTGTCAATACAGATAGTAAGTTTCGAGAACGAAATTTTTATAAGGAGAGGAGAATGTAGAGATTATAGTAATTAAATAATAAAAGAAAGAAGAGAGTGATTTTTTAAAAGGGATTTCAGCAGGGTCTCGTCGACAAGTGAAGAAGTGCTCGTCGCCAAGTAGGGCGCTTCGACTCGTCAACAGAAACTCGTGCCTCGTCGACGAGAAATTACATAGAGAACTTCTTCTAGAGCTTGAAACTCGTCGACAAAGAGATGTGACTCGTCGACGAGACCACATGGACAGCACTTTATATATAGCCCCAAAATCGAGTTCAGCGGAAACAAATTCATTTTCTCAAATTCCTCTCTCTCTCTTCACGGTTTCTCTGCCTTCTCTCTAGGTTTTCGGGTCAATTCTTCGCCGGTTCGACGATCCGAAGCTGTCACGTTACTCCTGGGAAGATTCTCTACAAATTTGCTGGAGTGATTTATTGGTTAGGCTAATTTGGGCACCATCCCAAAATTTAGGTAAGTTATTTTAATAATTATCAAGGTATTTGGTATTTGTGGGCTAAGGTATTAGATGAGTTTATACTGAAGTTTTATTGGGGGAAATGTAAATTTCAGGGTGTTAAGCTGGGAACACCACAGGTGTAATTTTGGAGTAATTTGTGAACTTTTCGATAAGCTAGGTAAGGGGATAAATTAAATCAGAAATTGTCATGAAATTATTTACCATAATACAACATTTATTTTTAGAAATTATGTATGTATTAGCACAGTGTTTGGGAATACTGCAGTTGAAAAGGAAAATGAATTTAATGATATTTATCAGGAAATATGGTTTCAAATCAGGTTTTATGCTTAAAAACATTATTCATATTTGTGTGGCATGAGTATAAGTTTTCATGAAATTGTATTATATCAGAATATTGTGATTTTCCCATAATAAGCATGTTTTCTTAGTTTTCAGGAAAAACATGAAAACAATACAGGAAATATGTTTAAAGTATGGTATTGAAACAGTACAAAAATTTCGAACTATGTATGTTAAAATATATGTCGGCGTAAGGGCCATGATTTTACATGATATAATATGTCGGCGTAAGGGCCGTGATTTTACATAATATGCTATGCCGGCGTAAGGGTGCCGTGGTTTTACATGATATGCTATGCCGGCATAAGGGCCGTAATTTACATGATATGTTATGCAAAAATTTATGAAAATATTATCATGATAGATATTATTATGAAACAAATATGTATCATTATTTGGAATTTACTATATGTTATTAGAACCCAGATGGCTTGGTTTAGGCTTTCACGAAGCACGGTACCGTAGCTATATGTTTACGATCATGTATATGTTAGTGCTACCACACGTCGTAAGGGACTGTGCGAGAATGGCAGTCGATGTGGTTTTATGGTAGTGCATGCGTCCCTCTGGTAGTTCGGACCAAGAGGGGTAGACCCATCGTACTTATAGACTTATGTTAATCTAACGTGATCGGCCAGCCATTGCTAGGTCCCGCTTTCAGGTCGCACAACCTAGTCATGTGGGGGTAAGACAGGACACCAGCCAGCTATCCATCCATGGTGTTATTTCATGTAGAATTATATAAGATGTTTTCATGTATAGAACTTCAGTATGTTTTATCATGTTATGATAAATTATGTTTTATCCAATTATGATACAGATATTTTTGCCAAATATGATTTATGTACTGTTATATGTATAATACGAAAATACTCATGTTGTCACACACTGATGTTAGTTTATTTCCCTTACTGAGAGGTGTCTCACCCCAACTATATAAACATTTTAAGAGCCCTAGATAGAAGAGCGGATAGAGCTCCGTAGTGTTTGAGGTCGACTGTCCTACCCTATCAGGAGGGTAAGTTGTTATGCTAGGCTCTGATGGATTTTTGGGTTATGACCCTAGGACATTTTTTTTTTTTTTTTGGGATGTGTATATGTATATAACAGTTTTAGTAAAACTCTGGTATTGTGTTGGTTGGATGACTTGATATGTATATGACTTATGTTTTCCGCTGTTTAGGTAATCAGAGTTATGTTTCAGGTATATCCCTGGTACTCATGGGTCTATGTTGATTATGTTTTATCAGCTGAACAAGATAACATGATTATTATATTAAATGTTATAGAAAAAAAATTATGGTAAAATAGGCAGGCCATTACATATACAGTCAGGCTTACCATTGCAGTTCTGAGTAGAAGCAGTCAGCACAACAGTATCCTTGATTAATAAGGGTCCATCAGTACCATTGGACCATTGTATACAAAAAGAGGTATGGAGTAGAAAAGAGATGAGACTTTCACATTTGAAAGTTTTTGGTTGTGTTGCATATTTACATATCAGTAATCATGTCAAAAACAAGTTTGATCATAAGTCCTAGAAATGCACCTTTGTCAGTTATGGTGAAGATGAATATGTGTATCGCATTTGAGATGATGAAAACAAGAAGTTGATCAGAAGTAAAGACGTGATTTTCAACAAAAAGGTGATGTACAAAGACAAACACACAGCAGAATCCACCAAACCAGTTCAGAGAGAGTCAATCTATGTAGATATGGATGATGTCCTAGAAGGTGTCGAGACGCAACAACAAAATACTAAGAATCCTCAGGTGGAGGAACCAATGGAGCAAATCGTCGCACCATCGCCTCCTACTCCTACTCCGGAGGTTAGGAGATCTTCTCGGCCTCATGTACCAAATAGAAAGTATATATATTACTTACTTCTTACAGATGGAGGAGAGCCTGAATGCTATGATGAAGCATGTCAGGTGGCAGATATGAGCAACTGGGAGCTTGTGATGAAGGACGAGATGAAGTCCCTCACCTCCAATAGAACGATGGAACTAGTTGAGTTGCCCAAAGGTAAGAAGACCCTTCACAACAAGTAGGTGTACAGGATCAAAGAAGAGCATGACAGCTCCAGGAGGTACACGACTCGGTTGGTAGTCAAAGGCTTCAAGTAGAAGGAAGGGATTGACTATACCGGCATCTTTACACCAATTGTGAAGCTGACAACTATCAGATTAGTCAACAGGAATCCAGCAAACAGGAAGGTGGTGACTACTGAGAAGCTGAAGTTGTGCTTAGTTTCAGTTGGTTTTCATGCTTGAAGACAGATACGAGCACATTATTTGTCTATACATTGGTTGAGATGGTGTCTCCGTCTCCAAGTGGGAGATTGTTGAGCTGCGCACAATATGTGGAGATGGCAACACCACCCCCCGCAGCTTACGTTGAAATGGAGACCTGCAGTAAATGGAAACCAGCAGCCCTCTACCAACCTTGCCTACCATGGCTGACATTAAGCCACCAACCTTTGAATTTTACCCCCCATCTCAGGCTATATAAATGTGATGGGTGCTATGTTTTATTTGTGGGTAGAGTTGTGTGTGCAAAGCAGAGAGTTGTGTGTTGTGTGAGAAAGAGAGAGAGAGAGAGAGAGAGAGAGAGTTGAGTTGAATGCAGTAGCCTCCTTCTCCTTGTATTATTCTCTCGGTTATAGTATTGGTGTGTGCTCTGTGGACGTAGGTCAGGTTGGACCGAACCACGTAAATTTGGTGTTCCATTCTTGTTTCTTTATGTTTTGTCCGTGTGTGATTGTTGCTCCTAGATCCACCCCAACATGATTCCCGTTTAAAGGGAAATAGCTGGAAATCACAAGTGAGGGGGATATTGTTAAGAATTTCACTTGTGAGTTTATCCCAAATTGAAAGAATATAATGGAATATGAGTGTTTATATACATGGTCGAGTTCAAGACCTAATAGGTTTAAGCTTTTTGGTCAAGTTGGTTCTCACCTATGTGTATCAAGCCACCTATGAACTCTTCTGGTGCTAATAATGTTACCAGATCAAAAAAAAAAAAAGTTCATGAAATAAATGTCAATTTTGAATTTTTACAAAATTTAATAATCATTTAAATCATTGGTATATGATAATAACATAATATATGTAATATTTACATTGCATTTGGAAGCACGGATTTTATATTTTAAATTTGGATTTGGGTAGATTTGGAAAAAATTCAATATAATTGTATTACATTTACCAAGTCCACAAAATTCTAAATTCAATGCCTCTCCCAAACATAGGATTAATGTGATATGAATAAAACACATAAAAATTTTCAATTTCCTAGTAATATTTATCCTAATATTCTATGTACCAATAATAAAGTTCAATTAGTCATCTTATGACTAGAACAATCCACAACCTATTTACATTTGACTAAGAAAAACTATTAGGGAAAAAAATCCTTCAGCATATGATGTGATTCCCTAATTTATCTCTTTGTTGACCAATAATTAGAGTACTTGAAAGAGTAATTATATAAACTGATCGTGGGCACGCACTATGTGGGTGCTTCATGACTTTAGCGCATTTTGGGTAATTGTGTGTAATATAGCTTTGGGGCATTTTGAGTAATTGTAAGTGGTTATAGGGATATTTTGAATAGAATGGAAGAGAAGGGCTACATACATGGTTGAGCATATAACCTAATAAACTTAAAGTTTTGGGTCAAGTTGGTTCTCACTTACGTGTATCAAGCACATCCATGGACTCTTCCAGTGCGAACAATGTTACAAATAAAAATAAAAAATTTAAAAAGTCACGAAGTGCTGTTGAATATGCATATCAAAAGCAAAATGGTTATTAGAACAAACTTTAAAAATATAAACATCAATTTTGAATTTTTACAAAATTTATTAATCATTTAAATCTTTGGTACATGATAATAAGATGATATATGTAAATCAAGAGTTGTAAGAGTATTTTGGGTAACTTGAAAACCAATCCAAGAAAAGGGAATACCCATTTTAATAGTAGAGATAAGAATCTAGTATTCAAAGAAAGAAGACTTGAACTTCACTGATAGCCAAGACTACTATGCTATTAAGAATGCCCTTGTAGCTCTTTCATCCTCAGTAAGAGCTTGATAAACTCTCGTATGATATTTGTTACTTATGAAATCAATTTTGTCAATTTCTTCGAACAATTACTCTTCAGTATAGCTCCAAGCATTAATGAAATCTAGTTCCAAACCAACCTTGGTTTCTTTCTCTTGATCTCTTTAGCAGATTTAAATGTAGACCTAGGCACAACTCTAGATGAAGAAGTGACATCACTTCCAATGAAATCAGATTGTTCATTGTTAATCGCATGCTCAATTCCATTTTGTTCCATAGACCACTCATTTGTTTCAGAAAGAGGTTGAGCTTGATCTCTCCCAAATATTTTGAAAATTAAGAAGGGGCCACTACGTTCAAATATTTGAAGTAGACTTTCAATATACAGCTCTTTCCCAAATATTTCATCCTGGTCCAAATTTCTAATAGATGTATGTCAAAAGTGAGAAGCATTTGGCTTAGCTTGTTAAGAAAAGTAGGAAAAACATAGCAATCAGCTGAGACAAAATGCAATCCTTCCATCAGAACAACTATAACTACCAAATCATGCATTATCTCAATTGTAATAGCTGTTAGATAGGCCTGCACCTGCAACGTTTCATAAATTAACAAAATGCAAGAGACCCAACTGGCAGGACATAATATCGGCATTATCCCAATATGTATACCTGAATCTTATGCACCATCAAAGGTTATGTTTATATTTTCAAAGATTTTATTCTGCAAAAGTTATTTAAAACTGATAGAAAAAAAAAATAGAAATTGGATTGCATGGTTATTGAACCAAAAAAGAATATTTCAATCCGTATATAAATACTGGAAAGGATTCAACTAATTTGTCTGACATGCAGCAGACACCAGCCCAGCATGGATTGCCACTTTCCCATCCATGGAACTCTCTGATGCCATATTTTCTCCCTGCGTGTTTCCGTGGCTTTAAAAGGACAGCCAGAGTGCCTCACACTCTAAAACCAGCAGAAACAATTAAAAGAAGATGTGCTCTTCATCTGGAGTCCGCCTACAACTTTTTTCAATAAGTTCCTCGTCAAAATTGCAGTTTGTTGAAAATAAATAAATGAAAAAGGAAGAGGAAAAGGAAATTATTTTCTTCAACTCCCATTGCAGAAATTTCTAGATTTCCGTTGGCTGCTTTCTTTTGACACATGGGTTGCTTCCAAGTTTGAAAAGAAATCAGTTCTTTAAAAGCGCCCCCACCTGAGATCATATATATTAAGGTCTGCAAATATGTGCTTAGTGCAGACCTGAAGTTTCCAAGAGTCTACAACGGAACTAAAATAGTCCAGAAGTCTTTTTGTTCCTTTAAAGGCTTGAGGCTCATGGGGCTTCCTGCTCAGGGTGAAAAGGGAAACTACTGTACTCTCAGAATTAGCAGGGAAATGAGAGTATGAGCGGTTTCCCAAACAGGATTCAGAGGAAAAAAATAGCTAGCCAGATCAGTGGTCACATCTCTTTCAGTCCATAAACATCAACTGGGTTCAGTTTGCAGGTGTGCCTTTCAGTATTTTAAAATTTTTAGTGCAGTGGATATATCTTTAGGTTCCAATCCTCTAGGACACAACATGACACTTAATTCCAGTATTGGCAATTGTCATACACTCTAATTTTCACCAAGCCTCTTAAGTGCCAAGGAATTCAGTAGAATTAAAGCCTGGGAACTCAGTGTCAAGCTGAAACAATAATTTTATTATAAGGTTTCGATTGATTTGTCAAGTTAATTGTATTTGAGAAAATGCTAGTTATAATGCTTTGTAATCTTCTCATGAATTCACTATAGATATGTCCCGTATGGCATTGGTGGTTTATACTCTCATTTATTGATGCTTGGATGACTGAAAAGGTTTATTGTATGTGACTTTGCTTTCTAGTGATGGAGATAAGTCATTAGCAGAACGGGGCAGCAAAGATATTTCCTCTAGGACGGCAACAAGGAAGATAGGAAATTCACTCGGCGTTTGGTATAGATAAAGTGGAGGTCTATTCATCTATTCACCTATTCTTTTTTGGTGGCTTGTGCAATGTCGCCATGAATCCAATGTTAGGCAAGTCATTTTATTCAGGTTATGCGAAACAGTTTTGTAAAATTGTTTTGCAGAAATAAAATATTTTCAGTTGTTCACATTCACTGTATTTCTTTGGATTATACAATAATAACATGAAAACCAAGTCTAAAGTCCCACTAAGTGGGGTGGTTATATGAATTTTTTCCTGCCAATTTATGCAATCATGGACATTTCTTTGGAAGTATGTATTTCATATTCATGATGAAATTGTATATCATATTTAAAATAGTGTTCTTATTGTTTATTTATTTATGTACCATTTGGATCAAAGATTTTGGCGAAGAAAGGAAAATGAAAAGGAAAGTCATTTTCCATTTTATTTTTCTCTCTATATTAAATACTACTAAAAATAAAAGTTTGTTATAATATATGATTAAAAATTAAGAAAAATTAAAAATAAATGGTGTCTAAAACTAAATTTTTGTTCATTGATTTGGTATATTTTTTTTATTTTCTTTTTTACTTCTCTTAATTCTTTTGTATTTTCCTTTCTTTTTTCTCACATTTTCCAAGTTTCAAATGGAGTCTTGCAGCAAAATATGACATTTGGAACACGCAAAGTCCCCAAGGCTGCTATTGCTCCCGTGCATGGAGCAATGGCCCAATAGATTGGCCTTGCTTGTTCAGAAATGGGAGGAGTTCAGCACCAATGCTTGCTGGGGATGGTTTTAGTGCTTATTCCCTTGTGTCACAAGTTAAACTTATTCAAGGCATTATGCTTATCTGTGACCACTTGTCTCGTGTGCTAGGGATGGACTTTCATTATGTAAATACTAGTATAGGGTTATTTTCTACTAGTTTCTTTGTATGCCAAATAAGACTATAATTTTTCGATCACTTTGATGTTTTCTAGTGTCAGAATAATATTTACATAAAAACCTCTTTTTTTGTTTTTGGGGGAGGGGGGGGGGGGGTGAGTGTTCATCAGTCTTGTGAAACTCACTAGTTATTGTTAACATGTTTAACCTACTTGCTTCCCTCGCTAAACACACAATGTTAATGGAGGTGTTGTTAATGAATTACGTTACTTCAATGTTTACTGCTTGTTTGTCACGGCTTTCAGATTGCTTATTGTTTCCGCAACCATTTGATTGAATACAATGAAAGTGTTTTATGAATGAATGTTGGTAAACGATAGGCTAGTTAAGCAAGAGTGCTTTAGCTAGCACCGCACGGCCCTTTCATAAAGGTGTGACAATAGTCGGCTCGTGACACGTGGATTTAGTTTGCAGGTGTGCCTTTTAGTAATTTAAAATTTTTAGGGTAGTGGATATCTATTTTGGTTCCAATCCTCTAGGACAACATGACACATAATTCCAGTATTGGCGTTGTCATACACTCTAATTTTCACCTGAGTCACAGCAAGCCTCTTAAGTGCCGAGGAATTCAGTAGAATTAGAGCCTGGGAACTCAGTGACAAGCTGAAACAATAATTTTATCAGTAATATGGTTTGGATTGATTTGTTAAGTTAATTGTATTTGAGAAAAGGCTAGTGATAATGCTTCGTAATCTTCTCATGAATTCACTATAGATATTGGCCGTATGGCATTGGTGGTTTATACTCTCCGAAGACAATCATTTATTGATGCTTGGATGACTGAAAAGGTTTATTGTATGAGTTTGCTTTCTAGTGATTGAGATAAGTCATTGCTAAAGCAGAACGGGGCAGCAAAGATATTTCCTCTAGGACAGCAACAAGGAAGATAGGAAATTCACTTGGCGAGTTGGTATAGATGAAGTGGAGTTCTATTCATCTATTCACCTATTCTTTTGGTGGCTTGTGCAATGTCGCCATGAATCCAATGTTAGACAAGTCATTTTGTTGGGGTCATGCGAAACAGTTTTGTAAAATTATTTTGCAAAAATAAAATATTTTCAGTTGTTCACATTCACTGCATATCCTTGGATTATACAACAAATATTCATGGTGAAATTACATATCATATTTAAAATGGTTTCCTTGTTTGTTTATATATTTATGTAGGTCCATTTGGATCAAATATTTTGGCGAAAAAAGAAAAATAGGAAGGAAACTCATTTTCCATTTTATTTTTCTCTCTATATCAAATACTATTAAAAATAAAAATTTGTTCTAATATATGATTAAAATTTAAGAAAAATTAAAAATAAATGGTGTCTAAAACTAAATATTTGTTCATTGATTTGATATTTTTTTATTTTCTTCTTTTACTTCTCTTGACAACCAAACGAAATTTGATTCTTTTATGTTTTCCTTTCCTTTCTCACAGATTTTCCAAGTTTCCAGCAAAATATGAGTTTTGAAACATGCAAAGTCCCCACGGCTGTTGCTGCTCCTGTGCATGGAGCAATGGCTCAATAGATTGGCCTTGCTTGTTCAGATAGGGGAGAGTTCAGCACCAATGCTTGCTGGGGATGGTTTTGGTGTTCATTCCCTTGCCATCTAAACTAGAGGTGAACTTTAAAGAAGTGCCAAAACATGTAGGCCAGGATGTGCTAATTCAAATTATAAATACGGAAAATTAGAATCTAAAATAAGTTGTTGAAAGATTAGTTGAAAGGGTTGAAATACAACAGGAGAAACCATATATATACATGCAGCTCTAAATGAGATTGATGGTGGGTTAGATGCTACTGAGGACAATGCAGTTCCATTTGGTTGTCTAATTAATAATGGAGAGATCCAAATTCCTAATAGTGGAAATGGATCAACAAGGACAATAAAGTGTTCCACAGAAAATACAGGATTGCAGCAAATGCATTAGTATGGGCATAGCTTCCGACAGCCAAAATGATCAAAAGAAAATAGACGGGTGTCTTGTTACAGAAAAAAGAACAACAAATTAGGGGAAAGAGGAGTGAGTCACTCTAAAAATGAGCAATGCAAAAACTGTCCAAAGTATAAGAGTTATGTTGTGTAATAATTAGCCCAAAAATGTCAGATCATCTCCTCAGGGAATGCAATTCGGTTTCAAATATAAAACCCTACTCTCTAGCTTTTCTTTTGTTAAATGCCCCCTTAGGCCCCTAGCCGGCCTGCCGCCTTCTTGCAACCCAGCGCACAAAGCCCCTTAGAGACCCAACCTTCTTTGCTTTTGCATGGCCGGGTCACATTAGCTTGATGGGCATATTGTTTTTTTCTTTCTTTTCTTCCCAACACACACACATGCTTAGTATGTGCAGCCCAACACTCCCGCACGCACGCCCCACAAAGCCCAACTCTCATGGTGTATGTACACGGCCCACACTCCAATTCTCATGCCCTTCTCCACATTCACGTGCATTCTCACGAGACTCTCTTCAATTCGGTTGCTCCAAGTGCATGGGCTCCAGTTGCGTAGTCACGTTCACGAAGCCCAACTCATTTAGCTCTCCACATGGCCAAGCTCCAAGCTTCATTTAATATGGCACGACTTCATTTGTGGCTCACGTATACGACCTATGCATACAGACAATTTTAATTTCGAATTGAATTTCCAAAAATTTTCCTACAATAAAATGATACATAAATCCGTAAATTATCGAATAAAAATCCAAATATTCTAAATTGAGCTCGATGTTAGAATATTGAACATAATTAGACATTTAATTAAAATTATAATATTTAATACATGATTTTAAACACCTAATTACGCAACTTTGACGCATAATCACATCCCCCAACTAAGGTTTTGCTAGTCTCTAGCAAATAACGTAAATGCAATCGAACCACGAAGGTAGCAAATGTAATTCCAATACTTATGAAAATCACATGCCATGAAATATGCTTAATGAGTTTAGGAACACGGGAAACAGATTAACTCAAGTTAAGTATCAACTAAAAGATTTATACACCATTTAGTAAAACAACCAAGATAATAGAGTGTAACAAGCTCACGTGTACAAAAGATGATCAGAATTCCAAGATTGACCACTAGTAAACATTAACGGTTTCAGACACACCAATTAATTTAAGACAACTACATGGTCTTACTCAAATTCAAAATTATTGTACTGGCGGCTTTCACACTATTACACTTTAAAAGGTACCCACTTTCTTGATTAATTAGGATCCCAGTAGTAGGTAGTCGTTTCCAGTGCATGAATGTATAAAGGTGGCTTTCACGCTACTACACTTTAAAAGGTACCCACTTTTTATTTAGTTAGAACCCCGGTAATAGGTAGCCCTTTCCAATACACGATTGTTCCCCTCTTTTTATTCTTTTTTTTTTCTTTTTCTTTTCTTTCTTTTTCTTCTTTTTGCAACTGATCCCTAACTTGTTTCTTGTTTTCATTTGCTTCAAACTTTTATTTATTTATTTATTTTTCTAAGCCATTAGGATATAGTTCATTAGAGTCCCAAACAACTGAAGTACATCAACCAAAAAATGAACTAAAAGTAGTCTTTTTAAGTTTTCTGACCTGTGTAGTATGTGTAGTAAGACTTTCAACATCATTCCTTTGCTTGAAACTAAGTGAAATGGATAAAATTCTCTTTTGATTTAAACTATGATTTGCACTATATCCTATATGTTCCATATCCTCAGAAAGAGAGAGAAAAAAATTGACATGTAACGTTCACAAATAAGGAATTTAGCATGCTCTAAGCTCAATACCAGTATTTCCCAAAAGGTGGACCTAACTAACATATAAACATCACATGCAATTTTCACATTGAAATTCTATCACATGGAAGCACACAATTGCACATGCAAGTTCTCTTCCCCCCAACTAAAATGAAACATTGTCTTCAATGTGAAAGCATAGGTAGGGAGGGAAGTAGAGACATACCTAGGTGGAGAAGTAAGGGAAAAGAAAAACTGAAATTACAGAAAAATGTACCTGAAAATAAACTAAAAATAAAACAAGATAAAACAAAATGAAAAGAAAGAAAAAAAAAAACATCACAGTCGATTTAGCGGAGGCTCTTGAGGAATTTCATCTGATGGGTGCAGCTCTATAAACTGAACCGACGATTCTTCAAATTTGAGTCACCACAATGAATTAGTCTTGTTACCTGCACAAAAGTTAGTCTCAAATAAATCAATACGTTCTAAGGTACCAGACAACATATGCAAACTGTCTTCCTTGTTTTAACAAGAAATGATCTTTATTTAGTATATTTTCTAGGAAATCCACTTCTTTAAGAACCAGTCGTTAAGGCAAAGTTGTCAGAGCAGTTACCTTTGACTCTTCAGAAGCATCAACATTAAAATTTTTACTTGGTTCCTTGAAATTTAAACTCTCACCATTCTGATCAACTTCTTTATCGAGTGTACCAATCACCTTACCAGTGCAGGGATTTGCTTCAACATTGCACTCCTTGACATTTACTCCATTAGGGAGTGAAAGTTCCACGGATGTCAATCTTTAAGGATAAGGTACCACATGTTGGTACTCCTTATTAGTCTCGGCCTCCTCATTAACTGACTTCTTCACTTTTAGGCTCGCTTCCTCTAATTTTTCTTTGACTTCATCTGTCTTAATTGTAACTTCAGGTGTTGGGACAACTGCTTGTCTGTCGATGAGTATCTCAGGTCGGGAAACTTATTTTCCACTTCTCGAAGTAATAACGGTCTTTGTTATCTTAAGAAAAACATTATATATTTGTTGCAGTTGTTGCTGATATTCTTGAGGATTAGACCAAGGTTCTATCGAAAATTCCCTTCTTTCTAAGATATTCAACTGCATGTTCATCTCATTAATGGTGTCCCGCATTTCATTTATGGTCTGAGTGTACTAATTGTTAGTTGTGACTTGAATCTACATGAATTGCTGAAGAGTATCCTCAAAAGACTTATCCGGTGGAATAGGTGCAACATTAGATTGAAATCCTTGAGATGCATAACTCTGAGAGATCTGTTGTGGCTGATATTGATGCTGAAAGACAGTTTGATGATGATGGCTGATAAGGGGATGCATACTTGAATTGACTGATCTATTATTGCAAAAATTGAGTTCTCTGTGAGGGAGAAAATTTATGCAAAAATTCACGTTCCATATCAGCCCAATTAGAGATAGAATGAGGCATCAAAAAATTAAACAACATCTTCACTTTATCCTTCAAAGAAGAAGTAAATAAACGAAGTCTAGTAAATTCATCAGTTCTAGCACTAGGAAAAAAAGTATTGCAAGTTAACTCTAGTTCCGTCAGAAGCTGATAAGGACACTCGGATTCTGTCTCGTAGAATTGAGATACCAATGATGTCCTCTCATGCTGAATCATGAAATTAAGTGCGCTATTAGGTAAAGCAGTGTAAGATGGTGTAGTGGTACATGTAGGCTGAAAAAAATCCATAAGATTGTGTGGTGCAAGTGTAGCCATATTTTCTTCAAAACTTTTTTTTTTCTCTCATTTTTATTTTCATAAGAAAAGCAAAATAAAAGGGAAAAACACTAATTTGAAACTAAATCTGGTATTCCCTAACAACGGCGCCAAAAACATGACTCACTCTAAAAATGAGCAACGCAAAGATTGTCCCAAGTATAAGAGTTACGTCATGTAATAATTAGCCCAAAAGGCTAGATTGTCTTATCAGGGAATGCAGTTCGGTTTCAAACTCGTGTAAAACCAAAAAGAAGAAAATACGAAAAACATTTTACTGAACATAGTTCAGATTCGGACTCGGGTTCTAGGGTCTGTGGGAATTAGTAGCGAAATGAAAAAAAAAAATTGAAACCTAAAACAAAAACATAACATGCCCCAAAGAAGAAAATACTACCGTGCAATTAAACAATAAACCAACTAAGCCAACTCAGTATAATTCATTCAAAAATTCAAATAAAGTATCATAAAATCAAACAAAAAAATTAACTAAGGGTCTAAACAAAAATCCTTCAACAATAAAATAACCTAAACACACTACTTGAACAATTATTTAAATCCAGCATTAATTTTAAATAAACACAGCAAAGTAAACTTAACAAATAATATAACTCAAACAAGATTTAATAAAGGAAAACAAACTGACTCTAGTAATAAATATTAACCCAAACAAGTATTCAAGATTCAAACAACAAGAGTTAACTAAAAAGAAATCCCAAATGAATGCAAAAAAAAAAAAAAAACTAAATTGCAACACTTGATTAAACAAAAATAAACTTTCAAATAAGTATTTAAATGACATTAAAATAAAACTAAATGGTAAAGGAGAGAGAGAGAGAGAGAGAGAGAGAGGAGGAAGAGAATGCAAGCTATGTGAGAGAGAGAGCCCCACAAGCTACTACCCGAGTCTGTTGCCCTCCCAGCTGCTACGGCATTGCCTCCCTAAAATATAAAACCCTACTCTCCAACTTTTCTTTTGTTAAATGCCCCCTTAGGCCCCTAGCCAGCCTGCTGCCTTCTTGCAAACCAGCGCACAAAGCCCCTCAAAGACCCAATCTTCTTTGCTTTTGCATGGCCAAGTCACATCAGCTTGATGGGCCTATTTATTTTTTTCTTTCTTTTCTTCCCAATGCATACACAGGCTTAGTATATGCAACCCAGCACTCACACACACACGCCCTACAAAGCCTAACTCTCATGGTGTATGTACACGGCCCACACTCCAATTCTCATGCCCTTCTCCACGTTCACGTGCATTCTCACGAGACTCTCTTCAATTCGGTTGCTCCAAGTGCATGGGCTCTAGTTGCGTAGTCACGTCAAGACTTCACGAAACCTAGCTCATTTAGCTCTCCACATAGCCAAGCTCCAGGCTTCATTTAATATGGCACGACTTCGTTTGTGGCTCACGTATACAGCCTACGCATGGGCAATGCATGAACAATTTTTATTTCGGATTTAATTTCCAAAAATTTTCCTGCAATAAAAAGATATAAAAATCCGTAAATTATCAAATAAAAATCCAAATATTCTAAATTGAGCTCGATGTTAGAATATTGAACATAATTAGGTAGTTAATTAAAATTATAATATTCAATGCATGATTTTAAACGCCTAATTACACAACTTTGACGCATAATCAAGGAGAATGAAAGTTTGACTTCCAATGGTCCAAGCAAAGCCTAAGGAACCAAATGCAACAATAGTTCTAGTTTGTTATTAAACAACCACTGCATTTGCCATCATGGTCCCTTGTGAGACCTCCTCAACTTAATCATTGGGTTTCCAAGGGAACTTCCATAAGGTAGAACATGGAATTCAAATCTTTGATTTGGTACAATTTGTGGGGCTTGGCTTTTCCCTTATGTGCCTTCTAAGGCATGTGAGGCTATGAATGCTAGAGTTATTTGAGGCTAGTTTTAGTTAAATTACGACGGATACATCAATCTCAAAGTACACTTTGGAAGTTTGTAATACCATGCATGAAGTAAATTTTCAGAGGCCCAAATGACACTAAAATTTCCAGTATTGGTTTATGCCCATGAGGCCACTGCCATCAATATTCAACTAATACCAACTTAACTAGAATATGAATAGAATGCAAATTCGCAATCTAAATGTAAGAAATACAAGAGACAACTTAATTAATTTATAAGCACATTTGATTAAGCAATTCATTTGGTACGGAAACAAATTAAGAAAAATACATATAAGATAAACGTGGATGGATATGCATACAACTTTATAGTTAGACCCCTCCATATATATATATATATATATATATTTCACATCCACCAACATGGATCAAAGATTATCCAAGAAGCTTAGCGGTGGGGGTGGGATTTTTGCAAAATAGGAAAGGGGAATATATATTTGTTTCACTTTTTTTTGAGTTTCCCCTTTCCTATTTTTCAAAAATCCCACCCCCATCGCTAAGCTTCTTGGATAATCTTTGATCCATGTTGGTGGATGTGAAATGTGTTGTAATCACAATCCAGCTTGACAAGAACCAAATAAACTAAAATTTTAAAAACAAATTGCAAGATCCTAGAATATGTACTAATAGCTTTGGCAAGGCTTGGGTCCTTAACTATCAAAGATAAAATTTATAAACCTAACTACTCCCAAGTTCGATAGAACGGTGAGTAAGTCGAGTGTCGATCCTCAGGGACTCAATGCAATGGTTCACCAAATTAATCTAATTTACTACGCACAAACAAGAAGAGAAGATTGAATTTGGGGTTTTCTATTTAAACTACAAAAGCAAATTAATTAAATTGAATTCCTTATAGAAAAGCTATTCCCCTGTTATGAATCCACCCTAAGCAGTTAATTCGCAATAACTAGGTTTGGTCATTCATACTAGGGTTTCAATGGTTCATCCCAATACACCTACATCGGATGAATCCTAAACAAAGACAAGTAATCCGCTCAAGTAGCATAGCGTAGCCGGGTTCGCACCAATCGTCCAGAGCACGATTGGGAGAATGGGGTATACCCTATATAGCAAACACAAATTCCTTTCTAGCAATCAAACCCTATTATGCACAATCGACTAAATCCTAGCTATGCAATTCTAGCTTAGGGTTTCATCACAACTGGAGAATCGGATAAATTAGCGACTCATCATGCATGAAATCAAACATAAATACAAGATAATAAATGAAACTGTAAACATAACTTTTATTGAAATTCATAATCCAAAAATAAAGCAAGAACGAAACTCAAATTAGGAAACAATCTACATAAATCTTGCGAAGCAGATTTCTTGAGTTGATCTAGTCGCATTACCAAGGTTTCCTAGTTGCACCCTGGTCGACATATTCTGGAAAATCTTCAATTTCAGTTTATGGCATCGTCGACTAGGTCGCATGTCCAAGGTCTCCTAATCGCTCCTTGGTTAAGGCATTCTATGAACCTACTGTTAACCAATACTCTGGAGTCTTCTAGCTAGACCTGGTTGCCCCTTGTGACTGCTTGGTTGCACCACATGGTCGATTAGGGACATTCTGCCTCAATTGAATCCAAGCCTTGGAGACCTAGTCAAGCACTTGGTCGAACCTCGTGCTTCCAAGTTGCTGCATTGACTCCTTGCACTACTTAGCTCCTCGATTTAAGCTCCAATTTCCTGAAACATCAAACATACCACGTTTAACTCTGAACAATGATAAGAAGTGATAATTATAGAGTAAATAAAGACATCACATAGGTAAATGAGGGACTATATAAGCATATTTAGGAAAACATCATGTACTATGCTATATATCTCGAAACTTCATTTGGTTTCGAAACAAAGTGGATATACAATCTCAAATATGGCAACTTACAAAGAAAAATAGTATATTCTTTAACACATGGTTCATGGATGCCTCAATAGAAGCTTCATCCAATTCTATGTCCTCAAAAGATGGTTGATTTTAAGCTAAATGCCTTGGATACAAATTTTTCGATGAAAGATCATGACCAAATGTAATGGGTGAATGCTTTGATGGGAAATTCAATCATTGAAGATTATGAAATTCATTGTTGCAATCAGAACTAAAAGAATAAATGGCTGAAATGACTATATTATTCCTTTAAGGTGGTCAATTAGAGTTAGCTCTTAGTAGAGGATGGTTGGAAGCATGACCATGATATGATCTGCCATGGCAATTATCACAAGTTGAATATTCATACTTTGTGAACAATCGACAGAAGTAGTTATAGCACCCTTGCTTAACTAGTCAGAAGAAAGCATATTGCCATTTCACCATATAAACAAATTCACAAATGGATACAAAAAACATTTAAGTAAACATGAGTCAAGTGGTTAACTGTAACGTAATGCAATTCATTGTTCACACCTCGATAGGCAATGTTTGTTTAGAGAGGAAAGCTAGTAAGTCAACAAATTTGCAATAACTAGTGAATTTTATAATGACTAACGAGTAATCACCCTCCCATAAAGAGCTTTCTATACTATTCTAAGTTTAACACAAGGAAAAATTACACTAACTAAGAAGTCATAATCCCATTTTTTACTAAGGCATTATCCTACTCAAAGAATAAAAACCTACTTTTGCATGATGTTATCCATCCTATGCACATAAGATAGGTCACCACAAGAAAGCATAATGCCCTGAACAACCTTGGCTTGTGATATTCTCCCCCCACTTATGCAATCAATGTCCTTATAGACTTTGACATCACTTTATTCACGAATAGTTCCATATCTTTCATTGACATCCAGTTGGTTTCTTCATATTTGAGGTATTTCATTCACTAAGAGTTGGTGCTACTTCTTCCTTAATGATGTCGGCTCTCTATATGCAAATATGACTTCCAACTTCTCATCTGTCAAGTTGCAATGTCATCAATGGTGCTCTAGTTGATGGACTTGTGCTTGGATCTTCAGTATCAGTGATGAATGGCTTTAGGTAGCTAATGTGAAACACATGATGCACTTTCACCCCAGCCACAAGATCAATCTTATAAAAATCCTTTCCAACTTTTACTAAGATGGGGATTAGTTCTTCATACTTGCAAAACAATTTCCTATCTTAACCTCGAAGTGACTTGATCTGTTTTGGATGGATCTTAAACAAGCACCAAGTCACCCACAAAGAAGTGCAATGGTCGTCTCCTTTGATTTTCCCACCTCGTAAACTTCTTGGAAACTTTCTCTAGGTAAGCTTGAGTGATCTATATGTTCTATCTCTATCCTTTGATGAAGATGTATGCTCCTGAACTCTTTCATCTATACGACTCATCTACTGTGTAAGGTAGCATAAATTGATGGCTTGTTACATACTCAAAAGGAATCTTGTTGGTTGTTGTGCTCTTTTGGGAATTGAAACAAAACTTAGCCACGATGACTAGCTGCACCCAATGCTTCTACTCGATGAAGACCAGAGGACACAAGTACTTCTCCAATAGCCCATTGAATATCTCTCTATCTATCCATTAGTTTGTGAGTGGTAGCTCAAAGAGATGTCAAGTTGTGAATCAATTATTCTAAAAAGTTCTATCTAGAAGTTTTTGATAAATCTTGTGTCTCAGTCATTGACGGTACCTTGCGGAACACCCTAATACTTCACCACATGTTTGAAAACCAAGTGTGCTATCTCCTTTGACGAATAACACTTCGGTAAAGGTATGAAAATACCATACTCTGAAAATATGTCTATAACCACAAGTATAGACCTTGCATCCTTGACTTTGAATAGGTTGATGATGAAGTTAAATAAAATCTCCTATGGTCTCCTTGGTACTTGAAAATGCTCTAACAGCCCTACAATCTTCTACCGCTTGATCTCATCTAGCTTGTAGGTGAGACAAGTTTGAGTATACTTAACCAACTCATCATACAAATGTGGCAAGTAGTATTTTTACTTCAACAATGCTAAAGTATGATGCCATCTTAGGTGGCATGCTATCATACCCTTACTACCTTGATATTACAAAGGCACACAGTATTGTCAACTTATATGACAAAGAAATAGAACAACATGGCTTGTGATGGGTTATCTTGACATTTAGTGAATTGATAACCTATGTTTCTAAGGAGGGAGCATATAGATGCTAAGTTGCCTACTCGATATGGTCAGAGATGAGCATGGTTATAGCCACGATTTTGAGAAGGTTATTATAGAGTCTGGTTTTGGTTGACATGGCTAGATGGTTAACTCAATTATTTCTTAAGTGTCTTATAGAAGTATCATGCTTTCTTATTTGTGGATTAAATCATGGTTAAGGGGAAACCATGTATAAGACAAGGTGTTGACCTATAGGCTATGTGCAATGCCAATGTCAAATGTGCAATGTTAACATGTTGACTAGGCTAGATAGTTACTTGAGAGTTTTCCTTGTAAGGGTTAATATGTAGGCTTTTTGTAAGGGATAACTCATAGGCTAAAATATGACCTTGTTTCTAGCTGCAAAATTATAAACATATTTAGTTAATGCCTTATTGAAAAATTTTGCTTGCGTTTAGCACAACCTAGGGAATTGGGGTTGTCAACTGCAAGCCTTAGACAATTAGGGTGTCAAATGTGTTAGGGAAAACAATTGACGTTTCAAAAATCTCAAGGACCTCCCTTAAGGTTTCAAGAATTCTAGAAACCCCCCTAAGTTTTTTCAAAAGGACACAAACCTCCCCTTGTATTTTACAAAAAGACAAGTTTTTTTAGGGGAGGTCTATGTCTTCTTGGCTAACCTTAGGAGAGGTTTATGGCATTTCTGAAACCTCAATGGAGGTATATGACATTTTTGAAACCTCAGGGGTAGGGGGGTCTCTATTTTTTTGTCAAATCTCATGGGAGGTTAGTGTCTTTTACCCAATGTATTATATGACATGTGGGTGGCATGGAACACAAGAAAAAATTCGTGCATGGTGTTTTTGTAGTGTGCAATCTTGTCTTTGACTAAAAATAAGGTTGGGAGGTATTACTCATGTTGTAACAACCTGCTATTTATCTTGAGCTTTTTTTTTTTATATACTATAACATTTTTAATGCTCTGATACCAAACTGAATTAAACTGAACCATCAACCTAAGCAACGAGAAGCATAAATCAAATGAACACAATCATATATAATTATATACAATACCAAAGTGCTAAAATATTTCCCAAAATATACATATATGACCATTTTCCAAAAATACCCTCAACTGGTTAGGGCTATACAAAAATACTCCCAAAAAACTCACTTTACTGTTAGGGCAATACTGAGGCCCCTCTATCTGCGAGCCTGGTCTGCTCGCCTACCTGGATCGCCTGAAAAATGTTAAGTAATGGGATGAGCCAACGCTCGATAAAACGAAATATGTTATTGCTAATGTGTGACAATTGAGTTACAATACTATGAAAATCTATAACTATATAATCATGTATCACATAATTTGTAAAAAAAAATACCAATAATATAAACCATCACCTTTTCCTGGTTGCTTATCATATCTGTACTTTAGGTTTCTACTCAAAATACTTCTAATATATATATTTTCTATCTCTGTAAATCTGTATAAACATAGTAATAACTGAAAACTTTCCTGTGGATAACTGTATGTCATAATTTAACCCCTCATGACAGGGTTGTGCAGCTCGTAGGCAGGATCTACCCTAGCTAGCCAACCAGGAATAAATCACTATACTCCATTAGTCTGATCAGCCCTCCTTAACCCATATCTGATGGGGAGCCTATCCACTCGTGGGCTCTATACGATCGACCGTTATACCACGTATTATCTGAATAGGTGGTTGCACTCTATATACTGTATGTAGCTACGGTACCGTGCTTTGTAAACTGTATGGTTCCAACAGGGTTTGATACTATATAATACATCTCTATATACAACTATATGTTTTACCATGATCCTGTAATAACTGTGTAAACCATGACACTGTGATAAATTGTATCTGTATCAACTGTATTTCTGAAATGAACTGTAAAACTGTATGTCATGGTACTGTAAACTGTATCTATATCAACTGTATTTCTATAATAAACTGTAAATCTGTATAATCATGGTATCTGAAAATGTTGTAAAACATATTCACTATCTATATATTCTGTATAACATACTTTGAAAATACTGTAAAACATAATCCTGTACTACATCTATATTCTCAAGCCACACAGTAATTTAAAACATATTAAATATACTTGATAAACTGTATAATTTCTGTTGTGAATAATAATCTAGTAAAATAGACATTTCGTACTAAATATCATTCTAAACTGCCTAACATAGTATATTTACCTTACCTGACAATTAAAAAGCCCTTATCGTATACCGGTCCCACCCCCGCAGGGCTTCCTACACGACACCCTGAAAACAACATTCACTAGAATAGAATATCAATATTTCTTTACTTACATCATTTCCTACAACTTCCAGAAGGCCAAAAATTGGCTAAAAGACCTTACCCTGATTCTGGGAAGAAATTTGTCTCGATCCCATCGATGATCTGCCCTAGTAGACTTGAAGAGAACTCCTCCAGGAGCATCGTGGTGGCCTCAGATCGTTGATCTGGCGACTAACGGGGCCGAAATCAAAGAGAGAAGGGGGAAGGGCCGTAAAGAGAGGAGAGAGAGAGAGAGTCTTTGCTAGAATTCTTACTTAAAAACTGAGTTTAAGCACTATTTATACTGCGGGATTCATTGACGAGCCACGTCACCTCGTCGACAAGTCCTCTAAAAAGTTTGTCGACGAACTTGCACCCTCGTTGACGAATTTTAGACTTCCAAAAATCTTCTCTCGGTATCTTCTCGTCAGCAAGACGGGACCTCGTCGACGAGATACTGAAGAACCCTCGTCGACGAAACCCCTATGTTCGTCGACGAGGTTTGAAAATTTTCTTGGAATTATCACCTCCAAAATGCAATGTCGTCGACGAACGCTTCGAAGTCGGCTACCTCCTTCTGTTAATGTTTCCATTTTCCCCCCCTCTTTATTATTTAAATATCATTATTTTTCAACTCGTTACACATGTAAATTGTTTCCTTGTGTATGTCATACTTATTTACACATACTAGCATGGTTAACCAATGATTTCATATTATGTATAATTGGCTCAACCAAGTGAGACTTGATGTCATCACAATGTCAAGATGTTGTGTGAACTTAGGCCTTGTGACACCTACCCACATGTTGGCATCACACTTATAGTAGAGTTTTTCTCAGGTCACTAGCTCAAGGCTCGAAGATTCAATTATTATATGTCATCAAAGTTCCATCCTCTTAACCGAACTAGCTCGCTTTGCCCCCTCTATCATCTTCATGAGATTTTGAGCAATTGGATCTTTGACAAAGTTCTTACTAGACTCCCACATTACCAAGGTAACATTATTTACAATCAAGTATGTTATCAGTTGTAAGGTCACAAGCTTGGTCTTCCTACTTAGTGCATATGTAACTTGTTTCATCTGCGCCACCTTGTGCATGAAAAATAAGTCAAACTTCATTGAAAATTCTTGCCATTGAGCTTGCTTGGAGAATAACTTAGGTTGTGTACAGAAATAAATAGTATTTGAGATATTTGTCTTCACCAAGAATTTGGACCCAAAGTAGCTTCCATTCTAGCTAAAAGAGCAAAAGTCTCATCATAATCTATTCCTTCTTCCTAATTATATCCTTGAGCCATGAGTCTTGCCTTATTTCTTACTACAATACCATTTTCATCATTTTTATTCCTAAATACCTATCTTGTTCCAATTATTGAATGATCATTGCGTCTAAGAACTAATTTTCGTACTCTATTTCTTTAAAACTGATTTAGTTCTTCTTGCATTGCTACTATCTATGAATCATCACTTAACACTTTTTCAATGTTCTTAGGTTCTTCTTGGGATAGAAATGCATAATTATTACATAGGTTTTTCAATAAAGATCTAGTTAATACTCCTCGTGATGGTTTTCTTGTGATTCGATCTTTTGGATGATTTCTTACAAATTTCCATTCTTTATGTAACTCGGAATTTTCAGTAGAATCATTATTTGGAGTTACTTTATTTTTCTCTTCTTTCACTTCTATGATTTCTAAGTCTTCTAGTTTTTGTGTAGCATCAGCTTTAACTTCTTCAATATCAATTGCTTGTGTAAATGGATTTACTTCATCAAAGGTTACATGAATTGATTCTATAATTGTGAGTGTTCTCTTATTATAGATTCTAATTTTTTTTGCTATTCAACGCAAACCCTAAAAATATTCCTTCATCTGATTTTGCATCAAATTTTCTTAAGTCATCTTTATCATTTAATACAAAGCACTTGCATCCAAATACATTAAAGTAAGCTATGTTAGACCTTCTTCCTTTCCATAGTTCATAGGAGTTTTATTTAAGGTTGATCTTTTGGAAACCCTATTCATTACATAACATGCGGTATTAACTACTTCAGCCCAAAAGTACTTAGGTAACTTGTGTTCATTTAATATGGTCCTTGTAATGCACCCCAAAAAAAAATTGTTACAGGAGAATGTAGTGATTTCAAAATCAGAAAATACCATTGGACTCCATTCTCCACCACCAACATTTCTACCAGAGCGAATTTGTCATAAGAGCAACGTGGACATATCTCCTGGGGTAAGCTCAATTCTCACTTTTACCTCAATTTCACGTAAATCTTAAGCCCAATTGATGATCGGACACCACCACAAGAATCTAGAGATGATTCTCTACAAGTCTAGCGGAGCGGATTTCTCGTGGGATAGTCGTAGGCAGAACCCCAAAATTAAGCTAAGGGGATTATTAAGGGGCTAATTATTATTTAATTATTTTAGATTTAGAAATGTTAAACATTGAGCATTCTGAGGTTGAATTAGGGTCATTTAATTCAGAGCTAGGGTAAGCGTCGTGGGTGTAATTTCATGACCTTGCGGGCATAGTTCAAGATAACCAAGGTAATTTGATTATTTTGCACTTTAACAATTTATTTAGGTTATTGGGAGCCTAGGAAATGTTTTATGGAAATTATGTTGGAATTCTATTGAATGTTTTGGGGAAATGAAAATTGTAGATTTTGTACTGAAAATGCCACGGGCTAAGGATTGAATTGTGTAGACATGTCAATAAGCCAGGTAAGGGGATAAACTAATTCAGTATTTTTTTTTTTCATAAAATTAATCATTATTTTATAGCATTTAATTTCAGGCGAATATGTAAACTATATAATTCTGTTTGGAAAATACCGCAGTTGAACAGAGATATGATTTTAATGGGTTACCATAAAATATGATTTTAGAATAAGTTTTATGTTCAGGATATTACCCATTTCTATGTGCATGAGTATTATTTATCATGAAAATTATGTTAATGGAATATCACGTTTTCCCAAAATTATCATGTATTTTCAGTTTTTAAGAAAATTATTAAACAGTGCAAGAACCATGAAATTATGAATACTACGTAAAATAGTGCAAGAAATTCATGTTCAGTATATCACGATATGCCGGCGCAGGTGTCGAGATTACATGCTATGTTATATTGGCACAGATGTTGTAATTCATGTTGGCACAGATGTCATATTCATGTATGATATTACAAAATTCATGAAATATTATCATGTCAGATATTATTATGAAACATGAAACAGTTATGTTTAGTATATGAAACATATTATATGTTATCAAAACTTAGATGGTATGGTATAGTTCGATTTTCAGGATCACGGTACCGTAGCTATATGTTCAGAATTGTGATAGTGTTACCACACAACCAGTAGTGTGGGAAATGGTAGTCGATGTGACTTTAGTGTAAAGTGGTGATGTCCCTTTGGCAGTCTGGGACCAGGTGGGGCAGACCCATCGTACTTACAAATTTATGTTTGATGTAGCATGGTCGACTAGTCATTGCTAGATCCCGCCTTCGGGCCGCACAACCCAGTCATGTGAGGGTAAGACATGACATCAGTTAGCTATCCATCATAGGTGTTATTTCAGTATAGTATAGTTATATAAGATGTTTTCCATGTACAGTATGCAATATGTTATATTATGAATTGACATATCATGTTTTACTCAATTTAGTACAATCAAACTTTTCCAATTATGTTTTATGTATTATTTGTATGTACAACACGAAAAATACTTATATTGCCACACACTGATACTAGTTTATTTCTCTTACTGAGAGGTGTCTCAACACAACATTAAAACATTTCAAGAAATTCGGGTAGAGAAGTAGATAGAGCTCTGCGACAGTAGAGTTGGACTGTGCTACCTTGTTAGAAGGGTGAGTTGTTGTACTGGGTCAGATTTATTTTGGGAATTGGCCCTAGGATACTTCCAGTATTTTGGTGGATGATTGTATATATATAATTAGCGGATTTAATAGAACTATGGTATTGTGATAGATTGGATGGTTGTATGTAAATTACGTTTCTTATTGCTTAGGTGTCAAAGTTGTTTGGTAGGTATGTCCCCAGTACCCACGGGTCTGGGTGGACCATGTTTATATCAGTATAACAGGAAAACAGGGTAATTATGAATAATGTTATGTTTTCACGTGGAAGAAAAAAAAAAAAATATATATATATATATATGGGGTAAAATAGGCAAGTTGTTATAGTTTGGTATCAGAGCTTAGGTTGCTAAGTTCTGTAGACTTTAAAGTGTAATGGAAACAATACCAGATTATAGGAAAGGAGTTGAGGTTTGGTTATGCAGTCTGGAGGTAGGACTTTCGTGATGGTTTCTGTGTCTTTCATGGGAGTTTCGTAGTTCCCCTGGTAGTCCGGCATAGGTGGAACATGGCCATCATACTTTCAATATTACCAATATTGACTTAGCATGGTTAGCCAGTCATTGCTAGGTCCAGCCTTCGGGCCGCACAACCCTGTCATGTGAGGGGTAAGACATGACAATAGCTAACTATTTATCTATCCTGGGTAACAATTTAAGTATGATATATTTATATAAGATGATTTTCTAGTACATGAATTTAGTACATTAAAATATGTTATGTTAAATCATGTTTTATTCAAATATGATACAATTGTTTATACCTCTTATGAATTATGTATTGTTTATATGTATATCAAGAAAAATACTCATATTCCCACACACTGATATTACTTTGTCTCCCATACTGAGAGATGTCTCACCCCAGCATTACAAATATTTCAGGAAATCTAGGTAGGAGGGCGGATAGAGTCCCGTAGCAGTAGAAGTGAACTGAGATACCCTATCTGTAGGGTAAGTGAGTGAGCTAGGGTCAATTGGATTTTTGGATTGAGACCCTAGGAATACATTTTGGTCTTTTGTGGATGACTGTATATATATAAATAACATATTTAGTGGAACTCTGGTATGGTTTTAGGTATTTTATGGCATGTATATGATTTTATGTTTTCCGCTACTAAGGTGTCAGAGTTGTGTGACACCTATATCCCTGGTACCCATGGGTCGAGGTTGATCATGATTATGACAGTTTAGTTGGATGTTAGAATTATTAATATTAGCTTTATGTGGAAAAAAATATATGGTAAATTAGGCAGGTCGTTACATGTTCGGTTGACCAAATTCAGAGGTTCGGTTGACTAGGTCATTTTTCAACTAGAAGTTTGCTCAACTAGGGCATTGGGAATCAGTCACGTGCTAATTCGGTCGATCGTGGATGATCTGTTCAAAAATGGTCATTCAAACGTACTAAGTCAAATTTTTGACTTCCATACAGTTCGATTGACCAAATCTTTTATACTGTATATGTTTGCTTGACCAAAGCTTAAGTTCCTCAATTAATAGTGCTTCGATTGACTAGCACATTATAACTAGGTCGATCGATGTCCTTTCAATGTTCATTTTAGGTCCTGATTTTGTATTAAAGGTCACCTCTGCTATTTTAAGTTATGGGGTACTTATCAAAGTGATGTGCCAGGACCTATGGTCAGTCTATGGTCTAGGCTTTTTAATTTAGCATAAAAACCTGGTGTCAGTCAATGGAAGTCTTTTCTATAGTCATTGATTTCCCTATGGTCATTTGAGTTTATAGTCCTACCATGCATGTCATGCATTAATTATTACAAACCAAGGACTTTTATAAACCCAAAGAAAATATAACGCAATACAATACAACTTGAAAGAAAAGTGAAAGAACTTCATGCTCCGCTTCTTTGCTATAGCATGAATTGCACTGAAATATGTGCTCATTTAAGTGCTTCTCTGCTTCCATTTCTTAATTGTCATCCGTGCTTAGAAAAGTAAACATATTCATATACTTAGCACACATATGAGATACTATGGTTTGTCATAATCAAAATAGGAAACGGACTCAAAAAGTCAATCAAGCCCCAAACATTGGAATGCACATAATCAAAAATACCTTTCGTATTGTGTATAGCTGGCTTGAATTTTGCCCTGTTTTGTTATCGAAGAACACAAATCCTGCAAAAGTCTAACTGATATTGTAACGACATCAAAATTTATATATATATATATATATATATATATTACCCTTTGCTATGAAACTCAGGCCTTAGCAGGTACAGGGGTAATCCTGTATACAATATTCATACCTACACAGTGGAAACATAAACCATACTTCCATACATACTATACAATACCAGAGTTCAATGCATTTAAACCATAGTCATATAAAACAACTCCCTCAAGTATCACCTATCCCAAAAATATAAAACTCAGTCACAAACTCACCCTAAAACTAGGGCTATCAAGAAATCACTCTATCTGCGAGCCTGATCTGCTCACCTAGCTGGCTCACCTGAAAAATGGTAAAATAATAGGATGAGACGATGCTCAATAAGTGGAAATAAGCTATTACTAGTGTGTGGCTATCGAGTCATAAAACTATAATAATAGTATGTAAAACTGCATAATCTGGTAAATCTATAAAACACATATATCACATGTATAGTAGCTTAAAACATATGTATCATTTGAACTTTCTATCATTCATACTGCTAATATCATACTATATACAACAAAAGCTGTAAAACTGCATACATATACATAACTGTGCTTTATTCCTAGAACTCTGTATGTCATGATTTGACCCTTCATGACAGGGTTATGCGGCCCGTAGGTGGGACTTAACTTGGTAGGCCCTCCAGGTAAGTCACTATACTCTACATTACCTCAGCTCGGCCAAACTACATACTCTCCTAGGCACGGGACTGGCTGCTACCTCGTCAAATCGGCCCCCTCAACCCGGCAAGTTAGGGAGCTGCATACTCTCCGAGCACGGTTGACGGTACCCACACACTATCTGAGATATATGGTTGCACTTTATCTATATTAGCAACGGTACCGTGCTCTGTATTCTGTATCTGTACTGTATCCGTATGTAATCTTTTCACAGGGATCTGATATCATATATATATATATATATATATATATATATATATATATATATATACTATACTCTTTATACTTTTTTTCATTATGTTTCCAAAATAACCATAACACCATAACTCTGTACCATAAATTCTATAATATCTGTAGCATCTTGATGCTATAACTGTATACTCTGTCTATACTTTCTATCCATATAATCTGTCTGTACTTTCTATTTGTATAATATGTCTATACTTTCTATCTGTACAATCTGTCTATACTCTCTGAGTGTTATGGCATTTAGCAAAACATAGCTTTCTATATACACCATATATACCGTTCTATCTGTATACTGTTAAATATCTATCTGTGTAATCATCTGAGTAAAACTGTATATGTATACATATTCTGTTTAAATAAAAATCTGTAAAATATCTAACTATATCAATATAGCTTGCTGTACTGAAAACTGTACAAAACTTCATATTAGGTAATATCTACTCCAACCACACATACTTTAAAAATTCATATTCTGTAATATAACTGGTATACATGCATATGTATAAATGTATAAAATTTTTGATAACATAAATGAATCTCCTAACATAGCATATTTCTCTTACCTTATTTCTGAAAAGTCCCTACTGTACTCTAGCCCTATACCCGTAGGGTTCTCCACTCAATACCCTAAAAACGATATTTCCCAAAACAAAACATCAGTATTTTCCTACATACATCATTTTCTATAACTACAAGGAAAGAATATTATGAATAAAACACCTTACCCTGAATTTGGGATGAATTCCAAACTAACTTTTCCAACGATCAGCTCCAACAGACTTGCAGAGAACTTCGCCAAGAGCGTCGTGGTAGCCTCAGATCTTCAATCCGGTGAGAAACGAACCCGGAATCGAAGAAAGAAGGAGTGGGAGGCATTTTAAAAAGAGAGAGAGAGAGAGAGAGAGAGAGAGAGAGAGAGAGAGAGAGAATAATTTTGCACTAATTTTTCGCTAAAAGATTTGGCTTTTCACTATCTATAGAGCCGGATTCGTCGACGAGACACATCATCTCGTCGACGAGTCCTTAAGGAATTTCATCGACGAAATTCCTCCCTCGTCGATGAATTTCAGACTGCCCTAAAAACCTCTCTCCATATTTTCTCGTTGACGAAACCTGTCCTCGTCGACGAGCTCCTCTTATATCCTCGTCGACGAATCCCTTGTATTTATCGACAAGAACCCTTCTAATTTTTGGGTTATTATAGATATGATTTTAAACCCTTCAAGAGTTTCCTCGTGTAATTCCTCCATACCATATTCCCCCATATGCCCAAGATGCATATGCCACAATATGATCTCATCAAATTCAGCATCTACGGCTACAGCTCCACCTATAACAGTAGTTCCCTACAATGTGTAGATATTCTCATCTAGCTTTTATCCTTTCATCACCGTCATATTTCCTTTCCATACTTTTATAACTCCACCTTCGAACTTGTAATTGAAACTATTACAATCCAAGGTTCCAAGTGATATCAAACTCTTTCTTAACTCCGAAATATGTCTTACTTTGCTCAAGGTTCTCACAGCATCATCAAACATTTTTCTATTAACATTTTCTATGCCAAGGATTTTTCAAGAAACATCATTACCCATAAGAACTGAACCTGAACTCACTAACTTGTAAGTGCTGAACCACTCCTTGTTTGGAGTCATATGGTAAGAACATGTCAAGTCAAGTATCCAAGAGTCCATAAGGTTATTCGACCCCGATGAAATTGAAAGAACGTCACCATCACCACAAACTGAACCTCCTTCTTGAACCACATTTGCTGATTTCGAAATCCTCTCATGCTTTTCAGCATTACTTTTCTTCCAATCCGGACACTCCGGTTTGAGATGCCCCTTTTTACCTCATTTATAACACCAGATATCCTTCTTCTTGGATTGATTATAGGATTTCTGACTTGACCCACTTTTAAACTTTCCTTTACCATGCTCATTGTTACCTTTCACCACAAGTCTTTTTCCTTCATCACATATTTTTAGCCTTTGATGAAAATTCAGTAAGGCACTTGCCACCTCTTCTAAATCAAGAGACTTTTTTCCCCACGTGAGGGTGGTAATTAGATTTTCATAAGTATGAGTCAATGGTAAGGAGTTTAACAATATCAAAGTCTTATCATCTTCATCAGACTTAACATTAACTCTCATCAAGTCACTTATGATTTGATTAAAGGCATTTATATGTTGATCTAAGTTTGATCCTTCAATTATCTTAAGCCAATAAAGACATTGCTTGAGAAAAAGTTTATTATTGAGTGATTTGGACATGTATCAGCTTTCTAGCTTTCATCATATAGCCGTTGTAGAATCCTCCACCATCACATGATAGAACACTTTGTCAGCCAAACAAAAGTGTATTGTAGAAGCGACATTTTCTTGCAATTCTCCCTATATTGCCTCATCCATTCCATCTGGTTGAATGCTGAGTAAAGCCTTTCCCATTCCTTATTGCACAAGTATGTCCTTAACTCTCCTTTTTCATAAACCTAAATTTCTAATTCCATCGAATTTGACAATGTCAAATCTTGCAAAAGATAATCCCGATATCATGACAACAATCGCTTTGATACCAATTTGTTGTATAATGATTGGATATAGGATGCACAGCTGAATAAGTAAATCAACAACAAGCAAATGAAGCACAACCAGAAAATTGAGAAACAAACAAGAATCAACACAAGGTTTACATGGTTCGACAAAGCCTACATCCACGATCAGCACAAGAATTTCACTAAGAAATGTCAAAGTACACATTAAACTTCACAATGATCTCTCTCTTATCTCAAAATATGCCCAGAACAACATATTTATCGACCCTTCGAAGGTTTCCCTCCAAATACCCAACCACCCCAACATTCAAATTTGAAATTCAAATATTTTCTCACAACCCAGGAGCACTCGTCGACGAGAACAGGGCACTCGTCGACGAGTCAATGAAGACCACTCGTCGACTAGTATGGCCACTCGTCAACGAGCCCATTTTTTTGCTCTCGGTATCTTAAAAACTTTGAACTTTTGGTCCTATCGGTATCTACTCATTGACGAGCACATGACACTCGTGGACGAGTCCCTGCTATGCATCACCCTTATGTTTTTCTTCCTTCCTTTGTTTATGAAACCTCAAGTCTAAGAGCCACACCATAAACAACAATATTTAATAAATATTTCTCACACCAACATATGCAATATTGCAAGATATCCAATATATTATTCATGTACTCTATTCCCTTGTAACATTCTTGACTAATGGTGCTTGCATAGAAGCATACAATTTTTTTAACTATATCCAAATAATTTTTTTTTCAAAACTTGCTCATTTACTCTCTTCTCCCATTCCTTTAAACATAATTTTTAAAAAAAAAATAAAGATAGAGAATGCAACCTAAAATTCATCAACAACATGCCTATCATCAAATTTGTTTTTCATTGCACAATCAAAAAGAAAATTTCAATAATAAACTAATTTTGTAATATGAAATACAATTTAGTTTGCATTTTGCACAATTTGTTTAAAGTTAATTGATTTAAGGACAAAAATATAGTTAAGATTCAAGTCCCTTCAAGTACGAATTTCAATTAAAATCAAACTTTGATAATTAATAATTAATCAAGTTGAGCGAAGGAGAGTAATGGACTAGTTGTTTGAATGAATTAGTTGAGTGCTCAAAAGACTTTGAGCATCAATATATTATGCTGAAAAATAACTATAATATAATGATAAATACGTTTCAAACAAATAATATAATTATTAATATTAAGAATATATTATGCACAATATAAAATAATATATAATATTTTAAAATATTTACTATAAAATATTTAATTTAAATATTGTGCCTTGAGCGGGTCTTCGATTTGAATCTTGTCCATGGGAATGTAATACTCATTATGAATATATATTGATGATATATGTATATATATAGACACACACATTCTAAATGGTTGTTTAACCAATTATAATATATTATTACATTATTATTATTATTATTATTATTATTATTATTATTATTATTATTATTATTATTATTATTGTGTGTGTGTGTGTGTGTGTGTGTCTATATATATGCATTAGGCAAGTCTATATTGTTAAGGAAAGAAGCAGCTTCCAAAATTTTAGGTAGGGAAGAAAGCCAACGAAATTTGTGTCACATGATCATTGGTTTACTAGGGTACCAACTGGAACACTGATATGGTACATGCTTGGTATCCAGTATTTTCTCATCTTCTAGAGGTAAGACAAAACTTTAAAAAAAACAAAACAAAACAAAACAAAACAAGACAAATAGAGAGCTCTAAGCCACACAAAATAGAAGTTAGTATGAAATAGAGAAGACCAGTAACATCAAAGAATGTAGAGTTAGAAGAAAACACCAAAATTAGTTTAAGTGGGAGCTCAAAGATTAAAGTCATGATCTTGGATCATCTTAACTCAATGGGATTGATAAATATTAATAACAAAGCAGCAATCTTGATCATGCCATGATGAAACTTGTAAATCCTAATTTAGGAAAAGGAAAATGTGCTAGTAAAAATCTATATATAACCAAACACTAGTTTAATCGGAGACTTGCATTGGCGTGCAATGTGTTTGATTATAAAGGTGAAGAGGTCAACATGTTCTTGTATAGAAGCCTGTTGATAAAAAGAAATGCTCTCTTAATTATGAATTCTTACACTAAACTTGGTTCCCACAGGAAACATAAAAAAAAAAAAAAGGAGAAAATCTATAGAAAGGGAAACAACATAACTGTAAAATGGTGAAAAATAAGGAAAACATAATTTTTGATATGGAAATAAGAGTGGTCACTACTATAATGAGATTCTTGACCAATTTCAAAGACATTGATAAGCTTTGGGCTTTTGTTGCTCAGTTATTGGATGCAATTTTTTTAAGAAAAGAGTGAAGCAGATATAAAGGTACACCACTCAATCTTAATTAGGAGACTATTGATGCTTAAGTAGTATGTTATTCATTTATTCTTTCAGAATATTGAGTTTAAGAAGTTTTAAGTTATTGTAGCTAGCTCAAAAACTTTATCAAAATGCACATTATAAAAGGAAAAAGAGAGATACTCCAAGGAAAAAGAGAGATACTCCATTTTCATTTTATTGATTTATTTTTTTTAAAACAATCACCCTATTTTTGTCATTCATACTATCACTTACACCATTATAAGTTTTATTTCAACATTATATCCTGAAGTAGTCAAGTGTATTTGCATATGCATTTCAAGTCTAGAGTCAATCAATTCACCAAATGCAATACAAAATCAAAATGAATAAAACTGTTTTGAAGATGGTGGTGGTGCTTAGACTTGAATGATGCTTAATGATATTTTCTTAGCTATTAATAATTTGGTAATGGTGCTTGTGCGTAATTCTAATAGAAGGATGATCAATACAGAACAACAAATGTTGAGGTTCACCTTAAGGTTGGTGATTATATTGTATGCAGATATTGTGAGACTAAGAGGATGAGAGCAAGTTAGTGGAGGGGCGAGAAAGAGGAGTTTAAATGGCTATCAAAGCTTAGGTTAGAAGCTATTAGATGATGAAAGAATCTAAAAATCTAAACTTTCCTAACTTAACATGCATCTTTTCTGTAATGTCACTTTAAAAATTTCTAACTCCGCCTATGATGCACTTAATGTCCTAATTTTTTCACACACAGTCGGTCCTAAGCCCGGGGAAAGGAGGAGGGTTGCGTTAGGTAGTTGACAGCCAGCGTAAAATTTGTTAAATCACTATGATATGAATCATTACCGAATATTTGTTAGGGCATCCCCTACAAGTGACGCGTTGCACTTGAACCACCCGGGTATAGCAAAAAGTGGGCGAGGGTAGGCTAGGTTGTCACCTCGAAGTGACGCACTGTGTCGGCACCCAGGTATGGTGTCAAATATGCAAGGATTCCTGCATCATTCTGGACGTGGGCAGGTAAAGACGTTAGTTTAGGAAACTAGGATTAAATTAGCAACTTGGAATATAGGGACACTTATGGGTAAACATGGAAATTGTGAATACAATGATCAGAAGAAGAATTAATACAATTTGCTTTCAAGAAACTAAGTGGGTGGAGGAGAAAACTAGAGAAATTGATAAATCAAGATTTAAATTTTAGTACATTGGAAAATAAAAACATAAGAATGAAGTAGGCATTATTATAGAAAAAAACTTAAAAGATAGAGTTGTGGATGTAACTAGAGTAGGGGATAAAATTATGAAAATCAAGATGGTATTAGGACAAGAGATAATAAATATCATTAGTGCTTATGCTCCTCAAGTCAACTTAATAGAAAATCTTAAGAGACAATTTTGGGAAGATATTGATAGTATTATACAAGGCATATCAGAGATTGAGAAAATATTTATAGGAGGAGATCTGAATGAGCACATTGGAAGAAATAATAAAAATTATGAGAGGATACATAGACGATATAGATATGGAGACAAAAAATGAGTCTTGGGAGATGATTTTAGACTATGCTATGTCATATGATTTTAGTATTGTTGGAATTGGTATAATCCCAAGATAGGGGGTGAATTGGGTATTTAAAATATTTTGGCTAAATTTAAACATTTCACCGATTCACGACAAATCATATCTCAGTCAATCTACACGCGTGTATGTAAAATAATTAAACTATGAGTTAAGGATACATGTGTGCAGTATATCTCATTTAATTTAAATGTGTGCATGCAAATAATTGTAACCGTGAATAAACAAACATACACATACAGAAATTTAAGTGCAAAAATATAAATGAAATAGAGAGAGAGTGACACATAGATTTGTTATCGAGGTTCAACCAAACCAGCCTACGATCCCGCCTTAGGCATACCCCCCAAGGATTCCACTATCCTTGCTCACTTAAACGGGCAAAGCAGAAGCCGTTACAACTTTTCTGTTGGCCTCACAAGGCTTTCACATCTTATTTTGATGGTAACAAATAAAGGATGGTTTAATAAGTTTGTGTTCAAGTGATGATATTTCAGGAACTCTAAAGTGACAAAGTACAAAAAGATCAAAGAGGAATATCAATCACCAAATGCTTAAAGCCATACTATATTTACAAAGTGATCAAGTGGAAGCTCAAGGAGACTCAAGATAGTCAAAGCAAATACAACTCAAAGAATGATCAAATTTAGGGAAAAAGAAAGGAGATTCATGAAGACTTCAAAGATCAAAAGAGTTTTTAAAAGTTTTAGGAAGCTTCATGTAAGTACTTCAATTCTAAATATCATTTTGAATGAGAAGAAGCTCTTTAAGGGTTATCATGGACTTAGAGGCTTTGTTTTAAAACCTTGGAAAACGTTTTTATAATTAATCAATGCAAGAGAACAAAGTGTTTTTGAAAACTGAACTAAAAATCAGAAATTATAATTGTCCAAACGATTGACGTATAAGTTCAGGAGCCTGAAAAATTTCCTTAGGTGACTGAAGATTAAGTACAGGCGCCTAAAGATTTTTTTGAAAGAATTCTGAAAAGGTAGTGTAGACTCAGGCGACTGAATTTGATCTCAGGCGCTTGACCCTGTTTTCAATAGAAAAAATAAAACAGTAGGATGAAGCCTCAGGCGACTAAACCTGTAGTTCAGACGACTAAACTTCGGCAATGGCCATATTTTTTAAAAGTTTTGATTTCAAATTCAAATTACATGGCCCCAATCTTTCTAAAAACTTGGGGGACACTCCAAGTAATCTTGGGCAGCACAAATTTCACTTGATATTTATATCATAATAAATTTCACGTAAAATATCATAATACCAATTTTTACTTAATAACTCAATCAGTATTTCTCAAATCGACTGCAATAACTTATTCCCCTTACCTGACTTACTCAGAGGTCCTCTAACACCTTAAATCATACACTCCTTAGCATTCACAGCCCAAAATCCTAAAAATCACATTTTTCCCAAGTTAAACAACTAAACTCCCAGAACATTTATCATTCAAAAATCACTAAACTCTATATTCTCCAAATTTACTTTAAAACCCTTAAAGTATCTGGCTTACCCTGGTTTTGGGATGGTGCCCCGAAACTCCAATATGAAAATATACTCCGGGCTATAACGAAGTTGGAAATGAAGAGAGAAGGTGAGGGTTTCAAGTTTCTAGAGAGAGAGAGTGAGAGGAGAGAGAAAACAATGCTAAAATGAGGGTTTCCACTATTTATAGGCCGACGTTCATAGATGAGTTTAAGTAATTCGTAGACAAACCCATGAAGGCACTTCGTCGACGAGGAGGCTATTTCATCAATGAACCTAAAATTTCTGTAAAACTCCCAAAACTCTCGGTATCTTCTCATCAATGAAACACGTGTACTTCATCGACGAGAACTATAAGTGCATTCGTCGATGAGGTCTCTAAGTTCGTCGATGAATCTCTGTTGTTCTCCCATCCCTTTTTCCTTCTCTTTCATTTCTTTTATTAATTTAATTTTTCGAGTCTCTACATTCTCCCCTCCTTATAAAATTTCATCCTCGAAATTTGTCATTTATCACATTTTCACTCTTAAAGAAAAACATCACCATTTTATTAATCACCCTCACTTATGGCGGAGGAATACCGTGGTTACATAAGGGTTCTAGGAGATTACAACAATTGAAATAAAATTCTCCTCAAAACCATTAAAACTAAAATACTACCTATACTATATTATGCAAATCCAATTACATCTTAATCCTAATTCCCACTGAACAGATGTGGGTATCTTTGGTGCATCTGCTCCTTTAATTCCCAAGAAGCTTCCTCTACTGCATGGTTTCGCCATAAAAATTTTACTAGTGGTATGCTTTTATTACACAGTTCCTACTCTTTTCGATCCAAAATTCGCACTGGCATTTCCTCATAAGACAAAGCAGCACTGAGTTCTAGTGTCTCATATTTGATCACATGGAAGGGATCTAGGACGTATTTCCCCAATATAGGAACGTGGAATATATTGTGAATTCTCGATAAAGCTGGTAGTAACGCCAGCCTGTAGGCAACTGGACTCACTCTTTCAAGAATCTCGAATGGTCCAATATACCTAGGGTCTAACTTGCCCTTCCTCCCAAATCTCATAACTCTTTTCAATGGTGCCACCCTCAGAAATATGTGATCCCTAATGCCAAACTCTAACTCTCATTGGCAAGTATTTGCAAAACTCTTCTGCCGACTCTGTGTTGTTCTGATCCTGTCTTTAATGAGTCTGACTTTATCCTGAGTCTGCTGTATCAGCTCTGGCACCAATATCCGTCTTTCCCCAATGTCATCCCAGTACAATGGGGTTTGGCACCTCCTACCATATAATGCCTCAAATGGTATCATCCTAATGCTAGCCTAATAGTTGTTATTATACGCAAACTCAACTAGTGGTATGTACCATATCCAACTACCTCCAATGTCCAGCACAACTACATGAAGTATATCCTCCAATATCTATATCGTTCTCTCTGTCTATCCATCTATCTGAGGATGAAATGTTGTGCTAAATGATAACCGAGAACCTACGGCTCCTTGCAAACTCCTCCAGAAATGGGATGTGAATCGAGGGTCTCAATCTGAAACAAAGGACACTAGCACGCCATGCATTATAACTATCTCCTGTATATACAACTCTGTAAGTATGTTTAAAGAGTAGTTAACTCTGATAGGTAGGAAATGAGCAGCCTTCGTCAGTCGATTCATGACTACCCAAATGGCGTCTTGTCCATGTAGTGCCGACGGTAATCCTATAACAAAGTCAATCGCTATATGTTCCCACTTCCACTTAGGAATATACAGCGGCTGCAACGACCCTGCCAGTCTCTGATGCTCAGCTTTCACCTGCTGGCATGTCAAACACCGCGCTACAAACTCAGTGATCTCTCTTTTCATACCGCTCCACCAAAAAGACTCTCGAAGATCCCTATACATTTTAGTGCTACCAAGAATCACTTTCTTAATCTCAGGGTTAGCAGGTACACACAGCCTGGTACAGAATCTCAAGGCTCCATCATCTGAGATACTGAAATCTGCGCCTCCTGACCATCCTGTACTTTCTCTATAAGCT
This sequence comes from Malania oleifera, assembly GCF_029873635.1. Taxonomy (NCBI): domain Eukaryota; kingdom Viridiplantae; phylum Streptophyta; class Magnoliopsida; order Santalales; family Ximeniaceae; genus Malania; species Malania oleifera. The sequence continues at coordinate 78,498,992 of NC_080423.1, read as the reverse complement.
TCACCAACTCTACATCACTCCTTTAAGCCACTTTAATTACTTTTTGTAGAGTCGGCTGCAACACCAGATTGACAATAAACACATGATGATCACCCTTTACGAGTTCTATCCCAAGTCTCTCCAAATCCATCTGAACTGGATGATGTATCGCAACTGTAGATACTGATGCACCCACTGATTTTTGGTTTAAGGCATCAGCCACCACATTAGCCTTTCCAGGGTGGTAACTGATGGTGCAGTCATAATCTTTAATCAGCTCCAACCATCTCCTCTACCTCATGTTTAATTCTTTTTGCGTGAAAAAGTATTTTAAACTCTTATGATCAGTGAAAATTTCACACCTACTCCCATAAATATAATGTTTCCAAATTTTCATCGTATAAACCACCAGTGCTAACTCCAGATCACGGGTAGGGTAATTTTTCTCGTATTCTTTCAACTATTAAGAGGCATACGCTATCACTCTTCCCTGCTGCATCAAAACACAACCAAGTCCTTTATGTGACGCATCACTGTAAATCACGAAATCCTCTTCGCTTGAAAGAATAGTCAATACTGGTGCAGTGATGAGCCGCTGCTTCAACTCTTGGAAGCTCTACTCACATTCATTAGACAATTCAAACTGCATCCCTTTCCTAGTCAATCTCATCAAAGGACTCAACAATTTAGAAAAACCATCAACAAATCTGTGGTAGTACCAAGCCAATCCTAGGTAACTTCTAATTTCTTGAACATTCTTTAGTCGTACCCAGTCTACTACGACTTCAATCTTACTCGGATCTACTGAAATACCACCCTTGGATACCACATGTCCAAGGTAGGTAACCTGCTCCAGCGAGAACTCGCACTTCTTAAGTTTCGTATACAATCTTCTTTCTCTCCGTACTTGTAGCACTATCCTTAGACGTCCCTCATGCTCTTCTGGGCTCTTCGAATATACTAGTATATCATCAATGAATACCACCACAAACTATTTCAGATACTGGTGAAAGACCATGTTCATCAAATCCATAAACACTGCAGGAGCATTTGTCAGTCCAAATGGCATAACCAAGAATTTGTAGTGGTCATATCGAGTCCTAAATGTCGTCTTTGAAACATCCTCAGCCCTAACCTTTACCTAATGATACATAGACCGTAAATCTATCTTCGAAAAAACTTGTGTCCCTTGTAGCTGGTCAAATAAATCATCGATGCGGGGAAGCAGGTATTTATTCTTGATAGTCACTTTATTAATTTCTCGGTAGTCGATGCACATTCTCATCGACCCATCTTTCTTTTTCACAAACAATACCGGTGCTCCCTAGTGTGACGCATTGGGCTGAATAAATCTCTTGTCCAACAGTTCCTACAACTATTCCTTTAATTCTTTTAATTCCACTGGTGCCATTCTGTATGGTGCTTTCAAAATCGGCACTATCCCCGAATTTAAATCAATAGTAAACTTTACCTCACGGTTAGAAGGTAGTCCCAGCAAATTCTCAAGGAAAACATCAAGAAAATCTCTCACTATTGGGATATCCTCTAACCTCAACTCCCCTTTTGATATCTCCTTTACACAAGCCACATAACCCTGACAACCCTCTAGTAGCAACCACCTCGCATAAAATGGCAAATAACAACTGTGGTGGGGTGCGCACACAAGACCCCACAAACCTGTACTCCTGTCCCCCTGGAGGTTTGAACACTACCTCCCTCTGATGACAATCTATACTGGCATAATAAGTAGCTAGTAAGTCTACACCCAGTATCACCTCAAACTCATGCATATCAAAGACCACCAAATCAGCTAATAAAGATCTTCTCTAAATGCATACTAGACAATTCTTGAGTACCCTCTCATATATCTCTACAACCCTTGTCGGCGTAGCCAACGAAAAACTGACCCCCAACTACTGTGTTTCTAACCCATAGAATTTCACAAACTCTCGGACGATAAAAGAATGAGTCGCACCTGAATCAAACAAAGTAGTAGCTGTAAATGACAAAATTGAAACTGTACCTGTCACAACATCTCCTATTGCCTCTACATCCACTAGTGTCAGCGCGTAGACTTGTGATGGGGCAATATTCCTCTATTGTCTGCCTCGGAGTGCCTGATGACCTCCTTGGTATGGTCTATAAGCAGGTGCAACAACTGTCGATGCTTTGCAGTCACTCGCTATATGCCCCAACTGACGACACTGATAATATACGATCTCCCTAACCCGACACTCTCCCAAGTGTCTCCCGTAGCATATAGGGCAAGAAGGGGGCATCTGCCTTCCCTGCCCTGCCTAATTTCCTCCTCCCTGTCTCCGTCCACCTCTGTTATCCTGCCTCCTCCAAGTCCCTCGGCTGGACCCTGCCTGAACATCCGAAGGCACAAATTTCTTTCCCTGGCTCTGTGCTACAGTGCCTCTTTGAAGGTCACTCTCTATCACGACAACTCTATCCACTACCTCTGTAAAGGTATGAGCTTGAAAAACTATAACTTGCTCAAACAGACTCTGCCCCAAACCCTCCTCGAATTTTCTTACCTTTCTTTCCTCATTCAGTACCAAATATGGAGCAAACTAAGACAACTCAATGAATCTAGTTGCATACTGCTGTACTGTCATTAGTCCCTGCGTCAAGTGCAGAAACTCTACTGCCTTCGCACTTCTGACTGTAGCGGGGAAGTATCTCTCAAAAAAGATATCCTTGAAGCGGCTCCACATCACTGCTACAAGGTCCGGTCTGGTCTCTTCTCCTCTAATAATCTCGCTGATCTCCACCTACGCTTTGCCTCCCCGATCAGCTTAAATGTCGCAAATAAAACTTTCTGCTCATCTGTACATGGAAGAACTGCCATCATATCCTCTATGTTCTGGACCCACTTCTCAGCCACAAGTGGGTCAGCTCCTCCAGAGAATGATGGAGGTCTCATACGCGTGAACTGCTCAATTGTGCAACTCTGCTCTCTTGAACCTCTAGTCATCTCTACCATCACCTGCTGGGTAACACTACGTAGTACAACATCAAGATCTCCGCTACCTATACTAGAAGGGAAGGCCCTGCATCATCACCCCCAACATGTGCACTACTACTCCCTAGATCCATCATACAAATGGAAATAAATGGTTTTAGAACTCTTTCATCATAACTCACTAACTCACCGAGTATACTAAAAACCCACAAAATACTCTGCTACAGACATTTCTCTTAACATTCTCAATCCCCATTTCAGATTCAATCCTATCACTTAGAATCAAGAATCAGTGATAGTATCTACGGTTTTCCTGAAATCGTCACCTTAGGAAAAACACAGAATTAACCACGAAACTCCTACCTCTAGGTCGCAAGATAGAATCCTAAATTCTAATCTCTTCCTTTAACAATGACTAACTCACTTCTCAATCTATCCATCCACAATTTTCATCAAAATTCATTCCTATACTCTGGTATTGTATTCCTTTGTTTACTAAATTCTGCAGAACCTAGCAACTTAGGCTCAAATACCAAATTGTGATGCCCCGATTTTTCATACCATTTTTTTTCATATAAATAACACATATAATCACATATCGGCCACGTTAATATATGATACTACAATACATAACCTGACCTGAAACTGGGTACCGGGTACACAATCATACTCATATACACAAACCTAATGGCAGAAGTCATTTTATATATATACATACCACAGCGAATACACATACCAGAGTGCCAATCATCCATAAATACAAGTTTACCACAAATCCTCTAGGGGAATCAAACCTCCCTAGCTCAAAATACTTACATTGTCTATCTAGGGTATCTACTCCCCTTTATCTCGGAGCTTTATCATTGGGTCTATCTCGGTTTTCTAAAATATTTAAATGTTGGGTGAGACACATCTCAGTAAGACGGAATACATTATCTACAGTGTGTGGCAGTATGAGTTTCATTTTATCATAACATATATTCATTTTAGTGATAATATCTTCTGAGAAATATACCATTTCCACATTTACAATCATATAGATATACAACACAAGATTTCATAAGCTTTTACTTTCATTTCCAAATATGTTCATATACAACCCATGTTTACCAGCGAAGTTCTTGAGAATAGGGAAGCTTACTCACCCATACAAGCAGCTTCCCTCTACCCTGACATCGTTTGTATTCTTACTCAAATAACTCGGGTTCGGCAACAATTGATACTTATCAGGGCACTCACCTTACTCTGTAAGCCCACAGGCGGAGTGTTTTACTTCACTTTAATTATTTATATTACTTACTCACACTATTTCATTTACATTTCCATTTTCATTTTCATTTCATTTCATTACAATTTCCATTTCATTTCATTTCACATCTAGCTCATGAGTATCCTTGATAATCAATACATCCGTGTTTGTAACTCATGGCTACCCTGAGGATATCACTCCTCATGCTTCCTCCTATGAATAAGCTTGTGCAACCTGAAGGCTGAATCTAACCGCAGTTGGCCGACCTAGTTAGATCAAAATATCATGTCATATATCTCGTGTTTGTAGTACGACTGGCCGACTTATAGCCTTGATTCGGACTCAGGGGGCACAACAACTCTACTAAATAGCTCAGTCGACCATCACGCCACATGCTTCATAAGTCTGTGTGGTTACACTGTCTCTAATAGCAACGGTACTGTGCTCAATATCATAACCCATCATTAGGGGTTCCATATCCATTATTAGGGTTATCACTACCATATACCCATAATCATTACGCGGTATTGACATTTCATCATTCACATTTCTGTACTCATATTGCAGAATTTTACATTCCAATATTTCCCATTCTCATATTCTCATATTCATATTTACATACCAGTATTCACATATCATTATTCTCATTGCAGGATTATCATTGCAATGTTCACATTTTCAGTAATCATAACTCATTTCATCATTTCAATGGTATTTCATCAATTCAATACTAATTGCATTTCATAAATACATATACATATCTCATTTCACATAATTCACATTTCTTAATCAAACATTTCCATATCTCATGTTTCATCATTTCTTAGAAGATATATTTTTCGGTACATAATCACTTTTTATCATTTCCCCATTTCAAATTTCATATCTCAATTTACATTTCATAATCTCATATTCACAGACATTTAACCTAGATTTAAATGTATCTCAATATAAATCATATGCCACATAAATTTCATCTGGTATTTATATCATACTAAATTTCAAATAAAATATCATAATACCATTTTCACATAATAACTCAATCAGTATTTCTCAAATCTACTGTAATAATTTATTCCCTTTACCTGACTTACTCAGAGGTCCTCTAACACCCTAAATCATACACTCCTCGGCGTTCACAGCCCAAAATCCTAAAAATCACACTTTTCCCAAGTAAAACAACTCAACTCCCAGAACATTTATCATTCAGAAATCCCTAAACTCTATATACTCCAAATTAACTTAAAAATTCTTAAAGTATCTTGTTTACCCTGGTTTTGGTGCCCTGAAACTCCAATATGAAAATCTACTTTGCCTAGGATGCAGAGAATCTTCCTAGGAACTTCGTGGCGGTTCTTGATTGTCAAACTGGGTTGTAACGAAGCCGAAAACGAAGAGAGAAGGTGAGGGTTTTGAGTTTCTAGAGAAAGAGAGAGCGAGAGAAGAGAGAAAATGACGCTGAAATGAGGTTTTCCACTATTTATAGGTCGATGTTTGTCGACGAGTTCAAGTAATTTGTCAACAAACCCATGAAGTCACTTCATCGATGAGGAGGCTATTTCGTTTACGAACCTAAAATTTCCCTAAAACTCCCTAAACTCTCAACATATTCTCGTCGACGGGACACGTGTACTTCGTCCATGAGAACTATAGGTACATTCATCGACAATGTCTCTGAGTTTGTCGACAAATCCCTATTGTTCTCCCTTCCCTTTTTCCTTCTCTTTCATTTCTTTTATTAATTTAATTTTCTGGGTCTCTACAAAAGTGTCCTCCATATGATGAGGGATGGCAATGATGAAGAATGATTTGCATCTCTTCTTCTGGCACACATTTTCGGATGATTTGATCAGGGGATATTTTGAATAGCAAAGGCTCATCCCAAAAATAATATTTCACATCTTGTAGAAACTTCTTGCGTTGATGGTAAGTGAGATCTGTTGGCAATACTTTGCAAGGTAGGTAGTTTACAATATCGGCGTACCAAGGAAGCTTGATCTCACATGCAAACAATTGCTCATCAAGGAATGCTTCTTGGATCATTGAATCTAGTCTTACTTCCTCTTGTTACAACCAAGAGAGATGATCAGCAACTGAATTTTCGCTTCCTTTCTTATCGCGAACCTCCAAATCAAATTCTTGCAGAAGTAGGATCCAACGAATCAACCTAGGCTTAGCATTGTTCTTGTCAAACAAATAACGAAGTGTTGCATGATCAATGAACACTATCACCTTTGTACCAATGAGGTAAGACCAAAATTTGTCACAAGCAAATACAACAGCAAGCATCTCCTTCTCAGTTGTTGTATAATTTAATTGAGCTTCATTCAATGTCTGACTTGCATAATATATGGCCCTAAATAGTTTGTCTCGCCATTGTCCTATCACTGCTCCAATTGCAAAGTCACTTGCATCACATATGACTTCAAAAGGTTGACTCCAATAAGGTACAATCATAACTGGTGCTGAAATTAGTTTCTCCTTGATTGCATTAAAGGCCTGCAAACTAACATCATTAAAGTCAAATGCAGAATTTTTTTCAAGAAGATTACATAAAGGTTTAGAGAGTTAAGAAAAATCTTTTATAAATCTTCTATAAAATCGCGCATGTCCTAAAAAGCTTCTGATTCCCTTCACATTCTTTGGGGGTGGTAGTTTTTCTAGGTTGCAATTTTAGCTCGATCAACTTCAATTCCTTTAGATAATACTTTATGGCCAAGCACGATCCCTTCTTCAACCATGAAATGACACTTCTCCTAGTTTAGGACTAGATTTTTATCTTCACATCTCTGTAAAACAAGAGCCAAGTTATGCAAACAATGATCAAAAGATGTACCAAAAACTGAAAAGTCATCTATGAAAATTTCCATTATCTCTTCCACCATATTAGAAAAGATAGCCCTCATGCAACGTTGAAATGTCGTTGGGGCATTGCACAATCCGAAGGGCATCCTCCTAAAAGCAAATGTTCCATAAGGGCATGTGAATGTAGTTTTCTCTTGATCTTCGGGGGCTATGGCAATTTGGTTATACCTCGAATAACCATCTAAAAAGCAATAATAGGAATATCCGGCCAATTGATCCAGCATTTGATCAATAAATGGAAGTGGAAAATGGTCCTTCCTTGTTGCTTTATTCAACTTGTGGTAATCCATACATGCACGCCACCCTGTGACTGCTCTAGTAGGAATAAACTCATTGTTGTCATTTTTCACCACTGTCATTCCACCTTTCTTTGGTACAACCTGCACTCGACTTACCCATGAGCTGTTTGAAATAACATAAATAATTCCTGCATTTAGGAGTTTCAAAATTTCAGCTCTCACAACTTCCTTCATTGTTGGATTTAATCTTCTTTGGTGCTCAATCAACGGTTTGTAAAGTTCCTCCATTAAAATCTTGTGCATGCAAATTGAAGGACTTATACCTTTTATGTCAGAAATAGTCCATCCCAAGGCTATTCTATGCTCCCTTGACACACGCAACAACTTTTCCTCTTCTTCAAATGTGAGTGATGTCGTGACAATCACTGGAAAGGTGTCACTATCCCCTAAGAATGCATAGTGAAGATGCTCAGGTAATTGCTTTAACTCTGGAGTTGTAGTTTGCTGCATCTTTTCTTTAGAAACTACAGAATCCGTCTTTGCTACCATAGGTTCTATCCTCCCCACTTCATTGCTAAGTGTTATAATCTGCTGCAAGGCTCCCAAGGCAAATACATAGTGGAGAAATTCCTTACTAGCAAAAGGTAAATCAGATTCACAAATAGAAAAGTTATTACAATCATAAGCATGAGATGAAGTGGTGATACATTGTTCTAAGTGATCAGCTGGTACATCTTCTTGAAAGGCTTCTTCTATACATTGTTGAAAGACATCTACCCGAAAGCAAGTGATTGGATCTTCTGGGAATCTCATGGCTCGGTAGATGTTGAACATGACCTCTTCCTTGTTTACTCTCAATGTTAGCTCACCCTTTTGAACATCAAATAAAGTCCTTCTAGTGGCCAAGAATGATCGACTAAGAATTAGTGTGACTTCTTGGTCTTCCTCCATATCTAACGCCACAAAATCAGCAGGAAAAATGAATTTGTCCACCTTTACCAATACGTATTCTATGATTCCACGTGGATACTTGATGGATCGGTCTAATAATTGCGAAGAAATGGTTGTTTGTTTCATCTCTCCAAGTCCTAATTTCCTACAAACAGATAGTAGCATAAGATTAATGCTAGCTCCAAGATCACATAAAATTTTATCAAAAAATGAATTTCTAAAAGTGCAAGGCAAAGTGAAACTCCCTAGATCTTTTAATTTTTGAGGTAATTTCTTTTGAAGAATAGCACTGCATTCTTCAGTAAGCTTCACTGTTAACTCATCCAACCTTCTTTTCTTGGAAATGATGTCCTTCAGGAATTTGACATAGTTTGGCATTTGTTCCAAGGCATCTGCAAAAGGAATGTTTATGTGATTTTTCTTTAAAATATCCAAAAACTTAGAAAATTGCTTATCTAATTTTTTTTTTTTGAAAACGTTGAGGATAAAGAAGTGGAGTAGAGAGGATAGGAGGATTTTCAGGAAATGAAATTGCTGGAGGCATGCCCGTCTCTCTTGGTGTATCATCTACAATCTCCTCTTCTTCCACTTTATTCTTACTTTAGCCATTATTTTCAACTGTAGGTGTGGACATAGTTTCCTTTGATGGTTATCTCTCAATTTCTTTTCCACTCCTAAGTGTGATGGCCATGCATTGTTCCTTTGGATTCACTTCTATGCTGCTAGGAAAAGTTCCTCTTTGTTGGGAATTTATGGTCGTGGCCAGTTGCCCAATTTGCATTTCAAGATTCTTCATAGTGGCTCCCATATTGCTACAATGAGTCTCAATGTTATCCAACCGTAAATCAGTTTTTTTAAACCTTGCTTTTGTTTCCTCAACAAATGATACCATAGCATCCTCAAGTGACATCTTCTTCTCGCTTTGTTGACTATAAAGTCCTGGAGGAGGTTGAAGCACATTATTTGTATTTCCATAAGACAAATTCTAATGATTTCGAAGCCCTGGATGGTAATATTATGGCACAGGATTACCACAATAGGTTTAGTTCCGATTGTTGATGTATTGAACCTATTCTTGACTCGTTTCATTGCTCGGATCTGTCCTACTTGTAGTTGCCACATATTTTGCACTTTGTGGTATCCTTTGGGTGGTCAAAGATGAAATTTGTTGGGATAAAGAAGCAACTTAGGCTGAAAGGGCAGCAAACAGCTCCAAGTCATAAATCTCAGCAACTTTCTTAGCCATAGTTCTTTCGGTTGGCCATTGATAGTTGTTTGAGGTAATTTCTTCCAAAAGAGAAGTAGCACCCTTAGCTGTCTTTGACATCAAAGTTCCCCCAGACGCAACATCAACTAATGTCCGAGTTTGCCCATTTAACCCATTATAGAACATCTGAATTTGCAACCAATCTGGCAATCCATGTTGTGGGTAGCGTCGAATCAAATTTTTATACATTACCCATGCTTCATAGAGTGATTCAAAATCATTTTGCTTGAATTGACCAATCTCACTCTAGAGTTGGGCTGTTTTTGCAGGTGGAAAGAATTTAGCCAGAAACTTTTCTGCCATGTCCTGCCAACTAGTGATACTTCCCAGTTGTAGAGATTATAACCAACCTCTTGCCTTATCCCTTAGAGAAAAAGGGAACAATCTCAGTCTAGTGGGGTCTTCAATAACACTATTGATCTTTACAGTGTCACAAATCTCCAAAAACATCACTGAATGAATATTGGGTTCATCAAGTGATGATCTGTTGAATTGGGCTTGTTGCACCATGCTGATCAAGGCAGGTTTGAGCTCAAAGTTGTTGGCATTAATGGTCTAGCGTTTAATACCCAAGTAGTTGTCATTCACAACTAGCCGTACATAATCCTTCAACGCGTGTGGCTGTACATTCTCTTTTCCGCTATCTATGGCTAGTACCTTCTTCTTTCTTAGTGCTATGAGAGTTCTTTCAATCTCCAAATCAAAAGGAGTAATGTCACGAGTTCTAACACGACACATCCAACATCAAAAGCACACATGAAATAAAAATAAAAATAAAATTAAATAAATAAAAAAATTCTAAATTAAAACCAAGATTACTTTGTACCGATATTGGAAAAAATAAGAATAAATCAATCATTGGCAATGGCGCCAAAAACTTGATCGGTGCAAAACTGCAAGTGCACAATATCATAGTTTTATAGTAAAGTGATGAAAAGCGTATCGTCCTTAAGGATTGGTGACTTACTTTTGCCAAGTACCAAAATTATACTAATCTTGACTTTATTTAGAAAAGAAATAAAGATTTTTGTAAGTGCAAATTGAAATAAAATCACTTTAAAGAAACTATTTAAAGGAAAAATAAAACTGTTTGCCAAATATCAAATTAATGAGAAAGAAAATTTTTAAGAAATCGATTTCACCTAATTTCTCACTATGCTTTACTCGTCTAACTAATAAGATTTCATTTTCTTTGTTTGTTAGCAATTCTCTAATTCTTCTTTCTTTCGATAGTCAATTAGAAACTATTTTTATTCATTATTTACATAAAAGTATGCAAATTAATAAAGTAAGAAAGCATTAAGACCCGCGATTTTAATACTACATAGGTTCATATAAGGCTTTCGATCTCTATATTTACCTATGCTAAAATATCCTCTATCTATCCTATAATTTCCCCTTTCGGTAGCAAATCACAAGATTAAGATCATCTAATTAATAGTCAGTTAGTCGAAAGTAATAAGCTCAGAATAAATCAGACGAACATAGAAGAAAATTACTTCAGATTAGTACAAAAAAAGCAAGCATAATTTAAAACTAGATTACATCGTTTTTCTAGAATAAAGAAAATTAATTCATGCTGAAAATTAAATTCCGCATAAACGAATTCCTCGTATTTTATTTTCTCATGGGGATGGAAGAAGAATCAACACATAGAGCAGCCATCGCGTGCAGCCCCTGTTCCTTTAATGATTATTATTATTATTATTATTATTATTTTTCTATGCAGCTAGCCACTCCCCCAAGCTGCTATGCGTGTTTTTCCTCATTTTCTTCAGCGCTCCTCTCCAGAAAAGAAGACCTTTGCCCCCCTTCGTAAGAAAACCCTAAGCAACCGGTCTTTATTAGTGCATGGCTAGGTCAAATCAAACCCAGTGCATGCCCTTTGTCTCCAGTGCACACACGCACAACCCAACTCCAATTTCATTTTCCCCTTTAATTCCAAAACCCAACTCACATCTTATTTTAATTAAAAACCCAGCTACCCGAGGCCCTTCTTCATGCATGGATATGTTCGGATGCCTCCAATACCAAGCCCAGCTAATGTGAATCTCATGGTTTTCCCACGTGCATGACCTATCTTCATGTTTAAATTCCGAATTTAATTTCCAGAAAAAATCTTCTTTCTTTTCTTCAAATTTGCGATAAAATTAAATGACCGTAGTGAGACCTAAAATCGGCAAAAATAAATAAAATTAGGCCAAAGTTTAAAGTTAAGCATTGATAATTTATTCTAATATATGCCAGTCATCAGTATGATCACTTGCAAAGTAGGTCACATAGTGCACCAATGAGGAAGAGTGACTTAATTACTGTGTGGGATAATAGAAGGGGTAGGGGTAAACCTAAAATAACTTGGGAGGAGATAGTGAGTAAGAATTTAATATCCTTGAATCTATCAAATGAAAAAGTTGATGATCGCATAAATTAGTTGAAAATGATTCATATAACCAACTCCACCTAGTGAGATTAAAGTTTGGTTTTATTGTTGTTGTTGTAACTTAAAAAAACTTTCTAAAATTTAGAAACACTTTAAAAAACTAACCTTCAATTCCCCTTATAATCAACATGTACCGTCAAAATAAATTTTAAACTTGTAACAAAGCACAACTCTAGTCAATCAAATTTTTAGATTCTTTTTGCATAGAGACGAGTTAAAAAATGAAATTTTAGTAAACTAAACTTTCATTTATGATTTTAATGATGGAATATTTTGAAAGATTATTATTTAGATTACACAATTATTAGTTAGAATTATGGAACTTTAATTTTGACATCTACTCTTCTTTTTTAATAAATTACACTATATTTAGTTATAGTTATTGAACAATAATTTTGACATCTACTCTTATCATATTTAATAAAATACTTACAATCATATATATTTAAATCACAGTATATACTTTCATAAATACAATCATTCAAATGCATTTTATAAAAGTGCACATCATTTATAAAATAATACTTACAGGTAATTATGTTCATAAGTTGTGAGAGTCGCACTAATAGCACTTCCATGTGCCTTTTCATGCACCATATCACTGCCTGCTGACTACTGAGTTTAAAAAGATGAAAAAATGAGAGTAAAGACACAGTAAGTTCCTGGCACTCTGCACACGGTTCTAGAATGGGAAAGCGAGTGAAATAGAAACTGATCAGGAGAGAGGATTATGACGATGGCCATTATCCTTGACAAAGAACTGTACCCAGATGGTCTGGGAGGGTATATAGGGAAGCGGTGGATGGTTTGATTCTTCATTCTTCACTGATCGCGATCTCCAGATGCTCTGCTGCTCTGACATACGCTGATGGCCCGTGGTGGTAGTGATGATGTGACAGATAACGGAGTGGAGGAGGAGCTGGAAGCCATGCGCGAGGAGGACTCGTCTTGGCACCCTTGCCGGGTGTCTCTCAGGTGACCCTTTTCTCAGATATCTGATGTAATCTTCTACCTTCGATTTAAACCTTTGTTTTGTCTTATTGAGAATTTGTGTTCCTTGATGCTTTGTTTGGCTGCCGAGAAAACCGAGGCAATGAAAAGGGAAATATTAAATTTTAGGCCTTTGTGTAATAGTAGGAATATGCTTTTGCTATTATTGGTGTTGGTTGTCTGGTTCATTAGGGAGCGGACACTCAGCTCACTTGAGCTGAGCATTTGCACAAAACTGGGTAGCTTTTTATTTTTTTAAAAGGTAGACAAAGCTATTAGAGTCTGATTTCATTCCCTTTATGGTTTAACTTGGACTACCTGAACAACTTTGACCCTCTATATGGAATGAGATTATCAATGTTCATTTATTATTTGATTCATTTTTGGTTATTGTATCAGATTATCTTCGTACATTAATTATTTATTCATTAATTCCTTGGTTGCTTGTTGCTCATATTTTAGTGTTTAGAGAGATTAAGCCTCTTTGTGTATTGATTGTGAGTTTTGACTGTGCGCGTGCGTGCATGCATGCGTGCGTGTGAGAGAGAGAGAGAGAGAGAGAGAGAGAGAGAGAGAGAGAGAGAGAGAGAGAGAACTAATAAACTTGAACACTGTATTGAATGAGATCGCTATTACTGATTAATTATTTGTTTCACTTTAGGTAACAGTATTGGATCTTCTTAGTTGTTTCCTTTTAGAAAAAAAAAAACTAATTTGGCTATTGTTCTTAGTTTGGATACATTTGAGATGACTTGGAAAAGTGAGTTGTATATTTTTTAACTCCAATAAATTACTTATTTTTATCTGTTTTGCTGAAGAAAAGTTTTGTAAGCTATAAGTAGTACAACTCATTGTCGTAAGAGATTCCAAATGCCTCCTTGTTTTGAACCTCTTTTTCTGTATTGAGTATGATCATTGAATGTGCTTGCAGCTCCACTGGAGTTGGTCTTGTTGTAGACTTTGGGGATCAGGAACCAGAGAACATGATATTGGACAAGGAAGAAGAGCTTTCATGCCTTCGTTTTCGCTCTGTTCCTCTACAAGGTGGTGATTGTTCTCACATCAAAGAAGGTGATCGTGTGCTTGCCAGCCATAAGTCACACTACAAGACCCTCTTCCTTGATGCGGAAGTGGAAAAAGTAAACTCCTCTCTCCCTTAATTGTAGTTTCAAGGGAAACTGTTTTCTCAGCCTTAGGCAATGTTTGGTTCACTTGATGAGCAGGTACTGGGATTTTAATCATATACTGTGGTAACATACTATCCAACTTACACAAAATTTGGTCAATGAACGCTAGATCAACTTGGACAATATAAATTCGTGACATCGCAGTAAGAAATGAAGGATTGTAGTGGATTGTTTGTTTTGTAAATGATTGATGACAAAGCCCCTATTAATGACCCTCAACTTTCTTGTAACAAAATATTTTAATAAATATATTAAACGCTCCTTACCTCTAGTCAAGTGCTCACCTTAGTCCATACTGAATAGGTGATTGCCTAGGTGGCTCTTGAGCCAAGAAACCTTGTCTCGAGTCTTCATGAGGCACCTTGATTAGGAAAGCAAACCGGCTGCACTCTGTACATGTGCATTCATGCACAAACTCAAGAAAGAAAAATGGAAAAACTGATCAAATTCAAGGTATACGCTGACCGACCAAGGTCAATACCCTTGAGATATCTAAGTAGGAAAAAGTAAATTTTTATACTTTTCCCTCAAGGAGGCTGTAATAGGAAAGACCTCAAATAGGTACTCTTCAGTTTAAAAGAAGGAAACTCCACATTTTTTAAACATCCGAAGGTGTGTTCCTTCCACATGCAATGAAAAAGAAAGGGAAGATTGATGCATGAAACTTTACTAATATGTCATATGAAACCTTCAACCACCACTTTAATCTGCACCCTCTGTAATTCTGAGTCAAAATTAATATGAATGCTGAACTGCATCAAGTATTATCTCATGTTCTCACTTGTATTTTGAAAGGCGAGACTGGGAAAGTTTGATATGAAGTCTTTCTCCCATCTTTTGCTCAAGGAATTATTGTAAAGAACTCATATATTTATCGATAGATCTCTTACCTAGTTGCATTGAGTTTTAGTTTCTTTTAAGTTACCACGCTTATGAGGCGTTTAACATGATTTCTGCAAATTTACTTTTACTCACGACTAGAAGTTATGTTGTTTTAATTTCTATTTTTGACTCCCATAAATTAAAATTTCTGTCTCACTTATTAATAAGTCAATTTTCATTAGTGAAACAAACATCACTTATAAAAAGGTAACTCTTTTGAATTCTAGGCCATGTATGTGTTTTGGATAAGCCATCCCAAGCACCTGTTCATAGCATGATGTTTGGTCAATTATTACTAAATTACTTTTTTGTCTATATTCCTTTTTTATCATATTGAACTTGAAGTGAATAATGCTTCCTTTTACGTTGAGATGTTGCCTCTCAAATTATAGACTGAGTAACTAGCTCTTTTTTGTTAATTTTTCATCCCTTTTCACTTTCCAAAGTCATTGGTTTAGAATAGAACATATAGTCAACCACTTTCTTTTCAAGGTAGTATGTGTGCATGCTTTAATTGCAGACAAGTATACGCTCTTTTAGGTTAGAATGTGAAAATATTGAA
The DNA here is from genome assembly GCF_029873635.1 of Malania oleifera. Classification (NCBI taxonomy): domain Eukaryota; kingdom Viridiplantae; phylum Streptophyta; class Magnoliopsida; order Santalales; family Ximeniaceae; genus Malania; species Malania oleifera. The sequence goes on along the minus strand of NC_080423.1, from coordinate 78,483,413 downwards.
ATCACATCAAAATGGCCATAAATGTTTCATTTAAGAAAAAAGATGAAGAATGTTCTAGCTTAATTTGAAGTTTGAGCTATTTTACTAAGAAGTGACTGTGCATTAGACACACACTTAACAAATATATGATATGATATGAGCGTATTCATATTTTTATAAAATAGGACACAGTATGCAGTTGAACTAGTGACATCAATAGAGAGAGAAATTTGCGCTCGCATGTATTGTGAAGATTTCCAAGATATATTTTCCTTGTTTAAAGTTTGAAAGAAGGAAAGAAGAAGAAGCTAGTCTGATTTGTCTCATATAGAAAAAGGAACAAACTTTTGGTTTCCCTATATATATGTATAGGTATATGCGGGGCAGTTTCTAAACATCTTTGTACAAAAGTATGGCCTTGTATGAGTACAATCATGTAGTCACTAATCACACATCTGTATATAGCATCATGAGACACATGCAAGTGCGTGGCACAATGTTTTTCAGATGGCACATTTTGCACTTTGCACGTGTGTCAGCGTGAGCTGTTGTATAGGTGCTTAAATTTATGCACTTTGGTTGATTTGCAATCCAATACTGCAAACACCCTGTTAAACTAGTCTATTGACTCAGTGGGTCCCAGTGACTGAATAGTGCGAGTTGGTGGTGCCAAAGAGGTGTGATCCAAGGGGGGTCTTGAAATGGTGTAGGCAGTTTAGTAACTGTCAGATCTGATGGCACACATTTAAAATATTCTAATGACTATAGCTACATGAAGAGCCATAATTAAGCCTATGAATGGGCAACAAACTGGGCATTGTAAAACTTAGTTAAATTCAGAGACTCAGAGCAAAATGCTACAATCAAAGTCTTTTCATTTCCTGCAAATTCTTCTTGTTTTCTTTCTGTAGTCATCCAAACTATTGTCTGTTGTGGGGACAATTTATTTGCTTGCAATTGTCTGTCAGTCCATCTCTGTTGGTGCAAACACAAGTGGACAAGGATTCACTGCATCTTAGAGAAGATTTGCTTGAACTGAACACACATGGCTTGTGTGGAGTGAATAAACCATTAAGGAAAGTGACTTATGTACTGCACCTTGAAGCGACTTTCTACTGTAAAAATTCTTCAGTGATTCACCTTCTGCATGTCAGTTGGATATTTAGTGTATTGAAGGTTGCATCTTGTATAGGTTTCTCTTTTGTCCCATGTTGAAGAAGCTAGATAAGATTTCATCAACTTATGTAAATTTGCACTAGTGATGGGCTAGAATGTGGGATTTAGGCTAGCTTTTATAAAACACATGCCTGCTGCCCAGCCTGGCTTCAATTGACATGTGTGAAGTCTTCTCATTTTTATTTATTGTTATTATTACTGTTGAAGAGTTTCTGATTACTAGAAAATCTATAAAATATTTAGGTCTCCCAAATTATAGTATACCTATGTAAATGAAAGGGCGATAGTACTAAAATAACACGGAGACTTGTAACACTCCCCCACAAGCTTGAGCATATACGTGCACACATGGTCGACACACGCATAGACACACACTCACACACGCATACACACACACACACACACACGCGCGCGCGCATATATATATATATATATATATATCGTATTCTTCTAGGTTGTTACGAGTTAACTTAATTTGGGTACCCCAAGAGTTGGTAAAGAAACTACCAATTGATATACAAACTTAATATGGGTGGTTTTAATGAGCTGTTGCAAAATCTTTTTTCCAAAAAAATGACAATCAAATTTGATGTGTTTTATCCTTTCATGAAAAGCTAGATTTTGAGCGATAAGAGCTACTTGATTATCAAACATCAAATACATAGATTGTGAATGTTGAATCCACATTCTTCTAACCTTTTCTTTTAATCAAATCAATTTACAGGTAGTGTGAGCCATGACCCAAATTAAAATTCTGCACTTAACCTTGCAAGCATTGTTTGGTACTCTTTCAAGACACCAAGTTGCCACCAACAAATACATATTTCTTCTGTTGAAGGGTAATCTAATGCAATCTGCAGTTGTGTATCCTGGAACATGAGTATTACCCTGATCTTGATGCAAGGGACTTTCTCTTAGCCCATCTTTTTGATATATAGAATAACAACACCCTTGGGAGAATCAAGGAATTGACTCAGAATGCCGGCTGCAAAAGATATCTAGCCTAGTGATAATAAGATAATTAAACTTTTGCAAGCCTCCAAAAATTAGCTAATAATTTAGCCCCACATTAGTTTAGTGTTAGGATCCATTAGTGGGTTTGGATCCCAACAAACCTATTTCATCCAACATATTGAAAACATATTTCCAATGATAAAATAGCCCCCAAATGAGATTTGGATACCTCAATTTCCAAGAAGTGCTTTAATGGGGCCACATTTTTGTTTGGAATTTGTTTGTAGAAATTGCTTTAGATGCTATATGCTTTGAGTATCATCATGCCTGATACAATGTCATCCACAAAAACGTTGGGGAAATTTTCCCTTCATCAATGGAACATTAGTGGAATGTTTTTTCCAATTTGTGAGATTTGACATGGGGAATGGAACCAATGTTTTCTTTTGGCATGATGTGTGGCATGAGAACAGTAATATTATAGCTTCCTTTCCTTCCTTCTACAACTTGGCTTGTGACAAAAATGCCTTTATTCGTTCTTGCTATTTGGGCTAGTCAGTTGTGTTTTCTTGCAAATCTGTTTTTGAATTTTTGATTCATTCCAACTCTTCTTTCTTGCTATACTCCACTATTTGGAAAGCTAAGGTTGCCCCTAAAATAAAGGCTTACACTTGGTTGGTTGTGCTTAATAAGATAAACACCAATAACTTGTTGCAAATTAGGAGACATATGAAGGCTCTCTCTCCTGATGTATGCGTGCTTTGTTACAAGAACTTTGAGACAACTTCACACCTTCTTTTGCAATGTGAATTTGCTTGGACTATTTGGAATATGCTTTTTGGCACTATGGGAGAAATCTGGGTTAGTCCTCCCTCGATGGAAGACCTTTTAGTAATTTCCTTCGCAGGTTTTGGCAGAAGAAAGGACTAGGCAACTTTATGGAAGTGTGGCTATTTCTCAGTATTATGGGGTTTATGGATGGAGCATGATACTCGGATATTTTCTGGGAAAAAAAAAAATCAGATATTGGTTTGGGAAAAAATAAAATATTTGGCTTCTTTGTGGTGTGTTTGGGTGTGGATTTTTTGAAGAGGCAAGTTTTTAGGAGTTTCAAAGAGATTGGGGGAACATGTTGATTGGATGATTTTTTCTTGGGCATTTTTTTGTGTTTGATGTTTTTTGTTTAGTTTTGGAGAGTCTCAGTTTGTCTTGAGAGATTTCTCATTCTCCCTCTTGTAAATTCTTGTTCCATTAATGGTATCTTCTTTTGTTATAAAAAATCCTTTTACCAGGAACGTGACAGATTGGGAACTTCATGCACTCTCTGACTTGGACAGAAATCTCTAAAATTTCAGTTACCAAAACATCCCCAATGAACCAAAATGGGCTTTCGAAAAAAATGGTGTTTCCACTGTTAAATCTTTCTACAAGAAGCTCTCCTTGATGAGAACAAATTGCAACAACTCCCCTTTGATTCATATTTGGAGAACAACGGCCCCTTCAAAAGTTGCTTTTTTTTTTTTGGGAGTCCACACATTGAAATATTTTAACCCTTGAGAATTTGCAGAAAGGGGGCTGACTATCACAAATAGATGTTTTCTTTGTATGGCTGATGCATAATCAGTCAACCACAATCTTCTCCACTGCCCCTAGATGAGGAACTTGTGGATTATGGTTCTATCCTTGACTAGATATCAGTGGGTTACAACAAATTACATTGGAGGGGAGATTTGGGCTTGGAAAGGCATTAGAGCCACCATGGAAAGGCGAAATCCTTTGAATCTCATCCCCCTTGACATCTTTTGGCGTGGTTGGAAAGAAATAAATAAGAGAGCCTTCAAAGATACAGCTACTCCGGTTTATATTTGCAAAGAGCAGTGGATTGCTGTTGTTTCCAGCTGGTTTAGTGGGCAAATTGTTATGATTCTAATGTGATCGTTGATGTTAGCAACATTTTACAGAGTGGTAGATAAAAAAACATAATATTATAATAAAAAATGATCTAGCTGGCATCTATGAAGACCAAAATCAATCGACACAACACTGAATTCACCAAGCCATGCTCTAGGAGATTGTTTCAAGGCATAAAAGACTTTTTCAATTGACAAGACCTTGACTAACCCTGAACAACGAACATAGGAGGTTGCTCCATCTAAATGTCCTCGTAAAGATTAAAGGAATTTATATATTAATAAAAATTAAAGGAATTCTTAAAGTACAAAAGCAAATATTTGATAATATTCTTTCATTATAGTAAACCAAGTTATCCTGAATAATCATCGACAAAGGTAACAAAGTAGCAAAATTCAAATTAGAGAGAGCACATCTAGGACCTTGAAGACTGGGTTCTTGAAGCGAGAGGAGATGCCACCTTGTACACGAGTATGTGGCATTCTAAAGAGGGCCCATCAGCCCAGAGATTAGAACTAGGCTGCCCTTTTGCAGCTCAAATGTGAATGGTGGCAGGTGAAACGGGTTCTAATGACTGGAGGTGTTGTGGTAGTACATTGCAAGACTGAGGTGGATGTGGGAATGATGTGATTGAAGGTGGTCAGTGCTGCTAGAAGTATTTTATAGAACACCAAACACCTTCTCTTGGGGACATCTGCATCATTTAGGCCATGGAGGAGGTGAATTCTGTTAAAGCTTGATATACTTTTCTTACCAATTTCTTCAATAATAAGGTCTATGCAATGAGCTGCACATGCTATCTAGTAGAGATTGGACCTCTTTTGCATTAATAATTTCCCTCCTGCCTTCTTTGCAGCTTCCTTATTAGTCACTAGGACCACATTTTTTTCTCTAATTTCTTCAACTACCTCATCCAATAATTTGAAATGAAATTATAGATTTAACAATTACTACTATTTAATTAAAAATATGCAAGTCATCAATTGACTCAAGTTAATCAAAATTAGAAAATTACCTGAAATAATATTTAGCTGTTCGACTCGGTACATCAAAGGCATCAACTGACTTGTGGAAAAAACAATGCCTCTATTACAATAAACTAAAAAGTTTATTATGTGTTTTCTTGTGGGCCCTGACCAACCATCACGCATAATGGTTACACCTTTCTCTTTCCAAATGCCAGCAAATGAACATATATAAATTTTCATTTCGGGATACTCTTGCTCCAAATATACTTCAGAGATCTCATAGGGTGATGGGCCCTTCACCCCCTTTCCAACCTCTGCAACGACATCAAGCATCGACTATATAAATGGAGAGTAAGCTACGTTCGTTGGAATTTGATTATAAATTAGAAATTTGTCCACTGCTTTTCCTAATTTACTCTTTAAACCCTTCAAAATTTTGGTATGTATTTTTGGTTGCTTGGCACTCCTACTTCTTTCTAGAGTAGGGTCCATTGCCCTTAATCTGGCTTCAGGGGCATCAAGGTTGATCCATTGTCGACCACTACGTCCAGCTTCTCGAACGCTTTGTGATCAAGCTCTACCAAAACCATCGACACTGTCACTACTAGAGCCACCGCCTTGTTCATAATAACTACCACTTCCACCGGTTCTTTCCCTAAATCTTTGCCTCTCTTCCCATTCTCACTGTGCTCATATGCTTTCTTGTCGAGCAAATCTCATTCTTTACTCATCTGAATCTTTATCATCGCTCAAATTTTCATAATCTCTTATAATTTGAGTGTCTAGTTCCTTGTGCCTTTTTTTTTTTTTGTTTATCTTTCATCTTTTCTGCATATTGTTGTAGGTGTTTCATCATTTCTTCTCTAACCTGCATGGTTACATTTGGATACGAAGACACCTGACTTTTTTTATGTGCCAAGTGTTGTGTCAATCATGTAATTCTTCCTTTAATTGTCTTTCCGCATAATTTACATAAGACAACATGTCTACTACCCTCCACTGGAGTAGCAAAATGCCAACCAATGTCTTCACTAGGTAGCTCTTCACTTCCTTTTTTATCATGCGGCATCTTGATGCTTGATTAGATGACTTCTACACTTCAATAAAAATAAAAAGTTATGGTCCTTATATAAGAAATTAGGAATAAAATGGTACATAATTAGCTAATTAGTAATTACATAACAATATAACATAAATGATGGATTAAATTTAAGGCTTTAAGTTGCTAACTATTAAAAATTTTGGTTGATTTATACATATATAATACAATTATTAATATTAGAATTTACAATTTAACAAAATAAATATAGAATTGTAGATCTTACAATTTAATTATTTAAAAGGTAGCGTACTTGAGTCACTTGACTAATTGTGTAGAAATTAGAATATATTATAAATTGTAGATCTAATATAAAATTATTAATTGTCAAGGTATTTAAAAAAATAAATATGTAGATTTATAATTTGCAGAAATTTTATATTAATTAATAATTTTTTACTCATATATTAATTGTAAATTTGTACTCTATAGATTCTATACCTTATACTAATTTTTTAATATTAATTAATAAATTTTACTTATATAATTATTTACAAATGAACATACATAAAATAAAATAAAATAAATTAAATAAAATAATAAGTATAAACTTACAAGTATAAAATAAACTAAATTGCTAATTTATTAGTAATTTAGTGGGCTACACTAGCATTGTATTAGGTTGGAGTGGCCTATTTGCTTCAAATTAAAAGAAATAATAGTAAAAAAAAGAAGAAGAAGAAGGAAGACTGTGTTGGCCTTTGTGGAGCGTAGTTGTGTTTGATTCGGATGATGACCCGACCCGAAATAATGTTGCGTGGTTTTTTAATGGGAGATTTTTCATCAGCCCAAGCCTCCGCTCCATGGAGTAAGTCTCCTGGGGGTCCGAGGGCAACACTGGGGGGAAGAATTTTTTGGCTCTTTTAGTAGTCCATTGTGAATCCTGTGCGCAGGATATAGAGACCGTTGTTTTGATGATTAGGGTTTTTTGACGCCGTTTTTTGAGAGAGAGATAAAAATGTACTGTCGCACTTTGTATTTTTTCCTTGATAATAGTGAAATCCCTGCAACTCTGTAGACGTAGGCAAATTGCCGAATACTGTCTTGTGCATGTGATTAGTATTTTTATTATTATTTCTTTGGCGTGTGTTTTTTTCCATTTTGTTTCTCACAAGTTTTTGGGAATTTCGTGATAATTTCCCTACAAATTGGAGTCTGGAAGAAGGCATACCGAAGTCTCGACAGCGGCCAAACCTACCAAATGGAGTGAGTTTGAGCTGCAAGCATCCAAATCCTCTATTTTTTTTCTTGATTTCAAGATTTCCTTGTACAATCTACGCTAAACTTTTCCAAATAACAGTAATTTTGCCTACAAATTGTGAAAATCTCCACAAATTGAAGAGCCGACTTAGCCAATCTGCGGAGCACAGCTTCAAACAACAAATCAAAGCTGATTTTTGGGGTTTTGAAGCTTTAGATCAGTAAATCTAAGCTAGACGAAGGAGACAAAGGGGGAAGAAGCAGCAACATGTGAAGAGAAACACAAAAAATGAAGCATATACGAGGAGATAAGGTTTCGAGCTTGTTGGCAGCAGTAACTTGGTGTAACGGCCTTTACGACCTGTAAAGTGGTATAACGGCCGTTACAACTTGCAACATAAGTGTAACGCCCGTTACGAGCTATTATGGTTCTGTAATGGTCCTTATGGCCATGAATTTCTCGCTCACCACATTAGCGGCCTTTAATGGTATTGGAGGCCTGATAACATAATGGCCGTTATTTAATACCATAGTTCGTGTCCTTAGTCTTCAACCATAGGGCCCTATATTTTTGCCTCCAAGATATTCCTCTACAGGGATGACCTCAGAAAGGGCTTTTTTAAAGGCAATTATTTTGGATATATTCTCAAAATTTAGGCTTCCTCTAATTTCTTGGTCATCCAACTCCCTTAAGTCATTTAGGATCTCATTCTTCCTTAGGGTGACATTACCAAAGACATTTTTGTTGCACCACTTCAATTTCTCTTTCTATAATTTTAATTTTGGCTTTCTTTCAAATTTTCAATCTACATGGAATGCCACCAATTCTTGATTAGATTGCCAAAACCTTCATGATTAAGCCACATGTTCTCAAAATTGAAGGGGGTTGAACCCCACTTAATTCCTCGTGTCAAGTATGATGGGAAAGTGATCAGAAACGGGCCAAGGGAGTAAGAATTGTGTAGCCTTAGGATCGGGAAGGGTAGTTATTAAGGTCAACAAGACTCAAGGAATTAGAATGGTATAGTGCAGACTCAAAGAAGGTGATATAGGAGACAAAGAATTAATGTAAATAGGTCTATAATATCAATATCTCTTTTGAGTACAAAAGTAGCCTATAGCCTAGAAAAATACATTTGACAGCACGAGGATTTAACTTATCCATTCTTGGACTTAACTTATGGGCAAAGGGGACACAACCAAATATATGAGGAGAAAGTTAGAACAAAGGAGCGTTTGGGAAGATATTGAATGTGGAATTTTAGCACCAAGGACAGAGGATGACATTTTATTGTTGAGAGAGCAGTGAGCATAGCATCACCTAGTACGAGTGAATTGGAGAATATGTGTATTTGCAGCTCCATTTGTGTGGAGCGTGAGCACAATATGACTTTCATACCATAGTTAGTCATATAGGTAATGACTCGAGTGAAGTAGCAGTATCAATACTAAGTATCCCGACTGTTACATCAGAGAGTCCTTATTTGAGAGCAGCAGGCACAAATGATATTAAACAAGTGAGAACAATCTCTTATTTAGTGCAAACTAGTCATACTAGAGAGTCATCGACAAATTGACAAAGTATCAAAACCCCAACTTTGACATGCCATGACTAGGAAGCAAAGGGTAATTGATGGTGCTTTCCTAATTGACAAGATTCACATTTAAGATTAGATGTAGAACTCAAAGCTTGAACTAGCTGTTTTAACTTGTCCAAGAAGGATGATCAAGGTGACAATGGTTTTGAAGTGGTGTTGCAGTGGCATTGCTGGCAATAGGAGGAGAGAACGACTCAAAGTACTAGAATCCACCTGGCATACATCATATGCCAATCATCTTCCACAAAATGAGGAAAGAAGGTTACAGAACAATTACTGACTTCATAATCTTAGTAGCAGACATGAGATTGAGGAAGTAGGATTTACTGAACCTATCCCCATAACTCTAGCAGTGGACCCACCAGCAAGGGTAACTTGAGGTAGATTTTAGAATACTGAGGACAGAAAAGAACTTGGTCACGCTTGTCATATGATCAGTGGCAGTGGGATTAATACTAGAGTTACTATATGGCATGACTGTAGGATTACCTTTCTGAGTTAAAATGCAATGTGATGAGATGCTTGTTGGGATGCTTGATACTGCACATACCTTAAATACTTCTCCTCTAAGATAGTTATAGTACGTTGCTCAAAATGGCTGAACAAGTGATTAACAAGGAAATATACTTTTGGGATTTAGGGACTCCATTCTAACACACAAAACCTCAACTACAGAAGCAAATCAGAAATACACAGTGAATGATATTCTTTTGGGATCCGTGGACTCCATCCCAACGCACACAACCTTCGACAACCAAAGAAAACATCAAACACATGACAAAAAAGATAAACAACTGAACAAATTGCAAACACAGCCATAATCACTGTTTGAGGCCATGATGAGCTCAATAAACATTCACAAAAAACTTTGGGCAGTACCAAACAATCATTATTGTAGTGCCGCACTTAAGCAAATAAGAAAGTGAGATCTGTGGACAAAAAACCATCACCAAAAACTCAATAACGTGTTTATAGAGGGATTTGAACCGTGTAGGATCAACTCAGGCCAAAAACATGTCTGTAAGAAGCTTCACCCGCCGATGATGGGGTCAGCCCTGCCTGCTTTTGGCTGGAATGTGAAGGTACGTGAGAGCAGCTCGAGCAATGGGATTTCAGTGGTGGGCAGTAATATATGTGGGTGGTTATGGTGTTGATTGAGCAGACTATGGGTTCTTTTTTACATTCCTAAACTGGCAGTGTCATCTGGGGAATTTCTACTGATTACTATGGCTTCTGGCAGCTGCTTGCTGGTTTTCAGGCCTACGGTGGTGCTGGCAATTATCCAACAATGGTAGATATGCAGCAGATTTAGGGCTTTAGGCTTTGGTATGATGGTGTTGTGGCAATCAGGGTTTATGTCTCAGAAAAATGCTCTGATTCCATGTTGAAGAATTCGGTAAATTGAAAGACCTAACGGCTGATAGGTCTCTCCCTCTACTTATTACCCTTATTAATTTATGCACTAAATCACATTTACTAACAGCAAAAACACACAGCACACACAGCAGTAACAGTAAAAAGCTACGGTAACTAATAACAGGTTCCAAGCTGTTCCTCTCTCCCAAAAATAGCTGTTGTTTGTGAGCAGCTCATCTTTACTCCTTGTGAGGTTAAACAAAGCTTGGAATATGTTTTTGATGGCTTTGTCACCACATCAAAACATCCCATTAGAATTGAACTCTATTGTCACTGGTCACAAGGAAGCCCACAAACTTAAAGAAATCTTTTTGCCAAGCATAATCCCTTTCCACAACCCAAACCTATAAGAGATTTTGGATCCTCATTTATTCATCCATTCATGTCTATCCCATATTTCATTGTGATTACTACCTCCCAAAGTCCATTTGGTTCTGCTGCAAACTTCCTGAGTCATTTCCTCAGCAAAGTCCTGTTAAATCTCTAAGTTCTATGATTCCTAGTCCTTTGTCCTGGATAGGGGAGTAGATTAAGCCACATGTAATAAAATGGAGCTTTCTTTCCTCCTCAAGTGCTACACCAAAGGAAATCTCTTCGTAATTTTTCAGATTTTCTAGCTACAGCTGCTGGAATGGTCAAACGGGACGTAAAACAAGTTGGCGAACCTGAGAGAGTCCTCTTTTTAAGTCTGAGCCTGCCCTCCTTCGAGAGCTATTCGGCTATTGCCTCGTCCAACTGGCCAATCTTCTTTCAAACTTGTCAATGATTAAATCCCAAACTAGTTTAGCTTTAAACTGTGACCCCAAAGGAAGGCCCAGATTGATGGTGGGAAGCTGTACAGGCCATTTCGTTAGTGAGGTGCTGCCTCAACTGCCCCACAAGGACAATCTACCTCGTCGTAACTACTTACCACTTCACCTAAAAGCTTAACCTATTTGGTGTTGGGCCAACAATGTATATCAAGCTTTAACACTTCACACATGTATAGCCTGGCAGCATGTGAGAGATAAACAATAAATAAATAACACCCATTACAGGAATACAATAATTTTTAAACACCAAAAAATAAACGCGGGCAACAAGACTAACCCAAGACCTCATGGTAACTAGCTTCGATACCATGTTAGATTACCACTTTACCTAAAAGCTTAAGCTATTTGGTTGTGGGCCAACAATGCATATCAAGCTTTAAAAGAAACATTGACCCTTAAACTTGACAATGCTTCAAACCACAGGGATAATTCCCTGTATTATCAGTGAAAAGAAAGTGAGAAGCCTTCACACTAGGCCTACCAGACCACTTCAAGACGCTGAAAAACACCACCCTCTAGAGACTTCCTCAACATCTTATTGAGATCCTCCATCACTAGAATGATGAGGTATGGAGAGATTGGATCTCCATATCTTAATCTTCTGGAGCTAGAAAACAATCTTTATGTTGTGCCATTGATCAGAATAGAAAATATGGCTATAGAAATGCAAAAATTGATTAATTTAATGCATCGCCTTCCAACCCCATCCTCTCGAAAATATAGTAAAATAATCCTAGGGGAGACATGATTGTAAGTTTTCTCAATACCTATTTGACAAATGGGGCCTACCTTCTGCCGTTGGATGAGCACATCCCGAAATTGTTTGCCATGCTTGAAGGCATTTTGATTCTTAGACTTGTGCTAATGACCTCCTTCAGCCTGAAGGCCACCTTTGCAATAATTTTGTAGACACCCCCAACAAGTTAATAGGTCTAATGTCCCTAGTATCCCTTGCCCTACCCTTTTTTGGTATCAAGAGAATGAAGGTTGTTTATAGCTTTTCTTGAAGTGACCATGCTAAATGAAGTGACTCAAGGCAGCCATAAGGTTATCTTCAAGAACTTAAATTTTGATTTTGATAGAAATTTTGATGGTCTCAATTTACGGAAATTTCGATGGAAATTTCGATTTCGATTTAAAGAAATTACGGAAATTTACAGTAAATGATGGAAATTTACAACAAAACTTTAGGAAATATTAAAATAGATGATTATGCTTAATATGGTATCAAAATACATTAAAAAAAAGGGCATATATGACATGTTTTTAGTGTGTAGGATATTAAACTGCATATCGCAAAACAAACTATGAAGTGAAGAACATTTAAATAATTATAAGGTTTTGAAGCCATTCCTTTAATGATTTAAGGCAACAAATTATCATTTAAACAACTACATTTTCAATAAATATCATACATTTAATGATCTAATACCACATGGACTTTCTTGGTGGCTCAAAGTCATCTCTCCTATACCTAACATTGGGATTTCAAGATGACATATATTGTTTACAACAATCACTCCATGTCATATAATTAGCAAAATATTGAGTATAGGTGGACATGTGTTGTTCATACTCCTCCATAGTCATTTGGTTCATGGAAGTTTCTACTAGGCCAGAAGATCTTCTTGTACTAGGATGTCTTCTTGTAGGTTCTACTTGTTGTGTATGTCCATAGGATTTTGCAATTGCATACTGGTCATACCCATATTCTTGGCCTGTTTGTCCATACCCATAGGCATGTGGTTGCCAATTTCCATATTGTCATGCCTGCTCATATGCATACGGAAATGGTTGGCCGTATGTAGATTGTGAGGAGCTGTTTTGTGTAGATTCATAACCACTATAACTATTAGAGTCATGCTCTGTTCCTATACTCATAGATTCCAAAGTAAGGGAAAAGGTATCCTCTTCTATTTGATGCGTCTTCCCTTTTCCCTTTCTACGACTGTATTGCTTATCAACTGGATGCGTTTCTCTTTGTGGACCCTCATCTTCTAGTTGGGGAGGACGTGCATATTCCACTTTTGGTCTATAATCTTGCCATCCCTCATTTCCTCCATAGTCCCCACCATCACCACCTTGCCCACTGCTATTGCCGGGGTTAGATCCGTCACCACCAGCATCGTCGTTGTCATTATCATCATCACCACCAGAGGGCATAGTGGATGAAGCTCCATATCGAGAGCCAAGATTCATTAGTGAATCATCACTACTAGATATTACTTCTTCTACCATCGCCTGATTAACATCAATGCCAAAGTCATCTCGTGCATGCTTGGCTATTCGTGGGTGGGGACTTCTTTCTCGTTCATCGAGATAGGATGGTCTAATCCACTGGAAAAGTGAATACTTATCCTCATCACCCAATTCAACTGATATGTCAAGAAGGTTCAGGGGATCTTGTTCAGGCACTTTGGCCTCCATATCTCTTATTCGAAGTTTCATGTTGTAATAACAAAAAACAAGCTGTTGAAGTTTGGTGTAGGCTAATCTATTTCTTTAGTTTGCGTGAATGAGTGCAAATTTGCCCCAATTTCCTTCATAAGTTGATGAAGATGCAGTTTGTAACAAAATGCGCAATGCTAGCTTCCTTAGGATTGGAGCACTTGATTCATATATCATCCACTAATAAGCTGTGCAAGATATTTTAAGAACATAAGTTAGTAAATAGTAGATTGTACTTGAAGTTTGTAACTTTGTATTGTACATTTATGTATAAATACTTACTGGGTGCCATGGTTGCCCTAGCTGCTTTAGCATCTGCTTCTCTGAAGATTCTTTTAGCATTTCTAAATAGAATAATCTAAAAAAAAAATTGTTATTGAATAATAAACTTGAATTAAGGCTTATTTTCTTTTATTTTTATTTTAAAAATATACCTCATTTCCAATTTGATCCAAGCCACAGGAATGTGGCTCAAGGATGTTAAAAACTTTATGAACTGCATCGAGAAAATAAGGATCTTTCCTAACACCTTCTTTGTATTGACATTTTGGATTTAAAAAATAAGTTGTCAATCAATTAAAGTAAAATGTAAATATGTACTAAGTAATTTGATATATGAATTTCTTGAAATTTATAAATATTTTAAACTTGTTGCATGAAGAGGATGTTCAAGGGTTCTTTCTCGCCGTTCATTGATTACTTTGAGAATCCATCTTGCACCTATTTCAATGGTCTCTTTCACCATCCTTATTGCTTCACATACAACTCATAATGTTGGTCACACTTCACTATCAACTATACGCAATACTCGATATATAGACTCATAAATGTTACAAACTTTTGCCACTCTATCCTAAAATTGATGGTTAAGAACTGTACTTTCAATTTATCTACCCAATTTTGTTCGACTAAGAGCATGCTCAACCCATTCATCAGATGTGAATATAGATTTTAAACCTAATCTTTTTTTTTTTGTTAGGCTATCAAGGGTAATGTAGTTTGTAGCAAATCGTGTGGCTCCTGGATGCACAATATCCCCTTGACAGTGCTCCCTCATTTTAGCAAGCAACCATCCATGGTTATATATAAAATTAGTGATCTGTCACCCCTGCAAGATCGGTGTGCTTATTGCCTCTTTTTTTCTATCTCCTGAAAATTGAGATCAATACAATGGCAGCGCAAGGTGTGCAATACAAGTTGAATTTTTTCATTAATTTTTGACCCGCTTTCTTGTAGGCGCTGCCGTTATCGGTCACCACGTGGACAACATGTTGCTTTCCTACCTCTTGCACAACATGTTTTAATAAGGAATATATGTATTCATGGTCTTTTATTTTGTCAAAAACATCTACTGATTTTAGAAAAATTGTGCTTCCTTTCAAGTAAACCATGAAATTTATGATGGATAATTTCGTAGGATCTGCCCATCCATCCCACATTACAGTGTAACCATACATGGCTCACTTTTTCTTCACTTCTTCTATGTGGCCTTCCATTTCTTTTACCTCTAAGTCAAGGTATTTTGTTTTAATTTCATAGGGTGTTGGTGGATCGACTCCCGTTCCAGTTGATTGGCAACCCCATACCATGTTTTTAAAATGAGGTGATTTTGCCTTCTCATGTGGAACGTTATCATATATAATAAACTTTGAAATCAACCTATTCATTTCTTCTCTTATTTTACTTCCTTTGAATAAATTTTTCAAGCTTTTTTGTTTTGCTGCGTCTGACTTGTAATATTGAGAAGGCTTTGAAATGCATGACTCTGTTTCTGGCTCTCTCACACTTTGAGATTGCGTCATCAGAGGTCACCCTCCACCACTACTAGCCCCAGAGCTGTCTCCTTGTTGGCTACCCGTGGACCTACGAGATTGGTCTCTTTCCAATTTCGTCTGTTTTGAAGCATAGAATGCTTGACGATATGCAGACCTTTCATAGGTAGAAATGTCAGGCGGGCATGCAATATCGTCAGTATCATCGTCTTCGTCAATTTGTCATGGTTGCATCAAGTTCCCACGCAATTCATTTTTTATTTCCTCCATTCTTTCTATTTTCTTTGCCTTAGCTTTTGTTTTTCTTTCTAAAACAATTCACTTTTCCTGCTTAACTTCTGGAGGTACTTTGTTGCAGAATTTTATATTATGCCGTGTGTCATAATTTGCTATGTGCATTTTTAATCTTGTTGCACCACCGCTCTTCATTTGCATTCCGCAGTATTTGCAAATAAATCCATTCTTTACATTGAGCATCGGGTGCCCATGTTCCCATGTTGGTTCTTGTTTCCTTCCTTTAGATATTTTTGCAGATAATTTTACTTTCCTATAAGGTTACAATGAATAAAAAATTAGGTGTTAAATTAGTCAACAATTTTAAAAGGAAATTATTTAAGATGTTGTATTGTCAATATTAAATTAATAAATTAGACAAACATTAAAATTTTAATTTTAATTTACAAAATTTAATGATAATGTACAAAATTACTAATAAATTATGGAAATTAAATTAGTCAAATAAATGAAATAATTTAAACTATATTAAGCTAATAAGTAGTAAATTATTTTAATTTATTTAATTACTAGGCTATAATGAATAGGTATTAAATTACTCTAAATTTGCAAAAAAAAAAAAAAAAAATTATTTGAATGTTACTCTACAATTTTAAAAGAAAAATATTTAGATGCTAAATAAAGATATTAATGACTAAGAGAAATATTAATTTATTAAATTAAAATTACAAAATTAATCATAATTTTTACAAAATTACTATTAAGTAATAAATTTTGGAAATTAAAATATTCAAATAAATGAAATAATTTATTAATTTATACTATAATAACTAGCAAATTATTCTAATTTTATTTAGTTACTAAACTTACTATTTACTAGATTTACTAGCAATGTAGGATTAAGGGGGTAAATGGGAGAGGAGGGCAATCTTGTAAATATATTGTGGAGAAGGGAGATTTTGAGTAAATAAAAAAAATATAAGTTAAAACATGAAATTTAAAACTTAAACCCAACAATTTGCCTTTCATGCTTTCAGCCCTTTCTTTTTTCGTGCTGCTGGCTGCTGCTGCTGCTTGTGGGGGTGGACTTGAGTCTTGAGTCTCTCGAGTGGGTCATATGACTCGTTTCTTGTTTGCAGCTCTGTGAGAGTCTCAGCCGAGAGGAAGATTGCAGCAATGGGAGTTCTTGCTGCTGGCTGCGAGTCTGCGACGACAATGGAGTTGGAGGGTGAAGCTGAAGGCTAGAGGCAGAGCAATTGTGGTAGCCCGTAGGGTCTTAACCCTTTGATGAATTTGTGCAATTTTTGACTTGAATCTGCATAGCATCTCTACAAGATCTCGTTTTTCCATTGTATACTCATGAGTTGCACAACTTGCACAAAAAGAGCCAACAAATCACATGGGAAAAGCAAAATAAGGTCAGAGAACAACATTGAAATTCCCCCCCCCCCTCCAATTTTTCTTTTCCCATGATTTCCAGAAAATTTTGGAAGAACAATCGAAATTTTGGAAAATTTCATTTGAAATTGACCAAAATCTCAAAATTTTGGTCGAATTTATGCAAACTCGAATTTGTATGTCAATTTTGTTTCAGGATCCCTCAAAATTCAAAATTTTGGTCAAAATTTTGACATTTCTAACGAAATTTAAGTCCTTGCTCACACGCAAGCCCCTAAACAAGCTTGGCTTGTTGAAAATATGTGGTTGAACGAGAATGTGTTGATTGAGTGATTGAGGAACTCGCGGAACTCTTATGAAGTAAAAGGAAAACCGAGCCTATGCCTAGCAAAGAAACTAGAGCTATATAACAAGGACCTGAAAAAGGGGTATAAGGATGTTTTTGGCATACCTGAAGTGAAGCTTGCACAGACTATGCAAAGCATAAGGGATTTTAATATTGAGGAAGACAAACAAAAAGTCATATGATTTAAGGGATGAAGCTACAAATATGTTTGAAATGGAGGAAATATTGTGGCATCAATAGTCTAGGAATATGTGGTTATTGTTAAGGCTTGCTATACTTTATTGACACGCAAAATAACAGCTTAAGCTTCTAGATAAAATGGTAATCTAACACGGTGTCAAAGCTAGGTTGCCGTGAGGCCTTGGATTCTAGTCTTGTAGACTACATTTACCGTGTGGTGTTTAAAAAAATTATTGTATTCCCTTTAGTGGGCGTTATTTATTGTTTGTTTATCTCTTCACGTGCTATTGGGCTGCATGTGCAGGGTGATGCTAATGCTTGATATATGTTGTTGGCTCACAACTTAACAACTTAAGCTTCTAGGGTAAAGTGGTGATCTAACTGTTATTTAGGGAAAGAATACTAAGGTTTTCCTTAGCATCGCAAACACCCACAAAGAGCCAACTACTTTCCATGCATCAACATCGAAGGAAGATCATATTGTGAGGAAGATTTGCATGATGGGGCTGTTAACTACCTTAAAAGGCTTTATATTGAACAACTGCTGGTAAGGCAAATGTTAATCACTTTGGGTTTTGACCCTATTAGCAAAGAGGGTAGCCTATGCTTGAAGGCCCTTCCAGGCAAAAGAAGTGGAAGCTACTTTGAATTCTTGCCACGGGAATAAAACTCTTGGACAGATGGTTTCATGACAAAATTCTTCAAATGTAGCTGAAGTTCAATTGAGGATAACCAAGGACTTAAATTTCGAGTGGTCCCGAAACGAAATCGACATACAGATTTGAGTTTGCATAAATTCGACCGAAATTTCGAGATTTCGGCCAATTTCGAACGAAATTTCAAAAATTTCGGTTGTTCTTCCTAAATTTTCTAGAAATCATGTGGAAAAAAAATTTGGAGGGGGGAATTTTAGTGCTGTTGTCTGACTTTATTTTGTTTTTCCCATGTGATTTGTTGGCTTTTTTTGTGCAAGTTGTGCAACCTGTGAGTATACAATGGAAAAAAGAAATCTTGCAGAGATGCTTTGCATATTCAAGCCAACAATTCCACAAATTCATCAAAGGCTTAAGGCCCTACCGGCTACCACTACCAGTGAAAATATCTACACAGTTTTTCTATAAATTAGCTTCATACTTGCTGTAGGATACATACCTCAAGGACCATGAAAAAAGCCTTCTTCTTCATCTTCCATCTTCCATCTTCAAACTTTAAAAGAAAAATAAGCCCCTAGATTCCAGCTGCCTCCTGCCTCCACATTCAAACTCCAAAAAGCCCTAGCCTTCGGATCCCCTCTAGTGCTCCAACCCTTCGACCCTTTGCCTCTAGCCTTCAGCCCTTTGCCTCTAGCCTTCGGCATCACCCTAGCTCCATCATCGTCGCAGACTCGTAGCCAGCGGCAAGAACTCCCATCGATGCAATCTTCCTCTCAGCTGAGGCTCTCGCAGAGCTGTGAACAAGAAACGAGTCATACGACTCAGTCAAGAGACTCGAGACTCGAGTCCACCTCCACAAGCAGCAGCCAGCAGCATGAAAAAAGAAAGGGCTGAAAGCATGAAAGGCAAATTGCTAGTTTAAGTTTTAAATTTCATGTTTTAACTTATATATATTTTTTATTTACTCAAAGTCTTCCTTCTCAATATATTTACAAGATTGCCCTCCTCTCCCATTTACCCCTTAATCTTACATTGCTAGTAAATCTAGTTAATAGTAAGTTTAGTAAATAAATAAAATTAAAATAATTTACTAGTTATTATCTTATTATAGTATAAATTAATAAATTATTTCATTTATTTGAATATTTTAATTTCCAAAATTTATTACTTAATATTAATTTTGTAAAAATTATCATTAATTTTTTAATTTTAGTTTAATATTTCTCTTAGTTATTAATTTATCTTTATTTCACATCTAAATATTTTTCTTTTAAAATTGTAGAGTAGCATTCAAATAATTTTTTTTTTACAAATTTAGAGTAATTTAACACCTAATCATTATAGCATAGTAATTAAATAAATTAAAGTAATTTACTACTTACTAGATTAATAAAGTTTAAATTATTTCATTTATTTGACTAATTTAATTTCCATAATTTATTAGTAATTTTGTACATTATCATTACATTTCCTAAATTTAATTTAATATTTTAATGTTTGTCTTATTTATTAATTTTATATTTCCTTTTAAAATTGTTAACTAATTTAACACCTAATTTTTGATTCATTGTGACCTTGTTCAAAGTAAAATTATGTGCAAAAATGTTTGAAGGAAGAAAACAAGATCCAACATGGGAACATGGGTACTCGTTGCCCAATGTAAAGAATGTATTTATTTGCAAATACTATGGAATACAAATGAAGAGTGGTTGTGCAATAAGATTAAAATTGCACTTGGCAAAGAAAATAGAAAGAATGGAGGACATAAAAAATAAATTGCGTGGGAACTTGATGCAACCACAAAAAATTGATGAAGAGGACGATGTTGACGATATTGCATACTCGCCTGACATTTCTCCCTATGAAAGGTTTGCATATCGTCAAACATTCTATGATTCAAAATAGACGGAATGGGAAAGAGGCCAATCTCGTAGGTTTGTAGGTAGCCAATAAGGAGGCAGTTCTGGGGCTGGTTGTAGTGGAGGGCGACCTCTGATGAGGCGATCGCAGAGTGTGAGAGAGTCAGAAATAGTGCCATATATTTCAAAGCCTTCTCAATATTACAAGTCAGATGTAGCAAAACAAAAAAACTTGAAAAATTTATTCAAAGGAAGAAAAATAAAAGAAGAAATGAATAGGTTGATTTCCAAGTTTATTATATATGAGAAGGCAAAATCACTTCATTTTAAAAACATAGTATGGGGTTGCCAATCAACTGGAACGGGAATCTCGATCCACCGACACCCTATGAAATTAGAACAAAATACCTTGATTTAGAGGTAAAAGAAATGGAAGACCACGTAGAAGAAGTGAAGAAAAAGTTGGCCACGTATGACGGCATTGTAATGTGTGATGGATGGACAGGCCCTACAAAATTATCCATCATAAATTTCATGGTTTACTCAAAAGGAAGCACAATTTTTCTAAAGTTAGTAGATGCTTCTGACATAATAAAAGACCATGAATACATATATTCCCTATTAAAACATGTTTTGCAAGAGGTAGGAAAGCAACATGTTGTCCAGGTGGTGACTAATAATGGCAGCGCCTACAAGAAAGCAAGTCTAAAATTAATGAAAAAATTCAACTTGTATTGGACTCCTTGCGCTGCCCATTGTATTGATCTCATTTTTGAGGAGATCAGAAAAAGAGAGGCAATAAGCATAATGATCTTGTAGGGGAGACAAATCACTAATTTTATATATAACCATGGATGGTTGCTTGCTAAAATGAGGAAGCATTGTCAAGGGGATATTGTGCGTCGAGGAGCTACACGATTTGCTACAAGCTACATTGCCCTTGATAGCCTACAAAAAAAATATAGTAGGTTTAAAATATCTATTCACATATGATGAATGGGCTAAGCATGCTCCTAGTCCAACAAAATTGGGTAGAGAAATTGAAAGCACAATTCTTAACCATCAATTTTGGGATACAGTGGCAAAAGGTTGTAACATTTATGAGCCTATATATCAAGTATTGCGTATAGTCGATAGTGAAGTGTGGCCAACATTAGGAGTTGTGTTTGAAGCAATAAGGATGATAAAAGAGGCCATTGAAGTAGGTGCAAGATGGGTTCTCAAAGTAATCAATGATCAGTGAGAAAGAACCCTTGAACATCCTCTTCATGCAGTAGGTTTAAAAAATTTATAAATTTCAAGAAATTCATGTATCAAATTACTTATTACATATTTATATTTTACTTTTATTGATTAACATCTTATTTTTTAAATCCAAAATTTCAATACAAATAAGGTGTTGGGCAAGATCCTTATTTTCTTGATGCAATTCATAAAGTTTTTAACACCCTTGAGCCACATTCCTTTGGCCTAGATCAAATTGGAAATGAAGTGTATTTTAAAAATAAAAATTAAATAAAATAAGTCTTAATCCATGTTTAATTATTCAATAAATTTTTTTTTTTTAAAAATTATTCCTTTTAGGGATGCTAAAAGAATCTTTAGAGAAGCAGCTGCTAAAGCAACTAGGGGCCTAGGGCAACCATGGCACTTGGTAAGTATTTATATATAAATGTACAATACAAAGGTACAAACTTCAAGTACAATCTACTAAGTACCAACTTATGTTCTTAAAATATCTTGCATAGCTAATTGGTGGATGATGTATGGATCAAGTGCTCCAATCCTAAGGAAGATAACATGACACATTTTGTCACAAACTGCATCTTCATCAACTTGTGAATGAAATTGGAGCACATTTGCACTCATTCACACAAAGCAAAGAAATAGACTAGCTTACACCAGGCTTCAGCAGCTTGTTTTTTGTTATTACAACATTAAGCTTTGAATAAGAGTTATGGATGCCAAAATGGACAAAGTGGTTGAACAAGATCCCCTGGACCTTCTTGACATATCAGTTTAATTGGGTGATGAGGATGAGTATCCACTTTTCCTGTGGATTAGACCATCCTATCTTGATGGACAAGACAAAAATCCCCACCCACAAATGACCAAGCATGCACGAGATGACTTTGGCATTGATGTTAATCAAGTGATGGTAGAAGAAGTAATATCTAGTAGTGATGATTCACTAATGAATCTTGGGTCTCAATATGGAACTTCATCCACTATGCCCTCTGGTGGTGATGATGATAATGATGATGACAATGCTGGTGGTGGCATATCTAACCCCAGCGGTAACCGTGGGCAAGGAAGTGATGGTGGGGACTATGGAGGAAATGAGGAATGACAAGATTATAGACTAGAAGTGGAATATACACGTCCTCCCCAACTTGAAGATGAGGGTCCACAAAGAGAAACGCGTCCAGTTGATAGCAGTACAGTCGTAGAAAGGGAAAATTGAAGATGCATCAAATAGAAGAGAATACCTTTTCCCTTACTTTGGAATATATGAATATAGGAACAGAGCATGACTCTAATAGTTATAGTGGTTATGAATCTATACAGAACAATCCTCACAATCTACATATGGCCAACCGTTTCCGTATGCATATGAGCAAACACGACAATATGGAAATTGACAACCACATGCCTATGGGTATGGACAAACAGACCAATAATATGGATATGACTAGTATGCAAATGCAAAACACTCCTATGGACATACACAACAAGTAGAACCTGCAAGAAGACATCCTAGTACAAGAAGATCTTCTGGCCGAGTAGAAACTTCCATGAACCAGATGACTATGGAGGAGTATGAACAACACATGTACACCTATACTCAATATTTTGAAAATTATATGACATGGAGTGATTATTGTAAACAATATATGTCATCTTGAAATCCCAATGATAGGGATAGGGGAGATGACTTTGAGCCACCAAGAAAGTCCATGTGGTATTAGATCGTTACATGTATGATATTTATTGAAAATGTAGTTGTTTAAATGAGAATTTGTTGCCTTAAATCATTAAAGGAATAGCTTTTATAATCATTTGAATGTTCTTCATTTCATAGTTTGTTTCGCGATATGCAGTTTAATATCCTACATACTAAAAAGTTGTCATATATGCATTTTTTTTAATGTATTTTGATACCATATTAATCATAATCATCTATTTTAATATTTCCTAAAGTTTTATTGTACATTTTCATCATTTACTATAAATTTTCGTAATTTCTTTAAATCGAAATCGAAATTTCCATTGAAATTGAAATTTAAGTCCTTGCCTATGAATAGCTTTGACTGACTACTTAAGCTTGTGTGCTACAACTAATGCTATGCAGCCCTACACACTCTATGGAGTTTTCAGCTTATGATAGTTGGTATCAAACTTGGTTAATTGCTTCGTGATTCAATTTCCTTCAAGTTGTGGGATTGTGTGAAACATAGGTGCAAGAGCCATGTCGTGCACTATACAGAATAATGCGCTAGAGCTGCAGGGTGTGACTATCAACCATGTGGTCATAGAGGTGGCTCAACTTACGGAACATGTTGATTTATTGGAAGGATTCCAAAATAGAAATAAGGTTCCATTGATGAGTTATTGGAAGATTTTCGTGTTATGGTGGAAACAGTACAACACCGTATGGGCGAGCTTAGTGCCAAGTTGTGTTCTTCAAAATTCCAGTTGTACAATGGTGGAATATGATAGAGCAAGGGTGCCAAGACCAAGAGCATATGGCGGTGCTCGTGATGCTAAAGAGTTGGAGAACTTCTTATTTGACACGGAACAATACTTCCTGCTAAGGCTTCTGCCATTCTTCCTTCTCCTTCAGGCTAGGGTCATCAACAATGCTTCCCCACCTTAAACCTTGCATGCTTCTGCTGCTTGAAGCTGTCAGCCTCTTCAATCCTCTTCATATTGAAGGTCACCCCCTCATCAACTGCAGACATTTGCAACTCCCTTTTATCCTAACAGGTTCGCCAAATTATTGCGTCCTAAAAATTCAATTTTGAATCTCCTTTATACATTATTGTCTGTCCTCATTTCCCCATGTGGCTTGCCTGTCCTTTAATCATTAGGTTCATATGCCGCTGTCTTCCTCACCTCCTCTGCCGTAGTCAAGGTTCGCTGGACTTTCTTCCATATTGGAATTTCTACTGCCCAAGATCCATCCTCCTGTCTCACCATGGCTAGAATTTCAGCCTACTTCAATGTCACTGAGCTTCTAGCCCGCTTGAGATGGAATCTGTTCCTTGCACCATTGTCCTCCCCTAAGAAGCCTCCACAGAAATCCCCAAGAGCCCAAAACAACACCTTATCCAATTGGTACTTGGTAGCTGGTAGACCAATGATAGATATCCAATGGGAGTTGGCTTCCTCTGTTACTTTACTGCAGCTTGTTGTGCCAGGCACCCCACTTGTGCCAAACACCAATACTACAACTTTTGCTATTGAGCATATAAGAAACTAAAACAATGCATAAACTAATAATAAAACAGTAAAAAGAACAAGACAAGAAATTAACGAGGTTCGGTATAAAATTACCTATGCCCTCGGGCACCGACGATCAATCCACTACTTCTTGACAAAGTACAATTTTGAGGTGTGTTTTACCAATGGAGAGTTGAGCTCTTTATATAGCTTCAACCTCAAATCCAAAAAACACTTCTCTCCAATGTGGGACAAATAATACAAAAAATTCAAAACATCTTTTTATGCCAATATGGAACTATTCTACCAATGTGGGACAAAAAACAATAAATCTCCACCTTGACGATAACAAATTTTTTAGTCACCAACATTTTCTAGAGTTCCACATCATTGGTGCTTTCCAAAAATATTCAAACTTGCAGGGTATTGATCAAGTCCAAACAATGTTTAAACTTGATTGTTGTTACAATCTTGGTCAACATATCTGTGAGATTTTCAATTGTAGTAATCTTCTGAAGAAGTATCTTGCCTCCATCAATAATATTTCGCATAAAATGAAACCGAACGTCAATGTGCTTTGTTCGTGCATGGTAGACTTGGTTCTTTGTTAAATGAATAACACTCTGGCTATCACAGAACACAACAATGTGCTTCTGAGCAACTCCCAAATTTTCAAGTACACCCTACAACCAAATAGCTTCCTTTACAGCCTTTGAAGTTGCCATGTACTCTGCTTCTATTGTAGACAAGGCAATGGTAGATTGTAAGGTAGTCCTCCAACTCACTGGACCATTAGCAAATGTAAAAACATATCCAATAGTTTATCGATGTTTATCTAGATCACCTGCAAAATCAGAATCCACATATCCAACAACACGTTGATCAATAGTATTATTTTTCTCAAATACTATACCAACATCAATCGTATTTATAATATATCTCAAAATCCATTTCACAACTTGCCAATGTCCTTTCCCCGGATCATGCATATACCTGCTCACCATACTAACAGCTTGTGAAATATCAGGTCTAGTACAAACCATTGCATACATCAGACTACCAACAGTACTTGCATAAGGAACCTATGACATATACTTACGTTCCTCATACGTTTTAGGAGATAAAGCTGCACTAAGTTTGAAATGAGAAGCAAGAGGAGTGCTTACTGGTTTTGACTACTCAGACATGCCAAAATTCTGTACTACCTTCTTCAAATACTATTTCTGAGACAAACTAACTCTTCCTCTCATCTTGTCTTTGCGAATCTCCATGCCAAGTATCTTCTTTGCTTCACCAAGATCTCTCATCTCAAACTTTTGATTTAACTGACTTTTCAACTTGTTGATTTCTTCCCTGTTCTTTGAAGCTATCAACATATCATCAACATATAAGAGTAAATATATAAAAGATCCATTTTGTACTCGGCGAAAATAAACACAATGATCATGTTTATTTCTGATGTACTTCTGACCCATCATAAACTGATGAAATCAATTGTACCACTATCTTGGAGACTGTTTTAAACCATACAACGATTTACCTAGTTTACATACCCAATTTTCTTTTCCAGCAACCTGAAATCCATCTAGCTGAGTTATATAGATTTCCTCTTCCAAATTACCATGTAAAAATGCAATTTTTACATCAAGATGAACTATTTCAAGATCAAATTGTGCTATTAAAGCTAACAAAATTCGAATGGAAGAATGTTTAGCAATTGGAGAAATTACCTCATTATAATCAATGCCTTCCTTCTGTGCGTAGCCCTTAGCTACAAATTTAGCTTTGAAGCGAACATTATTTGCATCTGGAAATCCTTCTTTCTTTACATAAACCCATTTGCAACCAATTGCTTTCTTACCCTTGGGCAGCTGGGTTAGCTCCCAAGTTTGATTCTGATGAAGAGACTGCATTTCTTCATCCATTGCTCTTTTCCACTTGTCTGATTCAGAGTTCCTCATTGCTTCTTTGAAAGTGTAAGGAACATTATCATCCACAACTGGAAGTGCATAGGCCACCATATCAGTATACCGAGCAGGTTTTCGAATTTCTCGTCTTGGCCTCTGAGAAACAATTGATTCTTGTTGCTGTGAATATTCTCGAATTGAAATCTCCTCCTTTTGTACACTATTCCCCACCGTAACTGGAGAGTTACCTTGTGTAGTCTCACTTCTCACTGGGTTTCCAAAAATTGTCTCAACCTCCACTTCTTGTTGAGTACCACTGGTCTTCTCTTCAACTCGTGACTCCTTGCGTATTGTTTTCTTCATCATTGCAAGTTCATCAAAAGTCACATCCCTGCTTAAAATCATTTTGTTCGTCTCTAGACACCAAAGATGGTATCCTTCGACTCCTGCACTTATTCCCAAGAATATTGCTTTCGTGGCTCTTGGATCCAACTTAAATTCTTTAACATGATAATAAGCCATAGTACCAAATACATGTAAAAATAATAATCACTAGCAGGCTTTCTAGACCATACCTCATAGGGTGTTTTTCCCCCTATTGCAGATGATGGTAGATGATTGATGAGATGACACTCATATCTAACATCCTCAGCCCAAAACCTTTTGTCTAACCCAACATTAGACAACATACATCGAACTTTCTCCAACAAAGTTCGATTCATGCGCTTTGTCACCCCATTCTGCTGTGATGTATCTCGAACTGTGAAGTGTCAAACAAAACCTTCATCCTGACATAGACATACCTTCATAAATGGGTCACTCATGTATTCACCACCATTATTTAATTTGAGCCGCTTAATCTTTCTGCCAGTTTGAGTTTCAACTAATTTTTTCCACTTAAAGAAAATATCACACGCTTCATTTTTATGCTTCATAGAATACACATAAACTATTCTGGAAAAATCATCAACAAAAGTGACAAAATAATGCATACCACCCAACGAAGCCGTTTTTGTGGGCCCTTATACATCCGTGTGGATGTAGTCTAAAATACCTTTAGTCTGGTGGATTGCAATGCCAAATTTCACTCTAGTCTGTTTTCTTAGAATGCAATGCTCATAAAATTCAAGTTTGCACACCTTTGCACCCTTTAACAAATCTCGCTTAGCTAATTGTTGCAAAGATTTTTCTCCTGCATGTGCTAATCGCATATGCCATTACCTGGTTGTATCTGAACCTGCATCTTTCTCAGAAACAACAGCTGCTGAGCCAATAATTGTACTACCTTGTAAATAATACAAGTTAATTTTTCTTATTCCTTTCATCACCACCAGCGCACCTAATTTAATCTTTAAGGTTTCATCTTTCAAAGTGATAGTGAACCCTTTAGATTCTAAGGCACCCAATGAAATCAGATTCTTCTTTAGGCTTGGAACAAACCTAGCATCGGTCAAGGTCTTAATAGTTTCATCTTGACATTTCAACTGTATTGATCCTATTCCAGTTGTTTTACAAGTATTATCATTTCCCATAAAAACAACCCCACCATCTAATTCTTCAAAATTAGAAAACCATTCCCTATTGGGACACATGTGATAGGAACAACCAGAATCCAAAATCCACTCACCAAAATAATGTGACGAAGATGTTCCAAAAAGAGAAAAATTTGACTCACTTTCATCATCATTGGCTATATTGACATTAGAATGTGCTTTTCCCTTATTCTTTTGCTGTAATTTAGGACAATCTTTCTTCCAATGACCTCTCTCACGACAAAAAGCGCATTCATCTTTAGCAGGTCTCCCATGAGATTTACTCCTCCCATGAGATTTACTCTTCCTTCCAGGCTTACGACTCTGAGAACGTCCCCTTATTGTTAGTGCTTCTGCTGTTTCCTTATGGACCCTCTGATCCTTCTTTCTGCATTCGGTACTAATCAATGCAGTACAAACGTCATAAGTAACTTTATCTTTCCCATACAATAAAGTGGTGGTCAAATGTTCATACTCATCAGGTAGAGAATTTAGTAACAATATGACTTTATCCTCATCTTTCACCTTTTCATCCAAATTTAACAAATCGGCCAAAATTTTATTGAAAGCATTTATGTGGTCATTAATCGAAATAGTTGGTTGATACTGGAAGCGAAACAATTTCTTTTTCAAATAGAGTCGATTTTCCAGACTCTTGGTCATAAATGTGTCTTTCAATGTCTTCCACAATTTCTTTGCAAATGTCTCCCTCATGACACAATATTTCTAATTTTTAGCGAGACACAGACGAATCGTACCACATGCCTGACGATTGATCTTTTCCCAATCTTTGTCATCCATATCTACTGGTTTATCATCCTAACAGAGGAACACTTCTGTATCGACACTATTCAATCTAGCTCTGATACCAATTGTTGTGCCGGGCACCCCACTTGTGCCAAACACCAATACTATAACTATTGCTATTGAATATATAAGAAACTAAAGCAATGCAGAAATTAATAATAAAACAGTAAAAAGAACAAGACAAAAAATTAACGAGGTTCGGTATAGAATTACCTACGTCCTCGGGTGCCGACGATCAATCCATTACTTCTTGACAAAGTATAACTTTGAGGTGTGTTTTACAAATGGAGAGTTGAGCTCTTTATATAGCTTCAACCTCAAGTCCAAAAAACACTTCTCTCCAATGTGGGACAAATAAAACAAAAAATTCAAAACAACTTTTTATACCATTGTGGGGCAAAAAACAACACAGCTGGCAGTGAGGCACCACCAATCAAGGAGGAGCTCTGCTCTCTCTTTTTATTTTATTTTTATTTTGGGTGTTTCCCCTATCATAGTACCTCCATAGCTGCTTCCTTTGGAGAAAATTGAACGGGGTGGTTTCCTGGCATTTCAAGAACCTGCACTCCAAATGGGGTTTTCCAGGCCTTATTAGGCCAGTCTTCTACTTGTCTTCTGAACCAAGCGAACTCCTCTCCTCTATCAAACCATCCAACCAAGGCCTAGGAAGCTGACTAGCCATGACTGAGACCCGGTTGATATTCTTGTGCCTTTTTTTTTCTTTTTTCCTCTTAAGATTTGGTTTACATTGTTCCCCCACAACCTAACAGCATAAGCTTTAGTTGAAGTGGTTGCTTAACATGGTAATAGAGTCATCTCACAAGTTCCATTCTTGCTGCATGTGTTTTATCGTCTGTTCATATTAAAAAAATAAAAAAAAAATCTATGTTTTTCCCCATGGTGAGTGGCATTCACTGTTTATCTCTCCACGTGCAATTGGGCTAAATGGGTGTGCTAAGGCTATACATTGTTCGCTCACAACTTAATGGCTTAAGCTTATAGGTAAAGGCATAAAATGTCTGCTTAACAGTTTCCTTTTCTGCATCTCGTCTCCATGTTATCTGCAAGTCATGAAAGTTTTTGGCTGTTTCACTGTAGAGCTTTCCCTTGTCAATAATAGTGCTCCTCTGCCTTTTTTGCAAACTCCAAGAAATTCTATGCCACGGATTTTCAAACCTTCATGTCATACTGAATTGGAATCCAGATTCCCTGCTTCCTTCCATTACAGATTTTGGTAATTGCATACTCACCTCCATCCCTTCTGCCAAAAAAAGCTACGAAGACCTTCTTTCTGCCCCTGCAAATCTCCATGAAACTTTCTAGGATTTTCTTCTTGCAAGCTTCTTCTGGACAATCACAGATCTGAAGCAGCTCCTTATGTGTCGATCAGAATCTATCAAAGATAATTCCTCACTTGATGAGACAGAAACTCCTCTGGCAATTACCATCACGATTGATCAAGTAGAAGGTTTTCCATCCAGCTTGTGCAAACACATGGTCTCTCATTCTGTGAGAGTTTTTGTGGGGGGAACGCCAAGTGATCTATAGGGGATTGAGAGTTCTATCATCAATGGGAATCTGAAGTTGGTTGTTTTTTAAAACATTTTTTCAAGATTCATTTTCTTTAATCAAATGTACTTTCCTGGAACAATAGTTTTGAACGTGCTTGAGGATCCTATTTATGTTGTTGGTGGAATATCCTTGCTATTTATGATATAAGAACTCTTGCAATTCAAGCAATGTATAAAGATCTGGAAAGCATATGAAATTATAATTGAATTTTTCCAGAAATCATTTTTTATTTTTGATTTATATTGTACACTATGGCAGTCTACTACAATTGACAGATATCTGTACTACATTTTGTATGCACACACTGCTCTGCTAATTTGGTTACGCATGATGCTGGCAGACACTAAGGGTAAGACACTCAGCAAGGATCCACTGTAGATGTACTTTCATGATCAAATGGCTTCAGCAAGATCTCAAAGTTGGAACAGAAACCTTGACTGTTCCATCTACTTCAATCCTTAAACTGGCCTCAAAAAGTGTCAACAATCACCCAACTGTTGCTGCATTTTTAAATTCACTGGAAAGATCAAGTTGCTATGATGCCTCTCTTTTTCCAACTGTTCCTGAAGACATTGATTATGAGACAAACCTTCATAAATTGCTGGAAAAGCAAATAAAAGAAATTAGCAATTTATCCGAGGCATCCAACAAGAAGGTTTCGGAAGATATTCTGCTGGAGTTTAAAGGTTAGCAGTCCTACCTGTAGCTTTGCCCTTGGATGTTACTACTTTGTTGGTCCTTCTTTTTGCTTTGCTTTGTTTTGTTTATTATTACTATTATTAGTTATATATTATTTGTGTTGAGGGTTAGGGTGCAAAACTAGTGACATAATGTTGTGGGTGGAAGACTGTAAGCTATTATTTTGCACGATTGACTTGCATCTGAGCCTCAAATTTGAAATAGTAGTAATGTGGAAGCTCTCTGGATGGCTTCTTCTATAAGCCAAAGATGATCATGGATTTTTTTTTTAAGTTATTCTCTCTCTTGATCCTAGAAGTCTTATTAGTAATGAAGATATATCGATTTTTCAGTATTGGTACTGAACAATAAATATTTTGGATTCTATATGCCCCACCTGTAAGGAGTTCGTGTTGGTTCTACACATCAAGATTTTGGTTCGACTTCCAGAGAAAAAAAAATTGTCTGCTATTGTTTTATAATGCTCCCATGTTAGCATTATCCAATCAGTTTTGAGGTGAAAATTATGTTCAGCTCTCAGTAATCAATATCAGAAGGTTCAGTATAATTTAATTAATCTGATCCTATACTGGTTCCTGCTTGGAACCTATTAATGCTTTGTCCTGCCACTCTGCTTGCAAAGCACATGAATATATGGCACTTAAAGAGTTATAACTAGTCATGTCTAGTATTAGCAATCAGAAATATACATGTGTTGTTGCAAAGATTAATTATGCCCCTTGTCTCTATTTACAGTTGATACCAAGGGACAATTTGTATGCAAGCCGGATGGCGTATCCAAAAGAAGCATTTCATCTCTTCAAGGTCCTGCTGAACGAAATCACACAAGGATGTCTACTCGGAGTAGGGGCAAACGGCAAGTAGAGATGGAAGTTAAGGATCTACCATCTTCAGCTCCAATCATGCGGGAGGAGCGTTCAGAGAACAGGGTTCATCTCAGTCCTCTTGCAGCTCGTGCTGCTCTTGCTTCATTCCGATCAAAACTTCCTCTTGATCTTGAATTTTCTGTCTGCTCCAATGAAGGAAAAGTGACTAAATCTTTTAATTCCTGTGGCGGGAACTCGTCAGTAATGGACCAGACCTCCTCTGATACACTGACTGCCTTTGCTCCAGTTGTAGAACCTACTGACATTTTTCAGTCGCAGATGTCTCTTGCAATGGGTTGTTCAGGAAATCTGCAACATGTCAAGGAAAATTCTAGAACTTCGGCCAGAAGGAGGAAAAATGAAAAGAAAACCTCAGAAAGCACTAATTCTTGTGCAGGTATAGCATGTTCAACATTGGAGAAGAGGTTGAGTGAGTCCAGTCAAATTACTGGGTTAACTTTCTCGGGAATTCAGATAAATACTGATAATGCAAATAACAATTGTGAGCTGATGGCCTGTACTGCAGAGACGAAGTTAGGTCCCGTAACCAGGACAAGAAGGTCAACTCGTAAATCAGTTCAGAATGAAGTAGGGAATTTGACAGTGGAAGTGAGACAGGAGCTGGAAAAGACTAAGTGCTCTCAATTCACAGCGTCAAAAAATTCAGAAGGAAATGATACATTCAGTGGGAACGATGTGCCAGAAAAGAGCGAACTCATCTCTTCACAACTTGATTGTGAGACTGACTCACACCCTATTGAAAAAAGGAATACAAAGAGGAAAACGTCCAGTGCTGTGAAAAATGCCACCCCTAAAGATAAAGGTTTTGTCAATAAATTCAATAATATTGTCCATTATTATTGTTATTATTATTATTATTATTATTATTATTATTTGAAATCATGTCTCCGTGTAGTCACTATATTTTAACATCCAACCCTCCTCCCAATTGTGTAGCATCTGTTACGTGGGTCCTGTAATACATTCTTTTAATATTTGTATATATTTTGGCATTACTCTGGTTAAGTCTCTTGCTACCTGTTGAATAATTGGGTAGAATGGAAGAATTAACTTCAATGATAGATTTCTCCCTTTATTTATAATATATGTCAAGTACAATTCTGATGACCATAATACCCTTACAAACTCACACTTACCACATAACTCTTAACACATACAAATAATGCTAAATGACCAAATAACCATTGACACTCCCTCTCTAGCTGAAGCATATATATCAAATGCTCCTAGCTTTTTATGAATGAATTCCACATGAACACCTCCCAAGGCTTTAGTGAACAAATCAGCAAGCTGAAAATCAGACTTTAGATGAGTGGTTGTAATGAGCTTTGCTGAAAATTGAAAAGAGTTATATATTGATCTGAACATTACATGTGAATATATACAACAATCCTAGCATTCCTAAAAAGTAAATTAATAAATCAAATCCCATGATTTATGGGACACCCTAACAGAGTAGGGAACTTACCCATATAGGCCTAATTCTAAGGATACAATCTGTTATTAAAAGAATATCCTAAAATAGCTAACTAATTATACACGGTTTTCTCACACTCCCCCTCAAGCTGGTGAATAGGTATTCTCCATTCCCAGCTTGGAAATGATAGTTTGGAAAATAGAGCTACTCAACCCTTCAGTAAGGATATCAGCAAGTTGACCATGTGTAGACACGTAAGGTGTAAAAATTAATCCACTCTCCAACTTTTCTTTGATAAAGTGTTTGTTAACTTCAATGTGCTTCGTTCGGTCATGTTGTACTGGGTTATGAGTTATGCTGATTGTAGATTTGTTGTCACAATAAAGTTTCATAGGGCCATCCCACTTAATCTTCAAATCTTCAAGGATGATCTTCAGCCAAAGTAGTTCACACACACCTTGAGCCATTGCCCGGAATTCAACCTCTGCACTTGACCGAGCTACCACACTTTGTTTTTACTTCTCCATCTCACAAGATTCCCACTGAGAAAGGTGCAATATCTTGAGGTTGATTTTCTATCAACAATTGATCCAGCATAATCAACATCAATGTATGCCTCAAGTACCAATCCTCCATTTCTTCTGAACATGATACCTTTCCTTGGTGTTCCCTTGAGATACTGTAGTACTCTATGGGCTGCTTGTAAATGAACTTGCTTCGGGCTATGCATAAACTGACTAATCACACTCACTACATATGCTATATCTAGTCGTGTGTGAGACAAATAAATGAGTCTTCCTACCAGGCCTTGATACATTTCTCTGTCTATTGTGACATCCTCCTCAGCTTTTCTAAGTTTTAGGTTAGAATCCATGGGAGTACTTGTTGGTTTGCATGCTGTCTTGCCAGTTTCCTTGAGAAGATCTATGACATACTTCTGTTGAGAGATAAAAATTCCCTGCCTAGAGTGAGCAACCTCAATCCTGTGAAAATACTTCAATCTCCCTAACGCTTTAATCTCAAACTCTTTAGCCAAATATTGACTCAAGACCTGTTTCTCCTTAGCATCATCTCCTGTCACTATTATGTCATCAACATACACTAGAAGGACTGTAACTCCCCCTGAAGGAGAGTGTTTAATGAACAATGTGTGATCCCCTTGACTTTGTTTGTATCCCATAGCCAACATAACTCTTGCAAATCTCCCAAACCATGCTCATAGTGATTGCTTAAGGCCATACAGTGCCTTTTTCAATTTACACACAGTGTGAGCAGCCAAATTCTTCCCATATCCCGGTGGAACCTGCATATAAATCTCTTCCTCTAGTTCCCCATGTAAGAAAGCATTCTTGACATCAAATTGTTGCAACTCCCAACCATAATTAGCTGCTAGTGATAATAATACTCTAACCGTGTTCATCTTTGCAATAGGTGCAAAGGTCTCTAAATAATCAATCCCGTAGGTTTGAGTATACCCCTTGGCTACCAACCACGCCTGATATCTCTCAATCGACCCATTTGCCCTGTACTTCACCATATATACCCACTTATAGCCCACCGGTTTCTTTCCTGCCGATAACTTCACCAACTCCCAAGTCTTGTTCTTTCCAATGTCTCCATCTCCACATTCATAGCTTGTCTCCATTTTCCATTGGACAAAGCCTCAGATAATGTGGTAGGAATGGTGATGGTATTTAAGCTTACAAGAAAGGTTCTATAGGATGGTGAAAAATTCTTAAACAACAAAAAATGTGCAAGAGGGTACAATGGTTGCTTTGTGCATTTTCAAGTTCCTTTCCTAATGGAAATTGGAAGGTCTTGGTCATCATTATCAACATGAGATTCAGTTTCATCTTGCAATGGATGGTTAACAATTGTTACCTCATTCAAACGATCTGAGTTGGACTCTTGGACCTGCATTGGTTCAGCAACAGCCATCTTTCGTCTTGTGAAAACCTTGCCAAATATGGTTTTTCTAGGAGCAGAATCGGTCTTTCTTTTGGTTCATTTGGTGTTTCAGATATAGGTTCAGAAGAACTCTCAGGTACATGGTTGGAACAAAATGGACAAGGAGGTACAGGTATAGGGTTTGAGGTTTTAGACATAGGAATTGATGGCAAATCAAGCAAAAAATCTTCCTTATCTTCCTTAGTTGAATTCTCCCCCTGAAGATAAGGATTAGTGAAATAAGACTCTTATTCACTGAACGTAATGTTCACCGAGACATAGAATTTCTTTGACGGAGGGTGGTAACACTTATATCCTTTTTGAGTCGAAGAATAGCCCACAAAGACACATTTTAGAGCTTTCGGATCTAATTTCCTCTTGGTGTGACTATGAACATGGACAAATGACACACACCCAAAAATCCTAGGAACAAGGTTGTTTGTAGTGGTTAGGTCTGGGTAGAATGTGGAAAGTATGTCCATAGGACTCTTGAAACCCAAGACTCTTGAAGGCAAACGATTTATCAGATGAGTGGCTGTCAGAACTGCTTCCCCCCAAAAAAAACTTGGACACATTTTTTTTGAAACAAGAAAACTCTGGTTTTTTCAAGGAGATGGCCATTTTCCCTCTTTGCTACCCCGTTTTGCTGTGGGGTATTGACACAAGATGACTCATGTACTATTCCTTCCATTTGAAAAAATGGGGTAAGAATTTGATTGAAATAGTCCCTGGCATTATCTGACCTAAACCTTTTGATATCGACCCCCAATTGGTTTTTGATCATGGAATAGAAATTTGGGAACACAATACTAACATCAGACTTATGTTTAAGTAGGAAAAATCCAGGTAACTCGAGTGCAATCATCAATAAGAGAAACAAACCATCTTGTCCTAGAAACATTAGAAACAGTAGATGGACCCCAAATATCACTGTGAATAAGATAGAAAGGAATTGAGTTTCTTTTGTAACTAAATGGAAAAGGTACACGCTTGTGTTTAGCAAGTTCACATACCTCACACTGAAAGTTTTCAACATCTAAATCCTTAAACAAGGAAGGAAACATAACTTTAATAACCCTAAACGATGGATGTCCAAGTCGGCAATGATGAAGTAAAATTTTTCCTTTATTGGATAAGACAAACTTTGACATAAAGGAAGAAGATAATCTGTCCTTGGTCATGTGCAATTGACTTGGTGTTTCAAGATAGTAGAGGCTATTCCTTTCCCTAGCACGTCCAATCATCTTCCCCGAATCCTTGTCTTGAAATATACAATTACTACTGTCAAAAATCACATTACAACATAAATCTTGAGTGAGTTTATGTATAGAGACCAGATTTGTGGACAATTTAGGAACATGAAGGACACTTTCAAAGTTACTGATGGTCTTATTTTCACATCCCCAAAACCAGCTACTGTGGTCAAGGATCCATCTGCTGTGGCTATTTTCCTATTGCTTGGGCATGGAGTACAGGTTGAAAAAATATTGGATAAATGGGTCATATGATCGGTTGCTTCTGAGTCCATGACCTAGGAGTTGGTAAAGGTTTTATCTGAGACATTTAATCCAATAGAAGACGGAAGCTTACTTGAATATGCCAAAGAACAAGTACCTGGAGATCCTTCAGGTTTTTTAAGACTGTTGATTAGTGATCTCAGCCTCTCAATCTCTTCTTGGTTGAAACCAAGGTCTTAAATTTGGATTTCGACTAAAATTTCAAAGCTCCAAAAGTACGAAATTTTCGACGAAATTTTCGATTTCGATTTGAAAAAATAATGGAAATAAGTAGTAAGCATGGAATTATTTTATAAAGCTTTAGAAATGATTAATAGACATAACAAATTAAGTTTTAGGACTTATACATCACAAGTAAATACATCTATGTTGTCTACGTGCATATAATATGTGCATCAAACATATTTGTAAGATAATGTCCATTAAACATATTTAGTGATTAGTTAATACAAATGAAATTCATTAACCATTTAAATATTATTTATTATACAAATAATGATAATTTAGACATGAATTGTTAAATAAAATGTTGTTGTAAATTTACTTTTTCTTAAATTTCAAAAGCATTTGTAATAATATTTTGTTTCGATAAAAATAAATAAAATAAATTAAGAGAGAAATTTCACTTAATTCCAAAATCTCTCATTTGCATTTTCGGGAAATTTCATTGCATAGTTCCAATTTCGACAAGTTTCGCTAAAATTTTGAGATTTCGATAAATTTCGGATGATTTGTTGAAATTTCGACGGATATTATACAAGACGGAAATCGACTACCATTTCAATTTCGAGGGTGACGGAAACCGGAAATTTTGATTTTTTCGTGGAAATTTAAGATCGTGGTTGAAACTACTCAGCTCCTGCGATGTTGATTCACCTTGTGGTCCTGCTGCAATGTGGACTTGTCCATTGTTCCGTGGTTGTCCTCCTTTTTGGCCCCATTCTCGGCTTGGAGGCTTTCCATGAAGTTTCCAGCATTGTTCACGGGTGACGAGACTTCTTGCAGTAAGTGCACCATAATCCGTCACGATTTTGGGTTTTCGGCTGGCCACCTTTTTCTCCTTTAAGTGTTGCTCCTCTCTCCATGTTTGTGGCTGATTTATTGTTACCACTAGCCACCATAGCTGAACTATCATTGATTTGTGGTTCAAGCATAAACCCTCTTCTACTTTCTTCACTTTGGATTATAGCCACTACTTCGTTAAAGCTTGGAACCTCCGGCTTCCTAAGAATTTGTATCCTCACTTGATCAAATTCTGGATTAAGTCCAACCAGAAAATTATACACCCTATCTTGTTCAATAAAGGCCTTTAGAACCGCTGCATCATCGGAGCATTTTGTTATTATCACCTGGTAGTGATCCAATTCCTGCTACAAGGATTTAAGTTGATTTGCATATTCAGTGACTGTTTTATTCCCTTGTTTTGCAGCCATAGTTTTTACCTTGACCTCGTACACTTGTGCTGCATCATTAGCTTTGGAATAGGTTTGCTGAATTGCATCCTAGATGTCCTTTGCAGTAGCCAAAAACATGCATGTGTCACTTATTTCTAGAATCATGGAATTCCACAACCACGCCATGATCAAAGAGTCTTCTTCATCCCATGCTTCAAACTTAGGATCCCCTGGTTTAGGATCTGTACCCATGAGATGGCTAATCTTTCCCTTGCCTTTCAACATTGTGCAAATGAGTTGAGACCACTTAAGGTAGTTCCATGGTTTTAAATAACGGCCGTTACGTAGCGTAACGGCTGATACGTAACGTAAATCAAAGGCTCCGAAACCGATTCGGGCCGATAATGCGGTTCGGGAAAAATTCATAGCCGTAACGGCCGTTACGTCTCCAAAGAATAGCAATCAGAGTTCTTAGTCAGACCATATCAGCTTCAAACTGTGAGCGTAATCGGAGCACCTTTAGCCTCATCCATACGAAAACAAGAAATAGATTAAAGTACATGAGACTACAAAAACTTGTTTTTGTACATTACAACATGAGGTTAAAGTTAAGACATACAATGAGAAGAAGCCAACGAGAAATTGAAGAGGGTTTCAATCCTATCAATTTGGACTACATTTTCGAAGAAGATGATCCTTTAAGTCAATGGTTAGAGGAGAGAGAGACACCACTACTCGACGGTCAGGACAATTCAAATTGGTTAAATGAAGAAGTTGGTGGT
Source organism: Malania oleifera (assembly GCF_029873635.1). Lineage (NCBI taxonomy): Eukaryota > Viridiplantae > Streptophyta > Magnoliopsida > Santalales > Ximeniaceae > Malania > Malania oleifera. The sequence goes on along the minus strand of NC_080423.1, from coordinate 78,444,506 downwards.
ACTACAGAAGGAGGTGATCAACCACCAATAAACGCGCATGATGATTCAAGTTCAAGCCCTGAACGTACACAAAGTGATGACAATTTTGGTTTGAGCCCACGAAGTGATGATGATGGTAATAGTGGTGCTGGAGTTGGGGTTGGGGGGGGGGGGAGTGGTAGTGGAGGCGGCGGTGTAGAATATAATTATGAATATGACACAGGGACATCATTTGTAAGGGATATACATCCTTCTGATCCTTATGGACTACATGACATACCTGAAAATGATGACTTAGGTATTCCTCCAGGGAACCAATCTTCACAACCCAGGAGAAGGAGTGCTCGTGGTGACCCTAGTGATTCTACTGAAGATTCATATGGTGTGGTTCGTAGTTTTGGCGACTTTGGTTTAGATGGTTCATCATCACAATCATATGGATCTCATCCAGCATGTCCACATTATGCATCTCGTGACTCACATTTTTATTCTAGTGGATCAGGAATCTCAGGATCTAGTGAGTCTTCTTCTAGACACTACCCAGAGCTAGCCCCTGCCTTAACTTATGGATATTATTCAGGAAGATTTTCACCACTAGTACATTTTCAAGAGCCACAACAAAATGACGCAAACTTGGGTTTATTCAACTATGTATTTCCACAAGCATGGGGAGATAATTTCCCATCCCAATCTCAAGATACAGATGCAAATTATGAAGACCCTCTACATCATTCTTTTTGGTGGTGACATGTGTTATGTTATAAATTTGTGATATTGTATTCATGTATTTTCAACTATTTATTGATATTTGATATTAATCACTTTTTAAATTCATGTATGTGTAATGTGTATGTTGAGTATTGAGTCTATTGATTCATTTTTAGTAATTTTTTGACTTTAATTAATTGATTCTTACATTTCTACATCTTTTTACTCATTAAAGTAATGTAAATTATAAAAAAAAAAATATGCTTTTTTTTTAAAACAACGCACTAAAATTAATATAAAAATCATAATGCCTATTAAAAAACATTTGTAGGTTGAATGAAAACCTTCAAAATTCATTAAAAATCATGTATTAATGAATTTCATGCTTATTTTTCGATTTTGGCATGGTTGTGCATGCGTGAAAAAAATTCACGACCGTTACGCCCGCTTCCCGTTACGTAACACCCGCGTCTCCTGCAGCCCGCGACACCCGCGACCGTTACGCGACGTTACCCGCGACCGCGATTTTGAACCATGGGTAGTTCTTTCCATCTAACCTATAGGAGGCATGAATATTCTGCAATTCTCCTGCTTGTTGGGGTCGGATTACCTCTTCTGATTGGGCTGTAGTAGTAGTCTCCATGATTTCTGACATCTTGAAGGCTTGAACAATTAGCTAATCAATGATGATGTCAGTCGGAAGCAGAAATGATGATGACAACTGGGCAAAAGTGAAACCCACAGAAGTGAAAAATTGGCAATGAAGGCAAACATAAGTTTTTAAGGCTTTGACGAAACAAGCCCTGTTTGGCAAAAATAGAGGTGCACAAGCTCAAAAAATAGAGTAGGACATAGGTCTGCAAAGACAGGAAGAAATCGAAACCCTAAGGAACCTAATTTGGCATTGATTCCATGTCGAAGATTGAAAAGAGTTATATATTGATTTGAACATTACATGTAAATATATACAACAATCCTAGCATTCCTAAAATATAAATTAATAAATCAAATCCCATGATTTATGGGACACCCTAACAGAATAGGAAATCCCATGATTTATGGGACACCCTAATAGAATAGGAAATTTAGCTGTCTAGGCCTAATTCCAAGGATACAATCTGTTATTAAAAGAATATCCTAAAATAGCTAAGTAATTGTACACGGTTTTCCCACAAGCTTCTCTACAAGTTTGACCCAAACAAAGTGAGAATCAATTTTCATGTGCTTTTCCTGCTTATGGAAGCAACGTCGGTGGTAATATGAATAGCATCTTGATTATTACACAAGAACTTCACAGGCTGGGAATGTTGAAAATATAGTTCTTCCAACATGTTCTTCAACCAAACAAGTTCACATGTTGTGTGAGCGATAGCCCTATACTCTGACTTAGCTCTTGAATTTGCCCCAAAAGTTCGTTTCTTACTCTTCCAAGAAACCAAATTACCACTAACAAAGATACAATACTTGGTTGTGAATCTTCAGTTGGAAGGTGATCCGTACGAATCTGCATTTGTATATCTCTGAATATGAGTGTGATCCCGATCCTGATATAAGAGACCTTTCCCTAGTGCATAGTTGAGATCTCGATACTTTTATACTCGAGAAGCATTTCAATGATCCCAAGTCCTTGGTTTGAAACTCTTGTTGTTGGAAAAACTTGTTCTGGATGCCTTGATCACTGTCACTAGTGATCACAATGTCATCCACATACACAATAAGCAAAATCCTATTGAATGGAATTGTTAGCACTGGAAGAGCCCATGGGTGGGCTTGATACACATGGATGAACACCAACTTGACCCAAAAGCTTTAGCCTATTGGGTCTTGGGCCCAACCATGTATATAAGCACCCATCATCCACTCAAATTTTCCAATATAGGACAAACTCACAAGTGAAATTCTCAACAATCTCCTCCTCATTTGTGAGTTCCAACTGCTCCCCCTTGAACGGAAACCATCTCTCTTATGAAAGTAACCCCAATTCTCCAATAGTTGCTCAAGTGGGCCTTACCACTGACGCCTTATGTGCGTCGGATTACATTCCATGTGCTTCCGAACCAATTCTACCTCTCACGTCTTGATCCTATTTGGATCCATCCCCAGCCTAGATGATCCTTATTGGCCTTGGCCACACACTTGGCTCCCAACTGTTAGCACATCAGGAGAATTAGATTCACGTCTCGACTTTTTACGATATTGCTCACCCAAAGTTACGAACCGTTGGTTTTGATACCACTTGTTAGCACCAGAGGAGCCCATGAGTGAGCCCATGTATGAATGCCAACTTAGTCCAAAAGCTTAAGCCTATTGGGCCTTGGCCCCAGCCGTGTATATAAGCACCCATATTCCACTCAATTTTTCAATGTGTGACAAACTTATAAGTGGAAATCTCAACAGGAATATGATGATAAAATACAAAGTGTGGCTAAGGAGATGAACAAACGTACTGAGGCAAGGTTAGTGATTGGAGAGAATCCGTTTGAATAAACCAAAACGTACACCTTAGTATATCCCTTAGCATCAAGGCGGGCCTTCAAATGAGCCATAGAACCATCATGATTGACTTTCACATTGTACACCCGACGACAACCAACCACAGACTTTGTCAGGAGGAAGAGGTACCAAATCCTAAGTATCATTATCATGTAGTGCACACACCTCTTCAACTATTGCAGTTCTCCACCTAGAATGGGATAGGACTTTAGAAATATATTTTTGAAGAGCAACAAAAGACAAAGTACGAACAAAACAGTTGTATGAGGGTGACAAGAAATCATAACAAACAAATTAGAGATTGGTTGTTACGTATGTTTACCTTTTTGAACAACAATGGAGGATCAACATCTAGGGAAATTAGAATCGTCTGGCGAGTGAAGGCGTAGAAGTGGAAGCTACATGAGGCTTTCCTCCTTTAAGTCGCAGTGTGTATACCCGCAAATTACGATGATCGAAGTGATGAGAAGGACTCAAAATGCGTGAAGATGTAAGAGGATTGAACACATTTTATTAGGTTAGGATCTAGAAGGCAAAGCAGAGGAAGGGACTCATTAAGGTCAACAAAACTCAAGGAATCAAAGTAGTATGGTGTAGACTCAAAAAAGGTGATATCAGTAGAGAAAAGGAGTTGATGTAAAGTAGGGCTATAGCATCAATATCCCTTTTGAGTATAGGAATACCCTAGAAAAATACATTTGATAGCATGAGGGTTCAACTTATCCGTTGTTGGAGTTAACTAATGGACAAAAGATGCACAACCAAATATACAATGAAGAAGGGAGGATGAAGGATCCTTAAGGAAGATATAGGATTTTACCACCAAGGACAGAGGATGACATTTAATTAATGAGAGAGCAAGTAGTGAGCATAGCATCACTCCAAAAAACTTTGGGGACATTCGTTTGGTACAATAAGGCAGGAGTGATTTTGGCAATATGTTTTTTTTTTTTTTTGTTCTACAGCTCCATTTTGTTGTGGATTGTGGGCACAAGATGACTAATGGATCATACTAGAATTAGCCATTTAGGTATTGAATTTGGTGCTGAAACACTCCTTAGCATTATCACTATCACACCGAGTCTTTATTTGGGCACAGGAAAGGCACACAAGATATTAAACAACTTAGAATGATCGTTCATTAAATACAACCAAGTCATCTTGAAGTAGTCATTGCTAAATGTAATAAAGTTTCGAACCCGAATTTTGATGTGACACAACTAGGACCCCAAACATCAGAATGGACAAGCATGAAAGGACTACTTCTCCGTATTTTGCTCAAGAAACAAAGGGCAAATGATGATGTTTTCCCAACTAACGAGACTCACACTTAAGACTAGACGCAGAACTCAAGCTAGGAACTAGTTGTCAAGTACAATAACAATGAACATAATATCCTCACTAACTCACAGTCTTAACACGTATGAATAATGCTAAATGACCAAATAACCATCAACACTACATTATCCACCAGATAGCATTGTTTGGTTTTCTTTATACACACTTAGGCTTCCATTGATCTATTTCTTAGCCAAGAGTTGAGTTAATATGAAGTTGGGGCTTCCTATTTTCTTGTTTGTTGTAACCTAGCACTTGAAATATTGAATACATTTTCCTAGCATATTCCATTTTTCTTGCGTATAATTCAATAATTTAAGAATATCATAAATATGGAAAATTGGCAAGTAATTCCTGAATTATGTACTGGAATCATGAAAATGTTTCAAGTATGATGGACACTTTGTGTTTTGACATGTATTTTCTATCCAGCCCGAATCCACTATTGAAGTTTGTTCTTTTCATTTCTGATACACAAGCACACTTGTGGGTGTGTGTGTGTGCATATATATATTATAGATACCAGTGGATTCATATTTCTTTTCCATGACATTCCCTAATGCATTTTAGCAAAGTTTTTACCTTTCCTAGTGCTGAAAAATCACCCTTCATGATCTTAATTTTGTTATACTCATTTGTGATTATTTTTTCCTTAAAAGTATTCAAATAATCTAAAACATGTCTTTCCTCTTGTATTTCGAAAGAGGGATGAACCATAGAAAATTTGCTCCTCCTTTTCGCCCAAATCAAGAATTATAGCCACCCCCTCCCCCAGCAACTTAAAATTTTTTTTAAAAAAAAAAAGAAAAAAAAAATGAAAAAGAAAGGATGCGTGCATATTTTGAGCAATTGTTTCAGCTAGTTCCAGTAGGCTCTTGACCATTCCATCAAATTTTAGCGTAATGCTATTGGGAAATTGTTTGATTGTTGCCCATCATGTGATCGTGCGAAGATTAAAGGAGGTTCTTCATTAGATTTGTTTGGTATATCTGAATCATGGGCAGTATGCCTATGCTACTGGCTTAGCCTTGGAATAAAAATAAAAGGTAGCATAGTATGGAATCTGTAAGAGCTACAAAATTGTTCATTTTTCTAAATAAATTATTCCCTTTGTGCAAAGATTTGGTTTTAAGGTTTCCCTAAACTCAACATGTTGTTGGTGCTGCAGGCAAAGTTTCAGCCACAAGTAGTAGTCAACGGAAGAGGATGTCTGCTCCTTCCAAGGGGCAAGAATTGCGATCTTCACAGCGACTTAGGTTTCTCCCCCGGACTCGCTCACAGAACAGGTCTTAGTCTGAGCAAAGGATGCGTGGAATGGTAATGGTTTACCTTTTTTTAGCTATCTTGCTTTGCCTAATCTCAAGTTAGAAAAAAAATTCAATTTTATTTCTTGATTACTAAGATCAATTTGTTATAATTGGAACTCTACAAGCTAATCCAAGATATGTGGGAGATCGTAAACCGTATCTCTTTTATTAGTATAATTGAATTGTTATTGCAACTTCTAGAACCATGCTATGCATTATGATTTCCCTGCTTCTATTGTGGAATTATTAAGATCTAGATGGAAGTGGACTGTGCAGTTAAGAGTAATTTTGGATTGCGCAAAGAAATACCCTACTTCTATACATTTTAAGTGGTCGTATGGGTAGAAATAGGATTCTATTTTGGATGACTGCACAGAGAAGCACCACAATTCAATACCTTCATTTATGTGGATGACCATAACTTAGGATGGGTGCCTCTTATCCTAGGAAAACTCTTTGAATTTCTGTATCTAATTTTAAACTGAAGTCATGAACCGTTAAGTAATGTTCTCCAACTCAGTTTACATCTTATTAAAAATGTTGACAGATGGGAAGAGGGTTGGTCTGATAGGGGCCTATCCCACCCTGCATTTCAACAGAGTCAAACCTCACTGTATGCGTCCTAGTTATCTATAAAGAAAATGTTGAGAAATGAGTTTCAGCCAAGCTGCCATTTCTTATTTTAGCTTTAAATGACTCAACAACTACCGTAGAGCTTCAGTCACATGGAATTCTATGCTTTTCCTTTATTTTATTTTATTTTATCTATTGTATCCCTTAGTCACATGTCACTAGGTTGCTTGATGGTGGCATGTTCTGCCTTAGGCATTTTTATGAGACACAGGCTTAGGAAATTATGAATTTTATATGGATTTGACAATTCAATTGCTTTGGAATATTATTTATTTTGAGTTTTTCTTGGTAACTTCAATTAGATTTTAGGTATCTTACTTGCCTATAAATATTGGTTATAATTATAAGGAATTTATTTTGGTGATTAATTGAGAAACAACACCCTAATACTTCTCACTCCCTCAAGTCTGGTTTCTATCCCTCTTGTCTGCACCTTTCCTCCTTCACTTGGTCTTTTGTCAAAGCTTGATATACATTGTTGGCCCAAAACCTAATAGCTTAAGATTTTAGGTAAAGTGATATTCTAACATGGTATTGGAGCTGGTTACCAGAAGGTCCTGGGTTTTAGTCCCATTGCCTGCAATTATTTTGTGGTGTTTAAAAAATTATTGTATTTCCTGTATTGGGTGTTATCTATCGTCTGTTTATCTCACCATGTGCTGTCAGGCTGCACATGCAAGGGAGTGTTAAAGCTTGATATACATTGTTGGCCCACTACCTAATAGCTTAAGCTTTTAAGTAAAGTGGTATTCTAACATCTTCCTCCCGTTCTCTCTCTTCTTTCTTTATCTTCTTTTTCTATTGGCTGTGTCTAACATCACTGCCCTCAATTATGATGGCATAAGCATGTTAGAATAGGTGCATTCCATTTCACAGCATTCCAAATAACAGTAGGACCCCTAATATTCAGCAATCAAGGTAAACACATTCTCTTTTTTACAGGTTATTATTTCGAATTTAACTCTCATTTCTGTTTTCCCTTTCATATTGTTCGCATCCTTTTAAAGGTCAAGCCTAAAAACTCTACATCTAGAAAATGCCATTTTTTCAAGAAAAGAATAAAGAAGACTGAATCAGTCAATTAGTTTCTTATAACTACTTAACTATGTTGAAAGTTTAGTTTGAAAGGTTTGCTTTTAGATTTTCTACAGCAAGCAACATATGAAATATATTATCTTCTAAACTGTAATTACTATATATTCTGTAATATTGGTTATAAATTTTTGAATTGGAATGACTTTTGTTTTCCACTGGGGACAGCTCTATATGGACCCTTAGCAGTACCAACTTCAATGCCCAAATGGAGGATTTGGGTAAGCGGGTGTGGGACAGGGACTAGGTTCCACAACATCCCTCCTTGCCAAGATCCCTCTGGGTAGTCCAGGGCCAATGGATTTCCCTACTGACCAAATTCTACACCCTCCACAAAAAGGAAAAAATGAAGAAGAAAATGAACCAGTTTTGTCCCTTAAAAAACCTTGTTTGTTAAATATTTTTTTAGAAGAGATTGTTTTTGGGTTTTATTTTTAGGTTTTATTATCATTGTGGGAACTTTGGATATCAATTAACTTGCTAAGCTTTTGCTTTGGCTGCTCTGGAAAATTGAATGATTCCATTGTAACATGATTTCCAATTGCTTTGTGTCAAAAAGAAACTTTATTTCCCTTGTTCTATGTAATTGTATGAGTTATTATTATTTATTTTATAACAAAAAAAGATGATTTCATTGGAAAAGAAAGATACAATGAGGAAAATAAGATGTCATCCTGCCAAAAAAAAAAAAAAAACCAATTAGAATAACAATGCTTGCCAATCCCACTATATAATATCTGAAAATTTCACTCCTTTAAAACAACCAGTGGCAAAACACCAAAGCAAGGCCAAATAAGGAATCCCATAACAAAGAAGAAGTCGGTTTTTCCCAAAAAATATGTGCAGATTCCATTCCAACCAAGTTTCCCACAACACTGGGAGAACCCCACATCTCCACAATGCAGAGGCATCTTTACTCCTACCAAACCCTGAAAATGATGAGGCCTGCAATTCCCCCACCAACTCTGGACAAACCCAATGCTTTCCAGATAAACCAAAAGTGTTATCCAAAATTTACCAGCAAAAGCACAATGCGAAAAAAGAGAAGCTACTGTTTCTCAACTATCAAAACATGAAGAACACATCTGGATATAGTGCCTTCAAAGGTCTCCTTCCCTACACATATTGTTGTATGTTTTAGGGAAAAATAATCTTATATATTAAACCATGCTGGGAAAAGGCAAAAACAGCCTTATAGAGTGACAAACAACCAGCAGAGGAGAGACTGGCAGCTGAAAAACTTCGAAAAGCACAACAACAAACAGAGATACAATTTCCAGCCTTATATCAAACCTCAAAATCAATCTTCTTCATTCAAGAAATCACAACCTTTTTGCCCAATTCAAACAACCTTTACATCCTCCACTGCTAGACTCGCTATCAGATCGGGATAAACTTCGGCACCTTTGAAAATAAAAGCATTTCTAGCTCTCCAAGAATGATAAATGATAGCGGCCCATACCATTTTGTAGATTTCCTTTTTCTTTGAAGTACCCAATGCAACAAGTCTTGACAATTTATCTTCCCAATTCATCAAAGCTCCTTGCAGCTTTAGAGTTGTAGCATTTTGATAAGCCTGTCTTAATATCATGCATTGAAAAAACAAATGAGTTTTCTAGTCTCAGTGGCATTTCCACTTAATCTACTATGAGTATCATTGCTTCTTCCCCAAAATGCAATATTTGTCCCAGACAACATCAGCCCATTAAAACTGTGTTTTTTTTTTCTCTTATGTGTTCCCATGCTGATTAAAAAGTAAAATTACCCATACTTCGTCTTCTTGAGCTATATTTGGATTGGAATTCAAACTTTCTTTAAACTCATTTACGTCAACTGTTGATCTCCCTGGCCAAACCCATGAGGTATCATTTATAGTAGCTTCAACTCTAGAGTTTTCTTGAACTCTCAGCTCAACAGAAAAATGATAGCCATAATGATTAAGAAGAGGACAATGTAAGTGCTGGTTGTCATTCAGCAAATAATCTTTCTTTCCATTTCGAATTCTGTATTTAATGTGTGGATATGCCAGATATCTTGCTCTAAGAATAGCCCTCCATATCCAAGAACTACCTGAAGTCTCCTTTACTGCCCATAGATTGCTATCTTCCAGTTTGTATGTATGAATCCAAACAACCTAAAGGAAACTTTTTGTGCAAATGAAGCATGTCATCTTAACTGCAGTAACCAGACTCCATTCACTGCAGTAACCAGATTCCATTCAGTTAGTGACTTTATTCCTGACCCCACCTCTTTGAAAGGCTTACAAACATTTTTCCAACTTACTTTACACCTTTGAGTATCCCAGACATTCCCCCTCCATAAAAATGCTTTAAATTTCCTTTCAAACTCACCCAAAACAAGTTAAGGTAAGAAAAAATAGATGCCCTAAAACCATAAGTATTCTGTAGTAAAGATTTAATCAGTTGAAGTTTACCTGAATATGATAAAAAGTTACGAGTCCATGTATGAATTCTACTTGAGATTCTTTCAGTCAAAATAGCTCTACTAATTTTCTTAGGGCCAATGGTAATCCCAAGTACCTAACGGGGAATAAACCTCTTTGACTATGCATTTCTTGCAAAATAGTTTCTGCTACTTTATGATCAATTCCAGCATAAAAAACCTCAATACTTTAATGGATTTCATTTTAGACTAGTCATCTTGTAAACATATAGAACATTTTTTTTTATAATCAAGGGATATTAGATTGGGAAAGAGAAGTTACAACATAAGGGGACAAGAGGTCCACCTGAAAAAAATCAAGAACAGAAACAGAACAAAAGATAATAATAAAGATGAAAATTAAAAACTAACAAATAAAAAATAAAAATAACTGAATAGTACTCCTATCCAAGAAAACCCCTTTTCAATCCCTTTCCATCATAATTCACTGAGCACTTTAAATTTGCAAGCTCCCTCTGACCCTTCTTCGCCTTGTACTCTTCATCAAAGCGCACTTCAATCCCACCAGCATCAAACATTTTTAAATTCAATTTATCCATCATATCTTGGCCTTCTAAGTCCTTCCTAGAAATCACCTCCACTGGTCTAGGTAAAATTCCATCATTGCACTGCTGTTTATTATCCAACCATCGTTCTCAAAAATAGGAACCCCCTCCAATCCTTCCATCGGGGCAGGATGTACATATGATAGATCCTTGAAAACATCATAGGAATCAGAAACATAACCATATTGTTACCAAATTTCATCCAACAGCAAACCACCACCACAGTTAAACCTGCTGATGTCATCACTATTATTATCAGAACAATCTCCCCATTTCTTAGCCTTCTTTCCTTTGCTAAGTCCATCACTTGCTCTATCCTTCATCTTAGCAAGTGTATCTTCCACAATGCTCAATGGTCCTTCAGAATCTCTCCTTGTAGTCTTCGGCTTTATCTCACTGGAATGCTCTCTTGCTGCTTCATATAATTTCTTCATTTCCGCACCTATCATTGCAGTATTTCGATGAGCGTACACTTTAGAACCCTTAGATTTTTCAGAATTAAATCCTGATGCGCCAGATTTCCTACCTTATCCAGCATCTTCCTTTTTATTAATCCTGGTGACACCAGCCTCTAAGCCCTCTTGATTTCCTACTCCTATTGCCTGCTCTTTGATGTTTCTGGAACACCCCTCCTGATGCCTGCCAAGGATGTTGTTTGAAGAGGATCACAGCTTAAGGTTATCATCCAGTGTCTTGAATGAAAATAACCTCTGATCATCTTGCTTCTGCTTCGAAAATCTATGACTCCCCATATTTGAGCTCGAAGACATCCTTTTGGTTTGGGACCTGTAAGGTCTTATGGGCCTGCTCTTGACCCGTCTGCATTTTATCACTGCCCAAGCCCAGTGTTAAATCTAGAGACTGCTCTTGGGCCTCCTTCATCAGCAATCCCAGCAAAGAGTTTAAAAGAGGCTTATTTTTCTCTAACAGCAGGCCCAAATCTAAATTCATAGTCAGACCAGGCCCAGACCACTCAATATTCGTCAACCCATCGCCCCTGTAGGAAACTCTAGCCGCCTCTGATCTCAGCTGCTCATCCAGAAGCGATACCGTTCCCGTTGTCGATTGGTTATACAAAGCTGATAAGTGAACTTCTCATTCTTACCTTGCAGATAATGCAGATACCCTTGTGCGTGCTCTTAGGAATCGAGTGAATTGTTGTGCCGGGCACCCCGCTTGTGCCAAACACCAATACTACAACTATTGCTATTGGATATATAAGAAATTAAAGTAATGCAGAAACTAATAATAAAACAATAAAAAAAACAAGACAAGAAATTTACAAGGTTCGGTATAGAATTACCTACGTCCTCGGGCGCCGATGATCAATCCACTACTTCTTGACAAAGTACAACTTTGAGGTGTGTTTTACAAATGAAGAGTTGAGCTCTTTATATAGCTTCAACCTCAAGTCTAAAAAACACTTCTCTCCAATGTGGGACAAATAATATAAAAAATTCAAGACAACCTTTTATACTATTGTGGAACAATTCTACCAATGTGGGACAAAAAACAACAAATCTCCACCTTGACGATAAATTCAACAAATTTTTTAGTCACCAACATTTTCTGGAGTTCCACTTCATCGGCGCCTTCCAAAATTATTCAGACTTGCAAGATATTGATCAAGTCCAAGTAATGTTTGAACTTGATTGTTGTCACAATCTTGGTCAACATATTTGTGGGATTTTTAGTTGTAGCAATCTTCTGAAGAAGTATCTTGCCTCCATCAATAATATCCTGCATAAAATGAAACTGAACGTCAATATGTTTCGTTCGTGCATGGCAGACTTGGTTCTTTGCCAAATGAATAGTACTCTGGCTATCACTGAACACAACAATGTGCTTCTGAACAACTCTCAAATTTTCAAGTAAACCCTGCAGCCAAATAGCTTCCTTAACAGCCTTTGAAGCTGCCATGTATTCTGCTTCTGTTGTAGACAAAGCAATGGTAGACTGTAAGGTAGACCTCCAACTCACTGGACCATTAGCAAATGTAAAAACATATCCAGTAGTTGATCGACGTTTATCTAAATCACCTACAAAATCAAAATCCACATATCCAACAACACGTTGATCAATAGTATTATTTTTCTCAAATACTATACCAACATCAATCGTATTCATAATATATCTCAAAATCCATTTCACAGCTTGTCAATGTCCTTTACCCGGATCATGCATATACCTGCTCACCATACTAATAGCTTGTGAAATATCAGGTCTAGTACAAACCATTGCATACATCAGACTACCAACAACACTTGCATAAGGAACCTGTGACATATACTTACGTTCCTCATCTGATTTAGGAGATAAAGCCGCACTAAGTTTGAAATGAGGAGCAAGAGGAGTGCTTATTGGTTTTGACTGCTTAGACATGCCAAAACTCTATACTACCTTCTTCAAATACTGTTTCTGAGACAAACTAACTCTTCCTCTCATTCTGTCTCTACGTATCTCCATGCCAAGTATCTTCTTTGCTTCACCAAGATCTTTCATCTCAAACTCTTGATTTAACTGACTTTTCAACTTGTTGATTTCTTCCTTATTCTTTGAAGCTATCAACATATCATCAACATACAAGAGTAAATATATAAAAGATTCATTTTGTAGTATGCGAAAATAAACACAATGATCAATGTTTATTTCTGATGTACTTCTGACCCATCATAAACTAATGAAATTGTTTGTACCACTGTCTTGGAGACTGTTTTAAACCATACAACGATATACCAAGTTTACATACCAATTTTCTTTTCCAGCAACCTGAAATCCATCTGGCTGAGTCTTATAGATTTTCTCTTCCAAATCACCATTTAAAAATGCAGTTTTTACATCGAGTTGAGCTAGTTCAAGATCAAATTTTGCTACCAAAGCCAACAAAATTCGAATGGAAGAATGTTTAACAAATGGAGAAAATACCTCATTATAATCAATGTCTTCCTTCTGTGCGTAGCCCTTAGCTACCAATGTAGCTTTGAAGCGAACATTATTTGCATCTGGAAATCCTTCTTTCTTTACATAAACCCATTTGCAATCAATTGTTTTCTTACCCTTGGGCAGCTGGGCTAGCTCCCAAGTTTGATTCTGATGAAGAAACTGCACTTCTTCATCCATTGCTCTTTTCCACTTGTCTGATTTAGAGTTCCTCATTACTTCTTTGAAAGTGTAAGGAACATTATCATCCACAACTGGAAGTGCATAGGCCACCATATTAGTATAACGAGCAGGTTTTCGAATTTCTCGTCTTGGCCTCTGAGAAACAATTGATTCTTGTTGCTATGAAGATTCTCGAATTGAAATCTCCTCTTCTTGTACACTATTCCCCACCGTAACTAGAGAGTTACCTTGTGTAATCTCATTTCTCATTGGGTTTCCCAAAATTGTCTCAACCTTCACCTGTTGTTGAGTACCACTGATCTTCTCTTCAACTCGTGACTCCTTGCGTATTGTTTTCTTCATCATCGCAAGTTCATCAAAAGTTACATCTCTACTTAAAATCATTTTTTTCGTCTCTAGACACCAAAGACGGTATCCTTTGACTCCTGCACTTATCCCCAAGAATATTGTTTTCTTGGCTTTTGGATCCAATTTAGATTCTTTAACATGACAATAAGCCATAGTACCAAATACATGTAAAGAATCATAATCACTAGTAGGCTTTCTAGACCGTACCTCATAGGGTGTTTTTTCTCCTATTGCAAATGATGGTAGACGATTGATGAGATGACACCCATATCTAACAGCCTCAGCCCAAAACCTTTTGTCTAACCCAGCATTAGACTACATACATCGAACTTTCTCTAGCAGAGTCTAATTCATGCGCTTTGCCACCCCATTCTGCTGTGGTGTATTTCGAATTGTGAAGTGTCAAACAATACCTTCATCCTGACATACCTTCATAAACGGGTCACTCGTGTACTTACCACCATTATCTGATTTGATCCGTTTAATCTTTTTGTCAGTTTGAGTTTCAACTAATTTTTTTCACTTAAAGAGAATATCACACACTTCATTTTTATGCTTCCCAGAATACACCCAAATTCTTCTGGAAAAATCATCAACAAGAGTGACAAAATAGTGCATAACACCCAACGAAGCCGTTTTTGTGGGCCCCCATACATCTGTATGGATGTAGTCTAAAATACCTTCAGTCTGGTGGATTGCTGTGCCAAATTTTACGCTAGTTTGTTTTCCTAGAATCAATGCTCACAAAATTCAAGTTTGCACACCTTTGCACCCTTTAACAAATCTCACTTAGCTAATTGTTGCAAGGATTTTTCTCCTGCTTGTGCTAATCACATATGCCATAACCTGGTTGTATCTGAACCTGCATCTTTCTCAGAAACAACAGCTGCTGAGCCAATAACTGTACTGCCTTGTAAATAATACAAGTTATTTTTCCTTATTCCTTTCATCACCACCAGCACACCTGATTTAATCTTTAAGGTTTCATCTTTCAAAGTGATAGTGAACCCTTTAGATTCTAAGGCACCCAATGAAATCAGATTCTTCTTTAGGCTTGGAACATACCTAGCATCAGTCAAGGTCTTAATAGTTCCATCTTGACATTTCAACTGTATTGATCCTATTCCAGTTGTTTTACAAGTATTATCATTTCCCATAAAAACAACCCCACCATCTAATTCTTCAAAATTAGAAAACCATCCCCTATTAGGACACATGTGATAGGAACAACCATAATCCAAAATCCACTCATCAAAATAATGTGACGAAGATGTTCCAACAAGATAAAAATTTGACTCACTTCCATCATCATTGGCTATATTGGCATTAGAATGTGCTTTTTCCTTATTCTTCTGCTGTAATTTAGGGCAATCTTTCTTCCAATACCCTATCTCACGACAAAAAGCGCATTCATCTTTAGCAGGTCTCCCACGAGATTTACTCCTCCCATGAGATTTACTTTTCCTTCCAGGCATACGACTCTGAGAACGTCCCCTTATTGTTAGTGCTTCTGCTGTTTCCTTATGGACTCTCTGATCCTTCTTTCTGCATTCAGTACTAATCAATGCAGTACAAACATCATAAGTAACTTTATCTTTCCCATACAATAAAGTGGTGGTCAAATGTTCATACTTATCAAGGAGAGAATTCAATAACAATATGACTTTATCCTCATCTTTCACCTTTTCATCCAAATTTAACAAATCGGCCAAAATTTTATTGAAAGCATTTAATTGATCATTAATCGAAATATCTGGTTGATACTGGAAGCGAAATAATTTCTTTTTCAAATAGAGTCGATTTTCCCGACTCTTGATCATAAATGTGTCTTCCAATGTCTTCCACAATTTCTTTGCAGATGTCTCTCTCATAACACAATATTTCTGATTTTTGGTGAGATACAGACGAATCGTACCATATGCCTGATGATTGATCTTTTCCCAATCTCTGTCACCCATATCTATTGGTTTATCATACAAAGCAATATCTAGTTCTTGTTGATACAAGATGTCCATCACCTCACATTGCCACATACCAAAATTATTGGTACCATCAAATTTCTTCACCTCAAACCGAGCATTAGCTATCGTCTTCAATGATGATGTCGAAGCTGAAGGGGTTGGAGTTCGTGTGGACAGATTTCTTCTATTTCTGCAATAGTTTCTACCATCTTCTATATATTCAATAGCAACCAACAAAGCAAAATGCTTAGGATGAATAGTACATACCAACTGTGTCTACTCTATTTTGTCTTATGAAATTCCACTTTGACCAGGCCAACCTCCAGGGAGCGACTGAGCCGCAATGGTCTCTGAGCACTCGCTTAGACAAGGTCTTTCTTAGGCATCAAACGTGGAATCAATGATCCTAATAGAAGAATACCTCCGTATCAACACTATTCAACCTAGCTCTGATACCAATTGTTGTGCCGGGCACCTCACTTGTGCTAAACACCAATACTACAACTATTGCTATTGAATATATAAGAAATTAAAGTAATGCAAAAACTAATAATAAAACAATAAAAATAACAAGACAAGAAATTTATGAGTTTCGGTATAGAATTACCTACGTCCTCGGGCGCCGATGATCAATCCACTACTTCTTGACAAAGTACAACTTTGAGGTGTGTTTTACAAATGAAGAATTGAGCTATTTATATAGCTTCAACCTCAAGTCTAAAAAACACTTCTCTCCATTGTGGGACAAATAATATAAAAAATTCAAAACAACATTTTATACTATTATGGAACAATTCTACCAATGTGGGACAAAAAACAACACCTCCATCATCACTTGCGCTGTCTTAGACAATCTGACTCCATGAACGATTATTATTCCTCTTATTATCTGTTTTATTAGATCCAGACTGACATGAACTCTCCAAAGCAACAAATGCATCCCCAAATTGAGACCATCCATCCCCTTTCAGCCCTTCAGGAACAAAAATGGAAAACCGTTTGCCCCTCCATCAATGCCCTATTTCCATAAACTTCCCTACCCTAGTTGCATGAATCCCCATCCCGTAATCTGCATACCCCACTCGGGCTCTTTGAAAACCCTTGTACAACCTACCTTTGTGAGACGAGAATCCCCAAGAAAACCATGAAGCTGCAACTGAAAGAGAAATACCCACCAATTGCACTTACGGTTCTTCTCAAGGACAAACAGAGCTCCAACTTTCCCTATCTTATCCATTCTCAAATCGAAGGACTTCGCTTCGATCTGTGTTGAACAAACACCGACCATCAGTTTGTACCATCACCATGATTTTGACCACCAGTGAGCCGTGCGAAGAGAGGGTTTTTCGCAAGAGAGCAGCACCATCACGAGTCAGCAGATTGGTTTTAATTCCTTTTAGATTGTTCTTTTTGACAAGATAAAAATAACATATAACAAGTTTAAATCCCCTTTTTTCTAGAATTAACAAATCATATGCAACGCATATATTCAGTAAGTTTAGCCTATTATATTTTGGATGATAAGACAGAGTACCACGAGCAGTTGTATGCTGGAGCAGCTTTGTCAAAATTTCCATGATCATCACAAATAAGTAGGGAGATAATGGAGGGGCCTTTTACCCCTCTTTCCCTTGAAGAACCCTTCTAATGGTCCATTAATCTTTATTGAAAACATAGGAGAGGTAGCACACTCATTTACCCATTCTATAAAGTTCCTTGGGAGTTCCAATACTCTTGAACATTTGAATAGAAATTCCCAATTAATTGAATTAAAAGCCTTCATCAAGTCAACTTCATAGCCATTCTTGGAGATTTTCCGGAAAAATGATACCCATGCAGAAGTTCCTAAGCCAAAAGAATATTATCATGTGTACTCCTTCCTCTAATAAAAAGCTGTTTGATTTGTATTGATGAAGGAGCTTAAAAAATTATGCATTATATTTGCCAATATTTTGGTAATACACTTATACACCAAATTGCAACATGCAATAGGTCTAAAGTCTTTTGGGTGCATAGGAGATTGTCTTTGGGACCAGAGTTAACATGGTAGCATTAACTTGCTCCAATAACTTTTAGTAGTTGGTTTCGTCCTTGCTAGTGATCCTTTTACCTTTCTAAACTTGGTGCAATTAGTTCAGTCCCTACCGATGGTTCCAATCCTAGCATAGTTGGTTTAATCCCTACTAGTGATTCTTTTTAAATTTTTTATTTATTATTATGTTTTTGATAGAAGAAGAAATTCATAAGATAAAAAGGAATTTACAAGCAAGTGAGAAGACATATCCTTAGCAAAGTTTGGTAAAATTTTCTCGAAAACCGAAAAAGAAAATTGCAAAAATAAAAAATAACAAAGAAAACTCAAGACGACTTAAGAAAAGACTTCCAATCGCTCTGAACATCTGAAAAACACATTCCTTTGAACTTTGCATAGCCCAAACACCATAAAGAAGCCATAAAAAGAATATTTTCCCACACCAACCAACATGGTAACTTTCCCTGCAAATATACGCAAATTACATTCCTTCTACATGCCTCAAAACACTGCAAATAAAGCACAATTCCATAATGCAGTTCCTTCCTTCTTCCTCCCAAATTGCATGAAAGAAATTGCTTAGAACTCCTCAATTGTTTTATTAGGGTAAGATATGCACTTCATCGGGAATGAAAAAAAAAAAATTTCTACCTTGTGGAACAACGACACGTTTGATTGCAAATGCCAATGTGGCATAAAGGCATATATCTGCGCAGCCAAATCAATAGTTCAAGTTACCGTTCTCCCTTTGCTTTATTATTAATTAATTCGATTTGAATCTGAACCTGAATTTTACTAGGGTTGAATCTGCTTTGAATCGTTTTTTTTTTTTTTTTTTTTCCTCAAGACAAACTCAATTTTCTTCAAAGGAATTGAATAACTTGTTCCAAACCTTCCATGCAAAATCGCAGTGCAAGAAAATGTGTAAAACAGATTCTGAACAACTAAAGCGAAGCATACTTATGTCAAGAGGGAGAGCCTATAAAGATCTCCTCACCTGTAACAAGTCAGTAGTATTTATGCTATTAAGCAACCAACCAATGAGAAGCTTTGATTTTAGGGTGGATTTTGATTCTCCATATAACTTTGTAAAAAGAAAAAGAGAAATTTGTCCCAACCAAGAATTCAAAGAAAGATTTACAAGAATAGATTCCCAATGAATCCAACAACCAACATTGACTATCACTTTTGGAAGATACCCAACAATTCAACATAATCAATTAAGAAGGTAACTTAATAGTTTCCCTATCATTCATGGTTTTCCTGAAGTGAAAATCCCATGAAGGTAAAGGACCACCCAAGTCCACTCTAAATGAAGAAGTGGGATCATTTTGCCCTTAGCTCAAGGGAAAAAGATGAGGGAAAGAGGTGGACAAAGAAACATTCCCCATCCATAGATTTTTCCAAAAATAGATATTACAAACCTCACCCAAAACAAATTTAGTATGGGGAATAAAGAGAGGGTAAATATGAGATATAGCTTTCCATGGACTTCCTGAAGAGCATTTAAAACCCAAATTAGGATCCCATCCATTCCCATCAAGTCCAAATTTACTTCTAATAACTTTATACCACAATGAAGAAACCTCTAGTGGGAACTGCCAGAGCCATTTAACCACCCTCCTTCTTAGTCCTATAAACCACCTCCAAACTCACCAAATGATCCCCGGAACCCGCTACCCCTGACCGAATAAATCTCTTATAGTTCTTTAAATCCTACTAGTGATTCCCATTGGAATTTTAAAAATAGAAAGAAAATACAACGGGATACTAGAAAGACAGGCTTGAATTAGAGTAATCCTCCCTCCCAAAGAAAAAAGGGCTCCCTTCCACCCACATAAACACTTGGACGCTCTCTCCACCACAACATCCCATAAACTAGATGATCTAGGATTACCTCCCAAAGGAACCTCTATATAGGACAATGGCCAACCTAGCTTAGTGCACCCAACCTCCATGGCTAAATCCCTAACACATTTTGCAGGCACGTTAATAGTTGTAATGCCAATCTTACCCAAGTAATCTTAAGCCCCAAAACCCTTTAAAAGATTTTGTATAAAAACAAATGTATAAAAAGTTGTAAAACAGAAAACGCTTCAAGTCACGTTACAATGTTGTTTTCCTTAAAACGTTATTTGCCCTTACCAGATTAGTGTGTATTGAGTCAACGAATACGTTTTCAGGATACAATGAGGCTTGAAATGTAATATGATATCAGTTTGCGTTATATACAAATGAAAAGCTGATCACAAACACCCTTAGAGGAATCTCTGCAAAAAACATAACTCAGGATTGAAGAAAATATAATTGTGAAAACCTTATAAGAGAAAGAGGAAGAGAGAAAGATTGAATATTTCTATATATTCATGGAGTAAATTTTGTCTTTAAATAGAAAAAATTATGCTTTTTTCAAAAGGTTACATCTGTTCAAATCTGTTTCATTAACCGCCATTCGCGAAGAAGATTTCTGAAGTCGACTAGGCGTCGACCGGGTCGCACCCTGGTTAAGCCTTGGTCGACACAGTTTGGAATATTTTTAATTTTTTCTTCGTGTTCAGTAGATCTGGTCGCACTTTCAAGGTCTCCTAGTCGCGCTCTGGTCGAGACATTATGGAAAATCAATTATTTTGACTGTTAGATTATTTATACGGTTTAGATCGCACCACTTGATCTTATAAAAAATATAAGATCAACGATGCAATCGTGCAAAGTGCTAAGTGCTTGTGTGCCAACTAAATGCGCTACTAGCGCCCAATAGCCCACGCCACGCGCGTGTGTGCGAACGGTGCGAAGTACCGTTTTAGGGTGCACTAGAGTACACACTAGCACTATCTCTTAACGAACTTTAAGAGATTATTCCACCTTATCATTTATTAATGACTTTTCCTTTTCCACTCTTTCCAATGTGGGACAAACCCACATAGCATTAAATACTCCTCATGAATACTTTAGAGAATTCATAAATGGAAAACTTTGAAAACCCATAAAATTGATTATTTTAGAAAATATTTCAGTTTATGCACAGATTTCAACATGTGATCAACTACACAATATTAACAATATTCACAGAAAATCAATATTAATATAAATATGCTTAACTGCACAATATTAATAATATTCACAATAGATCAATATTAATAGAAATATGCTTAACTACATAATATTAATATGCTTAAAATATAAAAGATTTAGGGAAAAGAGTGACACCAGATTTTTATAAGGTTCGGCGACCGTGCTTACGTCCTTGCCTCAAACAACCTTCTTTGAGGATTTTACTATCCCTCCTTCAGTAGGCGGAGAAGCTTCTCCCTTTTAGTAGGCAGAGAAGCCTTTTATAAAACCTCCTTTAATAGGTGGAGTCTCCTCTCCCTTTAACTTAGGTGGAGTTACCTCTCTCCTCTACTTAGGCGGAGTAGCTTCACTTTTTCACTAGGCAGAGTCGCCTCTCTTCTTCAATAGGTGGAGAAACCTCTCAAGCGAAAATCCCCTTTCACTTGTACAAAGAAATAATCAAATAATTGATTTGTACAACGTTAACTCTTTGAAAAGAGTAGATGTGTACACAATAAAATCTAATACACTCTCAGGATAATATTGCTACGAAGCTCGAAGAGTTAGGCTAGGTTTTCTGGTTTTGAAAAGCTATAAGCTTGAAAATATGAACACAAAAAAACTTTTAGCAACAACGGCGCAAATCACACTTGATGTTCAATAATTTGTGTAATCTTTTGTCTAAAACACGTTTAGGATTAGCTATTTATATGTGGGTTTGAATTATAACCGTTGTGCGTATTTTAGCAACTTAATATTTGAGAATCAAAAAAATTTTCTGCCTTTTGCAAAACTTATCGCAGCGCTTCAGTCGACTAAACTGAATGTTCGGTCACTCGAACCAATTTAAATCAAGAATTTCAAAACCGGCAGTAGCCATTTAGTCAACTGAACTCTAAGTTCGGAACTCCCTAATGCTAGACCAGTGTTCAGACTATGCTTCGGTTTGTCGACTGAGCACCATGCCTCAGTCACCCGAACATCTGGAAGTATGAATTTCTTTATGTTTTTCATTCTAAAAATGATTTTAACTTTTTGAAATAACCTTTTTAACTTGTAAAAATATTTTCCAAGAATGTAAAATACCTAAGGTCCAACTAGTCACCTAAGTGCTTCGTCACAATAATCAAGCGAGATGTACTTACATGAATCCTATCTTACAATACACACAACAAACTATTTAGGTCTTAACGTCGTTAAGCCTGGTCTTCATCCAAGCTTCATGTTAACAGCCATACATGATTGTCATGTATGCTTCATGGATTTCCATTTTGCATCTTCCATTGTGCTTTAATACCGTAATACATGTATACACACTTAATGGCCCAACTAGATGTCTTGGTTTGTTATTATCAAAACGAGATTAAGCCTTGTTAGGCCAACAAGAGGGCATGCATATAGGTTACATTTACATGAAAAAAATGATGCATAGATGTGTGGTAGCATAGATGTGTATGTACCAATGTTTTGGAGTGCTTGTATAAGTATGTGTATGTGAGCGTGTGTATGCATGAGAATAAGTATGTGTCCATTTATCAATATGCATGTGTGTAGTTATATGTGTGTGTTGTGGTGCATATAAAATACTAGCATGTGCTTAAAGTATGTATTCAATTGTCTATATTGTTGTCATTATTGTAAAAGTTTGAAAGATAGGTGTTTGTTGTATAAAATGAATCTAACGATGGAACTTGAAAGTGGGGCAATGCCATCCTTTCGAAACTCTACAAATTTGAATAACCTCCGCATGGCAGGACTATTCAATATTAAAAAATGGTAAGTTAAATAAATATGGAAGAGTCTGTTTCTTAATTGATTGAATTTAAGAGGTACTCATAGGTTAATCAAGTATCATTCGTTAGGACGTGTAGGGGGGGGTGCTAATACCTTCACCTCAAATAACCATACTCAAATCTTTTTTTGATTATGCAGACCAAGACTACTGGTTCCTAACTTAGGTTTAGCTTAACAGCTAAGAAATCAATAGTAATTAGGTGACTTAACCATACCTAGGAAATGACAAATTAGTGGCAACTCCTTTGGATATTAAAAGACTCATTAGCTGACTCACAATCTCTCGGTTGCCATTCGAGTTGAGTTGGTTTAGGTTGACCCCAGTCCAGGAAATGTTGACAATGATCAAACACTAGTCTAGACAAAAATAGGTCGTGAAAGATAAAAAATTTCATCCTCTCAATCACTAGAAAACAAAAACCTATCTAAACAATTGGTAATAGCTCTCTCTCCACCTATTGACCAAGAGAATAATGCATTATCCAAAGGAAGACCCCTCAAGCAACAATCCTTAATAAAGCTAACAAAATTTTGCATACTCAAGGTTGTCTTCCCCAGCTCCCTCCCCCTTTTTCTCCCCTGAAAATCTTACTACATTAAAATCACCACGTATAATCTACCTCAGGGAACAAAAGCAATAAACAGCGTATGCCTTGCCATAGGAAAGTGAAAGAAGAAGAAGAAGAAAAAGTGAACCAGCACTGCCCCCTACCTTTCACATCTAATTGTATTTAAAAGAAAAAAAAAATACCCTACAATGCAATCAATTCTTGAAATCCTTGGGAAGGGAGGAGCTTCCACTCTTTACACCGACCCTCCCAAATACTCCTCACTACCCCGCCTCCCCCATCTACATTCTAATTTTTCTTCAAAGAAAACAGTGTTAGGAGAATGTCCGAAACATCCCTAATGAGCCTCTTTTCATAACATCCTTAATGAGCCCCCTATTCTTAACATCCTTGAAATCCCTAACATTCAAACCATAGCTTTAAAAGGAAAAGGCATAAGGTGAGGCATTTTACCCTAGATGAGGCAAGGGGTAAGCCTTTGTGGATTTTTTTTTTTATTTAAAATAAAATATGAAAAATTATACATACTAAAGATAATATAGACTTTGTTAAATAATTAAAATAAAACATGTTATATAAACTTTACCCCTAAAAAAAGAACTTAGAGAGTCTAAACTCAAAATTCAAGCTGCATGTGGAGTACTTGCCTATGCATTATAGGGCTACTACCAAGTCCTTATTTAATTACTCCCTTCTTGGTTAAAAAATAGGCATTGGTAAATGAGAAACAAAAAATTTAATGCACCATTGCGTTACAGTCGTTGGGTTGTTTTAGTCTTGCCTTTCAATTTACTTCCCTTTGTGGATACCCATCTATTGTTGTTTCATTTCTAGTTGATTCTCACATTCTCGCCTTTGCTTTTTAGCAATGAAGCAAGACCCCTCTGGTTCATCTTAGGCCTTTCCTATGTACTTCTTTAGCCGCAATAGGCTTGGCCAAACCTAGCTCTGATTCCAATCCCTCCCCCCTTGGGCTTTAGTTGGTCTTTTCATTCAACCCTGTAGTCCCACCTAGAGAAGGCATGCATGTTATTTGGCCCATTAACTAAGGGCGCAACTTGGTTAGACCCATTTAATTTATAATTCAAATTAAAATTCCATCTCCTTCAAAATTGCAAAAATAATGGAGTGCATCCCTGATTATTAGCCTTGAGTCCCTACTGTTCCAGATAAAGAATGTTTTAACCTCTTGGCTTCTAGTGATGACTACTTTGTTGGAGGTTTCTTGGGCATGTCGTGTAACTCCATGCAATAGCCTTTGAAAAATACTCAACCTTCCTCCGTTATCATTAACTCTCCTAATATTTACTACCACAATCACCGCATTGTAGGTCATAATCAATGTTCTTCTTCACTCCATTTGAGCATGATAGTCACTATTCCCTTCAATGTTTGGAAAAGCATCCACTCCTTTTGGGATTCAAATAGATTAATTTGATTCAAACTACGTTTTGCTCTGAACTTCTCCAAGCACACAAGTAGACCCCTATCGTTCAATAATAATTTTTGACTAATGAATCCTCCTGATGCCTTGAAGATTTGACCTCCTGGATCTTTATCAAAAGCACAAGATCTAGACCAAAATAAGATTACCTTCCTTAAACCCACTAAAATTTATCATTTCTTAGTAGTATTATCATCATATACTTTCCTCAAATTCATAAATGTGACGTATTTGCTTTAAAAGTATGATGATAGTCCATACTAATTCATCGAAAATCCTCCTACCCCATACTAAACCCATAAACATAAAGAGCATCTACAGAAGGTGTTCAAAAAATTAAAGAACAACCTAAATGAAGAGAAAGAGAAGAGCTCTTTTGCTCAGAGGAGAATCAAATTCCTTGGTCATGTGGTTGAACAAGGTCGCATCCAAATGGATATGGAGAAGGTGAGAGCAATTCAAGATTAGAAGATCCCAACAATAGTCAATGAGCTGCGTTGCTTTCTTGAGCTTGTTAACTATTATCACAATTTTTGGGGGATACTTGAGGAGGTTTGCTCTATTGATAGAGCTGCTAAATAAATGCCATAAATAGAACTGGGAAAAAGAGTATGAAGCCTTTGACAACTCGAAGGAAGCCATTATGCAAGATCTGATACTTGCTTTTTCAGAAATCATTAAGCCCTTTGAAGTGCAAATATATGCATCAGATTATTGCCTTGGAGGAGTACTGTTATAAAATGGACATTTTTATGTACAAGAAAGTTAAGCTTGGAAAAGTTGAGTTGAAATACATAGCTTAAGAGAAGGAGATGCTAGTGGTGATGCATCATCTATGCGTTGGCATTACCTACTTGGGTATAAGTTTGTGGTAAAAACTATTAACTCAAATTTCAAGCATTTCTTTACATAGCCTAAGTCACCCCAAGCAAGTCCATTGACGAGAATTCTTAGTGGAGTGTCATTTTTCTTTTTAAGCACGAGGCAGGGCGTATGAATTGAGTTGCATATGCATTGAGCTGGAAGGCCAAGCTTAAGACCTTACAATTGGTAACACACTTAACAATAAAGGTTACCACAACAATGTGGGAGAGCATTGAGGAGAACCTTGTCAAAGATCTAGTTGCCCAAAATATCATAAAGTAGGTGTAAAAGGGAAAAGCACGCTTGGTTAGTGGATGGATTGCTAACCGACTCTTTGTGCCTCGAGTTGGGGACTAAGGCAAACATTGTTATAAGTGTGTTATGACACCTTGTGGACAGGCCATCCAAGATGGCATCAGAGTTTGGCATTGTTGAAGCAAAGGCATTACTGGCCACCACAATTTGTTTGTTACTCTTCCAAGAAACAAAATTACCACGAACAAAAATACAATACTTGGTTGTGGATCTTAGGTCAAAAGGCAACCCGACCTATCTGCATTTGTATATCCCAAAATATGAGTGTGTTCCTAATCTTGATATAAGGGACCTCTCCCTAGTGCACCTTTGAGATATCTCAAAATGTGAATTACTACATCCCAATCAGCTGTTCTCAAAAAATCGAAAAACAGACTCATAACACTTGTTGTGAAAGATATATCTGGTCGAGTAGCTATGAGATAATTCAACTTTCAAACAAGTCTCCAATACCATCCTAGGTTAGGCAACAAATGACTCATATTTGACACTAACTTAGTATTGGGATCCATTAGTGTATCAATAGGTTT
This sequence comes from Malania oleifera, assembly GCF_029873635.1. Classification (NCBI taxonomy): domain Eukaryota; kingdom Viridiplantae; phylum Streptophyta; class Magnoliopsida; order Santalales; family Ximeniaceae; genus Malania; species Malania oleifera. Next base: position 78,417,917 of record NC_080423.1, on the reverse strand, counting down.
AGATCCCAACAACCCCGTCTCATCTAAAAGATCAAGAATGTACTTTCTTTATGACAAGACTGTTCCCGTACGAAATATTGATGCTTCTACACCCAAGTAGTTTAATGGTTCCAAATCCTTGGCCTGAAATTTAGTCTATAGGAAAATATTTGGATCTTGGATGTCTTGATCATCATCTCCAGTAATCACAATATTATCCACATACCGAATAAGAAAAATCCTACCAGTTGGAGTGTAACAATAAAAAATAGTGTTCCACTCCACGTTGTTGGAGGCCAAACTCAAGTACGACAAAATTGACCAAACCATGCTTTTGGAGATTGTTTTAAATTGTATGATGATTTCTTGCTCCATATAGATCTCCTTCTGAAGATCACCATGTAGGAAAGCATTCTTCACATCTAGATGATGTAAAGGCTGGCGAGAAGTAGTGTCTAAGGAGATGAACTTACATACTAAAGCAAGTTTAGGGATTGGAGAGAATGTTTATGAATAATTCAAACCATACACTTTGAGTATATCCCTTAGCAACAAGGTGGGCCTCCCAATCGAGCCATAGGACCATTTGGATTGATCTTCACAATATACACCGAACAACAACCAACCACAAACTTATCAAGAGGTGGAGGTACCAAATCCCAAGTATCACTATCCTAAAGTGCATTTATTTCTTCAATCATTGCAATCCTCCACCCAAAATGGGATAAGGTTTTAGAAATAGATATTGGGAGAGTAGCAAAAGATGTAGTGCTAAAAAAATAGTAATATGAGGGGGACAAGAAATCGTAACAAACAAAATTAGACATTGGATGTTGGGTACAACTGTGGTTACCTTTCTGAATATCAGTTGGAGGATCAAGATCTTGGGAGATTGTATCATTTGATGAGGGAACTAAAGGTGTAGAAGTTGAAGCTAGAGGAGGCTCTCCTCCCTTCAGTCGCAGTGTGTATGCCTACAAATTGGGATAATCCATGTAGCGAGGACTCAAACCAAATGAAGATGTAGGAGGATTGGGCACATATACTAGAGTCTCATTCTGTCTATGCCCTTTCTTCTTACTTAGCAATGGGGTTCACTCCATCCATAAAAGGTCGGGCTTAGCCCTTCAACTAAGCTCTTCTCTTCTGCTCTTTAAACACAAGACAGAGTGTTAGGTCTCACAGTCCCAAGCCAAACGAAAGGGAAGGCTTGTTTGCAAGCGCAGGCTAGCCTTTTCAGTCCGGTTGTTTACGATCTAGAAGGCAATGCACTTAAGGTCAACAAAACACAAGGAATCAGAGTAATATGGTGTAGACTCAAAAACGATGATATCAGCAGACATAGAATTGACGTAAAGTAGGACTATAACATTGATATTCTTTTTGAGTATACGAATATAGCCCCAAAAAAATATATTTGATAACATGAGTATACAACATACTTGTTCGTGGAGTTAACTGATGGTCAAAAGGCACACAACCAAATATACAAGAAGGAAGGGAGAATAAAGAAGCCTTTGGGAAGATAACTGAATATGGGATTTTACCACCAAGGACATAGGGTGGCATTTTATTAATGATAGAGCAAGCAGTGAGCACAACATCACTCCAAAAAATTTTGGGAACATTCATTTGGTACAATAGGGTATGAGTGACTTTTAGAATATGCCTGTTTTTTCGTTTTACAACTCCATTTTGTTGTGGAGTGGGCACAAGATGACTGATAAATCATACTAGAATTAGTCATATAGGTTCTGGATTGGGTATTGCTCTACTCCTTAGCATTATCACTACAAAATATCTTGATCGGTGTTTCAAACTAAGTCTACATTTGAGAACAAAAGGCACAAAATATGTTAAACAAGTCAGAACAATCTTTCATTAAATACAACCATGTCATCCTGGAGTCGCCATTGACAAATGTAACAAAGTATTTAAATTGCAATTTCAACGTGACAGGACTAGGACCCTTAACATGAGAATGGAAAAGCATGAAAGGATTATTTGCTTGTTTGTTGGCTTGGGAAGCAAAGGGAACACGATGATGTTTTTCCAACTAACAAGACTCACACTCAAGACATGCACAAAACTCAAGTTGGGAACTAGCTATTTGTATTTGTTTGAAGATGGATAACCAAGACGAAAATGGATTTGAAATGGTTTAGTAGCGGTCATGTAGGCAATGGGAAAAGAGAGCAACTCAAAGTATTAAATTCCAAAAGCTTCATGTCTTGTGCCAATTGTCTTTCTCGTCTTCAGATCTTGAATAACTAGAGAATCAAGAAAGAAGGTTATAGAACAATTTAGTGCCTTTGTAAGCTCATTAACTCCACATGAGATTTAAAAAGGACTCAAGAATGTACAAAATAGAAGAAAAAGAGATGGAGGGAGTAGGATTTACTATTTCTATCCTCTTAACTATAGTTGTGGACCCATCAACAAGGTAACTTGAGGTAGATTTTTAGGATATTGGAGGACAGAAAAGAAGTTGCTTACACTTGTCATATGGTTAGTAGTAGTAGTGTCAATAATCCAAGGACTTGTGAGAGATACCAGATGATATACGAATTGTAGGACTACCCATGGTTTTAAAATGTGGTCGCGGGTAATTTTGCGCAATGGTTGCGGGTTTTGCAAGATGTAGGAGATGCAGGCGTTACGTAACAAGAAGCGGGCATAACATTTGTGATTTTTTTTTTTTTTTATGCGTGCACAACCATACCAAAATTGAAGAATAAGCATGGAATCCTTTAACGCAAGATCTTTAATGAATTTTGATTGCTTTTTTTTCAACCCATAAACAAATTTTAGTAGGCAGCATGATTTTTGTATTAATTTTAGTGCACTATTTACAAAAAAAAAAGTGGTACATTTTTTTTTTTATAGTTTGCGCTACTTAATGAGTAAAAAAATTTAGAAATGTAATTGAAATTGAGAACCAATTAATTAGAGACATAAAATGACTAAATTAGTCTATACACACGCCACCGCCATCAACCCCAACACCACTACCACCACCTCTAAAAATTTAGAAATGTAATTGAAATTGAGAACCAATTAATTATGAGACATAAAATGACTAAATAAGTCTATACACACACCACCGCCATCAACCCCAACACCACTACCACCACCTCTACCATCATCATCACTTGATGGGCTTAAACCACGACTATCATCATTTTGTGTACTTTTAGGACTTAAACTCAAATCATGCACATTTACTAGCTAATCAACTCATTTAGTAGTACCACCAGCATCTTCATCTAACTAATTTGAATTGTCCTTATTGTCAAGTAATGGTGTCTCTCTCCCTTTTAACCATGGACTTAAGGATCATCTTCTTCGAAAATACAGTCCAAGTTGATGGGGCTAAAGCTCTCTTTAATTTCTTAGTAGCTTCTCTTTATTGTGTCTCTTAATGTTAGCCTTATATTGTAATGCACGAAAACAAGTTTTTTGTAGTCTCATGTACTGCTATTTCTTGTTTTCATGTGGATGAGGCTAAAGGTGCTCCAATTATGCTCACAATTTGAAGCTGATGTGGTCTGGCTAAGAACTCTAATTGCTATTCTCTGAAGCTTAGGAGCACACATGCCATAGTGGATCCACCATTTGGTTGCATGGAATAATTGAAGAAGAACATATATCAATATAGTGTTTATTTGTAATGTCAAATTTGAACATATGATAGAATGAATCCATTCATCCACTATTTAGCTACATTTACTAGGATTTGTTTGTTTGACTACCCTTTGAGCCAATGGGGTTCCAAATGCTTCATGCCTATCTCGATATAGCAATAGCTAGAAAAGGATGATTGTGAAGTATAATTAATTAATTAGATATATTATAGAAATTATTATAGAATATGCAAATAATTCACTATTCAATTGAATTAATACTTGATTAATAGCTCAAATTTGAGTATTTATATCGGGTACTAACTTAGTTATCACTTTTTTAACCTTATCCATGATTTCTCTAGCAACTTCAAGAGAGGGTGGAGCACCATGAAGAAATTGGGGTTTAAAAAATATCCTAAAATTAAATTCACAAACATATTAATCAATAATAGTATTTTAATACAAGCAAAGTCATAACAATATAATATTTTATATAATTTAAAAGTTACAATAATAAGAAAGTGCATTTTGTTTACGCTTACTAGTTGCATGGAGGTCTTGATGCAACGGAAAACTCCAACAGTGATAAATTACTTTCCAATAATATTTGTAGAATCAGTAATCTTTCTGAGTGGTCAACTTTGCCCTATCAATTACCTCGTATATGAACCTATGTTTGGTTTTTCATCATCAACAACCAATTTAAGAACTTTCACCAAGGGTTCTTACTTTAATGATGTCGAAGGTCTTTCACCAAAACAATTTCCCTAAGATAATCTTCTTTGCATCATATGTTGGGCTTAATTTTGCCATCCCAAACCTTGAATTTTCCTAAGCATCAAATGCGAACATTTCCCTCAATGCTTGTTTATCCCGACAATGATTTTCAAGGCAATAAAGTTGGTGGAAAATCAAGTGACAGCAGGACAAACCAATTCTCTATTATTTGTGAATTTCTTTATGAAATTCATTGTCTATGTGTCATTGTAAATAAATGAGGTTATTGTTTGTAAGATCTTTTTCACATTACTTTTCTTACCAATGCTTTTAAGAATAAGGTCTATACAATTAGCTGTCCATGCTATTCAGTAGAGATTGGGCCTTTTTTGCATTAACAATTTCCCTCCTACCCTTATTCCAGCTTTATTATTAGTCATTACTTGGACAAAATTTTCCTCTCCAGTTTCCTCAACAATCTCATCCATTAATCTAAAATGAAATTATAGATTTAATAATTATTATTACTAATACCTAGTTAAAAATATACAAGTCTATAACAAAGGCAATCAAAATTAGAAAATTACCTGAAATAATGTTCAATAATTCGACTTAGCGCATCAGAGGCATCAACTGACTTATGGAATATGTTGTCTTTATTGCAATAAACTAAATATACAAATCTACAACATAGGCAATCAAAATTAAAAATTACCTAAAATAATGTTCAATTGTTCAACTTAGCGCATTAGAGGCATCTATTGACTTATGGAACACAGTGTTTATTATGTGTTTTCTAGTTGATTTTGACCAACCATCACACATAATGGTTACACCTCTCTCCTTCCAAATTCTAAAAAAGAAGATATGTAATCCTTCATTTCCCAATACTCTTGCTCCAAATAAATTTCAAAGACCTTATAATTTGATGGGCCCTTCACCTCCTTTTCAATTTCTATAGCAACATCAAACATAGGTTGCATAAATGGAGAGTAAGCTACAATTCTTGCAATTTGATTATAATAGGAATTTTCTAATTGCTTTTCCTAATTTACTTCTTAAACTTTTCAGCAGTTTAGTGTTTGTTTTTAGTTGCTTCCTAGTTGCTTCTTTCTAAATTAGAATTCATTGCCCATAGTCTAGCTTCAAGGGCATCAGGATTGATCCATTGCCGTAAACTACCTCCAGCTTCTTGGACATTATGTGATTGAGCTCTACTAAAATCACTGGCATCGCCACTATTAATCACCCCACTCTTCATAAATGTTATCCCCTCCAATAGTTCTTGCCCAAAATCTGTCTTTCTTCCCATTGTTGCTGTGACTGCATGCCTATTTGTTGGGAAAATCTCATTCTATTGTCTTCTGAGTCTTCTTCATCACTCAAATTCTCAAAATCTCCTTTAATTTGAGTTTCCACTTCTTCTTGCCTTTTCTCTCTCTCTCTCGTCTCAGCATATTGTTGCAAGTATTTGATCATATGTTCTCTTATTTGTGTGGTTACATTTGGACATACAACCTCTTAACCTTGCTTATGTGTCAAGTGTTGTTTCAATCATGTAATACCTCCTTTTATAGTCTTCCCACACAACTTATACACAATAACATGTTTGTTACCCTTCACTGGAGTAACAAAATACCAACTAATGCCCTCACTAGTACCTTTTTAGTTCCTTTTTTGTCACGTGACCTCTTGATAGACTTTATTTGATGATCTCTACATCAAAACACATAAGAAATACAAAGTTGTGGTCCTTATGGAAGAATGAAGATATAACATAATTAGTAAATACTAAATAGTCATTATAATTTTAAATATTTTTTACATAAAAAATAAAATATAAACTTAAAAATAATATATAGTCTAGTAGTACTATAATACTCAATTTCTCATGGTATTTTTTAACTTGCTTAAATAAAATAAAGAAACTTACTAACTAAATAAATAGATAAAGTAAGTACAATTTTAAATATTTTTTATATAAGATATAAAATATATAAAAACAAATATAATATTTGGTTAAGGAGGATAAATAGTTAGAAGTTAGAACTAGAATACCACTTGGTATTTAAATTTTAAAATCTTTTAACTTGCTTAAAAATAAAGCAACTTACTAACTAAATAAATAGATAAAGTTTTTAAATACCTTAAAACTTTAAATTTTTTTCACATAAGATATAAAATAAAATAATATAATTTTTGGTTAAAGGAAATAAATTGTTTACAACTAGAATATGACTTGGTATTTAAATATTTAATATTTTCACTTGCATAAATAAAATAAAAGATTCAAAATCTTTGAATAATTAAAATTTTAAAATATTAGATCTTTCATCTATTAATAAAATAAGACAGTGTTAATTAATTGTTTATTTATTTCAAGGTCAGCGGTCTTAGCAATCAACACTTTAGCCTAAGGCCCTAAAATATTATAAATAAATATTAAACAATAAAAAAGGGGGGGAAAAAAGAGGAAAAAAACGTACCTAAAGAGGGAAGGAGTCGTCGAAGACCATACGGGAGCTCTTGTACTGCTGAACAATCAAGGAAGTTTGAGCAAGGGCTCGAGTGGTCGACTTGCAAGATGAAGCCTCCTAACTCAAATTCTTCCTGAAATAAGAAGAAATGGTTCGAGATTTGGAAATTGGGGAAACAGGAGGGAGAAAATGTTGGCTGTGCTGGAAACTGACGGGTTCTTCTCCTCCTTCAGCTTCAAATAGTAAATAAGAGGTAAATTTCTTTGTTTATAAGCTTTGGACTAGTAGATCTAGCGTAGACGAGTAGTTGGGTGAGGGAATAGGGAATCATGAGAAACATACAGGAATTAAACATGATATGAGCCGCAACCCACTGTTGGCAGCATAAAGATGTGTAACGGAATGTTACGGCCCATAACGAGACTGTCCATAATAGGCGTTACGGCCATGAATTTCATCCTCCCTGCAATATTGGTCTGTAGCGGATTCGGTAGTTCAAAATCCTATTATGTAACAGTCGTTATGCTACGTAATGGACCATGGGATTACCCTTACTAACTCTCACTCACTAACATTACTCTAACTCATACTAATAATGCTAAATGACCAAATAACTATTAACAATCACCAACTTGCCCTGAGTCAAGGACACAGCCTATACTTGTGGTTATAGATAGGTTCTCTAAGTGGTACTTCCACACTAGCACCACAATACTACATGGCAGAAGAGCCCACACAATCGTGCGTCAAGCACATTGTCAAGTATTGGGATGTTCCCCTATACATTATTAGTGAATGAGATACAAGATTCACAAGGAACTTCTAAACAAAAAGCTTTTCAAAATCCTTGGCTCACAGTATGACATCTCTTCAACCTACCACCCACAAATAGATGAGTAGACAAAGAGAATCAGCTCTAGTTGAAGAATACTTGTGCGATTTTGTCACCACCAACCAAAAGAATTGGGCATAGCTACTTGACACAGCTAATTTTGTTTTAACACCCAAAAGAGCTCAACAACCAACATGAATCTTTTTAAGCTTGTAATAAGCTAGTAGTTGCTATTATCTCACACAATGGACATGTTGTACAAAGGAAAGAGTCCAAGAGCCTCGCCTGAGCTTACCTAGAGAAAGCTTCAAAGAGGATAAAGAAGATCAAGGGAGAAAATTGTTGCACTTCAACATGGATAACTTAGTGCATATTAAGCTCCATTTAGAATAGATCAAGTCACTATGAGGTTGAGATAGGAGACTACTTTGCAAATATGAAGGACTAGTTCCCATATTGGCCAAAGTCGAGATGGCACCTTACAAAGTTGATCCTCTATGTTGAATAAAGGAGCATCATGTTTTTCACATTGTCAAGCCATTCGTCACTGACAGTGAATATCCCAACTGAAGGTAGTCAACCAAAGCACCACTAAAGATGTAACAACTCAATTGACGAGAAGTTGAAGTTATCCTTACATACCAAGTTCACATCATGAAGGAAGAAGCAACACGAGTTCTTAGTGAAGTGGGAGGCCCTCAGAGATTAAAATATGGATGTTAGGAGAGGACATGGAACTATTCATGGACAAAATTGAAGAGTACTTAATGTCTAAATATATGAGGACGTCGATTGCATAAGTGGGGGAAAATGTCACAAGCCAAGCTTGTTCAAGACATTATGGTTGCTTTTGATTGCTTGTCTTGTGTGAATGGACGAGTAACCATCATGTAGATAATATTGTAGGTTTTATTATTTGAGTAGGATAATGCTTTGGTAAAAAATGGGAGTGAATTCTTGGTTAGTTTGATATTTCCTAATGCTAGACGTAGAATAGCATAAAAAGCTCTTTAGGGTTGGGGGGGGGGGGGGTGAATGTTCATCAATCATCAATCATTATTAAGCTAACTAGCTATTATAAACATGTTTAAGTTACTTGCATCTCTCACTAAACATGTTTTCTACATAGTTGTGATAATGAATTGTGTTGCTTTACAATTTATTGTCTCGCTCATTTGCTTTTATGTTTGCTCAACAATTCTGCTTTATTTGCATTCAATGGTTGTAAATTTGATCATGTGGTGAAACCGTGGTATACTTTCAGATGACTAGCTAAGCTTGTGTGCTATAACTAGTGTCATACAACCCTTCACAAGGTGTGAAGTGTTCGGCCCATGACATTAGGTCAAGTGCTAAATCAGAGTATAGGGTCATGGCTCACACTACATGTAAACTTGTTGGTTTGAAGAACTTGATTTTCTATATTCTTGGTCTATGGAGTTGATGTGTGATAATCAAGCTACTATTCATATGGCCTCCAAGCTCCAACCCAGTCTTTCATGAAATAGACAAAACACATTGGGGTTGATTGTCACTTTGTTTGAGAGAAGCTTGTATTGAAGCTCATTACTACCACTTATGTGAAGTTCAAATTCCAACTTGCTAATTTTTTCAGTAAAGCTTTGGATAGAGTTAAATTCTTTTGTAACAAGCTAGGAGCATATGATATGATATATATATATATATATATAAATATGCGCTCTAGCTTGAGGGGGAGTGTTAATGATTATTTTGGTCATTTAATATTATTAATGTCTTATTTTCATTCACTGGTTGTCTTTGTGAATTTAAACTTAAATTTAAACCTAAGAAACATTTATATTCTGGATGATCCTTCATAAATCAATAACCTAGACTATAAAATGGAATCCTATGCTCTAGCATGATGCATCTCCAACAAAGTGACACAATGCGCCACTAGCAACCTACACAGCCCGCAGCCCAAGCCTCGCAGACGGGTGCACCTTATAGGGGCCCATGTGGGCTATTTATAGATCAGCCAATGAGTTACAGGTTATAAAAAACACGCATTTATAAATGCATCTTCCGTTTCCTAAATGTGAAACCGTGTTTCTCGTCTCTATGTAAGTTTGGGGTGGTGTGGTTTTGAAAATGTCCTAGGAGAATGCTTGTAAACCACAAACAACTATAACAGTGATGGGAGCAGCAGTTGTCATGACGGCGGCGCCATAGTTCATTTTCTTGAAGCACTGTCTTGGCATCGGCCTCATTGCAGTATCTGAAATACTACCTGATAGTTTATATGCACATTTCCTTCCTTTCCGGAATGATTTATTGATCCTTCAGTCAATCAGATTGGTTGGCTTTGATTGTAGGTAGCAAGCCGAGGTGTCGAGACTAGGAGGTTTAATAGAATACTGCAGGGGAATTGACTGCTGGGCTGGCATCTTGCTTCTGCTGCAAAATGCCTGCGTTTTTAATGTCAATTAAGGTAACTTTTTCAGCTCAAATGTTGTTGCTCCGTAAGGTAAGAATCTTTCCATGATATGATCCTTTTGAGTGCTGATGATGTTTAGCATATAGAGGTCGTCTTCCCCAAATTTTTCCTTGCCACCTGGTTGCAAAATTAGATATGGAACTCGTGTGTAATGGATATTGCAGCCACGCCGGTGCAGCATGATACCATACCCCGCCTGCATGTGCGCATGTGCATGCATGTTTTTTTAGTCTTCGTCTTTTTTCTTCTCGTTCTTGTATTGCATTTCAAGCTTAAACATGGCGCTGAACTTGTGTTTTAATTTTTTAAAATTTATATCAAGTAATATTTAGAATTATGGATTTTGGGGTTTGATTTTGAATTTGTGGATTTAGAAGAAATTTTATACATAATCTGCCCCAAAATTAGAATTTTATGCTATGTGGAAAGTAAGAATTAGAAGTTTTAGAAAAATAAAGAAAATTTAATTGGAAAATAATGTGATATTGTATTTTTTGTAATTATTTGAAAAATCAGAAATGCTAAATAAAATTATTTTAATAAGAAAATAGTAATTAAATTGTTTATTGTTCGTTTATTTTATACAAATATTGTAAAAATGAAAAATTTACTAATATTTTTGTAATCTTTTCGAAAATGAAAATTATTTTTTAAAAACTAAATGGATTCTAGATTTTGAGTCTTGATTTGAATTTGAAGTTGGATTTGTGTGAATTTTAAATTTTCTATGTCACAAAAGTTGGGACCTTAAGTTTAGATATGTGTAGATTTGGCTTTAAAGACCTCTTGAGGTTTGTTAAAAAGATAATTTTTTTTTAAATATTTCATAAAAAAGTAATTTTTATAAATAAATTTTGAATAAATTAAATGTTTGAACCTGAAACTTTTATTTGGTTTAAAACTAAGGGTGAAATCTAGTAATACTCTAATTTTTTTAAAAAAATTACACTCCATCCCTCATTTTCTTGAAAACCATAAAAAAAACTGCCTGAAATTTAAATTTAGTAGCAAAATGAACCTTGCTAGTTGATCGTTAGTTACCTGTTGAATATGGATAAAATGATATTTTTATCATTTTTATTCAATTGTGATTAGATAGCTTAAGAAAATAATATTAATTTAATAATTTAAGTTGAAATAATTGTTAGAATATGTTTAGGAAGTTGAATTTATAAGTGAATTGAACACCTAGTTTTTGACTTAATCGTTGTCATAAACATAATAATATAATTAAATTATTATTTTTAAAAAAATTAACGATATATGAAAATAAATCATATAATAATTCAAAAAACATGCTTAAATAATTTTATTGTTCCAAAATTTGTTATGTGCAATTTTCATGCAAATTATATTGAAATGAAGAAAAGAAATCCCACTGAAAAAATCACAAAAAAAAAAAATAATAATTAAAACTGTTTTTCCAATCTAAAACTTCAAAAGAATGAGTCCAAAGGAAGTAAGAAAAATAACTCTTTCCCAAAGTAATCTTGGAGAATTGGGAAAATAAAATTTGGAACCCACTAATAGCATGAGTGTGTATTAAAAAAAATTTGATTATATAAAAATATTTAAATTTCAACTTTGTGAGTTATGTTTTGTGGATTAAAACCGTGAGGTTTAATTGAATCAAAGCGAACAATATCTCATCATAAAAAACATTATTTATTTGTTCACTATGCTCAAAGGACAATTTTACACCTAAACCAAAATTATAAATAGATCATTCATACTTTATATATTACATGCAATTTTGAAACTCTCGACATTGCCTAAGTTATACCATCATAGTTGTAAGAAAGTAAAGATCTTTTATGACTTGAGGCGGAGGACGCTAATCTGTAGATTTGGTGTCATATTAGGGGGTCCGAAGGGTTCGTTGGTGGTTGAAGTTCCTATGTAATAAAAAAAAAAAGTAAAGATCTTTTATTCTTTCCTCTCCCTTAAATATGACCACATGACAAGTGTCAATGATAGATGGATTCGGTATGTAAAAAGTTTATTGTTTAGATCAAGTGATGTTAAATTAAATGATAATTATATATAAAATTAATTTTTTATGAAGTAATGTTATATGTTAATAATACATAAAATTAATTTTTTATTGATTAACATTTTTTTTTTCTTTTTTACTTTCCTTCATAGCTAAATATAAAAAAGGAAATTAACTTATATTTTCCTTTCCTTTCTTTAAATATTTTCCAAGTTCCAACTATATATCTTTAAAGAGTTTACTAATTTTGGTAACATGCATATTAAATTATAAGAATTCATTTGAATGAAAGGATTTTGTGAGAGAAAAGAAAAGAAAAATGAAGAAGTCATAGATCAATTCTTCGTATTTTTTTTTAAGCTATCTCAAATACAATTACAAATAAAATTGTATTTAAATTTAATTAAAAATAAAAAAAATATTGAAGCATTGTATAGAGGTAATGGAACAACTATTTTATTTCCTTTATAATCACCAAGCTTCAATGATAGACTTAATGCATAATTCATTACTTTATGCATACCATAGTTTCATAAATACCTCATCGAAGTCAAGTCTACATATTGATAATTAGGTCAATAAATTACGCCTTAATTAAGAATTAGACGTTAAAACTTAGAATCCTCCATTTAAAATGTTTGTGCAGAAGAAATATCAAAGTGATTTTGATGAGATAAATTATTTAATAAAAAAATAATCGCAAAATTACGTATAAATGAATGAATTAATTGATTGACCTATCTATACACGGAACAACCAAACGTGATAAATACTATCCCAAGTCAAGTGTACGTTCTATTTTACATCATCTTAATATTTTCATAAAAATAAGTCATGTATTGAATTAAATAATTATTGACTCCATATTTTTTTCATGGGGTGGGGCCGAGGCCCCATGATTAAAGTGAATAATATTTCGCTAGAATTATTAGAATATATTAATATCTCAGCATCAGCACTGCTACTTTAAAGTGTTTGGTTGCTTTATATATGCAAACACAAACGAAGTTGGAATTTGAATTCCAATGGAATCAACACAATACAAAATTATAAGGAATTTAAAACCTAATTTTTTTATACATTTATATCTTGCTTGGAATTTAGAATATATTATTTAAGGAAAGTAATATTTTTTTTTTCATATTTGACTATTAAGGAAATAAAATAAAATATATAACAAATTAATGTTGAAATTTTTAGTTTGTATATCGCTAACACTAACTTCCTTAGTTTTTTATCATATTATAAAAAATATATATATATTTTACTATTATTTGAAATAGAGGAAAAAATACAATAAAAAATGAAGATTTTTTTTCCTTGTTTTTCTTTTCTTTTTCCTTTCTCAAATAAAATTCATGATCCAAATAGGATCTTAATATCCAAGTTATCTTGATAATATTTGTGACGACCTGCTTATTTTCACATTTTTTTTATATAATAAAATCAATATTACAAATTTCAGCTCAGCAGATCATAATCCACCTAAACCCATGGGTACCAAGGATACATCAGAACACATAATGGAAGCCTAAGTAATAGGAAACATAAATCACAAACACACATAATGGAAACTTAAGCAACAGGAAACATAAATCACAAACACCTCATTATATCATACATCACAATACCAAAGTTATTACAATCACTGTATACATATATACACAACACTCAACCCAAAAAGATATCTTATGGTCATTTTTACAAAATACATCCGACCCTATCAAAATACTTACCATTCTCGAAGAGCAAATCTACTGTACTAGATCAGTGGGGCTTTACCCGCTCTCCTATCCAGGGCTCTTAAAAAATTTATAAAATTTTGGGGCGAGACACCTCTCAGTAAAGGAAATAAACTAATGTCAGTGTGTGACAACATAAGTATTCCGTGTTATATATATATACCATATAGAACATATTCAGTAATTGTTTTGTCAAAATCTGGGAAAACATATTTATATCATCAAAACATGGCAGAATATTTTGTATTTTCATAAATATATTTTATCTCATATAATAGTAATACGAAAACATTTCTGGTAGGTTAGTTGGTTGTTGTCATGTATTACCCTCACATGACAGGGTTGTGTGGTCCGAATGCAAGACCTAACAATGGTTGGTCGACCACTGTCAAGTCAAAAGTACAGTTTGTAAGTCTGATGAGTTTGCCATACTTGGTTCGTACACCAGGGGCACTCACACACTTCTTAAAAACCACATCAACCATCCAATCTCACACTACTCCGTACAGCGGCGTTAACACAAATATCATGATCATGATGACCATAGACACATAGTAACGGTACCGTGCAAGTGCTAACCTAGACCAAGCCAACCAGGTTCTGATATCATATAACATATACTGAAACTATGATACATGAATATTTCATATCATTAATTATCAAATCAATCATATCATTTTGCATATATACATATATCATGAAAATCATTGGCTCGTACGCCGGTATTACACATTTTATCATAGTTCGGCCTGTACGCCGACAAATCATAGTACAACCAGTACGCTGGCAAATCACATCCATAGCTCGGCCCGTATGCCGGCAAATCATATCATAGGACAGCCCGTATGCTGGCAAATCACATCCATAGCACGACCCGTACGCCAGCAAAATATATCCATAACTCAGCCTGTACGCTGGCAAATCATACACATAACACAGCCGGTACGCCGACAAAACATATAAAAATTTCGACCCGTACGCCGGTTTTCCATTATAAAAATCCATCTCATTAACACATTTCCAAAAAACAGTATTTCATAACAATTTCTACTCATGCCACACTAACAGGTTTTCTGCGTATTCAATATATCATCATTTTTAACAATGTTTTCTCAAATATAAATCATATATATGAACATATTTACTTTCCTAAAATTAAATGTTATATATATACATACATTTTCTCAAAAAGAACTAGCTTAGTTTATCCCCTTACCTGATTCCTGAAAAGCCCCTAAGAAAATCTATCCCACTCCCGTAGGGTTCCCAACTCAATACCTTGGAAACAACATTGTCCAGAACTAAAGTTCAGTATTTCTACGCGTATAACACTTCCTACAACTGTCAAAAATTCAAATACTGAGTAGAAAGCCTTACCCTGGATTTGGGATGGTTTCCACTTTAGCCCCACCGACGATCCGCTCCGATAAACTTGCAGAGAACTTTTCCAGGAGCGTCGTGGTGGCTTCAGATCCTCAAACCATCAAAAATCCAACCTAAAATCGAAGAGAGAAGGGGAAAGGGCCGTAGGATGAGAGAGAGAGGGTTTATGCACTTAATTTCCATAAAAAATCCGAGTTCTTCACTATTTATAGGGCTGGATTCGCCAACGAGCCATGTCATCTCCTCGACGAGTCCTTTAATAATTTCGTCGACGAAACCCACTCCTCGTCGACAAAATTCAGACTGCCCAAAACCTCTCTCGGTATTTCCTCGTCAACGAATCCTGCCTTCGTCGACGAGGTCCTCTTATACCTCGTCGATGAATCCCCTGTGTTTGTCGACGAGGCCTTGGTAATTTCCTTCGGTTATTTCTTTCCAAAATGCAATGTCGTCGACTGCCTCCTTCTGTTTCCGGTTTCCATTTCCCTTTCTTTTTATTATTTAAGTACCATTATTCTTCGGGTCGTTACAATATTACTATGTGAAAGGATTCTATGCGGAGGTAGAGGTGTAGGTGTAGATTAGATAGAGAGGTGTTGAGTCACTTTGATGAGGTTGTTAGAGATCAGATGAGGAGTTTGTCGAAATTTCATTTTAAGAGTGTTCTGTTGACGTCACCTGCTACAATAAATTCAAAAAAATAACATAAAATATAAAATATCAGCGTCATGTGTTACCATCGCTGATTGGCATGTGGCAACCCTCTTCCCCAACCGAGTCAATTTAGTTTAACCTAGATCAATTTGAGTTGGCCTTGTCGCAACATCCTGTTGAAGGGTCTCAGGATTGGTGGGGTAAAATAATGTTGAAAACATGATGGAATTGCCACTAACCTATTATTTACCTAGATCTAATTAGATCGCCTAATTACAACTTGTTAATTGGTCATATAGATTAAACGTAGGCTAAAGAACCAATAGTCTTTGTCTGCTTTTACCAGAATTGGGATCAGGAATTTAATTTTGCAAGGGAAAGGTATCAGCATTCCCTAGACACCCATTCTACGAACGGTACTTAATTAATCATAAATTATCCCTAAATTGAATGTAATGGTCTTTGATTAACAATAATCTTAGACATCATGCCAGAAATTGAGACACAAACACTCATTGAACACTTTATTACAATTGTAATGCCCCGGCTCATCATTTCATCTCACAAGACAATTTTATATAGATCAATGAATATTGAATCAAACACTAATCTCGGGCATCATGCTAGGAATTGAGACACAAACACTCATTGAATACTTTTTTTTTTTCTATGACGGGGGACTCCAGCCACCAATGAGCCCTTTAGACCCCCTGGTGTGATACCAAGGTTACAGGACCCAATCAAAACCTGATCAGCCATTTGCTCTGTTTGCGCTGAGTGCATCAACCAGAATTTGAACCCCCAATGCTTCTACTGGATTGCCCGGCTCCTTTCCACTGTGTCATGCTCGTGGGGGTAAATGCTTTATTACAACTGTAATACCCAGCTCATCATTTCATCTCACGAGACAATTTTATATAGATCAATGAATATTGAATCATATGTGTAATGTATCCCCACAAATAATGTATGTTGTACATACATTATTAATAATTTAAAAAAATTATTTTTTTTGTTTGTATGGCCAAAAGAAAGACAATAGCCATTATTGAAGAAACAAGTCTCTTTCATTGAAGAGAGCCCCCTTCTTTTTCTTTCTTTCTTTGCTCCCTTTCTCCTTTCTCTTCTTCCTCTTGCAGACTCCTCTTTCTTTTTCCTTCTTTCTTTTCTCTCTTTCTTTGTGATTCTCCTATTCTTTACTGTCTTTCTCTCATGCGGGCTCCTCTCTCTCTCTCTCTCTCTCTCTCTCTCTCTCTCTCTCTCTCTCTCTCGTATTCTCCTCTTCTCTGCTCTCTTTCTCTCCTATGTTTCTTGTAAATTCTCTCTTTCTCCTCTGTTCTTTTATTTAAAAATTGATTTTTCATTAATTTTTTTAATTTTAAAAATTGAGAAAAATAATAAAAATCAGAAAAAAAAAATAGGAATTTTTTAAAAAAAATAATTAGAAATTATTTGAGTTATTTTGACTAAAATAATAAAAATTAGAAAAATAAAATAAATAAAATGGAGAAAAAGTCTTTAAAAATTAAGAGAATTGTAGAAAAATGTTGAAAAAATTTCAAAATATTCTTTAAAAATTTTGGAAACTTGGGAATGTTTTAAATACTATTTTAGCTCCCATTTGATGAATGTATTTGTTAATTATCTATATACATTTTATTTTGCTATGTGTGTATCCCAATGATTAAACAAAGGGTGAAGAGGTGTTTCAGACTTCACTTATATTAGTTTTGAGGGAAGTTTATCTAATAAGATCTCTTTTCTAGAATTCTTCTTAGACACTCCTAAATTGCACCTTATTTTATATTTTGTTTTAAAATTTTCAATGTTTTTTTTTTATTTATTAAGAAATTAATTAAAGACTATTATATTTAGTTTATGAATAATTCACAATTAATTAAGTACCGTTTGAAAAACGGGTGTGTATGGAGTACTAGTACCTTCCTTTCGCCTAACCGAACTTTTGATCCCAACTCTAGTAAATGCAGATCGAGACTACAGGTTCCTTAACTTAGGATTAGTCTAAAAACCAATCAACAAGCAGTAATTCGGTAAACTAATCGTACCTAGGAAAATAACAGGTTAGTGGAAACTTTATTGAACCTTTAATATTATTATTCCTTATCACTCCAAACCCTTCTCCAAAACGTGGAGAAAAGTGTGCACATGTAGTCACGCTATTAAAAGAAAATAAAATCAAAATTCTCATTCTACTTTTCCCTCTATCTCAAGTACAATTATAAACAAAAAAAAAAACTCAAAATTGATTGTTTACTTAAATTTAAAAGCCCTAAGAACCCACTTAGGTGGCACCAAATCGAGGGATGAAAATACTGAACATGACATAATTACCTTAATTACCTATATGTATATATGTCTATGTAATATAGTAATATAAATTTGAAATGAGATAATTGGGCACTATTTGTTTACATATACAATAACAAAGATAGACTCTTTGCATAGGTGACTAGAACAATCACTCTGTCTCCAAGTGGGAGATTGTTAAGTTGAAATGGAAACGGGGAAAATATGAAAATGAAGAAAATGGAAATGCCTTGAAGAGGATGAGCTGCAGCAGAGGAGAATGAGTGTGCCAAATTCATTCCATCAAAAAACACAATTATCACGTGCTCAAATAATCCATTAAAAACCATGTGCTTATTATCCATTAGAATGCAATAACTCCTTTCCTTCTATATCTATCCTATGTATCTATAAATAAGAACATTTGTATTGTGTGAAGAGTGCAAGTGAAGTGAGTGAGTGAGGAGCGTGAGAGTGTTGAAGGTGTGAGAGAGAAAAGTATGAGAGGAGTTGAGTTGAGTGTGTGTCTCCTCCTCGTATTTTTCTTTCATATTATAGTATATTTGTTGTGCTCCATGGACGTAGGTCAGATTAGACCGAAGCACGTAAATTTGGTGTTCTTATTTTGTGTGATTATTTTGCTTGTGTGTGTGATTATTGTTCCTAGATCCCTAACATGAATATCAAATAAAATTGTGTGGCATATGATTTATACTGAATTATGATGTTTTGGGATTTGAAATATGGAAAATGATGAAAAGTGGTAAATAAAATTATTTTATTGAGAATGATGAATTATGTTATACTAACGTGTATTTTACTAGAAAGTGATGGAATATGAAATATGAATATAGAAATGTTTTCTATGATAAATAAGGAAATGTGAAATGATGACATGTTTTATTGAGAAATGTTGAAATACGTGAAATATAATATATACTGAAATGTGAATACTGCAATGTGAATACTGAGTTGTGAATATTGAAATGTGAATATTACAACGTGAATACTGTAATGTGAATAATGGAATGTGAATACTGAATTGTGAAAATGGAAATATGGAAATGAGAACCCTGATGGACTGGAGTATTTATGAAAGTACAATACCGTTGCTAGTGGGATGATATGTGCAACCATACAGTCTCGTGGAGAGTGTGGCGTGACAATCGATTGAGCTAGTGAGAAGGGTAGTTTTGCCCCTTGAGTCTGGACTAGGGATAGGTAGGTCAATCATACTACAAACGAATTGATGGATTTCTTATTTTGATATAACCAGGTAGGCCAACCGCGGTTTAGATCCAGCCTTTGGGCCGCACAACCCTGGCCATGGGGAAAAACATGGCATGGTGAATATCCTCAGGGCAGCCATGAGTTACAGATGACATATGAATGGATTACAGTGGACATTCATGAGTTAGATTGTGAAATGAAAATGAGAAGTGAAAAAGTGTGAGTTTAATTACATAAATAACTAGGGCAAAATAAAACTCTCTGTCTAAGGATTTACTGAGTAAGGTGAGTGCCCTGATAAGTATTAGTTGTAGTCACACCCAAACTATTTAGGCAAGATCACAAAGATATTAGAGCAGAGGGGAGCTACATGTATGGACATGTAATATCCCCTATCTTCGGGAACTTTCGCAAATAAATATGGGTTGCATATGCATGAATTTGAGAAATGGAATAAAACTTATAAAAGATTACGTTATATATATATATATATATATATATATATATATATATATATATATATATATGTTTATGAATATGAATTTGTATATTTTCTTAGATTGTATTATCACTTAAATGAGTATTTTGTGATATAACAAAACTCATACTGCCACACACTATAAATAATTTATTCCGTCTTACTGAGATGTGTCTCACCCAAATATTTAATATTTCAAGAAACCGTGATAGACCAAATGATAGAGCTCCGTGATAGAGGGGAGTTGGTACGTTGATAGACAGGGTGAGTGTTTTGTTTAGGGATATATGATTCGTAGTGTATATTATGGGTTTTTGGGGATGCGTATGGTTGTATAGAACTCTGGGTATTTGTATTCCGAATGGTTTGTAAATATTGATTTCCGCTATTAGGAATGTGCGTATATGGTGAACTGATTACCTTGTACCCCCACTCAGATCGAGTTATGTTTAAATAGTATCAGAGTTTTTGACGTGGCCGATGTTTGATTAATATTTATTATTTATTGAAGAGGAAAAAAATGGTTTGAAAATCAAGGCGTCACATGTATTATTGATAATAATTTTAGACAATGATATTTAGCTAAGAGTCACCATGGTTGACTGTTAGAGTATCAATTATCATATTGCAACTGTGAGTCTGTAGACACTCCATTTTATCGTGACCTTATATAACATAAAATTGGGCAAAAATTTATTAATATAATAAAGTAAGAAAATATAGGGAAATTAAAAAATATAAGGAAAATGAAGTTTTTATATTAAAATTATATATATATATATATATATATATATATATATATATATATATATATATATACATACATACATATATATCCTCCACATTTTTGAACTTCCAAACTTTGGATAGCTTGTTAGCATAGTACCATAGTCATTGATGTAAGCAAAAAAATCAATTAATTATTTGACTGAACCAAACAAAAGGCTACTATGATAAATGCCTCTCCGAAGTCAAGTCTACATACCTTAACATGGATAATTAGGTCAATAAATTACACCTTAATTAGGAATTAGAAGTTAGAAACTTAGTCCTTCACTTAAAATCTTTGTGCAAAAGAAATATCGAAATGATTTTGATGAGACAAATTATTTTTCTTTGTGTAGTTTGAACTTAATAATTTTTTAATCAAAAAATAATCGCCAAAATTATGTACACAAGCTAATAAATGAATGAATTAATTAATTTTGACCTATTTATAGATAGAACAACCAAAGGCGATAAATGTTGCCCCAAGTTACATAGTTAAAGTGGACAATATTGTGCTAGAATTAGGCTTAAATCGTTACATTTAAATCTTGCTTGTAACTTAGAATATATTATTTAAAGGAAAGAAAAACATGAAAAAAATATATATATATGTTTTCATGTTTGACTATTAAGAAAAGAAAGAAAGAAAATAAAATATATAGTAAATTAATGTTGAAAATTTTATTTTGTATATCATTAACACTAACTTTCTAAGTTTTTAATCATATTATAAAAAAAATCCTATTTTACTACTATTTGAAACGGAGGAAAAATACAATAAAAATGAAGATTTTTTTTTTCTTTTCTTTTCTTTTCTCAAATAAAATCCATGATCCTAAATAGGATCTTAATATCCAAACTATCTTGATAATTTAGTTTGTTTATCATTAACACTAACTTCAAAAGAATGAGTCCAAAAAGAAGTAAGAAAAATAACTTTCTCCCAAAGTAATCTTGGAGAATTGAGAAATTAAATTTTGGAGTCCACTAATAGCATGAAGTTATGTAAAAACATGCGTCTCTTCATTGCACTGTATTTTCTTTTACCCACACTAAAAACTATGAAATATTTGGAAGGAACAACCAACTCTCCTTAATATATTATTAATTTATGTAAATAAAGACATCTAAAATTTATTTAAATTATCTAAATATATTATTTAATATTATTGTCTTGTCTTGTGTGAACTCCAATCTAGGCGAGCCCTATGAACCCACCTAGGTGGCTCCAAGTGTAGGTAATAATTAAGGCCTCCAGTTAAGTCACTATTATTATATTTGATATTTAAGCAACTTTGATATTTTGTTATGTGGATGGATACTTCACCAAGATCTAGACCATACCACTTTGATAAGGACGGTAGAGATCAAACAAGGAGCTTGTCATGATTTCACATTGAGTGTGTTTAAATTTTTTTTTTTTTATCATATAAAAATATTTAGACTTCAACTTTGTGAGTTATCTTTTAGTGGATGGTAATTATCAGACTTTCATTGTTAGCTTGGTGATCCAGTCGATATTATTTGAGAGAATTAAAGCCACGCAGGCTAATGATGCGGAGTTAGTCGAGGTTGTAGAGAAAGTGCAGCAAGGGTTGGCTACTGACTTTAACATCTCTAAGGGAGGTGTGCTAAGGTTTGGAACTAGGCTGTGTTCCAAACGACGAGGGGATAAAAAGGACGATCCTGGAGGAGGCGCATCGTTCTTTGTATACGGTACATCCGGATAGTACAAAGATGTATCGAGATTTGCACAAATCTTTCTAGTTGAGTGACATGAAGAGGGAGATTGCTCAGTTTGTGGAGCAATGTCTGACGTGTCAGTAGGTAAAGGCTGAACATCAGAGGCCGGCAGCCGTTACAGTCAATGAGTATGTCATAGTGAAAATGGGAGCATATTTCCATGGACATTGTCACCAGGTTACCACTAGCACTACACAAGCAGAATGTCATCTGGGTAATCGTGGACAGGTTGACTAAATCTACTCACTTTGTACCGATGAAGGTTAGCTACTCTTTGAGTAGGTTAGTAGGGTTGTATGTGCAATGGTTAGTCAGAATGCACGGGGTACCAGTATCCATTGTTTCAGATCGAGACCTGAGGTTCACTTCTCAATTCTGGAAGAGTTTACGGGAAGCACTGGGGACAAAGCTTACTTTCAGTACAACATTCCACCCCCAGACTGATGGACAGTCAGAGAGGACGATATAGATCTTGGAGGATATGTTACGGGCTTGTGTATTAGACTTCTGTGGTAGTTGGATTCAATTTCTACCATTAGTGGAGTTTGCCTATAACAATAGCTTCCAGGCTAGTATCGGGATGGTACCGTTTGAGGCATTGTATGGCTGGAGGTGTCGGTCTCCTTTGTATTAGGATGAGGTCGATGAACGGCAGATATTGGGTCCCGAACTCGTATAACAGGCATCTAAGAAGGTCAGATTGATCAGGGACATGATTAAATCAGCTCATAGTAGGCATAAAAGTTATGCGGATGTTCACCGTCGTGAGTTGGAATTCGAGGTTGGGGGTAAGATATTTTTTAGAATCGTTCCAATGAAAGGGGTGATGAGATTTGGAAGGAAAGGCAAGCTGAGCCTGAGGTATATCGAATCATTCGAGGTACTGGAACGAGTGGGTCCAGTGGCCTACAAGATTGCACTACCCTCAGCGCTCTCAAGGATCCATGATGTGTTCCACGTATCCATGCTGAGAAGGTATGTGCTGGATCTGTCGCATTTGATTAGTTATGAGTCCTTAGAGATTGGGGATGCTTTGACATATGAGGAGATACCCGTTCAGGTTCTGGACCGCAAAGTTCAGAAGTTGTGTACCAAGAAGATACCATTAGTGAAGGTATTGTGGCGGAATCACGCAGTTGAGGAAGTTTCTTGGGAGTCAGAGACAGAAATAAGCTAGAAATATCCGCAGTTGTTCTGAGTAGTAGTTTTAATAACAGGGTCGGTATGGGTATGTATGTATGTATGTAATACTCTGTTATAGTAGTAGTATTGTGTGGTTAGTCTCTGGGAGAGTATGTGATATTGTGAGCTCCTGAGACAGTGTATGTATGTAACCACGATATTCCTCTTCCATAAGTGAGGGTATGTATGTATTGGGACGGGGCTGCTATGTGGGTGGCCGCCGACTCTTCCTAGAGTCAAGTATGCGTTTGGGTATGTAGTGAGTTGATAAGTGAGAGATTACAAATTTTGAGAATGAAATTTTTGTAAAGACGGGAGGTTGTAAGAACCTGACCCAAGATATGTAGATTGACAAAATAGCAAAAGGGTAAAAAGGTAAATTTTTTAGGCTTCGTCGACGAAGCCATTGTTCTCATAGAAGAAGGCCCTCATACTCTTCGTCTCTGAAATTCAGAGTCTCGTCGACAAAGAGATACCGAACATGTTGTAAAATATCGGAATAGGGTTCGTCGCCGAAGGAGCCGATTCGTCGACAAAATGTATGGATGACTCGTCGACGAAGGCGCCATCTTGTCGATGAGGTTGGCTGGGTCAAAGAGGTTATAAATATCCTATTTCATTGGTTAGGTGCTAAAAAACCCCCCTCTCTCTCTCTCTCTCTCTCTCTCTCTCTCTCACCAACGGGATCTCTCTGTGTGACAACCCGAATAATAATGGAATTTAAATAATAAGAGGAGGGGAAATAGAAACGATTTTTGCTTTGACACCGGGCGATGCTAAGGCGGCCGGTGATGTGGTGATAGGTACTGTTACTATGTTTTCATTTAAAGTTATTACACTTTTTTATTCTTGTGCCACACACTTGTTTGTGTCCTTGGGGTGTGTTAAATTATGTGGGGCAGAAACGCAATCATTAGATGTTGAACTGTTAGTGGCTACACCGACCGGGTCAGCGATGAGATGTAGTAGGATGCTCCGTGGTTGCCCAGTTGATGTTCAGGGGAAAATTTTATCTACTGATTTGGTGATGCTGGATATGCACGGGTTTTACATTATCTTTGGCATGGATTGGCTGGTAGTTAATTCTACTATTATAGACTGTCGTGCAAAGGAAGTGATATTCAGACATCCAGGGAAACCAGAATTTAGATTTATAGGGTCACGAGTGCAATCCTTACCTCAGATGGTTTCAACTGTTCAGGCGAAGAGACTGCTCCAGAATGGATGTCTAGGATTTGTGGCTTTTGTGAAAGAAATGTTAGAAAATGAATTGAAACTTATGAATACACCTATGGTAAAAGAATTTACAGATGTGTTCCCAAACGAATTACCAGGTTTGCAGCCTGATCGTGAGGTAGATTTCTCTATTGATCTACTTCTGGGTACAACGCCGATTTCTAAAGCACCATACCGAATGGCGCCAGTAGAGTTGGCAGAATTGAAAGACCAATTACAAGATTTGCTTGATAAAAGTTTCATACGACCTAGTGTATCGTCGTGGGGAGCTCCAGTGCTATTTGTAAAGAAGAATGACGGGTCTATGAGGATGTGCATAGATTACTGAGAGATTAATAAGGTGACCATCAAGAACAAGTATCCTCTACCCCGTATCTATGACTTGTTTGATCAGCTCCAGGGTATACGGGTATATTCTAAAATTGACCTCAGATCAGGTTACCATCAGGTGAAGGTGAGAGCAGAGGATGTATCGAAGACGGCTTTCAGGACCAGGTATGGGCATTATAAGTTTCTTGTTATGTCATTTGGTCTGACGAATGCTCCTGCAATATTTATGGATTTGATTAATCGGATTTTTCATCCATATTTAGATCAGTTCGTGGTTGTTTTTATTGATAATGTACTGGTCTATTCGAGGAGCTATGAGAAGCACAAGATACATTTGAGGCAGGTTTTGCAGATGCTTAGGGAGAAGAAGTTGTATGCAAAGTTCAGCAAATGTGACTTTTGGCTCGAGAAAGTTGTGTTTTTGGGGCATGTAATCTCAGGAAGTGGAATTTTTGTAGATCCCAGTAAGATTAAGGCGGTGGTGAACTGGGCTAAACCAAGGAATGTTTAGGAGATTAGGAGTTTCTTGGGGTTAGCCGGGTATTATCGTCATTTTGTCGAGGGGTTCTTAGCTTTATCAGGGCCTCTGACACGACTGACGAAGAAGAATGCCAGATTTGAGTGGAACGACAGCTGTGAGTAGAGTTTTCAAGAGTTGAAGCAGAGACTAGTCACAGCGCTAGTATTGATCATCTCGTCTAGGGGTGAGGGGTATACTATTTACAGTGATGCGTCCTTAAAGGGACTTGGTTGTTTGTTGATGCAACATGGCAGGGTAGTGGCATATGCATCCAGATAGTTGAAGGAAATCTGAAAAGAACTATCCTACCCACGATATTGAGTTGGCTGCAGTGGTATATGCGTTAAAAATTTGGAGGCATTATCTGTACGGCAAGCAATGCAAGATTTTCTCCGACCACAAGAGCTTAAAGTATTTCTTCACCCAGAAGAAATTGAACATGAGATAGAGAAAGTGGTTAGAGTTGATTAAAGATTTTGATTGTACTATCAGTTACCACCTAGGGAAAACAAATGTGGCAGCTGATGCACTGAGCAGGAAGTCTGGAGTATCAGTGTTGGCAGCTATGGAGATCCACATCCAATCATAATGGATCTGGAGAGACTCGGCATTGAATTGATAGAGAGTAATACTCCTGTATGTATCGTCAGCCTAGTGGTACAGCCTACGCTACAGGAAATAATTAAAGCTGCTCAGAAGGAGGATCCAGAATTGGTAGAGGTGATAGACAGAGTGCAGAGTGGTCAGGGGGAGGAATTCTACATTTCAGATGACGGAGCTTTACGATTCCGTTTCAGATTGTGTGTTCTTGTTGATGCTGACATTAAGAAGACTATTTTAGATGAATCTCACAAATCTTTGTATACAGTTCATCCCGACAGTATGAAAATGTACAGAGATCTGCGAGAGTTTTACTAGTGGAGTGAAATGAAGAGAGAGATTGCTGAATATGTAGCCTAGTGCTTGACATGCCAGCAGGTAAAAGCTGAGCACCAGAGACTAGCGGGTCAGTTGCAACCACTATTTATTCCAGAGTGGAAGTGGGATCATATATCCGTGGACTTTGTTTCAGGGCTGCCATCGACATTGCATGGTCAGAATGCGATTTGGGTGATAGTAGATCGGTTGACTAAGTCTGCTCATTTTCTCTCTATCAAGATTAGCTATTCCCTCAGCCGATTGACAGAGATTTACGTTCAGGAGATAGTTCGTTCTCATGGGGTACCTGTATCTATTGTATCCGATCGAGACCCACAATTCACGTCACGATTTTGGAAGAGCTTGCAGAAGGCTCTGGGGTCGCAGTTATCGTTTAGTATGACATTTCATCCTCAATCAGACGGACATACTGAGAGGACGATACAGACACTAGAAGATATGCTCCGTGCATGTGTATTAGATCTTGGGGGTAGTTAGACTTAGTTTATGCCACTGGTGGAGTTCGCGTATAATAATAGTTATCAGTCCAGTATTGGCATGACACCGTTTGAGGCACTATACGATAGGAGATGTCGTTCCCGTTTATATTGGGATGAGACAGGTGAGCGAAGAGTTGTGGGACCAGAGCTGGTACAGCAGGCGTACGATAAGGTATAACTTATCAGGGAAAGAATTAGTGCAACTCAAAGCCGACAAAAGAGTTATGCCAACCATCGCCGCAGGACTTTAGAGTTTGATGTGGGTGATCACGTATTTTTGAAGATAGCTCCGTTAAAAGGAGTTATGAGGTTTGGTAAGAAGGGTAAACTTAGCCCTAGGTTTATCGGTCCATTTGAGATTTTAGAGAAAGTGAGGCCGGTAGCTTATAGGCTAACTTTGCCACCTATACTATCCAGAATACATGACGTATTCCACGTATCTATGTTGAGGAAATACGTCCCAGATCCTTCTCATATTATCAGTTATAGTGAGTTAAAGCTCAGTGACTCACTAGTCTATGAGGAGATACCAGTACAGATTCTGGACAGGAAAGAATAGGAGCTACGTAGTAAGAAGATTCCTCTGGTAAAAGTTCTATGGAGAAATCATACGATAGAAGAGGCTTCTTGGGAGCTTGAGGAACAGATTCGATAGAAATATCCGCAACTATTCCAAGAAGTTTAAATGTAAGTAGAAATGCGAGTAAATATGTAGTTTTCTTTTGCAGGTACATGTAATGTTTTAGTAGTAAAAGGTATTTTAGTTTGGGAAAAATTTTCTTTTGGTATATGTAATCTCCCAGAACTTGAGTTGTAACCACGGTATTCCTCCATCATAAGTGAGGGTCAATAATAAAGTAAGTAGACCATTTTGCCTAAAAAGGATGATGAATTATATGAATAGTAAATTTCGAGGACGAAATTTTATAAGGAAGGGAGAATGTGACAACCCGAATAATAATGGGATTTAAATAATAAGAGGATGGGAAATAGAAACGGTAACAGAAGGAGGAAGTCAACTTCGTTGATGAGAGTTTAAGAGAATTCGTCGACGAAGACTGAATTTCGTTGACAAAGAAATACCGAGAGAGTTTGAACCGACTGAATTTCATCGACGAAATTATTGAAGGATTCGTTGACGAATAACGTGGCTCGTCGACTAATCCAATTCTATATATATCAAAAATCCAATTTTTAACTTCATTATTAAGCAACCTTCGCCCTCTCTCTCTCCCCTTCGGCCCTCTCTTTCTCTCTCTCATCATTTTTGGGCCAGATTTATGCCGGATCGACAATCTGAAGTCACCACGACGCTCCTAGGGAAGTTCTCTCCAAATCTGCCGGAGCGGATCATTGGTGAAAGCTAGTTGGAAATCATCCCTAAATTGAGGTAAGACTTTTTAAGTTAAATTTGGTATTACAACAGTTATAGGAAGTGATGCACACGTAGAAATACTAAAGTTTAATATTGGGAGTTTTCAGTTTTAGGGTATTGATCAGAAAATCCTACGGGGGTTAGGTTAGGATATTTTAGGGGCTTTCTTAGTAGTCAGGTAAGGGAATAAACTAAAGTAGTTACTTTTCACGCAAATTATTATTATTTATGAGCAAATTGATTTCCTGAAAATACGTACGATGTTCGAATATTATGGAATTAAAGCATGTTTGAGAAAAATACTATTATTATGTTGAAACGTGTATATATATATGAGATGCTAGAAATTATGATTTTCAAAATACGATGTATAGTTTTATACAGCAAATGTGTGGCAAGAATATTATTTTACATAGAGAAATATTATGAAATGATAATGATATGAATGCGGTATGATTTGAGAAGTTATAGAAGTGTACAGTACATTATGATTTGATAAATGCATGACAAAATGACTATTTTTAGAATGATGTATTTATGTATAATCGGCACGAGGCCGTATTTACGTATGATCGGCACGAGGCCGTATTTATGTATGATCGACACGAGGCCGTATTTATGAGATTATGAAAGATGCTATACTATCATGTACTATATGTTATCAGAACTCGAATATTAGTTTAGTTCAGTCTAGGAGCTCGGTACCGTAGCTATGTATAGATCAGATATCTATGTTTAGGTTAGTGCTAACCACCCCACGAGGGGGTGGGAGATGGATAGTCGATGTGGCTTTTAGTAGAGTGTGGACGTCCACCTAGCAATCCGGACCAGGGTGCGACGGGCTCATCATACTTACAGACATATTTGACTCAACAGTGGTCGGCCAACCATTGTCGGGTCCCGCCTTCGGGCTGCACAACCTGTCATGGGGGGTAATACGTGACATTAGCTAACTATTCATCCTGGGTATGTTTTCAGTATTATCAGTTATCACAGATATTTCATGTACGATGTGATTATTTAAAAAATATGAAAGTATGTGATTACCCAGTATAATAACATGAATGTTTACAGAAATATGAAATATATTGTATATGTATAAATGCATTAAATGTTCATGTTGCCACACAACTGTATTTAGTTTATTTTCCCTTACTGAGATGTGTCTCACCCCCAACATTAATTAATCTTTCAAGAGACCCTGAGTGACCGGTAGGTCGTAGCCGCCGTGGAGTCAGTGATATTACCCTGTTAGGAGGGTAAGATTTTGCACTAAGATCAGGAGTATTTTGTGTTTGATCTTAGAGTTATTTTGATATTTTGGGGGATGTATATAAATACAATATCATGACGATTGTAGTAAACTCTGGTATTATGCTTGATGGATGGAAGATTTAAATTTTATGATTACTGCTGCTTAGGTTTCCGCTATGATTGACAGGTGTCCCCGTTACCCACGGGTTCAGGTTGACCGTTCCATTCATTATATTACATTTTATGTTAAGGAATTTGAGGGTCGTTACATCTTTTCGATTCTTCGCTATTTGTCGTTTGATTCATTGATCCGACGTTATTGCGTTGATCAGGGGAGGGATCTCTACGTTTTTAGCATATCGAAAAGTCATTTCGAGGATTTTCGGGTTTTGATCCAAAACGAGGTAAGGGTACGATTTCAATTTTGTTTCGATATATATGTAATAGTAAGAATTGTAGTGAAGTATAGTTCTTGGATGTTTAGGTTTTGGTGTCTCGGTTCATAGTTTTGGAGCCATAGAGTTCGTATTTCGGTATTCGGGAAAGGTAAGGGGATTCTGTTTATATCAGTTATTTTTGAAATCGGGATCGGTAAACCTGTAGTTTACGATTGTATTTATGTTTTGATTACTTATTTGGGAAAATCTATTGGGTGAAATGCAGGATTTTTGGGTTACAGTTTTTGAAAAAATTTGGGGGTTTCGGGTATCATCTCTATTTTGTTGGAGAAACTGTATGTTGTATTAAAATTGTAGTATTGAGATGATCGTACCCATATTTGTATTAAACTGTATTCTTGAACTGAAAACGATATGATTTGTTGTATACTCAAATAAATGTGGAATGAAATGTCGTATGTAAATGTTCTAAGTTTTGTAAAAACAGCTAGGGGAGGCTAATTATCGTACGCTAATGAGTATAGGGACATGAGTTCCAAAATTGTTCCAGGTTTTGTAAATTAGTTAGGGGCGGCTAATTACCGTACACTGAATCAGCTAGGGACGGCTAATTACCGAACGCTGATGCCATGTCTCGGCTAATTATCGTAGGCGAGAGTGTCCGGTTCTATATCCAAGGGTGTGAAATATCGTTTGTTCTTACCGGCTGGTCATCGATGGGTATGAGTTACATCGTACTGGCAACGATATCGCTGTGAGGCTTCGGTTATTGTAGGGTATCGGGTGCTTAAGTGTGACAACACTGACCGTATGTTTGGTATCGTATGTACTCGAACGGATTTGTAAAAAATACTGGAACTGTATTGAACTATATTGTACTATATTGTATTGAGTTATGTTTTACGTCAAAATAACAGTTGTATGTCACACACTAATATAACTTGTTTTCTTCCTTACTGAGAGATGTCTCACCCCGAATATACAAATATTTTTCAGGTCCTTCGGGTAGCCAAAACAAGCATCCTAGCATCTATAAGCTTGGGTGTTGGTTAGCTACGTTTAGTACCTGTGTAAGTACGAGTTTTGTAGCCGAGTGGACATTGTTGGATTTTGTAGACACTTGGAGTATGTACTATAATTTTGGGAATGTATATTCTAGTTATGTATAGACTCTAATATGGTATGATGTATGTATAGAAAGAACATTTTTCGCTATGTATATGATGAGTATGGATATGGATATGAATGTGTATAAGGTTCACATGTACCTCACGAAGTCGGACCCTCATTCAGTGTTGTATCATGTATGTTTAATTGATATAGAGACAGGTTAGGTTACTATATTCACACCTGAGAACCATTTGCAGGTTTGGGGCGTGACAATTACAAACATTTCAGGAAATCCAGGTAGGAGCGTGGATAGAGCCCTGCAACAATAGAAGTTGACCGAGCTACCCTGTTAGAAGGGTAAGTAGTTGAGCTAGGATCATATGGGTTTTTGGATTGGGACCCTAGGATACTTTTTGGTTTTTTGTGGATGATTGTATATATATGACAAATTCAGTAGAACACTGGTATTGTGTTTGGTGTTTTATGGTATGCATGTAATTTTATGTTTTCGGCTACTTAGGTATCAAAGATGTATGATAGTTATATCCTTGGTACCCATGGGTCCAGGTTGATCATGACATAGCAGTTTAGCAGGTAATTAGATTATTATAAATGTTATTATGTGCGGAAAAAACAGTAAAAATAAGCAAGCCGTTACATACTGAAAATTAAAGAGAGTAAGGAAAGAGAGTGACACCACATTTTTTACGAGGTTCGACTTATCCCCAACCTACGTCATCACCTTTAGCCAATACCACCAAAGGATTCCATTATACCGTTCCCTTCAGGGCAGAACAAACCTTTTACAAGTGATACCCCACACTCAAACACTCCTTAAGTAAGCTAGAGCAACGCCTCTCCTAGTACCCCACACTCGATCACTCCTTCAATAGGCTAAAGTAAGACCTCTCCAAGCGATACCTTACACTCGGTCAACAATCTAACAACCTGAAATCGTCAAGAAATAAGACACAATAGCTGCATACAATAATACTTTCACAAAGAGTAGATTAATACAAATTCAATCACTGTGTACTTCAATATTAAATATCAATATGAAATAAGATTGAAGCTCAAGTATAGATTTCATCAATATCCTTTTTAGATGAAGATCAGTAGTAGAAATTAGATTTGTATGATCAAATCTTTCAGAAATTCAGTAATTCAGTTGAGCAAAGATTTGAGCAAGAGGGTTCTTTAGCTTTATGATCATATTTTTCAATTCTTTCTTTCTCCGTGTATAATTTGATTTGCAAAACTATGTATTTATAGGCTTTGAAAAGTGATTTCGTGTTGCCCAAGATTACTTTTACTTGGAGTATTTTCCAAGTTTTCATTAATTTTGGGGCTCAAAATACCTTTATTTGAAATTTAAAACATTTAAAATTTCTAACCGTTTACAATGTTCAGACGACTGAACTATCAAGTTCAATCTTCTAATGTTTCTTAAAGTACTGAAAATTATAGTCTGGACATAGGGTCAGATGACTGAACTTCAAGTTCATTCTTCTTGAGTCCCTGCTCAGACGACTAAACTGAGGGTTTAGTCTTCTGAGGGTGTTATGTCTGTTCTGTGTTTCAATAGATAAATCTTCAGTTGACTGAACTAATTTTTTAGTCTTCTGAAGAAATTCTTCAGACATTGTCGTTTGAGGGTGATTCTTCAGACTTCTGAGGGTACACCTCAGTCATCTGGGCAGACCAACTTCAGTTTTTTCAGTTTTGTTTTCAAAAAACATTTTTACTCTCTTGCTTTGCTTCTTCATAAAATATTTTTTAGGGTTTTAAATAAGGTATCTAAGTCAATGAATAACCCCTAAAAGAGTTTCAAAAATATTTCCATTATGACCTTTGACATTCTAAACACTTAACTCTTCGTGCTTGTATTTCTTTGAGCTCTCTTGCTTTGTCTTTCTTTGGCTCCATCTTGTCTTCAAGTTTTAATATACTTTAAGCTTTTTATCAAGTCCTCTTTATCATCCATGCTCTCATAATCTTCAAGCTTTATTAGGACATCTTTTGAATCCATCCCTTGACTCTTTAATCTTCATTTGTTCATCTTTCTTTGCATTCATCCTTGTATTCATATACTTGATTCTTGAAATATCATCATTCAAGCAAATATGTTAAGTTTATCTTATTTGTTATCATCAAAAATAAGATTTTAAGTCTTGTAAGACCAACACTTTTAAATTTCTTTTAAATGAAATTTAAAGACCTAACACCCTAAAATACTCATTCCAAGAATGTTAATTATACTTACCTTGTGTATGTATATGTATCCCATTTTGAAGATCATTTTTTTAAGAAAAAGAAAAGATCAAAAACAAGAAAAAAAAAAAAAATTAAGTTGTAGTAATGCACAATCGACAGTGTAGAGATTGGTTGACTATCTGCTGCAACTTTCCTTTCCTTTTTTTTGTTTTGAAAAAATAAAAAATTCTAACATAAACTTCTTTTGAAAATACTTTTGTAGTGATTTTGATGGAATCCCTTATATCACTTGAAAACCTTTGAAGTTTTGATTAAAAAATTTTGTTTTTGTTGTAAAACTCTGACTTTCCATTTAATTATTTACAAAAAAAAAAATAAAAACATAGATTTGAAACCTAGTTTAGGTTTGAAAATATAGTGTTGTAAAACTCTAACTTCCAATTAAATTCTCTAAAAAAAAACATAGATTTGAAACCAAGTTTAGGTTTGAAAATATAGTATTTTTCCACCCCCAAGTCATTTCATAGATGATTACTTTGAAAAAAAATGTTATTTTACTTTCCTTGACTTGAAAAAAGTATGGATTTTTTTTTATGGGAGAACCATAAACCCATCTTGAAAACTTGATTTTAGAAAGCTTGAAAATTCTAGTGAATGAAAAAAAGCCACTTGAAATCTTTTGAAAATTCCCTTTTAAGATGAAATCTTGGTTATTTATGAAAAAAAAAACCCATGAAATCACATCACAAGTTTAGCATTTAGACCCAATCATAAACTCAAGTGAGCATTTGGACTTAAAGAAACTATGAATAACTCAAGAAAATCTAGAGAAAATGGCCAAATATCTAGCCTTTGGATAGGGTGGTCGACCATGCCTATAAGTCGGTCGACCGTTGACTTGTTACCAACAACTACTTTCAAATGTATAAAGGGTTGGTCGACCATCTGCATGCTCCTTCCATGAAAAATGCAATATTACTAAAATCTAATGCAAAATTTTCATGAATTATACTATGATTTCAGTCATTTCTCTTTTCATAAAAACTTACAATTTCATACCAGGACTATGATTTACATAACAAACATTGCCACATATATGATTTCAAAACAAAAATCAAAACACACTTGAATTATAAGAGAAGAATGAGAGAACTGACCTTATGTTATTACAATGAGTGTGATCAAGTGGTGATACATTCAAGAATACTCACACCCACCAAAGGATTTCTCAATTAAGAAAATATCAAATGAAATTCTCTTCAAACCCCAAAACAAAAACTTCTTAAAACTCAAAATAACTTTTAAATTTCCCTCGTATCTCTCTGCAAATTGCTTCATTAGCCCCACTTGGATGTGTCCGAAAAATCCTTCAAAGGAGTCTATTTATAGACTACCCAAAAGATGGAGTAAAACAACCACTTGAATTTGAATTTCAAAAATTCAAATTTAAACTGTCAATTACTAACTATCATGATGGTTCCCTAATACATGGCAACTTTCAAGATCCTTAGCATTCCCAAATTCATTAGCCAATCAAATGAGAGCAACTCAAAATTTTGAAATTTCACTAAGTCAATCTGCGGGTGCTGATGGACTGCTATCGAATGATGCCAAAGCTAGAGAAGGGAAGTAGGGCTAGTCGGCCACCAATAAGGAGTTGATCGACTATCTTATGTTGTAATTTTTTTTTCTTTGGTTTTAGCTTAATTTTTGTCTATATTTAGTTAAATCTTGTTATTTTTGTTAGGTAAAGAAATAACTATTGACAACAAATAAAGTGGTGTTTGGCTTGTAAATAAGTACTTATTGCAAAAAGTACTTTTCTAGAACCAATTTTTAAGAACTTTCTAAGTGAATTTTGAGAATTAATGAAAGATAACTTCTAAGCCACTTAAAAGTGTCACTATTCATAGGCGGATCAATTTCATAAATATATTTAATGACTATTTTTAATTAAAAAATAAGTAAAATATATATTAATAGATAATTATATATTAGTTTATCATGCATCATAACATATTAACTATTAATGAAACATAATTCAATCCTCCAATGAGGAAGAAGACCATCTATCAATTTAAATTAATATTAAAAAATTAAAATACTAATTTAATTAATAATATTATTTTAGGATAAATTAATATAATAATCATATATTATAAATATACATTAAGAACAAGATTATTGTTAAAAAATAATATTGCATTATTTTTACTTACTAAAATATTTAAATATGAATTAAAAATAAAATTAACAAAATTAATAATTTAATTGTTAATTAAAATTATTGTATTTTTTATTTAAATATATTAGAAAATAATTACATATTGTTTCATAATGTATTATAACATATTAATTGTTAATAAAATTTAATTCAATATTGTCTAATAGACTCAATATGAATAAAAATTAACAAAATTAATAATGTAATTGTTAATTAAAATTATTGCACTTTTAATTTAAAATATATTAGAAAATAATTATATATTGTTTCATTATGTACTATAACATATTAATTGTTAAAAAAATATAATTCAATATTGTCTAATAGACTGTATTAAGACTCAATATTTGTGTGGTGTTGTATTTAAATCTACACACACAAATTCAAGATTTGAAAAACCTTTTGAGTTGTGTTTGATTTGTACAAATACCCATTCATAGTAATAGGTCAATTTTCTTATCATAAAGTAAACAACACAGCAAAATTATTAACAATAAATAATTATTCCCAAATTTCATGAATCTAATTTTCTCCTAATAAGACATTGTCTTTTTTCCTTACCAAAACAAAACAACATACCAGCAAACTTGATTAGTACCTCAATCATGAATTTGAATGACACTAAGTTTGACAATTTTCTTAATCATACATTTTAATAAACTTTGGATAACCTCTAGTGCCAACCTCAATACACCAAGGCACTACTTCGGCTGAACATTCAAGGCTGTGTATATGTCAAAAAAACACATAATTCAGAGCAAGCAAGTATCAAGTATCAATGTATAGTCCACTAAAATACATAATTGCGAGACAGAGGCTTCAACTACATCAAAATGATTCCGATTAGGGGAATATTATTTGAATGAAACTGACAGTACATCTCTCTTCTGCAGTAAGAACCTTGGGGAAACACTTTAGTTGCCTTCATATTTAGGGTCAGCCATCACAAAATGGTAAGCAATTACCAGTACAAATACAAATATACCAAGAAAATTGGCAAAGAAGCCTAAGTCTTGATCGTCGAACATCTGAAAAATCACATGAAAGCATGACACAATGTATTAGTACCGTTATTTAGATCATCAGAATTTTTCAGTTGTCTTTCTCTCTAATGGGCACATCTTGAAGAGGCTACAAGCAGTAACTCTGTACTATTATGTAAATACAGTTTAAAGCAAATAACATTTCCCAATGGCAAAGAAACAATCATATTGTAGCTGCTCTAATACGTGTGAAATCTAAAATAGTTAGCAGGCATAATTAAAACCTGCTAACACAGGATAGGGTAATTTTGCAATAGTTATTCATTTGCCATTCCAACGGCTAAAGATGGTTGGAGACAGAGAACAATGAGCATTGGTAGGTAATTATTTTACAAAAGGCCTAATTACAATAAATAAATAAATACAAATAAAAAAAAAATTTAAAATAATTTTACAAAACCTGCAATTAAAACCCAAACTGTCAACTCTTGCAATTTACGGTGTAGACCACCATTAGTGTTGCAATGTGGGGAATCCACTTAAATCTAGGATTGAAATTTTGCATTAAAATGCATGAAAATTTTTGCATGTGAAATGCATGTGTGAAATCCAGAAAACATAAAATTATAGCCGCTAATTTGAAGTTCCAGTCATTCTATTTCACTGCCAATCACACCCAAAAGTTTCAATTATTAAATATTGCCCAATTATGGGCCAGTTTTTTCTTACTGAGTCAATAATGGAGGATCTTTTGTGGATAACTCTAGGCAATCATTTTTCGTTTGAAGATCTAAAAATCAGGGTTTTGTTTTAAATTGGTTAATCTAGATATTTTAGGAGTCTTAGTAAGGTTCGCGTTATTTTGAATATTTTAGATCTTTTAGGGTAATTTTTCTCCTTGCTTGTTTTATTTTAATGTTGGATGTACAAGTAAATTGTGCATTGTACAATGTTTGGACATTTATCATGTTTGAATCCAGAAAGGGTTCATCTTCCCTCTCTCGCCATGTAGAGCATCCCCCTTATCCTTCTCTTCTCTTCTCTTCTTTCACTGTGCCCCATATCTCTTTCCAGTGTCTCCCCTACCATCATCGTACATCACTCAAACTTGCCCTATGCCCTTGTTTGTTGCACATCTCCTGGGCACAAATTACAGTAACTTTTTTGTTGTCGGACAAGTTTTCATGGAATAGGTTACAAAGATTTGAGATACATATATATATAGATAGATACATATAATTAGGATGGCTGATAAGCTTCCGATAAAGACAACCATGGTGGTGTTTTCCAGAATCATCCAGTGGTGGTCTACATGACTTCAATAGGTCATATATAGATAGATATATATAATTAGGATGGCTGATAAGCTTCCGATAAAGACGACCATGGTGGTGTTTTCCAGAATCATCCAGTGGTGGTCTACATGACTTCAATAGGTCATTTGTATTTTGCATTCAAAATTTCCATCAAAGATTTATCACTCATTAGATCTATTCCCCAGATTGCAAGATAACGATATTCTAGGTCTTTTATTGCAATAATTTTAAGTTTTAATTAAAATTTTTATAAATTATGTGGTTTATTTTGTAATTAAGACTACAACAAATTGAAACTTCTTCGTAAAACTTTGGTTATTCAACTTCTTCGATGTTGGGGGAGAGTTTGGTGATGAAGACCTTTAAAAAAGATATTGAGTTAGTTGAGTTGGGGCAACATATGATCAAAAACAAACTTAACACGACAGAATATCCAAAAAAAAGTTAGGCCAAATAATGAGAGAGATGATGATAAACTTAAGTATCATCTATCAAAATCCAGATGGTAATTACCGGGGCATCACATGCATCTCAGAAAGAAATAAATTTTAAAGCAATTGTCAACACTTATTTTCTTTTTTCTTTTCCTTGCTCTTCACAGTATCAAAACAAGGCATAAAGAGTTTATTTTTTCCTCACCATATGAATTCTTTCTAATTAGAGAAACTAGACTTCTAGAAAATTCAGAAGCCCTTGCTGCACCGCAAAGGGGTAAATAAGGGACAAACCTTCACAAAGGCTTCCAAAAATACAATGTGTGTGTAAAAACTGATCAGATGGACTTTGGGATATACAAAGATATGCAGGTCAGCAAAAACATGCAGACAATCATCCAAAGTCTGTAAGATCAACCCTTCTACAAGATTGCCATGTCCATGATGTATTTGGTTTGGACGCCACACCTTTCAGACAACACGTATCAGGCACTTCAAGAATGAGTCAACAATTTTCAAAGAGACACACTTCTTAGACACTATAGGATACTCATTTCATACTTTTTAAACATGCTTTATTTGAATGAATTAGAGGCTTAGGGAGGTAGGCTGGGCTAAAGTCTCTACATCTCAGTTTGGTGCAAACAACATACAGGATTGGGCAAGCTAAGAAAAGATCCCAAAAGCGCGCCCCCCCCCCCCCCCCCCGGCGCAGCGGGGCAACTCTCGAAGGGGCCACCAACCGCCCGAATCACTGTAGCAAACCCTCCCTTTACTCAATGGATAGCGCTTAAGCTAGGGGCATCTTGTAGGAACAAAACCAAAAAAGAAAAAAGAGTCTAGTCCAATCTAGTCCTACAAAACCTTACCCACCCATAATAATGCATCCCAATAAAAACTTTCTTTCATTTTACTCATGAGATCACAAATATTATGGAAGGTCAGCAACATAGGTCTTTGGAAAAAAAGAAATTTTACAATAACTTCCTATATGTTTATAATGAAAGAAGAGATAGATTCCAAATATCTATAAATTTTTTCAAAAAAAATAACACTCACACAGATTTTTTTTTTTTTTTATTAAAAAAAGAATATGAATTCATTAGATTAGAAAGAATACATAAAAAGGAGAAGAATAAATTCTCACACATAGAATTTTTACTTAGAAAGTGTTATATAAATATTTAAACTAGATGTTTATTACAAGTAATATTTAACTATAATATTATACAATTATTAGTCCTTTAAGATTAGAAGAAGACCAAATACAATGAATCCTTAAGGGAAAAAATAATCAATTAAACAAATAAATAATAAAATTAAAATAACAAAGCCCTCCAGCCTCACTGCGCATCAACCAGCTGCATCCCAGGAAACAGATAACCAAAAGCAGAGTAGCACAAAAACGCCAAAAAGGGAATCTTACTCCACATCAAATCTGAAGCCACCACCTCCACCCTCAAAATTAAGTTCCAACCAAATACACCAAACAACAAAAGTAGCACACCTTCGAAGCATTATTGCTTCCCTGCAAAGGTGCAACCTCCAAATGACTTATGCTTCGGATGGAAAAATAATTCCAAAGAAGGGTGCACCCCTAAAAACTGACAAAAAAGCCTGCTCCATATGTTCCAAGAAGAACGACAATGCAAAAATAAATGTATTTTGTTTCTCCATTATGGAAACAAAGAAAGCAAACATCTGGAGACAGCTTTCAAAAGCCTTCTAGCCTAAAGCCAATCATCAGTATTGATCCTATCAAGAACAGTAGATCAAATAAAAAAGTTCATTTTTAAAGGACTTTTAGCTTTCTAGATCATGAAGTGTGAAAAAAAAGTGGGAGACCCAACAAAATAATTGTTAAGATGATAAAAAACAAATTTGCAAGAAAACTCCTTTGAACCATCCAAAGCCTAAATTCTACAACCAAGGCAAGGACTCTAAGAATCAATTACATCTAAAAGTTGGGCAAGCTCACCTGCCTCCCTCTAAATTAAATTCCACCCCAAGAAAAAAAATCCTGGAAACAGTGACCTCTCCAAGAAACAAAGAAATGAGATATTTGGCCAATCATGTGATACTATAAAAAACAGCAGACCAAATAATTGCGCTCATTTTGGAAGGACTTTTAGCCTTCTAAATCAAAAGAGTAAAGAAAAGTGGGAGACCTAACAAAATCACTTTTAAGATGATAAAAAAACAAATTTGCAAGAAAAATCCTTGGAACCATCCAAAGCCCAAACTCAACAACCATGGCACGGACTATAAAAATCAGTCAATCAAATCTAAAATTTGGGCAAGCTCACCTGCCTCCCTCTAAATTAAATTCCTCCCAAAGAAAAACATCTAGAAATGATTAATTCCCTAAAAAACTAAGAAATCAGACACTTGGGGCATCGTGGCAAATCAAGGGATGACAAAGATGAAGATAGGGAGTGCATAAAAGATCTGTACCAATCCAAAACTCCTCCTAGAAACAAGCATTCCTCTCCATTACCAACACAGAATGTAACTCAGGGAAGAAAAAGAACCATAGTCTGAGAAATAAACTACAAGGGACTCCATGAATAGCATTAAGACTAATTTTGGCATCCCACCCATTCCGATAGATCCCATGTTTGCTGCAAGTGACCCTACGCCGTAAGAATCCAAGCTCCAAAGGAAATTGCCACAACCATTTATCCACCAAGGAAATATTCGTAGAAACAAGATTTTGCAACCCTAGACCACCCTCACACTTTGTCTTATAAAGCCTACCCTAACATCACGCAGTTCATAGCGTGTCCCTCCTTACTGTTTCCTAATAGCTTCAAAATTTACCGCATCGTTGATAATTGTGTTGTATCCGTGTCCAGTGTCTGTGGTTCATGGTCCACAGTACAAGGAACGGTCTCAATTTAAAAGGTGGTCAGAAGTGAGACTTGCACCGACATCAACTAGAACAGCATAACAACGAGCTCATAAAAACCATTAGAATAAACGGAAAATTAAAAGTTCGAATTCTAATTGAACTTT
Source organism: Malania oleifera (assembly GCF_029873635.1). NCBI lineage: Eukaryota > Viridiplantae > Streptophyta > Magnoliopsida > Santalales > Ximeniaceae > Malania > Malania oleifera. The sequence goes on along the minus strand of NC_080423.1, from coordinate 78,376,521 downwards.
CCAATTACCATAAGAAACAGATATAGCAATATTTTTCTGGACCTAATTTCACTCGAGCGACAGTTAATGACAACCTCCAAAAGACTCCAAATTGACAAAAAGAAACCCTATAATTTTCTTCATGAAAAAAAAATTTAAAAAAAAAAAAAAAAAGAGAGAGAGAGACTGATAAATAAATTAAAGATCTAAAAACCCTAGAACAGAGCACTGAGAATTAGAGAAGAAGAGATCAGAGAAAAAAAGGAAAACATAAATCTAATTATAACAATAAATAAATAAATAAAACAGATCAAGAGTGTCGTACTTTGGCACGCAGAAGATTATGCGAGTATGTTCTTCGATCGAGCTCAACAAGTCTCCTCTCCTTCGACGCAGCAACGAACTCCTCCCGCTACAAAAGATTTACCTTTTTTTTTTTTTTTTTAAGTCACATTTTGTGTGCATGACTCTGTTTTCCGCTTGTGCATTTGGGCCTGAGGTCAGTTCCGGGCCCGATCTTAGTGGTTGGGCTGCGCCTCGGGCATGGCCCAGCTGGAACAGTTTCACGATAAATTTGAGATACTACTGTAAAAATAAATAAATAAAAATTAAAAGATAAAAACTAATTTTCTGTTCAGTAGTATTTTAAAATTTTAATATTTCTTAATCAATTAAATGTCCACACTGCACTTGAATTATACGCAAAAAGCAATACATTTCCCATCCTACATTTCTTTACTGTTTTCTTATTTTATTTTATTAATGGCTCCAACCCTAAACGTCTAATATATTCAGTCCCAGCATTGAACCAGCACAAAACTGTGGGATAATAGAATGGGAAGTAAAATGAAATTATTCTACGGTAAGCTGGAGCAAAATGACATCATATTGGGTTTAGAAAAAGTGGGATTTAAAATGTGTGGCTGCTGGGATTCGAGCCCAGGTCTCCACGGCCACAACGTGGAATTCTTACCACTAAACTACAGCCACCGAGAGTCCGGGGTTCGGTATTGTTTATATAATCCAAAAAGTTTTCTAGTTTCACATAGGTACAAGCCGCGAGTCATGTTTTAACATTAATTTACTATCTTAAGAAATAATTGATAGTTAAAAAAAAAATAGGAAAAAGTTATAAAGATTTATTCAAATTTTCTCACTTATCTAAGTTTACAATTTTTAGAGGATAATGTAAAATTATAAAGATGTATTTTAAATTTTGAGATAAAATAATTTTATAAATTACTTACAAACTCACAATTTATAAATATTGCAATCATAAGATAACTTCTAAATTGGAGGAAATGATTGAAGAAAAAATGATGATGAAAATAGTTTAGGTTTCTTTCATTAATAACTAGTTGTTAATACATACTGCGTACCTCATGTTTTTAAATTTATTATTTTTTGAAGAGATAATGAAAATTTAGATACACACTATTACATACATATATACACACACATGCATATTTAGGTACATGTGCATACATATTGAAATTAGGAATAGCTTCCAAAGAGGAAGGTGAATTGGTTTTTGAAAACTTTCTCTTTAGTTCTTTTAAAGTCCTTAACTTCTTTTAATATTTAACCAATTCTTTGACTTGTTTATTTATTTTTTCAATCAAACAAGAACTTGATTTATTTTGAACAATCAATCAACAGCACAATTAAACACAATTAAACATTCAATCTTCAACCACACAAATAATTAAACAAGTCAAGTCAACCATAATGCTCAAACTAACAACCAATTTGATTGTCAAATATAAGTTCATCGCAACACTATTAGATTGATCAAATCATTCAAGATTTAGTACTCTTGGAATATAAAACAAATCTTTATACCATCAAATCACAATCAATATAATATATGTAACTTTTAGCTTTTGATGTTTTCAACCCTATGGTGAATGTGAGTTTTGAACAAAGCCCTGTATATATGAAATTTCTTCTTCAATATGATGTTCAATATAAAATACAATTACTCATTCCAAACTTCAGAATTTAAATAAACTCTTAAGTTAATTTATCTTTGGGATGTTTAGCCAAGTAACATACTCTCGTATGGTTTTTGAAAAAAATGATTCTACCAACGTACTCCCTTTCGGTTTCCGCTACCTAAATCAAAATCAAACTTTAAGGTTTACTCGATTTCCAAATATACGTAGTTTATATGATTTTAAATTTAAACCATCCACGCAATTTAAATATGTACAGAAAATAAAGAATAGAGAAAGAGAGAGTGAGACGGAGATTTTTACGAGGTTCGGCTTATACCGAGCCTACGTCCTCTCCTTTGGCAAACCACCAAAGGATTACTAAACTTGTTCCTTTAACGGGCGAAACAATACCTTTACAACACTCCTTGGATAAGGCTAAAGCCCACCTTCTCCAAACGATATCCCCTCGTCTGGTCACTCCTTACCTAGGCTAGAGTCCACCTCTCCAAACGATGTACTCTCGCTTGGTCACTCCTTAACTAGGCTAGAGTCCGACTCTCTAAGCAATACGTCCTTGCTTAGCCAACGATCCAAACGGTCCTTGGATTCGTCAATCTACAAGATAAAAATCAAATAGATGTGTACAACAAACTTGCTCCTCAAAGTGCTAGTTAGTACAGCAATTACAACACAACTAATATACTTCAAAGTAAATCACAATATGAAATATAACTTGAAGCTCAAGGAAGTATATCACCAATTAATTCTTTCAATGAATGAAAGATTTAGAATTTGTGGCAAAATTCCGGTGGAAGAAGATCAGCAACAACTCAGTTGAATTCGTGCACAATATGTGAGCTTGAAAGCAAGAGAGAGCCTTGAGAATTTGAGAGCAATTTGAGAGAGACTTTGAATTTTTTTAGAATTTGAATTCTTGGTGCCTTGATTCAATGATCTTTGAGGCTTATTTATAGAATTTAAAAAGTGTATAACATGATCCCCAAGTGTCTTGGAGTATTCCCTAAGTTTTTACAAATTTTGAGCAGCCCCAACCAACCTCTTTTAAAAATTTGATCATTAGGAAAAAAAAAATCAAAACAACCGCGTGGCAGTACACTATTTATTTGTGGTAGTCGTCTGTCTAATTAAATTAAAGGGGCAAAAAGGTGGCAGTCGGCTGTCCAAACCCACATAGATGTCTCAAAGTGCACTGACAGTCGTCTGTCAAGTTCTTGACAGTCGTCTGTCATGCTGTCAATTTCAAGCACCCTTCAGTAATTTGGTCTTAACTTTTTTTGGTATAACCCCAAATTTTATTATCTTGGTTTCAAATGAAAGATAAGAGAAAATACTAAAACTTTCATGTTGAACACAGTTTAAAATAAGGATTTTTTTATGGTGAAAAATGTACATCAATGCATATGTAGAAAAATTGACAGCATTTAAGAAATCCTCTTTTTGGTGCTTTTCATTCAAAAACTAATTCTAACCTTTTTGAAACAATTTTTGACCTTATAAAAATATTTTCCAAGTATGTTCAAAGGTATTTAGGTCCAATAAATTTACCTAAGAGTTTCATGCATTCATATTAAAATTCTTTGAAGTACTTATATGAAATTTCCTACACTCTTTCAAATTTCCAATCCTTGAATTCCTTGAGGTCTTCATGCTTGCTTCATCTTTCTTTCAGCTTTCCATGTTGATCACTTGGGCTTTCATTCTTGAAGCTTTTTCTTTAATATCAATGCTCTCATGATCTTCAGGTTTTAATCCATGCCTCAAACTTTGATATAATAATCCTCTTTTGAAATACAAGCTTTCATGAATTCTTTAACCTTACATTCATCATTGAGTCTTGAAAATATATCACTTAAACAAAGCATGTTAAGTTTTACTTGTTTGTTAGCATCAAAATAAGATGAAATAAGATGTTAAGTTTTGTAAGGCTAACAATCTCTCCCTTTTTGATGATGACAAGCAAGAAGTAAAAATTGGAGTGAGTCTTAAAAAACTCCCCCTTTTTATAAGCATCAATTTCAAAACCTCTTTTACAATCATGCTCATCACTATCAAATACTTCTCCTTTTGATATATATTATATTCATGCTCAGTTTTTGCAATTTGTAATATTATGCTCAATTTTTGCTTTTAAAACTTCTCCCCATTTTGACATCCATCAAAAAGGGAAAAAAAATGATTAAGTTTAAGTAAAATCACATGTTGAGCTTATCATCAAACATGCGTATCAAACATATGAACACACTCAATTTATTATTTTTCAATATAGCATGTGTAGTGTGTTATAATATTCAAGTATATGAGTTGTAACTCCATTACTAACAACTTTTTTTCTTTTAGAAAATATTCAAGGTTTCAATTGTTGATTTTATGATATCGATTTAAAATTGAATTCATGATATCTATTTAAAATTCATGATACCAATTGAGAATTGATACCAATTGGAAATTTAATTTATGATACCAATTTAAAATTCTCTGAATTGATTAATAGAGAAACAATCATAATATAAGCAATATGACATAACACTCTCCCTGAATTCAATACATTCAGTTTTGTTATCAATTTTGCTTTCATCATCCTATATTTCAAAACATTGATTCACATCATGTATCAAATATCAATATCATGCTAATATCATCAATTTCATACTATGCTCATAGATATAATCATACTTGTCATGCTTAAAAGAAAATTTTAACTTTTAGATTGTGATACCAAGTGAGTTTTGTAAAATTGAGATACCAATTAAAATTTTTAAAATGTGATACCAAAAATATTCGTGGATACCAAAGACTTTATAGATACCAAAGTCATTATCACATTATACATAGCTCATGGATACCAATATAATCATTATATCTCTCATAACTCATGGATATCAATATAAAAAGCAGTAAGTCTATCCATGTATTTCATCAATAGCATGCATGATCAAGAATTAATCTCATATCAAAATTCATGCTTATACTCAATAATCTCATACTCAAATTTTCAACATAGTGAGTCATAAATTTTCAATATAAGTTAAGCATATCATGTAGCATAGGCATGTAAGCATGTAGCATATAGCATTTCATTCAAAAAAAATTTATGCAGTCGCCTGTCAACAGGGGGCAGTCGTTTGTCACTAAACAACCATGTTTTTAAAAATGAACAGAAGGGTGACAGCCGTCTTCCATATGATGACAGTCGTCTGTCCATAAACAAATTAGTTTTTCAATATACACAGAAAGTTGATAGTCGTCTGGCAGAACACTCACACATGGCTCACTAGTCACTGGCAGTCGTCTGTCCATTACCTGACAGTCGTCTATTAGTCTTCTGACTTGTATTAAAACACTTCAAAACATGCCAGTCGTCTGTTAGCAGATTTTCCTCATTTCAACATATTTTTGAATTCTCTCTTCTTTGCTCAATTAATCTTGGAATATGAACTTGTTTAACTTTGAAAAACTTGTTCCAAGTTTTATATCAAGGTATCTAAGTCTCTTTACCTAAATGGGCTTCAAAAAGAAAAATCATACTTAAATCAACTTGAAGTACTTATGTAATAAGCTCAATTTGATATTTTCTTAAGTTAAGCTTTGTAAAAAATCATCCTATGATTTTTGTCAACAATGTCATTTTTGAATTTGTTATGATAAGCTCTGAAACTCATTTGTTGATCATGAATTAAGTTACTTTCTCAATTTTTAAAGGGGAATGACTTAATCCACGGAGTTTTTCAGTTATGAACTAGTCTTTTACCTTGGTACCCATACTTTCTTGGGTCCAGTTGGTTTGATAAAGAATGTTTCTTTTACTTTTCATACTTGTTTAGTTTTTACATCCTTTCTCTTGAATGGACATTCAAACTTGATATACCCTTTTTTCTTTCATTGATAGCATATTGTGTTAGCGTAAGCATTAAAGGATGTGCTTGCATTATCTTTATAGGCTTTTGAGAAATAACCCATATAAAGATTTCTTTTCTTTTTATTTTTAATTCCATTAAATCCAATGCCTTCTTTGTTCAGAGACATTCTTTGGGAGCTTACCATTTTGTCAAAGTTTGTTTTTCCTTATATAAAGTTATAAATGATTCTTTCTTTATCTTCAATTTGATTCTTGAGATCATTTATCTCTTTATCTTTCTTGTCATCAACCTTCTTTTGCGATTTCTCTAATTCTAGAGATAATTTTCTGATTTTATCCTCTAATTTGGAAATATATATATATATATATATATATATTTTTTCATATACCATAGATGATAGGGAGCGAAGGTCTTCTATCATTTTTTCATTCTTGCATTCTAATTATTTGATTTTCAAGTCTTTTTCCTTTTCAGCAAGATTTTTGAATTCTAACTCCTTTGTTATAGCTTCATTCTTGTTTTTCAATGAGGTATTTTGTTTAGTTACTTTAATTAACATCTTATGCACCTTGAATAAGTCATTTTGAAGTTCTTCATAAGATGGCATGTTTTCATCATTGGATTCATCACTACAAGAATTATTTGAAGATTTAGATGAGGAGCTTTCCTCATCATCCCAAGCCATAAAGCACGTATAAGCAACCTCTTGGTCACTTGATTCATTTTCTGAACTATTTGTACTCATCATGTCCCAAGAAGTGGCTTTCATGACCTTTTTCTTTTTCTTCTTAGACTCTTTCTTCAGTAGAGGACATTCCGGTTTTAAATGTCCAACTTTGTTGTAATTATAGCATGTAGGAGTTTTACTTTTAGATTTCTTTTTGCTAATTTCTTCTCCTTCTTCATCTGATTCGGAGTCTTGGTTTCTTCTTTTAAATTTGTTTCTCCTTCTTAGTATCCTTGCTAACTTTTTAGATATGAAGGCTTCTTCATCTTCATCCATTTCACTACTTGAGTTTTCTTTTAAGGCTTTAAAGGCTATTAATTCTTGGGCTTTGGTTTTTCCACTCTTTTCATTCATGGCCATTTCATATGTGAGTAAGGAACCTATAAGCTCATCTAAGGAAGTGATTTTCAGATTTCTTCCTTCCATTATAGCAGTGACTTTTGGTTCCCATTTAGGTGGCATTCCTCTATGAATTTTCCTTATCATCTCATGAGTAGTGTAGGTTTTTCCAAGTACATTTAGGGAATTTATGTGAGTAAACCTAGTAAACATATTAGTTATGGATTCATCCGAATTCATCTTAAAAGCTTCATATTCGCTTATAAGCATATCGATCCTATTATCCCTAACATCTATGGTGCCTTCGTAAGTGACTTCAAGCTTGTCCTAAATTTCCTTAGTTGATTTACAAGTTATTACTCTATTAAATTCATTGGCATCTAAAGCACAATATAGAGCATTCATAACACTAAAATTTACTTGCAGCATCTTATAATCTAAATCTTTCATATCAATTTTCTCCTTAGGGACTTGTTTTCCATCAACTATCTTAGTGGGAATTTGGTCACCTTCCATGACAACTTCCCAAGATTTCCAATTCATAGTTTGAAGATATGTTTGCATTCTCTTTTTCCAAAAGGTATAGTTCAAACCACAAAAGATTGGTGGCCTAGTGGAAGATTGTCCCTCTTCAAAGAGAGCTACACTTAAGTTAGCCATTTAGATCTTTTTATAGCTACTATTTAGGATTTGCTATAATCCCGTTCTGATACCAATTGAAATTAGGAATAGCTTTCCAAGAGGGGGGTGAATTGGCTTTTGAAAATTTTCTCTTTAGTTCTTTTAAAGTCCTTAACTTCTTTTAATCTTTAACCAATTCTTTGACTTGTTTATTTATTTTGTCAATAAAACAAGAACTTGATTTATTTTGAACAATCAATCAACAACACAATTAAACACAATTAAACATTTAATCTTCAACCACACAAATAATTAAACTAGTCAAGCCAATCAACCACAATGCTCAAACCAACAACCAATTTGATTGCCAAATATAAGTTCACTGCAACACTATTAGATTGATGAAATCATTCAAGATTTAGTACTCTTGGAATAAAAACAAATCTTTATACCATCCAATCACAATCAATATAATATATGTAACTTTCAGCTTTTGATGTTTTCAACCCTATGGTGAATGTGAGTTTTGAACAAAGCCCTGTATATATGAAATTTATTCTTCAATATGATGCTCAATATAAGACCCAATTACTCTTTCCAAACATCAGAATCCAAATAAACTCTTAAGTTAATTTATCTTTGGATGTTCAGTCAAGTAACGTATTCCCATATGGTTTTGGCAAAGATTGGTTCAACCAACGTACTCCCTATCGGTTTCCGCAACCCAAATCAAAATCAAACTTTAAGATTTACTTGATTTCCAAATATAAGTAGTTTATATGATTTTAAATTTAAACCATTCACGCAATTTAAATATGTACTGAAAATAAAGAATGGGGAAAGAGAGAGTGAGACAGAAATTTTTACAAGAATCGGCTTATACCCAGCCTACGTCCTCGCCTTTGGCAAACCACAAAAGATTACTAAACATGTTCCTTTAACGGGCGGAATAATACCTTTACAACACTCCTTGTGTAAGGCTAGAGCCCGCCTTCTCCAAACGATATCCCCTCGTTTGGTCACTCCTTAACTAGGCTAGAGCCCGCCTCTCCAAATGATGTACCCTTGCTTGGTCACTCCTTAACTAGCCTAGAGTCCGCCTCTCTAAGCAATATCCCCTTACTTAGCCAATGATCCAAAAATTCCTTGGATTCGTCAATCTACAAGAAAAAAATCAAATAGATGTGTACAAAAAACTTGCTCCTCAAAGAGCTGGTTAGTATAGCAATTACAACACAACTAATATACTTCAAAGTAAATCACAATATGGAATATAACTTGAAACTCAAGGAAATATATCACTGATTAATTCTTTCAATGATTGAAAGATTTAAAATTTGTAGCACAATTCCGGTGGAAGAAGATCAGCAACAACTCAGTTGAATTCATGCACAATATGTGAGCTTGAGAGCAAGAGAGAGCCTTGAGAATTTGAGAGCAATTTGAGAGAGACTTTGATTTTTTTCAGAATTTGAATTCTTGGTGCCTTGATTCAATGATCTTTGAGGCTTATTTATAGACTTTAAAAAGTGTATAACTTGATCCCTAAGTGTCTTAGAGTATTCCCCAAGTTTTTACAAATTTTGAGCCCCAAGCAACCTCTTTTAAAAATTTGATCGTTAGAAAAAAAAAAAACAAAACAGCCGCGTGGCAGTAGATTGTCTATTTGTGGGCAGTCATCCATCTAATTAAATTAAAGGGGCATAAAGGTGGCAATCGGCTATCCAAACCCACACAAATGCCTCAAAGTGCATTGGCAGTCGTCTGTCAAGTTCTTGACAGTCGTCTGTCATGCTGTCAACTTCAAGCACCCTTCAGTAATTTGGTCATAACGTTTTTTGTATAACTCCAAATTTTATGATATTGGTTTCAAATGAAAGATAAGAGAAAATAATAAAATTTTCATATTGAGCACAGTTTAAAATAAGCATTTATTGATGGTGAAAAATGTACATCAATGCAGATGTTGAAAAATTGACAGCATTTGAGAAATCCTCTTTTTGGTGTTTTTCATTCAAAAACTGATTCTAACATTTTTGAAACAATTTTTGACCTTATAAAAATATTTTCCAAGTATTTTCAAAGGTATCTAGGTTTAATAAATTTACCTAAGAGCTTCATGCATCCATATTAAAATTCTTTGAAGTACTTACATGAAATTTCCTAGACTCTTTCAAATTTCCAATCCTTGAATTCCTTGAGGTCTTTATGCTTGCTTCATCTTTCTTTGACCTTTTCATGTTGATCACTTGAGCTTTCATTCTTGAAACTTTTTCTTTAATATCAATGCTCTCATGATCTTCAAGTTTTAATCCATGCCTCAAACTTTGATATAATTATCCTCCTTTGAAGTACAAGCTTTCATGAATTCTTTAATCTTGCATTCATCATTGAGTCCTGAAAATACATCACTTAAACAAAGCATGTTAAGTTCTACTTGTTTGTTAGCATCAAAACAAGATGAAACGAGATGTTAAGCCTTGTAAGGCCAACACATATATACATATTAATGCATATTTATAGGTATATATGTATGTGAGTGAGTGTAAGTCATGTGCATGCATGCTTGTAAGAGTGTGTGTAATCACACAATCATGCATGTGTGTTATTGTATATGTGAATATGTGTACACAAGTACCAGTGTGTATGTATATATATGCGTAATTACTATTACAAACTAGTTCGTATTTTCAGTTGTAATATATATAGTGGTCTATTTCGTCTGTAATAGTAATTAGGACATTTGGTTTGTAATAAGTTCACACACATCACACATATGATTTATTACATAAGCTCAAACAAACCATGGATGAGAAAGGACCTTAGAAAGACCTTAAGGTTTTTCCTTCGGTTGACCGACACCGAAATTTTTCGGTGTCTTAAATTGGACCCCAAGTGACCCTAGGACACACACATTTACACATTTGTTTGTTAGGTACTTGAATAGGGCTTGTATGTTTCGAAATGGGACCGAAATGCACACATGGTGCACTTTCGGTCGAACAGTCAAGTCAGTTCAAAAAACCCTGGTCAACCGAAACCTCCTTGGGTCAAAAGTTTGATCATCTGGTCAACCAAACCAAGTAGTTCAAAAGGCACTGGTCAACCGAAACCTTCCTGGGTCAAAAGTTTGACCATCTAGTCGACCGAACCAGGTAGTTCAAAAGGCCCTGGTCGACCGAAACCTCCTTGGGTCAAAAATTTGACCATCTGGTCGACCGACCCTTTTTGTACTCCAACTACCTGGTCAACCGAAGGGTCCTTGGGAGAATTCCCAACTATCTGGTCGACCGAACTAGCCAGTTCAGAATGATCTAGTTGATCGAACCTCGAAAAATTGAGAAATCGCCCTCTTCTGGTCGACCAACTCTTAGTTCAAAAGTCCCCTGGTTGACCGAACCATATGAGTCTTGGTCGACTGAAACTGATCTGGTCGACCGGACCTCTCGGGTTGTCATAATTTTTACCACGGATAAATAATTTTTAAACAGGGTTAAAATGGTTTAAGTATCATTAAACTTTTCAAACAATCCCTAATAGGTCCCCAACGGTCAAATATTTTGGTATGTCTATATATACTGTTTCATTTGGGAGAATTAAGATAGGATTAGCAAAAATCAAAAATCATATTTCTCTCTCAAGCTAAATACTCCCTACTGCTTATACTACTTCCAAATCCACTCAAACTTACCTACTTCATCTCAGTATCATTTGTAAGTGTATTTGAGTGTTATTGGTTAGAGGTTTGCTCTCTCATTTGGTGAGTGTGTGAATCGATTTTTCTAACTAAAGCATAACCTAAGTATTCTTAGGAGGCTTTTCTAATAAGCCTATCCTAAGAAGACTTGTTAAACTTCTAAGTGTTGCATTCTCATTGCAATAACTTAGGAAGGTTGAATTAGTTTTGGCTTGCAAAAATATTTTCAAAAGTACTCCAATATCTTGTGGTATTCATATTGATATGTTTGTGAAAAGATATTTGTGTGTGTTATAGTAATCTTTGTGGCAATATCCATTCAAGTCTATACCATTTGCTGAAATACAAAGATTACATATATCTTGCAATCCAAGCATATACATATTCATATGATTGAGATATTCTATTGATTGATATTCTTTAAGCTTGTTTGATATTCAGTGTGAACACGTTTGATTGAATATTTTGAAATACACAGATTATTATTAAGAATCTCACGTACTCACTACACTGATAGAAAACATCCTTGAGAGTTGAACTACTAAGACCACACTGAGCTTACATTATTAAATCATCTGTGGTGTATGTGATATTGTGCGCATCTGTGGTACAAATTTGCTTTACATGAAAGCACCCATACATTGTACCTTTTGATTGTATATCTGAAAGATTCCAGGCGTGGCCTGAGGGGGTTGTAATCCAGCTCGGTAAGGATTGGTAAAGGTTGTAGGTCAGCCCTGTGATAATTTGACCTGGTTTGTATAGGTGCCGCTCCACCCGTTTAAGTGAGCAAGTTATTGTGATAATCCTTGTGCTGGTTAGCCAAGGCGGGGACGTAGGTAGTTGGCCGAATCTCGATAACATATCTGTGTGTCACCTTTCTCTTTACTGCTTTCTGGTGCTTGTGTAATTGATTAAACTGTTTTATTTAATTTATGATGTTACTTGCATTAGATTGACCGTAGGATTGTGAACATACTATTGTTAGGAAGAATACCTAGGGGATAGATTTTAAAAATACCAATTCACCCCCCCTCCCTCTTGGGATCACGGTAAAGCTAACAGAGGAGTTTTTGAGTACCATCATTTTCGACATATCTAGCTCAACATCATGGATGTGTCGGGACTGACCCTACTTGATTTGGACCACCTCTTATGCCTAACTTGGACACCGGAGTGCTTAAAATCAACTAAGTTTCATAGGTTTTCTTTTAAGTGCATAATTTTCAACTGGGAGGAGTTTTTGGGTACCGTTAGCTTCGACATGTCCAACTCAATGTCATGGACATGTCGAGACTAACCCCACTCGGTTTAGATCTCATATACCCGACTTGGATGCCAGAGTGCTTAAAATTAACTAAGTTTGTCAAGTTTGCTTCTAAGTGCATAATTTTCAACCGAGGAGGATTTTTTGGATACCTCCAGCTCCAGCAAGTCCATCTCAATGTCACGAACGTATAAGGACTGATTCCACTTGGTTTGGACCTCATATGCCTAGATTAGATATTGGAGTGCTTAAATAAACTATGTTTGCTATGTTTGCTTCTAAGCGCATAATTTTTAATTAGGGAGGAGTTTTTGGGTACCGTTAGCTTTGGAATATCTAGCTCAACATCATGGATGTGTTGGATTGTCCCCACTCAGTTTGGACCTCATATGCCCAACCTAAACATCGGAGTTGTAATGACCTCAAATTCCTTAATATAAAATGAAACATAATAAATAGAAAAGTCAACTCGAACCCGTGGGTAACGGGGACACCTTTCAATCACATCGGAAACCTAAGCAACAGTAAGTATAAAATCTCAAACATCTAACCATAAAACATAATACCAGAGTTTACTACATCATTAAAATACCGTATTTATACACAACTTTCAAAATATCAAAATAACTCTAGGATCATACAACAAAAATCTCCTGATCCTACATCAAAATCTTACCCTCCTAGTGGGGTAATTCACTAAGCTCAACAGCGGCCACAACCCGCCGGTCCCTCAGGGTCTCCTGAAAAATTAATTAGGTTTGGGGGGTGAGACACATTTCAGTAAGGGAAAATAAACTAAATACAGCTGTGTGACAACATGAACATTTAAGGCAATTATACATATACAGTTCATTTCATATATCTGTAAACATTCATCATAACATACTGAATCATCATATACTTTCATATTTTTTAGTAACTCATATCATTCATAAATCGTCTATTATATCTGATAACACTGAAAACATACCTAGGATGAATAGCTAGCTGATGTCATGTATTACCCCCCATGACAGGTTGTGCAACCCGAAGGCGAGACCCGACAATGGCTAGTCGACCACTGCCGAGTCAAAAATGTCTATAAGTACAATGGACCCACGACACCCTGGTCCGGATTGCTAGGTGGACGTCCACACTCTACTGAAAGTCATAGGTATCTGATCTATAAGCTACGGTACCGAGCTCCTGAACTGAACTAAACTAACATCCGGGTTCTAATAACATATAATATAGTATCTTTCATAATTTCATAAATACAGTCTCGCGCCGAACATTTCATAAATACAGCCTCGTGCCGATCATTTCATAAATACGGCCTCGTGCCGAAATCATACATAAATACGGCCTCACGCCGAAATCATACATAAATGTATATCATTCTAAAAATAATCAATCTTTCATATATTTTCAACATCATAATGTACTGTATTCTTTCATAATTTCTCAAAACATACTTTATTCATATCAGTATCATATCAGGATATTTTTCCATGTAAAATAATATTCATGCCACACATTTTTTGTATAAAACCATACATTGTATTCCAAAATCATAGTTTTTGACATCTCATACATATATATTCATTTCAACATATTAGCAGTATTTTCCCAAATGTGCAATTCATTTGTAATATACAGATATAACATATGCTTTTCTAAAAATAAATTTACTCATAAATAATAATAATTTGCATGGAAAATAACTTCTTTAGTTTATTTACTTAACTAGCTACTGAGTAAGCCCCTAAAATATCCTGGTCTAACACTCGTAGGATTCCCTGATCAATACCCTGAAAATGTAAACTCCCAGTATTAAACTTCAGTATTTCCACGTATATATCATTTCCTATAACTACCGCAAGACCAAATTTGGCTTAAAAAGTCTTATCTCAACTCAAGGATGAATTCCAACTTACTTTCACCAACGATCCGCTCCGGAAGATTTGGAGAGAACTTCCCCAGGAGCGTCGTGGTGGCTTTAGATTGTTGAACCGGCATAAATCCGGCCCAAAATCGAAGAAAGAAGGAGAGGGAGCCAAAGGGAGGAGAGAGTTTGCTTAATTTTGAAGTTAAAATTCGAATTTTTGATATTTATAGGGTTGGATTCATCAATGAGTCACGTCATCTCATCGATGAGTCCTTCAATAATTTCATCAACGAAATCCACACCTCGTCGACAAAATTCATTCTGCTAAAAAACATCTCTTGGTATTTCCTTGTCGACGACATTTGGCTTCGTCAACAAGGCCCTCTTATGCCCTCGTCGACGAATCCTCTGTGTTTGTCGACGAGGCCTCTGATAATTCCCCTTTCTTTTTATTATTTTAAATACCACTTTTATTTAGGTTGTCTCAGGAGTGCTTAAATAAAGTAAGTTTGGTATGTTTGCTTCTAATTAAGCATATAATTTTCAACTAGAGAGGAGTTTTTGGGTACCATCAGCTCTAGCACATCCAGCTTAACGTCACGGACTTGTCAGGACTAACCCCACTCGGTTTAGACCTCCTATGCCCGACTTGGACACCATATTACTTAAAATTAACTAAGGCTGCTAGATTTGTTTCTAAGTGCATAATTTTTAATGGAGAAGGAGTCTTTTAATACCGTCAACTCCGACACATCCACCTCAACATCACGGACATTTTGGGACTAACCTCACTCGTTTTGGAACTTGTATGCCCGACTTGGATACCTAAGTGCCTTCAGGTCATTTTACTTA
This sequence comes from Malania oleifera, assembly GCF_029873635.1. Lineage (NCBI taxonomy): Eukaryota > Viridiplantae > Streptophyta > Magnoliopsida > Santalales > Ximeniaceae > Malania > Malania oleifera. Next base: position 78,361,357 of record NC_080423.1, on the reverse strand, counting down.
CGACTATGGTGGTGGTAGTTGTTTATGACAAAAACATGCCTATTTCACATTTTTGGACACTTGATTGGCTCAAACTTGGGAATTGTTGGCTTGTTTGATGCAGGACTAGTTCCCATGGGACATTTGACTTACGAGTACAGTGGTGGTAGTTCGGTTGTGACAAAAACTTATATGTTCCAAGTTTTAGGTACCTTAAACCCGATTTTTTACTTGTCTTGTAGGTCATACCACACAAACATGGCAACCGTTGTGTAGTGGTTTCAAAATTTAAAAATTAAAATTAAAATTAAAATTAATTAAATAATAAATTTTAATTAAATAATATAATATAATATAATATAATAATATATTAATATAATATAATATTATAATATTATATATATTTCAACCTAAAGCAAGCTTTAGGATTTCAACCATCCAGAGAACTCTCCCCATCACGCCAACTCTCTCTCTCTCTCTCTCTCTCTCCTCAATTTCTTCCCCAATTTTCGGCCAATTGAAGAATGGAAAACCCTAAACTGAAATTCTACTCCGCTTAAGTTGTAGAGAATTTTTCTAGGAACCCTATGGTTGTTCCTGATCATTGAAACGAGGGTTAACGAAGCTGAAATTGAAGGTGGAAGATAAGGGGTTTTGTGGGTTTAGAGAGGAGAGAGAGAGAGAGAGATATTAAATTTTGATTTCCCAAATGAGCTCTCGGCATTTTTATAAATTCAGCTCTACAACCAAAACTGTTGACGATTTTCCTAACTTCTCAGAAAACCGTCACCAATTTTCTATTAACCGGCCCAAAATTATCGTTTACCTTTTACCCGACCGTGGTAAATACCCTAAACTATCACCGATTTTCTAGCTCCTTCAGAAAACCGTCGCCGGTTTTCTCTTGCCTTAGCCAAAAATCCATTTTTCTCATTTTATTATTATTATTATTCTATTTTTCGGGTTACTACAATGCAACTAATTATGCACATGTATGCACACACACACACACATGCATGAAACAACCACTCACGCACAAAAATACTCACATGCATGTATGCAAACTGTCATGGTCCCACATTGGATGTGTACTAGGGAGATCTTAAACTTATAAGAATGGTTTGGGCTCTAACTTTGCAAGGTGCTTTTACAAGACAACCCCATGAGACCAATGAGTCAAAAAGACAATACTTTACTAGAGTTAGGCGTAAGACTGATACATTTGGTAACAGAACCACCATGAAAGTATTATCATGTGGGTAGATTCTACACAAAGGTGTAACTCACTTTGACAAAGACGTCGTAAATTAGATAGGAGCGCATATCATGGTCCCATATCATATGTGTACTAAGGATATCTTAGGCTTATAAAGATGGTGTTTGCTTACCAAAGTTGGGCCCCAAGACCATTACATTTGGCATCAAAGCCATTTTGGGTGTACTATTATGTGGATAAATCCTACATAGAAGTGCAAATCACTTTGACGAGGGCGTTAGATATCGAATGGAAGAGCATGTTACAATCCCACATCAAATATGTACTAGGCAGATCTTAACCTTTTAAGAATGGTTTATGTTCAAACTATATGAGGTTCCTTTTATAGAACAAACCCTTGAGGCTAATGTGCCAAAGTAGATAATGTCTCACCAGAGTTGGGCCCAAGACTATTACACAAGCACATGCATATGCACACACCTATACACATACATGCATGAAAACACACACTATACATGCATGCACACTCATTGTGTTTACAAAGTCACACACATATGTTTGGGGAAAAGGAAGAGAGAGAGAGAGAGAGAGAGAGAGAGAGAGAGAGAGAGAGAGAGAGAGAGATTACCTCTAGGGGGGATTTGACCTTGGGGCTTGAGAGAGAGGAGTGTGTGTGTGTGTGTGTGTGTGTGAAAGAGAGAGAGAGATCAAAGGAGCTTGAGCTGCCCCCCCTTGCTTCTATTTTTTGCTTTTTTTTTGTGTTTTTAGGGTTTATAGGCTAATGAGAGAGAAAAAGGAGGAGGAGAAAAAGGCATGGGTGCATATGGGAAAGAATGGCTAGGAGGATTTTGGGGGGGGGGGGGAGCTCTAGGGATGATTGAGAGGCTATCTAAAGAATGTTAGGAGGATTAGGTGGGTGAAAAAGGGAGGAATCCACGTTTTTGCAACAAAAAATGGTGAAAATGTTATCAAACTTCGTGGGGAAGACAATCAAAGGTTGGGGGCCAAAATGGTGTCTTTTTTGTCCCCCTCACATATATATAATTTAAAATAATCAACCAAAATGACACTATTTAACTTACAGGTGGGCACCTATGTGCGCATGCCTATGGGTGGGCTTCACACATGAGCATCTGCATGCACGTGCCTACTTTTTTATTTTAATTTATTTCGAATTCAAAATGACATTGTTTTTTAATAGCACATGCACGTGCCACATGCATGCGCGTGGGATTCTACGCACAGGCAAATGTAGCAATGTGTTAGTTAGGATTTTTTTTAAAATTTTGAATTTATTTTTTAATATTTTGTCTATTTATTATAATATTATATTTTTTGAAAATTTTTATAAAAATAAAGAAAAATAATTATGGCCCCCCAAAAATAGCAAAAAATTTAGGAAGATTTCTAGAAATATAAAAATATTGTAGAAAAAGATTGGGTTTTGCTTCATTGTTCATGAGCAAGGTCAAAAACTTCGTTGGACCCTCTCTACCATTTTAAATTATCTTAGGTCATCAAAACAGTCGAAAATGACCAAAAAAAAAAAAAGAGCAGAAAAGTTAATAAAGGTATGGTTAATTACCTTAATTTTTGTGTGCACAAGGTCAAAAATTTTGTCAAAACTTGTCTTATCATGTTAAATTATCTCTGTTGCGGGGTAAAATTTTCTAGGATGCTCCTTCGACTTCCGTTGACCTGAAAGGGGAAGAAAAGAGAGGCTTGGAGGACCCGGGGTGTACTCCGGGGGATCACTCCGATGCCTAAGTAAGAGGAACGCTTTTAGAGAGGTTGAATGCAACAGTAGAATGGTATTCAATGACTTACCTTGGCCTTTTCTCCGAATCTCTTCTTATAGGGGCTCGAGTTGACCGTAGGTTGGTTCGACTTTATTGTGCGGGGGCGTGAATCACTCTCCAGCCATAAGTGCGTGCACCTATTACTTGGCTATTAAAGCCGCTGGCGTGGATCTCTCCTCCTCTTTATTGGGTTGGAGCTGATTACTCGTCTGGATGTCAAATCCGAAGAAGGTGCAAGATGGGCGTTGACCTGCCCGTATTGGTTAGGTTATTTTGGGCGTATCAGTTGTCCCTCCCTCAGTTTCAAATTTCTAGAAAGAATTTTGAATAATTGTTTTGTCTGCATCTTGGTTTAATGTTCCTAATCTATATTTGTTTCCTCTTCTTCTTCTTCTTCTTCTTCTTCTTCTTCTTCTCTCTTCTCTTTCTCTCCCTTTTTTTTTTTTTGCATGGTTTACCGAACGAGGTGCTGAGCAGCATATGTCGAGCTGTTTTTCAGAGCTGTCTTGTCGAGCTGTTTGTCCGAGCTGCTCTAACAGCTGTTTGCCGAGTTGTCTCTGCCGAGCTATTTTGTCCGAGCTGTTTGAAAAGCTGCTCGGGCCGATCTGTTTTGATGAGCTATTTTGTCTGAGCTGCTCAGGCCGAGCTATTTGCCGAGCTGTCCGTGCCGAGCTCTTTTGTCTGAACTGCTTGAAAAGCTGCTCGGGCCTAGCTATTTTGCTGAGTTGTTTTGTCCAAGTTACTTAAGAGCTGTCACAGAGGGATGTTGGGCGACCTGTCCAACTTGCTTCATGAAGGGTATTCGGCTGACCTATCCGACCTGTTCCATGGATAAAATTTGGCAAATATGTCCCATGGAGGGAATTTTTGCCGACCTGTCCGACCTGCTTCATTAGGGGAAATTGGCCGACTTGCTCCATGAAGGGAATTTGGAAGACCTGTCCCATGGAGGGAATTTTTGCCGACCTGCTCCATGAGGGGAAATTGGCCGACTTACTCCATGAAGGGAATTTGGTAGACCTGTCCCGTGGAGGGAATTTTTTCCAACCTTTCTGACCTACTCCATGAAGGGGAATTGGCCGACTTACTCCATGAAGGGAATTTGGCAGACTTGTCCCATAGAGGGAAATTTTACCGACCAGTCCGACCTGCTCCATGGAGGGGGAATTGGCCGACTTGCTCCAGGGAATTTGGCAGATCTGTCCAATAGAGGGAAATTTTGCCGACCAGTCTGACCTACTCCCTGGAGGGAGATTATCCGACCTCCATGAAGAGTATTTGATAGACTTGTCCCATTAAGGGAATTTTGCCCACATGCTCGACCTGCTTCATGGAGGGAAATTATCCGACCTCCATGAAGGGTATTTGGCCAACCTGAGCTGTTCCATGCATACAAGTTGTTCGACCTGTCCCATGGAGGAAAATTAGATGAGTTGTCTGAGTCGCGCTTATGTGCTGGGCTGTTCTTGGCGTTCCATTTCATGTCCGTCTATTTGGCTGTTTTTGGCCTGGTTAGTCGTGCTCATCTGCTTGACTATTTTTGGCCTTTCGAGTCGTGTTCGTCATTTGGGCCTCTATGCCTGATGAGTCGTGCTCATCTGTTAGGCCGTTTTTGGCCTTACGAGTCGTGCTCGTCGTTTGTGTCTATAAGCCTGATGAGTCGTGCTCATATGTTAGGCCATTTTTGGAACCACGCTTGGCAGCATCGCCTTACCCACGGGTGTGTCATACTTAGTGAGTCGTGCTCCTTTATTAGGTGTTTCATCTACTCATTTTCCTGAGGCGTCGTCGCATCCTTCTTTTCCTACGAAAGATTGATAAATGCATGTTTTAAATGCACCATACCTTGGGAAGTGGGTCGAATGAAATGTTCTCATTTATGGTCCCTTGTTTGACGTTGTGTCCGAGGCGATGTAGTCTTTTCGAGGCACTGTTTGTCCTCGGAAAGTCGCAGTGTGCATATGTCAGAGATCTTCTGTGGGTTTAAGGGATTCTCTGTGTCCTTTCTTCTCTTCGAGACACAATCCTTTTTTGCAGATGAGAAATTTGAGATTCCCGCCTCAGGGATTCGTGCCTTCCTCTCTTTATAAAGACCAGGAGATTCCTTCATTCTGCACACATCTTCCGAGTAGAGGGCTCCTTTATTCTTTTCTCTTCTTCAATCCATGGGGTCTCCCATCTGTCTTTAGGTATACTCCCCCTTTCTACTATATGTTTGTTTTGTTGTTCTTCATATTCTTCACGATTCTTGCGTTAACTTTGTGTGTTTGATCTTTTTTTGTAAGATGGCCTTGATGTTTGTGTGCGGAATTTTACTGTTTTGATCTGCTTGGGCATCTTTTCTTCTTTGTTTTTGTTGGGTGCTTGCCCATTTGATCCGTTGGTAAGGGTATTGTCTCTTTCACGCTTTGTTTCCCCTCATGGAGTCTTCTTCACAACCTTTGAAGGTTCTTACTACGGTGAGGAACACCCGTTGTGGCCTCACCCCTTCCGACTTACAGAATGTTCGTTACTTATTTGCTATACCACAAGGTATTACTATTAGGTTACCCTCCGTTTCCGAGTCAGCCCTTAATCCAGGTTCCGAACAGCTCTACCTCTATACAGATTATTTAGATTTGGGTCTCAGGCTTCCTCTTCCCCCCTTTGTCTCTAGTGTATTACGTTTCTATCAGATAGAGCCTTCCCAACTTGTTCCAAACTCCTATCTCTTCTCGCGCTCACTGTTTGGCCGTCCTTATGCTTCCGCCTCGGCCACCAGCCATAGTTCCTCTCTTTAGGAGTTTTGTTTCCCAATGCGAACAAATCTGTAGAGAATGAGCTATACTATTTAAACTCTCTAACCAGGCTATAAACTTTTTTTTCGGCGGCAGCCCTTCCATACATAATTAGAAAGTCCTTGGTTACTTCTTTGCTTCGGGGGAGTTTGAACTACAAAGGGCTCTTGGTCTGGTCTTCTCCTCCTTGATGGTACGTTGGTCCTCTCCTCTCCTTCTCCACCTTCTTCTGCAGGGCTAACCATAGGTTTATCCACTGACTCACTTTTCTTTCGTCCCTTTTCCTTTGTAGTTCGAGGTGCGCCACCTTCTTCCAATGCTTTCCACCACCCGATGCGCAGGCCATCGGAAATAGCTTCGAGCCCTTGGCGAGCAGGGTAATTGGTCCCCTCATGATGAGCTGCTCTCCAGAGCGTGTCCTCGTTCAGTGGGGGGATCAGCCCTCATTTCCTCAAGTCTTTCCTCGCCTCTGATTTCTATATGTATGTGTTCGTATATTATCTCTTATTGTTAGTGTAACTCTTTTTCTCTCTATTCCTTGCAGATATGGACTTTCTCCAGAATGAATCTCTCATGGGGGAAACGCAGAAGCAAAGGATTGTAGCAGGAGTAGGAAGAAGAGAAGGTAGAATTGAGGGGGAATCTTCCCAAGGGATGCACCCGCTAAGTGATTCCGGTGTCCATCAAGAAGAGAGCCATCGTGCTCTCCTCCGATCCCTCAGCCTCTTACTGAATGCGATTTTTTCACAAGCCGCGACCCGTTCTCCCCTCTCTGCTCGTCGTCGAGCGGTACAACGCTGAGGATTTTGTGCAGGCCCCGTGGCACTCTTCCTGACACTCTTTCCATGAAGATCCGCCACACCCTCAGACCAGGTGGTATATTCTTTCACAACTGGCCTTTTATTCTTCTTCCCCTTATACACATTTTTTGTTGACTGTTTCTGTGTTTTTGTGTTTTCTTCCTCATCTGGCGACGATGGCTCTGGCCCCGTAGGAGAAGGTTGCCGAGCTGTACCGGCAGACCTTGGACACTAGGAGAAGTACGTTATTTCTCAGAACGAACCGCACAAGGCCCGAAGGTCCATAAGTGGGCTCTGCAAGTCGAGTTACGCGCCTTCGTAGGGATGAGTTACTTGCCAGGGAAGTTGCTGCTATTGCTACTGGTCCTCCCAACTAGTAAAGGAAGTACAAGGCTCCAACCAATTTCGTCCATTGATACTTCCTAAGCATATCAGGTGGATTTAGGAGGTCTTGGACCAAGGTCACAATCAAACCCCTGATCTTCAGCGGGAATTGGTTGAGCCTCATAGGTATGGAAATGAGAGTCCTGAATTCGCAAAGATAAGGACGAGGATAGGAGGGATAGGAGGAGGAAGCTGGAAGAGGGAAGTAAGCCAACTAGTCTATAGGACTGAACTTGTAATTTTTCAAACTTTATTGATTATTACACTATTTGTATTGATACTTTTATTACAGCAACTGCAGAAGCGCTTTTTAATAATAGTATTTTTTTAACATTTTCGAGTTCCATGTGTTCTTAATCTCTTTCCTCCCCCCTACATCCTTTCTCAACTTGTATGTCCCTAACTTTATCTCGGTTGTGACTCTGTAGGCCCTCCGGTTTGGGTTTCAACTTGTTGCGACTTGACTCGGATGGGTTTGTTCCGCTTCTTCCTTAGGACAAGTTCTCCCAGCTGGAATTTTGTAGTTTGAACGCATTTGTTGTAGTACCTAGCTACTTTTTGCTGGTATGCGCTGGCAACTTTTAGACTCGCCTGGTCCTGTCTTTCTTCCAGTAGGTTTATCTGATCTGAGCTCTCGATTGTTTGGTCTGCTCACTGAAGTACTGCCTTCTTCTCCAAGAGGGTATCCTACCTCTGGCTGGGATGACCACTTTGTGCCAAAGGCGAGCATAAAGGAGTTGCGCTCCCCTATTGCCGCCGCCCGCTTGTGGTGTGTATTCCCATATGAGTGAAGGGAGTTCCTCTACCCATCTACCTTGCATATATTCGAGTCTGCATCTCACCCATGAGTAATCGTCTGGTTTCATGTTCTCTACCCTCTACCTGTCCATTGCCCTGGGGGCCGCGCCACTGATGCGAATAAGAGCTTAATAAGATAAGTCCGACAGAACGTTTTGAAGCGTTTGTTGGTTGAAGGAACTGCTCCCGTGGTCCCTTAACTGTTGCCCAAAGGGATTTCGAAATGGCAAACCACTGGCTGTCACACAAACGAGCTAATGTTTTCGCTCTGTTATGGTGGCATAGAGTTTGACCTCTACCCCTTAATGAAATAATCTATTGCTACCAACAAAAACTTTTTTTGGCATCGTCTGTGGTAGAGGTCCGAGGATGTCTATCCCCACTGAACTGCGGCAGAAAGGGAGGACTGGTTAAAGGGGAGAGTAGATTAGAGGGTACGTTGCGTTAACTACGCGCATCTTTGACATCTGTCACATCGTTTGACGAGCCGACCGCTCCTTCCTTCATTGTTGGCCATAAAGCCCCTGCCGCATGGCCCTTTTTTTTTTTTTGGTGGGGGGGGGGGGGGGGGGGGGGGGGCCTTTTTTTTTTTTTTAAAAGAGGCCCCCCCCCCCCCTTACTGGTAAGGTTGGTTCCTCCGCAACCTCGGGGGGGCCTCCTTCTTGGATTTCCTGTAGTATGTACTTCCCTTCCCTCCGTTTGCTTAGACAACCGGAGGTAGGACAGTGTTAGGGAATCGCCTGTAGAGCTTCCGGCCATCAACGTAGAATCTTCAGCTTTTCCTCCTCACCTTAGAGTTCCTTATTGTCCTGTCTAGTAGGATCGTCCTGAAGGATATAATAGCGACCTCTCCAGTCCGTCCCTTGCGTGATTTTCGAACTCTACAAGTTATTCATCAGTCTCCTCGTATAAGGATTTCCCTATTCGGTTCAAGCATAAACATCTTTCCATTCGAACTAGTTGCTGAGGCAATTTTCCGAGTGCGTCGGCCGGTTTGTTCGCTTCCTTGGTACATGTTCTATGTCGAGCTGACGAACGCTTTGTTTATTCTCGGGCCTAACGAGATATTTCTTCATTCTTTGACACCTAGCCTCAAATTTCCTTTCAGCTGCTCTAAAACCACCATCTGGGAATCACTCAATACCTTTGATCGTGCCACGCCCTAATGCTTCTGTCTGCCAGGCGTAGGCCCGCTAACAGCTTCACATACCCGCAATCGTTGTTGGTTTCTGTGAACTCCATCTTAGTGCGAACAGAGTTTCACTGCCGTCCGGGGCTGAAAGATAATCCACTTCCCCTCCGCAGCGTTAAAGGACCCATGCAACATGCAGTGTCCATACGTCCTACTTAGTGGATACTCGAAGCCTTTTTGCTCTACAATCAGCGAGTACCGGGGCCTTGACAGCGGGCCTTGGTTGAGACTGTATGTTGAACTCATACTTATTCGATGACCACTTCGTCATCCTTCCCGAACGCCTCCGGCCCTGCAGATTTGTCTCATTTGTAGGTTTGTTAACACAACTACCTTGGGGCTTGAAAATAGGGCCTTCATTTTCGTGCTGCACAGATGATGGAGAAGGCGGCTTTTCCCACCGTGCAATAGTTCTTTTTTTCGGCTCCAACTCAACACCTTGCTATTGTAATATAATGGGCTGATGCTTCCTGTCCGTCTTCCCGGCCAAGACCGAGCGACGGCATTTTTCTGTGGAATGCTATATTAGATAGCGGTCTTCCCATTCTTTCAGTCCCCCCCCCTCTTCTCTTCTTTGCCTTCGTCACGAGAGGAGAGAATCCGAGGTATTGCTAAGCTGTTCGAAGGCGTTAGCCTGCTCCTCCCCCCATTTGAAAATCCCCCTTCTTCCGTGTGCTCTGAGAAAGGTAAGCCTTTGTCCCTTAGTAGGGACAACCTGCTGAGGGAGGCTATCCTCCAGTCAAAACTTATATCTCCTTTTTAGTCCTCGGAGCTTCCATTTCTATCTAGCAGTTCTCGTTTTTATATCCCGGGTTTGCTGTAATAAACCTCTATGAGTCCCGTAAAGCCCAGAATTTTTCCTGCGAAAAACGCGAATACCAAACCACTTCATCCAATAGGTTCCAGCTTCATGTGTACCGGTGCAAGGATCTCAAACGTTTCCCCTCAGTCACTTTAAATGTTTTCCCTGCTTTCCATGCTTTTTACTACATATCGTCTCGTACGCCTCCCTTGTTTTTCCGAGCTGATGCTTAAAAAGATCTTGTTCACCAATCTCTTATATGTGGCCCCTCATTTTTTAAGCTGAAGGGCATCAACCCATAACATAAAACCCCTTTCAGTGAATAAAGAAGTTTTTTTTTTCCTTTCCTCTTCAGCGCGACTCTAAGGATTTGGTTGTACCTTGAGTAGGCATCCATGAAACTGAGAGGCTCGTGCCTCGAGGTTGAGTCCACTAGCTGGTCAATTAGGGAAGAGGAAGCTGTCCTTCAGGCACCGCCTAATTCAGTCTGTGAAGTCTATGCAAGTGCGGCCATTTTCCTTTCGGCTTCCTTACTAGAACCATTGGCTCAGCCACTCCGGGTAATTCTACCTCCCAGATGAAGTTGGCCTGCAACCAGTTTCGTCACTCTTCCTTATCGTTATTTTGATATCCGCTCATCGGCGAAGCTCCTTTTTTTTTCTGTTTCACAGGTCAGCGATTGGGGTCAACCTGCAGCCTGTGCTCTTGACTGTAGGTTCAATGTCGGGTATAATCTGCTGCCCGACCTCAGGCGATACAAATCAGACCTTCAAATTCATCCACATTGCTCAGCTTTGCTTTCAGTGTCGGCAGGTGAACTACAATTGTACACTTCTCTCCATTGTCTTTCAGGTATATGCCTGATGTCTTCATCTCCTGTACGAATTTGGGGAATTCTCCTTACTTCGAGATCTTCCACCGTTAGGAGTTCTTTAGTAGCCTCCCTCTTCCGCTTTCAAGGCCATACAACATAGCAGCTCGAGCAGCGGCCTGATCTCCCTTGGCAAATCTTATCCTGTGGTGTAGGGAATTTGATTTTGAGGTGGATGTTGACGTTATAAGCGGCGAACTGCATTCAGGAAGGGTGACCCAAGATGACATTGTAACACTGTAAGGTCGGTCAACCACAAGGAAGTCCGTCAACGTCGTGACTTGCTGCGGGTTTCGTCCCTGTTATCATCAGTAACGTATTGTCCAAGGGGTGAACAATGTCCTCCCTTCGAATCCTCTCTAGGGGGGCGAGATCGATTTGAGTCGTTCCTTGCCGATCTTCATCCCGACCAGACCGACCAGAACATGATGTTAGCCGAGCTCCCATTGTCTATCAATATGCGTCTAACCATGTAAGTGGCCCAAGTAGGGATAGCAAGCACCAGGGTGTCATCATGTGCTGCTGCGTCCCTTCTTCGGCTCCCGCTTGTCAAGGTTTATGATGTCATCTTTTTTGTTTCGTTTGTACTCTGGGAGAAGAGAGGAGCAGAGAGAGAGAGGAGGGAGGATTGGGAGGAGAGAGAGAGAGAGAGAGAGGAGAGATTACCTCTAGGGGGGAGTTGAACTTGGGGCCGTGAGATGAGAGGAGTGTGTGTGTGGGTGTGTGGGTGTGTCGGAAAGAGAGAGAGAGCTAAAGGAGCCTTGAGCTGCCCCCCCTTGCTTCTAATTTTTTGCTTTTTTTTTTGTTGTTTTTAGGGTTTATAGGCTAATGAGAGAGAAAAAGGACGGAGGAGGAAAAGGCATGGGTGCCATAGGGAAAGAAGGGCTAGGAGGATTTTTGGGGGGGGGGGGGGGAGCTTAGGGATTGATTGAGAGGCTTATCTAAAGAATGTAGGAGGATTAGGTGGGTGGAAAAAGGGAGGGAATCACGTTTTGCAACAAAAAAAATGGTGTTTGAAAATGTTATCAAACTTCGTGGGGAAGACAATCAAAGGTGGGGCCACCAATGGTGGTGGTGTGTCTTTGTTTGTCCCCCTCACATATATATAATTTAAAATTAATCAACCAAAATGACACTATTTAACTTAAGGTGGGCACTATGTGCGCCATGCTATGGGTGGGCTTCACACCATGAGCATCTGCATTGCACGTGCCGACTTTTTTATTTTAAGTATTTCGAATTTCAAAATGACATGTTTTTTTAATAGCACCTGCACGGCCACATGCATGAGGTTGGGATTTTCACGCACAGGCAAATGTAGCAAGTTGTGTTAGCTTAGGGATTTTTTTAAAAAATTTTGAAATTGATTTTTTAACTTGTGTCTATTATCTATAATATTATATTTTTGAACTTTTATAAAAAAAATAAAGAAAAATCATTATGGCCCACAAAAATAGCAAAAAATTTAGGAGGATTTCTAGAATATTATAAAAATATTGTAGAAAAAGATTGGGTTTTGCTTCCTTGTTCAATGAGCAAGGTCCAAAACTTGTGGGACCCTCTATACCATTTTAAATTATCTTTATGGTCATCAAAACAGTCGAAAATGACCAAAAAAAAAAAAAAGAGCAGAAAAGTTAATAAAGGTATGGTTAATACCTTAATTTTGTGGCAACAGTGTCAAAAATTTTGGTCAAAACTTGTCTTATAATGTTAAATTATCGCTGTTGAGGAGGTAAATTTTCTAGGATGATTCCTTCGACTTCGTTTGACTGAAAGGGGAAGGAAAAGAGAGGCTTGGAGGAACCCGGGGTTTTTTGTATTGTTACTCCGGGGGATCACTCCGGATGCATAAGTAAGAGGAACCGCTGTAGAGAGGTTGAATGCAACCAGTAGAATGGTATTATAATTCCCCCCAAGGGACTTTGCCTGGCCTTTTCTCGAATCTCTTCTTATAGGGGCTCGAGTTGACCGTAGGTGGTTCGAATTATGTGCGGGGGCGGAATCACTCTCCACCATCAAGTGCGTGCACCTATAATTGGCTATTTAAAGCCGCTGGCGTGGCTCTCTCCTCCTCTTTATTGGCGTTGGAGCTGTGATTAATCGTCTGGATGTCAAATCGAAGAAGGTGCAAGATGGGCGTTGACCTGCCCGTATTGGTTAGGTTATTTTGGCGTATCAGTTGTCCCTCCCTCAGTTTCAAAATTTTCTAAGAGAAAGAATTTGAATAATTGTTTTGTCGTGCATCTGGTTTAATGTTCCTCATATATATTTGTTCCTCTTCTTCTTCTTCTGCTTCTTACTCTATTCTTCTCTCTTCTCTTTCTCCCTTTTTTTTTTTTTGCAGGTTTACCGAAGAGGTGCTGAGAGCATATGGCGCCTGTTTTTTTTTAGAGCTGTCTTGGTCGAGTGTTTGTCCTAGCTGCTCTAACAGTGTTTGACCGAGTTGTCTCTGCCGAGCTTATTTGTCCGAGGTTGAAAGCTGCCGGGACACGATCTTTTTTTGAGAGCTATTTGTCTGACCTGCTCAGGCAGAGCTATTTGCCGAGCTGTCCGTGCCGAGCTCTTTTTCTGAATGACTTGAAAAGCTGCTGGGGCCTAGCTATTTGCTGAGTTGTTTTGTCCAGTTACTTAAGAGATTGTACCAGAGGGATGTTGGGCGACATGTCCAAACTTTGCTTCATGAAGGGGTAGCGGCCGCTGACCTATCCGACCTGTTCCATGGATAAAATTGGGCAAAGATGTCCCATGGAGGGAATTTGCCGGAGCGTCCGACCCTGCTATTAGGGGAACTGGCGCCTTGCTCCATGAAGGCGAATTTGGAAGCCTGTCCATGGAGGGAGGGAATTTTTTGCAGACCTGCTCCATGAGGGAATTGGACGACTTAATCCATGAAGGGAATTGTGTAGACCTGTCAAGTGGAGGGAATTTTTTCAACCTTTTTGGACATACTCCATGAAGGGGAATTGGCCGACTGACATCCAGAAGGGAATTGGCAGATTGTCCCATAGAGGGAAATTTGACCGACCAGTCAGGACCTGCTCCAGGGAGGGGGAATTGGCCGACTTGCTCCAGGGAATTTGGCAGATCGTCCAATAGGACGGAAATTTTTGCCGACCAGTCTGACCTACTCCCTGGAGGGAGATATCCGACCTCCATGAGAGTATTTTGATAGATTGTCCATTAAGGGAATTTTGCCCACATGCTCGACCTTGCTTCATGGAGGGAAATTATCCGACCTCCATGAGGGTATTTGGCCAATGAGCTGTTCCATGCCATACAAAGTTGTTCGACCGTCCCATGGAGGAAAATTAGGATGAGTTGTCTGAGTCGCGCTTATGTGCTGGGGGTTCTGGCGTTCCATCATGTCGTCTATTGGCTGTTTTTGGCATGGTTAGTCGTGCTAATTGCTTGACATTTTTGCCCTTTCGAGTCGTGTTCGTCCATTTGGGGCCTCTATGCCGGATGAGTCGTGCTCATCTGTATGGCCGTTTTTGGCTTACGAGTCAACGTGTGTCGTTTGTGTCTATAAGCCTGATGAGTCGTGCTAATATGTTAGGCCATTTTGGAACCACGCTTGGCAGCCATCGCCTTACCCAGGGTGTGTCATAATTAGTGAGTCGTGCTCCTTTTATTAGTGTTCATCTACTCATTTTCCTGAGGGCGTTCGTCGAATCCCTTTTTTTCTTTTTTTTTTTTCCCCCCCCCCCTACGAAGATTGATAATGCATGTTTTAAATTTGCACCATAACTTGGGAAGTGGGTCGATGAAATGTTCTCATTTATGGTCCCTTGTTTGACGTTGTGTCCGAGGCGATGTAGTCTTTTCGAGCAACGTTGTCCTCGGAAAGTGCAAGTGTGCTATGTCAGAGATTCTTCTGGGGTAAGGGATTCTTGTGTCCTCTTATATTCGAGCACCAACCTTTTTTGCGATGAGGAAATTTGAGATTCCCGCTCAGGATTCGTGTTGCTTCATCTATTTATTAAAGACCAGGAGATTCCTTCATCTGCACACATTTTCCGAGTAGAGGGCTCCTTCTTCTTTTCTCTTCTTCAATCCAGGGTCTCCCCATCGTCTTTAAGGTATACTCCCCCTTCTTACTATATGTTTGTTTTGTTGTTTCATATTCTTCCCCGATCTGCGTTAACTTTGTGTGTTTGTCTTTTTGTAAGTATGGCTGATGTTTGTGTGCGAATTTACTGTTTTGATATGTGGGGCATCCTTTTCTTCTTGTTTTTGTTGGGTGCTTGCCCCTGACCGTTGGTAAGGGTATGGGTCTCTTCACGCTTGTTTCCCCTCATGGAGTTCTTCTCACAACCTGGGGAATGTTCTTAGACCGTGAGGAACACCCGGGTGCCTCACCCCTTCCGACTACAGAATGTTCGTTACTTATTGTATACACAGGTATTATATTAGGGTTACCCTCCGTTTCCGAGTCAGCCCTTAATCCAGGTTCCGAACAGCTCTACCTCTATACAGATTATTTAGATTTGGGTCTCAGGCTTCCTCTTCCCCCCTTTGTCTCTAGTGTATTACGTTTCTATCAGATAGAGCCTTCCCAACTTGTTCCAAACTCCTATCTCTCGCTCACCTGTTTTGCCGTCCTTATGCTCCACCTCGGCCACCAGCCAATAGTTCCTCTCTTTAGGAGTTGTTTCCAAATGCGAACAAATTCTGTAGAGAATGAGCTATACTATTTTAACTCTCTACCAGGCTATAAACTTTTTTCGTCGGGCAGCCCTTCCATACATAATTAGAAGTCTTGTTACTTCTTTGCTTCGGGGGAGTTGAACTACAAGGGCTCTTTGGTCTGGTCTTCTCCTCTTGATGGTAACGTGGTCTCTCCCTTCTCCACCTTCTTCTGCAGGGCTACCAGTAGGTTATCCACTGACTCAACTTTTCCTTTCGTCCCTTTTCCTTTGTAGTTCGGGTGCGCCACCTTCTTCCAAGGCTTTCACCCGATGAGCAGGCCATCTTGAAAGAGCTTCGAGCCCTTGGCGAGCAGGGTATTGTCCCTCATGAGGAGCTGCTCCAAGAGCGTGTCCTCGTTCAGTGGGGGATCAGCCTCATTTCCTCAAGTCTTTCCTCGCCTCTGATTTCTATATGTATGTGTTCGGATATTATCTCTATTGTTAGTGTTAACTCTTTTTCTCTCTATCCTTGCAGATATGGACTTCTCCAGATATGAATCTCTCATGGGGGAAACCAGAAAGCAAAGGATGAGCAGGAGTAGGAAGAAGAGAAGGGAGATTGAGGGGGAATCTTCCCAAAGGGATGCACCCGCTACAGGTGATTCAGGTGTCCATCAAGAAGAGATCCACGCTGCTTCTCCTCCGATCCCTCAGCCTCTTACTGAAGCGATTTTTCACAAGCCGACCCGTTCTGCCTCTGCTCTTCGTCGAGCGGTACACGCTGAGGATTTTGTGCAGGCCCAGTGCACTCTTCCTGACACTCTTTCCATGAAGATCCGCCACACCTCATACCAGGTGTATATTCTTCAACTGGCTTTATTCTTCTCCCCTTATACATAGTTTTGTTGACTGTTCTGTGTTTTTGTGTTCTTCCTCAGCTGGCGACGATGGCTCTGGCCCAGGAGGAGAAGGTTGCCGAGATGTACCGGCAGACCTTGGACACTAGGGAGAAGTACGTTATTGCTCAGAACGAACCGCACAAGGCCGAGGTCCATAAGTGGGCTCTGCAAGTCGAGGTTACGCGCCTTCGTAGGGAGGAGTTACTTGCCAGGGAAGTTGCTGCTATTGCTACTGCCTCCCAAACTATAGTAAAGGAGTACAAGGACTCCAACCAGTTCGTCATTGATACTTCCAAAGCATATCAGGTGGGATTTAGGAGGTGCTGGGACCAAGTCAAAATCAAACACCCTGAGCTTCAGCTGGATGGTGTGAGCTCATATGGTTATGGAAATGAGAGTCCTGAATTCGCAGAAGATATGGACGAGGATAAGGAGGGAGAGGAGGAGGAAGCTGGAGAGGGAAGTAAAGCAAACTAGTCTATAGGAACTGAACTTGTAATTTTTCAAACTTTATTGATGTAGTACAACTATTGTAATTGATACTTTTATTACAGCACTGCAGGAAGCGCTTTTTAAGAATAGTATTTTTTTAACATTTTCGAGTTCCATGTGTTCTTAATCTCTTTCCCCCCTACATCTTCCAACTTGTATGTCCCTAACTTTATCTCGGTTGTGACTCTGTATGGGCCCTCCTAGTTGGGTTTCAACTTGTGCGACCTTGACTCGGATGGGTTGTTCCGCGTCTTCCTTAGGACTAAGTCTCCCAGCTGGAAATTTTGTAGTTTGACGCATTTGTTGTAGTACCTAGCTACTTTTTGCTGGTATGCTGCAACTTTTAGACTCGCCTGGTCCTGTCTTTCTTCCAGTAGGTTTATTTCTGATCTGAGCTCTTCGTTGTTGGTCTGCTCACTGAAGTACTGCCTTCTCCAAGAGGGTATCCCTACCTCTGCTGGGATGACCACTTTTGTGCCAAAGGCGAGCATAAAAGGAGTTTCCCCTATTGCCGCCCTCTTGGTGGTGTGGTATGCCCATATGAGTGAAGGGAGTTCCTCTACCCATCTACCTTGCATAGATTCGAGTCGCATCCTCAACCCATGCAGTATCGTCTGGTTCATGTTCTCTACCTGTCCATTGCCCTGGGGGCGCGCCACTGATGCGAAGAAGAGCTTAATAGATAAGTCCGAACAGAACTTTTTGAAGCGTTTGTTGTTGAACTGCCTCCCGTGGTCCGTAACTATTGCCCAAGGGATTTCGAAATGGCAAACCACTGCTGTCCACACAAAGAGCATAATGTTTCGCTCTGTTATGGTGGCTAGAGGTTTGACCTCTACCCACTTAATGAAATAATCTATGGCTACCAACAAAAACTTTTTTTGGCCAGTCGTCTGTGGTAGAGGTCCGAGGATGTCTATCCCCAACTGCGCGAAAGGGCAGGGACTGGTTAAAGGGGAGAGTAGATTAGAGGGTACGTGCGTTACTACTGCGCATCTTTGACATCTGTCACATCGTTTGACGAGCTCGACCGCGTCCTTCTTCATTGTGGGCCAGTAAAATCCCTGCCGCATGGCCTTGTGGGCTAGAGCCCTACTGGTAAGGTGGTTTCCGCAAACTCCTTCGTGGATTTCCTGTAGTATGTACTTCCCTTCCTCGTTGCTTAGACACCGAAGGTAGGACAGTGTTAGGGATCGCCTGTAGAGCTTCCGGCCAGTCAACGTATATCTTGCAGCTTTCCTCCTCACCTTTAGAGTTTCCTTATTGTCCTCTAGTAGGGATCCGTCCTGAAGGTATAGGAATAGAGACGCTCTCCAGTCGTCCTTGCTGATTTCGAACTCTACTAAGTTAATTCAGTCCTCCTCGTATGAGGATTTCCCTATTCGTTCAAGATAAATAGCATCTTTCCATTTCGAACTAGTTGCTGA
Organism: Malania oleifera; assembly: GCF_029873635.1. Classification (NCBI taxonomy): domain Eukaryota; kingdom Viridiplantae; phylum Streptophyta; class Magnoliopsida; order Santalales; family Ximeniaceae; genus Malania; species Malania oleifera. The sequence goes on along the minus strand of NC_080423.1, from coordinate 78,343,290 downwards.
GGCCAATTTCTCGAGTGCGTCGGCCTTTTTGTTCTCTTCCCTTGGTACATGTTCTATGTCGAACTGAACGAACGCTTTTGTGTATTCTCGGGCCTTAACGAGATATTTCTTCATTCTTTGACACCTAGCCTCAAATTTCCTTTCAGCTGCTCTACCACCAGCTGGGAATCACTCAATACTTTGATCTGTGCCACCCCTAATGCTTCTGCCAGGCGTAGGTCTGCTAACAAAGCTTTATACTCCGCCTCGTTGTTGGTTTCTGTGAACTCCAGCTTTAGTGCGAAAAGAGTTTTACTGCCGTCCGGGGCTGAAAGGATGAATCCAGCTTCCCCTCCAGCAGCGTTAAAGGACCCATCAACATGCAGTGTCCATACGTCCGACTTAGTGGATGACTCGAAAGCCTTTTTGCTCTAAAATCAGCGAGTACCTGGGCCTTGACAGCGGGCCTTGGTTGATACTGTATGTTGAACTCACTTAATTCGATTGACCACTTCGTCATCCTTCCCGAACTCTCCGGCCGCTGCAGAATTTGTCTCATTTGTAGGTTTGTTAACACAACTACCTTGTGGGCTTGAAAATAGGGCCTTAATTTTCGTGCTGCACAGATGATGGAGAAGGCGGCTTTTTCCACCGTGCAATAGTTCTTTTCGGCTCCACTCAACACCTTGCTAGTGTAATATATGGGCTGATGCTTCCTGCCTTCTTCCCGGACCAAGACCGAGCTGACGGCATTTTCTGTGAATGCTATATATAGATAGAGGTCTTCCCCATTCTTTGCCTTCGTCAAGAGAGGAGGAGATCCGAGGTATTGCTTAAGCTGTTCGAAGGCTTTAGCCTGCTCCTCCCCCCATTTGAATCCTCCCTTCTTCCGTAGTGCTCTGAAGAAAGGTAAGCCTTTGTCCCCTTAGTAGGAGACAAACCTGCTGAGGGAGGCTATCCTCCTAGTCAAAACTTAGATCTCCTTTTTAGTCCTCGGAGCTTCCATTTCTAGCAGTTCTCGTATTTTATCCGGGTTTGCTTGTATACCTCTATGAGTCACCGTAAAGCCCAAGAATTTTCCTGCAGAAACGCCGAATACACACTTCAATAGGTTCAGCTTCATGTGGTACCGGTGAAGGAGCTCGAACGTTTCCCTCAAGTCTTTACAATGTTGCCCTGCTTCCATGCTTTTTACTAACATATCGTCTACGTACGCCTCCATTGTTTTTCCGAGCTGATCTTTAAAGATCTTGTTCACCAATCTCTGATATGTGGCCCCTGCATTTTTTAAGCTGAAGGGCATCACCCAATAACAATATAAACCCCTTTCAGTGATAAAAGAAGTTTTTTCCTCTTCAGCTCGACTCATAAGGATTTGGTTGTACCTTGAGTAGGCATCCATGAAACTGAGGAGCTCGTGCCTCGAGGTTGAGTCCACTAGCTGGTCAATTCGAGGAAGAGAGAAGCTGTCCTTCAGGCACGCCTTATTCAGGTCTGTGAAGTCTATGCAAGTGCGCCATTTTCCGTTCGGCTTCCTTACTAGAACCACATTGCTCAGCCACTCCGGGTAGTCTACCTCCCAGATGAAGTTGGCCTGCACCAGTTTCGTCACTTCCTTATCGATTATTTTGATCCGCTCCATCGCGAAGCTCCTTTTTTTTTCTGTTTCACAGGTCAGCGATTGGGGTCAACCTGCAGCCTGTGCTCTATGACTGTAGGGTCAATGTCGGGTATATCTGCGGCCGACCAGGCGAACAAATCAGCAAATTCATCCAACAATTCGCTCAGCTTTGCTTTCAAGGTGTCGGGCAGGTGACTACCAATTTGTACACTTCTCTCCTAGTGGTCTTTCAAGGGTATATGCCTGATGTCTTCATCTACTGTACTAATTTGGGGATATTCTCCCCTTACTTCTAGATCTTCCACCGTTAGAGTTTCTTTAGCCTCCATCTTCCCTTTCAAGGCCATTACATAGCAGCTCCGAGCAGCGGCCTGATCTCCCTTGGCAAATCTTATCCCTTGTGGTGTAGGGAATTTGATTTTGAGGTGGTATGTTGACGTTATAGCGCGAACTGCATTAAGGAAAGGGTGACCCAAGATGACATTGTACACTGTAGGTCGGTCAACCACAAGGAATTCCGTCAACGTCGTGACTTGCTGCGGGTTCGTCCCTGTTATCATCAGTAACGTGATTGTTCCCAAGGGGTGAACAATGTCTCCCTCGAATCCTACTAGGGGGGTCGAGATCGATTTGAGTCGTTCCTTGCCGATCTTCATCCCGACCAGGACCGACCAGAACATGATGTTAGCCGAGCTCCCATTGTCTATCAATATGCGTCTAACCATGTAATTGGCCACAAGTAGGGATAGCACCAGGGTGTCATCATGTGACTGCTGCATCCCTTCTTCGTCTCCGCTGTCAAAGGTTATGATGTCATCTTTTTTGTTTCGTTTGCTACTGGTTTCCCCATTCTCCATTGATAGCACCTGTTTAGCATATCTTTTGCGGGCACTCCCGCTATCTCCTCCATTAGTGGATCCTTCGAAGATCACCACGATCTTCCTTATGACCTGCTCTTCTTTTTCTTTTGTGCCATGCCTCCTCTACTCGAGAGGTTCCCGCGAGGGATCTTCTCTCTTTACAAACTTTGACAGGTGTTCTCTTCTTATTAGGACTTCGATTTCTTTCTTTAATTGAATGCATTCTTTTGTGTCGTGGCCGTGATCCCCGTGGAATGCGCAGAACTTGGACATGTCCCACTTATGAAGAGGCATTCGCATGGGATCAGGCCACAAGATGTAATCTTTCTTTCTGATTTGCATCAGTAATTCCGAGCGCGGTATGTTCAGGGGTGTGTAGGTGGAGAACTTATTGTGCTGTCCTCTCATCTTTTGACCCACGTGCAGCGCACTAGTCTCGTGTCTTTTTGCAGATCTATAGGAATCTCTTGTTTCCCTGCTACTGTTTTTCCTTTTCCGCTCTATGCGACTTCCTCTCGTATCCATCATCTCCTCCAGATTGATGTATTTCTGCACTCGGACCATCAGCTCCCCCATATCTACCGGTGACTTTTTCCCCAGCGAGTATAAGAAGCTTCCAGGCTGGAGAGCCGTTGTCAGGGCTGCTAAGGCCACCCCCATGTCTAAGTTGCGGATTTCTAGGGTTACCGTGTTGAAGCGATGCATAAAATCTTTTAGAGTCTCCTGCTCTCCTTGCGCCATACTCATGAGATGGTCGGTTGTTTTAGCAATTCTCCTGCTGCTAAGGAAGTGACCGGTGAAGAGTTGTTCCATGTCTGAGAAGGAACCAATGGATCCGGGTCGCAGTGTTCGGTACCAATCTCTAGCAGTACCCTTAAGGGTAGTTGCAAAAGCTCGACACATGATTGCGTCTAGAGCCCCTTGCAACTACATCAACATTTTAAAATTATCCAGATAATCAATTGGGTCAGATAAACCTTTGTACCTGTCAAAGCTGGGCATCTTGAACCTACTCGGCAATGGAGCCTCCATGATTTCTTTATTGAATGGTAGCTCTGAAGACCTCAGGGATGCTTCCCCGTAGTAGGGTTTGGTTCTGCCCTCTTTCATCATCTTCTCTATATGATCTATCTTTTTGATTCTTTCTTCGAGTTCCGTAGATCTTTGTTGGTTGACGCCCACACTGTTTGCATCTTCTACCTTCTTGTTGAGGTAGGTTTTCTCCTTATTCTCCACTGGTTTGTTAGCCTGTTTGTCTGTGCTGGGGTTCTCTTGCGGCTGGTGGAGGACGTGCCCTTCTTGACTCTTTTGTTGTAAGAGTCGATTAAGCATGCCCTTCATTTCCTTTTGGAAAGCGAGGAACTCCTCCCTATTGACACCAGGTGACTCCGCAAGCGCGGAATGAATGGATTGGGATGATTCTTTTGCAGCAGGGAGGGAGGTAGAACTGAGTGAGGTCGGCATTGTTGGAATGTCGAAAGTCGAGAGCAAGATATGATCGCCTCTTAAAAGCTGGTTCCCACAGACAGCACCAACTGTTGCGGGGTAAAATTTGCTAGGATTCTCCTTCGAATTTCGTTGACCTGAAAGGGGAAGAAAAGAAAGGCTTGGAGGACCCGGGGTGTACTCCGGGGGATCACTCCGATGCCTAAGTAAGAGGAACGCTTTTGGAGAGGCTGAATGCAACAGTAGAATGGTATTCAATGACTTATCTTGGCCTTTTCTCTGAATCTCTTCTTATAGGGGCTCGAGTTGACCGTAGGTTGGCTCGAATTTACTGCACGGGGGCGTGAATCACTCTCCAACCATAAGTGCATGCACCTATTACTCGGCTATTAAAGCCACTGGCGTGGATCTCTCCTCCTCTTTATTGGGTTGGAGCTGATTACTCGTCTGGATGTCAAACCCGGAGAAGGTGCAAGATGGGCGTTGACCCGCCCTCATTGGTAAGGTTATTTTGGGCGTATCAATCTCAAATCACCTAATATAGCAAAAAATGATAAAAAGAGCAGAATAAGCAAAAAAGATTGGTTTTTGCCTTGGTTTTTGTGCATGAGGTCAAAAATAGTATCATACATCTTCTTATCATTTTTCATATTGTCTTGGATAATGTAGAATAGTCAAAATGACCCAAAAAAAAAAGAGTAGAAAATGTAAAAAAAAAAAAAAAAAAAGGAGTAGATTTATAAATTCACTTTTACAGATTAAAAAAAAAAAAAAAGTGAAAAGAGAGTTGAACATGTAAAAACACTCAAGGTTTTGTGTCATTTTTCATCCACAAGGTTTAAAGCTCTATTAGACCTTTCCTTACTATGTTAGATTGTCTCGTATCACTAGGGAGGGCCAAAAAATGACAAAAAAAAAAAAGCAGAAAAGTAATAGAAAAGACTAAATAGTGGGAATTACACTTTGCCAATCTTGATTTCTGTCACTCAATCAAAATGACCATTGATAGTACCTTGCTATTGTAAAAAATTAAGTCATATATTAGTAGAACCTCAAGGTGCTTCGGTTTTGAGAGAGTGGACATAGCCTAATGATAATTGAACAACTATAAAGACTATGTTTGCATATGATATCTTCTTTACTCTTTGTATTTAATTGTTTTAATATTTGTATGAACTTGCTTGTGTTATTTGATTTGAAATTTGTTAATCAAGTACTTAAGTTTAATTAAATCCAATCCACCCCCTCTTGGATTGGGACAATATATAGGGTAGCCAAAACTATCATGCTAACATTTGTGAAGATATTGTTATCAAAGAGTGAAATCTTGCTAATTTCATCTTTCCAAAAGGTGCGAGACCTATGTGTGTCCCCTTAATTCACCAAAACCCCCTTTGGGGGATGTCCGATTTAAAATACTCATGTTCCTTCACTCTCAAAGTAACAAAAATATGAAATACCAAGATTTTTTGGTAAATGAATGTTATTTAAAATAATCATTAGTAGTGTTGAATTAAATGTATGTGTATTATTTTTATACTTATTTTGGGAAATATGAAAAAAAAATATTTATATATTATTATTTATAGATATTTTTTTTGTCTCCATTGAGAAAAATTTCTCAATTTCTCAATTTGCTTTGTGCGCCTTTTTAACCCTAACACCAGCAGCAGCTCGAAACTGCTAGGTTATGGCCCTAAAAGGGAAAATGGAGGCAAAAGAAACCCTAACCTTGGAAGATTTAGAAGTAAGGGGGAAATATCCCCAAATCAGTACAGTAGATGAAGATATTGCCCGCATACCTCTAAATGGCCACCAAAAGAGATCTGTGCAGATCGGGAGTCACCTACCTGTCACCCTGAGAGCATAGCTAAGCTAGCTATTGAACGAATTCGCGGACGTGTTCGCTTGGTTTTCTGACGACATGCCGGGTATTGATCCTACCATCAAAGAACATAGGTTGCAGGTTGACCCTAGCCACCGACCTACGAAGCAGAAGAAAAGGAGTTTCACGATGGAGTGAATAAAGGTAATTGATGAGGATGCAACAAAGCTGGTGCAAGGCAACTTCATCGGGGAGGTGAACTACCCGAAGTGGCTGAGCAATATGGTTCTGGTAAGGAAACCTAACGGAAAATGGCGCACCTGCATAAACTTCATAGATCTGAATAAGGTGTGTCTGAAGGATAGCTTCCCTTTCCCCTGAATCGGTCAATTGGTAGATTCAACTTTCGGTCACGAACTTCTCTGCTTTATGGACGCATATTTGGGATACAATCAAATCCCCATGCATCGAGCTGACAAAGAGAAAACGTCTTTTATCACGGAAAGGGGGTTATACTGTTACCGAGTGATGCCCTTCGGATTAAAAAATGCATGAGCCATGTATCAAAGGTTGGTGAACAAGATATCTAAAGATCAGCTCGGAAAAACTATGGATGCATATGTAGACAACATGCTGGTAAAAATCTTAAGAGCAGATAAGCATTGCGAGGATCTAAGAGAGACATTTGAACTATTACGCAGTTACCACATGAAACTAAACCCATCAAAATGCGTGTTTGGTGTTTCGACAAGAAAGTTCCTTGGTTTCATGGTGACACACCGAGGCATAGAGGCCAACCCAAACAAAATAAGAGCACTTCTAGAAATGAAGGCTCCGTGGAAGAAAAAGGAGATCCAAGTCTTAACAGGGAGGATAGCCTCACTTAGCAGGTTTGTCTCCTGCTCAGGAGACAAAGGCTTACCCTTCTTCAAAGCGCTAAGGAAGAAAGAAGGATTCGAATAGGGGGGGAGGAGCAGAGCAAAGCCTTCAAACAGCTTAAGCAGTACCTCGGCTCCCCACCTTTTTTTAAAGAAGGCAAAGACAAGAGAAGATCTATACTTGTACATAGCCTCCACAGAAAATGCAGTCAGTTCAGTCCTAATCCGAGAAGAAGGCAGGCAGCACCAACCCATATATTACACTAGCAAGGTGTTGAGTGGAGTCGAAAAGAATTATAGCACAACTGAAAAGGCAGCCTTCTCCATCATCTGTGCTGCACAAAAATTAAGGCCCTACTTTTAGGCTCACAAGATAATTGTGCTGACCAACCTGCCGCTGAGATAGATCCTCCAACGGCTAGAAAGTTCGGGGAGGATGACGAAGTGGTCCATCGAACTAGGTGAGTTCAACATACAGTACCTTCCAAGGCCTACTGTCAAGGCCTAGGTGTTGTGTTCGCTGATTTCATAGCAGAGAGACCCCCCAAAGTAACGGGAAGATCAGATGTATGGGTGCTACACGTTGATGGGTCATCAAACGCAGCCGGAGGAGGCGCATGATTTATCCTCACAGCACCGAATGGTACCAAGACACTTTATGCCCTAAAACTAGAATTCTCAGCAACGAATAATGACACCGAGTACGAAGCTTCGTTAGCAGGTCTACGCCTAGCAGAAGCATTGGGGGTAGCACAGATGAAGGTGTCGAGTGATTCCCAGTTGGTAGTAGAGCAGCTGAAAAGAGAATTTGAAGCGAGGGATCAGAAAATGAAGAAGTACCTGGCCAAGGCCCAAGAATACACAAGGGCCTTCATCCACTTCAATATAGAGCGCGTGCCAAGAATCGAGAATACAAAGGCTGACGCGCTGGCAAAATTGGCCTCAACAACCAGCTCGGAGTGGAGGGATGCAATTTACCTAGAGCGGATTGTAAAACCCTCATACGAGGAATACGGTATTAACTCGTTGCGTTCTAAAGTCAAATAGGAGGATTGAAGGACACCTCTATTGCAATACCTCTGCGAAGGATCCCTACCAGGGGATAACAAAGAGTCTCTTAAGGTAAGAAGGAAGGCGGCGAGATACACACAGATAAACCAGGAGCTATACCGATGATCTTTATCGTTGTCGTACCTTTGTTGCTTGAGTAAAGAAGAGGGAGACTACGTGCTAAGAGAAATCCACGAAGGGATATGTGGAAACCATTTAGCAGGCAGGGCCTTGGCTCACAAAACCTTATGGCAAGGGTTTTACTGGCCCACGATGAGGAAGGACACGATCGAGCTCGTTAAACGATGTGACAGCTGCCAGCGTTGCAGGGGAATACCACACTCACCCTCCAATCCCCTCTCTCCTCTTGGCAGCCCCTGTGCCTTTGCCTAATGGGGAATAGATATCTTGGGACCTCTGCCTCCAGCAACTGGTCAAAAGAAATTCTTGCTAGTGGCGATCGATTACTTCACTAAATGGATAGAGGTCGAAGCCCAAACCCACATAACTGAGTGAAACATCACGCGATTTGTCTGGACGTCAGTGGTCTGCCAGTTCGGAATTCCATGGGCCATAGTCACCGATCACGGGAGACAGTTCGACAACGAGTGGTTTAGAAAATTCTGTTCGGACTTATCCATTAAACTACTCTTTGCGTTAGTAGCAAACCCCCAAAGCAATGGACAGGTAGAAAATATGAATCGTACCATACTATATGGCTTAAGGACAAGGCTCGAATCTATGAAGGGCAGGTGGGCAGAAGAACTCCCCTCCGTCATCTGGGCATACCACACAACCCAGCGAGCCGCGACAGGGGAAACCCCTTTCATGCTCACCTTTGGTGTAGAAGAAGTCATCCCTGCAGAGGTGGGGATTCCCTCTTGAAGGAGGCAATACTTCAATGAGCAAGACAACAACAAAGGACTCAGGGCGGAAATAGACTTGCTGGAGGAGAGACAGGATCAGGCTAGCATAAAAATCGCCGCTTACCAACAAAGGATGGTGAAATACTACAACACTCGAGTAAGAATGCGCAACTACCAGCCTAGAGACTTGGTCCTTAGGAAGAACTGAACTGGCACACAAGAGTTAGGCTCGCACAAGCTAAAGCCAAACTAGGAAGGTCCATACCGAGTTACAGCAGAGATAAAATCGAGGACATACAAATTGGAGGAGATATGAGGAAAGAAGATTCATAATACGTGGAACTCTAATATGTTGAAAAAATATTATTCATAAGTGTTTCATACCACGTAGTAATAAATTTTCAATTACAGCAATTGTATTACTTCAATAAAGTTAAGCAAAGCTACAAACGAAATTTCAGCGGTCTAGCTCGCTTTGCTCCCCTCTCCCACTTCCTCCTCTTCCCCCTTTTCCTCCTCGTCTATCTCCTCTACAGAGTTTGGACTCTCACCTCCATAACCGTGCGAACACACGCCCTTTAGAGGAAGATCCGGGTATTTAGTTCTCACTTGTTCCCGGCACCTCCTAAACCCTACTCGATAGGTCTTTGCGATGTCCAGGATGAACTTTGAAGAGTCTTTATACTTCCTTACTGCGGCTCAGGTAGCGTCAGCAGCAGCAGCCGTGGTAGCCGCAGGAATTTCCTCTCTGCGGATCCAATTGATTTCCACCTAGAGGGCCCGTTCCCTATTCTCGGCATGAAGTTCGTTGAAATTATGTATTTTTTCCTTGCATCCAAGGTCTGGAGGTACATCTCGACCACCTTTTCTTCCTGTACCAAGGCCATTATCACCAGCTGAAGAGAGAAACAGAGGAGAACGGATTAGTAAAACTCCACCTTAGGAGGAAGAATAACCTAGAAAAGCATAAACTAAATCGATACCTAGTAGGAGGTGTGGCGGATCTTCGCCGAAAGAACATTAGGAAGAGAACATTGAGCCTACACATAGTCCTCCACATGGACCGCCCAACGTAGAGCGGAGGGAAGGAGGAGCCGTGACGTTCTCACTAGCAGGGGCTTCGCCATCGCCTATAGCAGGCGCGTCCTTTGAGAGAATTCCCCTTCGAGCTCCATTCTATTCTTCCTGCTTCTACTTGCCCTCTACTTCTTAGCTTCTCCCATGAGAGATTGGTATATGTTAAAATTCATATCTACAAAGATATAGAGAAAGGATAAAAACACCAACAATAGCGGGAATAGCCGAGCACATATATAGAAATCAAAGGCAAGATAAGACTTGGGGAAATGGGACTGATCCCCCACTGCATGAGGACTTGCTCCTAGAGCAGCTCCTCGTGAGGGACAATCCCCTGCTTGCCAAGGGCTCACAATTCTTTTAAGATGGCCTGCTCATCGGGAGAGAGTCTCGGAAGAATGTAGCGCACCCGTACTGTAAAAAAGAGAGAGGGAAACAAGTAAGTCAACAGATAACCTGCATGCAGCTCTGCGTAAAAAGGGAGAGATAGGGATAAATAACTTTACCATACAGAGGAGCAGACCAAACAAGAGAGCTTGCATAGTTCAACTCTCCCGAAGCAAAGAAGTACAGGAACTTCCAATTGTGTATGGAAGAGCTACCCAGCGTAAAAAGATTATAACCTAACAAAGAGTTGAAATAATACAGCTCATTCTCTATAGAGTGCGTTCGCATCTGGAAGCAACTCCGAAAGAGAGGCATTGTAGGCTGATGGCCCAGACGAAGTAGGAGGACGGCAAAATAGGTAAGTGAAAGGTAGGAGTTCAGAACCAATTGTGATGGGGCTATTCGGTAAAAGCGCAGTACGCTAGAGATAAAGTGGGGAAAAGGGAGTCTAAAACCTAGGTCCAAGTAATCGGTATATAGGCAGAGCTCCTCGGAGCCTGGATCAAGGACTGTTTCTGAGCCGGCTGGCAACCTAATAGTAATATTATAGGGGATGGCAAAAAAGTACCGAACATTTTTGTAAATCGGACGGGGTCAGGTCACAACGAGCGCTCCTCACTATAGTCGGAGCTAGCAAAGGCTACGAGGAAGACTCCATACAAAAACAAGGAATATAAAAGGCCAAAACAGATCAAACAGATAAAGCCTCCCACAAATAAGGAAGACAAGATGCCAAAATATATTCAAGCGGATAAATTTTGCGTGAAAACAGCAAAGCAACCATACAAAAGAAGATGAAACAGGCAACGTTCTAGCAAGAACAGTGAAGAACATGAAGAACAAACAACAAACAAACATGCAATTCAACACAAAGATGGGAAAAAGCAAGGAGAGGGGCCGAGGGAGAGCGTACCTAATGAAAAGTAGGAACCCCTTGGAATGGGATGAGAAAGCGAAGAAAGGAGGTCACTGCCTTTATAGAGAAAAGGCTGCACAAATCCCCGAGAGTGTGAGAATCTTGAAAGAGCCCGGATGCAGAAAGGGGGTTACGTCTCGAGAGAAAGGACACAAGAAATCCCTCGTACGTATGAAAATCCATTCACTCACCCTGACATGGCACCGAAACCAAGAATTTGCGGCTTCCCAAGGTACGCTTAATATAAACATGCATTCATTAGACTTTTGCAGGAAGAATGACACCTCGAAAAGAGGGTGATATCACCTTCGAAAGAGCGCCTGACACTCACCATAAATGAGAATGTCTCATCAGAGGGGAAGATCATTTTGACTGAACATGCCTAACTAACGAGTACGGCTCATGAGGCCAAAAACCGCCCAAAAATAAGCACGACTCATTGGGCTGAATCGGCCCAATTGACGAGCACGACTCGTGAGGCCAAGAGCCGCCCAAAAATGAGCACGACTCATTAGGCAGAATCGACTCAACTGACAAGCACAGCTCGTAAGGCCAAAAACTGCCCAAAAATGAGCACGAGTCATTAGGCAAAATCTGCCCAACTGAAAAGCACAACTCGTGAGGCCAAAAATTGCCCAAAAATAAGCACGACTCATTAGGCAGTACCGGCCCAAATGACGAGCACAACTCGTGAGGCCAACAACAATCCAGAAGATGAGCACGACTCAATAGGAAAAACAGACCCAACCGACGAGCACGACTCATAAAGCCAAAGGCAGTAAGACCGACTCAGCAAATTGGTTCCTTGAGGCAGTTTGGCAAAATCTACTCGACCAAAATTGCTCAATGAAATAGTTTGGCAAAATATGCGCGGCCACAGGGGCTTAATGATACAGCCTAGCAAATTGGTTCCTTGAGGCAGTTAAGCAAGATCTGCCCAGCCAAAATTGCTTAAGGAAATAGCTCAGCAAAATATGCTCGGCCACAGGGACTTAATGAGACAGCCCGAAAAATTGGTTCCTTATGGCAGTTCGGCAAGATCTGCTCGACCAAAATTGCTCAAGGAAACAGCTCAGCAAAATATGCTCGACCACAAGGGCTTAAGGAGACAGTTCGGCAAATTGGTTCCTTGAGGCAGTTCGGAAAAATCTGCTCAGCCAAAATTGCTCAATGAAATAGTTCGACAAAATATGCTCGGCCATAGGGGCTTAATGAGACAGCTCGATAAATTGGTTCCTTGAGGCAATTTGGCAAGATATGCCTGGCCAAAATTGCTCAAAAAAACAGCTTAGCAAAAAATTCTTGGCAACAGGGGCTCAATGAGATAGCTCAGCAAAGTGGTTCCTTAGGGCAGTTCGGCAAGATCTGCTTGCCCGAAATTGCCCAATGAATCATCTCGGTAAGATTGCTTGGCTCAGAGCAGTTCGACAAAAGCACTCCATGAAGCAGCTCGGAACATAAACTCGGGAAAAGTGCTCCACGGAGCAGCTCGGAACATTAGCTCGGCAAGATCTGCCCGACTCAAACACCAGCTCGGCAAAAGTGCTCCACCAGTTAGCTCGGCAAATCAGCTCAACTCGGAACATCAGCTCGGGGAAAATTGCTCCACGACGCAGCTGGGAACATCAGCTCGGCAAGATCTGCCCGGCTCGAAACACCAGCTTGACAAAAGTGCTCTACCAGTCAGCTTGGAAAATCAGCTCGGCTCGGAACATCAGCTCGGGAAAAGTGTTCCATGAAGCAGCCCAGAACATTGGCTCAACAAGATCTACCCAGCTTGGAACACCGGCTTGGAAAAAAAAAAAGAAAAAAAAGGAGCATTATATATTCTGGAGACAAGGGGGAAAGTGCAGATACACCAATTTTTCAAATTCTATCTAGAAATTTGAAACTGAGGGAGGGGGGGACAACTAATATGCCCAAAATAAACTAGCCAATAAGAGCAAGTCAACACCTAACCTGCGCCTCCCCCCAAGTCAAACATTCTGATGAGAGTAATCAACTTCAACCCAATAAAGAGGAGGAGAGATCCACGCTAGCAGCTTAAATAGCCGAGTGATGGGCGCAAACACTTTATGACCTGAGAGCGATTCACGCCCCCACGCAATAAAGACGAATCAACCAAGGGTCAACTCGAACCCCTATAAGAAGGGATGTGGGGAAGAAGCCAAGGTAAGTCATTCAACTTATTCTATTATTGCATTTTGTCTCTACAGAGCATTCCTCTCACTTAGGCATCGGAGTGATCCCTCGGAGTACACCCCTGGTCCTCTAAGTCTTTTGGTTTCCATCTTTTTCAGGCCTCCCCAAAGATTAGGAGCAGTCTTATTGGTCATCACTGATTTTATCCCGCAACAAGGGGTATTTTTTAAAAATGATTTATTTTGCTTTTACTATAGTCATTATTGAAAATAATATATACTAAAAGAAGAAATAGAAACAATGATCCCTATAATTATATTAGTAACTAAAAAGAATAGATACATTCCTAAAACAATTTTATCCTCACCTTAATTTTATTCCTATGTTGATTCTTTTCACACACTTTCATAAATCACAAAGTTACTAAAACGGAAAGCTAATCACGATAATACTATTCAATTTATTATGTATCTTAGAAAGAATATAATTAATAAAAATTTAACAATATCATTCAAATCAAAAGTTTGAGAAAATGAACTTATAAAAAACACGGTTATCCCTTCATTTTTAACCATGAGGTTACAATTATAAACGTCTTAATAAATGACACATGTGAACTATAAATAACTAAAAATAAAAAATTTCATGCACATAGGTAATCTTTATTTGTAGTTAATCATTTGTCTTTTCGCCTCAAAATATGTTTATAAGAGAACAAAGCACGATCTTAAGATTATCTTTTGACGCAAAGAAAACCTAATACATGATTTAAAGAGCCTAAGAAATTTGCCCCTCATTTAAATCAAGACCTAGAGCATAGTAGTTGTCAAAAATATTTTTTTTATTATTATTTTAGGATCACTGGGATCTAATATTTTGTTTGAAAATTTTTATAAAAAAAAGGAAAAAAATAAAAAAATTATTATATTTTTTCTCTGCGTTAAATACTATTAAATTTTTTTAAATATATATTAATAAAAAAGAAATGTTGATGTTGTGTAAAATTAAAATTTTGTTTATTGATTTGATATATTTTTTATTTTTTATTTTTATTTTTTACTTTTCATGTCAACCAAAAAGTATGGATTCTTTCTTATTTTCCTTACCCTATGTTTGGAGAAGTATTAGATTTAAAGTTGTATTATTGGATTTGGATAAGGTGTAATACAAAATTATATTAAAATTTGTTCAAATTCACTCAAATCTAAATTCAAGATTTGAAATCCATGCTCGCAAATGCAACACTAATATTTTTAAAATTCTAAATAATTATAAAACTAGAAATAGTGTTTCTATAATTTTTATTTTTTTAAAAAAAATCATATACATTAAAAAATAAAGTAAATTTTACGATATTTTAAAAATATAATTATAAAATAATTAAACATACCTTTTGAAGTTTAACAATAAACTCTAAACCCACACCCGTACAAAAGAACTTGAGTTTTTTAAAATACCAAAAAAAAAAAAAAAAGAAACCTTATATAGAATTTTATATTTGCCAAAATAATCTCCAACTTAATCTTTCATACTACACATCATTCTGGCCTATTTAAGAATTGAAAAGTATTAAGAAAAAGAAAATAAAATATGAAGAAATCTATTTTTTATATTTGATCATAAAAAAATAAAAAAATTATATCAAATCAATGAACAAAAGTTTTGAGCATATAATTTTTTTAGTTTTTAATCTTATTAAAATAAATTCTAATAGTATTTAATGTAAAAGAAAAATATAAAATAATAAATATTTTTCCTCAAGCAAAATCTTTGATAACAATATTTTTTTTAATTTTTTCTTTTATATTTATCACTCCATAAAATATAGAAATATCTCTAGGTTTTACTTTTACCCAAAGTTTTAAATTTGAAGGGAAAAATCTAGCGACACACCTAAATTTTTTGAAAATGACACTCCACCCCCTATGCTTTTAAAACTACAAAAAAAAAAAAAAAAAAACCCATTAAGATTTAAATTTAGTGACAACTGAACTTTCTATTAGTTAACTGTTAGTCAACTGTTAAGTATATGTGAAAAAATGAATAAAATGATAATTTTGTCCATTTTTATTCACTTGTGATCTAATAACTTAAGAAAATGACATTAATTTAATAAATTAAGTTGAAAAAATTATTCAATCATTTAGAATATGTTTTAAAAATTGAATTTGTAAATAAACTAGACACCTATTTCTTGAATTAACTGCTTGACTAGTTCGGATCAACCAGTTGAAATAAGTATGATAACATAATTAAAGTATTATTTTAAAAATATTTAAAATATATGTAAAATAAATAATTTAATAATTCAGAAAAAATATTTTAAATAATTTTATTGTTCGAAAATTTGTTTTATACAATTTACATGCAAATTATATGACTAAATACATCTTTAAAATTAAAATATAGTTTAAAAATTGACTCATATCAACTGATTGGTCGAATTGTCACTTGTTTTCTGAGTTTAGTTGAATTTCATATTTAATAACATAACAACTTTGATAAAATTTTAAAAGAATGGTAAATTGGTTAAATCAAATGTCAACAAATTATTATAAATTTTGGTGTTTTTATGTACTCAGCACTCTTATGTCACATGAAGAATAATAACTAACATTCAATTTTATAATTTTAATTTATGAAGTATGAATTTTGAAATTTTAGTTTATATTTTTTTTAGCGTTATGTTTGGTAGGTTACTTGAATTTAAAAATATTGAATTATGTTTTATTTGTTCTATGACGTGTTTAGTAATTAATTTTTTATGAAATTACATCTAATAAATATTTTGTAATACTACAATTACTATGATTTTTTTATGATTTATTAGTAATTTTTATTTTAATATTTTTTTTAAAAAAAATAATATTAAAATTATTTTGTCATGCTTATGTCAATTAATTGATGCAAAGCGATCGGACCAGTAAATTGTTCAGAGAAAGGTTTATATTATTAATACATTTAAATCTCAAAAAAAAGATTTAATAATTTTTAAAAATATAATAGGTGAAGTGTCATATTTAAATAAATTTAAAAATATTATCAAAAATTTTACCCAAGTATTCAGAAAGGAGTAGCTTGCTTCTACGAAAGGCAAAGGAAGCATAGGGCATGGAATGAGCAAACCCTTCCGACCACTGAACTCAATGGAACTCTGCATCGGTTTCGTGACTATACAACCAAACATAACCATCTCTCATCTGATTTCTCTTTCTATTTTCTTAAAAATTCGAACCCAAAATATTGATTATAGAAATCTTAATCTTTAATTTTGAGAATATCTAGGGATGAGCATAGTTCGAGTTTAACTAAATTAATCGATCGAGTTTGGTCGATTTGGTTCGGTTAATATAGAGGTTCGGTTTGATTCGGTTACAGATTTGGATAATTTTGGATTTTCAGTTTTTGGTTTTAGTATGGTGAATTTTAATTGGGTTAACCGAAATTACTCAAATTACTAATTAATTAAAAATTAAATGTGAATTAGTAATATTAAATATAACTGATATATTATATATTATATAATTGTTCGATTTTCTTAATTTATTTATTAAATCGATGTCATTTTTCTAATTCAGCTCTTACAATTAAAAGAAAGGGTAAACATTAATTTTATAGTTTGCAATCATATTTTATTTGTATAATTAATTTTAAATTATTTCAGTCAAATTCGGTTAATGGAATTACCCTAAAAGTTGATTTGGTCGGGGTATGGTTCGGTTACAACACCTATTTCGGTTAGAAACTATTGTTAGCTGAAAATTTCGGTTAATTAATTGAATTTGGCTGAAACAAACCTAAGAATATCTTTGCATAATACAAAACCCCAAACCCTAAACATTAGAGTCTATAAATCAATTGGAAAAAAGAATTATACCAATCACAAGATATCTTATTAATATATCTGTTCAGCAAAATTAATTATAGGCGATCACGAAGGAACTAATTATTCATTTTGTGACATAAAAATCTGGTCATCCAAGCGATTCCCAACATGCAAGTTATAAAAGATGAATTTAATCTCATTAAAAGTGTTATCATAATATCTATATTCCAATAAATCTTAAATTCTATTCATCTAGTTTGATAGAATTTAACTTTATTTTATATTTCATCAGTAATTAGCACATTCATTACTCACTAATTAATATTCCAGACAACAATCATCCTATTTTGCATAAAATTGAAAATGATGAAGATTTTTTGTGGATTATTTTTTTTAATAAAAATCTTAGAAATTAAAAATATTTTAAATTTTAAATGATCTTGAACCTCTATGTCATGCATGAATGATGATAAAAAATAATGACTCTTGTTACAGTGCAAGATATTTATAATAATAGTTTTTGCTCTATTTTTTTTTTCCTAAATTGAAGAACCCTCACTCCAAAAATGGTGTTAAAGGTGTTAAAAAAAAAAAAAAAGATTAAAGAATGTCAATTTTGATTTATCAATAAATTTTCTTTTCCGGGCAGGTAATGAAATAATAGAAAAAAAATATAAGGGTAACTAAACTCAAACGTCATAGGAGATTTACATTATTTTTTAACTTCAAAAACACATAACACATAAACGTGCATATAAAGAGAATTCCTTTTAGCTCAATTTTTGTCTTTTTTTTAAAATTTAATTCTCACTTTTTATTTTTAAAATAATCTATATAAATATATGTTAAATTGTAAGATGTAAGAAAATATAAAGTTAGCCCGTTTATTTATAATTTGTGGAATTTATTATTAGTTCTTAACTACAATTCTTTCTTTTAACACTTATGTTTCAACACTTTAAATTTTTCTTATTAAAAAATTAATGTTTTGGCTTGATTATATTTTACCCAATAATTAATAATAATAATAATAATAATAATAATAATAATTTATAAGGGGATAAAATAACCAATATTAAAGACAAAAAAAAAAAAGCTAAATTAATTGCGTATGAAAATAAATAAGAATATAAAATAATTAAATAATATTAAAATAAATAAATAAACACGCTGCATACCCTGCTTTTGGAAAAATAATTTGCTCTGCACTGTATCCAATAAGTAAATCACAGCCGTCGATCGTGAGATCCAGAGTGTAAAAGTAGGAAGAGACACAGTGGATTGGCGCCCAAAAGGAAGACCAACTGCATGTCTCGCAGTTTTCTTCCTTCTACAGTAACTGTTAACTTCTATGGTAGATAAATCTCAGATTCCAAAACCCCCCACAGTAGCAAGAGCAAGAGGTCGTCTCCATCAAAACCCCAATATGGCTCTGTTTAATCCAAACTACATTAAACACTCGCAATAATTTTAAAAATTATTCAAAATTAAAATACGTAGAAACTGGTGAAAAACCAGCAAACCCATTAATTCATAGCTCCAGTTTCATCATATCATACCTTTTTTCTTTTTTTTTTTTCAAAAAAACAAATCGGAATTTTTGAAGGCGTAAATCGGATTTGAAAAATCAAAGCCTAGGGTTTTTGGAGGCGATGTCTGCTGGGGTTTGTGGGAAGCGGGTGGGTTTCGAAGAAATCTTCGGATCTTCTTCGACGCCGTGCTCGGCAGCGAAGAGATCCAGGTATTCGAGTTTCGGGTCGCCGATCCGTTCTTCCGAATTGGGTTGCGGGTCGGAGGACAGGGTCTTGACCTTGCTTCAAATGTTCCCTGCCTTGGATCGTGAGGTTCGTTTCTGTAGCGGTTCTTGTTTCTGTTGTATACGGTGAACTTCTTGATTTCGCAATGTAGTTGTAGTTCAAAACTTATATACAAATATTTATGATATTATCAGAATTTTAATTTTCATGAAGTTGATTTTTTCTTGAATTTTGAAGTTCTTGGGAAATAATCCCATCTTGAAAATCTTGCTATTTGATTTATTTTGTGTGTGCAGGGGGCAATTTTTCATCCAATTCTCTTTTCTCTTTTCCTTCAAAGAAAACACAATTTAAACAATACTCCTAAATTGTGATTCATTTATATCTGAATTTTATTGGGAATTTTATGCTCAATTCGTCACATGATTGGTATGTGTCGTTAAAATTATATGTTGTACATTGAAATATTGAAATTGAATTTATCTTATAAAAAATAAAAGGCATAGCATATAACTAGTAACTTAGTTGAATGTCATGCATAATGTAAAAGAAGGATGCGCCGACTGCAAGTTCAACAATGAAACAAAATATTACGAGTGTTTGTGGCATCTTCTGTAACACATTGTAAGATGTCGTGAATGTTGAATTTGAATTATGCTGCATATTCACTATGGATGATAGAAAATTCTGGTTGTTTGTCTTTTCAATCTTCTGATTTAGGATCTTTTCGTGTTTAGTTGGTGGAAACAGTTCTTAGAACTCATAAGGACAATATTGAAGATGCAATTCGGAGTCTCAAAGCACTTTGCATTGGTGATGGCAATTTAAGAAATGAGTCACAAAGCTTTGATTCTACAATGATGGGAAACTGTGCTACTGTTCCAGGTCAGAGGGAATTTGGATGTATTTGGGTGCTTTTAATTTTGTCATTAGTTCCTAGTGTAGAAGCTAAGAAATGTCACTGTTTGATGATATGTTTGGGTTTTTCACTTTCCTTCAGATTTGTGCCAACCAGGTGGTCAAATGTCACAGCCGCAAATTGGAGATGAAGAGGACAGTAAATCAACCATTGATTCTGATATAATGGATGGGTCAAAATGGGTAGATATTTTCGTACAAGAGATGATGAATGCAGCAGATCTTGATGATGCTAGGGGACGGGCTGCTAGGATGTTAGAAGCTTTTGAAAGGAGTGTAACTGCCAACTCAAGGGCATCAAAGGAGGTAATCAAACATTTACTTTTTCTAATTCATATCTCATGGCTGAGAAATTACTAAGTGGAGACTTGCATTATCTTAATCATCCAATCAACAGTTTGCTTAATGTATGATGTGAATGGAGCAGCTGGAGCATGTTTCTCTGAGGGAGCATCTGCAGAGCTTGTTAAGAGACAACCAGATTTTAAAGAGAGCAGTTGCCATCCAGCATGAGCGCAATTTGGAGCAAGAGGAGAAGACGAAGGAAGTACAACAATTAAAGCATATGCTCTGCCAATATCAAGAACAACTCCGAAATTTAGAGGTAATGTCTTTGCTTTGTTGTGGTTTTTATTATTGTTTTTGGCTATATTTTAAAGAAGCTGTGGAACATTGGTACAATGGATGTGTTATATTTCTGTTTTTTTTTTTTATGTATTTATTTGTTCAGGCAAGTCCCTAACCATTGCCAACCTGTGCTCTAATAATATTTACTTGTGCTTGTGGCTTAAGTAGGCATTTCACTTTTGTGCCTCCTGCTGTACTTCAAATTGGTAACCAAGGGGTTGATGTGTGTTTTGGGTGCACATTTCTGTTCTTGGAGGGCATGAATATGATCTACTTGATTAGATGGTTTTGGAATTGGAGACTGGACCTTTTCTACGCAATAACCATGTAATTGTAATTGGAAAACAAGGGAACTTTGGAATGAGTTTCAGTGAATGCAATTTTTTCCCAAGTAACCCGAAAAATGCTGGTTTGGGTTCCAGTCTGAGCATTCAAAGAAAATCAGGCATATCCTGCAGGACTTGTGTAAGAGGAAGACCCAAACTACTAACTTAAATATCTCAGAAGGGCTTCCAAACATTCCATGGTCTTTTTGCCAGTATGATACAGTGAAGCTGGAGGATGAGAGTCAAGGTGAGTTGGGGTATTTAGTGGTGTGAACCTTGTGCACCAGGCAGTCTAGGGGTTCTTTTGTTGGTTTGTCTGAAGCTCTTCTCAAACTGCTTGAATGTCCATTTCTATGATAATCTAGTAACACATAGCCATTGTGTTTAGTTTTCCATTCATTGAAAGAGCACCCAAAACAAATCAAGAAGATTAAAAAGTAAAATCTAGTGTACAAAGGCTAGTGTCTGGAGGTTTTCTTCCTCTCCTAGGTGCTGTATAGTACAAACTCTGTTTGGTATTGTACAGTTGCAACTTGCAATACAGTGAATGGAAAATATAACGAGAGGATATTCATACCAAACTACTTGGTTTTTAGCATTGCAATGGTGTGTGCCATTCACAAACCATTCTTCCACGACATTTACCATCTGACTGAATATGGTTTAATTATTGTGTCTCCTAGTTTAGGATGCCTGTTTTGCTGTGGATTAGTTACAGGTTCTAAGTTCTGTAGCTCCACAATAACAATAATGAAACTTGAAAAATGAACAATGCCCGTTCTTGACTTTTTATTCTTGTTTTTGATGCAGCTGAGCAACTACACGCTAAAGCTCCATCTCCAGCGGGCGCAAGAGAGCAGCTGCATTCCTGGGCAATTTCACCCCGATATATTTTGAGCTCATTTTGAGTTCCATCACTTCATTTGGTTCTCAAAACGCGATTTACCATTTATTTGTTTAAATTGCAATGAGTAATGACCAATATCAGTTAAAAGACAGTATTGTACAATATTGACAATTGCTTGATAAAGCAAGCTAATGCACTTAAAAAACTTCCCAGAAAAATCTCTTCTCAGGCCACTGTCCACCCGCTCGCCCATGACAATTACCTTTTTTGAATGCATTCTTATTAACTGTTGCAATTTCCAGTGTGTGAATGATGTAAATTTGGTTAAGCAGCTGATTTATGTGGATTTAAGCCCTACTGGTGAAGAATTGGAGCAAAACTGCAGCTTCTGCTATGGTAAGAGATTTCAATAGGCAAATGTGTTGTGCTGTGATGTTTAATTATTCATAATTAATTAATTATTATTATTATTATTATATTGAATAATTGGGTAAAATGCAAGACCTAACCTCAATGATAGGTCTCTCCCTTTATTTACAATATATGTCAAGTACAATACTAAGACTATAATACTCTTACTAGCTCACACTTATTACTAACAAAACTTTAATACTTAATAATAATGCTAAATGCCTAAATAATCATTAACACTCTCCTTCAAGCTGGAGCATCATATGCTCCTAGCTTGTTACAAATGAATTTTACATAAGCAACTCCCAAGATTTTAGTGAATAAATCAGCAAGTTGGAACTCAAGACTTCATGAGTAGTTATAATGAACTTCTATACAAGTTTCTCTTAAAATAAAGTGACAATCAACTTCAATGTGTTTTGTCCGCTTATGGAAGACCAATTTGAATGAAATATGAATAACAACTCCATTATCACACACATAATGTAGAAAACCTATTTCTTTCAACATGTTTTTCAACCAAACAAGTTCACAAATAGTGTGTGTCATAATTTTATACTCTGACTAGCACTTGACTTGGTCACCATAGTTTGTTTTTTACTTTTTTAAGACATCAAATTACCACTAACAAAGATACAATACTCGGTTGTGGAACTTTGGTCGAAAGGCGACCTAGGCCAATTTGGATCTGTATCTCCCTGAATATGAGTGTGACTCTAATCCTAATATAAGAGACATCTTCCTAGTTCACCTTTGAGATATCTCAAAATGTGAATTACTGCATCTTAGTGATTTATTCTTAAGGAATCGAGAAACTAACTTACAACATTTGTTGCAAGGGATATATCTAGCCGAGTGACTGAGATAATTCAACTTTCCAAGAAGTCTCCGGCTCCAAGTTGAGTTAGGCAACAAATCACCCACCCATATCTAGCACTAACTTACTATTGGGATCCATAGGTGTATTAATAGGTTTGGATCCCAACAACCCCATCTTATCTAAAAGATTTAAAACGTGTTTCCTTTGTGACAAGACAGTTCTTGTACGAGATTTTGATACTTTTATACCCAATAAGTACTTCAATGGTCTCAAGTTCGGTCTAAAATTTACTATGTAGGAAAAGCTTTAGGTCTTGGATGCTTCAATCATAATCACCAATGATCACAATGTCACCCACATACATAATAAGCAAAATCCTATCAGATGGAGTATGACAATAAAATACAAAGTGTTCTACTGCACTCCAATGGAGGCCAAACTCAAGTACTACAACACTAAAACAACCAAACCATGCTTTTGGAGATTGTTTTACCCATATAATCATTTCTTAAGTCAATATACTGACTCTGACTCCCCTTGAGCAAAAACCCTAGGTGGTTGCTCCATATATACTTCCACATTAAGATCACCAAGTAGGAAAGCATTCTTCACATCTATCTAATGTAGGGGCCCATGACAAGTGGTGGCTAAAGAGATGAACAAATGTACTGAGACAAGTTAGCGAATGGAGAGAATATGCTTGAATAATCCAAACCATACACCTGAGTATATCTCTTAGCAACAAAGTGAGCCTTCAAATGAGCCATAGAACCATCAGGATTGACTTTCACATTGTACACCCAACGACAACCAACCATAGATTTATTAGGAAAAAAAGGTACCAAATCCTAAGTATCATTATCACGTAGTGCATGCATTTTTTTAACCACTACAATCCTCCACCATGCAATAGGGCTTCAAAAATAGATTTTGGAAGAGAAATATAAGATAGAGTACTAACAAAACAGTAATACGAGGGTGATAAGAAATCATAACAACCAAAATTAGAGATTGGATGTTGGGTACAATATAGGAAGATCAACATCATGGGAAATAAGATCATCTAACAAGGGAACTAGAGGCTCAATAGTAGAAGTTAGAGGAGACTCTCCTCCCTTGAGTCACCATGTATATACTTGCAAATTAGGATGATATAAGCGATAAGAAGGACTCAAACTGGATGAAGATGTAGGAGGATTAGGCATAGATAATAGGATTGATCTGGAAGGCAAGGCAAAGGAAGGGGCTTATCAAGGTCAACAAAACTCAAGGAATCAAAGTAGTAAGGTGTAGACTCAAAAAACGCGACATTAGTAAAGACAAAGAATCAATGTAAAGTAGGACTATAACATCTATGTCCCTTTTGAGAATAGGAATAACCTAAAAAAATACATTTTATAGCACGAGGAACCAACCCATTCCTGGAGTTAACTTATGGACAAAGGACATGCAACCGAATATACCCTCAGGAAGGGAGAACAAAAGAGCTTTAGGGAAGATAACTGAATATGGGATTTCACCACCAAAGACAGAGGATCACATTTTTATTGATGAGAGAGCAAGTTGTGAGCAAAACATCACTCCCAAAACTTTTGAGAAATTTATTTTATATAATAAGGTAGATGTGACTTCAAGAATATGTTTATTTTTTTGCTATACAACTTTATATTGTTGTGGAGTTTGGGCACAAGAGAACTAATTGATCGTACAAGAATTAGTCATATAGGTACTAAATTGGGTACTAAAGTACTCCTTAGCATTATCAATATGAAGTATCCTAACTAGCATATCAATTGAGTCTTTATTTGGGAATAGAAGACACAAAAGATATTAAACTCGGAACGGTCTTTCATTAAATATAATCATGTCATCCTAGAGTAGTCATCAACAAATGTAACAAAGTAGTGAAACCCTAACTTTGATGTGACACGACTAGAACCCTAAATATCGAAATGGAGTACCGAAACCCCAACTTCAATGTAACACGACTAGATTACCAAATATCGGAATTGACTCGCATGAAAGGACTAACCACTTGTTTGTTGACCCCTGGAAGCAAATGGAAGGTGATGATGTCTTCCCAATTGACAAGACTCACACTTAAGATTAGACACATAATTCAATCTAAGAACTAGCTGTTTCAACTTGTCCAAGGACGGATGACTAAGGTGACAATGGATTTGAAGTGGTGTAGTTGCGATTGTACAGGCAATGGGAGAAGAAGGCAACTTAAATTAGTAAAGTCTACAAGCCTCACATCCTATGCCAATTGTCTTTCTTGTCTTCAGATCCTGAATAACCATAGAATCAGGAAAGAAAGCGACAAAATAATTTAGTGACTTTGTAAGCTTACTAACTGTCATGAGATTGAAAAGAGATTTAAGAATATATATATAGTAGAAGAAAGAGAGATAGAAGGAGTATGATTTACTGTTCTAATCCCTTTAATAGCAATAATGGGTCCATTAACAAAGGTAACTTGTGGAGGTTAAAAAAGAAGTTGGTTGCACATGTTATATGGTCAATGGTAGCAGAATCAATAATCTAAGAACTAGCGGAAAAATTACCAGATGACATACAAACTATAAAATTACTTTTTTGGGAAAAAGATGCAATGTGATAAGATGCTTGTTGGATCAATTGATATTGTAAAAATCTTGAATAATCCTCCTGTAATATAGTCATAGTATGTAATTCACTCAAACAAGTGACTAATGAGGGACCATACTTTTGAGATTCGTAAACTTCATCCTAACACTTACAAACTCAGACCAATGATAACGATATTAATTGCTAGAATAATTAGAACAATCACGAACAAGGTGAACCACCATGGACAAGTCACAAATAAATCAGTATAAGACTACCATAACACCAAGAAACTCAAGCACAACCCTAAGAAAGCAACACACAACACTGGAACAATTGGAGAGGTGAACCACCAAAATTACCATGGACAAATCACCAACAAACTTATATAACACACCCATAACCATGCAAAAAACAGCTTATGAATAGTGAAACACCCCGACCTGCCACGTGGGCTCGGGGTGCTACTAAAGTGATGTTTGCATACCTGATACCATAATCTTTAACAATAACACAGCGAACGTAATGAAACATTCTCCATACATACGTTACCAGAGTTCTAAGTTCGTTCATACATAAAGGTTTCCATGCATCCATATTACAATCTGACCAAAACTGGACAACTAGTTTGGTCCATACGACCATAATACAAGCCCTGAGCCTAACAACATAACTTACATACGCCAGAGTTCTTACAGACACTCTCAAAAAAGAACTAATCTAACTTTCACCCTCTGATCCTGCTACGCACGATACCTGTAATTTCCTGAAAATATGATTTGTATATTGGGGTGAGACACTTCTGAGTAAGAGTGATCAAGTTAATATCAGTGTGTGGGTAGCATGCTTTTAGTGCTTACAGAAAACATTCATTCTTCATATAACCGAAAATAGTTGTTTAAACATCATACATACATATACAGTTGGAAATACTCGTTTCGTTTTCCTGACATAAACACTTCATTCATTTCATAACATCATCATTTATATAAATGTACATATATGCATAAAAGACACCTCCTGTGACTAACGCCATGTACAAACCCTCATGGCTAGGGTTGTGCTATCCGAAGGCTGGACTAAGCCTAGGGTGATCAACCCAGACAAAGTCAACATTCATCTGCATCATAACTCTGACTACGCAGGCATCCGCAACGTACTTGCGTGCCTCGATTGCCCTACCGTCTCCTGAAAGTCTGGCCTTCCAGGTATGGTACACCCTCTACCGATGCTAATTGGCATAGACCACCACACCACTCTCGCAGTACAGTGTGGCGCACATGGTCACATATATAAATCCTAGCAACGGTACCGTGCTCCTGACATAATGGTCCATCAGGGTTCCTAAAGCATATCGTATAATTTAAGTAATAAAACCATAATTCATAATCATTTCATATAAAACCTGACATGTAACTTGTGGCCTTCGGCCGTCATATCATACTCGGCTCACAGCCGTTAAACATATACCTGGCCTTCATGACCATAAACCTCATCCTATATTTTCACAAGTAGTTCTAGTATATTTTGCAAACAGTTTAGTATTTCACAAATATTCATCATTTCGGTTATAACATAATACATACATACTATTCACCTACCACACAATCTCCTATACTTTAAAGCATAACCTATAGGCAACCATGAAAACATAGTATTTATGGTTTAAAAACATAAAACCACCCTTCCCACCATTCATTTGTACTTAAAGTAGGATACCATATATCCTAGGTTTGAAAAATGACCTTTTGAACGGTCGATTTTTGAAACCTCAATTGAAAACATAAGTACACTTACTCCATAAACATTTCACATGATTCAAAATCATTAAAAAGCTTACTTAACTAGATCCTCTTACCTATTTCCTGAAAAATAACTCAAGACGCTCGAAAATCGAACCCTAACTTTTTTCCGAGTTCGAGAATCCGCTCCGCTAGACTTGTAGATATTAACTCCCTGATCCTCATGGTAATTTCCGATCATTGAAATAGGCAATGATCGACGAAAGATCGAAGAGAGAGAGAGAGAGAGAGAGAGAGAGAGTTATATAAAAAAAATACATAACTTAACTCTTAAGCAGCTAAAATATCTCCTCTAAGATATTTATATATAAATATCTAAAAATATCTCCTCCAATATATTTATTATTATATTTATTTATTTATTATTTTATTTTTTTGTTCGGGTTACTACATTCTCCTCTCTTTATAAAAAATTTCGTCCTCGAAATTTGCCGACTAACTCCTATTACATCCACTAGATTACTACTGATCTGCTAGGCCGACTTTAGCAAGAGTCGGTGGCCACCCACATAGTAGCCCCGTCCCAAGTTTGTTACCTACCCTCACTTATGGCGAAAGAATACTGTGGTTACATACCATGTCTCAGGAGATTATAATATTCATACAAAACTCTCCTGGAGACCATACATACTCTAAACATGAACAAAACATACATACATAAAAGCACTTACCTACTGCTCTACTTATCTGACTAGCTCTGAGTGTCTCTAAAAAGATGAGAATACTTCTGATGTATCTCTGATTCTAACTCCCATGAGGCCTCTTCTACTACGTGATTACGCCATAATACTTTTACTAGAGGAATATTTTTCGTACGTAACTCTTGCTCTCTATGATCTAGGACTTGAACTGCTATCTCCTCATATACTAACATGTCCCCGAGTTCCAATGACTCGTAACTGATCACATATGAAGGATCCGGTATATACCTCCTAAGCATGGACACATGGAACACGTTGTGAATCCTAGACAATGGGGGAGGTAAGACTATCCTGTACGCCACCGAACCGACGCTTTCCAAAATCTCAAATGGCTTGACGTACCTAGGGCTCAGTTTGCCCTTCCTACCAAACCTCCTTACTCCTTTCATCAGAGAAATTCTCAAGAATATAACATCACCTACCTCAAACTCTAACTCCCGCCGGCGTGTATTTGCGTAGCTCTTCTGCCGATTCTGAGCTGCTCTGATCCTTTCCCTGATAAGCTCGACCTTTGTAGAGGTCTGCTGAATCAGTTACGGTCCCAAAATCTGCCGCTCGCCCACCTCATCCCAGTATAACGGAAACTGACACCGGCGACCATACAAAGCCTCATATGGTGCCATCTCTATACTGGCATGATAACTGATGTTGTAGGCGAACTCAACCAATGGCAGATATTTAATCCAACTGCTACCGAAATCCAGTACGCATGCCCGTAACATATCTTTTAATATCTGGATAGTCCTCTCTGATTGACCATCTGTTTGTGGGTGGACTGTGTTAGGAATATACGAACAAATTCCCGAAACCTGTGAGAAACAAATAGAGAAAGAATAACGCCAAAGAAAAATTCAATCACACGCACAAGACAATATTTACGTGGTTCGGCAATTTTGCCTACGTCCACGGAGTTGCAGGGATTTCAATATTATCAGGAAGAAAGCACAGAGAGTGCGGCGATACAATTCTCTCGCTCTCGCTCTCTCGCGGATACAACCACCAAAACCCTAATCACCCGAAAGCACCATTTTATATGTTGCGCCTAGGGTTCCGTTCCGAATGGGCTCCAAAAAAATTTTCCCTGGGGGCGTTGCCCCCGGACCCCCACAAGTACGGCTTGTACCGCTTAGTCCATGGAGCGAAGGCTTGGGCCTCACGGCCCAAGCCTTCGCTCCATGGACTAAGCCTTAGGATAGAAATCTCTAATTAAATAGAGGTCGAGTCGTCATCCAAATCAAAACATAACTAGGCTCCACAAAAGCCCAACAGACTGCAAATATTGAATGTGAGTTGCGATCCCAAAGCATCCTACAAACTCTTCCAGAAACGAGAGGTAAATCGTGGGTTTCGATCTAAAATGATAGAAATCAGGATGCCGTGGAGGCATTCATGGAATAACTGACTTTCACTGGATGAAATGGGCTATCTTTGTCAATCTTTCAACCACAACCCAAATCGCATTATGTTCGTGGAGTGCTGATGGCAACCCCATGACAAAATACATGAAGATGTGCTCCCACTTCCATTTAGGGATAAGGAGTGGTTGCAACGGTCCCACTGGCCTCTGGTGTTTTACCTTAACTTGCTGACATGTCAGACACTGCTCTACGAAACACACAATCTCTATTTCATGTTAGACCACCAGAAAGATTCTCGGAGATCCTTGTACATCTTCGTACTCCATGGATGTACTGTGTAGCGTGAACGATGTGCCTCCTCTAGAATGATCCTCTTAATATCGGCTTCATTCAGAACGCAAATATTGATGTGGAATCTCATTACCCCATCATTTGAGATATTGAAATCCAGCTTTAAACCATCCTAAATCCCTTCCATAACCTCTACCAGTTCTGCGTCTTCCTTCTGAGCAACTTTGATTCTCTCCTGCAAAGTTGGTTGAATAACTAAACTAGCAATGAACACCTGTGGATCCTTGTCCACCAACTCCACTCCCAACCTCTCCAGATCCATCATGATCTAATGTTGTACCATAACTACTGAAATTGACATACTCACTGACTTTCGACTCAATCCATCAGCTACCACATTAGCTTTTCCTGGGTGGTAACTAATGGTGCAATCATAGTCTTTAATTAATTCAATCCATCTGCGTTGCCTCATATTCAACTCCTTCTAGGAGAAGAAGTATTTGAGGCCCTTATGATCCGTAAAGATCTCGCACCTTTCACTGTATAGGTAGTGCCGCCATATTTTTAATGCAAAAACCACAACTACTAACTCTAAGTCATGCATAGGGTAGTTCTTCTCGTACTCCTTGAGTTAGCGAGAAGCATAAGTGATAACTTTACCCTGTTGCATCAAAACACACTCGAGCCCTTTCTAAGATGCGTCACTATAAATCACGTAATCACCATCCCCTGATAGAATGGTCAACACTGGTGCTGTGATTAAACGTTGCTTCAACTCCTAAAAACTCTGCTCACACTTAGTAGTCTAGTCAAACTTGCTGTTCTATTTCGTAAACTGTGTCAAAGGACATGACAGCCTAGAAAAACCCTCGATAAATCGACGATAGTACCCTACTAGACCCAAGAAACTTCTAATCTCATGTATGTTCTTCGGTCTCACCTGGTTTACTACTGCCTCTACTTTGCCTGGGTCTATTGATATTCCTTCCTTGGACACCACATGTCCTAGAAATGCGACCTATTCTAGCCAGAATTCACATTTCTTGAAATTAGCAAATAACCTCTTCTCTCTAAGTACCTAAAGTACTAGCCTTAAATGAGTCTCATGCTCTACAGAACTCCTCGAATAAATCAAGATGTCAACAATGAACACCACCACGAGCCGGTCTAAGTATGCGTGGAACACAATATCCATCAGGTCCATGAATGTTGCAGATGCATTCGTCAAATCAAACGACATAACCAAAAATTCATAATGGCCATACCGGGTTCGAAAGGATGTCTTCGACACTTCATCTGACTTCACTTTCAACTAATGATACCCGGATCGCAGATCAATCTTAGAGAAAACTTGAGTACCTTACAGCTGGTCAAACAGGTCGTTGATACGTGGTAATGGGTATTTATTCTTTACGGTTACGTTGTTAATCTCCCTGTAGTCGATGCACATCCTCATCAACCCATCTTTCTTCTTCACGAACAATATCGGCGCTCCCTAGGGTGATACGCTTGGTTTGATAAAACCATTATCCAGAAGTTCTTGTAGTTGCTCCTTTAGCTCTTTTAGTTTAGTCAAAGCCATTTGGTATGGAGCCTTGGAGATTGGCGTTGTCCCTGGAGTCAACTCAATGGTGAACTCCACTTCACGATCAAGAGGTGACCCCAGTAAGTCTTTGGGAAAAACATCCGGGAACTCCCGTATCCCTAGAATATCCTCTAGCTTTAGTCCTTCCTTTGGTGCTTCTTTTACATACGCAAGGTACCCTTAACAACCCCCCAGAAGTAATCTCCTTGCCTGAATCGTCGAAAGGATCTGTGGTGCAGAGCGCACACACGACCCTATGAATCTAAAGTCCTGCTCCCCTGGAGGTCTGAATACCACATCCTTCCTGCGACAGTCTATACTTACGTAGTTGGATGCTACCCAAAAACCTATGGGGCAAGGGCCTCTTTTATTGGTTTTCCTCTCTCTCCCTTCTTGTATACTAGCCTTTGCCATGATAGCTATGTCCACTAGCTTAATAAAGCTCTGAACCAATAACGCCGCCACCTAAGCGCGTATCACCTGTCTCAACCCTCTCTCAAACATCCGAGCTTTTTTCGGCTCATCCGGGACCATATATAGAGTGAATTGGGATAGCTCCACAATTCGGGTCGCATACTGCTAAACAGTCATGGATCCCTGGGTTAGGCGTAAGAACTCCTCTAGCTATATCTCTCGAGTGGCAATAGGGAAATATCTGCTGAAGAAGATCTCCTTGAAACAACTCTAGGTAACAGAAACATACCTTAGACGCTGCTCCTCCACCAGCCTACCCGATCTCCACCACCTCTTTGCTTCCCCCAACAGTTTAAAGGTGGAAAATCGGACCTTCAGCTCCTCTGTGCATTCCAGCACATCCAACAGTTCCTCTATTTCTTGATTCCAGTCTTCCGCAGCAATCAGGTTCGGTCCCCCCAAGAATGCCAACGGGTTCATCCGAGAAAACTACTAGAATGTGTAGCCTCTATCAGCCGCTAAATGACTCTGTTCCCGAGAATCCCTTTGAATTTCCTTCTTATCCTGGGGTGCTATACTGCGCAGCACAGCTAAGGCCTCAACGTTGTTTTCGCTGGAGGCATCCACATGATTGTCCTCTCCTGTCATAACTTCTTTTCCCTTGGGATTCATTCTGAAGATAGGATAGAATCCAACTTAGAAATTCCACATTTATCTTGGTTAATGCAAATATGGAATGACTAAATAACATAACATATGACTTTGTAGTTAAAAGAAATCATTTATGCACTTCAACTGCAGAACTGCCAAGGTACGGGTCCCTAATCATAACGCTAAAACTACATATATACTTTTCCATCCTATCGTTCCCAACCTAAATTTCTGAGCCCCAGTCCTTCAATTTAGAACCAAAACCATCGATGGATTTACTATGGTTTTCCTGAAATCTTCATTCCAAGAAAAGCACAAAAGACCGTCGAAAGATCATCGTCCTAGAACTCCCAAACTAAAGCCCAGCCTAACTTACCCAATCTTCTCCTTAACTTATCTCAACCTGTACTCTGGAAATTATCATTGACAAAGTCTGTAGAACCTAAAAAACCTAGGCTTTGATACCACTTGTAACGCTCCGACCCACCACGTGGGCCCGGGGTGCTACCAAAGTGATGTTTGCATACTTGATACAATACTCATTTAACAATAATGCAGCTGAAGTAATGAAACATTCTCCATACATACATTACCAGAGTTCTAAGTTTGCTCATACATAAGGTTTCCATGCAGCCATATTACAATCTGACTAAAACTGGACAACTAGTTCGGTCCATATGACCACAATACAAGCCCTGAGCCTGACAACATAACTTACATATGCCAGAGTTCTTAGAGACACTCTAAAAAACGAACTAATCTAACTATCACCCTCTGATCCTACTAAGCACGATACCTGTAGTTTCCTAAAAAGATGATTTGTATATTGGGGTGAGACACTTCTCAATAAGGGTGATCAAGTTAATATCAGTGTGTGGGTAGCATGCTTTTTGTGCTTACATAAAACATTCATTCTTCATATAACCGAAAATAAATGTCTTAACATCATACATACATATACAGTTAGAAATACTCGTTTCTTTTTCCTAACATAAACACTTCATTCATTTCATAATATCATCATTTACATAAATGTATAGATATACATAAAAGACACCTCCTAGGACTAACACCATGTACAAACTCCCGTGGTCAGGGTTGTGCTACCCAAAGGCTGGACTAAGCCTAGAGTGATCAACCCAGACAAAGTCATAACTCCGACTACGCAGGCATCTACAACGTACTTGCATGCCTCAATTGCCCTATCGTGTCCTGAAAGTCTGACCTTCAAAGTATGGTACACCCTTTACCGAGGCTAATCGGCATAGACCACCACACCACTCTCGCAGTACAGTGTGGTGCACATGGTCACATATATAAATCCTAACAACGATATCGTGCTTCTGACATAATGGTCTATCAGGGTTCCTAAAGCATATCGTGTAATTTAAGTAATAAAACCATATTTCATAATCATTTCATATAAAACCTGACATGTAACCTGCGGCCCTCGGCCGTCATATCATACCCGACTCATAGCCGTTAAACATATACCTGGCCCTCACAACCGTAAACCTCATCCTGTATTTTCACAAGCAGTTCCAGTATATTTCGCAAATAGTTCAATATTTTACAAA
Organism: Malania oleifera; assembly: GCF_029873635.1. Taxonomy (NCBI): domain Eukaryota; kingdom Viridiplantae; phylum Streptophyta; class Magnoliopsida; order Santalales; family Ximeniaceae; genus Malania; species Malania oleifera. Next base: position 78,309,743 of record NC_080423.1, on the reverse strand, counting down.
CATTCATCATTTCGGTTATAACATAATACATACATACTATTCACTTTCCACACAATATTTTGTACTTTAAAGCATAACCCGTAGGCAACCATGAAAACATAGTATTTATGGTTTAAAAACATAAAATCGACCTTCCCACCGTTCATTTGTACTTAAAGTAGGATACCATATATCCTAGGTTTGAAAAATAACCTTTCGAACAGTCATTTTTGAAACCTCAACTGAAAACATAAATACACTTACTCCATAAACATTTCGTACGATTCAAAATCATTAAAAAAAACTGACTTAACTTGATCCCCTTACTTATTTCCTGAAAACAACTCGAGATGCTCGAAAACCAAACTTTAGCTTTTTCCTTAGTTCGAGAATCTGCTCCGCTAGACTTATAAATATTCACTCCCTGATCCTCGTGGTAACTTCCAATCGTTGAAACAGACAATGATCAGCGAAAGATAGAAGTGTGTGTGTGTGTGTGTGTGTGTGTGTGTGTGTGTGTGTGAGAGAGAGAGAGAGAGAGAGAGAGAGAGAGTGGGCGTGGGTTCTAGAGAGAGAGAGAGAGAGAGTTATATAAAAAAAATACATAACTTAGTTCTTAAGTAACTAAAATATTTCCTCCAAGATATTTATATATAAATATCTAAAAATATCCCTCCAAGATATTTATTAATATATTTATTTATTTATTTATTTATTATTTTTTTTTTCGGGTTACTACAAATACCACCACACTCCAAGAGAGTCACTAATAACTTTTACTAACATGAACCATTGAAACTACCATGGACAAATCACCAACAAACTATTATAAGACTGCCATAGTCGTGCAACAAACAGCTTATGAACACTACCCCACTGCTCTAAGATAGTCATTAATGACTTTTATTAACACCGAACAACAACCAATGAATTACCACGAGTGCATGGTCAAAACAAAGTTTGGATCTTTGAGCAAAACACATGTCCAACAACTTGATATTTTGGCACAGAGAAGGAATTAGAACATTGAGTCAAAAAAAAAAAAAACAACAAATCCCACTATTTCAGATCCAATAAATTCAATAATCATTGATAAATAGCTTCATGAAGCGTCAAACAACCTGGGTGTCGCACATGAGCAATTAAAAAGGGTGAAACCTTTAGACAAAAAACATCACGAAAAAACTCTCTCGACATGATAATAGAGGGATTGGATCACTACTGGATGATTTTAGGTAAAAAAACATGCCTAAAAGTAGCTTCATGCACCAGTGCATGGGGTTGGCCCTGGCTGCCTTTGAGGCGCTTCCTAGAGATGAGATCCTAGTGGGGGGGGAGGGGGTGACTATGGTGTTGTTTTTGCAAAACCTATAGTAAATTTTGTGTTCCTGAACTAGCAGTGTCACCCAGAAATTTCTAGCAACTTGTCTGACTTTCTATAGCCGCTAACTATTTTCTAGTATAGTGTTACTGGAAATTCTTCTATAATTGTAGACATGTAGCAAAATTTGGGTTTTAGGCTTCTATTTTGATGGTGGTGGTAACAATTAGGGTTTAGGTTTCAGAATCATGCTTTGATACCATGTTAAATAATTGGATAAAATGAAAGACCTAATCTTAAAGATAGGTATTTCCCTCCATTTATAATATATGTCAAGAACACTACTAAAGACCATAATACCCTTACTAATTCATACTTATTACTAACAAAACTCTTAACACATAGTAGTACTGATAAATACTAAATAATTGTTAACAATTATTATTATTATTATTATTATTATTATTATTATTATTATTATTATTATTATATATCCTCTTGCAAAATAAAATGTGTCCAACAAATTGAAAATTAAGAAATTGACACAAAATAGAAGAAAAATGTCATTTGTCTCACATGTTGGGCACAAAATCAATGTGCTAAAGGAAATTAACAATGAAGGTAGAACATTGAAGTAAATTTAATAGTTACGGAAGTGTCACCTTTCGGTATAATCTTGAATTCGAATCCTATCACTTGTGTTGCATAACCGTAATTTACCTCCTACGCTGGTGGAGGGCACTGTTGGCGTAGGTGTGGGATTAGTCTGGTGCGCAAGCCCAAAATACCTGACATTATCAAAAAAAATAAAAGGTTATGGAAGTACAAAATATTTAGATCACTTTTTAGTAGCTTGGAGAGTTTTATTGGTTTTCATTTGATACTCAGGGAGGCTTTATTGGTTTCATTATGCTGCAGAACGACGAGCATTGAATCAAAACATGCTAGTGTGGGATTGTTTGGTATGGTTAATATTTATGGAAATGAAAATTAGAAATGGGAATTAAAAATTAAAAATAGGAATTACAAATTGAAAACTAAAAACTAAAATCTAATTGAACAAAAGTTTTTTTTTTTTTTTTGCCCTTGGATTAAATAGTTTTTTTTAAATATAATTAAAATAATAAAAACAAAAAAAGGGTACAAATTTTAAAAAATATTATAATAAATATAAATTCGTTAGGATTATTTTATTTAACTATTATATTTTAAATATTTTTAGTGTTATAAAATGATTGGAAATGGTAAAATTGATTTTTTGAACGATTTATTATATTTATCAAAATTTTAGAATAATTTGGTTTTAGTTATATTTTTAAATTTGGATGGTCATTTTATTTTGGTCTTAATTAGAAGTTTTTTTTATTGAAAATGAATGATTTATAATCGACAAAAGTTAATTTTGGATGAAAAAATATTATTATAACTTATCGCCGCAACAACTGAAAATTATAAAATTTGATTTTCAGCTTTTATCAAATGCATTATCATAACCTATTTATTTCATTATATAACAATGAAAACAAAAAACAAAAAGTAGGAAACAACTCCTAATATAATTTTATATACTTAAAGGCTAAAATTAGTTCCAATGATGTCAAAATATTAGTTTAACTTATAATAATTCTATAGTTATTTAATGATTGTGGTAATATAATATAAATATAATAATACATATTATTTTATTATATATAAATAATCACATATACAATAATATAATCACCTACTATAGATATTAGCATACCCTGTACCTTGCCATGCACGATTTACTAAATAGGTTTATTATAGTATTTAGATTATAGAACCTTTTAACTCCGCTTGTGATGCACTTAATGTCCTAATTTTTTCACACAGCCGATCCCAAACCCGAGTAAAAGAGAAGGATTGCATTAGGTAGTTGACAGCTAACGTAAAATTTATCAGATCACTGAGATAGAATCCTTACCGAATAGAGTAAGGATTTAATACCCTTAAATCTATCAAAAGAAATGGTTCATAATTGCATAAATTGACGAAAAGTGATTCATATAGCCGACCCCACCCCACTTAGTGGGATTACGGCTTGATTTTGTTGTTATGTACTATAGATCTTTTTTTTTTAAAAAAAAAAGCGATATTCCAAGTTCTTGTTGAATCACAATGTTTAAATATTTATATATAATAAAAATAAAATAAAATATTTATATATAAATAAAATATTTATATATAATAAAATTAATTTTTGACAAATTTTTTAAAACAATATTTTAGTGGGCCCAGTGGCAGGATACACCATCACCTCCCAATTTTGCATCAAACAGCACAATGAGAACATGGGAAGGATATTTACAGAGATTGTTGGAGGTCATCCACATAGTAGATCCGAAGATTACAAATTCATTGTAACTTTCATACAAATTTAAATTCAATGTCTCTCTCAAATATAGGATTATGATTGTTAAATTGTATTGCCAAACACGTCCACTTTTAGCAACTCTAAACTAATAAGAGAACTATCCAATAAACCAGTCATTCAGACCAAACAGGCACCAGAGAGAGCGCATGAAGGTTGGCAAAGATTGTTTCCAGAAGCAGAATTTATAATTTAAAATAGCACAATGGATTTACTCCCAAATAAATGTAATATTGAATTCCACGAATAAGAGGGGTATAATTGAGAAAATGAAACAACAAGAGGCATTTCAATACCATTCAGAGCATCCTTTTAAGCTGTATCAATGTTCACAACAGGGAGCAGTTTCACCTTTCTGAGATGCAACCACAAGCACGTTAAAATTTGCTTGTTAAGTTCAATTTGACATCATCGTCTGTTAAATGGAAAAGTATCTCGAACTGCAGACTGTCCCGACTGCCCTGGGGTTGGTTTAGGCCGCGCATACTCTGTGAAAACTACCCATCCATCGATGAACTGCATGCAAATGAAAACCACAACGCATGTGGAATGTGCTATTTCGTATTAATAAAGAATGAAGTGGCTAAACTGCATAAAGGTAAAACTACATGAACCGAAATTTAAAAAGACGGTTGATAGTTGGAAGGTAACCAACTTTTGCATCCATTTCCTTCTTTCCTTCTATGGCTTCTTCTAAGTTGGCAAAAGTCACAAACCCAAAGCCTTTTGAATACCCAGAAACACGATCTGTCACAACCTTAGCTGAAACATACGCAAGCAGTTAACAATTGCACAATTTTCTTGCAGATACATATAAGATCAGCACATATTTTGCTATTTCAATACATTTCTTTCACCAGGAATATTCATTCATCAATAATATTGAGAAAATCAATGAATGCAAGAATAACAAAAACTAAAATCAGATTCAGTATTTTGGTTCACTCTGCACATAACCCACACATAATCTAATGACAGCACCAACAAGTTGATGTTGGCTGAACTTGCAGTTTAAAAAAAAACCATTCAATTTTATTCAATGCCATGTTGTTAGTTAATTATAACACTTCATCATAAGGCTCTTTTTGGCACTTGGAAAACATGCGGAAAAAAGAAGTAAAGGCAAGAAATCCACATTTCTTTACAGGATTGGGAAAAATATTAAGAGAAAAACAGACCAATAGATGAATGAATTATTTTTTTCAATATTCATCAACCTTATATTTTTTTTGGAAAAAATTATTCAATCGTATTTTGACTAGCGTTAGGACCGTAGGAGAAAAGTGTAGAGTTCCCAATCTCAATAGATGTTCATCAAGGTTCAAATTTGAGTTCTTATCTTTTTACTTTAGTAATTGATGAAATTACTAAGAATATCCAGGATGAGATCCCTTGCTGTATGTTGTTTGCAGATGATATCGTATTGATTAATGACATTAGAAGGAGAGTAGAATCTAAGTTCGAATTTCGACGAGCCACATTAGAGTATAGAGGGTTTAGGATAAGTAGGAATAAGACTAAATATATAAAATGTAATTTCAGTAATGTAAGGAGTAGCAAAAGAGAGAAGATCAAACTGGATAATTAAGAAATTAATAGCACTGATAGATTTAGATATCTTGGATCTATTATGCAAGGTGAAGGGAAAATTGAAGAAGATGTAGTATATAAAATTAGGACAGGTTGGGTAAAATGGAGTGCGTCAAGTGTGATGAGTAATCGTAGAATATCCTTAAAATTAAAAGGAAAGTTTTATAAAATGGCTATAAGGCCAACTATGTTTTATGGTTCAGAATACTAGGCAACTAAGAAACAACATATACAAAGAATGAAAGTTACTGAAATGCGTATCCGATGGTGGATGAGTGATTTAATATTAAAAGATAAAGTAAAAAATGAACATATTAGCCAAAATTTAGGCATAACACCGGTTGAAAATAAGATAAGGGAAGAGCAACTTAGATGGTTTGGGCATTCAAAATGCAAACCTAGTAGAGCATTTATGAGGAGTGAGTTAGTTATGATTTTTGGCATGAAAACGGGTAGGGGTAGGTCTAAAATTACTTTGAATGAGATAGTGAAGAAGGATTTAATAGCTCTTAATCTAATAGAGGAAAATGCTCTGTGTTAGGTGAATTGGCAGAAAAGTATTCATGTAGCCAACATCACCCAATGGGACTTGAGGCTTGCTGTTGTTGTTATTTGTTGTGTATATTTTGATGAACTATCATTTCTATTTATTTTTTTTAATATCATTTTCAAAATAAAAATAAAAATAAAAATTTGTCCTATTTTTCCCTTCTACTTTTCCCTCAATATATATCCTCAATCCAAATAGAGCTTAAAATAGAGCTAATGCACGAAACGAAAATGCACAGGTTTAAGTTCAAAAGCATATGCTAAATATTTAAAACAAAGAAAAAAAATCTCAGACTTATATTTCATACTCTATTGAGTTTACTGTCCCATGTAGACCTCTAAAGAAAAGTGAAAGGTCACAATAAACCTTGTTCCATCCAACATTGAGAAGATTCAAAAAAAATTTCAGCTAAGCCTACTAAACTTTTTAAAATTGAGGCATTCTCGTCTGATTTTTTATATTTCTCCATTTTCATCCCTTTTTCTACCTTTTATTTTTTCTTTTGATATTCTGCCAAAGCAAAGAGATCCTCAAAGGTATGTTTGAGGCCAACAAGAATTGGTATGAGTTTCACAACATATCAAATATTTCAGGAAGATAAAAAAACACACATTCTATTACAGAGAAGAGGAAGGAGGGGTCCAAGAGGATTCTGGATGTAAATGAAAATATAGGCCCTATTTGAGCTTGAAAGATAGTAGAAAAAAGGAAGAAAAATATAAAAGAAGCTACTTTTCCATGGCTGATGAACAAAACTTCCTTAACTTTTATTTATATGGAACAAATTTCATTATTGAATCTTGAGAGTATTTGATAGAGAACATATTGTTAGGGTTTACAAGAAGTTTGAAGTCTGTTATGGCTCTTATTGGTAGCTAAATTAGTTTATTTTATTCATAATCTTAGTGGTCCAAATGTCAAGTTGTAATTGGTCATTGTTCCTATATAAGAGGATCAATTGTATGGCATTGTAATTCAATCGTTCAAGAAAGGAAATATATTGATTCTTGTTTTCTTCCATTTTTCTTCCTGAAGCTTGTTAATATACAGCTTCTCATATTTTACATGGTATCAGAGCACTGCGTAAGGGCAGTAAGCTTGTCGTCTTCATCAATTCTCTTGTCGGAAACCAGGGAAGAGAAAAGTAATCACAGCTCATCAATTCTCTTACCGAAAACCAGGGAAGAGAAAAATAATTACAAACAGAGCAGCTGTGATTAGCCAAAGGGGTTTTCGAATCTCAGAGATTGGTTAATTCAATTTCTACTGCCTTCTTCAAATTTTCTGCATTTTTTTCTCTATGGTGGAAACTGAATCTTCTTTACATTTTGTTTCTATGGCAAATGCTGATGATTCTTCAAGAAATTCATCGGATGATTCTTCAAGTGTTTATTACTTGCATCCATCGGATAATCCTGGAGCTCTCCTATTTTCAGAAATTTTAACTGGCGAAAACTATGTTGCATGGAGTAGATCAATCTCTATTGCTCTCACAGTTAAAAACAAGATTGCATTCATATATGGTACTCTGCCTCAATCTAATCTTAGTGATTCTCGGACTCAAATTGCTTGGTTGCGAGCCAATAATCTTGTTCTATCTTGGCTTATGAATTCTATAGCAAAAGAAATTCGTGGGAGTTTGCCGCACTTCACAACCGCATATGATATTTGGGAAGAACTCAAGACAAGATATCTTTGAAGTGATGGTCCAAGAGTCTTTATTTTAGAAAAGTCTCTTAGTTCAATTTCTCAAGGATCAAGATCAGTTACTGACTATTTTAATGAGTTCAAGACCCTCTGGGATGAATATATCAGCTACAGGCCAATTCCTAGCTGCAGATGTGGAATTCTCAACCAGTGTTCTTGCAATCTTTTAAAGAATTTTTTAGACAGACAGCAATCAGATTTTGTGATGAAATTTCTCATTGGCTTGCATGATTCCTATTCTATGATGCGAAGTCAGTTACTTCTTCAATCACCTTTGCCTTCTATGAGCAAAGTGTTTTCCTTATTATTGCAAGAAGAAAGTCAAAGGTCTTTATCTAATGTTGTTGGTATTTCCATAGACTCTCATGCAATGGTTGCTGCACAAACACAGAGACCTGTTGCTACGAGTGGTATTCGCTTCACAAAACCAAAAACCAAAGGAAATGTCACTTGTTCTCATTGTGGATATACTGGTCATCTAGCAGACAAGTGCTTCCACTTAATTGGATACCCACCTAGATGGAAAGGATCACGAGGAAAGAAAATTTTTCCTGTTCAACAAGGAAATACAAACATCAATTTACCCAATGCAAATGTTGTTTCTTCTTTGGAGTCAAATTCAAGCATCTCAAACATAAATCTCAAGAGCAAATTCAAAACTTGCTGTCACTTGCAACTAGTTTGTCTCATACACCCATAAGTTCCAATTCCACAGCAATGCTGCTTCTACATCAGGTATTATATCATGTCATATCGTCTCTACTGACAAAAATAATTCTCCATGGATCATTGATTAATTGGCATCTTCGACTAGGACATATTCCTCCTACCAGATTAAAAATCATTAGTGAAATAGATTCCAATGTATCAGCACCTTAGAATCATATCTGTGAAGTCTGTCCTTTAGCAAAACAAAAGAAGATTGCATTTCATGTATCAAATAGTTATTCAAATAAAGCATTTCAGTAGTACATTGTGATATTTGGGGTCCTTTTCAACTGTTTCATATTCTGGTTTTCATTATTTCTTAACAATTGTAGATGACTATTCAAGATTTACTTGGCTTTACCTCATGAAAACCAAAACAGAAACTTGTACCATTCTCACAATATTTGTTTCTTATGTTCATACTCAATTCCAAACAACTATTAAAATTCTAAGGACTGATAATGGCCAAGAGTTTAACATGCCTGATTTCTATAATAACCATGGCATAATACATCAATTGTCTTGTGTTGAAACACCCCAACAGAATGGTAGAGCTGAAAGAAAACATCAACACCTTCTTAACGTTGCTAGGTCTTTGCTTTTTCAGTCAAAACTGCCACTCTCTTATTGGACAGATTGTGTGCTGACAGCAACACATCTTATAAATTGAACCCCTTCTTCTATTCTCAATAATCAAACAACATACTTCCTTTTATTCCAAAAACATCCAGATTACAATTATCTTAAAGTTTTTGGGTGTTTATGTTTTGCTAGCACACTTACAGCTCATAGAGGAAAATTTCAACCAAGAGCTTCAAAATGCATTTTTTTAGGATATCCACCAAATATCAAAGGATACAAACTTTTGGATCTTGTTACTTTCAAAACATTTATTTCCAAAAATGTCGTTTTCCATGAATCTATATTTCCTTCCATACCAAATAAAATTCATACACCTTTTGTCTTTCCCAATTTTCCTCAGTTTTTTGAATCCTCATAACCCAATAATTCTTTACTTCCTCTTACATCAAATCCTCAAGAAGAAAACACTGCAATTAAAACCACTCAATCTGAAAATCTCAAAAGAAATCAAAGGATCATAAATCCTCCTGCATACTTACAGAATTTCTATTGTGGTAATATGGCCCAAACAACTTCACTTTATCAATCATCTCCCATTTCTACTCAAGGTGAGCCTCATTCCATTCTTCATTATCTTTCCACTTCTCAATTATCCCCTAGATATAAAGCTTTTCTTGCTGCTATTACATCAACTTTTGAACCGAAAACTTTCAAACAAGCCATTTCTCATCCTCAATGGCAAAATGCCATGGCAAAAGAAATAAAGGCTCTTGAATCAAACAAAACTTGGGATCTTGCTATTTTACCTCCAAACAAGACTGCAATTGGTTGTAAATGGGTTTATCGTGTCAAGTTTAATGCTGATGGCACAATTGCAAGGCATAAAGCAAGACTAGTGGCAAAGGGCTACACTCAACAAGAGGATTTAGATTTTTTTTTATACTTATTCTCCTGTTGCGAAGATGATAACTATGAGAGTTTTACTTCTTGTTGTTGCTATCAAACAGGAGCATTTACATCAATTAGATGTTAATAATGCTTTTTTGCATGGAGATTTTAATGAAGAAGTATATATGCAATTGCCACCAGGCTATTCTTCAGTTACTGACCCTCGTGTCTACAAGCTTAAAAAGAGTCTCTATGGACTGAAACAAGCATCAAGATAATGGTTTTCCAAACTTTCTCATTCTTTGATGCAACTTGGTTTCACTCAAGGAAAATCAAATTTTTCTTTATTCATCAAACAAACCTCCTCAGCTTTTATTACATTACTCATTTATGTTGATGATGTAATCCTTGCATCTAACAGCCTTGATCAAATTAATTCAGTCAAGCAATTTCTCCATGATTCCTTTACCATCAAGGATCTTGGTGAGCTAAAATACATTTTGGGTTTGGAAATCGCTAGATCAGCTAAAGGTATTACTCTTTCTCAACGAAAATATGCATTGGATATTTTACAAGATAGTGGGTTTTCTGGTTGTAAACCAACAGCTTTTCCTATGGAATCAAATCTGAAACTCGGTGCAACATAATCTTCACCATCTCTACATGATCCTGCATCATATAGACAACTCATAGGTCGATTGTTGTACTTGACTATCACTCGACCAAACATAGCATACTCTATTCAGGCACTAAGCCAGTTTATGGCTAATCCAAGCATGATACATCTTCGAGCTGCCGAAAGGATACTCAGATATATTAAGGCTACACCAGGTCAGGGAATTTTCTTGTCTGCAAATTCGTCTCTTCACCTGAAAGCTTATTCAGATAGTGACCAGGGTGGCTACTTGGACACTAGAAGAAGTGTAACTGGCTTCACGGTTTCTATTGGAGACTCTTATTTCATGGAAATCAAAGAAACAGGCTACTATCAGCAGATCATCTGCTGAATCTGAATACAAGGCTTTAGCTACAACCACCTGTGAAATTCAATGACTTATCTATCTCCTAACTGATTTAAATGTTCAACATTCTCAAGCTGCCCTGTTATACACTGACAGTAAACTAGCCTCTGAAATTACTTCTAATCCTGTGCACCATGAGAGGACTAAGCATATTCAACTAGATTGTTATTTGGTTCGAGAAAAGTTACAAGAAGGCTTAATTCAAATCATACATATTCCTTCTAAACATCAATTAGCTGACATATTAACCAAGCCTCGTGGTTCACTAAATTTTCATCATCTTATTCACAAGATGGGAATGATTAATATCCATTCTCATCTTGAGGAGGGGTGTTAATCAGAGTTTACAAGAAGTCTGAAGTCTGTTATGGCTGTTATAGGTAGTTAAATTAGTTTATTTGATTCATAATCTTAGTGGTCCAAATGTCAAGTTGTAATTGGTCATTGTTCCTAAATAAGTGGATCAATTGTATGGCATTGTAATTCAATCGTTCAAGAAAGGAAACATATTGATTCTTGTTTTCTTCCATTTTTCTTCCTGAAGCTTGTTAATATACAGCTTCTCATATTTTACACATAATAAAAAATTGATCTCTTTCTCATGTTCTTTTTCTTTCCTTTCCTCAAACAATATCCTTCGTCCAAAGGAAGCCATAAGTAAGTCGTATTTCCCTAACATATAATACGAAGTAACGCAGCTGACACATAGAAAAAAGAAAAACGCAATTACCATTAATAACGTCACCGAATTTAGAGAATGCTTCACGAAGTTTCTCTGATGTGGTTCTCTTATTCAGCCCTGAAATCAGAAAGGCCGAAACATTCCTTTAGATCATTTGAAATAAAAAATTGACATGAATGGTAAATAAATTGTTTGATTACGTATTTTTTCCCTCTTGGCAAATTTCAATTATGTAATGTAGAAGATTGAACAACGATTCAGCATCTTATACTTAATTAGCATTATAGTTCAGGAGATCTGATTAGAAAGTCTAAACAAAGCAGGCGCAGGAGCAAATACCTGAGACGAAGATGGTCGGCGAAGGAGAAGGCTCAGGCTTATCAGCAGAGGCAGCAGTTGCAGCAGCAGGCAGTTTGAATTCGGAAGAAAAGATTGACGTGGATAGGAATCGTCTCACCAGCCCGGCCCTAATCGCCATGCCTGATCCCTCCGTCCCTCAGAGCCTTAGGCAAAACATAAACCCTTAAACCCTACTGCCTAGTAATCGCAAGTTTCATTCGGATTTCGGGTGACTGCGGATTCCTAATTTTAGCGAAATTTGATCTTTACCCCTTATTTTGGTGAAAATTTTCTTTTGACCTCGCCGAGTATGAAATATGACAGTTTCACCCCCAATACTTGGCTGCGAAAATTCTAGGCTTTCCCACAATGGTATCTCATGAGTAGAAATGACAAAGGGGTCGGATAATTTATAATGAGTTAGATCATAGTGAATTAGGCGAATTATTAGGTGATGATAGTATAATCCATATATAAGTAAAATTATTTTTAAAATTATAATTTAGTAATTATTAAATATTTAAGAACCAATCACAAAATTATAATTTTTTTATTTTTCAGATAATAAATTTAAGGGCTTTTGTTTTGATCATGAGAAAATTGAATATGTAGACTTGAGTTTGAATGTGGGCATGGAGCAAACCTAGAAATACATAGGATAGTGTGAGAGTCGGAGTGTGGGAGTAGGTATTCGTCAATAAAACTTATATTAATTGAACTGATGTCTAATTAGCATGGGCATATGAGATTATTAATGAATTTAGACATTAATTATTAGCGGATAGGTGGATATTCATTGGATAAAATCCTAAAATTTTCAATCGACTGATTTAGAGATGGATAAGAAAAGTTTAAATCATATTCAATTCATTTAATGCGTAGATGGTTTGTGAATCAATTTAAGCATGTCAGATTCGATTTAGGGTAATGAATTTTTATCTATTTTGTCAGGTCTACTCAGGAGACCTAACAAGATAGGTGTGGATCCCTCATCTGGCATGCTTCGCAGGGATGCATTTTTGAAATGAGTTGAAAAATAAAAGAGTTTATTGATACTATCTTAAAAATATTTGATCCCATATTAAAAAAAACAAAAAAAAAAAAAAACTATTAGAAAGAGGAAGTTAACTTTAAGTGTTTGGTTAAAAAATTATAAGGTAACTACATGTAATTAAAATAACTAAAAGGCATGTACTTTTAGGAAATATAATTAATGCTTTGATAGTTTTGAAATATTTTAAAAATTAACGACAACAATGAAATAGAATATTTATTAAAAAATGTCTTTTAACTTTTAAATGTTTCAGGTCTATAACTTCTCATCACTCCTTTTCATTAATTCCTTTCTAAAGGTTATAAGGAACCAAACAAAGCCTTAAAAGCCCCTAGAAAAATTGAAAGTTAGTTTTTAAAAGGTGAAAAAGTTTATTACCAAACACATTACATTCACATTTACTTTTAAAAAAGAGAAGTTGAGACAAAAAAGGAGGGCAAACTCACCCTAAGACTTCACAACATTTTGATTTATTTGCATTTCAATTTTAGGAACATAAAAATTTAAATTTGTGCAAATTTAGATAAAATATAACATATAATTGTATTATTTTTTTAAAAAAAAAATTCACATAGCTTAAATTCAAATTTCAAAATTTATGCTTGTGAACAACTATCTCAATACTCATAGTGTCCTAAATCTAATAAATTATTATTTAATTATAATATTCCTAACTATGTACATATAAGTTATTTAATAAAAGAATTTAATTTTAAATTTTAAAAAATATCTAGAATTGACCTAAAAAAAAATAAAAATCCATCAATGTGAACTAAATCTGACCCACTTAATTGATTCATAACCATATGTACATTAAATGAATCTGATATTGTTTAAAAAAATTATTTGTCCCTAAAGAGAACAGTTAGCGGATATTGAGTTTTGAACAATGGATTTCCACCAACTCATCAATAAATAATGCCCAAAACCATAAATAATTTCATATGATCATGTTCATCAAGTATCAACCCAGCCAACATAAGTTTAATTGGCTAAGGCCCAATCCCACACTCCTAATTTTTGCGCTCCTATATGCTATATGCGCTTCTAGGCCCATCCCACGTCTCTACTTAAATTCAAGTCCAAATATATAATTCTCATAATTAAAACAAAATTTACAAATTCATTATGTGAAAATAATACACACACACACATTTGTGATTGGTTATTACATATTTAACAATTTGTCATAATTATTAGGTAATGTAAGTTTTTACTTTTGTGTTGATTATTGAATGTTTAAAAATTTAACAAATTATAATTTTATAAATAACTTCAATTATTATGTTACGAAATAAATTATTCATTGGTAAAAAAATTATACTTTGGATGGAAATGACAAATTATTCGTCATCTATCATGGATTATCCAATCTAAATTGTCATAAATTTGTCATTTAATTGAGTTGGATATATATGTTGTAATTTCCTTACTTGATAATTCACCAAATCAGCGATAGATTATCCAAATTAATCCGCCTTACTAAGTCTACTCTATAACTTTAATTGTCTCTATAATTTTTGTTCATTCTTAAAAAAAAAACAAGTTTGGAACTGTAAAGCATATAAATAGTATGCATTTATAATTAGTATTGATATGCCCAAAAATAACTCAACCAATAAGAACGAGTCAACACCTAACCCGCACCCTCCCAAGTCAAACCTACTGGCGAGAACAATCAACTCCAATCCAATAAAGAGGAGAAGAGATTCATGCCAACAGCTTAAATAGCCGAGTGATGCACTTAGACACTTTATGACTTGAGAGCGATTCACACTCTCGCGCAATAAAGACGGATCAACCAAGGGTCAACTCTAACCCCTATAAAAAGGGATGTGGGAAAAAGGCCAAGGTAAGTCATTCAACCCATTCTACTATTGCATTTAACTTCTCTAGAGCATCCCTCTTATTTAGACATCGGAGTGATCCCCCAAAGTACACCTCGAGTCCTCTAAGTCTTTTTGTTTCTATCCATTTTAGGTCAACAGAGGTCGGGGAGCAGTCTCATTGGTTATCATCGAGTTTATCCAGCAACAATAACCCTCATATTTCTTCATTTAATTAATTTCCTTAATAACGTTTAATTCATTCATTCATTAATAATTAATATTTATTTATTTATTTGATTATTATTATTTTTTCGGATTACTACATTCTCCCTTCCTTAAAACAATTTTGTTCTCGAAATTCTCTAATCAATTCCGTGGACAGATGAGCCTCACTCACTATCTAGGAAAGTGTGCCATTAGCCATGCTTAATAAAACTATGGATAATTTAGTTGTTGTAGTAAGCATTTACTAACCAACATGTCCTATAAAAACTCAAAAACTCAAGACAAAAATGATTATTCCCTGCAATAAAATCATCAAGATACAATAATTAAATTCATGCTTTTGTATTGCAAAAAAGTTAATTTTGAATTGAGGTAAGGGCCGGCCTAATCATTAGGCGGCTGAGGTGTTCGCCCCCAAATTTTTTTTAATATAATAATATATTTTTGGGACCTTAATTTTTTTTAATTAAATAATGTTAACATTATTTATTATGCTCTCTTCTCATATATTGACTTCTCAACCAACAAATAAATGAAATTGTATTTTAAATATAAAATAAATGCAATTTAATTCTTTTTTTTTTCAAGCTTCACTGACTTTCCAACTAACAGCTTTATTATGTTTCTAACTTTCTATTGCCCTCATATCTTTTTCTTAACCTCTCTAAAAAAATCTTTCCATCTCTCACACTCTCTCACTCTCATCTCTCAGTCTCTTCATGATTTTTACTCCGACTCTTATGTTCATCATCTTCGGGCTTCTGATTCTCTGTAATTTTCATCAATCCTAATTTTGATTTCAATGTTTGTGCATTATTTTTCTATTATTTTCACTCTGAAATTTTTTTTTTTATTTTTTATTAAATTTTGGAAGCTTTGAGGCTAGAGCATTGTATCCGACAAGAATCCGATATCTCTAAAGTCTCGCTCGCCGATTGATTTGCAATAATAATAATAATTAGGTTGTATTTTTTCAATCTATTATTTCTATAAATTTATTAAATTTATTTTTATTTGTTTACATAATTTGTCAATTTAGAGTTAGTGTTAATTTTGAAATTTAATTATGTCAACGAGCAAATATGAATTCAAATATGAAAAACGAAGAAAGAAAAAGAAAATATTAAGGGTCCCTGATTAAACATTCACCTAAGATCTCATATTGTGAAGAGCATTGAGGCAATGAATGAAATGAAAAGAAAGTTAAAACAATAATATAATTTGTTGTTAAGAAATTATGTTTTATAGTGATTTGATCAACATGTGCACTAGGTCAGCACTCTCAACATGGTGGATGTACACATGCCAAGCCTGCCACTATTGTGGAAAACGCTTGAGGTCATGTGTTCGAGATATTACAAATCAACATGGCAGTGCAGGAGAGGAGAAGAAAGGGTTGTAAGCCCGTGCACCCTGCTCTTCTATGTTGTCATGTGGATCCATGATACTTACGGCCCGTAAAGAATAACATTACTCCACGAAGCCCAAAAGTTCCTCATGCACTTCACACACCCTACACATGGAGGAGATCAAGGAAGGGTGAAATTGTTGAATATACAAACCCAAGGCATTCCATGTATTCCACACGCTACCTTGTTAACCACCAAGAATAGGCAAAGCCTACCCCGAGGGTGTGGTTTAGGTGGTAGTGCGGGCTGCAAGAGTGTCTTTCATGAGATCAGGTGTTCAAACTCTCCCGGGCTCGTTTCCGTCCCTGAACTCCTGAATTTACTCTCTCTTTGAAGTTGTGGGATCAACTTCAAGGGGTGCAGGATTAGTCACGTGGATCGTAAAACAGACGCGTGGATACCCGATGCATAATCCAAAAAAAAAAAAAGAATAGGCAAAGCCTTCTATGGAGTTTGGAAAAGATCCAAGCTCCTATATTGATTGTGAATAAAGTAGTAAAAGTTACTTAGGTATTGTATAAGTAGAAATTCAAAAAGCGTGATCTCAAGGATTTCAAATGGTCTTTTTTCCTCATCTTTCTCACAATTTTTGAAAGCGTGATCTCAAGGATTTCAAATGCTCTTTTTTCCTCGTCTTTCTCACAATCTTTGTCCTCCCTGTATTTTCCACAATTCATAATCTTTTGAGCTCTACAATGGTGGCTTAAGAGAGAAAAAGAGAGAAAATGACCAATAGAGAGAATTATCAAAAGATGAGAGAGGAAGACCCTAGGAAAGGGAACTAGGGAGGCTTTCTTAAACTCAATTGATTGCCTTATAAGGTCCCTATTTCTCATTTTATAATCACAGGAGACCTAATCCCAATCAATCTATATTTCCAAAAAGCATTTTGAAATCATATTTTAGGTAAGAATTATCCAAAAATTAAGCTAAAACAATACATATTTTTGGATTTGAATCTTGAATTTAGATTAAAGAATTCTTGCAATCTCTCATTCCTTAAATATTCTTCGATTGATTTCGTTAGCAACATCAAATTTCTTACAGTAAAGGATAATTACTGTAGTATTTTTCAAGCGATTGTCATTTCCTTTTAATTTCATTCGCTAGTAGATCTTCTCCTCCCTCGTTATTTCTTTTCTTCTTACTATTACTAATAATTTTTTCAATAGTTGGTTAATAGTGGGGATTTTGTGTTTATCATATGTAGGCTTAGTGTATGGATTTTAATGTTTTTGTGTTTTTCATTTGCAAGTTTTGGAATATAGAATTTTTTTTTCAAAAAGTATAATTATATGGTTTTTGTAATTATAGTCTAGCTTGGATTCACACCCAAAATTATATGCTTTAAAAAAAATTTTAATGCACTTGTCTTGTGTGTGTGGGGTTTCTACTAGTTGTAGGGTGTGAAAAAATTATTTATGTGAAAAAAAATACGCTATCGTGCACTTTGCTGGTGTAACATAAATTCTTTATACACAGCCAGTTTCAAGCCACGATAAAGGAGCGAGATTGAGTTAGAGATCTTATTATCATGAATTCTCACTAAATTCACCTAAGTCAATAGCCAACCCCACCAAATGGAACTTACGGCTTCTTGTTTTAGCTGTTGTTGTTATATAAGAATTATCCCATTGCAAACCCATGTAGATGCTCCAACAGTTCAACCCCAATTAAGATCTAATGTCCTACACCTCAAAACTCCCCATAGCTTCCAACTTTTTGGCCAACATTTCTTGGTTAAGCATTTGCCATTCTATAGTGGCCATCCACAATCCTAAACATGTAGTAAGCAAACCTAGAAAACCATAAACAAAAATAGGACGCAGAAACAAATATTTGGAACTGTAATGACAAACTAGACTTTACAGCTTCAATAAATTAAAAAGAAAGAAAGGGAAAGCTAAATGGAATGCAAAAGCTGAAGGGGAAGTAAGGGTTTTGAGGAAGAGAGGAATGCAAATTCCAAAGCTTTAAAGACAAAATCAAACAAAGTGTTTGAAACTCTGAGACCCCAATTTCGAATCCAAGACCCTAGTTTCATGCCGCCAAGAGCCCCTCGCACACTCGTGGCATCATGGCTCACTGTTGATGATAAATTTCACATCAGCTTCAAGAGGATTTGACAACAAGCTTCATAGCTTGTAGAAGTTAAAAGCTATTCTACCATCACATCAGTTTGTTTGAGTTCAAATATAGAGTTCTCTGCCCCAAAGCCTTGCGGAGTGGCATCTGTCAAAGTCGCACCTTCAACATCTTTGCATTTTCACATTCATATTTCCAGATGATGATTTTCAAGCTTGTTCACACAATCATCCACTATCCATACCAAAGGTATATGTCATGAGAAGCAATCCTACTTCACCTGTTCAACATAGGTTCAAAGTTTAAACAGGAAAAATTTTATACTTAATTCATTCACATGGAACCAATTGTTTGATACATTATTTTTGTTTTGCTCGAAGCAGTGAAAAATTCAAACCTAAAAATTCAAACCATCTTTAAACAGAGTAATAGAATACCAAGGTGAAGACAAAACTCCTGACGAAAAGTTTTTCAATAGAAATGAATCAAAGAGGAGAGCCCCATCCACCACCACCAGGAGTTAAAATCTGAAGAACTTCCCCTGCCTGCACCTCAATTGTGTTTTTCCCTCCAAGATATACCCTCCGTTTATTTTTTGTGATAAGGTAATTAACCCCATGAGCACCATCTTTTCCTCCTTTTAATCCTCTCGGTGCATGAACGCGCCTCTCCGAAAGAATACTCACCACCACTGGGTGTCTGAACTCTATCTCTCGCACAAGTCCATCTCCCCCTCTATGAAGTCCACCTCCACCACTGTTCTCTCTGAGCCCAAATTTGTGCAAAATAACTGGATACCTCTGCTCAAAAATCTCGGGATCGGTCATACGGGTATTTGTCATATGGCACTGGACTCCACTGGTCCCGTCCCAGTTGGGACCAGCACCACATCCACCTCCAATTGTTTCATAATAGCCAAAAGTATCATCCCCAAAAGTGAGATTATTCATACATCCCTGAGAACAAGCACATGCCTGAAATGCGGTGAGCACAACATCCGTTATTCTCTGAGATGTCAGAACGTTACCCCCTACTACAGCAGCCTCATCACTAGGAGAAAGGAATGAACCTGATGGAATATGGATTTTAACAGGGGCCAAACAACCTTGATTGAGAGGAATATCAACATCAACCAAACAGCGTAGGCAGTATATGACTGCTGCAGCTGTCACTGCTTCCGGAGCATTCCAATTCCCATAAACTTCAGGGCTGGTCCCAGAAAAATCAAAGACTGCTTCCCCCTTCTCACAATTGATTGTAAGATTCAGATGAATGGTAGACCCATCATCCATGTAATCTTCTTCTTCAATGGTTACGAAATCACCCTCTCCACACTTAGCCACCTGAGATGAAACACTAGAAGCAACTGATCTGAGCATCTCTCTGACTGCCTCTTCTGCATTCTTCTGCACATAGGTCATATAAGCCTGAACTGTGTCCAAACCATACTGTTCAATAAGCTCTTTGATAAGGGAAATTCCTCTCTGGTTGGCAGCTACTTGTGCATGAAGGTCTGATAAATTGTCTTGAAGCCTGCGGGTTCCTGGGATGTTATGAGTTGATTCATCAGAACAAGGGAACTTGAGAAGTTTGATAATTCCTTCTTCTTGAAAAACCCCCTTTTCCACAAGCTTGAACGCTTTAATGGCAGCTCCTTCCTCCCATAAGTACTTAGAGAAAGGAGGCATACTTCCTGGAGTAATACCCCCAATCTCTGCATGATGCCCTCTGCTAGCCACAAAAAATACCAGTTTTCCATTATCAAAAACAGGCGTAATGACGGTTATATCAGGGAGATGGCTACCTCCAGCACATGGATGATTGGAGATTAAAACATCTCCTTCATTCAAATTTTTGCCCCAGTACTTGAGTTGCCATCTAACTGTACTGGACATAGCACCAAGGTGGACAGGCACATGAGGCGCATTGGCAACTAGTCCTCCATCAGGACCAAAAAGAGCACAAGAGAAATCCAGCCGTTCCTTGATATTTGTTGATATGGATGTCCTTTGTAGCGTCCGTCCCATCTGCTCAGCAATACCCATAAATCTGTGATTGAATATTGAGAGCTTAACAACATCTGCAACATTTTCTGCTACTTTCACGGTGCTTAGATTTGATTCAATTTCAATTTTAATATTTCCATATTTGGTTATAATAGCTTTGCACTTGGGTTCTACTATCACAGTACTATTACCATTCATGATAACTGCTGGGCCAGGCATTGTATGACCATACCCAAGATTCTCAAGCTTGAATAAAGGTGTGCTGTGCCAGCCATTCTGAAAGTAAACCTTGTAATGCCCTTCAAACTTAGGGGTACCTGAAGCAGGTACAAGAGCTCGTGGTTTCAAAATATTAGTAACTCCTATACCACGAATTCTAACATCACATATCAGGATGTTCCTCTTCTGTAGTTTGAATCCATACTCTTGCTGGAAAAGCCTCACAAATTCTTCTGCAAAATCAAATTCCAATCCATCTTCATTTATTTTTCTCTTTACCATGATGGCAGTATCTGTACCCTCATACCTCAAATTTAAATATGTTTCAGTTGTAATGTTTTCCTCCTTGAACCCTTGATCTTGCAGCTTCTGCTTGACCAGCTTCAATAAAGTAGCTTCTCTACGAGAGGCCTCGAGGAGCGATTCAGGTGCATAAACAGCAGAATATGGCTCCTGTCCCTCTTCTATTACATCTGCCAGTCCCATTCCATATGCACTTAAAATCCCACAGAACCTATGAATTAATACCTCTTTCATTCCCAAGGACCTGGCAATAGCACAGGCATGCTGCGGCCCAGCACCTCCAAAGCAAGCAAGAGTATGGTTCCTAGTCTCATGTCCTTTCATCTCCGTTAACTGCCGAATTGGACGGCACATTGTCTCATTGGCAACATCCACAAATCCCAGTGCAATCTCCTCTACTGTCATGTCCTTCGCTGATGAATCCTGGCTCTTCCTGTATGAATTTATTTGCACTGCAAGCTTCTTGAATTCATCCCTTGTTGCTGTGATATCTAAAGGCTGATCCTCATTAGGGCCAAAGATTGAAGGAAAAAAATCAGGAATAACAAACCCCAAAATAAGATTTGCATCTGTAACAGCTAATTTCCCTCCTTTCCGATAACACACTGGACCTGGGTGAGCACCCACAGATTCTGGACCCACCCGGAAAGCCCCAAACTGGAACTTCAACTTTGATCCACCTCCAGCAGCGACAGTGTTTATGTCAAGCTGAGGTGCTTGAATTATGGCTCCAGCAATCTGAGTTTCTAAAACTTGCTCAAAAGTACCTGCATAGCGGCTCACGTCTGTAGATGTACCACCCATGTCAAACCCAATTAGAGGCTTTTCTGTTTCAAGCCCAAAAAGAGTCTGCGAGTAACCAACAACACCACCTGCAGGACCTGACAGAACCGCTTTATGCCCAGAAAATCTACTTTCTGGTGCGAGCCCTCCATCCGATTGCATAAACAAAACATTCACCTTCCCCAGCCCTTCATCAAATTTGGATATAAACCCTGACAGATATTCTTTAATTACCGGGGTTAAATATGCATCCACACTTGCTGTTAGACCCCTTGGAACTGCTCGAACCATAGGCGTCAAAGCTGAAGACAAGGAAACATGTCTAAAGCCCAACCTCACAGCTAACTTTTCCAAACACATTTCATGCTGGGGGTATGTATAAGAATGCATTAACACAACAGCTAAACAGCGAATTCCCCTCTCCAACAGACCTTTCAATGAAAGTTCTAAAGTTTTCTCATCCAGTGGCTTCACAACCCGGACAAGCTCGCCGGAAATGCCCTTGAATACAGATGCAGAAAAATCTGGATCCGTTTCCTCATTGCCAAGAACAAGCTCAACTCTCTCATCAACCTCTATTACTTCCTCATAAAGATTGGAAGGTTTTGAAACAGTGAGGTCAAAGATGTTTGGGCGAGCCTGGTTACCAATCTGCAGCAGATCCCTGAAGCCTCTAGTTACACACACAGCAATTCTCTCCCCTTTCCGCTCCAGAAGTGCATTTGTTGCCACTGTAGTACCCATCCTTATCCACTCTATCTTATCTGTGGGGATTTTCGAAGTCCGGGGAATTTTTTCCCCTGTAAATTCTTCGAGAATCCTCCGAATCCCCTCAACCGGAGCATCATCGTAGTTAGAAGGGTCAACAGACAAAAGTTTCATTACTCGGCCTTCATGCTGACCGGGGATTTCGGCATAAACATCCGTGAATGTGCCCCCTCTGTCGATGCAAAACCTGAGTTTCTGTTCATTCACACTCCCCATATTCTCTGCTCACAGTTGTGGGAATTCAAAATCCAGTTCACAAATCTTCCCCAGAAATGATCCAAATATCAATAACCTAAACGAGAAATCGAGAAAAAGAAACTGATAGATGAACACAAACATTGAAAAAACTATAAACTCATAGAGCCCAGATTATTATTTTACCAAAAAACAGCACAGAAGCAATCAGGAAATTTATTAAACCTTTTTTCCATAGATAGTGTACACATAAATCTGAAGAGAATTAACATGTACTGATTTCCAAAAGAAGGGGGTTTGTTTTCCTCCCTTTTCATTTCTCGGAAGCCAAACGGAAAAAGATGAAAGTATAATTCCAAAGGAGAAGCTAAAAGTAGAAAGCTCACCTTGAACTGAGAAACCAGAGGTCATCCGTGACGGCGAAATGCGAGTGCGTAGTGCAGAGTGAAAGGATACGTAAATCTTCAATTCTACAATGACAGGTAATCCCTGAGATTGATTGGAATGACCCAGTTCCGTTTTGAGTTCAATTTCTCCAGAATGAAGCAGAGGGATGTTGTGGGCATTGTGCGGAGTCCGGACTGCGAAAGAGTCGTGTCACCCTGAAGTTCCCGTTGGAATATAAATATATATATATATACATATATGTGTGTGTGTGTGTGTTATAAAAAGATGTAGAAAATAAATAAATAAATAGGGACGAGACAAAAATCGATTATGCCTAATTCACGGGCGAATGGAATCAAAACTTCACTATTATGGGAGGAATTATAATATGATATGAAATTGACCTTATACAAAATATCTCTATCATCTTTTTATTTCTCCTTTTCTTTTTATACCTCACTTACTCTAAGCATGCAAGTGAGTATTCAAGTATGCGATGATATATGCAAGCATGTAAAGATATATCTTCCAAATGAGAGGGGTAGGATGCCCTTTTATAGGTCAATACGGATACCTATGTATTTATTTGGATGGAAATCAAAGTGGTGGAAGATGGGGTGGTAAAAGATGGGATGACATCCATATTTTCCATAATATATTTTTCATAACACTCCCTATTGGATGTCACCCATATATTAACTACTTCTGTTAAGGTCTTTAAGGTGTCTCATTCCAATAAGATGAACCAATTTCTTAAATGTAGTAGTAGGCAAAACTTGGGTAAACAAATCTGCAAAATTATCACTTGATCGAATCTGCTGAACATCTATATCATCATTTTTCTAGAGTTCATGTGTATAAAAGACTTTTGGAGAGACATGTTTTGTTCTGTTACACTTTATGTATCTTCCTCTTAGTTTACCTATACATACAGCATTATCTTTATATAAAACTAATGGAATATTATTTATTGATTGAAGACCACAATTTGCTTAGATATGAGAAATCATTGATCTAAACCACACACATTCTCTACTAACTTTATGGATAGTTAGTATTTTAGAATAATTGGAGGATGTTGCTGTAATCGACTGTTTTACTGATTTCCAAGATATAAGAGTTTTTTCGTAAAGAAATACATATTAATTTTGAGATTTAGCATTGTGATGATCAGATAAATATCCAGCATCTGCATATCCTACTAATTGAGATTTGGAATCAAATGAGTAAAATAGACCCAAATCAGATGTACCTCTCAAATAACGTAGAATGTGCTTAATTCCATTTCAGTGTCACTAAGTAGAAGTAGAATTGTATCTTACTAGTAGATTTACAGCACATGTAATATCGGATCTTGTACAATTGGCCAAGTACATCAGAGAGCCGATAGAACTTAAATATGGTACTTCAAGACCAAATAATTCTTCCCCCTCATCATGAGGTCAAAATGAATCTTTCTTAACATCAAGTAATCGCACTATCATTGGAGATCCTAAAGGATGAAATTTATCCATATAGATTTGCCTTAATACCTTCTCGGTATGTTTAGATTGATGAACAAAAATTCCATCATTTACATGTTCAATCTATAAGCTAAGACAATATTTTGTCTTTCCTAAATCTTTCATCTCAAATTCCACTATTAAATGATTAGCAACTTTAGTGAACTCTTCAGGAGTCCCAACTAAATTCAAATCATCAACATAAACAACAATTATAACAAATCTAAATTCTGATCTTTTAATAAAAACACATGGACAAATTGGATCATGTATAAAACCTTCTTTCACAAGGTACTCACTTAATCGATTATATCACATGCGTTTAGATTGCTTTAATTGATATAAAGAATGTTGGAGTCTAATTGAATATAAATTTCTAGGTTTTGCTTTAGGCAATTTAAATCCTTTAGGGATTTTCATATAAATTTAATCATCCAACGATCCATATAGGTATGTTGTTATTATGTTCATAAGATGCATGCTCTGTCATTCAGCGTCTGTTAGCCCAATTAAGAATCTAAAAGTGCTTTCATCCATTACGGGAGAATATGTCTCCTCATAATCAACTTTGGATTTCTGCGAGAAACTTTGTGCCACAAGTCTTGCTTTATATAGAGTAATTTCATTATTTTCATTTCGCTTGGGCACAAATACCCATTTGTATCCAACTAGTTGGACATCTTCTAGTGTATGGACTATAGGTCCAAAAACTTCTCTTTTTGATAGAGAGTTTAATTATGATATGATAGCCTCTTTCCATTTTGACCATTCACTTCTATTTCAACATTTATTAACAAATTTAGGTTCAATGTCAGTAGCTACTGCATATGTAAATGTGTTGTTAACAACAACTTTATTTCTATCCCACATTTCTCCTATGTAATGAATTGAGATCTCATTATTATTTTCAGGTACTTGTCCTTTTTCAAGGGATGTCTCTTCAGGAGTTTTCTCTTCAAGAGATTCCTCTTCAAGAGATTCCACAATAGGGACTAATGGGTTTGTGAATGTCAAATGGATTAGCCACCTCTGTAACCTCTTTTGGAGTGTTAATAGATTTAAATTTTCTCCTTCTGGGAGTTTTATATTTTGCACCAGTAGGCCTTCCATGCTTAACTTGTGGTTTAGGTTCATTAGCCAGTTGTTGTCCTTTAGGGACATCAATACGTGTTGGAATATTTGCAGCAGGTATATGAGATTTTAGTATGGTCTTGGTATTTGCAAAAGAATTTGGCAATTGATTTGCAATCCCTTGCAAATGGATAATCTTCTGAACTTTAAGTACACTTTGATTTGTGCGAGAATCTAAATGAGATAAACTCATGGCATTCAATGTGATTTCATGTTGTGCTTCAGGTAGTGATTTAGCTCCCCCTAATGTAGGGAATACTGCTTCATCAAAATGACAATCATGAAACTGTGTTTTAAATAAATGACTTGTTAAAGGTTCAAGATATCTAATAATAGAAGGGGAATCAAAACCCACATAGATACCAAGCTTACGTTGAGTACCCATCATAGTTCTTTGAGGAGGGACAATAGAAACATATACTGCACAACAAAAAGTTCTTAAATAAGAAATATCAGATTGTTGCCCAAAAACTAATTACATTGGTGAAAAATTATTGTAAACAGTTGGCCTTATACGAACTAAACATGCAACATAAAAAATAGCATGTCCCCAAACAAATAAAGGTAATTTAGTTCTCATAATCATAATTCAAGCAATGAGTTGAAGTCTCTTAATAAAAGATTCAGTTACACCATTTGTGTATAAGTATGAGCAATAGGATGTTCAACATCTATTCCAAGTGAGATGCAATAGTTATCAAAAGTTTGGGATGTAAATTCACCAGCATTATCCAAATGAATTGATTTAATTAAATGATTGGGGAAATGAGCTCGTAATCTAATCAGTTAAGAAAGAAGTCTAGAAAATGTAATATTACGAGTATAAAGTAGAGAAACATGTGACCATCTAGTAGATGCATCAATTA
This sequence comes from Malania oleifera, assembly GCF_029873635.1. Taxonomy (NCBI): domain Eukaryota; kingdom Viridiplantae; phylum Streptophyta; class Magnoliopsida; order Santalales; family Ximeniaceae; genus Malania; species Malania oleifera. The sequence continues at coordinate 78,283,221 of NC_080423.1, read as the reverse complement.
AGACCATAAAATATCTAAATGGTCCAGATGGTGGATGTATTGGTTCACATATATCACCATGACTTCTCTACAAGAAACAAGGTGATTCAAGACTTACTTTTGAAACTAATGGTTTGACAATTAATTTCCCTTAAAATCAAGCAGTACACATGAAATCATTTGATAAAAGAATCTTTTGGTTCTTTAGTGGATGACCATGTGAATTCTCAATGATTCTTTGCATCATTACATCTCCAAGATGTCCAAGGTGATCATGTCAAAGTATAAATATCTTTAGGTTATTGCACTTCTGGTGTAAGACATTATATGATTCAATTGCTTTAATCTTTGTATAATATAATTCAGACGATAAAGTTGACAGCTTTTTTAAAATTTGTTTCTTTCCAAAAACAATAGAAGTAATATAAAGAAAATCTTTACTACCTTCATTTGTAGTTTCAATGTGATATCCATTAAGTCTTAAATCTTTAAAACTTAACAGATTTCTTCTAGATATGTTAAAATATGAAGCTTCATCCATTTGTAGTAAAGTACCATTGGGTAACTTTATATTAGCTCTTTAGAACCTTCAATCAAATTTGAAGAACTAGATATTGTATTAACATTTGTTGAAGATATATTCAAATAATAGAAATATTTCCTATATCGAAGAATTGTGTGTATTGTAGCACTGTTAGCTAAACAAACTTATTCCAAAGACATTTTAGAATCAATCAAAGCTTTAAGAAAATTCACATTACAACAAATATTTTAAAAACTCATTACTATAATTGATTATGGCAGCAATTTATCAAAATACAATATTACTTACTATATATCCTAAAATATTACATCATTATTTTCATCTAGATTTACAAGGAAATCAGCAACATCGAGATAAACAGAATTGGATGGTCCGACATCTATTAAAACAACATTATTAGAAAATTTTGTTTTAAGCACTTTAGTCTTTTCTTTTTCTTTTATAGATGCTTGGTATAGATCTACCAAGTGTCTAGGCATACGACAGGTACACGACCAATAATCTTTTCCTCCGCATTTGTAACATTCAGTTTCATGATGCTCGAGTCACTGATTTTAATCATTTACCCGCTTCTGAGGGTCATCCCTCTTCTAGGGGTTATCCCTCTTCTGGGGGATTGTAGCCTCACGTTGATGCCAGTGATTTTTTCGACCACGACCACGACCATGCCCACGACCATTCCTGCGGTCTCGTCCTCAACAAAGAGATGTATTCATATTCACTTCAGGGAATGAGATCGAACCAGTTGGATGAGTTTAGTGATTTTTCATCAAAAGCTCGTTATTTTACTCAACAATAAGAAGACATGATATAAGATCAGAAAATTTAATAAATTCCATCTCCCTATATTGCTACTGTAAGAGCATATTAGTGGAATGGAAAGTAGTAAAAGTTTTCTCTAGCATGTCTTCATCAGTAATATTTTCACCACATAATTTCAGCTTCAAGCTAATCTTATGTAGGGTTGAGTTATATTCACCGATTGTTTTAAAGTCTTACAACATCATGTGCAACCACTCATATCGAGCTGTTGGTAAAATCACAATTTTTGGTGATCAAATATATCCTTTAAATTTTTTCATAAGATAAGTGGGTCTTTAACAGTGAGGCATTTAGTCTTTAATTCTTTATCTAAATAATGACAGAGGAAGATCATAACTTTTGCGTGATCTTACAGGGATTTGGTATTTCCATCTAAAATAGTGTCTCCCAAGTTCATTGCATTTAGACAAATATCAACATCAAAAATCCATGATAAATAATTGTTGTCTTTAATATCAAGGGGAACAAATTCAACTTTAATTAGGTTCAACATCTGGATAAATTAACAATAATAAAGCAATTTAGAAAACAAAATGTAAAAACTAAAGTAAAATTGAGATAATAATATAATAGTATTTCCACCCTTCTGGGGTACTTAAATATGTTTCTTCATGAATATTATTTTATTTTTCTTAAATTGTACTCTTCAGGAGTATGATTCCAATCTACAATATTAAATTAGACAGAAAATTTAAATATATTGCCTCTTTAGGAGGACTATCTCTTCGGGAGATTTAAATATGTATAGCGTCTTTAGGAGGACTATTTTTTCATCTCTTTTGGAAATATATATATATATATATATATATATATATATATATATATATAGATCTAGATATAGGCAGTACAGAAATAAAACCAGCCATTAAGGCGATATAAACAGAAATAAAATTGTCCATTAAGGCGGTATAAATATACAGAAATATATTAGTTGGTTAGAGTCTCGTACTGATAACGTGTTATAAAATATGCAAAAAATAAATAGGAAAATAAATAAATAGAGATGAGACAGAAATTTACGTGGTTCAACTATGCCAACTCCACGGGTGGATGGGATCAATATTTCACTATCATGGGAGGAATTACAATATGATATGGAACCAGCCTTGTACAAGATATCTCTACCTTTTTTTTATCTCTCTTCTTCTTTCTATATACCCTACTTACTTCAAGCATGCAACGATATATCTTTCAAATGAGAGGGGTAGGGTGCCCTTTTATAGGGCAATATGGATACCTATGCATTTATTGGGGTGGAAACCAAAGTGGTGGAAGATTGGGTGACATCCATATTTTTCATAACCTATTTTTCATAACAATATATATATTAAAAGAAATCACTTTATCTAATAGGCTCCAAATCTCAAATCTAATATTCTCAAAATTTAAAATTTTTTAATTGTATAACTAAATTTTGATTGAATAATTTTTGTCTCCTAAAATGTTATGGGTCCATTAAATTATTTGTTGTTTTATAGTTGAAAAAAAATAGCAATAGAATTTTAATCCTTAATTAAGGACATGATTTTTGCAAGCTTTTTATGAAAATATTTAAAAGAAAAAATAAAAGAAAAAAACATAAATATAACTGGACAAAAAATACAAAATTGTACCCAATCAACTTTTGAAATGTCGGCTTGGGAAAAAAAACAAAAACAAAAAACCTACGCAGAAATCAGGGCACGAAAAGCAAAAAACAAAAAAGAAAAGAAGTAAGAACTGATTTTTGGAAAGTTAGTTCTCAACTTGCATATGCAGAGCTGTCAGTAGGGGGAAAAATTAACAAACCGACTTTTGGAAAGTCGGTTTGCTCTTGGAACATGCATGCATAAATAATGTACGCAAAATTGCAAAATCGACTTTCCAAAATTCGATTTTGACATGTACACACCTGCCCCACTAAACCATGTAACTCGTGCCCTTACTTACCCTCCACCCCTTTGCATGCTCCATCCCCTATTTATTTATTATTCATCCCCCCCCCCCCCCAAACTATCACTCACCCTTTTTCTTCTTTCATTTCATTTTTCTTCCTTGATCCTACAACCTCCTTCACCACCTTCCAGTGTTACATGAATTTTTTGAAGATTTATTCTTAGAACTATTATTTTGCAATTATCAGCAACGATGGTCTCAGCTAATTCATGATTTTATTATTTTTCAGTTTTTACTTTTAATTTGTACATTAATTCATTTCATATTAAGGTATTGAGGTATTAATTATGTAAGATTATTGTTTATGTAAATGAAAATATATTTGTTTTATATTTTCGTGATGGAAATTTCTTTATGTTGCAGAGCGGTGAGATTATACATGGATTGACCGGTATTGAGTACAATATAGGGCCAACGAAGGCCATTCGAGTTCAAAGGAGGATGAGGTTAGAAAGTTTTAATGAAAAATATATGAAGAATTAGATATTGATCCAAATGAGTACATGTTAGAATTGATATTGAGAAATCTGCAACGAGGGGGTGGTGGAAATTTTTTGTACATTGACATCCCAAAAAAAATGATGCAGATGTCCTAATTGCGTTGGACTTCTAGAGTTCTTGTCAGGACGTACATATTGTTAAGATTTTTGTTAAATGCATTTCTCGACACAAGAGTTTGAATGGAGCTCCAACTGTGTAGAGGGAAGCTGTAGTGACCCAGAGGAATTATAATATTTAAATAATAAAAGGAAGGGAGAAAAGGGAATTAAAAGGGGCAAAAGCAGGTCTTCGTTGACGAACGCTTCACGTTCATCGACGACGTTGCATATTGGGCTCGTCGACGAGGGTGTGATTCGTCGACGAGAAAATACCGAGAGAGGTTTCCGGTGATTCTGAATTTTTTCGACGAAGGGAGAGTTCATCGACGAGTTGTCTTCATGACCTCGTCGACGAGGTGACGTGGCTCGTTGATGAAGGCCAGTGTATAAATAGTGATTAACGCAATTTTTCAGCTTAATTTGGCCACAGAATCTATCTCTCTCACTCTCTTCGGTTCCCCTCACTTCTCTTTAGCTTTCTAGGTCCGTTCTTTACTGGATCAACAATCCGAAACCACCACGACACTCCTAGGGAAGTTCTCTATATATCTGCTGGAGTGGATCGTTGGTGGGGCTAGTTTGGAATCCATCCCAAATCCAGGGTAAGGCTTTCTAATCAGTATTTGGCTTTTTGATAATTGTAGAAAGCGTAGTACGCGTAGAAATATTGAAATTTAGTTTTGAAAAATGTCATTTTTAGGGTGTTGGATTAGGAACCCTGTGGGTGTGGAACTGCTTAATTTAGGGGCTTTTCAGGAATCAGGTAAGGGGATAAATTAAGTTAGATATTTTATGAAAATATATGTGGTATCAGGAAAATAACTATATATATATATATATATATATATGTTTTATGTTTGGGAAATACTGCTGAAAATGATGGTATGTTTAAATATATGAGAAACCTATTTCGTGTGGCAAGAGTGGAATTTATAATGAAATACTGTTTTCTAGGAACATGATAATGATATGGATTTTTGTAATGAAAACCGGCGTTTGGGCTGAGAATTTTATATATATATTTTCGGCATACGGGCCGAGTTATAGATATGTTTGCCAGCGTACAGGCCGAGCTATGGATATGTCTGTCGGCATACGAGCTGAGCTATGAATATGTTTGCCGGCGTATGGGCCGAGCTATGGATATGTTTGCCGGCGTACGGGCCGGGCTATGGATATGTTTGCCAACGTACTGGCCGAGCAATGGATATGATTTTTCGGCATATGGGCCGAGCTATGGTAAAATGTGAAATACCGACATACAGGCCGATGATTTTCATAATATATGTATATATGCAAAACGACATGATGATATTGATTTGGCAATTAATAGTATGAAATATCCATATATCATAGTTTCATTATATGTTATATGTTATCAGAACCTAGTTGGCTTGGTTTAGGCTAGCACTTGCACGGTACCGATGCTATGTATTCATGATTTATCATGATATTTGTGTTAATGCTGCTGTACGAAGTGGCGTGAGGTTGGATGGTTGGTGTGGTTCTAAGAAGTGTGAGTGCCCCTGGTGTACGGACCAGGTTTAGCAAACCCATCAGACTTACAGACTGTACTTTTGACTTGGAAATGATCAGCCAACCATTGTCAAGTCCCGCCTTCGGGCCACACAACCCAGTCTTGTGGGGATAATACATGACAATAGTCAGCTAACCTACCAGGGTTATCTTCATATTATATTATATGAGATGAAGTATGTTTATGAAAATCCTGTATGTTCTGCCATGATATGAGAATATATGTCTCCCAAATATGATACAGATAGTTATATTGATATGGTTATGTATGATTATATATAGAACACGGAAATACTCATGTTGTCACACACTAGTACTAGTTTATTTCCCTTATTGAGGGGTGTCTCACCCAAAATTTCATAAACATTTCAAGAGCCCCTGATAGGAAAGCGGGTAAAGCTCTACTGATTTAGTACTATTGATCTGCCCTCTTTGAACACTACAAAAAAAAGAGGTTATTAGTGACGGCTCAAAACCGTCACTAATACTCACAAAACCGCCACTAATACTATTAGTAATGGTTTTGAATTAGTCGCTATATCTACCATTACTAATACTTATTAGTGACTAATTTTTCAAACCGTCACTAATAATAGAGTATTAGTGACGGATTAAAACCATCACTAAAAACCCTAAGTCTGTCACTATAAATTCTACACCTGTTCGATAAAAAATCGTCACTAAAGCCATAGTATTAGTGACGGTTGTAAATTCATCACTAATGTTGTACTATTAGTGACAGTTTGAAAATTGTCACTATTGCTCACAGGCAACTATTAGTGACGGTTTTCAAACCGTCACTAATACTATATTATTAGTGACAATTTGAAAACCTTCACTAAAACTCTTTAAAAAAAAGGCAATTATTAGTGACGGTTTTGAAACCTTTTCTAATACTTAAATTGGAAATTGTTACCACTAATTTTAAATTAATTTTTTTCCAATTATTAATTCCTATAAAAATATGTAATTACATTTTCGTATACGTAACATTAAAACATAATTTCTAAAAAATTCATAAATTATTCAAAATTCAAATTCAAATTCAAATTTTAAAAAATACAAATATATTATACAAATTCAAATTCAAATACAAATATATTATACAAATTCAAATTTAAATACAAATATAGTATACAAATTCAAGTTCAAATACATTATCCTTCCTTTACTCCCTCGATCTCTACCACAAAAACATCACAAAGCCGACAATCACAGCCACTGAGGTCATCACGATCACCATCACCCAGTTGGACTCCATCGACAGCCACAGCGCTGCCTGGATCGACCTAAATATATTTTAATATATTTTAAATAAATAAAATATATTTTAATTTAAATTTTTTTGAACAAAAATCTTATTTCATTGAATAAGACAATGGAACTTTAGCATCAAGGATGGATCCACCATGATGGTGATGCGAGCTTTCGACAGTACTGAGAGACCATGGTTGCATTAGCGGCTATGGCTTGCTACAGCGTCATCCTCGAGGGCAAAGTTCTCGAACAATAAGGCTCAATCTGCAATCTAGGGCCCAACTTTAGAATCCTCGACCTTGATGGTGATGGAGCAGATGACGAGGTCATGGAGGGTGATGAAGGACAATGAGGTCATGGATGACAGAGAATGACGACGAGGTCGTGGATGGTGGTGGTTGCATCAACGATTCTTTATCTAGTTTATCTGGAGTTTCTTTTCAAAATTGATTTGAAATGCGATAAGCCTACCCATGTAGACAAAATGAATTTTAGCCTTTCATCTTATAGGTTGTCTCTTATAGTTAAGGTATGATTTAAATATTAATTTTATTTCGATCTCTTGAATCTTGATACCCTTCTTGTGGATGCAATGACCGCAAGAAGGGCATCAAGATTCAAGAGAAATAAAATTTAAATTTAAATCATACCTTAACTGTAAGAGACAACCTATCAGATGAAAGGCTAAAATTCATTTTGTCTACATGGGCAGGCTTATCGCATTTCAAATTAATTTTGAAAAGAAACTCCGAGTAAACTAGATAAAGAATAACCATCCATCCCACTATAAGAGTACCTGAACCTCCCGATTCTTACCTCCATGTCCATCATAAACTCCAAATAATAAAGTGGAAGCATCCAGAACAGGATATGCAGCATGCTAGCAAATCAAACATTCATAGTCAATAACAAAATATTCATACTATTAGTAAAGAGTTAATAAAGTTCTCGCATATCGTAGCTTGTATGTGCATAAGAAACCAATTTTAACCACACAATGCAAGCGAATAACATTAATGTGACACCAGATAAGACAGGTGAATCACACTTGCAGAATTTAGAACTAATCATTGTATAAATCAAAATTTTTTGCTAATTCTTTTGACAAGGTTTTAACCAAGGAGAAACCTTAACAAGAGATTAAGACATGTACAAAAACAGCACAGATTACAGAAAGTGAAACCTTGCCACAAATTGCAGCTCAAAACCCCCAAACAAAAACCTAAATACTTCACTTAATCAGCCTCAGTTCACCCCCAAAAGTCAAGAAACAGCACTCCGACGCATCCATGGTTCTAATTAAGAACAACCCACATACCAAATAAACCCCAAAACCAGAAATTCAAACCCAACAGTAATAATTCAAGCACCCAAATCCCTAATTCCCAACTCCAAGCTCTTTAGATCACAAACTGACAAACCCAGCTCGAAACCAACAGTAATTGAATTAGTAAAAAAAAGCAAGAAACACACCAAGTTCAACAGAAATGGTAACAGTACTTGCCCAATAGTGCTAAACCAAGCTCTGAATCCAGGAAATCATCGCCGTCCCTTAACTTATAGAAAATAGACTAACTTACTTGAAAAACTTTGAAATGTTAGATGTAAAAATTACTTCACAAGAGCAAGAAACTGAAAATCTGGGTCAATATTTGGTAAAATAAGCAATATTACTTTTCTGAGCTCAATGCAAATCAGAAAGTAATTCATTTAAATCCAGATGTCACACACAAGCCTCATAAACAAAAAATATATTAAGACAGTAGAACCTTAACCTTCTGAAGATTGGTGACTTTCTGGTAGTGCTGAAGCACGAGCTCCAAATCTGCATTGGCGTTCCTGTTCCTTATGTTGGCAGCTACAGGGGCCTTGTTGTCTCTTATCCACTTGAAGTCTATTGCAGCCTTCCATTGATGCTTCACTGCAGAAACACATAGACCCAATTAATAATTAAAATAGAAATGGAAAATGGAATCGGTGAGAAAGAGAGACAACCATTGTCATCGGGTGCAGAGACGGGAGGATCTTGAACAGCGAACGCGGAAATAACTCTAGTGAGAAATGGCGGGGGTCTTCGAGGAGAGTGATGGCTGGAAAACAAACCTAGGGATAGGGATAGGGTTCTGGAGAATGGTCTGAAGATGAGAGAAGAAGAAGAAGAAGATGGAGGGGCAGCAGCAAGTTTTAGGCTTCGAAAAGACATCCCACCCAGACCACACTGCAAGCCCATCGTTCTACCATGGATGTAGAGATCGAGGAGACGCTGTGGGTGGTGCTGCGTGCATGGAGGAGTGAGGAGGTAGGGGTAGAGGGAGGAGCAGAATGAAATTTGGGGAAAGAAAATATGGTAGGAGGGAGAAGGAGGCGGGAGTAGAAGAAAGAATAAATTAATGCGGGGATGTCAGATTTTGAGCATCAGTGACAGTTTCAAAACCGTCACTAATACCCTATTATTAGTGATGGTTTTTCAAACCGTCACTAATACCTTTACCTAATTTTTTTTTATGTTTTTTAAATAAAAACACTAGGAGTGACGGTTTCAAAACCGTCACTAATACCCTTACCTAATTTTTATTTTATTTTTTTTAAATATAAACACTAGTAGTGATGGTTCAAAACTGCCACTGATACCCTTAACCATTTCTGTTTTAATATTTTTTAAATAAAAATACTAGTAGTGACGGTTTCAAAACTATCACTAATACCCCCTTATTAGTGACGGTTCTCCTAAACCGTCACTAATACCCTTAACCATTTCTTTTTTTAATATTTTTTAAATAAAAAAACTAGTAGTGACGGTTTCAAAACCGTCACTAATACCCCCTTATTAGTGACGGTTTCCCTTATTAGTGACGGTTCTCCCAAACCGTCACTAATGCCCTTAACCATTTCTTTTTTAATATTTTTTAAATAAAAACACTAGTAGTGACGGTTTCAAAACCGTCACTAATTCCCCCTTATTAGTGACGGTTATCCCAACCGTCACTAATACTCTTAACCATTTCTTTTTTAGTATTTTTTAAATAAAAAAACTAGTAGTGACGGTTTCAAAACCGTCACTAATACCCCCTTATTAGTGACGATTCTCCCAAACCATCACTAATACCCTTAACCATTTCTTTTTTAATATTTTTTAAATAAAAACACTAGTAGTGACGGTTTTAAAACGTCACTGATACCCTATAATTGTCGCTAATATTTTTCTGAAAAAATTTTCGTGCAGAAATTGTTTACCGCGCTGTTTTTAGTGACGAAAGTATTAGTGACGATTTTAAAACCGTCACTAATAGTGTCGTATTAGTGACGGCTGCTAAAACCCTCACTAATGCTTAGACTATTAGTGACGGTTCTTAAAAACCGTCACTAATACCAACTTTTTGTGACGAAATTGAATTCGTCACTAATACTTTCGTCACTAAAAACCAGTTTTTTTGTAGTGGAAGGGTAAGTTTTGGTGGGGATGGTTGGATTTTGTGGGAAATGTCCCTAGGACTTTCTTTTTGGGATGTGTATATAAATGTAATGGATGTAGTAACTATGGTATTGTGATGGATGGTTTTATGTTTATGATATTATGATTTTATGTTTCCTGCTGCTTAGGCTTCCGTTTTGTGTTTCTGTTTTATCCGTGGTACCCACGGGTTCAGGTTGATCACGATCTGCTGGATTTATTATACTAATTTGTATTAATTAAGGAAAAAAATATGTGAAAATTAAGCAGGTCATTACAGAAGCATTTTTTCATCCTCAACCATATAACGAATACAATACTACTAAAACGAGATGACTATTTGATAACCTTTCACAGATAACAACGACTTTAGATTTGAATGACGTCCCCAGTACATCATTGTAGCCGAAATTCTTGTAAATGGAGCTTGGATGTGAGGAGGCTAGTTTGCAAGGATTGAATAGGGCAAGTAATTATTATCATAAACCACAACCATCAATAGAGTATAGGCATGGCCAAAATTCAACTAGAGTTGTGTCTATACTAGACTTCCAAACGGTTCCATCTATTGTCATGAATGGGAGGGGGGCATACATGGCCCAGCCAATGCAACCTGATATAGACTGTGACTGTGAATTAGAGGAAGAAAAGGATTTACAAGAGGATTTTGAAGAGGCAGACGCAGGGGTAGATGAAGTTGGTGGACGGAATGCTTATGGGGTTCAGCATGAAGAAGTTGTGATGCCTCCTCAAAACACACATGTCGATCATAGGAGGGTACACAATGTGTCGTCGTTTGTGTACATGGTCGATGTTGAAGCCAGTTATATTATTACTGAATTTGAAAGTTCTTTCGAGGGCACTCGATGGGATGGTGTCTTGGAATTTGGGAAGGATATGATTTTCGACACAAAGGATGACCTCATACACTCTGTGCGTGTCCACCATGCGCAAACACACCCCAACTTCAAGGTAGTGCAATTCACCCCAACAACATGGATGGTTAGGTCCAATGCAGACGAAAGCTATGCTTAGAGGTTGTGTACAACTCAACATAGAAAGTATGGGCTCTTTGAAATCACACAATACAGAGGGCTACATACATCCATAAATGAGACTCTCTTTTAAGACCACCCACAACTGAAGTTCAGCTTAGTTGCAAATGAAATTATCTAAATTATCAAAAGTAATGTACGTGCTTCCATTGCAACTTTGCAAGCACACCTAAGGTCAAAGTACCAATATCATATCTCGTATATAAAGGTATGGCTTGGGAAGCAAATGGCAATTGCAAGGGTGTTTAGAGTCTGAGATCTTTCATAGAAAATGCTTCCAAAGTGGATGCATGCTATGTGTGCAACAAATCATGGTACAAAGGCGAAGTAGGCAGGAACAGAAATCTCTTATGCTAACAACGTTGTTATTTTGACATGTTTATTTTGGTCATTTATAGCATCAATAGAGGGATTTCATCATTGTCCTCCAGTTCTCTGTATGGACGAAGTGCACTTTTATGAGAAATATAAAGGTAAATTGTTAATTGCAATGGCCCCTGATGCAAATCAATAAATATTTCCTATAGCATTTGCAAACGTTGAAGAGGAGAGTCTGCAAACATGGTTCTGGTTCCTTAAGTACATTTGGGATGAAGTGACTGACTGCGATAATTTGTGGCTTATATCATACAGATATCTTGGTATTATTAGTCTTGTTCGTCAAAATGTTGACTAGCAACCACCGCATGCACACCATAGGTTTTGCCTGCATCATGTTGTTAGAAACTTCAACAAAAGGGTGCACAATACCATGCTTAAACGGATGGTTGAAATAGCTAGTTGGGAGCACCAAGTTAGGAAATTCAATAGTATGATGGAAAGAATCCTATAGAAGGTCGGCCAACTGCAAACTCCTTTTTTGAAGAGATCCCTCCTCACATGTGGACGCAATAGTGGTCAAAGGTATGGAAACCTGACCATAAATCTTGTTGAATGCTTTAATGTTGTCCTGAACAAAATTCGCAGTCTACCAACAGCGACCATTGTCTAGATGACATTTTATCGCGTTACGTAGTACTTTAGTGCACGACTGGAGGCATCCCACCAAACAATGGAGTCAAGGAATGGTTACACCCCATATATGTTGTCGCAAATGCAGAAGAGGGAAATGGCATATGCTAGACATGAGGTTATCAACTTCAATATTGAAAGGGGATTGTTCAGTATTCAAATTGCACCGCGCCAACCAAATAAGGGTCGAAATATTCAAACGGTTGATTTAAAGGGACGTCAATGTACATGTGGGAAGTGGTAGAATCTACACTACCCTTGTTCACACTTATTAGTTGTCTACAACGCAATGAGATTGGGGTATAGTCATTATGTTGACCCTTGTTTCATTGTGTATGAGCATTATGCGACATATGCGATGAACTTCATCCCCGTCCTCCATGAAGAATATTGGACAGATCCAGTGGTGCCAATCAGTGTCCAAGGAGGACTGGAGGTCATGACAGAGCTAGCCTATCACATTAAATGTACTTAATGTGTATATTATAAATACTGATGATGCTCAGTAGCTGCAACATCATCATTCAATTCGGCACCCTCAGCGTCGGCAGGGGAAGACTTGTGAAGTGACTAGCGAGCTTCATCGGCTACAAGCTGCATAAAGGTCTCCGTAATCGGTCTAGCCGGACATGTAAGGACGCAGTCATATAACTGGATGTTCCTTAGCATATACTCCTACAACAGAATGTTCTAAAACTATTAATAAGTTGTTAAAAAATCCACCTGTTTGTTTACTACATGCGTTGAATAATTTATTCACTCACCACTGTCATATGCATACTAGCAGTTTTGCTTGAAAAGTAAGGTGAACTCCTAAGAGGGGGGGGGGTGAATTGGGTTTTTAAATTTCTTTACTTACTTTGTATTTAAAAATTCCTTAGTTGAATTTTAATCTCAACAGTATATACTTTAAAAAATTTACCAATAACTACAATATTATTTATAATCAATTAAATTTAATCAATACTCAATCTCAAGTTCAAATCTTTGATATTTGCACTCAGCTCATCAAATTCCAAAAATCAAATTAGGATAGTTTAAAAATAAAACTCAGATTTCAAATTCAAAAACTCATATTTTATTCCTTTACTCCAATCAATATAATTGTTAGATATTTTAGTTTTGAAAACTTTTAATTTAAAATACTTTGCAGTTTTTTTAATATTCAAAATCAGAACTTTGATAAATTTATTAAAACAACCAACTAGCTAATGTATGTTGAATTTAAATATGCTTTAGAATCAAGATTTCAGCACTCCCAAAGGTTTAGCAAGATATAAAGATCATACACACATTTAATATCTTTGCAGAATTTAAAGAGATTTAGGGAAAAGGAAAGAGACACCAGATTTTTACAAAGTTCGGCCAGCAGCCTATGTCCTTTCCTCAAGCAACCGCTGTGATGATTTTCCTTTCCGACTTTCTTACTAGGCAAAGTTACAACCTCTCTGTATCAGGTGGAGTTCCCTCTCTAAAAAGGATTCCCTTTCTCACTAACCAATGATTCAACAACCCTGAATCGTCAAAAACAACAAGAAAAGAAAACTTTGTTGTTGTACAATGAACACACTCAATTTGAGCAAATTTGTACAAGTTAAAAGTACAATATACTTCAGTAAATAAACAATATAAAGATATGAAGCTCAAAGTAAATATCACCGGGGTTGTTAGCTTTGGTGCAATCCCAAGAGGGGGGGTGAATTGGAATTTACAACTTTTTCACCTAGGTTAATTTATTCAACAACAGTATATACACAACCTAGGGTCAGTCTATACAATTTCCAAATGCGTAGATAATTATAATGTGGAAATTAAGTCATACACATCATTCACCCATAACATACATGTGCTGTAAGTATAAACTGCAGAAATAGAGACAAACACACGATATGTTATCGGGGTTCGACCAACTGTGCCTACGTCCCCGCCTCTAACTCGCAAGTCAGAAGATTCCACTAATAGCTCACTTAAGGGTAGAGCGGCACCGTTTACAATCAGGTCAAATTAACACAGGACTGACCTCAACCTTAGCCAGGTCAATTAGCGGGGCTAACCTCAACCTACACGCCTTAACAGGACGACGCACCTAGCTTTCCTAACCGGGTCTAAGCCAATCCGGGACTATTCCAGGGCTAGTCTCCCTCTTCAGGCCCGTGCCTGGAAATACAAAAGATTTGATATACAATCAAATGGTACAGTGATTGTGCTTTCGTGTAAAGTAGATATGTACCCAGTTACGCACAGTATAATCAATACAATACCAAAAGATAGGATTTGATAAGCTCGATGTAGTCTAAGTGTTTACTCTCAAATATTTATGCAAAAATAACAATCAGTGCATGAGAGTGTAAATGGTATGATCTTTGGGTCAAATAATATTTCAATCACAATGCACAAACAAAGATCACAAGCACACTTCAAATATCTCAACAAATAATATTTCTCAATATAAACCACAAGAAATATTCAAAGATGGTTTGCAAAAATATTTATTTGATCTTTGTAATAAGAAGATATTTTCAATCAAAAAATATAGTAACAAAGATCTTCAGCACGCAAGCAAATATCTCAAAATATTTTTCTCAAGATAAATCACAAGAGATATTTGAAAAACGATTTGTAAAATATTTTTCACAACCAAAACTCAATATGAATTCTTGAGTATCGCAATGAAAATGCAAAACTCAGAAGCCCAAGGAAGTTTTCCTATGGAAGGCTTATTTATGAAGCCCCCTAGGAGAACTTGTAGCTTACTCTCTATGAAATATAGATCACAAATAAAACAACCAAAAGAGAGTTTAAACTAGGTGAGATAAGCACAAGAATACTCTTACAAGGAGGTATTTGCAATATAAATGAGTAAAAGTAGGAGTTTAAAGCTTGAATATGAAATATGGGCTTTTTGAGATTGAGAGGATTTTGGCTAATTATATTTGCTAATCTCTTGCCAAT
The DNA here is from genome assembly GCF_029873635.1 of Malania oleifera. Taxonomy (NCBI): domain Eukaryota; kingdom Viridiplantae; phylum Streptophyta; class Magnoliopsida; order Santalales; family Ximeniaceae; genus Malania; species Malania oleifera. Next base: position 78,268,080 of record NC_080423.1, on the reverse strand, counting down.
TATTCCAAATGAGGGGGTATATATAGACTACCCATACAATATAACCGTTAAGGACACATATGGGATTATTAGGAAAGTTTTATTATATTTTAACCAAGTTAATCCCGTTTAAAAATATTAACCACGGTAAAAATCAGGGCAACCCGAGAGGTCCGGTCGACCAAAACAAGTTCAACCGACCAAGTCTCATATGGTTTGGTCGACCAGGGAAATAGTGAACTGAGGTCTTGGTCGACCAGGAGAGGGTGATTTTCCAATTTTCTAAGTTTCGATCGACCAGGGCATTTTGAACTGCCTGGTTCGGTCGACCAGACCGCTGGGAATTCTCCCGAGGACCCTTCGGTCGACCAGGTAGTTGGAGAACAAATGTTCTCGATCGACCAAATGGTCAACTGTTGACCCCAGGGGGTTTCAGTCGACCAAGGCCTTTTGAACTACCTGGTTCGGTCGATCAGGTGGTCAAATGTTGACCAAGAAGGGTTTCGGTCGACCGGGGATTTTGAACTATAACGGTTTGGTCGACCGTACTGTGGTCAAACGGTTGACCAGGTCCGAGTTCGGTCGATCGTGAGTATTTGTACTGTGAAGTATGGTCAACCGAAAGTACCAATTTAGAGCATTTTGGTCCCATTTAATCATGCAAACACCCTATTTAAATGACCATTCAAATATATGCATGAGTGAGTGTCCTAGGATCATTTCTAGGCCTTTTTCAAGACACCGAAAAAATCCGGTATTGTTCGACTAAAGAGTGTTCCCTAAAATCCATCTATGGTCTTGAACTTATCGATCCTTCCATGCAGGTAAGACATTAATTATTACAAACCATGTTCTCCTAATTACTATTACAGACCCAAATGAATGATTAAATTACAATACAACATAAATAGGGTCTTCAAGTTTTCACTTCATGTGTCGTGTGCATGCACCATAGGATACGTTCGATCGGTCCTGTACACAAACTCATCAAACCATTAAATACTAGAGTATTTGTCATAATCAAAACAGGGTATGACCCATAGGGTCAACAGGGTTCTTTCTTAGATTGTAAAACTCAGTTAGAGCACAAGAACTGTAAGCTGTAATTCAGCAAGTACTCAGCAATAGCTTTCTGCAATGTATTTAGCAAGAACTCTTTGAAAGTCTGAGAATTTGATCAATAGCTGCTTGTTGGTGTATTTAATCTTTAGGTTTAACATGTATTTACAGATAGAAAAACTTAATTTTTGTATTTCTCAAGTTTCGTGTCGTGTTTCCCAAGTTTTCAAAAAGATTTGGGACCAAGCAATCAGTTTTGGAAACTTTCCCTCACTATTTTAATTTAAAAGTTACGAAGGTCAGTCAACTGAGACTATTAGGGTCAGTCACCTAATCTTTTATAGAACATAAAATTTTGAAAGTCAGTGTAGTGTCAGTCGTCTGATCCTGAATGATCAATCTCCTTATCTTTTACAGTTTAGTATATTTCAAAAGTCAGTACTGAGCTAGTCGTCTGAACCAGAGAGTCCAGTTGCCTGATTCTATTCTTTTTGCTTAGAAATTTTAAGTATAAAAATGTCAGTCAACTGATGAAATACTATTAGTAGCCTGATCTTACAACTTTCAGAAATTTCCAAAAATTTTGATTTTAAATCTTTAATCTTTAATCTTGGAAAACTTAATTGAGTTTTTAAAACATTTTCCAAGGTTTTCAAAAACAGGTCTCTAAGTCCATAATAATTCTTAAGAGCTTCAACCATTTATAATGAAATTTAATAAAGTACTTACATGATTATACTTAAGATTTTAACTTTCTATAACTTAAGTCTTCATGCTTTTGCTTCTATTTTTTGAGTCCATCTTGACTTCTTTCTTCAAAGGACTTTAAGCTTCATTTGATCTTCTATCTTGGAGTCCAAGATTTTAATGAACTCCATCAAGCACTTGAGATCTTGAACCTTTTATTAAAACCATTTGAATCCTGAAACATCATCACTTAACCAAATATGTTAAATTCCCTTGATTTTTTATCATAAAAATAAGATTCTTAACCTTTGTTAGACCAACAATATCCCCCTTTTTTATGATGACAAACAAGGAGCAAAAATGAGTAAGCCTTAAAAAGGCTCCCCCTTACAATAAGCATCAACTTAACAATATTCATATATCATGAAGGCATACTAAGTCAGTGTATATGTCAAAGATCAATGTCAATATCATGCTCAGTTAGCAAGATCAATGCTCAGATTTTGCAATTTATTGTTGAGCCAATATTTATCAAGTTATGGCCAAATTATATGCAATGTTTTAGATTTAATGCTCTATTTTGCTTGTCTCAGTTTTGCTCAAAAAATTATCCCTCTTTTGACATCAATCAAAAAGAGATGTGTGACAATAAACACATATAATCCAAAATATAGAGCAATTATCAGCACAAAAGCAACATGTTGTAATCAACGAGTCCAAAAGCAACATGAGAAACATCCAAGAATTACAAAGCAAATGTCTGAAACACAAAGTTAAAAACATCTAAGCATCTGCAGTTGTATCATCATCTTGAGTTCCTTCTTCCTCTTCTTCATCATTTTCATCTCCTTCTTCTTCAGTGCCTTCTTCACTTATCTCCATTGGATCTTTTCCTCGTGAAGGACCAGCTATATGTTGTTCAATACGACCAAGTCGTTGATCCAGTGAAGAATAGTTAACTTGAAGAGCAGCAAAGTTGTCCTGAAGAGTTCGAAAACCAACTCTCATTTCACCACTAAAATCGGTGTATTGTTGATGGTAAGTTAAAAACCAAAATGGTGCATCACCAGTTGTAGGAGCAAGGTGCTATTCTGATTGCAAAACTAGTTGGTGTTGTTCCTGAGCCTGTACGCGTGTATGATTAAACTTAGGAAACCAACCTTGATCTCGTTTTTCATAACCCTTTTTCTTAAGTGTAGTAGAGTTGAAAAGATCATAATGGGTATGCTTGATGAACAAGTTAGATGGAGAGGTTATATTAAGATGAGCAAATATGAGGTTGAGAATCCCTTTATACGGAAGAATTACTTGACAGGATTCTGTGCGAGAGATCAACCATTTGAGAATCAATCTTGATAAATCAAGCTTTTTCCCTTTCAATAAGCACCACATGACAAAACAGTCCAAATATGACATGTAGTCATGAGAACCAACTTGAGGCAAGATGTTGTATGCGATTAGCTTTTATAGGATCTATGCTTAAAGGTTTAGTTGCTTATACAGTGGAGGATGACCAAAATAGACTGGTTCCTCAGTCATAATTAGTGGCAAAAATTCTTCAGGGGTGAAACCTTGTTCCATGATCCAAGATTGTCCAAATGCTGGACATTCAAATTCACCTAGTCGAATATTGAGAATCATTGCCAAGGTCTGTGGAGTGAGAGCAATAGATTTTCCCATGATTTGGGTAGTGATTACCGTTTCCCCTTTAAACATATTAGCATAGAAAATTTTAACCAATTCGTATAGAGCCCTTTGGCTTGATAAGTAATAAACTTCTTCCATCCTAAATTTCTAAACATGGTTAAAATGTCTGGAAATTCTTCTTCAAAGAACGTTGTGTCCAGAACCTTACCAAGAATAGGATCAGTAAAACAAATATGCTCCTATCTAGCAGCTTTGTATGAGGAGTTACAAGTCATTACTTGATATTGTTGTCATCCTTTCCCGAAGTAGAACCATGATTTGCCATTTGTTTTGTTCTTGGCATTTTAAAGAAAATGAACGGTGAAAACCCTAGACGATCATGAGAGAATGATGTAGAAGGATGTTCTTCAAAGTTTAAATGGAGGATTTTGAGTGATGGACGCACTTGGGATCAAAGGAGAACAGGTGGAGGAGAAGAGAAAAAAAACAAGGTCAGATGTCTGGGAAGTTGAAAGGTTAAGGTTTCGCGCACTTTAGGTATTAAAATCGCTGTCGGTCAGTTGAGTGAAATCGAGGGTCAGTCACTTGACAATTTAGTGCATTTAAATTTTACTAGACAGCAGCGAGTAAGTCGACTAAGGCTTTGAGGGTCAGTCGCCTGACTTTACTAATCCTAAAATACTAACAAAGTCAGAAAGGGTTCAGTCGACTGTGCCTTATGGTTCAGTTGCCTGACCTCACTTGCCTTTCAAATTCTACTTTACTACTCATTCAATATCCTCTTTAAACAACTTATCTGCTATTTAACAATCCTAGTTCTCTTCTTATAGATATAAATCTATCTTCTAGAAGAGGTTTGGTAAAAATATCAACCCAATGGTCACTTGTATTCACGAACTCCAAAATAATGTCTTCTTTTTGCACATGATCTCTTAAGAAATGATGTCTTATGTCTATATGCTTGGTTCTTGAGTGTGATATGAGATTTTTAAAGATATTAATGGCGCTGGCATTATCACACTTTATAGGTATAACTGAGTATTCCAACTTGAAATCTTTTGATTGTTGCTTCATGTAGAGAGTTTGTGCACAATAGCTGCTTGCTGTCACATATTCAGCTTCAGCAGTAGATTGGGCTATGGAATTTTGTTTCTTAGAGAACCAAGATACAAGAGATCTTCCTAGAAAGTGGCAAGTACCACTTGTGCTTTTTCTATCAATTTTACATCTAGCATAATCAACATCCAAATAGCTAATCATCTTAAAGCCAGTGTCTTTAGGATACCATAGACCCAATTCAATAGTAACTATTAAATATCTTAAGATTCTTTTGATGGCTATTTGATGAGATTCCTTAGGGGCTGCCTGAAAATGAGCCCACATGCATAAACTAAACATAATGTTCAGTCTACTGGCTATCAAATATAGTATACTTCCTATCATGCCTCAATAATATTTCATATCTACTGGTTTTCCTTTTTCATCCTTATCAAGACTTATAGACGTACTCATTGGGGTTCCTATTGGTTTTCTACTTCCCATGTCAAACTTCTTAAGCATATCCTTTATATATATTGATTGATTTATGAAGGTTCCATTTTTAGCTTGCTTAATTTAGAGTCCTAGGAAGTAAGTCAATTATCCCTTCATACTCATTTCAAATTCATTTTGCATACATTGTGCAAAGTATTTACATAGAACTTCATTTGTAGCACCAAAGATGATATCATCCACATAGATTTGAATAATAAGCATATCTTCATTGTTAGATTTAATAAACAGTGTATTGTCCACTCAACCTCTCATACCAAACTCTAGGAGCTTGTTTTAGTCCATATAGTGCTTTTATTAATCTAAACACATGACCAGGGTTATGAATATCCTCAAAACCTGGAGGTTGTGCCACACAGACTTCTTCATTTATAAATCCATTTAAGAATGCACTCTTCGCATCCATTTGATATAGTTTAAATTCTTTATGAGATGTATAGGCTAATAACATTCTTGTGGTTTCCATTCCAACTGCGGGAGTAAAGGTCTCATCGTAGTCTATTCCTTCTCCTTGATTATATCATTTAGGTACAAGTCTAACTTTATTGCGTACTACTATATCGTTTTCATCCTTTTTATTCCTAAATACCCATTTTGTTAGCTTTGGTGTGTTCCCAAGAGGGGGGGGGGGGTGAATTGGGTATTCAAAAATTTCTTTCCTAGGTTCAATTTAATTAGCAACAGTATTACATAAACCTAGGGTCTTTCTATTCAATCATAAACCCAATTAACACATGTACATCATATAATGAATTGACCAGAATACATACATGTGCTAAAAATGAAAGAGCGTAAAATAAACTATGGAAATATAAAGTACACGCACGATACATTATCGGGGTTCGGCCAATACTACCTACGTCCCCGCCTCTTGCTCGCAAGCGCAAGGATTCCACTAAAACTCACTTAACAAGTGGAGCAGCACCGGTTACAACCAGGTCAATTAACGGTGCTGACCTCAACCTACACCTTACCAGGATGGTGCAGCTACCTTTCCTAACCTGGTCTAAGCCAATCCGAGACAATTCAATAAGGCTAGTCTCCCTCTTCTGGCACACGCTTGGAATACAACAAATGATATAAAATTTTGTACATGGAAATACGCTTCTTTACAAGCAGATATGTACTACAATACATAGTATAATTAATGCACCTCAAGTATGTATGAACTATAAGCTCGGTGCTCTATGTGTGCAATCAATACTCAATAAGATGTATAATCTCAAATACGCACAGAGTGTTCATACAAGCTAATCTTTGAAACTAAGCAATGATAAAATTTCAATCTTAGTTTATGGTTTCAAAGATTCAAACTAATAGAAATATAGAATATCTCAAAAAATAATTTTCTCAATAACACTGCAAAATGAGATATTCAAATCTGAACTTGCAAAATATTTTTGCACACAAAAAATTATAAGCCCTGATGAGTCTTGCAATGACAATGCAAAGACTCACTTAGCTATAAGATTTTTCCCACATAAATATTTATGAAGTAAAATCGGGGGAAAAATCAAGCTAAACCCTCAATATGAAATCACAAGCACAAGAGCAAGTGAGGGTTTTTAGCAAAATGGAATAATCAATAAAACACTCACAAAGCTATATTTCTCATAGGAATGGAAGTATTATGAGTATATGGGGTTGGAATGAACAAATAGGGTTTAGGAAATTTAAGAGAGTTTTTGGCTAATCTTATTTGCTAATCACTACTAATTTTTGCAAATGAGCCCCTATATATTGAGAATGGCAAAATTATGATTGTTGGGGACACCAAGGGTATTATTAATTTTTTTTTTTTTAAATCCATTAAAAAAATTAACCCAGTTTACTTAATTTTAACCCCAGTAAAAATTAATTTAACCGGAGAGATTCGGGTGCCCGAATAGACTCAGCTAAAAAATCAATTTTTAAACTTCGAGTGCCTGAAATCAGGGTCGATTGGCTAAACCAAAGTCAATAGCATTTTGTCCAAGGTTCGAGTGCCCGGTCATATGTTCGGTAGCTCGAACTTGCCAATTCGGTCGCTCGATGGTATTTTGAACGTGAAGGTTCGGGCACCTAGGTTGGTGAAAAGGTGTCAGGTCAGGGGTTCGGCCACCCATGGACGATGCGGTCAAATATGTTCGGCCACTAGAATCCAAGTCAACATGTTGACTTGTCCATGGTTCGGGTTCCAATGCATTTTGAACGCCAGGGGTTCGATCCCCGACCTCTCTCAAGATTTTCAATTAAGTCCTATTTTTGCTTCAATTAATTTCTCTAATAGTATAAGTGATATTAGGAACTGTTTGTGTATTTTTTTAGGGACCTAAGGTCTTTCTATCCTACCGAAAAAATCCGGCGTCGGTCAACCTTCCCTAAGGTCTCTCTAAGGTCTTGAGCTTATAAGTTCCTACATGCATGCAATGCAGAGTATTACAGACTTTTGCCTTCTATTACTATTACAAACCCGAATAAGGCAATAATATAAAGTACAATAAAGAGCAAGCTTTAGGGTCTTTGTTTTCTTCAAATCTTCATATGCCATCAATTGATTTCGCCAATATGAACTTGCACATAAACTTGGAAAACATTAAATCCCAAGAGTATTTGTCATTATCAAAACCGGGTATGACCCTATAAGGTCAATAATCTCCCCATTTTTTATGATGACAAATACTTGCCTACTTCTCCCCCTTTTGGAAACAGCAAAAAGAGCCTAAATAAACATTTAAGTATATATATATATATATATATATATATATATATATATATAGGAAAATAATAGGAAAATATCATTCATATACAAGATATGGTTTGGGGAAAATTTAAGAAAATTCGGCAGCATGCCGTTTGAAACTAGAGCATTTCCCAAAAACTTGTTTGTATACAAATGACCTAATTGAGTAATAATATATATTTATCCACAATAGTCAACTCAAAAAGTCCAGTATGGATTAAAACAATAAACAAGAGTATAACTATTAATATGCAAGAGATATGATAGTCATGCATTGCAAACCATAAACAAATTCACAAAACATAAAATATAGCAATGAAGCACACAAACTGTATAGCTGGTCATTAAAATATTTAAATGACATGACAAACATGATTAGACTAGAAATATACACAAACCATTGCAATTGAAACATATCATAAGACCTGTGAAAGATTTGAGTTAAAAGCACACGACATATGATACCAAATAGTAGGTTTGAGCGTAAAAACGATCTAACTAGTTCATATGCATTTCATGTATTATCAATGAACCAATTATGCAATGCAACACCCTTAAGATATTTCAAGACATAAAATTTTAATAAAAAGAAAGCACAAGTCATGAAGGCATTTAAGCACACAAGCAAGACATAAAATATATTCCATATAAGTTCAATTCTTGCTTTCATAAACGTATATATGTGTGTGTGTGTGTGTGTGTGTGTGTGTGTGTGCAAAAATATATCCCCTTAAAATTTTCAATAAATACTGGGGGCATATGCTTGCTGAAAAAGAAACTTTAATTTAAAACAAGCAAGCATAAATTTTCTGGTTTGTTAATGAAGCACATTCTACAATATAACCAGAAAATCACAACCATAATGATCCTAAAAATTTAACAATCACATGCAAGATCATATGACAAATCAAATGACTTTGGCAAATTAACATATTTCAACTTAAGATTTTCAATAAAGCATTTCATTCAAACACATGTCACACTTGATTCAAAACAGATTTAAGCTAAAAGTATTTAAGAGTATAATAAGATGAATATTTAATTTTACATGCTTCCCCTATCATTTGGAATTCATGCTTAGATACAATAAGCTGCTTATACTAGATAGAGAATTATTTCATTATACCTAGGAGTATAAGCCATCAATCCAAATCTTTAAAATCAACTATACTGAGTATTTGTCAATTACATTTGTCACTTGATTAGTATAGTTGTCTCTATAGACCATAGATGCATCAGACGATATATTTTAAAGCATTCAATAATGTTCATGACCCAATAACATTCCATATCAAACCATAAAACTTCAAGCACATGATATAATGTTCACGGATTTCATAAGAGTCTCAATAATTCAGTAGATGAAGGTGATGCATATGGATCATTTATGTGCTTCCTATAGGGATGGATTTGAGCCTTTCTAAATGATTGATGATTATGTTAGGATAAAGTTTAATTATTTATTTGTGCTTTTACTCATCCTTTCAAAAATATTTTAATATTAATTTTATTATAATCATCTTTGAACAAGGTTTTATGTTTGGAAAATTCCTATCAAAATTTTGGCAGCATGCCATCTGTAAATCGAACATTTTCATATAAAACATGTACCTAATAGGTTCAATCAAGTAGTTTATAATTCAATTCAAGGCACATGAGAACCTGTATCTACTACCAGCATGGAATTACACATCAACTACATCCGCCATGTAGGAGGCTTTCAATGTAAGCATGCTATCCAGTAGTATAATCAACTTGAGATATCCAATATAGCTCAATAGTAGTTCGTGCTAGGAAAAAATATAAACTATCCATTAAAGAGATTATAACCATTCATTGAATCATGGATAGTGTTGCAATGCTATACACATATAGGCATAAAGACATAAATGATATAAGAATATGAGAGCATTTTAATTTATATAGATATGAAGGATAAAAGCTCCCCCTGAATTATGCACTTATTCATTTTATAACTTTTCTTAATTATCTACTTTCTTTAGCAAAAGGTTATAATATTTTCAATGATTTTAGCTTGGCTTTGAATGCATAGGCTTTAACGGACCAAAAAGTCACAATCAGTATTTTTCATAAACATAAGCCTACTTTGCCTCTTTTTTTATGAATCTTAATACATTTGAGAGGCACAAATTTGAATGGCTTTGAACTTAAACTGCATGTGCATAGGTCTACTTGAATTTTATACATTCATCTAGATTGAGACCTAGTGCAACCAACTCAGCCATTCAACTCATCTTTAAGGATATGAAGCTCTAAAAGACATGATTTAATGATTTGAAAGCTTATGAGACGAAGTAAAGAATAAATACTCTTAACAGTTAAATTTCTATTAAGTTTAGAAGAGTATTTAGGAGAGGTAGTAACAGGACATTATACAAGATAATCATTCTAAAGAAAATGTCCTAACTGTTTTGACAAAGAGCATATAGGAGAATATGAATATTTTTTATCAATGCTCTTTGGAGATTGGAATGTATCCTTCGACTATGATCACAGTTGGAGCAAAGATACGAACCAATGAGAGAATGGATCTTTACCTGATGTGATCGTGATATAGTAAATATTTCCTATGGAAGAAGTGAACCAAGAATAAAGGATTTACAATCTAAATTTAAAAAGAACACTCCCCTAGTGGATGCCTCTAATTTTTATTACAATGAGGATGACTTTTTATTAGCACTCGATAGATATGGAATTTATTATCATTGGTGCTCATACCAAGAGTGATGACTTATCTTTGTCAGGACTTTTATATAGAAGGATAGGTTTAGGATTAAATGATATATAGTATGAGATGGATCCCCTAAACCACAAACTTGTGCGATGGACAATGTATGCTTAACTTATGATTTTCATTGATGCATATGAGTTAAGCAATAAGAATTATATACTAGGCCTAGTTGCCTTGTCCATTCAGAAGTGGATTTCATTTTAGCAAACTGCCAATGTTTTCACATTTTCACCGATCATTATGATATATATGCATTAAGTTCAGATTAGTTGTATACTTGGACTTGCAGATTGGCTTGATTCTCAAATGATCTTAGTATAGCAATAGTGTATAGTGAATACATCTACTAAGATTTGGAATTTTAAGCATGTACCACTTCCCGAACCTATAGTCATCACTACCCCTTAAACCTAGGAACTAAGGAGGATTAAAACTATGTATGTAATGTTAATTTAGATCCATTTCACTCTAGGTCCTACGGGGTTTTCTTTCATGATTATCCATTTCATTTTTTTTCTAAGCCTCCGACACTTATGGATGAGCAAGTAGATAGAACGTGCCATTTCATTTTAAGACAAAAGCAAGTTTTAAATTTTCATGAAGAGCTATGCTTACTAATCTTGTGTTTGCGAAATGAGGCATGAAAATTTGTATAGGATTTATTAAATGATTTTGAACCCTTTTTGAAAATATTTTTCTTTTTAAGTTCAGAGGGTTTATCATCTCCTATTTCTCCCTCCTGGAAAATTATTTTCAATATTTGCTTCATCTTTTTCTCCTCTAAGGTGGCATGATAATATTTTAATTTCTCTAATTGTTTAGCCAACCTTCTATTTTCATTTTTCAAGAATATTTTATTTTTATGCATCCTAATAATGAACTCATGAGCACTAATGAATTCCTTATGCGATTTCTCATAAGATGTCATGCTTTCAATATCATATGCACATGATTCACTACAGGATATGTCACAATATATGTTGCCAGAATCGTTGCAGGCAACATCGGCAGTATTATCACAAAGTTCGACAAATGATTCAACATATGGTATTTTGCAACAATCAACACAAGAATCATCAACTGCATCACAAACTGAAATAGGAGGTGGATCATATACCTCTTCATTGATTGTCGTTATTAATGCATGATTTACCTCCTCTGGACCATTTGAGCTTAAATCCTTCATAATGATGGTCTCATTTTCTTTTGCCTCTCCATATTTCCTATCGAGCTCCTTCCAAATTTCCTTTGCACTAGAACATGCCATAAACTCAAGTAGAATATTAGACTCTAATGCAAGATATAACATATCCATGGCATATGAATTCGTATGCATCGCAGTAGTATCATTTTCATTTAGAGGCATACAAATTCCTTTGACAATCACCTGTCAAGTCTTCCAGTCCATTGATTTTATAAATATGCTCATTCTAATTTTTCAGGCGGTGTAATCAACACCACAAAATAATAGAGGACAGGAAGGTGATCGTCCCTCTCCGAATGGGGATACACCAATTTGATCCATCTTGATCTTTAGCAAAAACATTTAAGTCAATGCTAAGAGGCACTGATACCAATTGTTAGTTTTGGTGTATTCCCAAGAGGGGGGGTGAATTGGATATTTAAAAATTTCCTTCCTAGGTTCAATTTAATCAACAACAGTATTACATAAACCTAGGGTCTTTTTATTCAATTATAAACTCAATTAACACATGTACATCATATAATGAATTGAAAAGAATACATACATGTGCTGAAAATGAAAGTGCGTAAAATAAACTGCGGAAATATAAAGTATATGCACGATATGTAATAGGGGAACGACCAATACTACCTACGTCCCTACCTCTTGCTCGCAAGCCTGAGGATTCCACTAAAGCTCACTTAACGGGTGGAATGGCACCGGTTACAACCAGGTCAATTAGCGAGGCTGACCTCAACCTACACCTTACCAAGATTGTGTACCTACCTTTTCTAACCGAGTCTAAGCCAGTCTGATACTATTCAACAGGACTAGTCTCCCTCTTTAGGCCCATGCCTAGAATACAACAAATGATATAAAATTTTGTACACAGAAATATGCTTCTTTACAAGCAAATATATACTACAATACGTACAGTATAATTAATGCACCTCAAGTATGTATGAACTATAAGCTCGGTGCTCTACGTGTGCAATCAATACTCAATAAGATGTATGATCTCAAATATGCATAGAGTGTTCATACAAGCTAATCTTTGAAACTAAGCAATGATAAAATCACAATCTTAGTTTAGGGTTTCAAAGATTCAAACTAATAGAAATCTAGAATATCTCCAAAAATAATTTTCTAAATAACAATGCACAATGAGATATTCAAATCTGATCTTGCAAAATATTTTTGCACACTAAAAATTATAAGCCCCGATGAGTCTTGCAATGACAATGCAAAGATCCACTTAGCTATAAGATTTTTCCCACACAAAGATTTATGAAATAAAATCGGGGGAAAACCCAAGCTAAACCCTCAATATGAAAATCACAAGCACAAGAGCAAGTGAGGGATTTTAGCAAAATGGAATAATCAATAAAACACTCACAAAGCTATATTTCTCAAATGAATGGAAGTATTATGAGTGTATAGGGTTGGAATGAACAAATAGGGTTTAGGAAATTTGAGAGAGTTTTTGGCTAATCCTATTTGCTAATCACCACTAATTTTTGCAAATGAGCCCCTATATATAGAGAATGACAAAATTATGATTGTTGGGGACACCAAGGGTATTATTAAATTTGTTTTAAAACTCATTAAGAAAATTAACTCAGTTTACTTAATTTTAACCTTGATAAAAATTAATTTAACCCGAGAGATTCAAGTGCCCAGATAGACTCAGCTAAAAAATCAATTTTTAAAGCTTCGGGTGTCCTCAAGGTCGATTGGTTGAACCAAAGTCAGTAGCATTTTGTCCGAGGTTCAGGTGCCCAGTCATATGTTCAGTGGCCCAAACTTGCCAATTTGTTCGCTTGAGGGTATTTTGAATGCGAAGGTTTGGGTGCTTGGGTTGGTGAGAAGGTGTCAGGTCAGGGATTTGGTCTCCCTTGGACGATGCGGTCAAATATGTTCAGTCGCCCGAATCCAAGTCAACATGTTGACTTGTCCACGGTTTGAGCGCCCAATGCATTTTGAACGCCAAGGGTTCGGTCGCCCGACCTCTCTCAAGATTTTCAATTAAGTCATATTTTTGCTTCAATTAATTTCCCTGATATTATAAGTGATATTGGGAACTATTTGTGCATTTGTTTAGGGACCTAAGGTCTTTCTATCCTACCGAAAAAATTCGGCATCAGTCGACCTTCCCTAAGGTCTCTCTAAGGTCTTGAGCTTATAAGTTCCTACATGCATGCAATGCAGATTATTAGAGACTTTTGCCCTATGTTACTATTACCAACCCGAATAAGACAATAATATAAATTACAATAAAGAGAAAGCTTTGTGGTCTTTGTTTTCTTCAAGTCTTCATGTGCCATCAACTGATTTCTCCAATTCACCTGCACACAAACTTGGAAAACATTAAATACCAAGAGTATTTGTCATTTTCAAAATCAAGTATGACCCTATAAGGTCAACACATTTGGTTCCAATTACTGAATGATCATTGGGTTTAGGAACTAAATTCCATACTTTGTTTCTTTCAAACGGATTTAATTCTTCTTGCTTAGCTGCTATCCAAGAATCATCACTCAAACCTTCTTCTATATTCTTGGGTTCCTCTTGAGATAAAAATGCATAATGATTACACAAATTTTTCAATGAGGTTCTAGTGGACATGCCGCATTAAGGTTCACCAATGATTTGGACTTTTGGATGATTTCTTACAAACTTCCTTTCTTTAGGTAGTTCATAATTTTCTATAGGTTCATCATTTGAGATTGATTCATTGTTCTCATCTTTTACTTCATTAATTTCTAAGTCTTTTAGTTTTTGTATTGTTTCAGCTTCCTCAATATCAATTGTTTTAGTGAATGGATTTGCCTCACCATAGGCTACATGTATGGATTCTATGATTGTGAGTGTTCTTTTGTTGTAGATTCTGAATGCTTTACTTTTCAATGCATATCCTAAGAATTTTATTTAATCTGATTTTGCATCAAATTTTCCTAAATCTTCTTTATCATTTAGTACAAAACACTTACATCCAAATACATGAAAATAAGATACGTTAGGTCGTCCTTTCCATAGTTCGTAGGGGGTCTTATCTAGGCTTGATCTTATGGAAACTCTATTCATCACATAACATGTTGTATTTACCATTTCAGCCCAAAAATACTTAGATAATTTATGCTCATTAAGCATGGTCTTAGCCATTTCTTAAAGAGACCTATTTTTCCTTTCAACAACTCCATTTTGTTGCGGAGTTTAAGGTGTTGAAAAATTGTGATTTATTCCGTGTTCATTACAAAATTTATCAACTTCTTTATTTTTAAATTCTCTTCCTTGATCACTTCTGATATTTAGAACTCCATACCCTTTTTCATTTTGGAGTCTTTTGCACAAGTTAATTAACATCTTAAAGGCTTCATCTTTGGAGGCTAAGAAGAGTACCCCAAGTAAACCTGGAGTAGTCAACAACGATGATGAAAGCATATTGCTTTCTTCCTAGACTCTGTGTTCTAGTAGGGCCAAATAAATCTAAGTGGATAAGTTCTAAGGGCCTACTAGTGGAGATGTGTTTCTTCTTTCTAAAACTAGTCTTAGATTGCTTTCCAAGTTGGCAAGCATCACAAATTTTATCTTTTACGAACTTTGTGCTAGGTAGACCTTTGACTAAGTTCTTTTTAGCTATTTTAGATAACAAGTCCATACTAGCATGTCCTAGTCTTCTATGCCACAACCAGCTAGCTTCATTTATGGTTGTTAAGCATGTGATTTCTTGAGATTTTAGATTTTCAAAGTTTATACAATACACATTATCAACTCTATTTGTTGTGAATAAGATATCATGATTTTCTCTATTTTCAACTACGTATTTATTGTAACGACCTACTTAATTTCCATATTATTATTATTATTATTATTATTATTATTATTATTATTATTATTATTTTATACTATGACATATAACATGCTCTGATACCATTCTGGGAGTAAACTCAATCATTAGCCTAAGCAGCGAGAAGCATAAATCACATAGACATAACCATATGAAAATATATATACAATACCAGAGTACTAACATGTTTCCCCAAAATATACACATATATATATGTTTCCCAAAATACCTTCAACTATATTAGGATATACAAAAATCCTCCACAATACTCACTTCACTGACAGGGCACGACTGAAGCCCCTCTATCTGCGAGCCTGGTCTGCTCGCCTACCTGGATCACCTGAAAAATGATTCAACACTGGGATGAGCCAACGCTCAGTAAGACGAAATATGTTATTACTAGTGTGTGGCAAATGAGCTACAGTATTATGAAAATATATTTTCATATAATCATGTATAACTAGATACATGAGTACAATACAAGTAATAAAATACACCACCCTTTCCATGTTGCTTAACATAACAGTATTGTAGGTTACTATTCAAAATACTTCTAGTGTACATAAATATGTTTCATGTTTCTGTAAATCTGTACATACGTAATAGTAACTGAAAACTTTTCCTGTGGATAACTGTGTGTCATGATTTAACCCCTCATGACAGGGTTGTGCAGCCCGCAGGCGGGATCTACACTGGCTGTCCGACCAAGGTAAATCATTATACTCCATCAGTCTGATCTGCCCACCTCAACCTATATCTGATGGAGAACCTGTCGACCTACAACCACGTATTATCTAAATAGGCAATTGCACTCATAACATAACATAATATCTGTAGCAACAGTACCGTGCTCTGTAACTGCATAGTCCAACAAGGTCTGATACTATATAATATATCTCTATATACAACTATCTGATTTACCATGATTCTAAAATAACCGTATAATAACCATGATATTGAATAAACTGTAACTGTAATCCATACGTCATGATACTGAGAACTGTATAATCATAACACTGAAACGGCATAATCATAGTACTGAAATTCGTATAATCATGGTACTGAGATTCGTATAATCATGATACTAGAATTCGTAAAATCATGGTACTGAAATTTGTAAAGCATATCTTCGTACTATATTCATATTCTCAAGTCACACCATACTTTAATACATAATATTCATAATTTAATAAACTGTATAATATTTTAAAATTACCTAGCATAGCATATTTCCCTTACCTGACTACTGGAAAGCCCCTATGGTTTACTGGCCTAACACCCGCAGGGCCTCCTACATAACACCTTGAAAACAACATTTTTCAGAATAAAATATTAGTATTTCTTCGCCTACATCATTTCCTATAACTGTCATAAGGCCAAAAACGGACTAAAAGATCTTACCTTGAATTTGGGATGAAATCCAACTTCGTTTCACCAACGATCCGCTCCGGCAGATTTGCAGAGAACTTTGTCAGGAGCATCGTGGTGGCTTAAGATCATTGATCCAGTGACTAACGGGGCCAAAATCGAAGAGAGAAGAGGGAGGGGCCGTAGGAGAGAGAGAGAAGAAAAACGGCGCTGAAATTATGTGAAAATGGGTTTTAGCACTATTTATACTGCCGGATTCGTCGACGAGCCACGTCACTTCGTCAACGAATCCTTTAGTAAATTCGTCGATGAACCTTACCCTTCATCAACAAAATTCAGAGTAGCCCAAATCCTGCGCTCAGTATTTTCTCGTTGACAAAATCTTGCCTTCGTCAACGAGGTCCTGAAGACCTTCATCGACGAAACCCTATATTCATCGATGAATTTCCTTATGCACTCGTCGACGAGTCCTAAAAATTCCTTGAAATTATTATTATTATTATTATCTCCAAAATACGATGTCGTCGATGAATGCGAAGCGTTCGTCGACGAAGTCTACTGCCTCCTTCTATTCCTGTTTCCATTTTCCTTCCTCTTTATTATTAAAATAATATTATTCTTCGGGTCACTACATTTATCTTGTTTAAAAATTACATCATGGCCTTTATCACTTAATTGACTAATGCTAAGTAAATTGTGTTTTAACCCATCTACTAGTAAAACATCATCAATGGTTAAGGAGGGTTTTTTACCTAATTTTCAGATACCGATAATTTTACCTTTAGCATTGTCGCCGAAGGTGACATATCCACCCTCTTTTTTCATTAGTGTGGTAAATTTTAATTTGTCTCCAGTCATATGTCTTGAACACCCACTATCCAAGTACCATTTGTCTTTTGATGGAGTGGTCCTAAAGAATACCTACAAGAAGGGTTCAAGGTGTTACCTTTTTGTACCCAAACCTTCTTAGGTCTTTTTATTTTAGATTAATTTTCAGTTTTGACTCTCCATACTCTCTTGATTTTAACATTTTTCCTTTTAAATGGACATTCAAACTTTATATGTCTCTTTCTCTTATACAAGAATCAAGTAGTATGTTCATAAGCATTTGTGGAAGATGTGTTGGTATAATATTTTTGATTCTTTTACGAAGTATCCCATATAGAGATTCTTTTTCTTCTTGTTTTCAACTCCATTGTATCCAATTCCTTCTTTATCTAATGGCATTCTTTGTGTTCCAACTAGCTTTTCAAAATTTTCCTTTCTTTTTGTGAAATTGTAGATGATTTTGTCTTTATCCTCAATTTTACTTTTAAGTTTACTCAATTCTAAATCCTTCTTACTTTCACCATTTACTTGCAAATTTACTAGGTCTTGAGACATCTCATTTATTTTATCCATGAGATCATTAATGTGTGAGTCTTTTTCTTTTTCAACTAATTTTGAAGTCTCAAGTTGATTTTTGGGTATTTCATTTTATTCTTTCAAAGTTAAGTTTATTTTGGTTACTCTTATGAACCTTTTATGCAAGGTAAATAGTTCAAACCTAAATTTCTCTATATGAAGGCATGTTTTCACAAGTTACTACATGATTCATCACTAAATTCTTTCGATGAACTAGTATAGGAATTTACCTCAGTATCTTTAGCCATGAAGCAGAGGTTTGCCACATCTCGATCACTTAATTCGGTTTCTGATTCGCTTGAGCTTGTGTCATCCCATGTAGTAGCTTTCATCACCTTCTTTCTCTTCTTCTTGGCATCTCTCTTAAGCTGTGGATAATCAGGTTTTATATGCCTAACTTTTTTGCAGTTATAATATGTAGGAGGTTCATTCTTGGTTTCCTTTTTGCTTGTTTCTCCTTTATCAAATTTTGAACCTCTGAATTTTCTAGTAAATTTATTATTTTTCTTAAATAATTTTCTAAGTCTCCTAGTAATTAAGGCTATATCATCATCATCTAATTCATTGTCTTCTTCTTCTTCACTAGAGCTTTCTTTAGCAGTTTTAAAGGCTATTGATTTCTTATGTTTGTTACTTTCTGAATTTCTTTCATTTATGGTCATCTCATATGTAAGAAGTGATCCAATCAATTCATCAAGGGAAGTATTTTTCAAGTTTCTTCCTTCTGTAATTGTAGTGGCCTTAGGTTCCCATATTGGTGGAAGTCCTCTAAGGATTTTCTGGATCATTTCATATATGGAGTAATTTTTTCCTAAGGCATTTAAGGAGTTTATTATGTGAGCGAACCTAGTGTACATACTAGTAATGGTCTTATCAGGGTTTATCCTAAATGCTTCATACTCGCTAATAAGCATATCGATTCTACTATCTCTTACATCAATTGTTCCTTCATAAGTTACTTCAAGTTTATCTCAAATTTCTTTGGCTGATTTGCATGTCATGACCCCATTGAATTCATTTACATCAAGGGCGCAATATAGTGCATTCATTGCACTTGAATTTATTTGCAACATCTTTAGGTCATTATCAGTCATCTCTTTTTCTTCCTTAGGTATGTCTTTGTTGTCTACGCTTTTAGTAGGGATGAGGTCACCATGTGTGACTACTTTCCAAGTTTTCCAATCCATCGTTTGAAGGTATATTCTTATTCATTGTTTGCAAAAAGTGTAGTTAATACCACAGAAGATAGGTGATCTAGAAGAGGATTGTCCTTCAGCAAAGGGAGATACATCTAGGTGTGCCATAGGGATCCTTATGTAGCTTCTAGTTTAAGATTTACTACAACACCGCTCTTATACCAATTGAAAAGTAAGGTGAACTTTTAAGAAGGGGGTGAATTGGGTTTTTAAATTTTTTTGCTTACTTTGTATTTAAAAATTCCTTAGTTGAATTTTAATCTCAGCAATATATACTTTCAGAAATATATCAATAACTTCAATACTATTTATAATCAATTAAATTTAACCAATATTCAATCTCAATTTTAAACCTTTGATATTTGCACTCAGCTGATTAAATTCCAAAAATCAGATTAAGATAGTTTAAAAATAAAACTCAGATTTCAAATTCAAAAACTCAGATTTTATTCCTTTACTCTAATCAATATAATTTTTAGATATTTAAGTTTTGAAAACTTTTAATTTAAAATACCTTACAGCTGTTTTAATATTCAAAATCGAAACTTTGATGAATTTATCAAAACAACCAACTAGCTAATGTATGCTGAATTTAAATATGCTTCAAAATCAAGATTCCAACACTCCCAAAGGTTTAGCAAGATATAAAGATCATACACGCATTTAATATCTTTTTAGAATTTAAAGATATTTAGGGAAAAGGAGAGAGACACTAGATTTTTACAAGGTTCAGCCAGCAGCCTACGTCCTTGCCTCAAGCAACTGCTGTGAGGATTTTCCTTTCCAACTTTCTTACCAGGCAAATTTACAACCTCTCCATATCAGGTGGAGATCCCTCTCTAACAAGAATTCCCCTTCTCATTAACCAATGATTCAACAATCCTGAATCATCAAAAACAACAAGAAAAGCAAACTTTGTTGTCGTACAATGAACACTCTCAGTTAGAGCAGATTTGTACAAGTTAAAAGCATAATATACTTCAGTAAATAAACAATATAAAGAGATGAAGCTCAAAGTAAATATCACCGGGGTTCTTTATTAGATTGTAAAACTCAGTTAGAGCACAAGAACTATAAGCTTTAATTCAGCAAGTACTCAGCAATAGCTTTCAGGAAAGTATTTGGCAAGAACTCTTTGAAAGTATAAGAATTTGATCAATAGTTGTTTGTTGGTGCATTTAATCTTTAGGTTTAACATGTGTTTATAGATAGATAAACTTAATTTTTGTATTCCCCAAGTTTCTTGTAGTGTTTGCCAAGTTTTCAAAAAGATTGGGGACCAAGAAATCAGTTTTGGAAACTTTCCCTCGTTGTTTTAATTTGAAAGTTATGAAAGTCAGTCGACTGAGACTATCGGGGTCAGTTGTCTGATTTTTATAGAACAACAAATTTTGAAAGTCATTGTAGTGTTAGTCTCTTGATCCTGAATAATCAGTCACCTGATCTTTTACAATTTAGTATATTTTAAAAGTCAGTACTGAGTCAGTCACCTAAACCTAAGAGTTCAGTAGCCTGATTCTATTCTGTTTGCTCAAAATTTTTCAGTATAAAAATGTCAGTCAACTAATGAAATGCTATCAGTAGCCTGATCTTACAAATTTCAAAAATTTCCAAAAACTTTGATATTAAATCTTTAATCTTTATTCTTGGAAAACTTAATTGAGTCTTTAAAACATTTTTCGAGGTTTTAAAAAATAGGTCTCTAAGTCCATAATAATTCCTAAAAGTTTCAACCATTTATATTGAAATTTAATAAAGTACTTACATGAAACTTCTTAAGATTCTAACTTTCTATAGCTTAAGTCTTCATGCTTTTGCTTCCATTCTTTGAGTCTATCTTAACTTCTTTCTTCAAAGGACTTTAAGCTTCATTTGATCTTCTATCTTTGATTCCAAGCTTTTAATGAACTTCATCAAGCACTTGAGATCTTGAACCTTTTATTAAAACCACTTGAATCCTAAAACATCATCACTTAACCAAATATGTTAAGTTCCCTTAATTTGTTATCATCAAAATAAGATTCTTAAGCCTTGTTAGTCTATCACTGCTTACGCAGCGAATAATGACGGACCGATACCAGTAATTTGTTATCATCCACCCGTAGAGGTGTACATATAGGGAGTGAAAGCTCCCTAAGTATGTGGACGATATGGTCTATTCGTCGTTGCCACCTCTAAATGGTACGCTCGTCCTTAGTTCGCTAGTCGGTTTGATGATTCCCGCGCTAGTCACATTCGTGTAGATCTGAATAATGACGATTGGGGTCGTACCTTGTTTGAGCTAAACAAGAGATTTGCTACCTCAACCCCAATTGCAGAAGTACACGGCCCAACAGGTGCACTCAATGATCTAAAAGCATATCAGGGGAGTTCGAACAAGCCAAACTTGTACTCTAGTGAGGCATATAGGCGGTAGATTAGTATACACATATGCTATGTACAAGATCCATATAAATTGTATTGCCTCGTCCTTACACATCATATCAATGTCATATCGATATGACCGCAGAGTATGCTAAGGGACATGCAAGGCATGAAATGAAGCTCATCATCTACAATATCTTATATTCATATAACGTTACACTCAAATATTTTAAATTTATTGAAACTAAAACAAATACTAACCTAACCGCAAGTGGGAACGGGTCATCGCTGACATCAGTAGGAAGATGTGGTAGACCAACTCTAATTGTAGCAAGAAAAGGAATGCATTCCCATGCCCAAACCTGCAAGAGGAATAGCAGACGTCCAACTGATTATGCCCCCTCATGACCAACTTGGCACATCTCTTTGTATAACCATGCAAGTGCAGCGCTACCCTAGCTAGCAGACCTCCAACTAATTATGCCCCCTCATGACCAACTTGGCACATCTCTCTATACAACCATGCAAGTGTAGCGCTACCCCAACTATATGTCAACGCCCTCTCCAAGTCGCTCAGCAGAGGTAGGAACATCAACGACGCATAGTATTGCGACTTTTTCACTAGAAACTAGCCACACATGATACGTACTATGTATGTTCGAATGTACTATAGTACGTACTCCTCCAATGCTTCATCACCAAGATTGAGTATTACCTCATCTATCCATGACATAGACAAGGACAAGCGAGTTCGTCCGCTCCGGCCAGTGGAGGGGTTGCATCCAAGTAGTCTATCACACAACATGACCCAATCCTGTTGTGTCATGCCCGTAACGACGTTTTCATCTACAGGTAATCCTGCAATGATGGCAACATCCTACAGCGTTATCCTCGCCTCACCGTAAGAAAAATGAAATGTGTGCATCTCAGGCCTCCAGCACACTAACAATGCACTAATTAAGTGGTGGTCCATGCGAATGTACCGAATCTGGTACAGTGAATAGAATACTGCTCATTGAATCCATGGAATTATTTTGGGATGAGCATACCACTGAGTTTATAATGTGCGCACACACTAACGCCCTTTAAAGGCATCATAATGATCCTCCTCCCATGCCCTGTAGGAAGGATGCTGGGTCCCTAGTATCAAGATGGAAGAATCAATTGGACCAAACTGTATGTCTAAATGTTAAATATAATGGAAATCTAAAATGAATGTCAAAACTATAATTTATGGATGTAATGGGGACCGTGCAGGAAAAAAGTTTCATATGAGTAGATGGAGCCATGAAAAAGCTTAGCAGTATATATAACAAGTTGGGGGGAGGGAGGAGCATGTAAGGGGAGGAAGGGGGGTCATGGGCTTGAAAGCCTGCAGGGGGGTCACGGGATTGGGAGTTTGACATTGTGTAAGGGGACTTCATAGCGTGCAGGAGGGGGGGCTTCATAGCATGCAGGGGGGGTAGTGGTGTTGGAGTCACGGGTGAAGTGCCCTTGGCTGGGGTGTTGCCACATTAAGAAAACTGACTTGTGGAAGGTGTTGCTACATCAAGAAATTTGACTTTTTGAAAGTCAGTTTTCAGTGCATTTGCAACCTTTTTTTTTTCTGTGTTGTCAGGTCGAGGATGTCGTGGGTGTGGACACGTGGCAAAATCGACTTTTGGAAAGTAGATTTGCTTTACAACTTTTTTTTTTTTTTTTTGGTTTTAATGTGTGTCATTTTTAGAATCTGTACGCTAACTAACAATGTGCTAGTCAGTCGTCCAATCTGCACATCAGCTGCAGTAGGTTCTACAGTTTTTTTTAATCCCAAACCAAATTTTGAAAAGTCAGTTGGGTACATTCCCTTATTTTTGTCCATTCCCTCTATATTTGTGCTTTTTTAAAAATATTTTCGTAAGAAACTCTGATTTTTGCTCTCTTAATCACCCTCTTAGACCCCTTTTCATCTCCTCTCTCCCCCCCCCCCCATATGAATTTCTCTCATAAATCTCTCTTTAGCACATGTTTTCTTAGGTAAACCATTCTTAGATCTCAACGATTGACTTCTACTCATAACGGAAAAACTTTAAATCTTTCAATTCATTGAATAGGTATGTATCAATTGTAATCCATAGATTTAATTTCACATGATATTCTAAATGGGATATAAAATCTTTAGTCTTAAATTTTCATTTTCATTTTCTTGCATCTGTTTGTGATTTTTTAATTTTTAAGGACAAGAATGTCCTACAATTTTAAACCTTTCTATTATAGATTCTTAGCATTATTTGCGTTCCTTCCTCTCTCACTTATTCTTTTTTACATGTAGAAACAAATCTTCTCATACATATTTCCTCTCTTCCAATTGTGTATCACCCCCTTCCTAGTAAGTTTATCATTATAAGAACCACAAATTTGTTTTGCATCTATTCAATCTATATGCATTGTATTAATATATATTATATAGTAGGATCATTGTTCTACATATGTGTTATATAATTCATTTGATGCTTCCTTTTTTTTTTTCCTTTTTTTTTTTTTACAAATGTTTCATCAATTTTCTTCAATATTTGGAACTAATCACATGTAATAAGTTATAAGCCAATAAATCATCCTCTTGGGAAGTCTATAATAATTATAGCTTTTCTTATAAAATGTCATACAAATGTTTCATCAATTTTCTACAATATTTACAATTGATCACATGTGATAAGCTATAAGCAAGTAAGTCATTCTTTTCGCAAATCATGTATACAATTTTAGCTTTTCTTCTAAAATGTCATATAATTTTAATTATCCAATTTATCAATGTTTCAAACTTAAAAATCTATGGGTCATCTTGTGTAAAAAGAGACAAAATTGATGTTAGTTTGTTGTAATTTGCCATTTAAAGTTGTTTGTTTTGTAAAACAATGTCAACTTTCAAGAAATCGAATAGAAGCATCATATTTTAGAATTATTTATCATTCCTCTCGCACTCAATATATACTTCCTCGATCTTCTTCAATTGTGCATCATTTTTCCCTTTTTTTTTTTCTTGTAAATTTATCATTGTGAGAATTTGAACTCTTTTTTGCATATATATATATATATATATGCTATTTTATGCAATTATCATTAGATGTAGTTGGAAAAATTAAATTACAAATTTGAAGAGCAATTTTAACATATTATTCATTTTAATTATTGAATAGTTTCAAACTAATAAATATGATTAATAAAATAAAAAAATTTAATAGGAATGTTAGATGCCAATTTATATTGGTAGTTATAAAAACTTTTAATTCAATTATTAGTAGTTACAAAAAATTTTTATTCAATTAATATTAACGATTACAAAATTTAAATTATAAATTTATATCATTGACGATTTTAAAATATTAATTTTTAATTAAGTATTAAATGTATTTATATTACATAATAAATAAAATTATTATTATTTTAAAACTTACCATTACTCAAAATATTGTAATGATGGCTAGATTATAGATAGTAAATCAAACAGTTGAACAATAATAGTTTGCAAAACTTAAGAACACATACAAGATTAAAAATGCAAAGATTATATTAATGAAATTTTGTATGTGCATTAAAATTTCCAAACAAATGTTTCTATTAAACCTATTCAACATTTACCCTGTTTTACAAAACAAACAAACTTACGGATAACTCATACATTGAAGCCTAAATCACTGATAAATTAGATATTTAAAATTATAGGACCTTCTACAACAAAAACTATAAATATATACATACAAATGACCAAACTTTGAAAGCTTGCCAAAAATATGTTTTCATAGTTTGCAAACTTATAATGTATTGGTTGTGGTCAATGCAAATGTAAGAGAAAATTAATCGAACACTTGCAAAAGAAAATGAAGTATTGCATAAATAGCACATACATATGTGCAAAAAGGAGTTTGAATTCTCATAGTGATAAACTCACAAGAAAAAAAAGGAAAAAATGATACACAATTGAAGAAGATCAAGGAAGCATATATCAAGTGAGAAAGGAATGATAAATAATTCTAAAAATACATAAATTAGAAATACAAAATTGTAGGACCTCTTTGTCTATAAAATTCAAGAATCATAGAGAAATGTAAGAAAATTATTTCAATTACCATTAAACATTGGAAAAATAAAATTGCAAATTTAAAGGGCAATTTTAGCATGTTAATAATCTTATTTATAGAACATTTAAAACTAATAATTATAGAAAAAAGTAGTCTCATTTTATTAAATTAAAATTTTAATGAGAATGGTAAATATCAATTTATGTTGACGATTACAAAAAAGTTTTAATTCAGTTATTAGCAACCACAAAAATTAATTATAATTTTTTTATTATGGGATGGTTTCAAAATATTGCTTTTAATTGATACTAAATGTCTTTAAATTACACAATAAATATTTTAAACTTTTCATAAATTTAATTAAAAATATTTATTCAAAAAAAGTGTAATGATGACCATCAATCGTAAAGTAAAGTTAGTAATAGATTTGCCCCCACAAGCATGGCGCGGTGGAAAGGCATCAACACGTAACAAGGAGCATCGGGGGTTCAATTCCAGGTAGATACACTCACAGAGCCAACGGTACCTGTGGATGGTAAGAATTTACTCTGTGAGTCAGCGAGGACCGTGGATGGTGAGAGTTTGCTCTGTGAGCCAACGGGGACCGTGGATGGTGAGAGTTCGCTCTATCAACCAGCGAGAACCGTGGATGATGAGAGTTTTCTGTGAGCTAGCAGGGACCATGGATGGTAATAGAGATGTGTCATAGGGGTCGGGTTGGTCAAACGTTCAACTGATGCACGGAAGCCGTGTTCGCATTTTGTACTTTACCTGATCAGCGAGACCTAGGGGGAGGACGCTGATCTGTAGGTTTGGTGCCACACCAAGAGGGTTCGAAGGGCTTGTTGGTGGCTGGAGTTCCTATGTAATAAAAAAAAAAGTTAGTAATAGATTTTTGCATAACTTAAAAGCGCAATTAAGATTAAAAATGTAAAGCTATTATAATAATAAAATTTTAACAAATGCTTCTATTCAATCTTTGGAATGTTTACCTTGTTTACAAAACAAACAAAATAAATGGAAAATGACAACAAACTAACATTACTTTTTGCTCCTCTTATACAAGAAGACTCATAAATTTAAGCTTAAAACATTAATAAATTGAATAATTAAAACTATATGACATTCTAGAAGAAAAACAACAATTATACAAATGATAAAAGATCAAATTTGAAGGTTTGCCAAAAGGATGATTTATAGACTTATAGCATTTCACATCTGACCAATTGCAAATATTGAAGAAAATTGATGAAACATTTATGAGAGAGAGAGAGAGAGAGAGAGAGAGAGAGAGAGAGCAATAAATGAAATATATAGCACATATATAGAACAATGATCCTACTAAACCTTAAAAAAGGTTTACAAAAATGAAATTTTGAATTTGGGAGCATATATGTGCATAGGGAAGGTGATTAGTCAATCATCTCAGTGGTGATCAGCCTTTCAGTACCCTTAGTGGCACCCATTCAAGGAATGATTACTGCATTTGTGTGTGTGTGTGTGTGAAGAAAAAACAACACTTTGTGAAACTTATATGGGGGACTGAACCCACGAAGACTCCACTACTCGTCATTTTTTAAAACTAGTTGAAAATTCATATAGGAAGAGTAAGAAGGAAGAAAAAAATGTTTTGGACTAGACTTACCCCTTTCCAAATAAGCTGCCTACATACCCAATACCCAGGATCAAGTTGACGTAGTTCATAAAGAAAAAAAAAATTGGGTTTAGTTATTCTTGAAATGAATTTCCCCTACAAATCTTGATAAAGATAAAAAAGGAAAACCGGTAGATATGAAATACTATCGAGGCATGATAGGAAGTCTACTTTATTTGACAGCCAATAGACCGGACATTATGTTCAGTGTGTGTATATGCGCTCAATTTCAAGAAGCCCCTAAGAATTCTCACCATATAGTCGTTAAAAGAATCTTAAGAAATCTGATCGATACTATTGACTTAGGTCTATGATATCCTAAAGACACAGACTTTGAGATAATCAGCTATTCAAATGCGGATTATGTTGGATGTAAAATTGATCGAAAAAGCACAAGTGGTACTTGCCACTTCCTAGGTAGATCTCTCGTGTCCTGATTCTCCAAGAAACAAAATTCAGTAGCTCTATCTACTGCAGAAGCTGAGTATGTGGCAGTAAGTTGTTGTTGTGCACAAATTCTCTATATGAAACAACAATTAAAGGATTTTAATTTGAAGTATTCGGTTATACTATAAAATATGATAATACAAGCACCATCAACATCTCCCAAAATCTCATATCTCTTTCAAGAACCAAGCATATAGATATAAGGCATCATTTTTGGAGAGATCATGTGTAAAAAGAATATATCTCACTTGAATTTGTAAATACAAGTGATCAATAGGCTGATATATTTACAAAACCTCTTCTCGAGGATAGATTTATTTCATAAGACATGAACTTGGCTTATTGCATAATAGAGAAGTAGTCTAAAGAAGGAAAAATTGAATGAGTTTGAGTCAGCAAGTGAGGTTAGGCGACTGACAATAAGTTCACAGTCGACTAAGCACTCTCTGACTTGCTAAAATTCTCAAGATCAGTAAGGTCAGGCGACTAACACTCTAAGGCACAATCGACTGACTCGCTACTGTTTGGTAAAAATTCAAATAATCAAAATTTCCAGGCGTCTAACTCCTCGATTTCAGTCAATTGACTGATGATGGTTGATATACTTAACTGTGTGAAACCTTAATTTTTCAAAACCTCAATCCACTGACCCTGTTTCACCTCTCCTCTAAACTCTTTCCTCTTTCATCTACTAGCCTTCCCTCACTCAAAATCCTCCGATAATCTCTAAAATACATCCTCCTATTTCATTCCCACCAAATTTTCAAGGATTTCACCCATTGTTCGTTTTTCTCAAAATCAATCATGCCACAAACAAAAACCACTGGAAACAAAGGAACTTCTTCTAGGAACAATGACAACAATGATATAGAGAAATGGCTTGTAACTCCTCATGCCAAGAAGCTATACCGGGATCATCTTCGAGCAACTGAGCCAATATTTGGTAAGGTCTTAGACACTTCATTCTTTGAAAATGACTTTTCTGCTTGGAAAAAGTTCATTACTTATCAAGCAAAAGGACTATATCCTAACTTGGTTAAAAAATTTTATGCAAATATGATTAAAGGAGACACGGTAACTTCTATTGAAGTTATGGGGAAATCAATTGCTCTCTCTCCACAGACCTTAACAACAATTTTAAATATCAGACAAGGTGAGTTTGAGTGTCTATCTTTTGGACAATCTTGGATTATGGCACAAGATTTCTCCCCTGAAGAATTTCTACCGCTGGTCATGTCCAAGGAACCTGTCTATTTTGGTCATCCTCCACTGTACAAACAACTTAACCTTCAGGCACAAATCCTACAGAAGCTCATTGCATACAACATTTTGCCTCAAGTAGGATCACACAACTACATTTCTTATTTAGATTTTTTTTTTTTGTCATGTGGTGCTTACTCAAAGGGAAAAAGCTTGACTTACCAAGCTTGATTCTCAAATAGATGATCTCTAAAGAAGAAGCTTGCAGAGTAATTCTTCCATATGATAGCATTCTAAATCTTGTTTTTGCACATCTTTGCATAGCCACTCCTTCCACCATGTTCATAAAAAGAACCCATTATAACCTTTTCTCTGCTACAACACTTAAGAAAATGGGCTATGAGCATCTTGATCAAGGATGGTTTCCTAAATTTAATCGGAGATGACAACAAGCTCAGGAACACCAACCACCTGTTCAGCAACCAGCTTAGGAACCTGCTCCTCAGGTAGGTGATGCAGCTTCATGGTTTCTTGCCTATGATCAGCAATTCATAAATTTTGTGGTGAAATGAGATTTGGTTTTAGCTCACTTCAAGAAAATTATGCATCTCTTCGGGCTAATTACTCTTCTCTTGATCAACGGATTGGTCGCATTAAACAGCATATGGCCAGTTTTTTCATGCGATAAGGCTCTAATGGAGATAAGTTCTGGTGATGCTGATGAAGAAGAAGAAGATGAAGAAAAATAAGATGATAATGGAGTTGATGCTTAGATGATTTACTTACCTTAAACAAACTTTGGGTTGTAACATGTGCATCAGATACAATATTTTTTTAGCTCTTTTGATTTCCTGCTTATTTTATTCTGCATAATAAATAGTAATTATATGTTTTGTGCTTATACTGGCCCCATACATTTGACTTTGTATGTTTTTATTGATAACCTTCTCTTTTTGATTGATGTCAAAAGGGAAAGATATTTTGGGCAAAACTGAGCATAACTGAGCATGATTATGATAATTGATCATGACTGAGCATGATTATGATAATTGACATTGTTGATATTATATTGATTAATATGAATTTAAAAACTAGCATGACATTGATGATCTTGAAATGTGAGCTTAAATTGAATTTGATGAACTGAAACTAAGTTTGATGAAGATGATAGTTAATATGCAATCATGATATGATATGAATAATGGTCTACTTTACAAATTTTATTAAGACTATGCTTATTGAAAAGGGGGGGGGGCGCTTATTAAGGCTTACTCATTTTCGCTCCTTATTTATTATCATCAAAAAGGGGGAGATTGTTGGCCTAACAAGGCTTAGAATCTTATTTTGAAGATAACAAATCAAGGGTACTTAACATATTTGGTTAAGTGAAGTTTCAGGGCTAAAATGTTTTGATAAAGGATCAAGATCTTAAGTGTTTGAAGAGTTTATTAAAAACTTAGACTTAAAAATAGAAGATCTGATGAAGCTAAATTCTATTGAAGAAAGAAGTCAAGATAGACACAAAGAATGGAAGCAAAATGCATGAAGACTTAGTGTTTAGAAAGTGTTAGCTTATAAGAAGTCTCATGTAAGTACTTCATGATTTCAATACAAATGTTTGAAGCTCTTAGGACCTATACTTTGACTTAGAGACCTATTTTTGAAAACTATGGAAAATAATTTTTAAAAGTCTCATTTAAGTTTTCTAAGATCAAAGGTAAAAGTGTTGAAATCAAAGTTTTTGAAAATTCATAAAAGTTGTAAGCTCAGGCGACTGATGTAGTTTGATCAGTCGACTGACCTTTTATGCTGACAAAGTTAAGCAAACAGAATTGAGACAGATGACTGACTTAGCATTGTGTTTAAAAATTCACTGAATTGTAAAGGTTCAAGCGACTGACCCTCGGGTCACAGTCGACTGACTTTCGTATTTTAAAATTTAAACAGAGAGAGAAAGTTTCCAAAATTGATTTCTTGAACTCCAAAGTTGGAGAAAACTTGGAAAACATTGCAAACAAATTGGGGAAGATGAATGAATGTTTTATTCCTTTATAAATACATGTTATTTTCACAAATCAAATACAACAATCACAACAATCAAGCATACACATCTTGAGAATTCAAAATTCCCTGCTGAAATATTTTCTAAAGTTCTTGTTGTGCTTGTGCTAATTCAACTCACGGTTTCTAATCGTTTCTACTGAGATTTTCAAATCAAATCAGAACCATGGTGATATTTATTTGAGCTCCATTCATTAATATTGTTTATTGTTGAAGTACTTGTATTTTAATTGTACAAATCTGCTCTAACTAAGAGTTTCTCTTGTACGAACCAAAGTTGTTCTTATTTCTAGTTTTCTTAACAATTCAAGGTTTTTGGATCGTTGCCTAGCAAAAAAGGGTATTATTGTTAGAGAGGGATCTCCATCTCATACGGAGAGAGGTTGTAACTTTGCCTGAAAAAAAAAGTTGGAAAGTAAAATCCTCACAACAGTTGCTTGGGGCAAGGACATAGGCTGTTGGTCGAACCTTGTAAAAAATCTGGTCTACAGCTCCTCCTCCCTACTCTTTTTAATTTAACTGTAATCTATACATATCTTAAACTGTAGCTGAAATCATATAGAAACCTCAACTTTTAAACAGGTTCATACTATATTATAATGAATTTTCATATCTTTAAAACCATCTGTTAAATCTGTATTTTACTGAAATTATACCTTGAATGTAAATTTGTGTATCATGACTCCACCCCTCATGATCTAGATTATGCGGCTCGTAGGCTGGACTTAATGCTAGCTGGCCTATCAGGCCAAGTCAAACATAACATAACTATGTACGATTGCCCACCCAACCTAGCCTGCCCAGCCTACTACACCGACAACCTCTAGGGGTCAGTAACATAGTGGGTATCCTACTACACACCTACACTTCCGGACTAATCGGCCACCGACCCACACTTCCTAAATAGTGTGGTTGCACTACCGACTATACCCATTCTGGTCCGCCTAGCCTACTACACTGACAACCTCTATGGTCGGCACTCAGTGGGTATCCTACTACACCGATCTATTTAGCTAGCTACGATACCGTGCTCTTAATATACGTAACCATCCGGGTTCTGTTACTAGATAATACATTTCATATAATATACTTTTGTTCGTAAATAACATTTTCATATTTTTGTAATAAAATCTGGATTTTGCATATTTTCTGAATAAAAATTGTCATTTCATAATTTTTGAATAAATCATCATAATAAAACTGATCATGGCATCTGCGCCGATTATCATATCATAATATACTAGAAATACCTTTAACATCTGTACTATCTATGATCTTCTAAAAATTACTAAAAAAACATACATATTCTTTGAAATATTAACATTTCTAACATACTGATATTACATTAAATTTATACTCATGCCACACAAGTGAGTACTATTCTGTATTATACTATAATATGCTACAAAACCTATTTCCTCTGTTCAACACCAGTATTCCAAAAAATACATTAATTCATAAATAAATTTCTGAAAATACCTTACTTACTATTCCTTTACTTGTTTCCTAAGAAACCTGTTATAGTGATAAATCTACGCCCTTGCGGGGTTCGAAACTCAAATCCCTAAAAATTATATTTTTCCCAAATTAATCAAGTCAATCTCGAGAATATTTATCATTCAGTATTTCCTAGGTTCTATATACTCCAAATAAACTATAAAAATCAATATTTAACACCCTTACCTCTGTTTTAGAGTGGTTCCTCGAAATCCCACTGAAATTCCACTCCACCTGCGTTGTAGAGAATCTTCCCAGGAACCTTGTGGTGGTTCCTGATCGTCAATCCGGGCTTAAACGGAATTGGAATCAAAGGAAATTGGAATAAGGGCCATAGGGTTTGTGAAGGAGAGAGAAAGAGAATGAGAGAGAGAGAGAGAGAGAGAGAGAGAGAGAGAGAGAGAGAGAGAGAGAGAACATTTAGTTTAATTTAACAAATGAGTTCATAGGTTTTCCTTATAGTCTGCACTGCCAAGAAAACCATCGCCGATTTTCTCCAACTCTCAAAAAATCGTCGCTAGTTTTCTATTTAACCGTCCCAAAATTATCATTTACCTGTTAGCTTCCCACGGTGAATTCCGAAAATCGTCGTCGGTTTTTTATCCTCTCCGAAAAACCGTCGCCGATTTTCTCTTTTCCTAACCAAAAATTCATTTTTCCCACTTTCTTTTATTATTATATTTTTCAGGTCTCTACAAATTGCCTCAATAGCTTCATATTGTGATATTCACCTAGGTGAAGGGGCTTATGTGAACTCACATCCCACTATGGCGATTTCCTTTCAACCATCTGAATCTTGAATTTATTCTCGCATAACTAGGGCGATGAATAGCTTCATATTGTGATATTCACCTAGGTGAAGGGGCTTAGGGGAACTCACATCCCTCTATGGCGATTTCCTTTCAGCCATGTGAATCTTGAATTTGTTCTCACATAACTAGGGCGATGCTAGATTTGTGTCTCACTTGGACCACCTTTCGCTTTGTTACACAACAGCTAGGTGATTTCTCAAGGTAGTCTTTGTCAGCTGATTGCTTACACGATCACTATTGTTTGATCTTTATTCCCTCACTACCTTCTATTTAGTCTTATTTTACAACAAACTCTTCACGATACGAAGGTTAATATCCTAGGGTTTTTCATTCCACCATACTCTTTCAAAGTCTCCTTTCTACTTCCACTCTCAAGCTTTGCCTCTCATTTCCTTGGCAAAAAAAATATTTTCCTTTCTTCTCAGTATTTTTGCATATTCATTCACAATCACCTACATACAAGTTGGGGATTCTATGGAAGCATTCCTTAATTTCCTCCTCTAAGGGGAAAAGGTCACCCATTCACCATTAGTTGCTTTTCTGAAGGCAACATTGATGTAAGCAATCTAAGGATTTTCCTAATTTCTCTCCATTGGATTTTTTTTTTGATTAAAAAAAAATAGAATCCCTCCTCACTGATGTTGGTGGAGTTGAAGGGATGTCCACCATTTCTTATTTGATTAGCAAGTGGATCGCTAAACTCATAGCATCCACCCTAAAATTCCTAAGGAGCATAATGTCTATTGTGGGATCCTAGACAAAGAAAAGAGATATCTCATTGAAGATGCATCTCTAAGATCCATCCAAAGATTTCTGAAGACTAGTATCATCAGGTCAAAAATCAACAACACAAGGATGTTCTAAAGTTGGAAAGGTCAGAGGCTGAAGTTAATGCCATTTGCACTAGGATGGACTATTCATTTGTGCTTATCTCCAATACTATAATGCAACACAAGGCAAGTCGGCGAAGAGATTAGAGATCCAAAATCACCTCAACGTTATGCATTGCAATAGTTTTGGGGTGGAAATAACAATGGTCAATCATAAGGACTCATCTTAATCGCTACAAGATATGTCTACCCTCACCAAGTTGCAAGGAGAATTAGTTTAGTTCCTCCTTTCCTTTTATGTTGTAATTCTCTAGCTAAGTCCAACGTACTAGTAGAATTCAAATTGACCTGAATAAAATTAAGTCTTGTTTATACTTCTCTTCATAACCTTAAATGGCCATATAAGTCAATTGGCTTTTTTAAAGTGGTTCTTCACCTTGAATCACTCTCCACCTTAACTCGATTGTCTCCCCTAGTTTAACTTGTTCTGGGGCATTTGATCTTCCAATACAAATGTCTTAACTTCAATGACCTTTTCTATGTTACCTCAAAATAATTTGTCTCATGCCTAAATGAGATTAGCTTACACGATTGTTATGTAAATCTCCAGGTGAATACTAAGATTGAGAAGTTATGACTTCATTCCAAGAGAGTTGCTCGATTAAGTGTAACGTATCAATCATAAATGAGTAACTAGACTTCTTTTTTTTTGCATGTTCGCCGTGAAGAATGTATTACTGTTGTCGTCCTTCTAGGTTAAATAATGGTTAGTCAAATTATTTTAAGTGATACCCCTAGCATATTAGACCCAAAGGATCACTCAATACTGGATTTAGGTTAGGCCAAGGGATGTCCTCGCTTAACTCAAAGTTTTTTTTTTTATGAACTTGCCAACCTTCGGATCAGGCTAGAGACTATCTTCACTCTCAAGATCGTCTTAAGCTTCATCATTAGCAGCTTTAAATCTTCAACCAAAAAAAAGTTCTTGTATTCTTCATATTTGTCCAAGTCAGAATCCTTCTCTATAATGTAATCAATCACTAAGGAGTCTTTGTAATTTTTAAATTAGGCCAAAAAGGAGATTTTACACTCTTTACTCAACCAAATTGAAATCCATCCCCTCAGTATGTTTAGCCACTAAGAAGTTCTTATAAATGGCTTGTGGTGGGCTTGATCTTTTCATCTTCTTCTATACAACCAACCAATAAATCATTCGCCTGATCTTCATAGCTGTCTATGAAAAGATTTTGTTGCACCCTATGCTATTAAGTCTAGGCAAAGTCATCACAAACAATGATTTGACCACTAGACAATTGAGGGGCGAACAACATTTTCCCCCAACACCCCTCCTACAAAAGAATATATTGACCAAATCCATCATTACAGTCATAGGAAATGGTTAGGGTATGCCTATAAGAGAATTATGGGTAAATTGCAATAGACACTTTCTGTCAGTAGTTATTTTTTGACCAGATAAATAATAATCCAATTGAAGAAATTAAATTTCAAGTTAAAACAAAAGGAAAATTAAAACTTTTCATTGGGTGATCGATCTACCACTTATGGGTGGTCAACCGACCCCTCCTTCCCACACTTTTTCTTCGCACAAGCACACAGTGGTTGGCACCAACTTGA
Source organism: Malania oleifera (assembly GCF_029873635.1). Lineage (NCBI taxonomy): Eukaryota > Viridiplantae > Streptophyta > Magnoliopsida > Santalales > Ximeniaceae > Malania > Malania oleifera. The sequence goes on along the minus strand of NC_080423.1, from coordinate 78,232,127 downwards.
TTGAAGATCAATAACCCATCAAGGGTGGTCAACTGATCCAATTATTTTTTGGATTTTTAATTATTTTCTTGTTATTGATTGGTTCCCTCGGTTATACCACGTGTCCTGACCATTGACAGTTCCCTGTAATGACCAGGACACTAATAACTATTGTGATAGTTGTTGGTTGAATTTTGAATTTTAAATTTTGAACCAAATCATTTTCCCTCCTTTTTGGTTGGTCTATAAGTAGACCAAGAGAATGCTTTTTTGGGCATGCTATAGAAGGGAAAAAGAAAGGCAATTGCTAAGAACTTTAGGAAATTTCATGCACGTTTGCTAAAGGGTTGACATTTGGGGAATTTTAAGGTCTTCCCTTTTGCCCTACATTGGAGAACATCTTCAGGTCAGTTACATCCTTTGACTCTATGTTTTCCATCATGATTATGTTACATTTCTCCAAATGCATGATATGTTATGTTCATTTGCATAAGAATTTCAAATGATTTTTACATATGCATATTAATACTAAACATTGATATGTCATCTAGGCCTACTGCATAGTAAAATGATATTATAATTCTATAAGATTTACATAAAATTTTCAAAAATTCAAATTTTTCGTGCAAGTAGTCAACTAGCCCTAAAGGCATGATTGACTGTAAATTCAGTGCAAGCATACCGACCAGTTTAGAGGCTAATTTTGGCCATTTTTAAAAAAAAAAATTATATTTTTTCAGATGTTGAGTGTTTATATGTCTTTTGAGGTGAATTAGCTGAGTCATCTAAATAATTATTTGTGGTAATTTTATGATTTTTTACTTTGAAAAAAACAAATCACTAGTTTTCAAAAAAATAATTTTAAAATGATTGTTCATGAAGTGAATTTTGGACACATTTTGAAAAATAACCCTTTCTTGAAAAATTATATGTTTTCAAGGATGAAGGTGTTTTTTGCAAGTTTTGTGGTTTTCCTTTCAAAACAACCAGAAGTATCATTTTTTTTTAAAGAAAATAAGTGGTTTTTTTAAGATGATTACCCATGATACGTCTCTAGGGTAAATAAAAGTTATTTTTTTTTTCTTTAAAAATTTCATGTTTTCAAGTTGCAGCTTTTTCAAGGTAGTTTCCAAAAAAAAAAATTTGAGTTTTTTAAAAAAAAAATATTAATTTTTCATATTGAAGGCTTTTCTCAATAAATCCTAAAAATGTTTTTAAATCAATATTTAAATTTTTTTTTTTGGGAACTACAGTGGTTTCATCCCTCTCTAAGGGTATGTATGTAGCCTATAAAATGTGGGCCTAGCCAAAACTAGAAAAACAAAAAATGTTTTATTTTCCTTTTGGTTGTGTTTTACATGTTTAATAATACATAAATAAATAAAATTAAAAAAAATATATCCAAAGTAGTAGGGTCTCCATGAGGCCATGTGCCTCTATAAACTCTATGAAATGCGTTTTCAAAGGTTTGAGAATTGCTTTAACATTTCTCTAAAAAAATTAAAAGGTATTTGCAACCTACCATAAGCGGTCGGCCACTCACTAAGGACTGGCTGACCAGCCTAACCCGAGAGTAAGACATAGTTGACTAGTCCCTGCCTACTCTTATTTTATACAAATCTATAAAAATGGACTTCAAGAAGGTTTTTTTTTTTTTTTTTTTTTTACAAAGGAGACACACACATTGTAAATGTAGTAATTGTTATTAGAAAGAATGTAAATAAGATGCTAATTGGTTAATTTTCTACTTTAAGGAATTAATGGATTATCTTCCTTAATCAAAAATGTACTCCTAAATTCAAACTTTAAAAAGGTTTTTCCTTTGTTTTTACCTTTTCAAAAATAAAAATTAAGTGTCGACTCCATTTTCAAGAATAAAGGGGTAAGTTAGGAAATTAATGAATTGGTTTTTTATACTTGCCTTATTTTCAAAATAATCATCGAACTTATTGTCTAAAAATGAACCACCCAAGTCCAGTATTGGCACTTTCACAAGCATTTAGTTATTTGTTATGAATCTTGAATTTCCAAACATATATTTTTGCATGCTCTCTGTCCAAGATCTCATCTCAATTTTTAGATCGCTCATGATCGTCTTCATCGCGATTGTTACTTCATGATAGGTGCAAGTGGTTGCACAAAAAATTTCTTCAATCAGTTGTTGTCAAATTATTACCAATTCAACATAGGTGAGTCAAATTGGATTCAATGACATCATAGCTTTACCTTACACCTCCAGTAACTGATGCCATAAAATGTCTCACATTGGTGTGCCAAAAATATTTTTGATAAAAACAATCAAAAATTTCTTAAAGTGATGAAGAGATTAGGAACAGGAAATAGTGGATTGGTTGTGAATAGACTCACTAAGCCAACTTTGGTCAGAAGTGCAAGGATAGGGATAATAAGAGTCATAAAAGTCATAAAGAAGAAAAAAAAAATGAGAGTAGATTAAAAACTAATTTAAAAGAGATAAGAAAAGGGATAGAAAAGGGGATAGAGTTAGGAAAGTAGAGACAACAAGAGATGAAAATAGAGGGATAAGTGGCACATAGGCCAAAGTGATATTTTCTTGTCACATTGGGTGAATTGAGTTGAATTTTTTGATAGTTCATCACAGTTGAAACTAGACACATTTTTAAACACTTGCCAAGTCGAACTTAGGGCTATAGCTCACCCCAAATTGTGCTCAAAATGTAGCTATGATTATGAGTCATAAATTTAAAGCAATTAAAGGTCTAATCAAAAATTGGGTTTTTTCTAAACATTAATGATTCAATTATTATAGTTGACTCATGTCCAATAATTGTTTGTCATGTTGTCTATAACTAGGTGACTTTCATCTAATGACTAGGCAACCTGTGTCACTTAGGTTAGCAATTAATTGTTCAACTCATCTAGTAAATGGGCGACCTTCAAATAGATATATAATCTTCCTTGCAATTCCCTAAAGTTTTATGATGAATGACTTGCCTTGCATGGATGACTTGTCATATGTCCAAGCGGTTCTCATCATGTGCATCACTTACATGACCTATAATTATAGTTCTTATGGCAACATCAATAAGTAATTCGTCTCATTTTTGCCACGTGCCTAAGCGATTGTGATAGCCGCCAAACGACTATTTCTATATCCCTAAAGGTCCACAAAGATGACACAAATAAAGTCAAACTTTTGACCTTATCTTCCCAATTCTAATGGAGTATTGCCTACTTGACCTATTGAACACACAATCTCATCCTAAAAGCATTTTTAGGATGCCTCACAACAGTGAGACTTAATTCATATTTGTATAACTAACATTATTATAATATAAATGTTACATCCTTTGTCTTCCTTTAAGATTTAAGTGACATTATAAAGTAAGAGTTCACTTCTCAATCTCACCCTTCAACTATATTTCAAAAAATTTATATACCCCTCAAAGAATTTTCTTAACAATTAGCAACATCAACTTAAGCATCTTGAATTCAAATTTTCTGAAGATCAAACTTGTTTTAGAATTAAAGCTAGTTGCAATACCTATACTAGAGAAAATCCGTTAAATTAGAATTAATCTCTCCATTATATTGATATGATAGACTCATTCTTGTTACACACAAAGTAAATACCAAATAAATGCAAGTAAAATAATTTGGAAGGTACACTAATTTGTATGAATGGTTAACGATTTACCAGATGCTTTTCTCGCAAAATGACATAATCTTTTTTAAAGAACCAAAACAATGGAAAAATATAGAGGCACTACTAGTACTACACAAAATACTATTAACACTCTACATTATCAAATCAAAATTTTAACCCTTAATTTTTATTTGAAAAAATCATCCTAAATTATACCATCCATTACAATGTCTCCCTATACCTCTAACAGTGATACTAACACTCACTAGACTATTTTTCTTTCCAAAAGATCCCTCCCTTCAACCGAGGGCAGTTAAATTTAAATAAGCTGCATAATATACACGACACAAGAATGATTAATGCTTTTTTTGGACAAAAATTCCCCAAAAAACTTTTTTCATTAATAATTTTCATAAGGTTGGTGGCACTGTCAATTTCTCTCTATACTTCAATAAATGGCTGATTCCTAAGGTAGGTGAAGGAGATTTGTTTTTAATGTCTCTAGTTTTGTAAATCCATATTGGTGGAATAAATAACATGAGAGAAATATATAATAAATAAGAGTGAAATTAAAATTGAAAAACTATCTGTACCTGCTTATTTACTATTAAGAGAAGTATTAAGGGAATGCCTCTTCATCCCCATGAATTAATTAGGCCTCAAAAATGAACCTGGCGATACCATTATGAAAAACAAGTGCACAAAATACTTTTTTCGATATTGTAACCTTATAAAAATCAGAACCCATATTGGAAACGTTGCAACAATTTTTTTTCGTTCTAAGTATTAGTCTTTTAATTATCTTCCTTAACAGATAATTAACCCTATTAACCTTATATCCTTCTTTAATAGTTTAAGGGGTGCATTTATAATGCACATCATACCTCAAGGAGTGTAAGGGTATTTTCTCCTCTTTATTTTGTAAGGTGAAAAACAAAAGAATGAAACAAATAAATTCGCTATTTCATCGTGGCAAAAAGTAACAAGACTATACGAACAGTGGGTAGAAGAAACAAATACAAGGACAAATTAAATATAGTGCATAAATATAGTAACAGATACATTGACAAATTAATACATGGGCAAGTTAAATATAGTACAAAATGTAGTAACAGATACAAGGGCATATTAAACTGTAAATTTCATGTCTCTGATTTCTCCGGTGGAGTCGACACGAGTATTTTAGAAACTTAGAAATCAGAGAAACATATGTATTGCGTCTGTCAATGCAAAACAATAAGCTGGGAAAATATTAGAAAAATAATACATACATACACTAGTGAATCAATGAACAGAAATTTAATTTTACATATCACTAACCTTCTATTTTTCTTAATCATAGAACAAATTTTCATTTTTAATGGTACTTAATATTTAAAGAAAATATACTAATTAATCTTTTTTTCTCTCCTTCTCCTAAATGATTCAAACAGAACCTAAAGCATATTTGCTAATAATTTTACCAAAAACAAAGGCAATTTTATGCTGAGCAATGCTGGTGCCGAGCAAAGCCTAAACACCACCTGCACTGAACACATGAGTGGCGTCATCCTTCACAGGCGATATGCTGTTGTGTCGTCAAAGAATAAGCAATATGGATGGTAAACGTGATACATGGCCTGAAATTATATTTAGTCTTTTACGAGCGATATATCACCCTAACAAAATCATAAAATCGCTTCACCTGCTAAATGCTGATTTTTTGTACAGAGAAACATGCATCTAGCTTAAATAGGTTAACTGAGGCCACATAAGGATCAAGCTCAACTCGATTTAGCCACAATGAGCTTTAAACAACCTAGAACTCGGGCTTCACTTGGTCCCTTGCAGCCCTAGCAGGAAAAAACCACAGAAAGAACCCAAAGGCACACCATGCCAAGTTGGCTGCCCTCAAAATGTCAGACAGGTTAATAGTTTCCCAACAACCTGCATTTTTATTTTTTTTTCACTTTTTCGTGGTACATTTGCAAATCTACAGATCTGAATTGTGTATTTACCTTTTCTAGGTTGCTCCAGTAGCAAATGGAAACCCTGCAGCTCAAGAGAACCACCTTCGCTTTTTGTGAGACTCAGATTTATGCCCTACCAATAGAGAGAACTACACTGTCATTGTCGAAATATTTATTGTAGCAATTTTTTGTGCAATGAAGGCCTACATTAAATTGCCAGTTGTAGGACCTGTGGCAGGTTATCTAATTAACAGCTAAAACAACCAAAACGACCACTGATTCAGTAAATCTCTTTCCATCAGAATACCACAATTTTAAACTTCAATATGCTCATCTTGTCAATGAGGCTATTCATCGCAGACCATCGTGACAAGATTCGATTGCAGGTGACATGGCATTCCATGATTGGTAGGACCCCAGATATTCAGCAGGGCCCTACCAATCACAGGATGCCACATCACCCCACAATGGCATCCCACTACTCACCCCACAATAAATAGAGTTTCCCTCATCTTATGGAAAAGATGCTTTATCTTAGCAGAGAATCAAAGCTACAAGAAATTCAGAGATATCAAAGATAAATTGCATCAAGCTAGTCTCAGAACAACTTGTTTATTTTACAATTTTTTCAATGCCAACCTACTTCATGAAACAACATACATGGGATGCCATGCCCCCCCACCCTGCGGGGCAGCTAACAGTCTGAGGTGGACCAATACAAGGTTAACTCTCTTTCCTACTTCAAATCAACTTTGTGTGATAGTTACTTAAGTTGGCATGTTTCTGCGACTTTAACAAAATTTATTTGATAAAACCAGGCTACTGTTTACTGCTTGGTGATTTCTGCATCCAAGCTTCCATTTCTTTCTTTCCAATGAAAGATAATGATAGGAACTCTATTTTCATGTTTACCTGCGCCATGGGACACAAAGAAATCACCCAACCCATACAAATAATATAACAAGGTGTAAAAATTGAAAATTAGCGATTCTTACACCAGGGCAAACTCTCATTGGCAGTTTGAGGTTTATTAATTTAATGAGAATGTTCAATTACCTTTCCAATTCGTTTTCATTTTAATTATATAAATTTTGAAGTTCTGTCAGATGATTTTTTGGAGTACTTTGGGCCCGAAATACAACAACAACAGAACCAAGTCTTAAGTCCCACTAGGTGGGGTCGGCTATATGAACTTTTTTCCACCAATTTATGCAGTCAATAATCATTTCCTTTAACAGATTCATGGATCTTAAATCCTTACAATCTCTTTCCAAATTATTTTAAGTCTAACCCTACCCCTTCTACTGCCCCTCGCAGGAACTAACTCACTCTTCCTCACTGGCACATTATGTGGCCTACGTTGCAAGTATATTTATAAATAGTATAGATGATGGTATAAAATGAAAATATTCAATAGATATCATAACACTTCCTTTTCCTCTCATAGAAATCCACAATGTATGTGTCAATGGCATCTGCGCGAACAACAGAGATAGCTTAAAACGCATCTCAAGTTAAATTGTTTTTAAATGTCTCAGCAGCATTTGGAGAGTACCAAAGATGGCAGAGGAAAATGGTTCATATTACGTAGCCCAATGGGAGAAAGGAAAAGAGTTCATCCTACAGAGACCAAGGTGAATGTACCAAGGGAGAGAAGTCATTGCTTAAAAAAGGAAACAAACCTCCAGATGATTCTGCCACATGCAATCCTTCTTGAATCCCAGTAACTTGACGCTTCTGAAAACCATTGTCCAAAGAATTCATCAGTGTTCAGTAATTTTATTTGAAATAGTAGAACTGTGTAGCAAAAGAGAAGGGGAAGCAATTACAGCACCCATGTAAAACTAAGGAAACAAGGAAAATAAAAGAATAAATTATAAAATTTCGACCAAGAGAATATGAAAAATAAAACAACTAGGAACATCAGGTGAAAGAAATAACCACATGCAATATATTGAGATTGAAAAGACCTTGCACCTAAAACAGGATTTGAGACTCATAGAATTTGTTATAGAGCAAGACAACCAGGACATGTATAAAGAAAAGACCCAATAAGATGGAAATCAGGAACGACAAATAAATCAACAGTATTCCCATTTGTAATACAACAAAATAAACGAAAGACAGCTAGCAGGACACCATTTAACGAGTGTGCTTAAACTGTTCAATTCTCTTCCCTGTGTGCCAATAATCATGGCCAGCAACACCCATTTGCCAGCTAAATATGGCTTTGAGGAATTTTCCATCAAATTTAGGAAGCAGTATAGAGAGTTGATGACAGGAAGAGCAAACACCCATATCTTCCACCAAGGAGATGGAAAACTCACATGGTGATGCCCTTTCCCATTAAATTGCCCTCTCTCTCTCTCTCTCTCTCTCTCTCTCTCTCTCTCTCTCTCTCTCCTTTTTTTTACCTTGTGGGGAGAGAGAGAGAGAGATGAGGATGAACAGATTTGAGAAGAGGTTTCATGTCGTCCCAGCAGCCAAGATATGGACAGCCCAAAAATCTACTAGGTCACTGGATCAATGCTACAACTGATCAGCTGAGATTTGATCTGTGACTGCTCAAGGAAAGAAGGATACAAGAGGCAGTAAAAAATTTTAAGGCATAAGGAGGAAATGAGATTGAGGATTTGATCAAGATAGGAATAGAAAAGGGCAAGAAATCACTCAAAAGGAGTCAATTGAACCACCGATTGTGTTGTACACTTCCAGACCTACCAACAACCAAACCTAATATGGAAATCACCTTTTTCAGGCAGACAGGATTAGATTGGTTGAGTGGGTTGAGTTTTCATAATTTTTGTTATAAAAAAGGAAAATTAATAAGGAAAAAAAGGCATATAATATCAATACAAACAAGATAATTAGATATCCTCCTATGGGAAACAAAAGAAAAGAAAGAAGCAGAGGACAAACAATTAAAGAAAAAGTAGAACAAGATAATCAAGCTAACAAAGCCATCCAATCCCAAAGAATTATATGAGAAACAAAATATGAGAAGCAGAACTTGCTAAAGCAATGGGATGAATAAGCCCACAAAGAAGCAAAGGAAAACAATTCCGTCTCAAAGCAAATGTAAAGGCATAGAGCAACAGCACCAGTGTTCCTTTCTAATCAAATGCCCCCAAAAGATCACAGACTGCACACAAATGCAATATGCTTACATCCTTACACCTCCCAAAGCTCCTAAAGAAGTCAACCAGAAGATCTCCAAATAGCTAAGCAAACCCAAAACATACACAAGAAGTCAAATAACTCATTCTAAAATCTATAAGCCACCAAATAACGGAAGCATTGATGAGAATGTGACCCATCACTAGGTAGCACATTTGACAAGTTGCTGCACAGCCCTACTGTTGTGCAAATGAATGCGCAGCAGAAACAAACGATCTTACAACGCAGCAACCAACAGTGAAATATACAAAAAAACACAATCACGTAGATTGTATGAAAGCAATAAAATAATGACACAAAGAATTACGTGGTTCGGCAATGCCTACATCCATGGGAACAAGCGGTATTGATTTTTCACTATCTTCTGCTAAAAGACATATGGATTACAACATACAACATGTATATATAACCCTCCCAGAGGTTTTCCCCCTCAAAACCCAAACTATATAACTTCCCAATTCAAAATTCAAAAACCAACGCTGAGTAACCGAGCAAAACCGTCGACGGTTTCAGACATAACATCGACTGTTTGGTCTTCGATGGTTTAATGCCGAGACCAAACAGTCGATGTAACACAACAAAACAGTTGACCGTTTCTTCAACACCTCAACAAAACCGTCAACGGTTTCAGGAAAACCGTCGATGGTTTGGTCCTACAAACTAGCATCTCTGTTTTCCACCTTGTTTTCTCTTTGTACATGCATTCCACTCAACATATGAGCCACATATTATAACAATCTCCACCTTGGCGAATATACATCCCTAAGGAGAAAATCGAAAACATAACCAGTTGCTCCACCTAGGACAATAGGTTGGGACTGCCTCCCGCATAGCAACTGGAGACATTAAGTAAGTCCAAACAATGCTTGAACTTATCCGTGGCAACTTCAGCTACTGCCATGTACCCTGACTCAGTTGTAAATAGGGCAACCTGAGACTATACCCTGGACTTGCAACAAATAGGCCCTCCCACAACATACCTTGTTGTAGACCTCCTGCCATCCAAGTCATCTACATAGTCTGCATCCACAAATCCCACAACTAATGGATCACTCTATTGCTTGTCGAACATGATGCTATAGTTTGAAGTACCTTTTGACAGCTTGTGCCAAAATCGGTCTTGTACTAACCATAGCATACATCAAACATCACTATCACAAGCCGAGCTTGTTCAAGGCATTATGCTTGCCTGTGACTGCTTGTCTCGTGCATTGGGGATGGGTTCCCATCATGTAAATACTAGTTTAGGTTTATTTTCTACTGCTTGATTCTCCCTACGCCAAATAAGGTAGTATGACTCCTCGGTCACTTTGATGTTTCCTAGTGCCAGGATGAAAATTGCATGTAAAGCTCTTTAGGAGAGGGTGAGTGTTCATCAATCTTGTAAAACTCACTAGCTATTGTCAACATGTTTATCCTACCTGCCTCCCTCGCTAAACACACAATGTTAACGGAGGTGTTGCTAATGAATTACGTTGCTTCAATGTTTACTGCTTGCTTGTCACTGCTTTCATAACTGCTTCCGCTGATATTTGATTAAATGCAAATGAAAGTGTTTTTTGGATGAATTGTGGTAAGCGATAGGCTAGCTAGTTAAGCAAAAGTGCTTTAACTAGCGCCGCACAGTCCTTTCACAAAGATGTGAAAATAGTCGGCCCGTGACACCTGGTATCAGAGCTTGGTCAATTGCGACGTGAATTCAGTTACCTTCATTGTGGGAGGAAAGCTTTGGTAAATGACCATGGCACCAACCAATGTTGAGAGAATCAGTGTGCTAGAAGCACAGGCTGAGACAACAGCCAACAATGTGGCCACCGAGATGGCCCAACTGAGAGAATTTGTTGATGTAGTGATGGGATCACAAAAGCATCAAGCAAGTTTGATAGGTGAAATTTCAGAGGACTTTCACCATACTGTGGAAATTTTGTAGTCTAGGATAGCCATGGTTTTAAATAACGGCCGCGACCGTTATGCAACGCCGTTACGTAACCATTTTTTGGGTTACCAATAGGGGTGTACACGGTTCGGTTTGGTTCGGTTATTTCCAAAACCGTCAACCGAACCGAACTGCTCGATTTTTAAAACTATTGAACCACTACCAAACCGCATACTGTCGATTTATTACCAAACCAGACCGTCAACTTTACAGTTCGGTTTGGTTATTTCAGTTTTAACCGAATTTTAAACAATCAAGCAAAAAATATATTAAGGCCAAGTTGGGCTGGCATCCACAAGCCACAGGCCAGGCCCACAGCCAATATTATTGATTTAACTAAGCCAAGGCTTTGAATTCAAAGCCCAGCACGACAGCAAATGAGAGTGTGGTATGGTTCATTTTAACAGGCAGATCTAACTACAATATACAAGGTGGGGAAACTTTTTCCTTCCCATTTCCAACCGATGTGGGATGGCTAGCAGCTAGGGGTGTACACGGTTCTTACATTCCCCTACTCTATTTTCTTCCTTTTCAATTTTTTCCTTCACACGCACATACTGACATACATATATATTATTATATACAGAAATTAATTAATTTTAATGCTTTATTCCGGCTGCATGTCTAAACCCTGTGATTCACACCAGAGAAAATGTGGGTGTGAACTGCATTGCAACATCGGTGTGGAAGATGTGGGCGTGAGCTGCATTGCTGCATCGGTGTGGAAGATGTGGGCGTTGGCGACTGGTGTGCGTGTGAGCGTCGCTGTGTCAACATGGGGCTGGGACTTGGGAGGAAGTCAAAGGTGTTGTGACTTGTGAGGAGAGAAGGTGTCGGCGTTGGTGTGGGCGTGAGCATCGGAGGGAGCGAGAGGTGTTGTGAGTCTTGTGACTTCACTTACTTGTGATTGTGATTTGTGAGGGCACAGCAGTCGGCGACTCGGCACTCGGCAGCTACCAGGACCTGGAGTGGAGTTCGGTCTTCCCAAATTATAATCAGTTTTCGGTTTTTTACAGTTCGATTTTTAAATGGAACCGAAACCGAAATTGAAAAATTGGTTTTAATATATTCAAAACTGAAACCGAAGACCGAAACCGAAATATCGAACCGAAGCTTCAAACGGTTCGGTTTCGGTCCGATTTTCGGTTTTCGGTAAATTTTGTACACCCCTAGTTGCCGATACCGTTACACACCGCAAAATTGGTGGGAAGAAAAATCACGGCCGTAGCGGCCATTACAAACCGCGACCATTACGTAAAGGCCGCTACAGCCGTTACGTAACCACTACAGGACTATTACACCCAAAAAAATATTTTATTTTTTACTTTTTCTTCTCACTTTTTCCCTCTCTTTCATAAATCATTCTCAATATACCATGTGGCGAGAGGGGGGAAAGATTATAATGAGGTTCACAATGATACAAAATTTACTATTTCTTTAAATACTCACAATAGATGCTTTAATTAACAATTTGAAAATACTAACTTGTTAGGAAAATATTTTATTTTGATAATATTAGTAATGTGATATTTATGTTCTATATTTTTCAACTTCAACCTTCTTTCTTTTCTAGCTATTTATATTTGTATTATTCGTATATCTTATGTGTCTAATGGATTAATGGAGTGTATAATGTATTTTGTTCTATTAATTAATTTAGCACACATAAGAATTTATCACAGATAAGAACAATGAGAAGTATAAATACACACACACACATAATTTTTCTATCAATGGTGGTTTAAAACAAATGTAAGCTTGTTGCCCTTACCAAATAATTTAGTTACTCGAACTAAAGGATCCAAAATACACTAAAATTCTTTCCAAGAATGGCTAAAAGCTTAAAACATGCAAGTACGCTAATATGCACAAGGTTGTGTGTGCTTAAAAAAAATTCACGGCCGTTACACCCTTTTCCCGTTATGTAACATCCGCTACTCCCGCTTCCCGTTACACCCGTTACCGTTACATTACGCTACACACAACTGCGATTTAAAACTATGTGGATAGCTGATCTGGATGCAAAGATGAATCTGATGGTTCTTGCTAACACTTCGAGATTTAACAAGACCAAGGTACCAGAACCCAGAACGTATGGGGGTGCCCGTGATTCCAAGGAATTGGAGAGTTTCTTGTTTGATATGAAGCAGTACTTTCGCACTATGACGATGGCCTCAGAACAGGTGAAAGTGGATACTGCGACCATGTACTTGGTTGGTGATGCCAAATTTTGGTGGTGTACCAAGTACAATGAAATTGAAAATGGACGTTGTGTAGTGGATAGTTGGGCAAACTTGAAGAGTGAGCTCAAGGCCCAATTCTTTCTTGAGAACGTTGAGTATAATGCTCGGAAAAAGTTGAGAGACCTCAAGCATACTGGGTCAATCAGGAAATATATGAAACAATTTTCTACTTTGATGTTGGATATCAGGGACATGTCGGAGAATGACAAGTTGTTCTATTTTCTTGAGGGGTTGAAGTCGTGGGCAAGAACTGAACTTCATAGGCAAAGAGTTCAAGACTTGTCCATCGCACAAGTTGCCGTAGAACGCTTGACTGACTACGCTGATGATAATACCGCTTCGTCCAAAGAGTTTGGTTAAGGGGGAAATAACGAAAAAGTATTTTAAGAAGGGCAAACCCAAAAGTGGGGGAGCCGACTATAAAGCATCAACTTCAAACGAAGTTTCATCGTCTTGAGAATTCAACACACCCAATGGGAAGAGTAAAATTCCATGTTACTTGTGTCGAGGCCCTCACAAAGTTATTATGTGCCCACACAAGGGATTACTCAATGCCTTGCAAGCTTCCACTTCAGAACAAGTGGTGGAAAGCGATGGGGAAGAGGAGGATACCCTGATGGTGGGTGCAATGCATTAGGTGAGCGCATTGTAAAAGTAAGCGAAAGCACCGAAAGTTACACAAGCAAATGGACTGATGTTTGTGGATTTGAGGATCAACGGGAAGAGTACCCGTGTTATGGTGGATACCGAGGCGACTCATAATTTTGTTTCGCAGTTGGAAGCATGGAGACTCAACTTATCCTTGGAGATGGATACAGGACGCATGAAAGCAATTAATTCTGTAGCCCAGCCTACTCTAGGAGTAGCCAAGCAAATGATTGTGAAACTTGGGTAGTGGGAAGTGATTGCGCCCTTAAATTGCATAATTAAGTGTTTTAATTCATGCATTACGAATTATATTTTTAATTAAAGGCCTAATTAATCTCAATAAATTAACATTGTGTCATGTTTATAATATTTGAGTTTTATCGAGTAAATTATGAATTTTTGATATTTTTTTATCGCAAGACAATTATTGGAAGCTAAAAACAAACAGTACTTCGTAATTTGTGCTTAACTCTCTCATCCAACCTCCGATTCCGATGATTCAAGATGCTGTAAAAAGATAAGAAAATGCTCTACAATTTTCATGTTTTGCGTTTTGAGAAATACTAACTGCATCAAGGTCGAAATCGGACGTGAAGTTACCATACGCTGTTTCATGGACTGTTACGGCATTATTCCGTAATCTAGGCGTAACTTTCTCGTCCGAGCTCCAAATCGAGACGATTCAAAATTCTGGGGAAAGCTGAGAAAGAGTTCTACAACTTTTGTATTTTGAACTTTGAGAAATACGGACTTCAGTATGGTTGAAATTGTGCTTGTGCGCTAGGCTAGCAATGAGGTGTGTGAGAAGCAAATGAAAAATAAAAAAAAGAGTGGGCCGGATCTTTGATGTGACCCAGCCATGCAAGGTTAAATAAATGGGCAACCCGTGTGTGGTGCGCTTGTTGGCAGAAGGCTAAAGGCATGGAAATGTAAAAAGTAAAAAGAAATAAAAAGCAAGGAAAAGTAAAGGAGGCCAGGGCATTGAAGTAAAAGAGCAGGGGCATGTTAAAGAATTGGAGGCTAAGGGAAAAGTGAGCTAGAGGCGCTGGCAGCAGCTAAGTAGGCGCTGGGGGATTAAAATGTTAAAAACAAAATGAAAAAGTAAAGTCGGGGGTGTAAGGGATTAAAGGGAGTTTTAGTGAGTAAGGTTTTGAGGGTCTTCGGGGTGGGGGTCTGTGCGGCTGCAAGAAGCAGAGACAGCAGCTGCTGCTGCTGTGTTGGAGGAGCTCCTTACGGCCATCTTCCATCTCTCTTTCTCCTTGTCTCTCTCCTCTTGTTTATTTAATGTTATTTTGTTGAGTTATTATTTATGTTTTATTGTCATTTTTCATGAATATTTTAAAGTATTGTTTGGATTATTTATTAATTGAGTATTCATATTTTAAGTTATTGTTGGGTTTATCACTCTCTCTCTTATCTTGTTTATTATTTTTAATGGTGGTTTTAATACATTGTTTGACTAGTTTTAATGTTGGACTGAATATTTTTCGTTACTTTATTATTTGAGTGGTGTGTTAGATTAATCAATGTCTTGTCTTTTATTTTTGTTATTTTGAATGTTTTTAAGGTTGAATTAATTTGTTATTTTAATTTAGTATACATTTAGTCTAGTGATGGGAATGATTTTAGGTTAGATTAATTAGTTTTCTTTTAGTTTTAGTATACATCTAATTTATTGTTCTTTTGAATTGTTGTCTTTTATTTTATTATTGCAAAGATTTATTGTGGAAGTAATTAGACCCAGAAATTTTGGATTGCAAGCATGTGGGGCTAAGTTTCATAACTTGGGTTGTGGATTAATGTCGGTTGTTTTCCATGATTTATTAATTTCCCTTTAAGATCTATTGTTAGGTTTATTTTAATTTATTTAGTTGAACTTTATTTATTGTCTAGCTTAGTCTATGTTCATTTAGTTGAGTCATTGTTAGGTTCGGTTTATGTTTAGATATCGTAGGATCTATCTCTTTTGTCTAAGTCACTATTGTGTAGAGTCGGTTCATTATCCTTAAGTCATTGTTAAAGTTTGATTTTAGTTATCTTTGTTTTGTTATTTGAATGTTTAATTGGTGAGTTGTTTGGTTGGTTTTATGCGTGTTAGGTTCATAGTTTAAATTTTGCGTCATTTTGATTCCATCACAAATTCTCCAAAAACCCAAAATTTCGAATCTGAACCATGTTGAGTAAAATTTGTTTTCTTATTTTCTTCTCCTATTTCACGCTAGTTTAAAACTAATTTGCATTCCCCGTAGAGACGATCTAGCCTATTTGGGCTACTTATTACACGACATAACTCCTATACTTGGGATAGCCTTAGTGCTACTCATTTTTAGAAGTGAGTCAAGTTTTTGGCGCCGTTGTCGGGGAATGTTAGTTTTAGTTTTAAACTAGTTTTTTCCTATTATTTTATTTTTTCTCATGAAAAAGAAAAAAAAAAAAGTTTTGAAGAATATATGGCTACACTTGCACAATACAATCTTATGGATTTTTTGTAGCCTACATGCACCACTGCACCATCTTACACTGTTTTATCTAATAGTGCACTTCATTTCATGACTCAGCGTGGGAGGACGTCATTGATACCTCAGTTCTATGGGATGGAATCCGAGTGTCCTTATCGACACTTGACGGAGTTTGAGTTGACTTGCAATATTTTTTCTCCTAGTGCTAGAATTGATGAATTAACTAGACTTCGTTTATTTACTGCCTCTCTGAAGGATAGAGCGAAGATGTGGTTTAATTATTTGATGCCTCATTCTGTCTCTAGTTGGAATGATATGGAATGTGAATTTCTGCATAAATTTTCCCCCTCACTGAGAACTCAATTTTTGCAGGAACAGATCAGTCACTTCAAGCAAAGAGCTGGCAAGAAATTTCATGAAAGCTGGGAGCGATTTAAAGATCTGGTCAATATGTGTCCCTACCATGGATTTGAATCATGGCGCTTGGTCAACTACTTCTACACTGCATTGACTCCTGACTTGAAACAATTCATCCATACTGTGTGTTCAGGAGATTTCTTCGACAAGGAGCCTGATGAGGCATTGAGTTTTTTGGATCATTTAGCTGACTATGCTCAGCAATGGAATACTAGGATTGACAGAAGACCAATTGCAGCTCAGCCATTGAGAGCAATACATGGTGGAGAGTGGTATGAGACACCCAAAGTTCCAACTGAGACAGATGAAGTCAAAGAAAAATCAAAGGAAGCAAGCTTAGAAGTGAAGAAGTCAGTTAATAAGGAGTACCAACCTGTGGTACCTTATTCTCAGAGATTGGCAGCCATGAAACTGTCTCTCCTGATTGAAGTAAATGTCAAGGAGTGCAATGCTAAAACAAATCTCTGCAGTGGTAAGGTGACTAGTACACCTGATAAAGAGGATGAGCGGAATGGTGAGAGCTTAAATTTCAAGAAACTAGGTAAAAATTCTAATGTTGATGTTTCTAAAGAACCGAAGGTAACTATTCTGACACTTTTTCCTCAGAGACTGGTTCTTAAAGAATTGAATTTCCTAGACAATATACTGAATAAAGATCCTTTCTTGTTAAAACAAGGAAGCCAACCTACACATGTTTTGTATGGTACCTTAGAGAGCATTGATTTAATTGAGGCTATAACTTTTGTGCAGGTAACAAGATTGATTCATTGTGGCGACTCAAATTTGGAGACTCGCCAATTCAATTTATAGACCTGCACCCACTAGATGAGATTCCTCCCGAGCCTCCACCAAACATATTACGATGTTTTTCTTTCCTTTGTTTTCCATTTTGTCTTATTTTAGTTTATTAGCAGGTATATTTTCCTTTAATTTTAGTTTTCCTTTTCCCTTACTGCTCTGCCCAGGTACGCTTCTACTTCCCTCAGTATCATTCTTTTGCTTCTCTTTTCAATCATTGAGGACAATGCTATATTTTAGTTGGGGGGAAAGCATTTGTATGTGATATTGTGTGATGTTGTGTGCTTCCACCTAATGAGTTTTAATGTGATATTTGCATATTATAGATGTTTGCATGTTGGTTAAGCCTACCTTTTGGGAAATATTGGTATTGAGCTCAGAGCATGCTGAATTCCTTATTTGTGAACGTTACATGCCCATTTTTTATTTTTTTTTCTCCTTTTTTGAGGATATGCAACATGTAGAATGTAGTGCAATCAAAGTTTGAATCAAAAGAGAGTTTTATCCATTTCATTTAGTTGTAAGCAAGAGAAGGATGTTGAAAGTCTTGCTACACACACTTCACAGGTTAGAAGACGTAGAAAGACTACCTTAGATCATTTCTGATTTATATACACTTCAATTGTTTGGGACTCTAATGAACCATATCCTATCGTCTTAGAAAGAAAGAGAAAAAAAAAAAAGTTCGAAGCAAATGAAAACAAGAAACAAGTCAGGGATCAGTTGCAAAAAAAAGAAAAAGAAAAAAAAATCAAAAAAAGAGGAAAAAAATTGTGTATTGAAAAGGGCTACCTATTATCGGGGCCCCAACTAAACAAAAAAGTGGATACCTTTTAAAGTGTAGTAGCGTGAAAGCCACCTTTGTACATTCATGCACTGGAAACAGTTACTTACTACCGAGGTCCTAACTAATCAAGAAAGTGGGTGCCTTTTAAAGTGTAATAGTGTGAAAGCCGCCAGTACAATGGTTTTGAATTAGAGTAAAACCGTGCAGTTATCTCAGACTAATTGATTGTATTTGAAACCGTTAATGTTTGCTGGTGGTCAATCTCGGAATTCTGATCCTCTCTTGTACACGTGAGTTTTGTTACACTCCATTACCTTGGTTGTTTCACTGAATGGTGTATAAATCTTCCAGTTGAGATGTAACTTGGATTAATCTGTGTCATGTATTCCTAACTCATTAAACATATTTCATGGCATGTAATTTTCATAAGTATTGAAATTTTAGTGCTTCTCCCCTGGTTTGATTGCATTCACGTTATTTGCTAGGCACTAGCAAAACGTTAATTGGGGGTGTAATTAAGTGCTTAAATTACATAATTAGGTGTTTCAATTCATGCATTACGAATTATATTTTTAATTAAATGCATAATTAATATCAATAAATTAACATTGTGTCTTGTTTATAATATTTGAGTTTTATCGAGTAAATTATGAATTTTCGATATTTTTTATCGCAAGACGATTATTGGAAGCTAAAAACTGATGGTACTTCGTAATTTGTGCGTAACTCTCTCATCCGACCTCCGATTCCGATGATTCAAGATACTATAAAAAATAAGAAAATGCTCTACAATTTTCATGTTTTGCATTTTGAGAAATACTAGTTGCATTAAGGTCGAAATCAGACGTGAAGTTACCATACGCTGTTTTATGGACTGTCTTGGCATTATTCCGTAATCTGGGCGTAACTTTCTCGTCCGAGCTCCGATCGAACGATTCAAAATTCTGGGGAAAGCTGAGAAAGAGTTCTACAACTTTTGTGTTTTGAACTTTGAGAAATACGGGCTTCAGTATGGTGGAAATTGTGCTTGTGTGCTAGGCTAGCAATGAGGTGTGTGAGAAGCAAATGAAAAATAAAAAAAGGAGTGGGTCGGGTCTTTGATGTGACCCAACCATGCAAGGTTAAATAAATGGGCAACCCGTGTGTGGTGCGCTTGTTGGCAGAAGGCCAAAGGCATGGAAATGTAAAAAGTAAAAAAGAAATAAAAAGCAAGGAAAAGTAAAGGAGGCCAGGGCATTGAAGTAAAAGAGCAGGGGCATGTTAATGAATTGGAGGCTAAGGGAAAAGTGAGCTAGAGGCGCTGGTAGAAGCTAAGTAGGCACTAGGGGATTAAAATGTAAAAGAAAAATGAAAAAGTAACGCAAGGGGTGTAGGGGATTAAAGGGAGTTTTAGTGAGTGGGGTTTTGAGGGTCTTCGGGGTGGAGGTCTGTGCGGCTGCAAGAAGCAGAGACAGCAGCTGCTGCTGCTGTGTTGGAGGAGCTCCTTACGGCCATCTTCCATCTCTCTTTCTCCCTGTCTCTCTCCTCTTGTTTATTTAATGTTATTTTGTTGAGTTATTATTTATGTTTTATTGTCATTTTTCATGAATATTTTAAAGTATTGTTTGGATTATTTATTAATTGAGTATTCATATTTTAAGTTATTGTTGGGTTTATCACTCTCTCTCTTATCTTGTTTATTATTTTTAATGATGGTTTCAATACATTGTTTGACTAGTTTTAATGTTGGATTGAATATTTTTCTTTACTTTATTATTTGAGTGGTTTATTAGATTAATCAATGTCTTGTCTTTTATTTTTGTTATTTTGAATGCTTTTAAGGTTGAATTAATTTGTTGTTTTAATTTAGTATACATTTAGTCTAGTGATTGGAATGATTTAGGTTAGATTAATTAGTTTTCTTTTAGTTTTAGTATACATCTAGTTTATTGTTCTTTTGAGTTGTTGTCTTTTATTTTATTATTGCAAAGATTTATTGTGGAAGTAATTTGACCCAGAAATTTTGGATTGCAAGCATGTGGGGCTAAGTTTCATAACTTGGGTTGTGGATTAATGTCGGTTGTTTTCCATGATTTATTAATTTCCCTTTGAGATCTATTGTTAGGTTTATTTTAATTTATTTAGTTGAACTTTATTTATTGTCTAGCTTAGTCTATGTTCATTTAGTTGAGTCATTGTTAGGTTCGGTTTATGTTTAGATATCGTAGGATCTATCTCTTTTGTCTAAGTCACTATTGTGTAGAGTCGGTTCATTATCCTTAAGTCATTGTTGAAGTTTGATTTTAGTTATCTTTGTTTTGTTATTTGAATGTTTAATTGGTGAGTTGTTTGGTTGGTTTTATACGTGCTAGGTTCATAGTTTAAGTTTTGTGTCATTTTGATTCCATCACAAATTCTCCAAAAACCCAAAATTTCGAATCTGAACCATGTTAAGTAAAATTTGTTTTCTTATTTTCTTCTCCTATTTCACGCTAGTTTAAAACTAATCTGCATTCCCCGTGGAGACGATCTGGCCTATTTGGGCTAATTATTACACAACGTAGCTCCTATACTTGGGATAGCCTTAGTGCTACTCATTTTTAGAAGTGAGTCAGGAAGGTCATGCGAATTTCACAACGGTGCCATTGGATGACTTTCCAGTCATTTTGGGAATGACCTTCCTAAGGAGGATGAAGGTGGTGATGCCTTCTACTAGTTCCCTGTGTCTGATGGGAGGTCACACTTGCATGGTGCAAGCCGTTGCAACGAAAGGAGACAATGGGAAGTTCCTTTCAGCCATGCAACTCAAGAAGGGATTACAAAAGCATGAGCAGACATATTTAACCACGGTGGTGGTAGATGAAGTAGGCCAAGAGCTGGTGCCTACGACCATCCAAGTGGTGTTGGGTGATTACAAGGAGGTGATGTTGAATAAGCTGCCTCATAACTTGCCTCCACGAAGGGATATGGAGCATGAGATCGAGTTGTTGCCAGAAGTGAAACCGCCTACTAAAAGGCCATATCAGATTGCACCTCCAAATCTAGCAAAGCGTATGAGTTCGAAGCGGGATATGTTCATCCTTCCAAAGCACCGTTGGGAGCACCGGTATTGTTTCAGAAGAAACATAAAGAGCATCTAAAGAAGGTGTTTGACGGGCTGAGGGGAAACAGTCTGTACGTGAAGAAAGATAAGTGCTCTTTCGCTCAGCAGAGCAACAAATTCCTTGGTCATGTGATTGAGTAAGGTCATATCTAGAGGGATATGGAGAACGTAAAGGCAATTCAAGAATGGAAGATCCCCATGACAGTGGAGGAGTTATGTTCTTTTCTTGGCCTTACTAACTATTATAGGAAGTTTGTAGAGGGGTATTCGCAGAGAATGACTCCAATGACAGGAACTACTGAAGCAACGGTATTATTGGCCGCACACGCGTGATGATGTGGTTGAATATACCCGAACTTGTCTCACTTGCCAACAAGGTGGAGCAAAAGAAGATTGTAGGACTGCTGGAGCCCCTACCAGTACCATCCAAACCATGGGAAAGTGTCTCACTAGACTTCATCACCAACCTAACCAGAGTGGGAGATGCAGGGTTTATACTTGTGGTTATAGATAGGTTTTCGAAGTATAGTACATTCATAGACGCACCAAAGTACTGTTCGGCATAAGAGGAGGCACAATTATTCGTTACGAATGTTGTGAAATATTGGGGTGTTCCCCAAGATATTGTTTGTGACCGAGATTCAAGATTCATTGACAACTTCTTGACAAAACTTTTCAGAATCTTCGGTTCACATCTTGACATCTCTTCGAGTTATCACCCACAGACAGATGGACAAACGAAGAGATTCAATGGGCTACTAGAAGAATACTTGCGCCATTTTGTCAATATCAACCAGAAGAATTGGGTGCAACTACTTAATGTGGCTCAGTGTTCCAATGCCCAAAGGAGCTCAACAACCAACAAGAGCCATTTTGAGTTTGTTACAGGCCAACAGAGGAAAGAGTCCCATGGCATACATCTTCACCAGAGAATGGAGATAAAATGCAAAGATAGCCCGAGCCTATCTGGAGAAAGCTTCTAAGCATATGAAGAAGTGGGCGAATCAGGGAAGAAGACCGTAGCACTTCCACGTAAGTGACTTGGTGCTTGTTAAACTCAATCCTGAACAAATCAAGGTCACTGCAAGGTCGAGATAGGAGACTACTTCGCAAATATGAAGGACCAGTCCCCATCTTGGCCCGAGAAGGCCTCTTACAAGAATCGACCCTCCGACTTGGATGAAAGTGCATCATGTGTTTCGCATTAGTTGCCTCAAGCCGATCAACGCCGACACCGATGATCCAAGCAGAAGTTAGTCAAACAAAGCAGAGTTGATGAGAGTGCAACCTAACAGACTCAAAGACATGAAGTTGAAGATATCCTTGCAAATAGAGAGTTCATATCCTCAAGGAAGAAGTGGCAGGATTTCTTAGTGAAGTGGAAAGGCCTTGGTGATGAAGAAATCGGTTGGATTTCTGCAGAAGATATGCAACCGTTTGTGGACATAGTAGACGTGTACCTAGCGTCAAAGTCTACGAGGACATTGACCGCATAAGTGGGGGAGCGTCACTAGCCGAGCTTGTTCAGGGCATTATGCTTGCCTGTGACTGCTTGTCTCATGCGTTGGGGATGGATTTCCATCGTGTAAATACTAGTGTGGGTTTATTTTCTACTAGTTGTTTCTCTCTATGCCAAATAAGGAAGTATAACTCCTCGGTCACTTTGATGTTTCCTAGTGTCAGGATAAGAATTGCATGTAAAGCTCTTTAGGGGAGGGTGAGTGTTCATCAATCTTGTAAAACCTACTTGTCTCCCTCGCTAAACACACAATGTTAATGGAGGTGTTATTAATGAATTACGTAACTTCAATGTTTACTACTTGCTTGTCACTACTTTCATAATTGCTTACTATTTCCGCTGATATTTGATTGAATGCTAATGAAAGTGTTTCGTGGATGAATTGTGGTAAACGATAGGTTGGCTAGTTAAGCAAGAGTAGTTTAGCTAGCACCGCACGATCCTTTCACAAAGGCGTAAAAATAGTCGGCCCATGACACACTGCAGTGGCATAGGAGACCTTTGACATGTCATGAACCTCATCGTCCGTCCTTGGGTACTAAGTTGTAGACCATTTAAAATGATTCGCTGACGGTGTATTAATGACCAGTTTTGCATTAACCATGCTAAACCTCTCCAACACCTTTCTCCACAAAACTGTCCTGAGATAACCACAATCTCCATACAACTCTGTCCCTGCGAATCTCAAACCCAAGAAACTTCTTGTTCGTACTCAAAACCTTCATGTCAAATTTTTTTCCCAACAGAGTTTCCAACTGATTAACCTCAGTCAAAGTATTCCCAACAATTAACATGTCATTCGCATAAAACAACAGAGAAATCACAAACTTGCATCCTATCGCCCTCTTCCCTTCTGGAAGCTCCACCAACTCCCACATCTGATTCTTATGCAGTAACTCCATCTCTTCCACCATAGCACTCATCCATTTACATATCCCTTGATTGTTCACCGCCTCTTGAAAAATAGTAGGAACCTTGCTGGCAATAATGAATGCATAAGACACCATATCATCAAATTCATACCTGGGTGGTGGCTTGATAATGCATCTAGGCCCATTGTAATCCTTTTGATCTCCCGAACTAGAACTCCCTGCATTATGAACAATGTCATCGCTGCCCTGAGTTTGTAACTCCATCTACATCACAATCTCATTTCTGCTACAATTTATACTGTGATACTACTGGTCTCCCGAGTTAGAACTCCCTGCATTATAAACAATGTCATCTCTGCCCTGAGTTTCCAACTCCACCTGCATCACATGCTCATTGCTGCTGCAGTTTTCTAGCACCTGTTTCTCTTCATCTACCCGAGTATGCTGCACCATGGCTTTCTCATCAAAAACCATGTCTACACTAATCACCACCTTATTTACCATTGGATCCCACAGCTTGAACCCACCTTTCTGATACCCCAAAAAGATGTACTATCTAGATTTTGCATCTAGCTTAGATCTCACCTCACTAGAAACGTGCACGGCTGGACATCCAATTCTCAAACTAGAGCAGTCTACCACATTACCTGTCCACACCTCCCCTATAACTTTTTTCATCTAGTGATACCCTTGGTGATCAGTTAATTGAGAAACACATCATACTTGCTGACACTACCAAAAAGTTCCTTGCAAATCCTGCATACAACCTGCCATGCTGCTCGCAAAACTCCTTGAACTAAACCAACGTACTCAGTTCCATTGTCTGACCTGAGGATCTTTCTCCCAGTTTGGTTTTCCACCTCAGCCACAAGTTAAACCTAGCAAACATCTCTAACTTGTGCCACATGAAGTACAACAAGACCTTTCGTGAGTAATCATCAATAAAACTCACGAAGTACAACTGTCCACCCGCGATGCTACTCTCACCGGCCCCCAAACACCTAAATGAATGTAATCAAGAATACCCTCTATTTTTTGTGTGGTTTTCTTGAACTGCATCTTGTTCTATTTCCCAAGAACACAATACTTGCAGAACATCTCACGCTCACTCATATGCCCTGACCGCATATGCCACAAAATACTATTATCAGACTCAGAATCTGCGGCTGCAGCTCCACTTACAACTGTCGTACCCAACAGTGCATAGATATTTCCCACAAACTTCTGTCCCTTCATCACCGTTAAGACGTCCTTACACACCTTCATTACCCCACTTTCAGACTTGTAACTAAACCCGTTACAATCTAAAATGCCCAATGAAATCACATTCTTCCATAAATCCAATACATACCTTACATCACATAATGTTCTCACAACACCATCATACATTTTAATTCTGATATTCCTTATTCTAACAATTTTGCATAAAGCATCATTTCCCATTAGACAAAACCAGAATTTACTGACCTGTAGCTACTGAACCAATTTTTATTTGGTATCATGTGATAAGAACATCCTGAATCTAAGATCCAAGAATCCGTGAGGCATTCTGAACCTGATGAAACAGAAAGCATATCACCATCACTACTCCCTGAGTCTCCTTCTTCCACTATATTCACGGATTTTGACGAACCCTCTTGATTTTCTGCATTCCCCTTCTTCCACTCTGGACAATTCAGTTTTATGCGTCCAATTTTCCTACACATAAAACACCTTCTGTCCTTCCCAGACTATGACCGAGATTTATAATTACTCGATCCGTTCCAAGACTTGCTACTCCCACGTTCCTAGTTACCCTTTACCACAAGCCCTTCACCTTGCGAAATTTCAAGCTTTCTTCCTCTGATGAAAACCCAAAGCGCTTGTTACCTCTTCCAAATTCAGGGTTTCTTTTCCCCATGTCAGAGTTATAACCAGATTTTCATACATATAGTAGGGAATTCAATAGCATCAATGCCTTGTCTTCTTACTCGAACTTCACATCAACTCGCATCAAATCACTTATAATCTGATTAAATACATTGATATGTTGGTTCAAATCCGAACCCTCCACCATCTTAAGCCAATACAACTTCTTCTTAAGATACAAACAGTTCATTAAAGACTTGGAAATAGCTTTCCAGTTTCTGCCAAACAACCACCAGAGATTCCTCATCCATGACGTGATACAACACGTCATCAGCTAGCCAAAGCCTGATAGTCACCACATCCTTTGCTTCCAATTCCTTCCAACTTGTTTCATCCATGCCTTCCGATTGACTTTCGTATAATGTCTTCACCATACCTTGATGCACTAAACAGATCTTTAACCCTCCTCTGCCATAGTCCGAAGTTTCTCGTTCCATCGAACTTAACAACATCGAACGTTGCAGAGGAAATTCTAGAAGCCATTATAACCTAATGCTCCGATAACAATTTTTTGTGCAAATGAATGCACAGCAAAAACAAACGATCTTATAACGCGGCAACCAATAGTGAAATATATAGAAAAACACAATCATGCAGATTATATGAAAGTAATAAAACAATGACAGGAAGAATAAAGTGGTTCGGTAATGGCTACATCCACGGGAGCAAACGGCAGTGATTTTTCACTATATCTATCAAAAGAAATATGGATTACAACATACAACATCTATATATAACCCTCCTGGAGGTTTTCTCCCCAAAACCCAACCTATACAACTTCCCAAATCAAATTTTGAAAACTAGTGGCGATTAACCGAGCAAAACCGTCGATGGTTTCAAACATACAGTTGAATGTTTAATGCCAAGACCAAACAATCAATGTAACACAACAAAACAGTTGACTGTTTCCTCTGTGCCTGGATAAAACCATCGACGGTTTGGCCTACAAACCAGCATCTCTGTTTTCCACCATGTTTTCTCTTTGTAGATGCATTCCACTCAACATATGAGCCACATATTACAACACCTACAATGCACATCTATCAAAAGGTTAGGGGTCTAGTCTCCTCAATTTCATTTCAAACATTTTTAAAGATTGTGTCTGCCCTGATTTGGCCCAAGTCCCATTCGATTGCCTATGTTTTGCAAGTTAGAACTGAAATCACATTAGTTTTATCCCCTTGTTTGGTTTGCAGAACGGAATTGAAGCAAGAATGGAATTGCTCTTAGAATGCAATTATTGTGGGAATCGTAGTGTCGACTCATTTCCAATATTTAATATTTTTTAGTGGTGGCTATAATAGAATGAAAAATAAGTCATTTTTTCAAAAAGCCCCTAACATATAATTATTTAATTTCGTAAGTGTTCAAACAAATGACTTCAATTCACTATTATTTTTTATTGAAATTTTTATCATTTTTTAAATCATAATATATTTTTGGTTTTTCAATAATGTAATTGTTTTAAATAATATTTTGGATTTTCTTGTTATTTTTCAAAAATAAGCAATAATAAGAATAATAATAAACTATTATTATTTTGTTGCTATCACTGTGCTATTATTTTGTTGTTATCAGTATTATTGTTGTTGTTATTGGTGTTAATTTTTATTATTTTTATAATAATTGTTGTTGTTAATTTTTCATTATTTTTATAATAATTTTTATCCTTATAATAATAATAATAATAATTTTCTTCTTTATTATTCTTACTACTCGTCTGGTTCGCAGAATAGCTATCCCTTGGAATAAGATAGAATATAGTGAAATTTTTGGAAGTAGTTATTCTTTATATGTACTTTATTATTTCACTCAACATATAATAAGAAAGGAACAGACATTCCCATGATGAAATTTGGGAATAGTTATTCCTTGTCTATCACTTGTCATGGACTCATAAAAAGTTCTATATTGTTATTTGCTTTATGTATTAATATAATTTTTTGTATAACTAATTGTAACAAACCTATTATAACTAATATATTAAATAAGAATAGACATTACATGAACCAAACGTAGAGTTATTATTTTTGTTGCTATTATTATTTCTTATAATAATTTTTTTTTAATCACAGTAACAATTATTGTTATTCTTGTAATAAGTTATTATTATTGGCGAGGAGTTCAACTAGTGCTTTTTTAGAATTTATTATTTAATGAAGATTATAATTGTCTTTGAGAAAAGGAATCAGGAACGGAATTGTCATTCCTACCTATAAGAGGAGGAATCACCATTCCATTGGAAGGGGGAATCACCATTCCAATGGACAGGGGAATCACCACTCCGAGAATGAGATTCCACCCTCATTTATGCAAACCAAGTGAGAATGGGAATTGGGGTCAGAATTCCAATCATTCCGGCCCTGATTCCTCAAACCAAACAGGAGTAAGTTTATCATGTAATGTAGAATGGCTCGGTGACTGTTAGTCGGTCAGACCCCATTATATTGTCAGTTATTTTTTTAGGAAGATTACCTATCATACATTTGAGTTGTAAAAATAAATCCATAAGGCTGTTTTAGCATAAATCAGCATTCAAAGTTGAAAAAATAGAATTTTTTTTACTAAAAGATCTTAAATAAAAAGCAACCAAATGTAGTGCATAATAGACAATTATCATGACAATTAGCATAATAGTCATAATGCACTCAGATTCACAATCTTACAGTGTATGATAAAAAGCTGTCTTAACAAAAATATTGGCACAAAATATTCTAAACACAAGTTAAGCAGGAAGAGAAAAGTTGTTTAGAAGTATGAAATTATGCATTGAGTGCCTCATGGCCAGAAATAAAAATTTAAATTGTTAGGACATTCAAATCTAAGCCAGTTTGATTTAGCTGTTAAAAGAATCGCTAAAAAATTCCCAGATCTTATCTTCCAAGCAGAAAATTTAAGAGTTGTGAGAAATGTGTATCCATAAGTCCAAAACTCCAATATTCTATTCGCAGTACCTAGCATCTGCAATGACTGCATGCATCATGGTTTCAAAACCTGAACAGGACCAGCATGTCAAGGTTCGACTAGAACCAGTCACCTGGCCGGTCCAGGTGATAGCCAAGACCCAAACATGGACCGACCTGGTAAGCAACCAGCTGATCAGGTGTGGATCAGCTCAAAATGGTTCGAACTGGGTCAACACTAGGTCAGCCTGGCTCTCATGCGATTACACCAAGAAATAGATTCTTTCATGCTGCAATATAAACACACACACACACACACACAAAGATTCAATATGCACAAAGAGATGATAATAATAATAGTAGTAGTAGTAGTAATAGTAAATAATAGTAATAATAATAATAATAAAACTAGTAGTAGTAGTAGTAGTAGTAGTAATAAATAATAATAATAGTAGAAGTAGTAGTTTTAGTAGTAGTAAATAATAATAGTAGTGGTAGTAGCAGTAGTAGTAAATAATAATAATAATAATAATAATACTAGTAGTAGTAGTAGCAGCAGCAGCAGCAGCAGCAGTAGCAATAGCAGTAGTAGTAACTAGGAATAATAATAATAATAGTAGTAGTAGTAGTAGTAGTAGTAGTAGTAATAGTAGTAGTAGAGGAAAAGTTATACAAATTTCATTTTTCTTGTCACTAATAATAATAACTATATTATTTTTTTTTATATAGGTGATTATGATTTATGACTACTACTGTTGTTGTTGATACTACTACTACTATCAATGATTTAAAAGGCGTTTCTGAGGTTTTGAGGCTTGCACACACCAAGGCGTAGTGTAAAAGGCAAAAGTCTCAAAAGGCAAACAGATTTTGGAGTTGGGCATATGCATTGGCAAAAAAAATCACATTTCACACCTTTATAGAAAAGGCATATGCATTTCAGAACCCATTCGTGCAAGTTACAAAAAAGGCAGCTTCGCTTGAAGAATACTCTACTTCCCTTGATCGATCTTCTCTGGCGAGACTCCTTCAACACAAAGACTGGGTTGTTGACTCTCTTCAGCCGATCAAGAATCACGACCATGGGCTGTCGTCTCTCCAACGAGATTCCTCCAACATGATGATTGGGCTGTCGTTTCTCTCTCCCTCTTGACCTTCTTTGATTATCGACCAACCTCGAATCTTCTCCTGATCTGCGCTTTCTATTCTCAAGTGATCCGGCTTCTCTCACGATTATTCCATTTGGAGTTGAGCCAGAGAGAGAGAGAGAGAGAGAGAGAAATGTGAAAAGAGCTGACTGAGGCCACTTTTTTAACCAAGCAATGCAATGTTTAGAATAAAATATTTAAGTTTTGGATGGGCACGTGGCAATGGCCCTTTAATTCATGGGCAAATACCCACACAACCAATCGACATCAGACTCAAGTTATTTTTCAAAAGTAAAATTAAAATAACCTGTTTTATTTTAATTATCTAATAAATTCAGGGGTAAAACGCCTCGCCTTACGCATTCGCCTTTTAAACACTGACCACTATTATTATTATACTGTTGATTTAACCACCTGTCGAACCCACCAATATGACTGGTCCATCTGACCTGGTGGCTTTGTTGGGTTGGTCACTTGTCCAGGTTTTTAAACCAAGACATGAAAATTTATCTATTCAAATAAATGCTTTTTTATGAGCCATCCTTCCAATGAAATATGAACTTACAACTACAACAACACCCCCACCATAAGTCCCATTATATGAATCTGTTTCCATCATTTTACATAATCTAGGGCACTAATCGCAAGAAGTGTTTTCAAACAATTCTACAACTTTGGTCCAACTTATTCTAGGTCTAAACCATCCCTTCATGAAGCCTCTAATGTCAATAAATTACTATTTTCCTATATGGTCAGCATTGTAAGAGTCCAAACCATCCATCCTTCTCCTATCACACCTTCAACATGTATTACACCTAAATTAGTATGGACCTTTACATTCTTTGCTTTATGGATGAACTTACTAAAAATATCAAAAAATAAAGTTCCATGCTGCATGTTAATTGATGATATTATCTTGATAGATGAAACTAGAAGTGGAGCAAAATCCAAGAATTTTGAAGAGAAGCTTATAATTTAGAGATTTCAAGATAAGTACGACCAAGACAAAAGACATAAATGTAATTTCACAGACAAGAAATAATAAACAAAATGTTAAACTTGATAGTCAAGAAATTACTAGTAGTAGAGATTATTCCTACCTTGGTTCTATTATGCAGACATGAGGCAAATTTGAAGAGGAAACTATACATGGAGATAAAGTAGGTTAGGTGAAATTGAAAAGTGCTCCTTTTATGCTATGTGATCATAGAATATCTCTAAAATCAAAATAAAATTTTTAAGAGTTCGTTTTTTTTTATGGATCTTAATGTTGGATAATAAGAAACAACTTAATCTTTCAATATGTCGAAAAACTATGTATCCTTGGAACTAAATATGGAATAAACTAATTTTTATGAGTAAGAACGCAGAAGTTTAAAAGCAACTATATACCAAAAGACTTGGTTGTGTACACACGTAGTTAAAGATAATTAAAAAAAAAGGACAGCCCAGTGCACAAAGCTCCCGCGTATGCGGGGTCCGAGGAAGGGGCGGACCACAATGGGCCTATAGTATGCAGCCTTACCTTGCATTTTTGCAAGAGGCTGTTTCCATGCCTCGAACCAATGACCTCCAAGTCACACAGTAACAACCTTACCATTGCGCCTAAGCCATGGTTTTAAATAAAGGCCGTGACCGTTACGTAACATTTTTTGGGTTATCAATACCGTTATACACTACGAAATTGGTGGGAAGAAAAATCACAGCCGTAGCGGCCGTCCGTTATGGCCCGCGACCGTTACATAAAGGCCGGCCGTTACATAACCACTACAGGACTGTTACACCGAAAAAAATATTTTATTTTTTACCTTTTCTTCTCACTTTTTCTTTCATATATCATTCTCAATATACCAAGTGGCAAGCAGGGGAAAAGATTATGATGAGGATATACAAAATTTACTATTTCTTTAAATACTCACAATAGATGCATTAATTAATAATTTCAAAATACTAACTTATTAGGAAAATATATTTTTTTGATAATATTAGTAATGTGATATTTATGTTCTTTACTTTTCAACTTCAACCTTCTTTCTTTTCTGGCTATTTTATATTTATATTATTCATATGTCTTATGTGTCTAATAGATTAATGGAGTGTATAATGTATTTTGTTTTATTAATTAATTTAGCACACATGAATTTATCACAGATAAGAACAAGGAGAAGTATAAATACGCGCACACACGTAATTTTCTATCAATGGTGGTTTAAAACAAATGTAAACTTGTTGCCCTTACAAAATAACTTAATTACTCAAACTAGAGGATCCAAAATACACTAAAACACTTTCTAAGAAAGGCTAAAAGCTTAAAACATGCAAGTACACTAATATGCACAAGTTTGTGCGTGCTTCAAAAAAAATTCACGGCCATTACACCCACTCCTTATTATGTAACATCTGCTACTCCCGCTTCCCATTACACCCATTACCGTTACGTTACGCTACCCACTACTATGATTTAAAACCATGGGCCTAAGCTCCCCTTCACGTGGCTAAAGATAATTGAATCTTATAAATCCATGGAAGTGCAAGTAACAACCAAGATAAATAACCATGCAAAAGCCAAGAGGGATAACAAACCGCATCATAAACTGCCACTTGGTTACGCCAGAAGTCTAAGGTAGGCATAAGTAATCTCCCTGCAAAAATATCGAACTCCATTCACCAATAGGGAAATATAAAACTGAAAAGAGCATTATTTAGTAACAAAGGTAAACTCAGATCAGCATTATGAAAAACTTGAATTGTTTCATTTGATTTTGCATATCATTTCAGGGAAACTGCAGGGCAAGCATGCTTGACGCATGAATGCGCGCACATACATACCTCCTTTGTCATGTCATTGAAATATCGGGTACTACATTTCAACATATAACATGCAGAGAGAGAGAGAGAGAGGATAAGCAAAGATAATACCATAAATGAAAAAAGTAACCTGATCTAGATCTCTTATAACTTAAATCTTCTGGAGACACAATTGAGCTCTTTGCTTTTTCTTCTGTAGAAAGAGAACTTGCCTAAATAAAGACAGAAAGAATACAGGGTGTGTTATAACAAGGTTTAGAAACAGCAGAAACAAGAAATAAATATCAAATTGAATTAAAAAATAAATAAAATAAAATTCTAGCAAAATTTTAACCAGTAACTGACACAAACGCACTGCTGAACTGAGCAATGTTACTGTTTCGTTACCAGGGACTGCTAACACCCTACGAAACTGCACTTTAGTGTGCATATTTTTGTTTTGGAACATTAACTTTAGAAATCAAAATTATTAATCCAATAATTTTCATGACATATTTTGATTAAAAAAAAATGGAGCATTATTCCAGTACAGCTTTATTAAACATCATTAATCTATTTCACAAAAGAAAATTTATTTTTTATTCACAAACATCTTAACATCCTCTATTAAATTTATAGGTTCCATTACACATTTTTAACCAATATATCTATACAAAGTATGCCCCTATGGTGCCACTTTCTAAAGCATGAGTTGTACCATGATCTCGTTTCCATTCCATGAACAAGACTGTTCCATGTTCTAGGTTATAATGGAACACTCATTGAACAAATCTTAAAAGCTTTTACGAGGACCACTACAAGTTCTTTGAAGGGATTAACTAGTAAGTAATACCACTATACGGTTCATTTGTCAAATGATTATTCATGAAATTTTTTTTGTAAGAAGTGTTAAATATTGTGTAAGGGTCGGCACTCCAAAAAAAGGTACATTACACTCTTCTCGTCTCCTCTTTTTTTTTTCTCTTCTTGTTTTCTAATAACCTTGAAGTATGTTTGGTTGCAAAGAATTGGAGAGGAGAAGAGAAGAGAAAAGAAATGGGTTTCTCTCACTTTTTCATTTAGTTCACGTAATGAAAATAGTAGAAAAATGGAAAAAGTCAATTTTTTGCCCACCAAAATGGAAAGAAAATCCAAGAAACTACTCAAAAAACTGGTAATGGTTATTCTAGTCATTAGTATTTATTAGTATGTGCTAGTCCTATGTTAATAAGTGAGAGCTAGTAAAAGTATTATGGCCATCAATATGTACTTCACATATATTATAAATAGATGGAGAAGCCTAATGTTATGATTAGGTCTAATGTTTTACGTAATATCTTAACATAGTATCGAAGCTAATTATCTCCCTTTTACATAATATCTTAACATAGTATCAAAGCTAGTTACCAGGAGGTCCTAGGTTCTAGACTTGCTGCCTGCGTAAATTATGTCGTGTTTAAAAAATGTTTTCTTCCCAATAATGGGTGTTATTTATCGTCTATTTATCTCTCCATGTGCTATCAGGCTGCTTGTGCGGGGAGCGTTAAAGCTTGATATACATTCTTGGTCCACAACGTAATAGCTTACACTTTAGGTAAAGTAGCAATATAAAAGCCTAAAAACCCTAAACCCTATCGCCAACCCAAACCCTAAACTGAATCATCCTATGCAATTTTTTAATTATGGAAGGATCAACCGCACCTCTATAACCTAGAAACCAGTATAGGGATTGTCAGGAACTCAAGAAATCGCCAAAAGACAACCTGGCTGTTGCTGCCCTCTTCAGAACCATCAAATTCCTTCCACATTTCACAAAAACAACCATATAGGTGGTCACAGAACCCTATGATCTATAGGTCTGTGAAATTACAATACATCACCTGAAGAGTCCCCAAGCACTGTCCAATTGTTGACAGCTCTGACCCCACGCACTGGTTTGTGAGACCTCTACCCAGCCTGATTTTGCTGCAATTTTTTCCAGAATGCTTTGATTTCTTCCATAGACCACAATATCAAGTTGTTGCTCACATTTTTTGTTCAAAGATCTAACCTTTTTTTATCATTCACTTGTGGCTATTCGTTAGTTGTCATTCGGTACAATTAAAGGTCATTTATGAGTCACGTGGAGCAGTGGCAGCGTTCATGTTGGTTTTGTGGGGCTGTGGCAGCATTTTGTAAATTAGTTGCGACTCATTCATGGTTGTTCCAATGATTCACCTTGTTTGTCATTGTTCAAGTTATTCCAGTTGTTCACCCTGTTTATCATTGGTCTAGTTTGTGAGTGTTGGGATGGAGTCCATGAATCCCAAATGTATGTTCCCTTTATCACTGGCATAGATAACGACCAAAAAGTTGAATCAGAACACTTGTTCCAATTCGAGCCCTCTGATGAGAAGAGGAAGTAATGTGGATTCAGTAAGATGCAATGACTGTTTCCCTCTTGCAAACTTGGTGCAACCCAGATCGCATGAATGTGCATGCATCTGGATGTATGCAAGGAGATTTGGAATTATGTCAAGCTCCTGTATTCCAATAACATTACACATGTATGATACTTTCAGTTACAAGATGGAGATAGGGGTGTTACAAAGTACTTTGTAGAGATAAGGAGCATCCATGGGGAGCTAAACATCGTGCAACCCATGACCGCCAATGTTCGCAAGATGAAGAAGTAAAGGGAGCAAATGACTGTTCTTCGAGTTGTAGTTTTGAAACCTGAGTTTGAGGTAGTCCAACTAAATACTTGGTAGTGCAGAGTTGCCATCCTTTGTCAATGTTTACCTTCACGTACTTCATGCTTCCTCCAGTGCACATTCCCCACCCCTTGCATCGAGTGCTTCAACCCCTACCTCTAAGGCAATCCTGGTTTTCAATCACGTAGCCACAGTAATACTCGAGGGGGTTTGAGTGGTCGTGGTGGAAGGCAATTGCACTTATTGTAGACAAGGAGGTCACTATTGAACAGTGTTGGGATCTCAACTGCAAACCGCCTACCATTGCCAATAGATCCGACACTCTCAAGCCCAAGCGGGGAGCAATGTACCGTATTTATGTCGCAGGAAAAAATATTTCAATTCCAGCAATATCAAGCATTCAAACAAGCTCCCCTTCCCACTGCATCTCTTGCTCGGACACGTAACCTACAGCTTTCCTGTCATCCAATACTTCTCACCCTAGTCCTTGAGTTATATAATCAGTTTCCACTTATCATATAACAGGAACACTTAATTTCTTCTCTACTCTCTAGTATTCTGAAAACTTTCCTCGTGTTACCCTTGATGATGGGTCCACCGATGTCTTTAAGGGA
This sequence comes from Malania oleifera, assembly GCF_029873635.1. NCBI lineage: Eukaryota > Viridiplantae > Streptophyta > Magnoliopsida > Santalales > Ximeniaceae > Malania > Malania oleifera. Next base: position 78,196,583 of record NC_080423.1, on the reverse strand, counting down.
ATAAAGACTGTAAATCCCACCTTTTCTGTTTCTCTTCCTTTTGGTTTTGTATATTCCCAAGTTCCCTTTCAATCTTATGTCAACTAGCAAGATTACCAAATCCATGAATTATTTAGTAACATACTTCCTTGATTCTTAAAGTTGAGGAAGATGATTGCCAGAGTACATGAAGTTGGTGGACTTTACCACTTTCAGCTACCATATCCTTCTGTTGCCAACACTGCTGCTACCACACCTCTCAAAATCCATTGTCACATAGGTCATCCTTCATTGGAAATGATTTTTTTTTTATAATAAAAGTATATTAGATAGAAAGAAGGCACAACATGTGGGGACAAGGAGTTTACCAAAATAAAAAATAAAAAAATGAAAGAAAAAATAAAAATAAAAAACAAAAAAAATTTGAAGATCACACCATGAAACTAGATAAAATTAACCAAGAAAACCCCTTTTCAGACCCTTCCATCATAATTTACTGAATTCTTCAAATTTGCTAGTTCTCTTTGACCCTTCAATTTGCAACTTTTGCCACCATCCAAGCGAACCTCATTTCCTCCAATATCACTCAACTTCAAATCCAATTTATCCAAAATATAAAGACCTTCTAAATCCTCCTTGGGAATTTCCTCCCCCAGAGTAGGCAATATTCCATCCCTACACTATGAATTGTTGACCAAACCGTCATTTTTAAAAATAGACACTCCCTCCAAACCTTCCAATAGGGCACGATGAACATAAGATAAATCTCCTAATTCGCCGCAAGAATCAGAAGCGTACCCACATTGTTTCCAAGTCTCATCCAACAATAACCCCACACCATAGTCAAATTCACTCAAATCATCACTTTTTGAATCCGAAATATCCCCCCACTTCTTAACCTCCTTTTCTTTCATTTCCCAATAACTACACCCAACCTCCTTTGTAAGAGAGTCTTCCACTATGCTTAGTTCTCCTTTGGAGTCTCTCCTTAAAATCTTTGTCCACGTTGCACCAAAATTTTCTCTCTTCTCATCAAACACCTTCCTCATCTCGATGCCCATACGAGCTAACTTCCAGCAAGCATACTGTCAAAATTCAAACACAAGATATCATCAATCTCCCCCATAATTGCTATTGGACTTTTACATCTTACCTTCCCATTTTTTTAACACTCTTCCAAACTTTTTACATTTTCAATACCACAGTCTAATTATAGCTCCGAGTTATTAATATTCTTGGTACGTTCTAGAGTTCAATTAGCCCAACTCGAAGTTTGGGGTGCTGGAATCTGAACATGAACTTTAACCTCCTCCTCCACTGCTCGTTTCCTAAGCTTTAAGGACTGAAATCTTGTCCTTCCCATTATTGAAATCCGGCTCTAAGTTATCTAATTCTCCGTTTCCCCACCCAACATCCTGGCCTTCCTGATTTACTTTCTGAATAGAACCCCTAGACTCCACATTAGAGCCCAACTTAGATAAACATAAGTCTTGAGCTTGCTCGAGTAAATGGCCCAGTTCATATTTGAAAAAAACAAATACCCTTCTCAATTAGTTAGGCTAGGTCCAAAACTAGAATCATACCTCCCGACCCGTATCTCTTGGCTTCCTCCCCTCTGAGTGGAGCCCTCGCAGCCTCTAAGATGAACAACTCCTCTATTGGAAACCATAGCTACCTTCTTAGGCAAATCCGACTAGTTGATGAAGATTGCAGCCTTCAAAGGTTGATGAATGGTTGGCTATGGTTGGTTCCGTTTGATCAACAGCAACCACTACTAACTTCGGAAGCTCGGCCCTATTAATCTAAACCATACCGCCACACCTACGGCACCTTTCTTCCTTATTGGTTGTCGTAACTCAAATCTCCAAAGAGGGCTTGATGACCGCAACCCTCACCTTCATCTTTATTGCCTTCCAACACAACCTGCCTCCACAATCTGAAACGTTGATGACCATCTGCAACTATATCACCCAAATCTTTTCGTAACTCCTTTGTAACACAATCTCCAAAAAGAGCTTGATGATCACAACCCTCCCCCCATCTTTATTACTCCTCCACGATCTAAAACATGGATGACCATCTACAACTATATCACCCAAACCTTTTTGTAACTCCTTCACCAGGTTGCAAAAAACACTCACGAAGCTTTTGCCATCCCTCACCTTTTGCACTGCCAGGAATGAACACAAAAAACCTCCAATGATTCCTACCCAACCCCAACTCTAGGAACTTTCCTACCTTCGTCCACCTACTCGACAACCAATAGTTTGTAATACCCTTGTGAAAATTCTGAAAATCCCTCTCCATTTGACCAAAAACCAACAACCCTCCTACAAAGCATGAAACAACCTCTTTCAATAACCTAACCCATCTATTATGAACAGCATTCTTCTCAACCACGAGCAAAGATGAACTTCCCTCGCCCTAATCCAAACGTAGAATGCTCAGCTCGTCATAACCTAAACCAATCTTCACCGCAACAAACACACGAGAGGGGAAGAGAATAGTATCACGAGGGGGAGAGAGAAATCTATGATTAGGGCCATCGAGCTCTCCACAAAAAATCATAACATTCATATTGTAAGAAAACTAATTTCTATAAGAAATTCGTGAACCTACTGAAGTTAGTTAATTCAGTTATTTAGTTGAAAAGTCAGCAGACAACTCAGCTTACAGTCAGCAGAACATTCAGCAATAAAATTATTCAGTCAACAAGTTGTGATTCTTATTCAAAGTTTTGTTCAGTTTTTCGAAGTGGAATACAGCTGTCATCCATTAATAGCACAGGAGTGAGTCATTTAGTTTAGGAACTTGTCATATTCTTTCCCTTGTTTCTAGGTTCATTTAATGAGTTGTTAAGTCCCTAGAATATTAAAATTTCCTATCTATTCCCCATGTACTCTTCCCTATAAATAGTGGCCTTATTCCAGTCATTTTAAGCAGTGAAAAAATAGAAAAGAATCTCAAAAATCCAGCAAAAAGTGCTGCAGCACTAGCTTTTTATATATGTAATTTCTTCATCAAGTCAGTAAATTAAAATGGCATTTTTCAGTATTTTTCTTCTCTGTTTTTTTTTATTTCTATTCTTCGGTTCCAACAAAATTTGGTATCAAAGCCATGTCGTCCAGCACCTCTTCCTCTGCTGGAACTGTGTTCAATTATTCTCAAAACCAAGTACCCATCTTCGAAGGAGAAAATTATGGGTACTGGGCTGATCAAATGAAAATTTTCTTCATTGCACGAGACTTATGGGAGATTATTGAAGAAGGGTATGATGATTCAACTTCAGCAAATGATAATTCATCCTCTACAAACACAAGCACAGCAACCTCATCTCAGAGATCTGCCCAGAACAAAGAAAAAATCAAATATAATGCTCTTGCTTTGAGTTATCTTCATCAAGGGGTCAGCAAGACCATCTATCCCCGCATCTTTGGCATTCAAAAGGCTAAAGACGCATGGGAAACACTACGGAAGGAATTTCAAGGAAACAATAAAGTAGTCTTGATCCGACTACAATCTCTTTGGAAGAACTTTGATTGCTTGGCAATGAAAAATTGTGAAAGCATCAAAGATTTTTTTCTCTAAGGTTGTTGAAATAGTCAACCAAATTAGAGCTTATGGTGATCAGATAGAAGAAAAAAAGACTTGTTGAAAAAATTCTCATAAGTTTACCACCAAAATTTGATCATGCAGCTGCAGCAATTGAAGAATCGAAAGACCTCTCAATTATGACCATGTTTGACCTTTGTGGTTCTTTAGAATCACACGAGGAAAGAATTAAAAGATCTTTAGGTCAGCCCTTGGAGCAGGCTTTTCAATCAAAGCTCAATTTGAACCGGAAAAATCAAGAGAGAAAAGGAAATTTTCAGCAACAAGACCAGTCACAAAGAGGCAAAAATAATCAGTCTCGTGGTCATGGAAGAGGCCGTGGCAGAGGCAGGAATTTTCAGCCTCAAAGGTCCAGCAATCAAGGACAGAATTGCATCATATGCAAGAAGTCAAATCACACCTCAGCTGAATGCTATTTAAGGTGTAAAAGATGCCGCATTCCAAACCATTTAAACCGGGATTGTTGGCACAAGAAGAATGAAAGTTCAGAAGCAAATTTCAGCAAGGAAAATGATGAAGAGCAAGTGTTTCTCACTTGTCTCAATGCTAAAAGCAACGACGACAAGGTTTGGTACCTTGATAGTGGCTGCAGCAGTCATATGACAAGTAACCGTGAATTATTTGTTAAAATTGATGAAAATGCTTTAAATTCCGTTATTCTTGGAGATGGGAAATTTGTAAAAGTTGAAGGAAAAGGTGTAATAGCAGTGCAGTCCATATCAGGTGAGCAAAAATTCATCCATGATGTTCTTTATGTCCCAAGTCTTGCTCACAATCTCTTAAGTGTGGGGCAGTTAATTCAAAAAGGATATCAAGTCCATTTCAAAGGAAATGAATGTTGAATCATAGACAAAAAGAAGAACTCACTGATGGGTAAAGTTGAGATGACTCGAAACAAGGTTTTTCCACTCTCCATCAACTACACAAGTCCAGTGGCCTTGAAGAGTGAAATTTCAGACGAATCTCATGGGCATTTAAATCATAAGGGACTGCAGCTTCTCAAGCAAAAGGATATGGTTCGTGGTCTTCCCAAAATAAATCAAATTGAAGGAGTTTGTGAAGGCTGTATTTACAGGAAGATGCACCGCCTTCCTTTCCTCAAAACCTCTTGGAGGGCCAAAGCTCCTTTGGAGCCTGTTCATATGGATATATTTGGTCCCACAAGAATACCATCTCCTGGAAACAAAAGATATTTAATCCTTTTTGTTGATGATTTTACTAGAATGATATGGTTGTATTTTATTCAACGAAAATCAGATGCCTTCTCAATATTTCTGGAGTTTAAAGCCCTCGTTGAAAGGCAAAGTGGGCTGAAAATAAAGACCTTAAGAACTAATCGTGGAAGTGAATTCATATATCACCCGTTCATAGTAACAGTGAATAGAAGCCCTCAGCAAAGCAGAGTTGCTGAAAGAAAGAACCGGACAATTGTTGAAATGGCTCGGAGCATGTTAAAAGGTAAAGGACTTCCCAATTCTCTTTGGGCTAAAGCTCTACATACCACTGTTTATATCTTAAACAAGTCACCAACAAAATCAGTGAAAATTAGAACTCCCTATGAGGCTTTGGAGTGGGAGAAAACCAGATGTTAGCCATCTGAAAGTGTTTGGTTGTCTAGCCTATTCACTCAACAAAGCTCTTAATAAGGACAAGTTTGATCAGAAGGGAGAAAAGCTTCTGTTTATTTGGTATAGCGATGAATCAAAGGGCTACCGGCCACTAAATCCTGTTAATCGCAAGCTGACTGTGGCAAGAGATGTCATCTTTGACGAAAGGAGAGTATGGCAGTGGACTTCCAGCGGCCCAAACTCAACAAAAATTCCAGATTTTGTACCAGTTGGAGCAACAAGACCTAAATCAGCTACTGAATCTCAGAGTCTAGCAATTTAAGAAGCTGAAATTGCACCCAGGAACCTTAGTTCAAAATCTGAAAATTCAAAAAATGAAGGAACTTCATCCTCTTCACCTGTTCTAAGAAGATCTGAAAGAGTTAGAAGACCTCTGAAGAGGTATGGTGATTTTAGAAGCTATTCTTCTAATGAAAATTCAGAATTTGCTCTTTTCTCTTGTCAGCCACAGAATTTTGAAGATGCAGTGAAGGATAAAAAATGGAAAAAGGCCATGGAAGAAGAGTTGAACGTGATTGAAAAGAACAACACATGGAAGCTTGTGGATCCTCCTGAAGGCAAAGACATTATTGGTCTCAAGTGAGTTTACAAAACCAAGTACAACGAGGATGGTTCCATTTAAAAGTACAAGGCCAAATTGGTTGCCAAAAGTTATTCTCAACAACCTGGAGTTGATTTCAACAAGAACTTTGCACCAGTTGCAAGAATTGCGACAATTTGGCTTGTACTTGCAATAGCTGCCAAATTGGAGTTAAATGCGTATCAAATGGATGTTAAATTTGCGTTTCTCAACGGAGAACTGGATGAGGGAGTTTATGTTGAGTAGCCACGTGGATATGAAGTGAAGGGCAAAGAAGAAAAGGTGCACAAACTGAACAAGTCTTTGTATGGCCTCAAACAAGCTCCACGAGCTTGGAACAGTAAGATTGATTCTTATTTTCAGAATTCAGGATTTCAAAAAAGCTCTTATGAACCAGCTCTTTATTTTTTAAAAAAGGAAACGGATTTCGTCATTGTTTACTTGTACATTGATGATCTTATTTACTTTGGAAGCAATCTTCATTTACTTGCTAATTTCAAGCACTCAATGATGAAAAATTTTGAGATGACAGACTTAGGTATCATGAAGTACTTCCTCAGGATGCAAGTTAAGCAAGGACGAAGGTAAATTTTCATTTCCCAAGAAAAGTATGCAGCTGATATCTTGAAGAAATTTCATATGAAGGACTGTAAGGATGTAAGTACTCCTATGGCTCTAAATGAAAAATTAAATTCTGATGATGGAGTTAAGAAATTCGACGAAAATCAGTATAGGAGTTTAGTTGGATCCCTTATTTGCTTAACTCATATTAGGTCTGATATTACACAAGCTGTTAGTATGTTATCTAGGTTTATGCACAGCCCAAGTGTACTTCATTATGCAGCAGCAAAAAGGGTATTAAGATACCTTAAAGGCACACTAAAACTTGGACTAAAGTACAGCAAAGATTCTGAGTTTGTTTTGACTGGTTTCACCGACAGTGAGTGGGCTAAATCAGTTGATGATCAAAAAAGTATATCCGCATATGTTTTATGCCTTGGAAATGGCACCATTTCATGGTGTTCAAGAAAGCAAAACACCGTTGCCTTGTCATCTGCAGAAGCAGAATATATTTCAGCAACAGAGGCTGCTTGTGAAGGAGTTTGGCTGAGGAAATTACTTAGTGATTTAGGGCTGAAGCAAGAGAGTCCTACAACCATTTATTGTGATAATATGTCAGCAATAGCTCTAATTAAGAACCCAGTTTTTCATGCCAGGACAAAGCATATTGAGGTCAGACATCACTTTATTCGTGACCTTGTGCAGAAGGAAGAATTTCAGCTAGAATTCATCAGCACTAATGAACAACCAGCATACATGCTCACAAAACCTATTACTATTGAGAAGTTTTTGAAATTCAGAGACATGTTCACGGCTTTAGAGGGGAATTTGTGAGAAAGCCGTGAACCTACTGAAGTTAGTTAATTCAGTTATTTAGTTGAAAAGTCAGCAGACAACTCAGCTTACAGTCAGCAGAACATTCAGCAATAAAATTATTCAGTCAGCAAGTTGCAGCCAATGTGATTCTTATTCAAAGTTCTATTCAGTTTTTCAAAGTGGAATACAGTCGTCATCCATTAATAGCACAGGAGTGAGTCATTTAGTCTAGGAACTTGTCATATTCTTTGCCTTGTTTCTAGGTTTATTTAATGAGTTGTTAAGTCCCTAGAATATTAAAATTTCCTATCTATTACCCATGTACTCTGCCATATAAATAGTGGCCTTATCCCAGTCATTTTAAGTAGTGAAAAAATAGAAAAGAATCTCAAAAATTCAGCAAAAAAGTGCTGCAGCATTGTAGCCTTTTATATATGTAATTTCTTCATCAAGTCAGTAAATTAAAGAGGCATTTTTCAGTATTTTTCTTCTTTTTTTTCTGTTTCTATTCTTCTATTCCAGCAATTTCTTTGTTAGAAACGTTAAAACAACTAGTTCCTACTTTGAGTTCTATGTCTAGTCTTGAGTGTGAGTCTAGTCACTTAGGAAAGCATCCTCATGTTCCTTTTTCTTCAGAATCGATAAACGGGCTGAAGCCCCTCATGCATCAATCCATTTTGATGTTTGGGTTCCTAAACAGATTGTCTCCAAGTTGAGCTTCCAATGCTTTGTAAGTATAGATGATTATTCAAGGATGACTTGGCTTTATTTAAGAAAAAACCATTTGTTGACCCTATGGGTCATTCCCGGTTTTGATAATAACAAAGACTCTTTGTATTTGATGACTTTCAAGCTTGTGTGCAGGATCATACTAACTGGATCACATTGATAGCATGCAGCAACTTGAAGAATTATGAAGACTCGGCATATATATATATATATATATATATATATATATATATATATATATATATATATATCATTTGTTGTAATATTATTGGGTCTGTAATAATTTAAATTTTAAGGGTCTGTAATAATTAATACCTTACCTGCATGGTAAGATAGATAAACTCAAGACCATAGATGGACCTTAAGGATCACCCTTCGGTCGACCAACGCTAGATTTTTAGGGTATATGCTCAAAGACCTTAGATCGACCATAGGACCCACAAAATTGCATGAAAATAGCCCTCATAATCTTAGTGTTGATTATCATGTGAATAGGGGTAACTTTATAAGAAGAAAAAGACCGAAATGCACAAAAAGGGCATCTTCGGTTGACCGAACTTTTACACACAAAACCCTTCGGTCGACCGAACCTCCACCGAGTCAACAGTTTGACCCTTCAGTCGACCGACCTTAAAATGAGCTGCAACGCTCTGGTCGACCGAACTAACATGTGGGGAGATTCCAATGTCCTGGTTGACCAAACCTTCAGTTCAAAAATTGTCTGGTCAACCGAACACCAAAGTTCGGTCAACCGAACCTCGAAGATTTGGAAATCGCCCTATGAATGGACGACCATATTCTCAGTTCAAAATTGTCCTGGTCGACCGGCATCAAGATGGTTGACCGACTCTCTCGGGTTGCTCCGATTTTACCGATGTTAAAACGCTGTTATTTTTCATTAACCCATAGTAGTTAGAGGCGCGAGGCGAGACGAGGCGCAAAGGGTCTTTGAAGCCGAGGTGCGAGACGCGAGGCGAAGGCACGCGCCTCATGAAGGTGTGGCGCACAATTATTAAAATGGTGTAAAACGTCTATTTGGGTAATTGATATATGAACATATGAATATCTAGTAATATTAGAATTTAAAATGCCAAAAAATTCAATTACAAAATTGAAAATTTAGCCCAAAAGCATCAACAATTCAACATAGTTCATCATCAAAAGAAAAGAGTACAAATCAAAAAATAGTAGCTAAATTTCAATAAAAAAAATAAATATTATGTATTAATTATAATTTATAAACTCACATTAATTAAACTAAATATTACAAATTAAAAAATAGTAGCTAAATTTCAGTAAAAAGAATAAATATTATGTATTAGTTATAATTTATAAACTTGCATTAATTAAACTAAATATTTAATTAGTAATTACATATAAAGAAGAAGAGGAAAAAAAGTAGCCAAATTTCAATAAAAAGAATAAATATTATGTATTAGTTATAATTTATAAACTTACATTAATTAAACTAAATATTACAAATTTAAAAAGAGTAGGTAAATTTCAGTAAAATAAATAAATATTATGTATTAGTTATAATTTATAAGCTTAGATTAATGAAAGAAAATATTTAATTTATAAGCTTACATATAAAGAAGAAGAAAAAGAGAAGCAGCAGGCAGCACGCAACAGTCAGCAGCACGCAGCAAGCAGGCAGGAGGAGGAAGAAGAAGAAGAAGAGAAGCAGAAGGCAGCAGGCAGCAGGCAGCAGGAAGAAGAAGAAGAAGAAGAAGAACTCGTGAGGGCTCCTGCTGGTTGGAAACGAAGTCGCGAAGGGTCGTGCTTCTTCAAAATGTCGTAGACGAACTCACGATCCTGGTTCGAAGCTCAAAGACGAAGTAGCGAAGGCTTCTGGCTGGTTCGAAGGCTCACAGACGAGCTCACGTTGCTGGTTCGAAGGATCACGAAGGCTCCTGCTCGTTCGAATCTGCAAAACAAACTCACGAAGGGCTTCGAAGGGACGAGAGGGGCCAGGGGCTATGTTCATTCGAGTCGAATGAGGACTACGGGTCTGGCTGTGGCTATTTCTCTACTTTAAATGACTAAAAATTCACAAGGCGCGACTCACTGCACCTGTCGCCCCAGTGCGCCTCGTCTCGCCTAAAGTCGCCTCTTGCAGGTCGCCTCGCCTCACCTAGTTTGAGGCGCAAGCCTCTTCGCTTCACTACGCCTTGCGCCTAGGCGCTTTTAACTACTATGCATTAACCTCATTTAAACTAACGAAAAATGTCTGATGTCCCCAATGGTAATATTTTTGAGGATATCTATATATACTCCCTCATTTGAAAAGATTAGGGGGAGATTAGCAAACATAATTAGCAAATACCCTCTGAATTTCAAAAAGCCTATTTTTCATATTCAAGCTTCATATTCCCATTCTTACTCATTTATATTGCAAATACCACTTAATAAAAGTGCTCTTGTATTCATCTAATAAATCTTAAACTCTCACTTGCTCGTTTTGATTAAGATTTATTTCGTAGAGACTAAGCTTCAAGTTTTTCCAGGAGACTTCGCTTATAAGTCTTCCGTAGGAAAACATCTTTGAGCTTGTGAGTTTAGCATATTCATTGCAATACTCAAGAGTTCGTATTGCGTTTCGGTAGTGAAATAATATTTTACAAATCGATTTCAAATATCTTTTGTGGTTTATGTTAGCCTTACAAGGCTTAATATCCTGTTTTGACACTAACAAACAAGTAGAACTTAACATGTTTTGTTTAGTGATGTCTTTTCAGGACTCAATAATGAATGCAAGGTTAAAGAATTCGTGAAAGCTTGTACTTCAAAGAAGGGTGATTATATCAAGCTTAAGACATTGATTAAAACTTGAAGATCATGAGAGCATTGATATTAAAGAAAAAGCTTCAAGAATGAAAGCTCAAGTAATCAACATGGAAAGCTCAAAGATCAATGAAGTTCAAAATCTAAAGCAATAAAGAGAACTCAAAGCAAAGAAGAGTCAAATGAGTCTGTAGGACAAGCTTTGTAAGTACTTCACGTATGATTCAAGTATGAATTTTTATTTTGAAGCTCATTAGGCAAACAAGACTTAGAGACCTTAGTTTTAGATCTTGGAACATATTTTTAAAAGAAAACAAATTGATATTCCAAGAAATAAGTAGGCAAAGAGAGAAAGAACAAAACTAAGTTTAAAACAAGATTTTTTACTTGCCAGACGACCGACTCCAGATAGACAATCTACTATCATATTAAAGATTTTAAAATGTACAGACAGAAACATGTCAATCAACTGTCTAGAACTTGACAGGCGATTGACAATGTATTTTGAGACGACTAACAGAGTTTTGTCAATCAACTGTCACCCTTCTGCTTGTCTTTAAAAACTCAGTTATTCAGTGACAGGCGCCTGACCCCATGTTGACAAACGACTGCCACCCTACTGCTTGTATATTTTATATAAGTAATGCATTGTCAGGCGACTGATAGAAACCTCACAGTCAACTACCACACGGCAAAATTTAAAATGCATAACGGACATATTTTGAAAAATTCAATTACTTGAGGCTCAAACTTATTTAAATCTTGGACCCTACTCCAAGTAAACTTGGGGAACAAGCTAGATACTTTTTTACCTCTATAAATACACCCAAGTTTAATTGATTTAATTACCAAGAATTAAATTCAACATTAAAATCTCTCTCAATTGCTCTCAAATTCTCAAGGCTTTCTCTTACTCTCAATTTGCACAAAGCTTACTGAGTTTTTGTTGATTCTCACTCACTGACATTGTGCTATAAATACTAATTATTTCATCCATTAAAAGAATCATATGGTGAAATACTTTTAGAGCTTCAATCTGAATTTCATATTTTGAATTACATTGAGGTATATAGTTTTAAAATTGTACTAATCTGCTCTTTGTGAAACTATACTCGTACGCAGCTTGTATCTTGTGGTTCTTGTAGTTCTTTGATGTTCCAAGGTGTTTGGATCGTTGGCTAAGCGTGGGGTATCACTTAGAGAGGTACTGCTCTAGCCTATTGAAAAAGTAACCGAGTAAAGGGATATCACTTGGAGAGGCGGGCTCTAACCTACTGAAGAAGTGTGTAAACGGTGTTGTTCCGCCCGACAAAGGAATTGGTTTAGTGAATCCTTTGGTGGTTTGCCAAAGGCGAGGACGTAGGCTGGGTATAAGCCGAACCTCGTAAAAATCTCGGTCTCACTCTCTCTTTCCCTCACTCTCTTTATTTTCAGCACATATAAAACTGCATAGATGTTTTAAATATCTAAATCATATACACTAGGTGGATTAGATATTAAATAAACTTAAGATTAATTTGTTTTTGGGATTGCGGAAACAGAAAGGGAGTATGTTAGTTGATCAATCTTTTGCGGAAACTGTAAAGTAGTACGTTGATTGATTCAACACCCCAAGACTCTTTAACTTAAAGTTTATTTAAGGTCTAAGTATTTAGAAAGAGTGATTGGATGTTGTATTGGATATCAAATTACGAGACAAATTTATATAAACAGGGCAGCACACAAGTTGAAAAAACTGAGAATTTCCATTAAGTTGCAAAGTATATCTTGATTGAATGTTTTATGATTGATTGGCTTGGTTAATTTGTTTGATTGAATGTTTGTGTGGCTGTGGATTGAATAAAAAGAATTAAGTTGTTGTGCATTATCAACAAAAGGTTGAGTTTTCATTAAAGGAATTAAAAGAAAATTTTAAAACTCAATTCACCCCCTCTCTTGGGACTACACCTTTATTTTCAATTGGTATCAGAGAAGGGTTATAACAAATCCTAACAAGTAGTTATAAAAATATTTACATGGCACACATAGGAGTAGCTCCCTTCTGAGAGGGTCAATCCTCAACCCGACCACCCATCTTTTGTGGTTTGAACTATTCTTTTTGGAAACAACGTATGAGAATATATCTTCAAACTATGAATTGAAAAGCTTGGGAGGTTGTCACCATGGTTTTATATAACGGCCGTTACGTAGCGTAACGGACGATACGTAACCGAAATCGGAGGCTCCGAAACCGATACGGGCCGATAATGCAGTTCGGAAAAAATTCACGGCCGTAACGGCTGATACCCCAACATTACACGTCGTAATGGTCTGTTACAGACCGTTACATGGCCGACGGGTCGCAGATTCGCTGAAGGCTTTCTGCTGCAGGCAGCAGCACTACTTTCCCCCTCTCCCCAGTCCCCACACCCATCTGCCATTCAAAGGGTAAAATGGAAAGTTAAAAACTGACCTTGAAAATTTGTTGGCCGAAGCAATAAGAAGGCTTCGAAGCCTGAGAGTGAGCACACCGAGCAGATCTACTCATCTTCGCACTTCGCAGCCTTCCAGGACTCAGGAATTGCAGACTTGCAGTTGCAGCAGCTTGGCAAGTCACTGGCGACAGGTCTGCAACAGCTCCGCCGCCTTTGCGAGTCGCCGATAGCCCGTCGGCACCTTCCTCCGCCAGTCGTCGCAGTCGCCGCCAGCCAGCCTCTCAATTTCAGCTTCGGAGCTTGGAGTCATCGCTGCTTTGTGCTTCGCAGCCTTCGCTCCTTCGAGGCTCCTCCGAGTTCCCTCAAATCCCTCCCCTCTCTCGGTTTGACTCGACTCCCAGCGTATGAGACACTCAACACTCAACACTCAACACCCACAGCACTTATCATTATGTTTTTTTTTTTTTAATTATATTTTGTTGTAAAATAGGTTTGTTAAATTGAATTTAAAAAAAAAAGTAATTTAATAGAGTAAAAAATTAGAAATCATTAATAATTATGTAAAATAAAATTTTCTTAATTTATAAATATTTTAATTGTATTATATTTTTTGAAAGATAATTATGAAAATTAATTCCATGACATAGCAAGCAATTATTAATAGTATATAATTAATATTTTTTAAGGTTAGTAAATAATTAATATTTACCAATAATAATTGAAGCCTTTTTTATAATAATATTTGAATATCCACTACTGCATTCACCATCGTAAACAAAGCATTAAAATAATGTATGTACACAAGACATCCATGTGATGGCATTTTATATTATCTAGGCTTAATTGAGCTCTATTTTTCACTATTCTTAAAGAATTCCAAGGAATACTCTGCACAATTATTATAATATTTAGTCTTAGGATTTGCCAAACTTATAGAAATAAAATTAATTCATGGCACCAATTGGCTAACATACTATTTATGTTAGTAGGACAAAGTGGTCATTTTGATAAAGAAGATATCATATTCACTCCCATCTATTGAAAAAATATTAAATAATATTCATATTTTAAAAGAAAAAAAAATTAAATAACATCTGTCACGCATTTTATGTTACATGTGTATCTACTTGCCATTTCTTGAGTAGGGTGACCCTGTTTATTATATTTTTTAAGTTTTAAAACATCATTTTGACCTTAAATTTAAAATTAGGTAAAATAAATGTTTACATCTATTTTTTGTTTTTAGTTATCAAATAAAGCAAAAATTGATAACTTAATAAAAAAAAAATTAACCTAATAGTTAATACATTAATAAATCTGATTTTTACTAATTACTACTGGAATTTGTAGAAAAATTTAATTTTAATCCATATACTGAGAAAATGCTTAAAAAAATAAATAGTAAATTTGTAATGTATGGATCTCTATTTGTGATGCTGTGATGTATATGAAAGTAGCGCAAAAGTCTTTTTTACCTTTAAAATTACAATGTTAATTTCTTATAGTTATAAATGAAAATAAAATCAAGCTATAAAAAATAATGAAAATATCTTTTTAAAGATGAAGGAATATATTTTTTTTGTAATAAAATATCTAATATTTTATAATTTTGTTTATTTAAATATAAAAATAATGAACATTACTTATTATTTTTAATCAAATATTATACTTTATTTTTACGTAATAAGTATTTAAAATTAGGACTATTTAGTACTTATTATTTAATATTTACTAAATTACTAATTATATTATTCCTGACATTGTAGAAAGGTTGTAACTTTGTATTTTCTTTATGTTTTGTGTAGAGATCATCAAATTAAGTCTATCAATATGTCACGTGATAGAGGAAATGAAAACTTACCTAGTGAGGATATTGGATGGCATTTTGGTACTGCGGTGGACGGTAATAGACATGTTATTATGTGTAAGTTATGTGGGAAGATAATCAAAGGGGGCATTACGGGCTTGAAACAACACTTGGCACATAAAAAGGGTCAAGTAGCTGGATGCTCAAATGTGACCACACAAGTAAGAGAACAAATGATGAAACATCTACAACAGTATGCTGAGAAGAAAAGAGATAAACAAAAAAGGCAAGAAGAAGCAGAAGCCCAAATTAGAGGAGATTTTGAGAATTTGAGCGATGAAGAAGACTTGGAAGAAGAAAGTATGAGATTTGCTCGACAAGAAAGCATACGATCACAACAACAATGGGAAAAGAGACAAAGATTTCGAGCAAGAACAACTGGAAGGGGTAATATTTATGAATAGGGAGGTGGCTCTGGCAGTAATGCTACCAGTGGTTTTAATAGAGCAGGAGCTCGATCTTATATTGGTCGAGAAGCTGGAGGTAGTGGACGACAATGGATCAATCCTGATGCCCCTGAAGTTAGACTAAAGGCAATGGATCCTATTTTAGAAAGAAGTAAGAGTGCGAAACAACCAAAAACAACACAAAGTTACTGAAAGGTTTAAGAAGTAAATTAGGAAAAGCAGTTGGAAAATTCCTAATTTATAATCGGATTCTAGTGAATGTAGCTGACTCTCCATTTATGCAACCTATGCTTGATATTGCTGCAGAGGTTGGAAAGGGTGAAGGGTCCATCACCCTATGAGATATCTGAAATTTATTTGGAGCAAGAGTATCAAGAAATGAAAAATTATATAGCTTCTTTTACTGGAATTTGGAAGGAGAGAGGTGTAACACTTATGTGTGATGGTTGGTCAGGACCAACTAGAAAACACATTATAAACTTTTTAGTTTATTACGATAGAGGCACCGTGTTTCATAAATCAGTTGATGCCTCTGATGTGCCAAACAGAACAGCTGAATATTATTTCAGGTAATTTTCTAATTTTAATTGTATAAGCAAATAGTATTATGGACTTGCATGTTTTTAATTAAATAGTAGTAATTATTGAATCTATAATTTCATTTCAGATTAATGGAAGAGGTGGTTGAAGAAATTGGAGAGGAGAATGTTGTCCAACTAGTGACTGATAATGAAGCTGCAATGAAGGCAGGAGGAAAATTATTAATGTAGAAGATGCCCAATCTCTATTGAACAGCATGTGCAGCTCATTGCATAGACCTTATTCTTGAAGATATTGGTAAGAAAAGTAACGTGAAGAAGGTCTTAGAAGATGCAAGAACAATAACCTCATTTATTTACAACCACACATGAACAGTGAATTTCATGAAGAAATTCGCAAATAATAGAGAGTTACTTCGCCCTGCCATCACTCGATTTGCCACAAATTTCATTGCTTTGGAGACTATTGTCAGGCATAAACAAGCACTAAGGGAAATGTTTACATCTGATGCTTGGAAAAACTCAAGGTTTGGAATGGCAAAATCAAGCCCAACATATGATTCAAAGAAAATTATCTTAGGCAAAGAGTTTTGACAAAAGGCTTCTGATATAATTAAAGTGCAAGAACCCTTGGTGAAAGTTCTTAAATTGGTTGATGGTGATGAAAAACCAACCATGGGCTTCATATACGAGGCAATTGATAGGGCGAAGTTGGTCATTCAAAAAGATTGCCGGTTTTACAAAGATTATTGGAAAATTATTAACAACCAGTGGAGTTTTCAGTTGCACCAAGATTTGCACGTTGCTGGTAAGTGTAAATCAAATACAATTTCTTATTATTTTAACTTTTAAATTATGCATAGTTGCATTAGAAAACTATTGATTAATATGTTTCTAAATTTAATTGTAGGGTATTTTTTGAACCCACAATTTCTTTATGGTGCCCCACCCTCTCCTGAAGTTGCTAAAGAAGTCATGGATGGAGTTAAAAAAGTGATAACCAAGTTGGTACCCGATATAGATACTCAAATTCGGGCTATTAATCAAGTAAGTATTGATTCCATTAAATTGAATAATGAATTGTTCTAGTATTTTGTAATACTTTCAAGAATAATTATTAATACATCTAATTAATTAATTATATTTCACAATCATCCTTTTTTAGTTGTTGCTATATCAAGATAGCCAGGAGACTTTTGGAACCCCGTTGGCTCAAAGGGCAATGAAACAAACAAATCCTGGTAAATATGGTTATATAGCTAAATAATGGAGAATGACTCTATTTTCTCTCTTTATGTTCAAATTTGACTTTTAAAATATACATTATACTAACATAAAACTCTTTTTCATTATTCATGCAGCTGAATGGTGGATTCATTATGGCTTGTGTGCTCCTGAACTCCAAAGAATAGCAATTAGAGTTCTTAGCCAAACCACATCAGCTTCGAACTGTAAGCGTAATTGGAGCACCTTTAGCCTCATCCATACGAAAACAAGAAATAGATTAAAGTACATAAGACTACAAAAACTTATTTTCGTACATTATAACATGAGGTTAAAGTTAAAACGTACTATGAGAATAAGCCAACGAGAAATTGAAGAGGGTTTCAATCCTATCAATTTGGACTACATTTTCGAAGAAGATGATCCTTTAAGTCAATGGTTAGAGGAGAGAGACACAACACTACTCAATGGTCAGGACAATTCAAATTGGTTAAATGAAGAAGTTGGTGGTACTACAGAAGGAGGTGATCAACCACCAATAAACACGCATGATGATTCAAGTTCAAGCCCTAAACGTACACAAAGTGATGACAATCTTGGTTTAAGCCCACCAAGTGATGATGATGGTAATAGTGGTGCTGGAGCTGGGGTTGGGGGGGGTGGCAGTGATGGTGGTGGAGGCGGCAGTGTAGAATATAATTATGGATATGACACAGGGACATCATTTGCAAGGGATATATATCCTTCTGATCCTTATAGACTACATGACATACCTGAAAATTATGACTTGGGTATTCCTCCAGGGAACCAATCTTCACAACCCAGGAGAAGGAGTGCTCGTGGTGACCCTAGTGATTCTACTGAAGATTCATATGGTGTGATTCGTAGTTTTGGCGACTTTGGTTTAGATGGTTCATCATCACAATCATATGGATCTCATCCAGCATATACACATTATGCATCTCGTGACTCACATTTTTATCCCAGTGGATCAGGAATCTCAGGATCTAGTGAGTCTTCTTCTACATACTACCCAGAGCCAGCCCCTACCCCAACTTATAGACATTATTCAGGAGAATTTTCATCACCAATACATTTTCAAGAGCAACAACGAAATGACGCAAACTTGGGTTCATTCAACTATGTATTTCCACAAGGATGGGGAGATAATTTCCCATCCCAACCTCAAGATACAGATGCAAATTATGAAGACCCTCCACGTCATTCTTTTTGGTGGTGACATGTGTTATGTTATAAATTTGTAATATTGTATTCATGTATTTTCAACTATTTATTAATATTTGATATTAATCACTTTTTAAATTCATGTATGTGTAATGTGTATATTGAGTATTGACTCTATTGAGTCTATTGAGTCTATTGAGTATTGATTCATTTTTAGTAACTTTATGACTTTAATTAATTGATTCTTACATTTCTACATCTTTTTACTCATTAAAGTAATGTAAACTATAAAAAAATATGCTTTTTTTTGTAAACAGCGCACTAAAATTAATATAAAAATCATTATGCCTATTAAAAAGCATTTGTAAGTTGAATGAAAGCCTTCAAAATTCATTAAAAATCATGTATTAATGGATTTCATGCTTATTTTTCAATTTTGGCATGGTTGTGCATGCGTGAAAAAAATTCACGACCGTTACGCCCGCTTCCCGTTACGTAACACCCGCGTCTCCCGCGACCCACGACACCCGCGACCGTTACGCGATGTTACCCGCGACCGCGATTTCGAACCATGGTTGTCACAGATGGTGACCTAATTCCCCTTAAATTAGTAGATGGAAAACAAGTTCCTAAGGAGAAAAAGGATATGACTAACTTAGATCACAAAATGCTACAAGTTAATTCTAGTGCTATGAATGCTTTATATTGTGGCCTTGATATGAATGAATTTAATAGAGTAATGGCTTGCAAATCGGCCAAGGAAATATGGAACAAGCTAGAAGTAACCTACGAAAGCACTATAGATGTTAGGAGTAATAGGATTGATATGCTTACAAGCGAATATGACGCTTTTAGGATGAACCCGGATGAATCCATAACTAGCATGTACACTAGGTTCACTCACATAATAAATTCCCTAAATGCCTTAGGAAAAACCTACACTACCTATGAGATTATAAGAAAAATTCTTACAGGGCTGCCACCTATATGGGAACCAAAAGTCACTACCATAACAGAAGGAAGAAATTTGAAAAACACCTCCTTAAATGAACTTACAGATTCTCTCCTCACATATGAAATGGCAATGAATGAAAGGAATGGTAAAACCAAAATCCAAGAATCTATAGCCTTCAAAGTTTCAAAAGAAAACTCTAATAGTGAAGAAGAGATGGATGAAGATGAAGTAGCCTTCATATCTAAGAAGCTAGCGAAAATTCTAAGAAGGAAAAATAAAGTCAAAAGAAAATGCAAATCTGAATCAGATGAAGAAGAAACCAATATAAAGAAATCAAAGAATAAAATTCCCACATGTTATAATTGCAACAAAGCTGGACATATAAAACCGGAATATCCACTACTTAAGAAAGATTCTAAGAAGAAAAACAAAAAGACCATGAAAGCCACTACTTGGGATAATTTGAGCTCAAGTAGTTCAGAATATGAATCAAGTGACCAAGAAGTTGCTTATACTTGCCTCATGGCTTGGGACGATGAGGGAAGCTCCTCATCCAAATCGATTAATAGTTATAGTAGTGATGAATTCAATGATGAAAGCGTGTCATCTTATGAATTCAAAATGATTTATTCAAGGTGCATAAGATGTTAGTTAATGTAACTAAACAATATACTTCATTGAAAAATAAAAATAAAGGTATAATGAAAGAGTTAGAATCCTTTAAAATTGCTGAAAAAGAAAAGGATTCAAAAATCAAGAAAATAGAAAATAAGAATGAAGCTATAACAAAGGAATTAGAATCTAAAGATCTTACTAAAAATGAAAGAGAATTGAAAATCAAGAAATTAGAAAGTAAGAATGAAAAGATGATGAATGAAATAGAAGACCTTCAATCCCTATCCTCTATGGAATATGAGAAAGACATATATATTTTTGAATTAGAGGATAAGATCAGAAAAATGTGTCAAG
Source organism: Malania oleifera (assembly GCF_029873635.1). Classification (NCBI taxonomy): domain Eukaryota; kingdom Viridiplantae; phylum Streptophyta; class Magnoliopsida; order Santalales; family Ximeniaceae; genus Malania; species Malania oleifera. The sequence goes on along the minus strand of NC_080423.1, from coordinate 78,176,334 downwards.
AATTAGAGAAATCTCGAGAGAATGTTGATGAAAAGAAAGATATTGAGATAAATGATCTCAAAAATCAAATTAAAGATAAAGAAAATATCATTTACAACTTCACAAAAGGAAAGGAACACTTTGACAAAATGATAGGCTCACAAAGAATGTTGTTGAACAAAGAAGGCATTGGTTTTAATGGAATTGAAAATATAAGGAAAAAGAGTCTTTACATGGGATATTTTTCAAAAGCATCCAAAGACTATGCTAGCACATCTTCTAATGCCTACACTAACACCATATGCTATCAATGTAAGAAAAAGGGACATAAAGTTTGAATGTCCATTTAAAAGAAAGGGTGTAAAGACTAAACAAATGGAGAATAAATGAAACATCACTTGTGAAACCTACCGAACCCAAAAAGGTACGGGTACCTAGATAAAAAGCCTTGAAAATCTCAAAATGTTTATTGAAACACATAAAAACACAAATAACATTGTTGGCCAAAATCAAAGGATGAGTCATACAAGCTTAAATAAGAAAGTTTTAAAATCAAAAGAAAATCTGAGCTTACTGCATAAGTTTTTTTTAAGAAAAGATATTTGAGAATAAGAAACAACTTGAGCAAAATTGTAGTACAAAGCAAATGAAAATGATATGCTCCCTGCTTATGTGATGTGCTAATATGCTATATGCTACATGTGTATGACTTGACTTGACTTGACTTGACTTGACTTATATTGATAACTTATGGCTCACTATGTTGAAAATTTGAGCATGAGATTATTGAGCATAACCTTGAATTTTGATATGAGATTAATTCTTGACCATGTATGCTATTGATGAATCACATGGATAAACTTACTGCTCTTTATATTGATATCTACAAGCTATGAGAGACATAATAGTTGTTATATTGGTATCCATAAGCTATGCATGATGTGATATTGGCTTTGGTATCTATAAAGTACTTTGGTATCCATGAATATTTTAATTGATATCACAATTTAAAAGCTCACTTGGTATCACAATCTAAAAGTTCAATTGGTTTTTGAGCATGTCAAGTATGATTATATCTATGAGCATGGTATGACATTGATGATATTGGCATGATATTAGTATTTGATACATGATATGAATCAATGTTTTTGAAACATGGGATGATAAAAGCATAATTGGGAACACTATTCTATTTTCAATTGGTAACAAAACTGCATATATTAAATTTGGGGGGAGAGTTATGACTTATTGCTTATATTATGATCGTTTCCCTATTTTTCAATTGGTATCAATTGGTATCATGAATTTTAATTTGGTTCGTATTATTTAATGTCTAAATTGATATCACAAATCAAATGTTAAAGTGGTATCATGAAATCATCAATTGGTATCTTTAATATGTCAAAGGGAAAAATGTTGTTAGTAAAGATGTTACAACACATATGCATGACTAATAAAACACACTATATTGAAAAATAATAAAGTGAGTGTATACATATGTTGATATGCATGTTTGATAAATATGCTCAAAATGTGACTTTATTTGAACTTAATCATTTTTTTTACTCTTTTTGATTGATGTCAAAAGGGGGAGAAGTTTTAAGCAAAAATTGAGCATGGTATTGCAAAAATTGAAAATGAACATAATATATATCAAAAGGAGGAGAAGTATTTGATATTGATTGATAAACTTGAACTTGAATGAAGTGATGAGCATGATTGTAAAATGAAGTGATGAGCATGATTGTAAAAGAGTTTTTTGAAATTAATATTGATCTTGCGAATATAGTTAAGATGATGTTTATTGAAAGGGGGAGTTTTTTAAGGCTCACTCCAATTTTTGCTTCTTATTTGTCATCATCAAAAAGGGAGAAATTGTTGACCTTAAAAGGCTTAACATCCTGTTTTGATGCTAACAAATAAGTAGAACTTAACATGTTTTGTTTAGTGATGTCTTTTCAGGACTCAATGATGAATGCAAGGTTAAAGAATTTTTGAAACTTTGTACTTCAAAGAAGGATGATTATATCAAGCTTAAGGCATGGATTAAAACTTGAAGATCATGAGAGCATTGATATTAAAGAAAAAGCTTCAAGAATTAGAGCTCAAGTAATCAACATGGAAAGCTCAAAGAACAATGAAGTTCAAAATCTAAAGCAATAAAGAGAACTCAAAGCAAAGAAGAGTCAAATGAGTCTTTAGGACAAGCTTTGTAAGTACTTCACGTATGATTCAAGTATGAATTTTCATTTTGAAGCTCATTAGGCAAACGAGACTGAGAGACCTTAGTTTTAGATCTTGGAACATATTTTTAAAAGAAAACATATTGATATTCCAAGAAATAAGTAGGCAAAGAGAGAAAGAACAAAACTAAGTTTAAAACACGATTTTTTACTTGCCAGATGACCGACTCTAGATGGATAGTCTACTATCATATTAAAGATTTTAAAATGTACAGACGGAAACATGTCAGTCAACTGTCTAGGACTTGACAAGCGACTGACAGTGCATTTTGAGACGACTGACTGAGTTTTGTCAGTCAACTGTCACCCTTCTGCTTGTCTTTAAAAACTCAGTTATTTGGTGACAGGCCCCTGACCCCATGTTGACAGACGACTGCCACCCTACTGCCTGTGTATTTTATATGAGTAATGCATTGACAGGCGACTGACAGAAACCTCACAGTCAACTACCATGCGGCAAAATTTAAAATGCATAACAAACATATTTTGAAAAATTTAATTACTTGAGGCTCAAACATATTTAAATCTTGGACCCTACTTCAAGTAAACTTGGGGAACAAGCTAGATACTTTTCTACCTCTACAAATACACCCAAGTTCAATTGATTTAATTACCAAGAATTAAATTCAGCATTAAAATCTCTCTCAATTGCTCTCAAATTCTCAAGGCTCTCTTTTGCTCTCAATTTGCACGAAGCTTACTGAGTTTTTGCTGATTCTCACTCACTAACATTGTGCTACAAATACTAATTCTTTCATCCATAGAAAGAATAATACGGTGAAATACTTTTAGAACTTCAATCTGAATTTCATATTTTGAATTACATTGAGATATATAGTTTTGAAATTGTACTAATCTGCTCTTTGTGAGAGTATACTTGTACGCAACTTGTATCTTGTGGTTCTTGTAGTTCTTTGACGTTCCAAGGTGTTTGGATTGTTGGCTAAGCGTGGGGTATCACTTAGAGAGGTGCTGCTCTAGCCTATTGAAGGAGTGACCAAGTGAGGGGATATCACTTGGAGAGGCGGGCTCTAGCCTACTGAAGGAGTATGTAAACGGTGTTGTTTCGCCCAGCAAAGGAACTGGTTTAGTGAATCCTTTGGTGGTTTGCCAAAGGCGAGGAAGTAGGCTAGGTATAAGCCGAACCTCATAAAAATCCCGGTCTCACTCTCTCTTTCCCTTACTTCTTTATTTTCAGCACATATAAAACTGCGTGGATGTTTTAAATATCTAAATCATATACACTACATGGATTAGATATTAAATAAACTTAAGATTAATTTGTTTTTGGGATTGCGGAAATAGAAAGGGAGTACGTTAGTTGATCAATCTTTTGCGGAAACTGTAAAGTAGTACGTTGATTGATTCAACACCCTAAGACTCTTTAACTTAAAAGTTTATTTAAGGTCCAAGTATTTAGAAAGAGTGATTGGATGTTGTATTGGGTACCAAATTGAGAGAAAAATTTATATAAACAGGGCTACACACAAGTTGAAAAGGCTGAGAATTTCCATTAAATTGCAAACTATATCTTGATTGAATGTTTTAGGATTGATTGGCTTAGTTAATTTGTTTGATTGAATGTTTGTGTGGTTGTGGATTGAATAAAAAGTATTAAGTTGTTGTGCATTATCAACAAAAGGTTAAGTTTTCATTAAAGGAATTAAAAGAAAATTTTAAAATCCAATTCACCCCCCCTCTTGGGACTACACCTTTGTTTTCAGTTTATTTTGAGAAAAATATTTGTTGAAGGTATTTGAAGTGTTCTTGAAGACAAATACTATTTTACAAACCGATTTCAAATATCTCTTGTGATTTATCTTGAGAAAAATATTTGTTAAAGATATTTGAAGTGTGCTTGAGATCTTTGTTGCTGCATTGTGATTGATACTATTATTTTGACACAAAGATCCTTTTACATACACTCACGAACTAATTGTCATATTTGCATTAATCTTTGAGAGTAGACATTAGGACCACATTAAGCTTATCATATCTTATCACTCGGTAGTGTGTTGATTATATTAGCACATATCTGCTTGTGTAAGAAGCATTTGTTTGTACGTAAAGTTTTACATTCGTTGTATTTCAGGCGTGGGCTTGAAGAGGGAGACTAGCCCTATTGAATAGTCTCGGATTGGTTAAGACCTAGTTAGAAAAGCTAGGTGCACCATCCTGGTAAGGTGCGATTGTAGGTTGAGGTCAGCCCCGTGAATTGACTTGGTTGTATACGGTGCCGCTCCACCCTTGAAGTGAGCCCTTAGAGGAATCATCTTACTTGTGAGCTTGAGGCGGGGACGTAGGCACAGTTGGCCGAACCCCGATAACATTTCTTGTGCCTGCTTTTAATTTCCGCATTTTAAATTCCAGCATTTGAATGTTTATGTTTTTTATTAAAATTGATTGGGTTTATGAACTGATAGAAAGACCCTCGGTTTGGGTAATACTGATTATGGAATTTGAACTAAACCTAGGACGAATTTTTAAATAACCAATTCACCCCCCCTCTTGGGAATACTCCAATTCCAACACCATTCTAAGTTATTTCATATCTTTTGTGCTTTTTTGTTCTGAAATGACAACTTGATTTTGTTTGCCTATTTCGGATACTTCGAAGTGATAATGCTAAAGAGTAATTTCGTATCCAGTTCACCACTTATATAACTCAATTTAGTATTGTTCATTAGTCAACCTATGCCCTCCATAACAAAATGGAGTTGTAGAGAGGAAAATAAACATATCCTTGAAGTTATTCATACCTTACTTTGTCAAATGCATGTTCCTAAAGTGTTTCATAAAATTACTCGTACCTTTGTCAAATGCATGTTCCTAAAGTGTTTTGGAGTGATGTTGTACTCATTGCTTGCTATCTTAACAAGATGTCATTCACTGTTCTTGGTTGTAAAATTCCCTACTCTGTTCTCCTTCTAAATGCTCCTATGTTCTCTTTACCTCCCCGTATATTCGAGTGTGTGTCCTTTGTTCATCAATTGATCCCCAGGGTGGATAAGCTAGATCCCTATGATATAAAATGTGTCTTTCTAGGCTATCCGTGTACTCAAAAGGAATATCATTTTTATAGTCCTATTATGCATCACTTTTTTGTCTCTACCAATCTTAACTTCTTTTTGAGTCTAAACCATACTATTCTCAATCCCTGAGTGCTTCTGACCTCAAAGAGTTTCTTCTTTTGCCTCATCTTCTAGATTCTAATTTGTTGTCTCCGCCCAGTTTTCCATTTATGTCGCCACATGGTTTGTGTCCTTCTTATTGGCTCAATCATCCTAATTTGAAAGTGCATCAAAGCAGCGGCTGAAGGAAAGATAGTCCCCTCCAACTTCTGCCGCTATGTCTTTGATTTCCTTGTCTGATGACCCCATTTCCCACAATCTTGATCCTCTCATTACCTGTCCGGAAAGGTAAATGCACATGTACACAACATCCCATCTCCAACTTTGTTTGCTATGACTTCTTGTCACCCACCTATTATTGTTTTGTCAGTATTCTATCTTCTGTTCTCTTGCTAAATCTATTTCTAAACCCTTAGCCCACTTTGTTGCGAAGGGATATACTCAAGTGTACGGTTTGGATAATTTAGAACATTCACCCCACTCACCAAACTTGCCTCTATATGTGTGTTCATCTTCTTAGCCACCGCTTGTCACCGGCCTCTGCATTAGTTGGATGTAAAGAATGTCCTCTTGCATGGTGATCTTCAGGAGGAGGTGGAGTAACCACCTAGTTTGTTTCTTGGAGGGAGGTTAGGCTTAGTGTATCGGCTCAAGAAATCATTGTATGGTCTAAAAAAATCTCCCAAAGCATGGTTTGGTTGATTCAATGTTGTAGCACTTGAGTTTGGAATTTGATAGTGTGCAATAGATCATTCTATGTTTTATCATCATATGACTCATACCCAGTCGATAGGATTCTACTAATTGTGTATGTGGATGATATTGTGATTACCGGTTATGCTAATCAAGGTACCCACTACCTAAAAAATTTTCTACAAACTTAAGCTTCAAATCAAAAAATTGGGGCAATGAAGTACTTCTTGGGTATATATAAAAGTATCCAAATCTCATATGGAAACTATTTTTTTACAAAGTATGTTCTTGATCTTTTGAAAGAGATTGGGCTGTTAGGATCAAACATGTTCATACACCCATGAATCCTAATAGCAAGTTAGTTCCAGATATGGGTGATTTTTTGCCCGACCAAAGACAATATCAAAGACTTGTTGGAAAGTTGAATTATCTTGTAGTCACTCAATCAAATAGATCTTTCTTCTGAAACAAACGTCATGAATCAATTTTTGGATTCTCTAAGAACAAGTCACTAGGATGCGGTAATTCACAACTTGAGATATCTAAAAGGTGCACTTAGGAGAGATCTCTTATATCAAGATTAGGGTCACACTTATATTCAAGGATATATAAATGCTAATTAGATTGGGTCACCTTTCTACAAAAGATCTACAATTAGACGTTGTATTTTTTTATGGTGTTAATTTGGCTTCTAGGAAGAATAAGAAACAAACTGAGATGACCAAGTCAAGTGCTAAGTCAAAGTATAGGGTCATGCTCACACAACATGTGAACTTGTTTGGTTGAAGAACTATTGGAGGAACAGGTTTTCCATATTCTCAATCAAAGGAGTTGATATGTGATAATCAAGCTACTACTCATATCGCCTCCAACCCGATCTTCCACCCAATCTTTAACAAGCGAACAAAACACATTGAAGTTGATTGCCACTTTGTTTGTGAGAAAGTTGTCTAAAAGCTCATCACAACCACTTATTTTAAGTCTAATTTGCAGCCTGCTGACTTGCTCACAAAGGCTTTGAGGGGTGCTCATGTTAAATTCATTTGTAACAAGCTAGGAGCATATAATATCTATGCTCCAGCTTGAAGGGAGTGTTAGTAGGCATTTCAGTCCTTACCATTATTAGTATGTGCTAGTGCTATGTCAATAAATGAGAGTTAGTAAGGGTATTATGGTCATTGATATGTACTTTATATATTATAAATAGATGGAGAGATCTATCATTGTGATTAAGTCTTCCGTTTTGCCTAATATCTTAACAAAAACTAAAACACCATTAAACAATTTTAGAGTGGTCCTATGAGATGTATTCTTTCTGTAGGAACAGTTTTAATACATCTAACATGCCCTTGCACTTGAAAGCTCATTGGATTTGAAGAGTGGATGAAACATAGGCCTATCATCAAGGAGTCCATAGGTAGCCTTGATACACATAGGAGAGCATCAACTTGACCCAAAAGCTTAAGCCTATTGGGTCTTGGGTCCAACAATGTATATAAGCACCCATCTTTCATTCTATTTTTCCAATGTGGGACAAACTCACAAGTGGAATTTTCAACAATCTCCCCCTCACTTGTGAGTTCCAATCACTTCCCCTTCAACTGAAATCGTCTCCCTCGTGGGAGTAAGCTCAATTCTCCAATAGTTGCTCAAGTGGGTCTTACTACCACGTCTTACGTGTCTCGAATTGCACTCCACATGCCTACCTCCCACGTCTTGACCCTATTTAGATCCATCTTCCAGCCTAGATGATCTTTATTGGCCTTGGTCACACACTTGGCCCTCCAGCTGTTAGCACGTCAGGAGAATTAGCTTCATGCTTCTATTTTTACGATGTTGCTTGCCCAGAGTTACAAATCATCGGCTCTGATACCACTTGTTGGCACCGAAGGAGTCCATGGGTAGGCTTCATACGCATGGGTGAGCACCAACTTAACCCAAAAGGTTTAGCCTATTGAGTCTTGGGTCCAACCATGTATATAAGCACCCATCTGTCACTCTATTTTTCCAATGTGCAACAAATTCACAAGTGGAATTCTCAACAATAAAAATAAAAATAAAAAAGAAGAGTAAGCACTGCCCTGATTGCAAACAAAATTGTGAATGCCTATATTAAGAGTAGGTAAAGAGTAGCGGTATGTAAGCTGGATATGGAGAAGGCATCTGACCACATGAATGGAAGTTTCTACACTATATCGAGAATGAGTTTTGGGGAAATCTGGTGTAGTTGGATCTGTCAACGTATATCCCCTCATTCTCCATGCTCATCAATGATTGCCCAACAGATTTTTTTCAAATCTTTGCACAGTTTGAGACAAGGAAACCCCCTCTCTCCCTATTTGTTTATCTTGGTGATGGAAGTATTGAGCTTGTTAAGGCTTGATATACATTGTTGGCCCACAACCTATGAGCTTAAGCTTTTAGGTAAAGTGGTAATTTAACATGGTATCAAAGTTGGTTACCAGGAGGTCCTGCATTCTAGTCTTGTTGCCCGCGTTTATTGTGTGGTGTTTAAAAAATTATTCTATTCCCTATCATGGGTGTTATTTATCCTGTGTTTATCTTTCTGCACATGTTGTCGAGTTGCTCGTACAAGGGAGTGTTAAGGCTTGATATACATTGTTGGCCCACAACCTAAAAACCTAGGTTTTTAGGTAAAGTGGTAATCTAACAGAGCCTTGTGATAATCAGTGCCAATGAAAGGTGGCCTGCTCAAGGGGCATGGCATCAGAAGGAACAACGAAATTATGGTAGTCTCCCATCTAATTCTTGCATATGACACAATCATATTTAGTGAAGACGAGCCTAACAAATCCTTAATCTTAGAAAAATCCTCCTCAGGTTCGAAGCCAAGAAAAGGTGAAATCATTCCAGTGGGGCTTGTGATTTTGGGCCATCTTTTAAGCTACAAGCTTGGAGCTTGCCTTATTAGTAACTTTGGTCTCCCCCAAGGGGCCAAGTTCAAAGACAAGGGAGCTTCAGATCCTATAGTTGGAGCATTTAAAACAAAACTTTTTGGTTGGATAAGGAATTACCTGTCAAAAGGTGGCGCATACTCATGCCTATTAAAAGTACTTTATCCAATCTCCCTATTTATTTTATGTCTCTTTCTCCCATCCCCAGTGTTGTTGACAAGAGATTGGAAGGTATCCAAAGAAGATTCCTATGGGAGAACATTGGTGAGGAATTTAATATCATCTTGTTAAATAGGGGCACTTAAACAACCATGCAAAAGGGAGGTCTAGGCCTCAAATCCTTCTAACTTTCAATAAGGACTTTTTTAGGAAGTAGCTATGTAGATTCATCATGGAGAAGAATCATTGCTAGAGACAAGTCATTACTACAAGTACGGCCTCCATCACAATTACTGGACCTCAAAAGAGTAGACCAAAGCCCATGGAAATACATCAAGATAGGTTGGGTGAAATTCTTCTCTCTCATTTATTTTCATGTAGGAATCGGGAGGATGATTTTTTTTGGCATGATACTTGGAGTGGCGAGTCCCAAATCAGCACTTAATACCCATCTATCTTCAGGCTAACCTGCAATAATGACGCCCTCATTTGCCAGTAGCTGGAGCTAGCTAATCAAGGAATGTTCTAGAATGTTCCCTTTATTATGAATGCTTTTGACTGGGAGATTTATGTTCTGACAAATTTTTACAGCAGCCTCTACAAAATTCAATGCCAGGCCACCTCCAATAAGCCCAAGTGGTCCTTGAACAAAGATGGAAACTTCAAAGTCAGATCTTATTATAAACACCTTAGCTACCTGGCGAAGTGCCGCAGCAATTTCTTTGGAAGCTCTTTTGGAGAACTCCAGCCCCCTCAAAGATTTCTTTTTTTTCACCAGGGAGGCAACACTTGGGAAGATCCTTACCTTCGATAATCTTTAGAAAAAGGGCTTATTGCCCATGAATAGATTTATATTATGCCTAGAGCAGGCTAAGTCGGTTAAGCACCTTCTTCTTCGCTATTCTTGGAATAGAAACCTCTAGAGCTTGGCCATTTCCATATCAAGTATGTTGTAAAGTTAGAGATGGAGGTAAGCAGAAGAAAAGAAGAGAAGAAGAGAAGACGTAAGAAAAAGAAAGGTGGCAGTTTCATGGAGTGTCGTTCAGCTCCAGAATTACCCTTTTATATATTAATAATAAAAAAGCATGAAAGATAAAAATACCCCTTCACACCACATAATTACTAAAATAGCCTATTTCTTCTACTGCTCCCCCTCAAGCTGGAGGTGGATAAATATCACCAAACCCCAGCTTGTTACAACCACTAGATAAGGCAAGCTTAAATAAAGCCTCCGTGAAAACATCACCTAACTGATCCATAGATTTCACAAATGGAGTCCTTGCAACCTTCTTCAACACAGTATCCCTCACAAAATGACAGTCAACTTCCATGTGCTTTTTGTCCTCTCATGAAACACTAGGCTACTAGCAATATAAATGGTAGCTTGATTATCACAACACATTCTATGGGCTACTTAACCAAGACTCCCATCTCTAACATAAGAGAATTCAACCACATAAGCTCATCCACAGTATGAGCCACAGCTCGGTGTTCTACTTCAGCACTGGATCTAGCTACAGTTGTTTGTTTCTTGCTACGCTAGGTAACAAGATTACCTCTCATAAATGTATAGTATCCAATAATAGACCTTTGATCATCAACTGAGTCAGCCCAATCTGCATCAAAGAATCCCATGACCTCACAAATTCTATTACATTTATTTGTCAAACCACCACTAGTAGAGCCTTTGAGATACCTTAGAATCCTACAAATAGCATCCCAATGTTGTTTGGGATTTTCCATAAACTGACCCACCACCCTCATAGCAAAGGATATGTTAAATCTAGTGACAGTCTGATAGATCAACTTGCCAGCCAACTGTCTATATCAACATTTATCTTCAAAATCCAGTTCAATATCCCTAGACGGCTTCACATTGGGATCCATGGGAGTATCGACTGGTTTAGCTCCCAACATACCAATCTCACTAAACAAGTCCAAGGTATATTTTCGTTGAGATAGATTCAACCCTTTGTTACACTGTACAATCTCAATGCCAAGAAAGTAACGTAGAGTACTAAGTCCTAAATTTGAAAATTTTCTTGAAGCCTATCTGACATTTGTAACCCCACTTTGGCCATTGTCAGTGATGATGATGCCATCAACATAAACTACTAGAAGCACCACACCTATCTCATTTTGGCGAACAAATACCAAATGATCAGAGTAGCACTAAATAAGACCAAATGCAGAGACCACCTCAATAAATTTGTCAAACCAGTTACCAGGCTCGAGGAGACTGCTTAACATCATAAATGGTCTTATGCAACCTACATACCTTACCAAGAAGAAGATCCACCAAATCCATGTCCCTCGAATGGTCAAGGCATCCATTTCTACATCTATTGCATGGTTACACCCAAGGTTAGCAAGTGCTTCAGCATATGAAGAAGAGATAGAGACAGAGGTCATTGACAAGGCAAAAGAATGCATAGGACTAGGAAGGTGTTGAACTAAAACAAAATGAGCAATAGGGTAAGCAACTAATTGTCTACATGTTTGAGTACCTTTCCATTGTGCAGTCGACAAATCCAAATCACATAGGGATGGATCTTGAGAATTAGAATCTGAAACAATGGAGGGCAAGAGAGGCGGTTGCATAGTGGTAGCAATGTCTATGCCCATTTTTTGTCATCTATAAACCCTCAATTGTTCTTTTGGGCCAATAACTAATGGATCTGAAGAAGGATCAAAATTTTTCTCTAGAGGGATAACGGTAGGGATCGATGGATCAATACATGAGGGGGAGCCAAAAATCATTGATGGACTCAAAATATATCCATCCAATGAGGAACTAGCACTAAAGAAATAGGGTGTCCCCTCAAAAAAGGTAACATCTGCACTAATGTATTCCTTGCGGTAGGGATCATAAAGCCTAAATCCTTTTTGAGTTCTTGAGTAGCCAACAAAGACACATTTAATAGCACAAGGAGCGAATTTGTCCTAACCTACAAGTGGAACATGAACAAAACATATGCACCCAAAGACATGAAGCACAACAAAGAACATGGATGTTTTTGGACACAAGATAGAGAAGGGAATTTGTCCCCCTAGAATACTAGAAGGCATCCTATTAAGCAAAAGGCAAGCTGTCAAAAGAGCATTGATCCAAAGGATTTTAGGAACATGCATATGAAAGAGTGGAGACTGTGCTATGTCAAGTATTTCTATTTTTCAATTCAACTATTCCATTTTGTTGAGGGCTATGTACACATGATGTTTGATGAATAATTCCTATGGCCAAGCAAAAAGTTTGAAGCTCATTTTGAACAAATTCAAGTGCATTATCAAATCGAAAATTTTGAATACTAATGCCAAACTTTGTTTTTATTTCCTCGTAGAACTGAGTAAATACATTAAGAAATCCATACCTGTCTTTTAACAGATAGATCTAGGTCATATGTGAAAAATCATCCACAAAGGACCCAAAATATTGATGATCAGTCAAATTTTTTACTCAACATGGACCCCAAATATCTAAATGAATAATAGAAAACAATGATTTACTATGAGAATCAACTCTAGACGGAAAAGATGTCCTAATCAATTTTCCTAGTTGACACACAGAACACTCAACATGGGAAATAGACTTGAACACAGGAAAAACTTGTTGCAATTTTTGAAGTGATGGATGACCCACACAAGCAAGCCATCGATCAAAGAAATGACATGGGTGGAAATTGAAGAAGTTGTATGATAAGAACTGGATCTACCACCACCATCATCGAATAGTGCAAACCTCCTTTCTCAAGCCCTCCATTGATCCTCTTCTTTGTCCGAAGATCCTAAATAACACATTGAGAAGGAAAGAAGATCACAAAACAATTATGTGATTTAGTTAAATGACTCATTGATAATAGGTTCAAGGGGCATTTAGGTACACAAAATAAAACATAGAGGAATAGAAGGAAACAAAAGAATATTGCCACAACCAAAGAGTGGTGCAACTGAACCATCAGCAAGAGTAACCTTGGAGTGTAAAGTGGTGAGTTTTGTGGACTGAAATAAATTAGGGGTACCTATCATATGGGAGGAGGCACCAGAGTCAATAACCCATGTGAGGAGGATGAAGAGGTAAGAAGCCCGATTGTTCCTAAATAGGCCATAGTAGCACTAAATGTAGAAGACTAGGTTTGAAGCTGTTGAACCATGCAAAGAAGATTGTTATACTCTTCTTGGGACACGATAGACGATGTGCTAACTCCCCAACGGAGTGCCTTGGTGCACTAGAAGCGTAACTGTAAAATACCCTCAAAAAGAGACTTAAGCCCAAGTAGGTTTCTCATGGAGATCCCAACATCGATCAATAGTATGATTGTTCTTGCCACAATGTCTGTAAACGCAAGAATTGCCACAACAAACTCCTAGTCCTAATACACTACTTTTGCCACAACCGTCATCCAAACCTCGTCCTCGTCCTCTAACACTCCCCCAACCATAGCTAAAAGTATTGCTAACCCTGGATGAACTATCACGTGAAGAAGCCCCAAAAGAAGACTGAGAGCTATCTTTGGTGATCCTCTAGCTCCTAGCATATGCTTCATTTATAGATGGAATAAATTCACTAGTAAGAATATGATCGCGAATTGGTTGAAGTTATGGACTCAACCCAGCTAAAAAATTGGCAGCCAAGAACTCTGTTCATCGACTCTTAATCATCTCAATGTCGGAACTAATTGGTTAATAAATCTTGAGCTCCTCCCACATACCCTTTAGAGTGCTATAATGCTTACTAAGATTAACCTACTCGGTCATATTTGAAAAAACTTCTCAAATAAGTCAAAAACAGGAGTTTGATCTTTAAATTGTGAGAAGCTTTCATGGAGATCATCCATACGGCCTTCGCTGTTCTATGAAACATCACGTTCACAGCAATTCATGGATCCATGCTATTCCACAACCTCACAAGAAATATGTCCTTCATCCAATCTTCATAATTCTTGGAATCTGGAGACGAGGGAGAATGCAACAAACATTTGGACTTTCCTTTCACGTTAATATACACATGTACAGCCTGAGCCATTACAGGTAGTTGGAGGATCCAGCCAATTTGATGGCTGTGATCTGTATATTAACGGTATTAGCGGAAGCTCTCTCTCTCTGTGAAGTGTAAAGGATATCAAAACCACCCCCAATATGCTACAGTAAATGCACAACAGTACTGGAATGAACAACACAGCAACAATGCGAATCAGGCAGCACACACAAGCACAGAGCAGAACTTCAGAACTTCAAGAGAGCTACTATAACTATAGAACATAAGTTGCAACATCCTATGAGGAATCACTTTACCACGCAGAAGTAAGCAGCCCAGAACAAGCACCGCAGGAACTTGATAAACAACCTGGCAGCACAGCAGCTACAGGTAGGCTGGCAGCAACTAGAACTGAATGCCAGCAAGAGCAAGAAATAAAATCTTTGAACAACAATAAAAAAACACCAGAAACGGATACAAGATTGCAGCAATCAATCACGAACACACAACATCACCATGCTACAACCAACCAGCGAACAGCAAGAGCAGATACCAGAAACAGAGCGTAACTTTACATCAGCAAATCACCATGCACCCTGACAGGGATGCTGCACAGTGAAACCAAGATGAAAGGTGACTTTCAATGACCCTTAAACCAACCAGAAAATCAGATTTGAGAGCTGATTAGGTGAAGATAAGAAAGAAAATGAAAAACAGAGTGTCAAGAGAAACTCAGAAAAATCAGATCTTGAGGAGTCTGATACCATATTATAAAGTTAGAAATGGAGGCAAACAGAAGAAAAGGAGAAGCAGAGAAGAAGAGAAGAAAAGAAGAAAGAAAGAAAGACAAAAGAAGAGATGGCAGTTTTCTGGAGTCATGAAAAGTTTGCTTGGTAACAATAGTATGAACTCAAATATGCAGAGCAGCAAATTTTTAAAAATAGATGACCCTGGTAGCTTTTATGGTGAGGAATTGAGAATAGCTCAAAGTATGACTTAGAGAAGGATGAATAAGGAAACCGTTTTCAGAAGGAAAAGAAATGGAAAGATATCTCAGAAAAAGAAAATAAGTATGATTGTGATTTTGCTTGTGCTAGTGGGGTCTATTGTTGGATGAGATTCACAAAAAATTACATTATGCTTCTGACTCTTCATGCACTTGAGGATTTTTGTTATGTGCCTGAAGGTTTTGGAGTATGTATCTGTCTTAAGAGTAAGGGAGATTGGATATAGACTTGTCTGAAAATAATCAAGGTGAGGATGGGATCTTACTGACTACTGTGGAGGAAGTTAATGCGCAGGATATTGGTGCTCAAAAACTTCAGGAGCATATGGGATTGTAGCTGGGTGATCCTGGAGGGAATGAAGTTCAATTGGATGGTGCTAAAAGTAAAGAAACTAGAGGTCAGCAGGAAATAGCAAGATTACAGAGCTCTATCAACCACGAATGGAAAGGTTTAAAGAGGGGTTGTCTTAATTAGGGTTTGTTAGTATTTTCTATGTTTTAATTTCCTTTTTGTTTTTTTAGTTTAATTTCTTTTGTTTTTTCTGCTATAAGGATATCTTGTCCTCTCCTAGGTTGTACTACTCTTTGTTCTCTTTCTTAAAACATTTATGTTGCGATCAGAAAGAAAAATTTATAAGAATAAACCCCCCCCCCCCCCGACCCAAAAAAAGAATCTAAAACTCACAACTGACCATTCCTTCTATTGGAAAGATGACAACCTTCCAACATCAGCAAAGAAGAAAGCTCCTCCACCTCCCTATCATTAAGAGATTTACAAAAAATGGAAATCACAATAGGTACTATAATCATCAGAGATTGAAAAGGAAGAAATGGCATCATTATGCACCCAATATTAAAATTGGGATCCTCCATGGGATTGCTAAGAGGCTTGGCAAGATTAGATCAAGGATCTAAGATTCTACTACCAATATAAAATAAATGTAAAAAAATACATTTATGTGTTACTTTTCATAAACTTAAATATTATAAACCTAAAAATTGTATAGCAAGTGTTCAAGACTAGGAAAATAACAAGTATCTTCTAAGGTACAGCCACCAAGTAACAAAGAGACCAAGTGTTTAAATTGTTGCATTCTTATCCAAAAAGAAAAAGAAATAGATAAATGTAATTTTTTTACGAAAAAAAATTAATCAACAAACAACTATACAACATGAACATCTAAAATATTAAAATTAGCAAACAAATAACAAAAGCAAAGGCTGCCAAACTATCAAGCTAGCTCATTAAGATTAGCATCAACATTCAAATGCTAGAGCTCATCTACTTAATGCAGCAGTATTGAAATTTGGAGTCATTCCAGAATAGTGGTTTTGAGTACTTGTGTTGATGACATTATTACATTGAGATGATGCGGACAGATTGAAGCAAATGATATTATAAATAAAGAAACATTTTGGAACAAAGGGTTTGAGAAAGCTATAATATTTTCTTGTAAGCATTAAAATAAGCTAGATATAAGGATTTTGCCTACCACAGAGAAAGTATGTCACAGGTTTACTCTCGAAGGCTGACATGCTTGAGGCTAAACCAGCAGAAACCCCAATAATTGTGAATGCTTAAAGACATGGAGAGTTCAAAATTTGAGAACCCCAAACAGCAAAGACAGCTGGTTGGTAAGCTTATTTGCTTAATGAGCATTATGTTTGCTGTTGATGTTGACCAGGTTATGGAAAATCCAAAACTAGTACCCTGGTCCCTGGGAGTCTGTTAATAGGATTTTGAGGCATCTTATAGTGCTCGAGGCCAGGAATTGATCTATAAACCACTTAGACATCTTGAGATTTTTGGTTATGCAGATCACACTATTGGGCAGACTCTAAATCTGACAGGAGACAACCGTAGGATATTGCACATCGGCAAGAGGTAATCTAACATGTGGAAATGCAAGAAGTGAAAGGTGGTTGCTACTTGCTACATCAAGTGCAGAAGCTAAGTATAGAGGTAATATGCATCCTGCATCTGAATTGATGTGGTTGAAACCCTAGTGCAAGAATTTGGTGTTATTTGTGGTCCATCCATGATCATGTACTGTGTAATCAGCCTGCCATCTTCATAGTAATCCAATTTTCCATTAAAGAACAAAGCATATTGAAGTAGACTGCTATTTTGTATTCAATGTTGTAATGTCACAAAGATTTCTACACCCTATGTTAAGTCAGACGATGTCAAGTCAGATGAGCAACTAACTGATTGCTTCACTGCATCCTTTGGGAGTGGACATGTTTCACACAGTTGTCGCAAGCTGGGCTCGGGAAATATATGTGCCTGGAAGTTTTAGGATGTTAAGTATAAACTTTTTCTTCATAAAAGGATGGGCTAGTAATTAATAACAGTTGGGGTTATTTGTCAAATAATCATTCAGAAAGGAGTTTTCATAAACAAGTATTTTAATATTATACATGTCTCAGCACTCCTAAAAGAGGTATGACTACTCTATTCGCCCCCCACCTTACATTAACTTACTTCTCCTCTCCTCTTTTTTCTTTTCTTACTAACCTTAGTAACAAATGCATTGGCAAAAGCAGATTGGAAACATTAACCTAATTGCCTAAAAAGCCCTAGATTCTAGAGATACAGCACAGGCATCTAGTGCTTACCGTCCTCACTAAGAAGCACAAGATTTCATGCAATTAGAAGCACCAAAAATGCGCAAATGGCTAAGCAGCATTTTAATAAAGGAACAGTTGCCATACGATTGAGAAAATATAATATCTCATTTACTTCTTATTCCATTCACTTTTTCTTCTTAAGTTAGCCCATTTCAGCACACAATAATGTTACATAAGAAAACTCAAAAGCAGTACTTCATCAATCGGAAATAGGATCATCAAATGTTCTATAAATAGCCATCATCAGAAGGACTAGGACATCATATCATCTATATCATATCAGGCACTCTGTTACAGATGTAACTGATGCATCCGTATCTGATTATAGTAAGCAGGCTACTTCAAAAGGATCCCCTTCAGCAAACTAGTTTCCACATTATACAACTTTCATGCTTATTTTAATGCTGAAAATGAAATTTGTTATGCCAGGTTACAGAAACTGGCAATGGGGATGGCAGATTATATCTTCATAATTCATTAATCATTATTAGCAATTACATTAAAAATTGTTTTATCATAAATAAGAGGCCAAAAAGACCAAATGGCAATCTCACCCAAATAGCATTACACCAGATCATTACAGCCTCATCCCTTATTATATAATTTGGCACATGATAATCATCACCCAATGTTAACATACCATATAATGGTGTATTAAAAGGGCTGTCCATGCACTGAAAACCAGCAAAATTATCACACAGAAGGGAAACAAAATATTTTTTATATAAGAAACCACTAAAAAGAGCTCACTTGTGTAGCATTAAAATTCCCCTTAGCATGCTTCCCAGATGAGTCTACCTCTTTAGCATTGCTTTTTTGCTCCTCTCTAACTTTTAAGTCATTTGAGAGGATTGTGTCAACAAGCCTTGCAGAAGACCCAACCGACTTATATGTGCTCTTACTTCGGGTAACAATTTGATTTGAACTATTTCCATGCTTCGTTTTGTGTTTTGCATCAATATGAACAGAGGACTGCAAATTCTGCGGGCAAACATCTTTTTGTTTTTTCTTCTTCAATTTATGGACAGGCAGTTGAAGTTCGACGTCGGATTTAGTCGAGACATTTTTGCTTCCTGAAGCAGACGCAACATTTTCTCCAAGATTCTCTACATGACGAAAGCTCACTGAATCAGAATTTAAATTATTTCTCTTAGCTTTCAACCCACAGATAGTTTGCCTTTCCTTCTGTCTTCGTCCAGTATTTCTTGACTGTTGTTTCAATACTTTTCCCTCAGGTGGCCCTGAAATTTCCCCTGGCAAGTTCTTATTTTCACCTGATTTGAAATTTCTAACAGATGAATGTAGGTCCAATTTCTCTTCATCTGGGTTCCCAATGGCCTTTGATAGGGAATTCTGGCCATTGATTTTACACTTCACATGACATTTTGAAGCAATATCCTCTGTTTGATAGTCATTCAGAATATCAATATCCACTTTGGTTGGAGTAACGATGTTTGCTTCATAGCCTGAGGCCATGCTAGGACACTTCATGGCATTGCTAATAGAATTTAAAGATGTTCTAAGAATTCTAATATTATCGTCAATTGATGCTGCAGAAGAAAATTCTTTTTGCATTCTATAAACACCAGCAGTAGATGAATTTGAATTATTAACACCGCAAAATTCAACCGAGAAAACCTTATTAACAGCAGAGGAATTCGCATTGCCACCATTCCCTGGCGATCTTTCCTTGGAATCCTTATTGCTTTCTGAGCAGTTTCTCCTAGAAGATTCTGTAAAAGGTTCTACTGGCACTACAACAGTATCCTCAAATGAACTAACAATGTCATTATCAGAACCTCTTTGTAAGGGAAGGTTCCATGAAGCATCATTTTTCACATTATCAACATTAAAATTCACAGGATCTGTGAAACTTGAAGTTTCTGAGGCATCAGTGTTGAGCATCTCAGACACAATTTGAGAAAGCAGTTTCTGATCTACAATTGAAGACTTATGAAAACCAATCTGATGGAGGTCACACTGTTCCATTTGTACAACTCCACTGCTTTCATGTCCCAATTTTGTTTTACCCAAAATATCTTTGTTGCTATCATGCATGTCTTCAGTAATGCCCATCTCATCTTCATATGAAGTTTCTTGTTGCAAGAAAGAGGCCATAGAAGTAGTACTTGAATTTGCATTTACTGAGAATGATGTAAACTCAGACAGAGGGAGGGGGAATGAATTTTGAAAAAAAATAAAACAAAAGAAAAAAAACAAAAACAAAAATAAAAACAATTTTAGAGTGCAACTTTAGTAAGGTATGGACAAGAAACTACACATTCTAAAAAAAAAAATTATATCAAACCAATGCGCACTGCATAATATGCATGGTTAAGATTGTTAAAATTAGAGTTACCTCTCGAAACAACTCCAATATTAACTTCTGCATCAAAGTAATTTCCAGCATAATCCTCCCAGTAAGGAGGAAAACCAAGCACAAATTGGCTGAAAACCTGCGTTCAAGCTGATAGTCAAGAAGTGATTTCAATTTGAAATATAAGCAAATATAATTAAGCCATTACATCTATCATTTCAGTACAAACATAAATGTGCACACAGAGATGCCATATCAACCCCTGCAGCAATTTACATGCTTTTGGTCACAACTATACAAGCTTGAACCATATTACATGGCATGGCAAACCTATAGTCTGATTTTAAGTCAATAAAAGTCTATGAAGCATGGAAACGGATACAAGATACAGGACACAACATGAACAGAAACAAAGATACGGAAACAGAAAACTCCAAAAAAAAGAGTAGGACATGAGAGTGACATTGCATGGGCAAGTATATTAAATATATATAAATACATATATCATATGACATACCAACCAAAGGTAAAACTAACTTAGTAATAATAACAACAGTCATGTCAGCCATCAAATTTTAAAATTGCATTCACATACTCGAGAATTGATAAATATCAGTCAAGTTTATTCACATCCATGTATTTTGCCTCAAAGAAAAGCTTTATTAAGAAGCTTTTTTGAAGCAAAAAAGGCACTTTGCTTTTTTCTTTAAATCTTTACATCACATTTTTTCCATTTTATATATATATCAATAAAAAAATAACCGCACCATGTTGGAGCCATGTCGATGTGGTGTCAGAATTCAAAAATTTATACTCAAATATGTATAGACACACTTTTTGAATGTGTATTGAAGAGATATGTAGATAGACATGGATCTAGAGCAAAATGCACAGTGAATTATGCACCTACACACATGCATACATATGTATATGTATGTATAAACGCAAGGGCGCACATGCGCATGTGCACACATGTACAGAGAGAGAGAGACATTGTTTGGCCTCACTTTTTTAACCCTAGATATCTAACAAACCCAATGGAGTGAAAGGAGCCACTCTCACCATTTCAACGACATTGTTGAATTCTGCTCTAGAGAGTCACTCTCAGCAGGTCCTTTAGGCCAGTGCATGCCACCACTGCCAACACAATAAGAAGCATCCACCATTTTCTAGAGCAGATCCAATTGAGGCACAAGACACCGGTTTCATCATTATGATCAAATGAGAGGTTTTACACTTTAAACACACAACCATATAACAATAAGTAGATGCCAAGATGGAAAAGTCATAACATCCCAGCTCCTTGTGAGAACAGGATCCAAGCATCAAAGCCCATTGATCACACCAATGAACCCTACAGCTTTGACATCAATAATATTCCCATCACTAATTAAAACCATTTCCTAGAAAGTATTGGCACTCAAATTCTTGTATTATATTAAAATTTGAGTAAATTTGCACCATTGGATTTTTAAAATTAAAGGCTAAAAAATTGGTAAACTACTTAAATTATGCATCTAAGCCCTTCACATAATACATTACTAACCGATTGGATTTTCTATCCTCAATGTATCTCACAACATTTTATTGCTATTGGAAGGACAATAATTAATGTCAATGAATGCATGTCCTGCATACAAAATCTTGAGGCCTGTGGAGTCCAATGCCTTCTGCATATATTGGCTTCATATGCTTGATCAAATGCAACAAATAATTCCAAGCAGAAACCTAGTTCAAAAGGAACTTAATGCCCTATGGATATCATCTACTTCCCAAAATATGATTATACTTAATGTATATCATGCTCAGTAGAGGAAGCACAACTATCTGCATGCCTCAGAAGGGAAACCATTTTGATTTGTGCGGAACTTGTTTATGATGCCCTTGATGATAACACATATCCCATCAGCTGTCTCAAGAGTGAAGACATCATGTCTCTTGGTAATTGGTGCAGATGCAAACACGCGTACAGCTTGTTGCCTACAGTAGAAAAGCAAATAGACTCTTCTATGAGGAAAAAAAAATCTCCGCATCATTAAATTATTAAAAAAAAAAATTAGCACATAAAAACTGCAGCAAGTCAACCCAAGAATTCTAAAGAAGCAGCCAACATTTTTATAAAATAGAAATGCTGTAGAATTAGAATGAAAATTCATGACCATCAATAGCATGTTTTTATTTTTATTTATTTTTCAGATTTTAGAGACTCTATATAATATTTGCTTATTTTAATCAGTTTCCGGATTTAATAGAAGAAATAAGGCATTTTATTTTTAGCATATAAGATGGGATAATCACTAATATGTTCTTTTAGGGTTTTTAAGCTTTTTTAGCACTAATATTCTATAAACAAGATTCAAACTCACAAAGAAAAATAAATTTTGGTCAATTTCCTTTAAATTACAAAATTTCGAGAATTTTTGTCTTTCTTCCTTGTGGATATAATGAACCCCTAGTGGATTCTTAGGCTCTCAAATTGAAGACAAAAATCTTCTTCTTCACCTTTTTTTAAATATAAAAAGAATATTTATTAGAACAAAAAATATAAAATATACAAGGAATCCTTAAACACAGAGAAAACCGAAAAAAAAAAAACAATACAATCGGCTATTAAAAAGTATTCACCCAAAGAATCCAAAACCCACACCCTGGCATCCCTGTTATTAGAGATATGGAACCCTCCAACACAATAAACAAAGAAAAAGCTCCTTCATCTCCCCATCATTCAAATCCCTTCCAAAATGAAAATCATAAGAAAAAGAATCACCATCCAAATTAGAAAGGGTGTAATAACAACATTATGAAGGAAAGAAAGGCATAAAGTTGAGCAAAAGTAAGCAAGTGAAGCAGATTCCCACACCCAAACTTTTTTTTAAAAGAACCGAGAACCCTTCCAACGAAGGGCCACATTGGACCTACCCCTAGAGAGTAAACCCAAGATACCCATCTCTCCCACCCTTGGGTAACAGATGAATAAGAGGTACTGGAGCCTGCCCTTACCAATATAACCCACACCCACTACAGAATCAAACCTGAAACCTCCTACTACAAATAAATTTCACAATCCACCTTAGACCACTAAACATCCTGCAAAAGCAAATACAAGTACCATTCCCCAGCTTAAAATTTGTCAAAGAAAAAAACAAATGGTAAACTTGCGATATGAACCTCCAAGGACTATCAAATGAGCATTCAATCCATATTAGCACCCCACGCATTCACATGAAAGCCAATTTTACTTTCTGCTCAGAGCCAAAGTGAGTTCACCTTTAATGGAAACCACCACAACCATTAGCCCATAAGACCAATGTTTTATAACACCATATTGCCAAAACCCAATCCCCTCTCCTCCTTAAACCTACACATAACCTCCCATTTAAACAAATGATCCCTCCTCCCACCTATCCCTGACCAAAGAAAATCCTTCATAATCCTCTCAATCTTTTTAACCACACCACCAGGAATCTCAAACAAGGACAAGTAAAGGAATGGTAAAAAAGCAATGTTATAAGACATCAAATTGCCAAACATAATCCCCTCAATCTTTTTTAACAGCACAACTAGGAATCTTAAACCAGGATAAGGAATACAAAGGATTGGTGGAAAACTAGTCTAAATGAGAATGATATTGCCATCTAAAGAGAATAAAGCACCTTACCACCTTGGTAACCACAAGATCAAAAAAGGTTAAAAAAAGAGACTTCCCTAAGTAAGTCGAAGGCCAATCTAAAACAACACACCCAGCTAAGGAAGTCAACTACAAAACCCTATCAGAAATTAGCTTAACAATCACAATTCCACTCTTTCCAAAGCTAATTATAAGACCAGAAATTCTCTCACAATCGTGCAAAATGGTAAGAATATTCACTAAAGACTCTACTATCATCATAGAAGAAAATAATAGTGGGATACAATACACCTCAACAACTCACTAACCCCTTTGTCCACAGCTTATCTAGTCAATGCACATACAAGAACAAACAAAAAAGGAGACAAAGGATCCCCTTGTCTAACCCCCCTAGAAGACCCAAACCATGATTTCAGCTCCCTATTGGTAATCATAGGGGGGGGAAAAGTGTGCTAAATAAACTCATTCATTTTCACCACCTCTTTCCACAGCTTTTCCAACTAAACACCTTATCCATAAGCTCCCAACTAATCCAATCATAAGCCTATTCAAAATTCAACTTAAACATGAGACCCTTCCTTTTTCTATGGCGAACACCCTCCACGCCACATTTGCTAGTAAGATAGCACCACAATTTGGAACTTTAAGCAAGCAAAACCATGTTTTCAAAACCCAAACAATTAACTCAATGGAGCCACTGGGTTGAGTAGGCAAGTGGGTCAAATTTGTTGAACCAGTGATGTCAGCATTACCTAATTATAATATTACAATCATCAAATATAATATTACAAATATGTGGCCATAGACTCATAATTTCTTATTAGCTAATTATAAGTAAATAATTACTACCGATAATTTAGATAAATTCTATAATTTTCTATTTTATAAAATATTATAGACCCATTGTGGTCCGCCCCTTCCGTGGACCCCGCATACGCAGGAGCTTTGTGCACCGGGCTACCTTTTTTTATATAAAATATTATTGAAATTCGTTAATTATCATACCATATTAAAGTCAAAAAAATCCAAAATCAAAAAGAAAAAAGTTTTATTTCATTAAAAATCCATTTAAGTTGATGCCTTGGGCAAGTTACATATTATGATATTGTACAATCTACATGATGGATAAGACATCAAAACATGTGTAAATGTAAGTGTATATATGGATGTGAAATGACTCGACCACAAATACTATTTGTTAAGAAACTGAATGTGACTCATAGCGGTGCTTCACTCCTCCTGCTAGGTTCAAGCGTCATCAAAATAGCATTCCATTTTTTCATTAATGAGAATTGATTCAACTTGTCAATTCCACCAGGTCCGACTGGTTAGGCCAAGTCATCAGTTCTTACCAAATGGACTTTGGGTCGCTCCATTTTTTGGTTCATCAACCAGACCGAAAAAAGTTAGACCTGTGATGTCTATTGGGCCCAGTATTAAAACTATGAGCCAATCAATATCACTAAGCAACAAACTCAAACTATCATCGAAGAACTTTAACAATGATCTTATATACACTAATTACTAAACCAACGGACCAGCATTTGGGAAAATGATGATACGAAAGAAAAGCAATTAGGAAAAGATGGAATTTTGCCCTTCCCTGTAGAGGAGGTTTCTGAGCAAAATCTTCGAACACAGCATTTTTTGGATGAATTGGGTCTACACATGTCAAATTACAGAGGAAATGAAATTTGGATGAATGCTAGTAAATCTAAGGTCAAGAAGGGTCAGAAGGAATTAGCAAATTTGAAGTATTCAGTGAAATATGAAGGGAAGGGTTTAAAGAGGGGTTTTCTAGGATAATGTCTACGTAGTTTTATTTTTATTGTTTGTTTATTTTTGCTTCATTGAGGAAATTCTTGTCCTTGCTACGATGTAATTTCTCTTTCTTTCTTTTAATACTTCTTTTATCAAAAAAAAATTAGCCATAGACTAGAAATCTAACACCTTAGCCGATCTACTCTTCTTAGGCACAAAGGTGATAAGGTTAGAATTACACTTCTCCCCAAGGCTCCATTCCTATAAAACTCATAAAAGATTCTCAAGTAAATCCACACATCCCAGCACTCTTGGAAAAAAAACGTTAACATCTAAGCCTAGATCCTTATCCCTCTTTAGGCCAAAGTCCAAACACCATCGCACTGACTTCCTCTTCCTCAAAATGCCTCTCCAACCAAGACGTTTGTGTACTAGGAATAGGATTCCATCCAAACCCCAAGTCATCAGCCTAACATAACCCTCCTTAATATAAAAAATTTCTAAAAGATAACTTCGCCAATCCAAGCATCCCTCACGACCTACTCATCACAATTATGTCTTTTTTGTCTGTTAGCCTTTTTTTTAATAACTTTGAATTACATTCATGCTCCCTCACTCACTTAAGACTTTGTTTTCTGCCTCCAACTCCAAACCTTCTTTAGAATTACCCCGTCTCTAAGACATTTTTACCAAAAAAAAGCATTGAGCCTCTCCACCCCCCTTCTTTATTATCCAACACACTCCACCCACTCAAAATACTAGCCTTTTCCAATATGATATCTCCAAACACCTATAAATTCCACTTCTTTAAAACCTCTTTCAATCCCCCTTAAGCTTCTTCACAAACCAATATCCCTCCCAACCTACCACCAAACAATCACCATAACAAAAAGAAGGATGTTCCATCCACATGTTCTCAACAAAAAAGGCCTCACTTAACCTTTCTAGATTCCAACAAAATTAAAAAATAAATAAACAAATGGTCAAACACTAGTCCTATAGTTTTTGAATAAGGTCAAGAAATTCATACTTTCACTCCTTAACAAAATCCATCCAACCAATTAGCGACCACTCTCTCTCCCTTACATGGCAAGAGAACAAAGTATTATGCATACTCAAAGAAAACCTAACACCCCCATTTTTCTTGTTCTGAAACCTAAAAACATTTAAGTCCCCCCCCCCCCCAAAAAAAAATAATAATAATAATAATAATAATAATAATCTAGGAGAACAAAAACAAACTAAGAATGAAATGCAGGTCTAATATCCTTAATGAACACTCTCCCCCCACAACCATTGAGACACTCAACTCTAGGTGTCAACCTAGCGTCTTGCCCTGTAAGAAGTAAGAACTGCACAATCCTTACCTCCTACCATACCAAATATCCCTAATGATCCCACCCCCCGAAAATAAATAAATAAATAATCGATATACTAAAGCTTAACTTGTAAAAACACAATGTTATTTAGACACCATCTACATAATTAAACTCTTCTTCTTTTCTATCCAAAAAAAAAAAACCTCTTCATGAAGTCAGCTAGCCTTATAACATTCCGAACTCAACAACCTCATATCTTAACAATCTTACCTCATACTCCTCCATGTCCTCCCTCTAAAATAGAAGAGTTTAAATTCTCAACTCTTTTTTAACCGTCTTTTTCTTCCTCTAATATGACTTAGTAGAAACAAAAACTCTAACCTCCTTATCTATAGAGCTAATCAATTTAATACCCATCCCTCCAAGAGACTTTGAGGATCTGAGTCACCTCTCTCACCCCAAAAGGACTAATGGAAGGATAAAAATCCCCCTCAGTAGCATTATCTCTCATTACTAATGTAATCCAAATGATCTCTAGATTGATCAGAAGATCCTTTCAATTAGCTATAATCCGTTACTTGAACAGAATTCTATACAAAGTTTTATATTTGATAAACTAGACAAACTATCAGGAATGGAAAGGACACCTTTCAAAAGCTTAGAAGATCCCTGTCTTTCCATAACAGAATTCTAAGCAGGATGTCCCCAAGACACTGCCACAACTTACAGCATTATGCACTATAGTTTGAAGCATCATTGTACGGCATACCAGCCAAAGTCCCCCCCCCCCAACTGCATCATTCAGAATCTCTGCAGCTTCCTTCAAATGGTGAACACCAACCTAAGCATTCTTGGAAGACCTTCCCAGCTCCAGAGTCCCCCTCTCCTGCTATCCAAAGAAAAAACAGTACCCCAATTTGGACCAACAATGTATATTAAGCTTTAACAGTCCTAAGCATGCAGCCCTATTGCACATGAAGAGCTAAATAGATGATAAATAACCCGTTACAGGGAATATGAAAGCTATGATTGACATGATTGACACGGGTGCTACCAACAACTTTTTTTGCCAATACAGAAGCTCAATAGTTAAAGTTACATGTAAAGGAGGATCTAGGGAAGTTAAAGCCGGTGACTCCAAAGCATTGCACACAATGGTTGTTGCTTCAAGAGTGATGTTTCAGTTGGGGCCTTGGTCTGCGATAGTGGACTTTGCAATGGCACTCCAAGATGATTTGACGTGGTATCAAGGATAGGTTTCTCAATACTACTCGAGCCATCCCAATACATAACATAATGTAAAATGTAGAAAAAATTTAGTTTATCCATGGTCTAATCTTAAGAACCTTGCAGGGCAAGGGTTCAAGAGCCAAACAGCCCAACAACAAACCTAAAAGCCTATTTATAAACCGAGAAATTTAAAGCAAGGCTATATATACTAAAGAGGACATATGAATATGTGCGGAAAATGTAGAGAAGTATATTTTTTATTAAATTATTAAAAGACTCTGCATTAGGGAGTCCATTTTTTGCTTCCTTTCTGGATCAGGTACAAAAAATGATTATATTTCAAATCTAAAAGATGTAATGATGCTACAGAATTATTTTTTTCTTTTTTGGCTTTCTTCGGAAGAAGGGTAATGATATTTATTATTGGTCTACTAAATGTGAATGTTCACGAGAAATGAATTGCCTAATACATAAAATATAAAAATAAGTTTTCATTTTGAATATTATGTTTATCTTTCCTCATTTGGTTATGTGCATTCTACATCAAAGGCTCTAACCATTAAGGAGACTAGCCTAAATCACTCCCCCTTAATGGTTGCAATTCTAGTTGCAGGAGTTCTTATATTTTCTTGCCAAAAGCTTCTTTTTTAAGTGTTCTTGTATCTTTTGAACAAAAGTTAACTCATTTTATAAGAGTATATCCATTAAAGCAATAAGCAGTTAAATTAATATCTTCTGATTGTGTTTGTTTACCTCTCTTGTTCCCTCCATTTGTTCCAAAGAAGAACAGGGCAATTTACGATTAAATTTTTATAACTTTATATGTTCATGCTGAGAGAGAGAGAGAAACACGGAGAGAGACGGACAGATAGACAGATATATCTGTCTGTCTGTCTATGTATATATATATATATATATATATATATATATAGAGAGAGAGAGAGAGAGAGAGAGAGAGAGAGAAAGTTATGCCTTTATTGAAAGTTTACACAATTAATGGTTTCTCTTTCTCTGGGGAGCAGGATATTGGAGTAAAAGAATCAACTAATACTTCATTGTCTACTGGTCACACCTACATTTAGTCTATAAAAGTTTCAATGAGTTTCTAATTCAGGTACTTAATGTATGTCATTATTTTGCTTTATTTTGTTTTCTTGTTTTCCTTCCAAACATTGAAAAAATCCATATGAGATATCCATTTTAAGTTTTCATATAATCCCATTTTAATTGTGCATTTTTGCAATTTATAATACAAAACACTCAAAGCAGAAATTTAGAAGAATCAAATTAAAAACAAGAATAAAAATAAAGCATGCAAAACTCATGCAAAAACTAAAAGTAAAAAAAAAAGGAAGCCCAGTGCCCAAAACTCCTGCATATGCAGGGTTCGAGGAAGGAGCGGGCCACAATGGGTCTATAGTATGCAGCCTTAGCTTACTTTTTATCAAGAGGCTGTTTCCATGCCTACAGCCCATGACCTCCAGGTCACACAGCGACAACCTTACCGTTGCGCCTAAGTTACCCTTCATGCAAAAACTAAAAGTAAAATAAAAAATTAAAATGAGAAATAAATAAATAAATAAAACTAAGCATCAAAACTCATATGCACGGACTCTATTATTATTTTTCCAATTGTTGGAAATGCCATGCACTGCATCACATCACAAGAATAGCTTCCATTTCTTTTTTCAATCGGTCTATCATATTGGCATTTTGATGCTAGCATCCAATGGAATGTCAACAGGTACAATAACAACAAACCAAGCCTTAAGTCCTACTAGGTAAAGTCGGCTACATGAATCTTTTTCCGCTAACTTACACGATCTTAGGCAATTTCTTTCAACAATTTAAGGGCTATTAAATTCTTACTCAATATCTTATTCCACCACTAATAGTAACTAGCTCACTTCTCTTCATGGATGTGCTATTTGACTATGCTGCCAATGCCCAAACCAAGATGCTCCTCCCTTATCTTTTAAAGGTGCTACGCGTAACTTACCGCAAATATGTTCATTCCCTGGTTTAGGATTTGTTTGGTATCATTTCTATTGTTTATTTTCATTTCTATACAGTAACAAAACAAATTATGAAAACGCACTTGCTTATGTTGCCAGTTTTTTGTTTCTATTGTTGATTTTTGGTTGTTTGAAATTATGGTTTTCAATTATTTTGGCAACCTGCTACCACAATTTTTAATATTAACTTTTTTGGATTAAATCATTCATTTTATACGTACTTTTTAATTAAAATTAAAATTAAATGATCATATGGATTCAAAAACAATGCTAATAAAACTTCAAAAAAAATAACAAAAGTCATTCAAAAAATATTTTTTTCTATTTTTTAATTGTCATGTACAATAATATTGTTCTAGTAAAGTGAAATTTGGAATATAATAATTTTACTATAGTATTTTTAATTTGTACTACTTTTTTAATCATATATTTTCATCCCAAGACAAAAATGAGCATTTTGAATCAACTTCTTAGTTTAGTTTAGTTTTAGAAAAAATTTTGGCTTTTAGTTTAGTTTTTGTTTCGGAATTTTCGTTTTTATAATTTCTAACAAATATACCAAATCTCCCTTCTCTTTTAAAGTTATATCACTCATTCACCTTAACTTTTTCATTTCAACAATTTTATTTTTTGGACTCAAGTTAGGTACCACACCAAATGAAATTTTAATAAATGAACCAATCTAACTTCTGGCGTCATATTTTTAATTTGTAGGAAAGAAAAACCTCTTATTTACACCATTTGAAACAAAGAAAAATTAAGAACAAAAATAAGATCAGCGAAAACTGATATATATAAGTGAAAAAAAATAACATCAGAAGAAACACTGATAGGGAAGACCGTGCAAAGATATCTTACTTTCTAGATGTATACCCCGCAACAGCCAGTCTCTTGCCATTGAAGTCCTTTTCGGCTTTTATCAACCACCAATCTTGCAAGCAAACCTATGAAAAACAAGACAATGTAAACAAATACCAAAGAGAACATAGGGGCAAATTTGAAGTGGTAAATTCCTAACAAGAAAATAACTGAACTGTTTTGAGAAAATGGGAGGAGGAAGTGTTTTCGCTGTTGCCGGTGGATTGATTCACGGTACAAGCAGAGGAATCCATTAAAGTAGTCGCTGTGGCGAGCGCTTCCAGCAGCTGCAGAGAATGCACTAGGCCGGGCGACTGTCGTTTAGTTTAACCTCTGAATGTGTGCGCGGCATCAAAAATATTTCATGAAAATAATATTTTTGGAGATTTTATTTTTCTTTAGGCTCATGGGAATATTTTCATTTAGCTCAATCTAAAAATATTCAAAGGATTTTTATATCAATATATGTTTTAACATAGAGAATACTAATGAGAATATATGTAGAAGCATTATATTTTTTAATGCTACCAAGAATATATATTTAATTAAATTTATATCTTAAATTTTTCAACAATTATAAATTTAAAATAATATTGCATCTAAATATTAACAATTATATTAAGTTTTTATAAAATAACAATAATATTACTTTTATTTAATAAATTACAAATATCAATTAAAATATTAATTAACATAAATATTTGTACTTTTAATAGATTTAAATATTATCTAATTAAAAATAATTAAATTATTAATACTTATACTTTTAACATTCTTAATATTTTTAATTAAAAAATTATTTAAAATTTTATATTAATATTTTTAAGGGCAAAATGACACTGACCTCCCCAAAGGTTTGATAAAAAATGATGACCTCCTCTGAAGTTTCAAACATTCCAAATACCTACCTCGAGGTTTCAAAAATTCCAAGGTTCTCTCCCGAGGTTTACCAAAAAGACTCAAACCTCCCCTTATATCCTAAAAAAATGCAATTTTTTTAGGAAAGGTATGTGTTTTGTTGGTAAATTTCATGAGAGATTTGTGATATTTTTTAAGTTTCAGAGGAGGTTTGTGGCATTTTTGAAACCTTATGGAAGATAATTGTCTTTTTGTCAAACCTCAAATGAGGTGAGTATCTTTTGTCTTATTTTTAATTGTCATTTAAAAATTTCTTAAATTAAAGTTTAATTGTTTCATAATTAATAATTAATTAAATGTTTATAATAAATATCTTTAATTAGCATTTTATATAGTTTTAATTAAAATACTCAATATTTATGCTAATTTTAAAAATTCTTTTAGTCTATTAGTAATTTATTATTTTAAATCAAATAATAGAGCATAATTATATTATATTATATTATAGTTCCAAAGTCAAATAGTGAGGGAAATTTGCTCCAAAAAATAAGATTACCATAAGAATAGGATTTTCATAAAACTTTTTCACAGGGAAGTGGGGATAGGATACTCATGTTTATTGGAATTCTTACATTCCCAAAACATAAATATGTATGTCACATCAGATTCTCATACTCAAACAAACTTAAGAGTGAAATGTCAGAAGCATCATATTCTTAAAAATCCTAAAAGAGTTGCAAAATAAATATTTTCTCAATATTTTGAAATTGAATCAAAAGGTGAACTGATAGCCTAGCTGTCATAATTTGATCAATCCAATCAACTAATTAACCCAAATGACGTAATTATAATTATAATTATAATTATATTATTATTATTATACAAAATTCTAAAAATTATGAAATAATCCTCTAAAAAAAAAACCCTTAGTTAAAAGCAAGACTCCACCTGGTCATCTTAATTTCCTTAATTGTTAATTGAAATTTGATGATGAACCCTAACAATTGCTTTCTTGTGAAAAGGTTTTTGACTAATAATTTTTATTATTATTATTTGAGTTAATAGTTCTTATTTCTAAAAAAAAATAAAGAATGAATGAGCTCTGAAATTCTATGACAGGGGGACATAAAAGTAAGTTGCATATGGGAGCATCGATTTTGAATCGTCAATTTGAATTTAGACAAATTTCAATACATATAAAACATCTTATCCAAATTCAAAACCTCTCCAATGAAAGGATGGAAAACTTGAAATGGAGGAGTTAAGGCAGTAACCAAGTTATGGCGCTGGCAAGCTAGAAACAGAGGAGCTACAGATGGTGGCATGCAGACCGTGGGGTTGAGCTGGTAGCTTCAAGAATGGCTTGCTCTGTTGCTCAATGGGAAGGTAAAGAAGATGCAAAGAAGCCCTTGGGAATAACTAATGACATTTGTTTTTCTAATTTAGTGATTTAGGTTAAGGGCTATTGGATTGGAGTAAACAAATTTATACCGGTTATGAAAATATTTGCATAAAAAAAAGGGAAAAAATATAGCAAATTTGGGCTCAATGTATTGTGGTAATCCAGGGAAAAAATTTTAATTATTAATTAATCAATTAATTAAGTAAATAATATGATAGATATATAAGTATACATATATATATATATATATATGGATAAAGTAATATAACATATTGAAGTAAAGATATAAGTATTATATATATTTATATATATGTATGAAAAGAAAATCTTCCAAAGGAAGATTTCCAATTGAGGTTCAATTTACCCCCCCCCCCCCTAAACCATGGCTCACTCTCTCTCTCCTTGTCTCTCTCTCTCCTCAACCTTCCTCTCTCTTTTTACTTGATTTTCTAGGTCAAACACTTGCCGATCGAAGAACAAAAAATACCTTTAGGTTCCAAATTTGACCACCAACATTTTAATCAGAGTGGATTTATCGTAGAAGCGTTGTAAGCACTACTTCTAGAATAAGATAAGAGGAATAAATTATGTTAGAAATTTTTATAATTTAACCAATTAAATTGTATTATGAGATTACAAAAATTATATATTCGTTTTTTCTGAATATTATGGCATATGAAAATTAAATTTTCGATTGTTATTATTATTATTATAAATTAATCAAATTGGTGTTTGTGAGCCTAGAGATTTTATAATTATTGTTATTTTAAAGTTGAACTGATTGAATTAATTTATTTGATTTCTAAATTAGTGTAGTTGATTTTCTGAATGATTTGACTGGTTAAAATTATTGGTTTGATTTGTTATACGTATTTTGTAAAGAATTAAAATGAGAATGGTTGGTTATCTCCGTTTTTCCTTTAAATATATATTTTGATTAAACAAATTGTGGGGATGATTAAACTTGTATTTTCGGTAAAACAAATATTGGGTATAAAATGACCGATTTTCCAATAGTTTATATAATTATAAGAAACACTCAAATCGTGTGGCATGAGAAAGAATATAATTGTTTAATTAAAGTTATGAGTTTATAATATGATATATTGATATACTAAGATGTGTGGGTATTATACTATTTTTGGAACTGTGGAAAAGAAAGTAAAGTATAGAGTATTATTATTGTTAAATTGCAATATATTGTTTAAGAACTCCGATGGACCATAGCACGCTCAGTACCGTACCTACAATAATGAAGAGTAGAATGCAACTACACATCTCGAGGAGAGTGTTGGTATTGAATAGTCGATTGGACCAGTGAAGTGTAGAGTTTCCCCTGGAATCTAGACCAGCATGGGAAGGCTAGTCATACTCGTAGAGATGAAGTACAGTTGACTTAACCTGGTGGCAAGCCGGCCAAGGTTAAGTCCAGCCTACAAGCTGCATAACCCGTCATGGGAGGAAGCATGTTGTTTATCCATTTGGGAATAAGTTCTTATATTCATATTTGTAAATTTGACCAGAGTATAACAGAGTAGAGTATATAAAAACAGAGCATTTTTAACAGAATATAACAAAACAGAATATTCTAGAGATTACAGTTCACAGAGTATAGTTGCAAAGTATTTACACACAACTTATAGTTGCAAAAGTATTAACAACTTACAGTTTATAATATTTATATAGGTGTGATTTATAGCTTCCATATGAGCAAAGTATTAAATGTAATTTATAATGTGGTATTATGTGTGGTTGGGGTGAAGTAAACTCTTCGCCCGAGGACTTGCCAAGTATGATGAGTGCCTTGATAGGTATCAATTGTAGTCACACCCAAACTAAATGGGTAAGGTTACATAAGGTATCAGAGCAAAGGGGCGTTACATGTATGGGCATGTAACCTCCCCAATCCTCAGGAACTCTTGCTTTTAAAAGATGTTGCACGTGTGAATACAGTCTATAAGTGTCTTAATAGTTGATGTTGTCATTTAACAAATGATTATATTTTGTATACACCAAACTTATTGGCCACACACTAATAATAACTTATTCCATCCTTACTAAGAAGTGTCCCACCCTATCATATAACTTATTTTTTAGGACAGTCTCGTGATCGAGCCTAGCAAGCTCCAGAGTGGGGTGATAGTATAGCTTAGAGTGAGTGGTTGTAGAACTCAAATGTATTTTGTTTATTTTATTTTCTATTTATGTAATATGGATAGAAGGATACATCTTTTTAGGTTGTATAATTTAGTACTCTAATATTTTATTTGAGGATGTTTAATTATATTTCACTGCTTGAATGATATTTATGGTATTAGAGATCTGTGAATGTAACTCATGACACCCCGGACCACACTTTATGGGTTTAGGGCGTTACAAGTGGTATTAGAACTTTAGGTTGTTAGGTTTTGCAAACTTTAGGGCGGATTAATACCAGAGTATAGGTTCAAGTTAGGATGAGGATAAGAACGGGTAGCTTAGGATACTGGTAGGAAATTTTGAGTTTTGTTTCATGGCTTGGAGGCAAAAATCCCTTGATGGTCTTCTGTGATTTTAGTAGCAAGTTTCAGAAAATCATAGTAAATCCATTGACGGTGATGTTTCTGAGCAGAGAGACTGAAACTTGAAATTTGAACTCAGAGGTTAGGTTGGTTGATTTGTGGAGAAAAATTTTTGAAGGAAAATCTTGGTAATTTATGTAATGACCCAAAAATTCATACCATTTGTTTCCATATATAGATTGCAAAATTATATTACTCTGATACCTCTTATAAAATCTACTATAATGTCTCAGTCCCAAAGTGGACACCGAGAATTCCTATTCATAGAAACAAAACACCTATGCAGCGAAAAACATAATTTACATCACCATAATTACAATACCAGAGTCTCAATAGTTTCCAAACATACATACACTCCTCTTAAAAATCATCCACTACACCCCCTAGGAACTACTCAAAAATACATCTCCCAAAATCACTTACCCCACAAACAGGGTAGTACAAAGGTCTTCTTTATCTCCGAGCCTAATCTGCTCGTCTAAGTGGACCACCTGAAATGTTTATAAATATTGGGATGAGACAACTCTCAGTATAACAAAATATGATTACCAATGTGTGGCAAATGAGTCTACGTGAACAATATATATGTTAATTAGGTTGAAACTAAGATAACATATAAAGATAAAATACATCATAACTTACACTTATGTCACTTAAAGTACATGTATTTATTATCGTTCTACTTAATCATACTTTTAGCTACTATACATATATATATATATATATATATATATATATACATATTTATAACTGTGGAAACTTTCCTAGATGGATAAATGTATGTCATGATTTAACCCCTTATGATAGGGTTGTGCGCCTTGTGGGCTGGACTTAACACTGGTTGGCCTACCAGAATAAGTCAACTGAAAACCTCTGTCGTTAGATTGGCCACCTCAACCTGGACTACCAGGGAGTCTTCTTCTCTCCCAAGGCACAATTGACTACTCATAAAATCCACACTCTATCTGAGAGGTGTGGTTGCACTCTGAACTGTAATAGCTACGGTACCGTGCTCTGTAATCTGATTTGGCCCATTAGGGTCTGATACTATATAATACTATTTTATATATATATCACTATTTTACCATGATTTTGTAATAAACTAATATGTAATAATTGTAATATCTATATGTTATGGTTTCGAAATCTGAATATCATGGTACTGTGAAATTGAATATCATAATTCTGTAAATAAAACTGTATAATTTGTGTTTCATGATTATGTAAAAACTACATAATCATAGTTCTGTAAAAGCTTACTAGAATTCTATACTATACATATATTCTCATGCCACACAATAATTAAAACTCATTAAATATAATATGTAAAACTGTGTGATTTTTTACTCTTAATTATTCAAAATCTTACTCTAGAAACCCATAATCATATACTATATTTTACTGGTAAAAATATATAATTTAACTAACATAATATCCCTTACCTATTTCCTGATAAGCTTGTTGAAACCCTAAATTCACACCCCATAACGTTCGAAGCTCAAAACCTTGAAATTCACATTATCCAAATTTAATTAATTCAACCCCCAGTATATTTATCATTCAGTATTTTCCTAGGCTTTGTATACTCCAAATTAACAATAAAACTCTAAATCACCTTATTTACCCTTGTTTTGGAGTGGTGCTCCAAAACCCCAAATTGAAAATCTGCTTTGGTGAAGTTGCAGAGAACCTTCCGACGAACCTCGTGGTGGTTCCTGATCGTCAAAACGGGGCTTAATGGAGCGAAGATCAAAATGAGGGGGTAGGGCCATAAGGTAGAGAGAGAGAGAGAGAGAGAGAGAGAGAGAGAGAGAGAGAGAGATTTTATTTTGTTTGATTAATAGAAAGAGCTCGCGTGTCTTCTTATATTTCAACATTGCCAAGAAAACTGTCGACGGTTTTCTGTTCCTCTCACAAAACCGTCAACGATTTGGGTTTTACCCGCTCCTTTTTAACTGTTTTACTTGTAATCGGCCCACAGTAAAAATAAAACCATCGACGGCTTTCAGCGCCCCTCTCAAAACCATCGACGGTTTGGGCTTCCCAAACTGAATTTCCTATTTTCCTTATTTCTTTTATTATTATATTTTTCGGGCCTCTACAATTTAGGTGTTGTGATTTAACGGTTTGTGGTCAAACTGGGTGTTTGATATTTAAATAGGAGTATATTGAAATTTGTGGTATGAGGATGGTTAGTTAATTCCAGAGTTATGTAAAATGATCGGTTAGCTAATTTCGAGGTATCAACCCCGATTTGGGGGGAGGGGTTAGTTAGGTTGTAGTTTCTAGTCGGGTTTCAATAGGTTAATGAGTATGTTTTCTTGACTATTGACTCAAACCGTGAGAGTAACTGGTTCCTAATTAGGTCGATAGTTTCCCATTTTTCACAACCTGACTATATAGGTTGATTTTCGAGTTTAGTGTCTAACCAACCACAAGCACCTCTAATGCAAATAATAATAATAATAATAATAATAATAATAATAATAATAATAATAATAATAATAATAATAATAACAACAATAATGATGATGATGATGATGATAGTCTACAACTACTCGAGACATGTGAAAAGAACGCATATGATAGACTGTGAGATTGACACATCTTTTGCAATTCTAATTTTTTGCTCAAAGGAAAGGTAAAGAAGATGTAAAGAAACCCTTGGAAACAACTAATGACATTTGTTTTTCTAATTTAGTGATTTAGGTTAAGGGCTATTGGGCTGGATTAAGCAAATTTAGATGGGTTAGGAAAGTATTTGCAAAAAAAAAGAAAAAAAGAAAAAGAAAATAGCAAATTTGGGCTTAATGTATCAACCCCGATTTAGGGGGGGTCAGCTAGGTTGCCGTTTCTAGTCGGGTTTCAATAAGTCAATGAGTATGTTTTTTTTATTATTAACTCAGATCGTGAGAGTAACTGGTCCCTAATTAGGTCGATAGTTTCCCATTTTTCACAACCTGTCTATATAGGTTGATTTTCGAGTCTAGTGTCTAACCAACAAAAACCACATCTAATGCAAATAACAACGATAACAACAACAACAACAACAATAATAATAATAATAGTCTACAACTACTCAAGACCTATGAAAAATAATGCATAGGATAAACTGTGAGATTGACACATCTTTTTGCAATTCAATTTTTATGTTTTTTATTTTATTTTCTATATTAATATTATTTGTGGATATAATGTTTTAATCCTTTTGCAAGACAATGAGCATATTTTGTTGGCCCTAGTGGCAACTCGAGAGATGAGTGAATTGGGATTAATAAAAATTTGATATTTGATCATCGAACTTAAAACAATTTAAACAAATGAAACAAACACACAAACAAAGCAATTTAAATTAAGGAGAATATGGAAAAGATATTCAAACGATTTTATAGCGGTTTGGCAATTCAACCTATGTTCACTCTTTCAAGGTCATCCATATTGAGGTTTTACTTTATCTTTTACCTTAATAGTGGCAAGGACACCACAATACGCTCCTTGCTTTGATGAAGGTAAGGTCATCAACTTACAATGAGGCTTTGAATACAACATAGAATTCCTCATATGGAATGATTTACAATTTGAAACACAGAGACTAACTTTCAATGAATATTCAAAAGATCTACACAATAATTTTTGGAGAGTTCTCTTAAGATGAGTGAACTTGAGCATAATAGTGTTTTAAAAAGAGACATGAGAGTAACGCAATTGACAAAGTAATATAGAAATGTTCTCTAGTTCCTTGGGCTTAATAAGACATTTATATAGTTAGGAGCAAAGCTAGTTGTTTCTTATCCATTAGAGTCAATTTTCTACTCAGACAAATCGACCTCTCTCATAAGTCGATCGATGAGGCACTAGCCATTAGACTACAAAGCTAACTATTAAAGTCCTTAAAAAGCTTAAATCGGTTGACCGCTCACTTTTGTAACGCCCCGGACCCGCAACATGGGGCCTAGAGTGTCATGAGACCAATCATACGTCTCTGAATCCATTCACGCAGTGGAATTAATTAAATAACCTCAAACAAAATACTAGAGTACTATATTTACATATGCAAACCCATAAAAAAGTACATCCATTCTTCATATTACATAACTTGGACAAAATATATTAAACATAAAACAAAACACGTATCCATGAGGAACTCTCTCCCGATCTGGTACTCCACCTCAGCCGCAAGTTACACCTAGAAAACACCTCAAACTTATGCTACATGAGATACCCCTAGACATTATAACCTCACAAAATATACATGTCCAACCCGTGATGCTGCTCTCACTGGTCCACAAACATCCACACTAATTTAATTAAGAATACCCACCATTTTGTGCGTGGTTACATTACAAAAAATAGTGTTTCCTGACTCATAACTCTTAGCTATAGCTCCACTTAGAACTATATTACCCTACAGTGCATAGAGATTGTAGTAACCTAACCCAAGAAAATAAAGAAAAAATAAAAGAAAAGAGAAAGGAAAAAGAAAAGGGGGAAATTAGTTTGGCATAGGACCAAACTGTCAATGGTTTCAAGGAGTCTCAAAAAAATCATCAATGGTTACAGTTGTAGAGAACAGTTTAAGTGTCAAACCGTCAACGGTTTTGTCAAACCCAGAAAAATCATCGATGGTTTTCCTACGAGTTGAGTTACTTAAGTGCGAAGCAACCTAAACTTTTTATAAAAAAATCATAACTCTCTCTTTCTCTTCCTCTCTCTAAAAATTAGGGTTTTGACTGCCTCTCTCTCTAGCCCTGGGAACTTTCTGCTTGTAGGTTGTCGATTCTCGGCGGAATTGAACGGTTAGGTTTTGGTGGTTTCGAAGGTTTTAGGTAGTTTCTTCAAAAACAGGTAAGGGAATTAGATTATGCTAGTTATTTTTGAAATACGAACCGATTAAACTGTAATATATGTTTACAAAAATGGTATATATGATTTTCTAAATGAATCAGGCATATGAAAATGATTGTTTTGACTTTTATACATTTTTGGGGAAAACTGACGTGAACGGTTTAAACATCTCATATTTTCAGTAAAATCTATAGTTTGAGTTAAATTAAAACCCTGGAGATGCTTATACGTCTATTTTCAACAACTTGTATGTTTCCCAGACAGTTTATTATATTTATGATTTATCAGATAAAAAATTGTGTGGCATGAGTATAGTTTGAATTGGCATAAATGAACAGAGTATGCATACAGTTATGATGCAATACGATATGACGGCTATAAGCCGAGATTTTATATGACGACTAGATGCCGAGTTATGATATGCTGGTTGCTATACCAAGGCAAAATATGACAAATATTTTACATAATTATGAACAACTTATGTTTTATACAGATTTGTGAAAATGAATTCATGATTACAGTTTTATTATGTAAATTGTCATATATGATTTAAGAACCCTTGTTGGAATTGATATATTCCCAAAAGGGGGGTGAATTGAAAATTTAAACCTTTTTCCTTGCTTAAAGCATATAATAGTATAACACAACCTAGGGTTTTTTTAATCATATACCAATTGCGCAGATAATGATATGTGGAAATTAAATCATGCACAACATTCACAATATATTAAATATAACATACGTGTGCTGAAATATAAAGTGTTGAAAAATAATAATAGACACACGATATGTTATCGGGGTTCGGCCAATACAACCTACGTCCCCGCCTCAACTCACAAGCCTGAAGATTACACTATTGCTCACTTAACGGGTGGAGCGGGATTAGTTACAACACCTTAACAGGATGGTGCACTTAACTTTCCTAACTGGGTTAAAGTCATTCTGAGACTTTTCACAGGGCTAGTCTCCCTCTTCAAACCCACGCCTAAAATACAATCAAATCAAGATACAATTTGTGTACAAAGTATATGCTTCTCCAAAAAACATATTTGTACCAACAATAAGCACAGTAAAATTACTGAACTCGCATATGACAGAGAATTAATGCTCAAGCGAGATTTGTTATAAACAGGGTATCTACTCACAGTAAGATATATATCAATGTGTATACATGTGAGTAAGTAAGGTCTTTGATTCTGAAGTATATTATTCATAATATGAGCAATCACAAAATCTAAACAATGTAGACATATACACATATCTCATTTAAAATAAATGTGCATACAAATGATTATACCTGTTAATGAACAAACATACACATATGAAAATTGAAGTGCAGAAATTAAATGAGATAGAGAGAGAGAGAGAGAGAGACACGATATTTTTATTGAGGTTCGGGAAAACCAGCATATGTCCCCGCCTTAGGCATGCCTCCCAAGGATTACACTAACCCTGCTTACTTAAACGGACGGAGCAAAAACTTTTTACGTCCTCTCATTTCTGGGCAAGGAAAACCCTAATTAAATTTTTGGGGCTTAACCGAACCGATCTTATTTATGGGGATGAGACTCCCAAGTTCAATTTTCAAACTGAATCGAACTGGTCTCACTTACGGGGTTGAGACTCCTCAGTTCAATCTCAGACTGAACTCAATCGATACAATTAAACCATTTTTCTACAAGATAATGCTTCTGAAAATACAAGCAAAAATATACACTTTTAAGCTCATAAAATACATGCACTTTCTAATGATATGTAATAATGCTTAATAGAATAAGAGTGTTATCAAATGATTTTGCATAAGTAGCATGTGTATGGAAAATGAGTATTATGTTCTCCAACAAAGATTTATGCAAATGAGAAATACTTGGAGAATATAGGAGTTAAGCTCAATAAAATGTTTGTGCAATAAACAATTTTCTCTTAAAAATATTTATTAAATAAATAATTGGGAGAAAACCTAAGTAATACTCTCAAAAATATTTGCAAATAAAATGTCATAAATAAAATACTCTCCTTAAAAATGATTTTGAAATAAATGCATGAATGAGAGTTTGAGAGATTTATATAAAATATTTTGCCTTAAAATAATGATTTAAACAATAAAATTTTTTTTTTGGGAACTTTGATTAACAATTGATTAAAAAGAAAATTTGGGTTAATCAAAGTTGTTAATCTAGAGTAATGAGGGGGTATTTATAAAGTTTGTGAAAATTATGATCTTTGGGGACACGGAGGTCATTTAAGAAAAAGATTAATGATGTTTAATTAAAAATAACCTCGTTTACCGGTGGTAAAAAATTCAACAACCCGAGAGGCTCGGTCGACTGTACATAAGGTTTGGTTGACTATAGTGTCCAGTTCGATCGACCCGAGAAAAATTGAATTGAAAGTATGGTTGACCATCTTAAGGGTTTCAAAGGCGATTTTCGAAATCCATGCGGTTCGGTCGACTGGGTCAATTTGAACTAGGAGGTTCAGTCAACCGGATGGTTGACATTTCCCACGTGGGGATTCGGTCAACTAGAGCGTTGCTCATATAATTATGGTCGGTCAACCAAGAGGTCAACTTGTTGACCGGAGAAGGTTCGGTCGACCAGGTATTGCATGTATATATTTAGTTGGTCGACTGAGAGGTCAACCTATTGACCTGGTGGGAGTTCTGTTGACTGAATATCTCAGTGTAACTGAGTTCGGTCGATCGAACATGCCAATTTCGATATTTTCGGTCATTTTTTTTAAAATGATGTCCC
The DNA here is from genome assembly GCF_029873635.1 of Malania oleifera. Taxonomy (NCBI): domain Eukaryota; kingdom Viridiplantae; phylum Streptophyta; class Magnoliopsida; order Santalales; family Ximeniaceae; genus Malania; species Malania oleifera. The sequence goes on along the minus strand of NC_080423.1, from coordinate 78,133,055 downwards.
TAATTATATGATATTTATTTTCAAGACTATAAAAGACATTTTTATACAATATTCAGGGTCCTAAGGTCAGTCTAAAGTCTTTGAGAAATAATCTTAAAAATCTGACGTCGGTCGACCGAAGGGTGCCCTATGGTCATTTGGTTCCCTATGATCATTCTACGATCATCTGAGCATTTAAAATATATTATGTAAGATGTATGCATTATTACATACCAAATATAAAAATTAATGCATATACAAGTAAAAACAAATATCTTCTTTATTTTTTTTGCTCTCAAATTTTCATTGAAAACGCCAGGAGAGTAAGAGCTTTATGTTTTTGTTGACATCAATTTTTCGGTATCTTATATTCGTGCTGAAATGAAAATCTGTTCACACACTAAATGCACACATAAGATACTGGTACTTTGTCAGCATCAAAACATGGATCAGATTCAAAAAATCAACAAAGATTCTTGCCATTGTATAACTAACAGCCCTGAAACCAATTGTTGATGTTCGTTCAACTTGACATAAAAATTTTGTATATTTGTTAGGAATTTTATAATAAACTAAATAGAAATATTTTTAATAAGGCAGACATCTTATTTTTATAAATGATACGAGATTGTTATTTCATGAAAATATTTTTAGTACCGCCAACCAAATGTCTTAAAAAAAAGAAGAAGAGTTTGTTTGCATCAAAGATTTTCCTTGGGAAAAGAAAAGGAAAGACAAAAAAAGGAAATTTATTTTATATTAAAATTTCCTTCTATATTAAATAATATTAAAAATAAAATTTAATTTTAATATTAACATTGTGTAAAATTTTAAAATTTTAATTTATTTTTTTATATTTTTCTTAATATCTAAGCATGATAATATAAAATTTTTAATATATATTTTTTCAAATATTTTTCGATTTACAAGCGGTTCCTAGAATGAACATTTCCGGTTTAAAAAGCTCCCGCGTCTCCGGAACACGCCAAACAAGCAAATCACAAGAAAAAGCACAATCCAGAAACTCGAACGCAAGCGCTCCCCGACCGTCGATTCATCTGAAATCAACGGCCTGAAACAAACAATCTACACCACACGGATCGATACTATTTACCGTCGATTGAGACTTCAATCTGACGGTCTGCGTGATTCCCGGGCCTTTTCAAAAGCGCAAGTCATCTCCAATATAAACCAGAGGCCAAGACCATTTTCCCACCACAACCAAGGTATCTGAAAACCCTAACATTTTCATTCCATAGCAGCCAGCAAACCAGCGAAAGCTTCTGCGTTTGAAGATGTCCGGCCGAGGCAAGGGAGGCAAGGGCTTGGGCAAGGGCGGCGCCAAGCGGCACAGGAAGGTGCTGCGAGACAACATCCAGGGTATCACGAAGCCCGCGATTCGCCGTCTCGCCAGGAGGGGCGGCGTCAAGAGAATCAGCGGTCTCATCTACGAGGAGACTCGCGGCGTCCTCAAGATTTTCCTCGAGAACGTGATTCGCGATGCGGTGACGTACACCGAGCACGCCAGGAGGAAGACTGTGACCGCCATGGACGTCGTCTACGCGCTCAAGAGGCAGGGCAGGACTCTCTATGGCTTCGGCGGTTGAGCTAGTCTTTTGTGCGTTTGGTCGCCTAGGCTGTATATGTTAGATTAAGGGCGTTTTCCTTTCTGTTGGTGAATGTTTGTGCTGATTTGGATTTTCTTTGTGTCGTGTGCTTGTGCCTTTTGGTCAAAGACGTTCAACTGTTCTTATCAAATTGGAACACATTTTGTACTCAATTTGAGCGTTGATCTTATATAATCAGTTCTTAATATTTGCAGTATATTTGAATTGTGATCTCACCGATTTTGAAGCTATCAGGTTCCAAGAAATGGTAATTTTAATAATTTGTACATTGACTTGATTTTTTAAGCATTAGCTCTGTTCACTTCCTGAGTCTCAAAAAACTTCTAGTTGTGTTATTCTAGGACCAGGAAGCTGAAAAAGCTGTATTTGTTTTATTTTTTTGGGTACTTGCATTCTTCGAAAGATTTGTCTTTCTATTGAACAAAGAATTTATTATGTTTTGGTAAATTTTATGGGAGGAATGTAGAAGTTTTGAAATCTAGGGATTTTTGGGACTTGAAAGATCAAAAAATGGCTTTTATTTGGAATTTTCAGGAGGGGAGTAGCGAAAAAGTCATGGAGACTAGAATCAAATAGAAGAGAGGTTGATTTGAAAGTTGAAGCTATATATTTGCTTTTGGTAGCGCAGAACAATAATAGGGTTGATTGAAGATAAGCAAATAAGAAAGAAGAGGTAGATAGGAAGGAAGAGTTGGAAGAAGCAAAGAAAGGAGAAGGTGCTGGTGGTGGTGAAATTTAGAAAAATAATAGAACAAAGATTTGAAATTTAATTTTCTAATTGTCAAATATATTATAATAAAAATTTATTTTTAACAATATTTGATATAAAAAATACTATAGAAAATAAATTTTTCTAAAAAAAAAAAAAAAGAGTAGGGCAAGGAGGAAAACAATTTACCACCAAGCTGGCACTTGACATGTTGCACATAAACATTGAACAATATTGCATATACCTAAATATATACATATATATGTTTATTATCTTAAGAAAAAATGATGCACCGGTTTGACCAAGGTAATAATTTCATTGAGTTGGTCACTAGCTTGATTTTTAACATTGTGGTCTAGCGAGGAAAGATAGTGTGTAATGTTTACAAAAGTTAGCGAGTTTTATAATGATATTGACCATCTGCTCAAGAAATTTCTATTTTATTTTGTTCTAACTATAGCATTAGGCAATACAAAAGTTAATTGAAGAGCTAATACTTTCATCTTATGCCAAGATATTAGTGAATGGAGCCTATTCTACCATTTACATATTTACATAATGGTTACCCATGTTATGTATGTAAGACAAACATCATAGGCAAGCATGATATTGTGAATAAGTTTGGCTTGTGAAATTCTCCTCCACTTATACAGTCATGTTTTTGTTGACTTTGATACGAAGTACTATTCACTTTCTCTTCTAATAGGATGCGATGTCTTTAGTAGTGCTCTTACACTAATTGTTATGAGCTAAACACTCGACTCCTTATGAAGGGTCATATGTGGCACTAGTTATAAAACTTTTACTTTAACCAATTAGCTGGAAGTATATCATAGTTTTACTACATTAACAAATTCTTAACCATTGAATACAAAGTTTGTGAAAATAGCAAACAAGTTGTAGACACCCCATTTTTTCCAACCTATATATAGCAAAACCTTATATTTTATTAAATTTATTTATTCTTTGTCAATCTAATTTTGGTGTCATCTAAGGTCCTTGTCAAGTCAATCTAATTGACTTTATTTATTCCAATTTTGTCATCCTATTTGAGTAGTAATGCATTAGGCAAGTTTTTCAATAATCCATTTTCATTTATAAAAATACAAATACAACTAATTTTGAGGCCCATAATGGGTCTGTGTTGGTTCTGAAGGCCCACTGTGGGCCTGTGCCATCTTTAAAAAAGCATAGTTGGGCTTTTTGAAATTTGAGGCCCAACTTGGAGTTTAGTTCTAAAAAAGGAAAGAAAAAAATAGAAAAAAGGGAATTAGCCCAACCTAGGCTAGCCACCCCACGATTTTTTCCTTTGCAAGCGAGCAGCGCCTAATCCCTTCTGCAGCCACAAAATTTAGCAAGAACCCTGGAGCCTGCTTTCCCCATTCGGCCCCTGCCATCCCTCAAAAATCAGGGGCCAATTAAGGCCCCGCCCTTTTTTGGTCTATAAATAAAAAGATTCATAAAAATAAAAAGGCTGGAGGGTAGAAGCTGTGAACACTCGTGAGAGCCACTTAGAGAAGCAAGGAAGAAGCAGAGTGAGGGAAAGAGTTTAGATTGAGGAAGCAGAGCCTAGTGGAGAAGAAAAAGATCAAAGAAGGCTTAGTTGTTAAAGAGGAAACAAAGAGAAGGAGGAGTAGAAGAGGTGGAGCAAGATCTAGAAGGCTGGAATCAGAAAAGGAGGTGGTGGAGTAAAAGACCTATGAGGTAAGTACCCCCTCCCTTGGTTTTGTCTTACCTTAGTCAGTGCATAAATGGTTTTGGTTGTATGGATTAAATGACAGTGTTTTGATAGGAAAAAGGTTTTTGTATATTTCTAAAAATTTTGATTGAATTGTTAAAAATTTATAACTCTAAAATCATGGTCTAAAATAGAACGAGCTAAGGCCCCAAAATTTGAGCCAAGTTCAAAATCACAATCCCAAAATCTCTCAGCCAATAACTCAATATTTGACCACGAAATACCCCAGGTTAAACATTGGTTTAGCCCAAAACCCCGCAAAAAGCTTGCAAAATTTCCAAACATATTCGAGAACTCCAAAAAATTCAGGTCAACCTGACTAGAATACCAAAGGACCCAAATACCTGAGTCAACCTGACCCAAATACATGGGTCAAACATGACTTGGGTCCAATGACCTGGGTTTGAGTCAAACCAACCCATTGACTCAGGTCACCCTCACCTGAGTTAACACATTGACTTAAGTCAACACCCTAACTCGAGTTAACCTACGTCGACCCTAACCCACTTACCCATTGACCCTAGCCTAGAACCCCAAGGCCGAAAACCTATCCTAAACCCACTCCTAGCCCAACACCCAACCCACCTACCTAAAACCTTAGCCCAAGCCTAAGACTAAGCCCAACCTTAACTAAACTTAAAGCTTACTTACAACCAACCTCTTAACCAACCTAACTTAAAATTGACCTAACCTTAGAACCAGCCCACAAACCAAACTCAAGTCCCCAGCCTGGCTAAATTAAAGCCTAGCCCTAACCTAAACCTAAGCCCTAAACCCAAACTAGGCCCAACCTAACATAGCCTAACACCCATGCCTAACCAAAACTAGCCTAACACCTAAGGCCAAACCTAAGCTAGCCCAAGAACCCCAGCCGCATCAGAGACCGAGCCTAACCTAACATGACTTAAACCCTAACTGAACCCCTTAAACTTGACCCAACCTGACTACCCAACCAAACCTTAGCCTAACCCTAATTCCAACTAAACCTGACCAAACCCTAACTTAACCTAGCCAAACCCTAACCTAACCCAATCAAACTCTAACTTAACCCTAACTTGAGCTAGACCTAACCCTAATATAACCTGACCCTAAGGTTAACCTAACCTGGTCAATGCCCAAGTCAACTAGTCCCTAGCCCTCTGTTTGGATCGAGAGAAAACGCTAGAAAACCTTAAGAAATCAAAAAAATAAAAAAAATTTAAAGGGAAGTGTTGATGCCCATTTTGACTTGGGGCTTTCTTGCTTTAATCAGTGGGCGTGGGGGGGGGGGGGGGGGTCTATGCATCTATAAGGGCTTTAATTGCAGCTCAGAGACCTCTCAAGGGCCTCTTAGAGTTTTATTTGTGTTCTGAGGGTCTTAAAGGATCTTTTAGGGTTTTTGGGACCTCTAGCTTTATTAGGTCTAGTTGGGCGTATAGGGCATCTTTGGGATTCTTTTGGCCTCTTTAGGCCTCGTTAAGAGTTGCAAATAGGCTCATTGTAGCTTTAATGAGTCCAGTTGCTCCCCCCCCCCCCCCAAGAGACCAGAAGCACTCTTTTTAAGCCTTAGGGGTAAGGTTGTAATTAACCTTACCCTTGGGGACACTCTTGTCATTATTCTTTTTAAAAGATACCCTAGCTCCTCTTTTTGGAGAGATCTAGAAAGGGGGGGGGGGGTAGGGGGTTACTTATTGAGACAAAAAGGGCGCTAAAGAGAGAAGAGAGAGTTAGAGAGAAAAAAGAGTGAGCTAGAGAGAAAAAGGAGAGTTCAAGAGACAAGAGTGGGAAGCAAAGAGAAAAAAAGAGAAAGATAGGGAGAAAAAAGAAAGAGCTAGAGAAGAAGAAGGGGAGAGAAGACTACAACCAAGAGAAAAAAAGAAAAAAAAAGGAGTGAAATAGAAGGGGAGGAAAGAGCAAGAGGAGAAAGAGCGACTCACAAAGACACAAAGAAGAGAATAAGAAAAGAAAGGAAAGCAGGAAGAAGAAGGGGGAAATACAGTTATGACCACACAAAGAAGAGAACAAGAAAGGAAAGGAGAGAAAAAATAGGAAGAAAGAAAGGCAAGGGGATGACCATAAAAAGGAGGAGAAAAATCCAAGAAAAGGGGTACCTTGATGTTTAACATTTTAGCATGTTGTTTATTTTGGCCTTTTTTTTTTTCTTCAAGCATTCATTCTTGATTTTTTCATTAATACTTCATTGATCTTGGTAATGTGCATGTGAGTTTAGGGTAGGGTAAAATATGTGTGGAGATATGTGTGGTTTAAGCTTTATTCCCTATTAATAACAGGTTCCTAAAATGTCTTCTATCCTTACCCACTAAGTTTGGACAAAGTACAGACTGAGCGGAATGGTTCACGCACCCCCAAAGACCTTATCTCAAGGGAGCTAATGGTACTACACCCCTATCTATTCTTAAAAGAGTAAAGCCCAGGTAGAGAGCTCGTGAAAGTGTGTGTATTCAAATAAATTTAATCGCTTATCCCCTAATCATAACACATCATCACATCCTACACATACCTATCCATTCATTCACAACATACATATAAGAGTTATATACATAGGTAAAATATTAACAAGTACATAATAATTATCCATATTTACAAATAAAATATTGTGAAGTAATCAAAACAACCATTAAAATTCATATTTGGGAGAATTCATAATTAATTAATGGTTTGACTCTCTAGGTCCCCAGCGAAGTCGCCAAACTATCACAACGTCCCAGAGAAGGGATTGGAATAGCGAGCAATAATAAAATTAAAAGTTCAATGGAGTCGCCATTAACCTGTTATTTACTTAGATGCGGTTAGCTCACCTAATTACTGCTTGTTGATTGATTTCTTGACTAATCCTAGGCTAAGGAACCAGTAGTCTTGGTCAATATTTACTAGAGTTGGGATTGAGAATTCAGTTATGCGAGGGGAAGGTATTAACACCCATACACACCTGTTCTATGATCAGTCTTAATTAATTATGAATTATCCCTAAAATGAATCTAATGATATTTAATTAAATCCTTAAAAACATAAATAAATATTTAAAATTTAAAATGAAAATATGAAATAAGGTGCGATTTAGGAATGTCTAATAAGACCTTTTTACCATTTGTTTAATCATTGGAACACAAAAAAAAAAGAAAAGAATATATACAAATAATAATTAAACAATTTATTAAAAAAGAGTCTTTAAAACATTCTCAATTTTTTTCACAAGTTTTTTTAAAAAATTTTCTGAAAATTTTCAATAGTTTTCTGCAATTTTATAAGATTTTTAAAGACATTTTTTTTCATTTTTGATATTTTTATTTTCCTATTTTTTTATTCGAGTTAAAATAATTCAAATAATTTTTTATTTATTTTTCTAATTTTAAAAATATTTTTATGATTTTTACTATTTTTTCCAATTTTTAAAAATAAAAAATAAATTTTAAAATTAAACTTTATCGGTGATTCAGAAAAAGTCAAACTTGTTCAACCGGTGTGAACCGAATTTGACTTGGTTGGGATGAGTAGGCCACGTGTCAGCTAAACATGGTGACACGTGGTTCTATTTTATATATATATATATATATATATTTGAATTTTTTAATAGTAGGGTGATGTCATCATGACATCACTTGCCATGTGGCGAAACCCATTCAATTCTGGGGATTTGTCACATATTGTTGACGTAGTAGTGATCCAGTCATCCAGAGAAAACACACATTGGATGACCAAGATTATGTCATGTCACCTTCCGGATACGCGATCTTGGTTGTGCCACATGTCACCATCCGTATGACGACATGTGTCCCACTACTATATATAAAACTCCATTTTCTCTCTCTCTCTCTCTCTTCTTTTCTCATTCTCCTTCTCTCTCTTCTCTCTCTCGCACGACTCTTTGTGTCTCTCTGCTTCTTACTCTCTCTCCTCTGCTTCACACTCTCACAGACTCCTTTCTTTCTCTTTGCTTATCTTTCTCCTTTATTTCTTCCTTTTTCTCACATATTCCTCTTTTCTCTCTCTTTCTCTTTCCTCCGATCTTTCTTTCTTTCTTCTTCGATCTTTCTTTCTCTTCTTTCTATTTTATTTTTCTGGTTTTTCTTTTTTCTTCCCTCCGTATTTCTTTCTCTCTCCTCCAATCTCTTCTTCTCTTCTTTATCTTTTCATTTTCTTCTCAAATCTCACCTATTTTCTTCTTCATTTTGCAAGTTTAAATCAAATAGGAAATATGAGCAAAGAGTTTTGGGCCCTCTGCCTTCAAATCCAAGCTCGGATCAAAGTCTTCGAAGATAAGTTTTTTTTTGTTCCTTTTATTTCATTTTTTTTTGAATGTTTTCTTGAATTTTCCTGACAATTTTCCCATAAGCCAAACGGGTTGGGATTTGTTTGACCTGGGTTCTAACCTAGTTTAGGTGGCTGGCTAGGTTAGGTTAAGGATTGGTAGTTTAGGTTAAATTTAGGGCTCGGTTAGGCTTAATCAGGATAGGCTGAACCAAGGTTGGATTAGCTAGTTTGAAATTGGGCTATGGTAGAATTTGGTCAGGAGTATGGGTTGATGGGATTAGTAGGTTGGGCTGTAGGGAAATTGGGCTTTGGGTTTGAATTTAATTAAATGGGCTTCAACCAATTGAGCCGAGCCTAGTAGGCTCAATCTAGAATACAATTTTATGGGTTTTAGTTCAATTGGGCTTGGAGTTAGGTTAAAGGTCAAATGGTTAATGGACCCAAGTCCAAATTGGACCTGGGTTTTGGATCTTTGGGTCAAATAAGTAGGATCCGAGTCAAACTAACTTGGGTTTGGGTTATTGGATCTGGATATGGGTATGGGTATCCTGGTCAAGTTGATCCGATTTGTGGGTCTAGTCTCAAATCCGGGTTATTAAACCCGAATGTAGATAATTAAAAATGGATTACAAATTCCTATTTACATTCAAATCTAAAAAATTTAGAATTAAACTTTTTGCAATTTTAGTTATTCAAGAAGCAAACAAAACTTAAATAAAATTAAAGAAAACCAACCTTTGTCTTCTAACTCCTCAAATCTTTATTTCTGCTTCTTAAAAAACTCTATTGTTAATTTCTTTGCTACTTCTGCAATTCAAGTTTCTTGATCTTCTATCTTTTTCCACCTTCTCAACTTCAAGCACTCAAACTCTTTTGCAATTCTTAAGCAATTTCTCTTTATGCCTCACTGTGTGTCTAAATTTCAGTGTTTGTTCATGTCATTCTCACCCTCAGAAATCCTATATTTATAGGCTTGGAGATTCATTCAGTTTATTACTTATTAAGTCAATCAACACTAAATTTAATCAAGCAAAGTTATTTCAAATTTTTCATATTTCTCACTTGTCCAATTGTTGGATTTTCTTTTACAGGTTTGAATTTGAAGCTGAAGATGCTGGTCCACTTCTTTTATTTCATTTTTTCTTTTAATATTTTCAACGTGAAAATGCTGTATATAAAATTTCTTTCCTGTATTTTCTCATTTTATGGAATAAAAATTTTGCCCAATTTTTTTTGTATTAGCCCCGGATAAAATGGGGTGCCTACACATGCATCAACACAAGTAAACAAAAGTCATATAATAAACAATAAAGTAACGTAATTCATGCTTAACACCTTCATAGGCAATGTGTATTTAGCTAGGGAAGCCAGTAGGCTAGGTATACAAATTTACAAAAGTTAGTGAGTTTTATAATGAAAAATAAGAACTCAATCTACCTTAAATAGTTCTCTATGCTACTCTAGCTGTGCACTAGGACATTAAAAATTGACCAAGGAATCACATTCTCATTTACACTAAGATATTATCACGCTAAAAAATTAAATCTATACTACTATTTGCATGATGGTTACCCATCTCATCTAACAAGACAAGCGTTCACAAGCAAACACAATGCCCTAAACAATCTTAGCTCGTAATATTCTCCCTCATTTATGCGACTGACATCTTCGTATACTTTGCTACTAAGCATCTTCAATTTCTTTTTTATTAGGTTGTGATGTCTTCAATGATGCTTTCATACCAATTGTCACAGGCTGAACGGTTCACTCCTTCTGAAAGGCCATGCATAATTACTCATAAAATTCTTACTTAATCAACTGTTAATGGATGGGCGGCTTTCACCCCGTGGGTTTGTTGTCGCATCATAGTGTTCAAAGTGGTGTGATGGTGGTTGGAATCCTCAGGTTATAAAAAAAAGAAAACAAGTTCTTAACCATCAAATACAAAGTTAAGCAGAATCAGTAATCAAGTGGGCAAGCTAACAAGAGTTATATGGTAAATATTAAAATAATGTAACTCATTCTTAAAACTTTTGTAGACAACTTTGGGAGGCTATAGGCTAAACATATTTACAAAAGTGAGTTTTACAATAATTGACAAATACTCACTTTTCGCTTTAGGAACTTTTATACTATTTAAATTTTGACACTAGAAAATATAAAACTAATTAAGGAGTCAACAATTAACACATTAGTTGGTTAAGACTTATTGAATCAATTGGCCTCACATTTAATGATGAGGAAAACCATAAGGTGAAATCAACATTTTAATTACTTTTATTTTAGAACTTTTTTTAATGGAAAAAAAATTGAGGTAGAAATAGATTAATACACACACATATAACTGGTTAAGAAAAGTAATAAGAAAATATTGTAGTTAACTAGCTAGTTGAGAAATATACATGGACTTATTCAACGAAAAAAAAGTAATGTGGAAAAGTTTAGCCAAGCAAAAGTTAAAATGATTTAATTATGTGATTTGGCTTATTTTTCTATTCTATGTGAATTATAGGCTTCGTTTGAAATAAAAAGTTTCATTCTAAAAACTAAATTTATTTCCATTATCTTTTATAGTAAATATTATTTAAAATAAAAATTTATTCATATATAATTAAAGGCTAAAAAAATTATATTCTATATGATAGTTTGTGAAAATTGATTCGTTATATCTTTTATTTTTTCTTTCTAATATACCCAAATATATCAGCTACCATAGGTCAAGGGGAAACCAGAGCATAGCATTAATGAGGCCATTTACCACCCAAGTCAATTGCCCGGTTAGAGCAATTGACGCCTATGCTATAAAAATCGGAGTGATCCACGTGGTTGCTATAATGACCAGAGTGATTCACGCCAGACGCCATAATGACAAATCTCCAATGGGTCAAACCTCGCCACTATAAAAGGGGATAATGCTAAGAGGCAAAGGTATTTCATTCTAACCCAAATTTACTGTTGTTTATAACCTCTCAAGTCAATCCCTTACTTAGGCATCAAAGAGATCCCTCGGAGTACACCCCGGGTCTCCCAAGCCACTTTTTTTTCATCCTTTTCAGGTGATCGGTATCAGGGAATTCATCGGAGGTCGTTCGACATTTTTATTCCGCAACAGTTTCCGCTGTTTGTGGGAAAGCCTTTGAGAGGTTTCCTTCTTACTTCCGATCCTCAATCCTTACACCATGACAACGTCCACTAACTGAAGGTCAGAGCTTGCTGCAGGTGATCAATCACCCCAGTCCATTCACTGCACACCTGGAGACCATTCGGGAGTGATAAAGGAGGAATTCCTTATCTTCCAAAGGAGAATGGAGGACATGATAGCCTCCCAAAAGAAGATGGAGGGCATGTTCAACATGATCCTACAACAAAAAGGTCATGAAGGATTTGTTCCCCCTTATCACTAGAAAATCTTGAATCACACGAGAAAGTGGTGAACCCGAAGGAGAGCAATGAAAAAGCCAATCCCGAGAAAAAGGTGGAAGACGCAAATAGTGTGGGGATCAATGAACAATGATCGAACGAGCTGGAGGAGAGGATAAAAAATATTGACCAAATAGAAAAAATGATGAAGGGGGCTCGCACCAACTCATCTTGTGGGGAGACCTCATTAAAATCTTCAGATCCGCCCTTCACCAAAGAAGTGATGGAGGCCTCACGACCAAGTAAGTTCAAAATGCCTACTTTTGAAAGGTATGAAGGCTCGACCGAACCGGTTGATCACCTGGATATCTTTAAGGTGTTAATGCAATTGCAAGGTGCACCTGATCCCATCATGTGCTGTGCATTTTCTATTACCCTTAAAGGGAATGCCAAAGCATGGTATCGGACCTTGAAGCTCAGATCCATCGGCTCCTTTTCTAAAATGGAGCAGCAATTTACTGAGCACTTCATCAACAGCCGCAGGATAGCAAAGACCTCAGCTCATCTGATAAGCCTGGTCTAAGGAGAAAGGGAGATATTGAAAAAGTTCATACACCATTTGTCGTTGCAACCCTAGAGATTTGCAACCTGAACCACGGTGTGGCGCTGGCAACCTTAACCATGATTCTCCAGCCTAGTGACTTCTTGTACTCCTTGAGGAAAAGGCCTCTAGCCGACATGGTGTAACTAATGGCATGGACACAGAAGTATATCAATTTGGAGGAAGTAATGGACACAAGGAGAGATCTAGCTGATTAGAAAAGAAAGAGCTCAAGGGATACGAGGGAGGCCTCCAAAACAGGGAAGAGGCAAAAGAGTAGCAAGCTGCAGAGCATTCCTAAGGGGTTAGGACATACAAGTAAGTTATAGTCCTACATTCCCCCAAATGTCTCACATACCAATGCCTTAGGGGGTTCTGACCTAATCTAGCATGCCTAGAAAGGAGATTGTTCTATGCAATTGCATCTCTATTAATCATATCTTCAAACATTTTGTGTGTCTTTATTAAATTATCAAATTTTGCTTACATATCTATAAGGGCTTTCTTTATCATGCTATTCGATTTCGGTCCAAAAGATGAGCACAACTCATTAGGTCACAAGACAGTCCAAAAGATAAGCATGACTCATTAGGCAAAGAAAATCGGACCAACTGATGAGCAACGATCATGAGGCCTGAAGATTCCCAAAAATGAGCACAACTAATTAGGCTACAAGACGACCCAAAAGATGAGCACAACTCATTAGGCCATCAGATAGGCCGAAGGATAAGCATAACTCATTAGGCAAAGAAAATCGGCCCAACTAATGAGAAACGCACATGAGACCTAAAGATTCCCAAAAGATGATCATGACTCATTAGGCAAAGAAGACTTGCCCAAAATATGAGCACAACTCATTAGGCAAGAAGACGACCCAAAAGATGAGCACAACTCATTAGGCTAGAAGACAACTCGAAAGATGAGTACGACTCATTAGGCAAAGTAAAACCGGACCAAAAGATAAGCACAACTCATTAGGCCAGAAGACAGCCCAAAAGATGAGCACAACTCATTAGGCAAAGAAAATCAGCCCAATTGATGAGCAACGCTCATGAGGCCTGAAGATTCCCAAAAGATGAGCACGACTCATTAGGAAAAGAAGACCGGCCCAACTGATGAGCAATGCTCATGAGGTCTGAAGATGCCCAAAAGATGAGCACAACTTATTAGGTAAAGAAAATCGGCCCAATTGATGAGCAACACTCATGAAGTCTGAAGATGCCCAAAAGATGAACATGACTCACTAGACAAAGAAAATTGGCCCAACTGATGAGCAATGCTCATGAGGCCTAAAGATGCCTAAAAGATGAGCAAAGCTCATTAGGCAAAAGAGACCTGCCCAACTGATAACCAACGCTCATTAGGCCTAAAGATAGCCTAAAATATGAGCACGACTCATTAGGCAATAGAGAACGACCCGACTAATGAGCAACACTCATGAGACCTTAAAAAAGTCTGCTCGGCATGAATGCCCCACAAAGAGCGGCTCATAAAGAATGCCCCCACAAAGAGCATGTTGGCAAGAATGCCCCACGAAGGGCAGGTTTGCAAAAATGCCCCTACAAAGAGCAGGTTGGCAAGAATGCTCCCACGAAGGCAGGTTGGCAAGAATGCTCCCACGAAGGGTAGGTCGGCAAGAATGCCTTACGAAGGGCAGGTCGGAAAGAATGCCCCACGAGGGGCAGGTCTGCAAGAATGCCCCCATGAAGGGCAAGTTGGCAAGAATGCCCCATGAAGGGCAGGTTAGTAAGAATGCTCCACGAAGGGCAGCTCAGCAAGAACGTACTATAAAGGGCAGCTCGACAAGAATGCCCTGTGAAGGGCAGGTCGGCAAGAATGCCCCACGAAGGGAAGGTCGACAATAATGCCCCATGAAGGGTAGGTCAGCAAGAATGCCCCTATAAAGGGTAAGTCAGCAATAATACCCCCACGAAAGGTAGGTTGGCAAGAATGCCCCCACGAAGGGTAGGTCGGCAAGAATGCCCCATGTTGGAATTAGTGTGATCCAAGAGGGGGGTGAATTGGGTTTTAAAACTTTTTGGTTAATTTAAATCTTTTCTGATTCACCACAGTTCATATCCCATTTAATATTGAAAGCATGTATGTAAAATGATTAAACAATCAGTGCAGACATACACGTGTATCTCATTTAAAATAAATGTGCATGTAAACAATTATAATTGTAAATGAATAGACATACACATATGGAAATTAAAGTGTAGAAATTAAATGATATAAAGAGAGAGAAACACATAATATTTGTTATCGAGGCTCAACCAAACCAGCCTATGTCCCCACCTTGGGCATACCCCCCAAGGATTACACTATCCTTGCTCACTTAAACGGGCGGAGCAGAAGTCATTACAACCTCTCCTTATGGGGTGAGGTAAACTCCAGTTCAATTACCAGACTGAGCCCAACCGGTCTCCCTTATGGGGTGGAGACACCCCAGTTCAATTTACTAGGCTGAACCGAATCGGTCTCCCTTGCGGAGTGGAGACTCTCCAGTTCAATTGTGGACTGAACCCAACCGGTACATTATAAATCACTTTTGTACATATTAAAACGCTTCTAAATACAAGCATGGATGTACAGATTAAAAGCTCAAATACATGCACTTTCTTCAGATATGAAGTGTGCTCAGTAGAGTAAGGGTGCTTTCAAAATAAATTTAAACCCTAATAAGACATTTTCTCCAAAAATATATTTCAATAAAAATATAGGAGAACCTAGGGTTTTGCTCTTTAACAAATTTTGCACAAATAAAAATTACGAATATATATAAATGATAAATATGTTCTCTAATAAACATTTAACAAATAAAAGGGTTGGGAGAATCTAGAATTTAAGATCAAGAAAAAATATTAGTGCAATACCAAAAATATTTATCCTGAAAATAATCGAGAGAAAGTCAAGCAATACTCTCAAAAATGATTTTCAAAGATTAAGTGTTAAGTGAGAGTATATGCAAATAAAATGCCCTAAATAAAGTACTTTCCTTAAAAATGATTTTGAAATAAAAGCATGAAAGAGACTTGGAGAGATTTGTATAGAGATTTTGCCCCAAAAGAATGATTTTAACAATAAAAAATGTTTTGGGGGAACTTTGATTAACAATGGATTAGAGAGAAAATTTGGGCTAATCAAAATTGCTAATATGAGTTATGAAGGGGGTATTTATAGATTTTCAGGAAATCTGACTGTTGAGGGACATGCTCGTCATTTTGAAAATGTTTAGGTGAAAAATTAATGATGATTAGCGGTTAAAAATTAAGCCAACTCAAGAGTTTCGGTTGACCAAAGACAATGTTCGGTCGACCACTTTTATAAGTTTGGTCGACTAGGGCAAATTTGAACTATAGATTTGGTCGACCATATTAAGGCGATTATGAACCCTTCGTGGGTTCGGTCGACCAAAGCAAAGATGTGGTCGGCTTTCATATAGCTTCGATCGACCATCTCAAGTTTGAACCACATGGTTTGGTTGACCAAGTAGTTGGGGTGTCAGAGATTAAAGGTTTGGTGGACCGAGGATGGTGCGTTCAATTCAGTATGGTTGATCGAGCAAAGTCAACATGTTGACTTCTAACCTATTCGGTTGATCGAGGCATTTATACTGCCAAGGGTTTGGAATCCAATGTCGATCGACCGAAGACCTGTTTTTGCCCCAATTTAAACCCTAAGGACATTTCAAAACCTTTGTATGATGTTAACTTTTATGAAAAAGGTTTTTAATGAAGAGTTCAATGTCCTAAGGTCTGTCTATGACCTTTGATTCCCTACGGTCTATCTATGGTTTTGTATGAGCATTCAAATCATATCATGCAAGATGTATGCATTATTACATACCAAATTCTAAAAATAAAACTTAAATGCATTACAAGATAAAACAATAAATGTCCTCTTCTTCTTCTTTTGCTCTTCTGACTTCATGGAATACTTCTGATCGTATAGGCTTTAAGTCCTGCAAGCTTCCATTGTCGTTTCCTTATGTGTGTGTTAAATTAATTGACCTGTTCACATGCTAAATATACACATAAGAAACATATACTTTGTCAGCATTAAAATAGGGATTAGACTCAAAAAGTCAATACCCCACGAAGGGTAGGTCGGCAAGAATGCCCCACGATGAGTGGCTTTCCATAAGTACGATGTGAAAAGCTGTTAAGAGAGTTTGGCTCGACAAAGCCATGGACGCAGGAACTCGACTTGGATTTGCGACATCCTGATGACCTCGGAACATTTAAAACCTGCTAGGATCAACTAAATCTCTTCGAAGGTTAGCTCGGTAAATCCATGGACACAGGAAACCGGCTCGGATTAAGCCAACGTGCCAACAAACTTGGCTCGACCAAGCCCTGTACACATAAAACTCAGCTCAGACGAGTCGACGACGCAACACCTCAAAAAAGGTGGGGGGGGGGGGGGAAGAGACAGGACAACTTTCAAACTTTTAGAACCAGCACCAAAAATTCAAAACTTAAACTGGGGGGGGGGGGGGGGGAGGGGCAATTGATATGCCCAAATATATCAGCTACCATAGGTTAAGAGGAAACCAGAGCACAACATTAATGAGGGCAGTTACCGCCCAAATCAATCGCCCGGTTAGAGCAATTAATGCCTACGCTATAATAACCGGAGCGATCCACGTGGATGCAGTAATGACCAGAGTGATTCACGTCGAACGCCATAATGACAAATCTCCAACGGGTCAAACCTCGCCACTATAAAAGGGAGTAATGTTAAAAGGCAAAGATATCTCATTCTAACACAAATTTACTGTTACTTATAACCTCTCAAGTCAATTCCTTACTTAAGCATCAGAGAGATCCCTTGGAGTACACCTTGGGTCTTCCAAGCCACTCTTTTTATGCCCTTTTTAGGTGATCGGTATCGAAGAATTCATTGGAGGTCGTTTGACATTTTTATTCCGCAACACTTTCATTTTCCTTGATAATCAATATGAAAAAAAATATTTTTGTTCGTTTAATTTTAAAGCTACCTATAATATCTCCAATTTTATAAAGAAAATAAATTTAAAAAACATCTTTTTATTATTTCCAACTTTCACTAATTGAATACTCAATTTTGGCATGTAAACAAACTTTAGGTACATGATCACATTGCTCTATTTGGATCATTTTATTTAAGGAAAAAAATGAAAAGAAAAATAAATTTTTTATTATATATGTTTTTCTTATATATCAAACACTTTTAAAAATAAAATTTATTTGAGTATGGTTAAAATTAATAAAAATTAAATGTTAATGATTTGTATGGAAGATCAGATGTTTGTTCATTTTGTCCATATATTTTTACTATTATTTTAATTTTTTTTCATTTTTTCTTAATAATCAAATGAGAAAGAAAGTATATTATTTTATATATATAGAAAAATTCTAAACGGTGAAAAGGAGTATTGGGAAACCACGTTTTGGTGCATACTTTTTCTGAAGAAAATTCTGCTTGGAATTGGACGAGAAACAATAATTAGAAATTTATGGAAGAAGGCGATGGTGGGCTGCTCCCTATATATATACAGATGCAAGGTTCATTTTCACATGCTGTGGTCGGTCCATTTAGCTTCGAACTTCTTGCCTACTTTGAAAATTAAGTGAAATGGAAGTCAAATAAACAAGCTTTAAAGCATTTTACCTATTCTTTTTTCGCAATTGAAAGCATAAATTTTAAATCTAAATTTTAAATTTTAATAGATTTGGATAAATTTTAATATAATTTTGTATTACATTTTATCTAAATATAGTACAAATCTGAATTCAAGGCTTCTCCAAATATGGAGTTTATGATTTTGTCTTTCTAGTTCACGAAATTAATTTTGCAAATTTGCTAGGCCTATAACTAATTTTTAGTCGGTACCAAAAGTTACATGTATGTAGCATTTGGGAGTTTAAAGTATGAAGATTAAATTTGAATTTGTACAAATTTAAACAAAGTAAGGTACCTAATTATATTGAGTTTTATTGTAATTTGCATAATTTCAAATTTAAAGTTAAAAATCCAAATTCCCGAACACTATCTTATTTTCATTTTAGGTTCATTTTATACACTGAAGGAAGGGTGTCTATGATTTTTCGATCAATTATACTCCTACGGGTTCTCGGTTTTGGAAGACAATTTTAAAAGTTTTTCTAGAGGTCTATGAGAATATTTATGTGAATGTTAGAGAAAATCTTAAAGGTTTTTCCAGAGGTCTATGAGAATGTTTATGTGAAGGTTAGAAAAGAAAAAAATTTCTTTTTGGTTTGATAAGTGGTTGAGCAGTGGTCCTCCTGCGGAGTGTTCTTACACGGTCCAGCATCCTAAGCTTAAGATTCAAGATTGCTAGGAGTCTGAGAATTGGGATATGAATATGCTGAAAGATTTGGTAGGGGTCCTCAAAATGGATGAGATTTTACCATTTTCTATAAAACACAAATTGGGGCCTGATGTGTTTATTTGGAAGCCTTCCATTAGTGGAAAATTTTCGACTGCCTCGGCTTGG
Organism: Malania oleifera; assembly: GCF_029873635.1. Classification (NCBI taxonomy): domain Eukaryota; kingdom Viridiplantae; phylum Streptophyta; class Magnoliopsida; order Santalales; family Ximeniaceae; genus Malania; species Malania oleifera. Next base: position 78,114,287 of record NC_080423.1, on the reverse strand, counting down.
GAGGTGATAAGAATAAAAGGGGAGCAGTACACGTGGATGGAGTGGGTCTGGCATAATCTTTTACCTAAGAAAGTATCCATGTGTATGTGGAAAACTATGTTCCAATGTCTTCTTGTAGATGAGAGAGTGAGGAAACTGGGAGTTGATATGGTCTCTTGTTGCAACTGATGCGTGGATAAAAAAGAGGAATCTTTCAATCATGTTCTGAGTGCGGGATCCATCGCAAGTATGGTTTGGAAGAGAGCAGCGTCTATCTTGAGAATTCTAAATTTTGATGATGAACCTTGGAGTGTAAAAGTTAGTAGATGGTTCAAATGTGCCAAAAAGTCAACCCTCAAAGGTACGATCATCGGTTTGTTACCTACTATAATTTCTTGGAGCTTATGGCTTAGACGTTGTAAAGTCTGAATGGAAGATAAGTATGAGTCAAGGAATGTAGTTTGATTATCGGTGAGGTTTTGGCTTGCAAAAATTGCAAAAGGAGTCAAGGGTTCCCTGCATGATCGATAATAATTTATTGGAAGAGTTCTAAGTGAAAATGATATCTCTGAAGGTTAGAACTCCTCGAAAAATAGTTTGGAAAAAACCTCCTGTAGGTCGGTTGAAACTAAACATAGATGGCTCTTGTAGAGGAAATTCGAGTTCTTGTGGTGGTAGTGGTATCATCTGCGACTCTTTAGTTAATAGTAAGGCCGCTTTCTCTAAAAAATTTGAGTCAGGTACTAACAATGGAGCAGAGTCGCAGGCTCTTATTAGTGGTGTTCGATTCTGTAAATAGTTGGGTTATCAAAAGATTTGTATTGAATGCGGTTTGGAATTGGTGGTGGGTTGGATCACTTCTGGAATTTGCTCTTCCTGGTACTTATGGGACTTTTAGGAATTGTTAGAGGAGGAGTTACAATGCCTTCAGTTCTCTATAAAACACCAATTTAGAGATGGTAATCAGGTGGAGGATTTCTTGGCTCGTCAAGGCGAGGGAGGCAACACAAGGAGATATTTTGTAGGTGATGAGATATCGAGTAAATTGAGAGGTCTAATTTGTATGGAAAGGATGAGTATTCCAAGCCTTAGTCTTTAATTTGTCATCTTTTGGCTCTCCTCTATTTTCCTCGGGTTCTGTTTTGCAGGTTTTTGTCTTCAATTTGCAAGAAATTTGTTTTTATTTGTGTTTATTTGTTTTGAATTCTTTTGGGCTTGTTTTAGTTGTTTTAGTTGGTTAATGATTCAGGTTTTGTTAGGCTTGTTTTGATTGTGGTGCCTAAGCTAGTTTTTTATTAGGATTTTGTAAATCCCTTGTAACATATTTGTAACCACGGTTTTCCTCCGCCATAAATGAGGACTACCAATAAAGTTGGTTGTTTTATTAAAAAAAAAAGTGATTTTTCGATATTGATATTGTAATAACCTAAGTAATTCTTCCAGGCCTCGTCGACGAAGACTCGTCTGGTTGACGAGAAGATACCGCGAGAGGATTTTTGGAAGTCTGAAATTCGTCGATGAGGGTGCAGGTTCATTGACAAACTTTCTACGGGACTTGTTGACGAGGTGACGTGTCTTGTCGACGAATTCGGCTCTATAAATAGTGGAAACTTGGATTATTAACAAAATTCCAGCGCAAATTACCTATCTCTCTCTCTCTAAAACGTCTCCCACTCCTTCTCTCTTCTATTCTAGGTCCGTTTCTTACCAAATTGAAATTCTGAGGTCACCACGATGTTCCTGGTGACGTTCACTTCAAGTTTGCCGGAGCTGATCGTTGGAGAAGTTGGTTTGGGATACATCCCAATTTCAGCGTAAGGCAATTTATTCAGTATTTTCTTTCCCTACAGTTATAAGAAATGTTGTATGCAAAGAAATGCTGATGTTTTGTTCTGGGGAATGTCGTTTTCAGGGTGTTGAGTGGAGAACCTTGCGGATATAGGGCCAGAGTACAGTAGGGATTATTCAAAGATAAGGTAAGGGAAATATGCTATGCTAGACAGTTCTAGAATGATTTTCAGTATGAAATGTATATTTTTACCAGGTTATTATTCATAGCAGAACTTTATACAGTTTATTAATTACGAATAATATGTTTTAAATTACTGTGTGGCTTGAGAATATAGATATAATACGGAAACATGCTTTACAGTATTTTTCAGAGTGATGTTTTACAGAATATACAAACAATGAATATATTTTACAGCAATTATAGAATACCATGATTATACAGTCTACAGTACCATGACATACATATTTACAGTTAATTTCAAAAACACAGTTGATATAGATACAGTTTATTACAATGTCATGGTTAATACAGTTATTACAGAATCATGGTAAAACAGATAATTGTATATAGAGATGTATTATATATTATCGGACCCTTATGAACCATTACAGATACAATTTACAGAGTACAGTACTGTAGTTATATACAATATAGAGTGCAACCACCTATTCAGATAATACATGGTAGGTAGGTCGATTGCATGCCCATGGGCGGACATGCTCCCCATCAGATATGGGTTGAGGAGGGTTGATCAGACTGATGGAGTATAGTGGTTTATCCTGGTCGGCCAGCCAGGATACCGCTTACGGGCTGCACAATCCTGTCATGAGTGGTTAAATCATGACATACAGTTATCCATTTTGGGAAGTTTTTCAGTTATTATTATGTATGTATGGTTTCACAGAAACAAGGAATGTATATATATATATATATATATATATATATATATATATATATATTAAAAGTATTATGTATAGAAACCTAAAATACAGATATGTTAAGCAACATGGGAAGGGTGATGGTTTATATTATTTGTACTATATTACAGATTCAGTTATAAATGATTATATAGAAACAAATCTTCATAGTATTGTAACTCATTTGTCACACACTAGCAATAACATATTTTGTCTTACTGAGCATCGTCATATCCCATTAAATTAATATTTTTTTCAGGTGATCCAATTAGGCGAGCAGATCAGGCTCGCAGATAGAAGATGTTACAGTTCAGGCATGTCGGTAGAGTGAGTATTTTAGGAAGGTTACTCAGTTGAGGGTATTTTGGGAAACCGTCGTATATGTATATTTTGGGAACATTTTAGCTTTCTAGTATTGTGTATTTTCTTGATTGTGTATATATGAGTTCCGTTTCTCATTGCTTAGGTTGATGGTTTAGTTTAATCTAGTAGGTATCAGAGCATTATAAATTTCATAGTATAAAAAAATAAAAAACAAACAGAATTAAAAAATAAATAGCAGGTTGTTACAGTTTGGTATCAGAGCCTAGGTTGCTAGGTTCTGTAGACTTTAGAATGTAGCAGATGTAATACCAGAGTACAGGAAATGATTTGAGGTTGTTCTGTGGTCTGGGTACAGGATTACCGTGGTGGTTTCAATGTTTTCCTTAGGGTGACGATTTCAGGAAAACCATAGTAAACTATCGTCAGGTCGTGTGTCTAGGTTGCAGAACTGGATATTGAGTTAAGGTCAGGAAAGGTAGTTAATTTTGAATTGGTATAGGATAGGTTTGTGTAGGAGATACCGACGCAGTATTGCGCAGCGTCACCCAGAAGGTGATGGTTGAGATGGCCAGGAGCTCTAGGGAGCGTGGCTGTTCGATCGAGCAATTTACCCGGATGAAGCCCCCATCCTTTGCTGGAAGAGATGACCTGATTGTAGCTGAGAATTAGGTCTAGGACATCGAAGAGACGTTGGCAGTGCTTCCTTGTTCGGATGAGCAGAAGGTAGTATTTGCAGCATTTAAGCTAACAGGGGAGGCGAAGCGCAGGTGGAGATCAGTGCGATTGATAGAGGAGCAGAGGCCGATTTTAGTGCCAGTGAGTGGGACCGATTCAAGGAACTGTTCTTCAAGTAGTATTTCCCTGCTATTGTTTGGAGCGCGAAGGCAGCAGAGTTTATGCACCTGGTATAGGGGCAGATGACCGTATCCCAGTACGCAGCTCAGTTTATTGAGTTGTCACGTTTTGCTCCACATCTAGCACTTGATGAAGAGAAAAAGGCAAGTAAGTTTGAAAAGAGACTGAGGCAGAACTTGTTTGAGCAGGTGATTGGTTTCAGGGCTCAGACATTTACGGAGGTTGTAGACAGAGCTGCGATCATTAAGAGTGGTATATAAAGGGGTATAGCATCCTAGAGTTAGAGGAAGAGGCCTGTGCCTCAGGGTTTTTAGGCTGGCTCTAGTAGGGGTCCATGGAGAGGAGGTCGTGATAGGGGAGATCAGAGGCAGATGGCAGGACCTCGTGAGAATCAGGGTGCGCTGACTTTCTTGGTGTGTTAGACGTGCGTGAGACGTCATTTGGGGGAGTGCCGGGTAGGGAGAGATGTGTGGTATCGTTGTGGGAGACTCGGCCATATGACACATGCATGCCCCAGTCCACCAGACCAGGTCCTAGCTCCCAAGCCTTATCGGGGAGGATATTAGGCACTTCCTAGAGGACAACAGAGGAATGTGGCCCTGGCGAGGGTTTACGCGTTGATGCCAGGTGATGCTGAGGCTGCCGCGGATGTGGTGACAGGTACTTTTACTGTTTTATCACATTCTGTTATTATTTTATTTGATTCTGGTGCTACCCATTCATTTATCCCTGTATCGTATGTTAAATTATCTGGAAATGAGACTCAGTTATTAGATAGAGAACTATCAGTAGCTACATTGTCTAAGTCTGTGATGAGATGTCAGAGGGTACTCAGAGGTTATCTAATATAAATTCAAGGGAAAGCATTACCAGCAGATCTGATTGTGTTTGATATGTGCGGTTTGATATAATACTGGGAATGGATTGGTTGACAGTTAATCACGCCAGTATTGATTGCCATAAGAAAGAAGTAGTTTTTAGACCCCCTAGTGAGAAAGAATTTAGGTTTACGGGTTCACGTGTACGTGCTCCATCTTAGCTAGTATCAGCAATGCAGGTGAGTAGATTGCTCCTGAATGGAAGTTATAGGTTTGTGGCTTTTGTAAAGGAAGTGTCAGAGAATGAAGCGAAGCTTGACAGTACCCCAGTCGTATGAGAATTTTTAGATGTTTTTCCAGAGGAGTTACTTGGGTTGCCTCCTAAACACAAGGTGAATTTTCCCATAGATTTACCCCCAGGGACGACACCGATTTCTAAAGCTCCTTATCGTATGGCTCCAACTGAATTGGAAGAGTTGAAGGATCAATTACAAGACCTACTGAATAGGAGTTTTATACGACCCAGTGTATCGCCAGTGTTGTTTGTGAAGAAGAAAGACAGGACTATGAGAATGTGTATTGATTACAGGGAAATCAATAAGGTTACTACTAAGAATAATATCCTTTACCTCGTATAGACGATCTGTTTGATCAGCTCTAGGCTACGCGGGTGTATTTCAAGATCGACCTCAAATCAGGTTATCACCAGGTAAGAGTAAAAGTAGAGGACGTCGCGAAGACAGCCTTCAGGATCAGGTATGGGCACTATAAATTCTTCGTTATGCCATTTGGTCTGACGAATGCCCCAACTGTGTTCATGGACTTGATGAATAGAGTTTTTCACCCGTATCTAGATCAGTTTGTAGTAGTTTTCATTGATGATATACTGGTGTACTCGAGGAATTTTGAGGATCATGAGGTGCATTTGAGTCTGGTACTGTAGACACTTAGGGAGGAAAAGCTTTGTGCCAAGTTTAGCAAGTGTGATTCCTGGCTTGAGCAAGTTGTGTTTTTAGGCCATGCGATCTCAGGGGATGGTGTTTCAGTGGATCCCAGTAAGGTCGAGGTGGTGGTGAATTGGGCCAGGCTGAAGAATGTGCAATAAGTCAGAAATTTCTTGGGACTGGCAGGTTATTGCCGTCGATTTGTGGAAGGATTTTCAACCTTGTCAAGACCTCTCATGTGTTTGACTAGGAAAAATTCTAAATTCGTGTGGGATGAAGAATGCGAGCAGAGTTTTTAGGAATTAAAACAGCGACTCATCATTGCACCAGTACTAACGATTCCATTAGGAGGTGATAGGTATGTGATTTACAGTGACGCGTCTTTGAAAGGACTTGGTTGTGTACTGATGTAGCATGGTAGGGTGGTAGTATATGCGTTCAGGCAGTTGAAAGAGTATGAAAAGAACTACCCTTCTCACGATTTAGAACTAGCCGCAGTGGTGCACGCACTGAAGATCTGGAGACATTACTTATATGGTAAGAGATGTGAAATGTTTTCTAACCATAAGAGCCTAAACTATTTCTTTACACAGAAAGAGTTGAATATGCGATAAAGGAGGTGGTTAGAACTCATCAAGGATTATGATTGTACCATCAGTTACCACCCAGGTAAAGCAAATGTGGTGGCTGATGCTTTGAGCCGTAAATTAGAAAATACAGCACAGCTAGACGCAGTGATTCAGCTCCAATTCAGATGGACTTGGAAATACTCGACATGGAGTTAGTGGAAGATGATCCTTAGGCGCTTATTGCCAGTCTGGTTGTACAACCTACACTATATGTGTCACGACCTGCTTATTTTCACACACACACACACACACACACACACACACACACACACACACATATATATATATATATATATATATATATATATATCAATGTCATTATAAAATCAACACCACACATCTCACATGCCAGCTCAGCAGGTCACAATCCACCTGGACCCGTTGGTTCTAGGGATACATCAGAACATACAGCAGAAGCCTACGTAGTAGGAAACATACAATCACATGCATCTAATCATTTCATATTTTACACTATACCAGAGTTACTATATCCGTTGCACTTCCATGCATACATCCCAAAAATGAAATCTAGAGACAATCCCCACAAAAACCTAACCGTCCCTACAAGACTTACCCTTCACAGAGGGCAGATATACAACACTATATCAGTGGGGCTTTTCCCGCTCGCCTATCCGAGGCACCTGAAAAGTTTATAAGATTTAGGGGTGAGACACCTCTCAGTAAGGGAAATAAACTAATACTAGTGTGTGACAACATGAGTATTCTGTACTCTACATATACCATATATAACATATTCAATACTGTATATGAAATCTGGGAAAACATATGTATATCAAAACATGACAGAACATACTACATTTTCATAAACATTTCTCATCTCATATCATAATAATAATATCATAAAACAATCCTGGTAGGTTAGTTGGTTGTTGTCATGTATTACCCCCACATGACTGGGTTGTACACTGGGTTGTGTGGCCCGAAGACGGAACCTGACAGTGGTTGGCCGACCACTGCCAAGTCGATAGTCTAGTCTGTAGGTCCGATGGGTCTGCCAGACCTAGTCCGTACACTAAGGGCGATAACAGCACACTTCTTGAAAATAACCACATCGACCAGCCAATCTCACACCACTCCGTATAGCGGCGTTAACACAGATATCATGATCACGAAGACCATGGACACATAGCAACGGTACCGTGCAAGTGCTAGCCTAAACCAAGCCAACCAGCTTCTGATATCATATACATATACTAAAATCGTGATACATAAATATCTCATATCATTAATTACCAAACCAATCATATTAATTTGCACATACACGTATATTATGAAAATCATCAGCTCGTACGCCGGCATTACACATTTTATTATAGCTTGGCCCGAACGCCGACAAATCATAGCATAGCCCGTATGCTAGCAAATAAGGGTGAGCATAATTCGGTGAAAATCGAATTAACCGGCCAAAATTGGTCAGTTCAGTTTGGGTAAAAATCTCAGTTTGGTCGGTTCGGTTATAATTCTACAATATTCTGGTTAATCGGTTTCGATTTGGTTAAGGGTAAAAAAAATTTCGGTTAACCAATTAACCGAATTACTAATTAATTAGATTTTAAATATAATTTATGAATATAAATTTTGCTTATGCAAGTGCATTAAGGAGATTAATTAAGCTTGCTTATACTCGGCATTATTATTATTATTTTTTGTCGTTGTTTTTCTTGTTTTGGATTCTTTGTTCTATGGTAAAATATTATTTTCATTAATAAAATTAATAAATAAAGTATTTAATTAAGCTGGATTTGGTTTTAAAAAAAAATTAATAATTGTATTCTGTTTCTAACAATTAATTTTAAATGATTTCGGTTAAAATCGGTTAACCGAATTACCCAAATGGGCAATTCGGTCGGGGTCAGTTCGGTGTCTTTCGTCAATTCGGTCGGTTCAGTTAATGGTATTATTTAACCAAATTTTTTGGTTAATTCGGTTAATTACTCGAATTTAACCGAACCGACCGTTTGCTCACCCCTATTGGCAAATCACATCCACATAGCACGGCTCGTACGCCGAAAAATCATAGCACAACACATACGTTGGCAAATCACAATAACATAGCACGGCCCGTACGCCGGCAAATCATAGCACAGCCCGTACGCTGGCAAATCGCATCCACATAGCACAGCCCGTATGCCGGTAAATCATGTAAAAATCTCAGCCTGTACGCTGGTTTTCCCTCATAAAAATCCATATCATCCATATTCCCAGAAAACAGTATTTCACAACGTTTTATACTCATGCCACACAAACGGATTTTCACATATTCGATCATACGGTCATTTTCATCGTATTTTGCAAATATAAAACATATATATAAATATATACATTTTCCGAAAATCAGATGCTAAATATATATATACATCTATTTTCTTAAAACAAACTAACGTAGTTTATCCCCTTACCTGATTCCTGGAAAGCCCCTAATAAAGCTGCCCCGCACCCGTAGGGTTCCTAACTCAACACCCTGAAAATGAAAACTCTCAGTATTAAAGTTCAGTATTTTCATACGTACAACATTTTCTATAACTACCTCTAAATCAAATTCGGCTTAAAAAGCCTTACCTCCACTTAGGGATGATTTCCAACGTTCCCATTCAACACCCTTGAAAATGGAAATTCCCAATATTAAACTTCAATATTTCAACGTATATAACACTTTTCCCAACTGTCATAACTCCAAATTCGGCTTAAAAAGCCTTACCTCAACTCTAGGATGATTCCCAACTTGCTTTCACCAACGATCCGCTCCGGCAGATTTGGAGAGAACTTCCCTAGGAGCGTTGTGGTGATTTCAGATTGTCGATCAGGTGAGAATCTGGCCCAAAATTGACAAAAGGAAGAGGGAGAACCAAAGAGAAGAGAGAGAGAGAGAGAGAGAGAGGGAGAGTTAGCTTTTTTGAGAAGCTTAAAAAAATTCGGATTTCCCATATTTATAGAACAGGGAATTTCGTTGATGAGCTCGTCCTTCGTCGACAAGTCCTTCACAAATTTCGTTGACGAAATCCACCCCTCGTCGATGAAATTCAGTCGACTCAAAAACCCCTCTTGGTATTTTCTCGTTGACGAGCCGCCTGTGTTCATCAACGAATTCTTTTAAGCCTTCATCGACGAATCCCTTGTATTCATCGACGAAGTCCTGCTGATCCCCTTTTTCTATTTTTCCTCCCAAAGTTCAATGTTGTCGACGAATGCGAAGTGTTCATCGACGAAGTCAATGGTCTCCTTCTGTTTCCGGTCTCCATTTCCCTCTCTTTATTATTTAAATGCCATTCTAAATTCGGGTCGTTACAATATGAAAGGATTAAAGCTGCTAAGGGGGATGATCCAGAATTAGCAGGAGTAATAGCCAAAATATGGAATGGTTAGGGACAGGAATTCAACATTTTTGACGATGGGGCTTTGAGATTTCGCACTAGATTGTGTGTGCCTGCAGATGACAGCATTAGAAGGATGATTCTAGAAATCGCACATAGATCTCTATGCACTATTCATCCTAGCAGTATAAAAATGTATAGGGATCTGCGGGAGTGTTTATGGTGGAGTGGCATGAAGAGGGAAATAGCAGAATGTGTGCAGCAGTGCTTGACATGCCAACAGGTTAAGGCTAAGCACTAGAGGCCGGCTGGTCAGTTGTAGCCACTTTTCATTCTTGAATGGAAGTGGGACCATGTATCCATGGATTTTGTTACTAGGTTACCGCCGACATGACATGGTCAGAACGCCATTTGGGTAATTATTGATAGGCTGATAAAGATAGCTCATTTTCTGCCCATTAAGGTTAGCTACCCTATGAACATATTAGCAGAGATTTACATACAGGAGGTTGTTCAACCCCATGGAGTCCCGGTATCCATAGTCTTGGACTATGATCCACGTTTTACATCGCGGTTCTGGAGGAGTTTGTAGGAGGCACTGGGGACTCAGTTAGCATTCAGCACCACTTTCCATCCTCAGACAGATGGTCAGACAGAGAGAACTATTCAGGTACTTAGGGATATGTTGCGCGCGTGTGTATTGGATTTTGAGGGTAGTTGGACTCAGTATATGTCATTGGTAGAATTTGCCTACAACAACATCTACCAGGCTAGCATTGACATGGCTCCTTATGAAGCACTCTATGGTAGGAGGTGTCGTTCCCCTTTATATTGGAGTGAGCTGGGTGAGAGGCGAGTTTTGGGACCAAAAATAGTATAGTAGGCGTATGATAAAGTTCAACTCATTCGAGATAGAATCAGTGCAGTACAGAGTCGACAGAAAAGTTACGCGGATATTTGCCGCTGGGAACTGGACTTTGAAGTGGGAGACCATGTATTTTTGAAAATAGCTTCGCTAAAAAGGGTTATGAGGTTTGGGAAGAAGGGTAAGTTGAGCCCTAGGTTCATTGGCCCATTTGAGATACTCGAGAAGATTAGGTCAGTTGCCTATAGGCTAACTTTGCCACGAGCATTAACTAGAATACATGACGTGTTTCATGTGGCTATGTTAAGGAAATACGTCGCAGACCCGTCCCATATAATCAGCTATTCAGAAATAGAGCTTAAGGATTCATTAACTTATGAAGAAATACCCGTATAGATCTTAGAACAGAAAGATACAAGAATTGCACACCAAAGAAATCCAGCAAGTAAAAATTTTGTGGAAGAATCATTCTATAAAGGAAGCTTCTTGGGAACTCTAAGAGTAGATGAGACAGAAATACCCGCAGTTGTTCCAAGAGGTTTAGAGGTAATCAGGTAAAGTACAATAGCTAGATAGTGTTTCTTTTGCAGGTACATGTATTGATTAGATAGGAGTAGTTATTAGTTCTATATGTGTAATTCCCCAAAATTTGGAATGTAACCACGGTATTCTTCCGCCATAAGTGAGGGCAGGTAATAAAATAAGTAGACCATTTGCCTTTATGGGATGATAGAAGGTAATACAGATAGTAAATTTCGAGGACGAAATTTTATAAGGAGGAGAGAATGTAATAACCCAAGTAATTCTTCCAGGCCTCATCGACGAACACAGGGGCTTCGTCGACGAGGGTTCTTCAGGATCTCGTTGACGAAGATTCGTCTCGTTGACGAGAAGATACCGAGAGAGGATTTTTGGAAGTATGAAATTCATCGACTAGGGTGCAGGTTTGTCGACGAACTTTCTACAGGACTCGTCGATGAGGTGACGTGTCTCGTTGATGAATTCAACTCTATAAATAGTCGAAACTCAGATTTTTAATAGAATTCCAGCGCAAATTACCCTCTCTCTCTCTCCCTCTAAAAAACGTCTCTCACTCCTTCTCTCTTCAATTTCGGGTCCGTTTCTCGCCGGATTGAAGATCTGAGGTCACCACGACGCTTTTGGTGAAGTTCTCTTCAAGTCTGCTGGAACTGATCATTGGAGAAGTTGGTTTGGAATTCATCCTAATTTCAGAGTAAGACAATTTATTCAGTATTTGCTTTCCCTACAGTTATAAGAAATGTTGTATGCAAAGAAATATTGTCATTTTTAGGGTGTTGAGTGGAGAACCCTGCGGATATAGGGCCAAAGTACAGTAGGGACTTTTCAAAGATAAGGTAAGGGAAATATGCTATGCTAGGTAGTTTTAGAATGATTTTCAGTATGAAATGTATATTTTTACTAGGTTATTATTCATAGCAGAACTTTATACAGTTTATTAATTACGAATAATATGTTTTAAATTACTGTGTGGTTTGAGAATATATATATAGTACAGAAACATGCTTTACAGTATTTTTCAGAGTGATGTTTTACTGAATATACAGACAATGAATATATTTTACAGCAATTATAGAATACCATGATTATACAGTCTACAGTACCATGACATACATATTTACAGTTAATTTCAGAAATACAGTTGATATAGATACAGTTTACTACAGTGTCATGGTTAATACAGTTATTACAGAATCATGGTAAAACAGATAATTGTATATAGAGATGTATTATATATTATCAGACCCTTATGAACCATTACAGATACAATTTACAGAGTACAGTACCGTAATTATATACAATATAGAGTGCAACCACCTATTTAGATAATACATGGTAGGTAGGTCGATTGCATGCCCACGGGTGGACATGCTCCCCATCAGATATGGGTTGAGGATGAATGATTAGACTGATGAAGTATAGTGGTTTATCCTGGTCGGCCAGTGAGGATAGATCCCACTTACCGGCCGCATAATCCTGTCATGAGGGGTTAAATCATGACATACAGTTATCCATTTTGGGAAGTTTTCAGTTATTATTATGTATGTATAGTTTCACAGAAATAAGGAATGTGTATATATATATATATATATATATATATATATATATATATATTAAAAATATTATGTATAGAAACCTAAAATACAGATATGTTAAGCAACATGGGAATGGTGGTGGTTTATATTATTTGTACTATATTTACAGACTCAGTTATATATGATTATAAAGAAACAGATCTTCATATTATTGTAACTTATTTGTTACACACTAGTAATAACATCTTTTGTCTTACTGAGCATCGTCTCATCCCATTAAATTAATATTTTTTTTCAGGTGATCCATTTAGGCGAGCAGATCAGGCTCGCCGATAGAGGAGGTTACAGTTTTAGGCCTGTCAGTAGAGTGAGTATTTTAGGAAGGTTACTCATTTGAAGGTATTTTAGGAAATAGTTGTATATATATATATTTTGGGAACATTTTAATACTCTGGTATTGTATATTTTTTTGATTGTATATCTATGAGTGCTGCTTCTCACTGCTTAGGTTGATGGTTTGGTTTAATCTAGTAGATATTAGAGCATTATAAATTTTATAGTATATAAAAAAAAAGAAACAAACAGAACCGGAAAATAAATAGCAAGTCGTTACAGATATCGTTTGAGCTAAGGGAACATATTGAGAGGACTTGAATTTGGATTTGCATTAAACTTGAATAGGATGTAGTATACAATTTTAGGTTAAAATGATTGATCTTCCCTAAGTTTTGATAAAAATACAATGATCCGACCTAAGATTTCAAAAACTTTAGAAAGCTCTCATGAGATTTCAAGTTTAGGGATCTTCCTTGACATTTGCCAAAAAGACGCAAATCTTCCCTTATATTTTGTAAGAAGATAATTTTTTTAAGGGGAGGTATGTGTTTTTTTGACAAAGCTAAGGAGAATCTCAAGAGAGGTATGTAAAATTTTTGAAACCTTAATGGAGATTTCAATTTTTAATTTTTCTCAAACCCAAAGAGAGGTGAGTGCCTTTCACCCAAAATTTTACTATAATTTGATCAAATTTACCTAAATTTAAATTCAAGTAGAACACTTAGTTCTCCCAAAAGCAACTTGAACAATCTAACATTCATATGAATTATTCCAAATGGGTCATATCACAACTCATGAGCAGACATGCTTTCTCCAAAGCAATAGAAATTATTGTGCTCTTACACATTTTTCAGAAGTTTTAGAGAGAGAGAGAGAGAGATTGGCATGGGCAGTGGAAAGAGGGTGCACACGGGTTGGGTGGCTTCTGGTTTCCACGTTTAAAGCAGTGAAAAGATGGAAGAAAAGGGAGCATGCAAAGATGGCGTGCTTGTTTTTCCTGCAATCTATGTGGTCTTCTTTATTTGATTAATGCCCACATCATTTTCTCCTTTTTAAGCCGAATTCAACAAATTAGGAAAATAAAAGAAAAGCTATACTATTATATTTAATTATAATAAAATAAATAAAAAATAAAAAATATATCAAAATCCATAAATAAGATTTTAATTTTATACATTTTTAATACTTAATTTTTTCTAATTATTAGTCATATTAAAATAAAATTTTATTTTTTGATAGTATTTAATAGAGGAAGCAAATATAATGAAAAATGAATTTTCTCCTTATTTTTTTTTTTTTACTTCTACAAGATAAATCCTTAATCTAAACAGACCCTTAAAAGTCCGTTTGAATCAAGGATTTTACTTGAGAAAAGAAAAAGAAATGAAAATAAGGAGAAAACTCATTTTTCACTATATTTTCCTTCTAAATACTATTAAAAATGAAAGTTTATTTCAATATGATTAAAAATTAGACAAATTCAAATATTAATGATTTGTAAAATCAAAATTTTGTTTGTGGATTTGATATACTTTTCATTTTCTCCCTCAGAATCCTAAATAACCAAACGTAAAAAATGTGAATTTCTTGATATTTCCTTTTCCTTTTCTCAATATTTTCTGAATTTCAAACTCACTAAGAATTTATTTTGTGAAAATCACATGGTGAATTGTAGGTACAAAATCTCCTTTTGCAACATTGTTTATTTAGTTTTTTTTATTGACCAAGTAACATTAATTTTTTGAAATGTAGCTGTACACCCTAGCTATATGTCTATGACCTTATTAATTTTGGCCTCTTTCCAATGCATGAAACCATGTATTGTCCTTTTGTAATTCAAAATGAATAATGACATAACTTTAAATCAAATAAATTCTACCTTAGTTTGTCCTGATATTCATTAATTTAGGGTTAGAGTTTGAAAACTTTCATACTTGAACATGTCAAGGACAAATTTTATAAGTGAAAGAAAAATTGATAAAAAAGTGTTAATATTAATCTCCTAAAAATATAAATTTTATTCAAGATTTAAATTTCGTTCTATTCATGTGAAAATTATAAAAGTATGTAGAAACGGTGTAGAATGTTTTGTGGACGAAAAAATAGTTATATTTTAAACACAAAACAAATATAATTATGGCCTTTAAATAAAATATATTTTAGGCCTTTGTCCATACTAGTTAGGGATACGTGCAGTTAATTAATAATAATACACAGATTAAAGTAATAATTTACGATCTATAGTTAATTAATCTTTTTTAGTGTGAATGATCATAATATTTATAAATTATATAATGTTATTGTTAGCATGAGAAGATACACTGTTCATTTATTGACAAAAATGCTTTAAGCAATAAAAATATATTTTCACACCTTTTAATATTCATCATGATATATTGTTTGTAGTTAATTGCATATAAAAGCTGTAGACACCCCATTATGTTTGGGCTTATATAGTAGAATTAATTTTTTTAGGTTTAGTTTAAAAGCCCATTTGGGTCTTTTCTTAGTTCAATTTTTGAATTTGTGCATGGTTGTGTAAATATTCATTAATACAATAAAATGAGAAAATATAGGAAAAAAGGGAAAAAAAAACTAAATACATGGAAAATGAAACAAATTTGAATACATTGAGATTGAAAAAAAAAAAAAATGGAAAATGAAAAAATGAAACAAAAAAAAATCAGCAGTTCAACATCTTCATCTTTAAACCTGCAAGAACAAAAGGAAAATAACAATTAGACATGTGTAAATTGTACAATTAAACATGTGAATGAAATCAGAGTTAGGTAGACATAAATGGATCAATTCAACTTAAATTTGATTGATCAAATCAAAATTAATTGAACTGATCCCCTAGACCTATAAATAGTGAGCTTCAGAAGGGATCACAGAGGAGGAAAAAAAAGAGATTTTTGCTTACGGAAAAAGATTCAAAGAAAATTGATTTTTTAAAAGAGTGTAGGAGAGGAAAATATTTGAGATAAAATTGAATACTAAAAAGGTGAGGAAAAGGCTGAGTGACTAAAGTTGAAGAAATTGAGGAGGGTTGAAGAGTGAAGGGCTCAAATTGCAGAAGTAGCGGAGGCTTGGTAATTGAGAATTAAAGTGGTTTGGGTAAAGAGAAGGAGTTGGTTGATTTGAGGGATCAGAAAGAAGAGAAATAAAAAGGTTAGTATTCATTTCTTTTAATTCAATTTGTTGGGTTTTTGTGGAGCCTAATTGTATTCAATATGGATGATGACCCAACTTTTCTTTAATGAGAGACTTCTATCCTAAGGCTTAGTCCATAAGCGTTGCAGCTTGGGCCAAAATTTTTTAGGCTCGTTTTGTAGCCCATTCGGAACCTTGTGCACAGAATATAAAATGATTGTTTTTCAGTAATTAGGGTAAATGGTCACATTTAGCGAGAGAGCGAGACAGAGAGCATTGTACCGCCGCACTTTATGTTTTTTTTCCTTCCTGATAATAGTAAAATCCCTGCAAGTTCGTGGACGTAGGCAAAATTGTCAAACCACGTAAATACTGTCTTGTGCATGGGATTGATTTTTTTTTCTTTGACTTGTATTCTTTTTCTATTTTGTTTCTTACAGGTTTTGAGAATTTGTTGTTAATTCCCAACACAATTTAATTAATTGTTTGTAAGTCCATCATGGGTTCAAGCACTAAAAAGTCAAAATGATTCCTTTTGAAATTTTGAATGAAATTTTGTAGAAATCCTAAATATTGGACCCAACTACTTGACTTGTATATGAAGTTTTAACTCAAAAACCTGAGTGCCCATATATGATTTGGGTTTGATAGCCCAAATTCAAATACCTATGTAGTAATCCGAGAAAAAAATATTATTAATTAATTAAATATTATTAAATTAATTAATTAAATAAAAAAAATAAAAGGAATAGTATAAAAAAAATAAAACTAATTGGAATAAATATATATATATATATATATATTCCAAATTGCAAATTGAATTTGGAATTCAA
The DNA here is from genome assembly GCF_029873635.1 of Malania oleifera. Taxonomy (NCBI): domain Eukaryota; kingdom Viridiplantae; phylum Streptophyta; class Magnoliopsida; order Santalales; family Ximeniaceae; genus Malania; species Malania oleifera. The sequence continues at coordinate 78,097,435 of NC_080423.1, read as the reverse complement.
TTCTGTGCCTCTTTAGTACTCTCTCTCTCTCTCTCTCTCTCTCTCTCTCTCTTTTATCGACCAAATGGGCGCCGATAGAAAAACGAAAAATACCGCTGGGTTCCATTTTCCGTCACCGACATTCCTACTGAAGTGAATTTGTCGTAGGAGTGTTGTAAGCACTACTCTTGGAATAAGGTAAACTCACTCTTTCTCCTCAATTTCTCTCAAATCTTCAACCTAACTGACGATCTGAAACCACCACGTGGTTCTAAGAGCGTTTCTTTACAAGTCTAGTGTAGTAGATTTTTGAATTGAGTTTTCGAGACACCAATCCAAGGTTAGGGTAAGATTTAAGAAATTGAACAAATTTGTGGTTTTTGTTAATTCAATTATTTATTTGAAGTTTATGAGTTTAGGAAATATGGAAAAGAATGGTATTTTATTTGGGGTGGTATTGATAAACTAGGGTTCATGAATTCAGGGACGGGGTGAGTGCCGCGAGTATAATTTTGGAATCCCTGCAGACGTAATTTCAGGAAACCAGGTGAGGGGAATAGATTAAGCCAATAATTTTATGAATTTACAGGTTAAAATGGAAAAATAATATGTGTAAGTATATGTTTATTATGCGAATTTTAGAAAAGTCAACCGTTTGAGCTGTGATTTTGAGCTTAGAGCTGTGTTATTAGTTATTATTTGTGAAAATGGAATGATGAAAATAATGAATTTCGTAGATAATTGTGAAGATAATTTAAATGTGTGTTTTTAGTAATGTGAATGATGAATGTGAATTGGCGTATTTTTAGTAAATGTATAAATATGTGTATTATTCTAAATCATGTGGCATGAGTAAAAAGAATATATTGCGATGAATTATGATATATATATATATATATATGAGATGTTGGAAATACTGAAATGCGTTGAGAATATTTATTGTGTGTGATTGTTAAATTAGAGTTGAATGTGAATGTTAAATTGCAAGTTATGGTTTGAGAAATCCGGTGGATTGTGGTTTCGTGTTATGCACAGTACTGTTGCGCGTGATTTCTGAAGTGTTAGTGCACCCACATGTCTCGTGGAGAGTGTGGAGACGGGATGGTCAATTGTGCTTTGTAGGGTATAGTTTCCTCTGGAGTCTAGACCAGTGTGGGAAAGTCAATTTGACTTACAGACTAAAGAGCTTGTTTTTTTTATTTAACTCTGGTGGGCCGACTATGGTTAAGTCCAGCTTTCGGGCCACACAACCCGTCATGGGGGGAAGCATGATAGTGTGTTATCCATCTGGTAGTGAGTTCTAAATGCATACTTGTTAATTTAACCAATGAATAAAATGAGAATAGAATATATGAATGCAAACAGGAATACAGAGAAGGTGAAATGTGAATGTGAAATATGGAAGTGAGATTTATGTGATGTGAAATATTGAGAAGTGTGAAAAATGAGATTTATGTGATGTGAAATACTGAGAAGTGTGAAAATGGAGAACTTGAAAAGATGAATCATATAGAGATAACAGACACAGAGTAAAGTAATAAGTGTATTACATATTATTGTATTATATATATTTGGGGCGAGGTAAACTCTCCGCCTGAGGGCTTGCTGAGAGAGGCGAGTGCCCTGATTAATATCAGATGTAGCCATACCGGGCTGCATAACATATTAGGGTAGAGGAAAACTACTTGTGTGGGAAGGTAATCTTCTCTATCCTTGAGAACCTTCACTGATAAATAATTGTGTGAATGTGTGTGAATATGAGACAAACTATCCACCTGAGGGCTTACTGAGTAAGACAAGTGCCTTGATGAACATCAGTTGTAGCCATACTTGATTGCATGAGGTATCAGAGCAGAGGGGTGCTACTTATATAGGCGAGTAATCATCCCAATCCTTGGGAAACTCTCGTTAATAAAATATGTTGCATGTGTGTGAGTAGGGATAGAGAATGATTTCATAATTGTGGATTAATTTGTAAATGATGATTATATTCTGTACACAAACCTCATGATAGCCACACACTAGTATTAATCTATTCTATCGTACTGGGATGTGTCTCACCCGTTATATAATTCATCTTTTTCAGGACCTTCGCGCGATCGAGCTTTGTGAGCTCGGGGTTGGGTTTGTTGGCATAGTATTTTTGTGAGAGGGTACAAATTTTGGTTGTATTTTTTGGTTTTTGTTTTTAGTTTTCTAATATATATATATATGGATACTAGATGTTGGGAAATACTGTTTTGGGATGTTTATATAGTACTCTAGTATATTATTAAGGATGCTTATTTATTTTTTCGCCGCATGATTGAGGTTATGGTATCAGACACAGGTGATTAGATCACATCACACTATGGGCCCCACCTGGTAGGTTCGGAGCGTGACATAGTGGTATCAGAGCATTAGGTTTTAGGTTCTGTAGACTCTAGGATGGATTAATACCAGAGTATAAGATTGAGTTATGATGAGGATAGGATTGGGTAGATTAAGATACTCTTAGAAATTTTAAGTTGTTTTTCATAGTTTGGAGGCAAAAATCCCTTGACCGACTTTTATGATTTTTTGATTCAGTCGTGAGTTTTAGAAAACCATGGTAAATCCACGACGGTGATGTTTTTGAGCATTAACTCCAGTTTTCAACGTTTATTGATTTTCCAGTTTAATATTTGTATCCCAACAAGTGCGGACCTTGCCCGTGGCACAGAAGCAGGCAATAAATTTATATTATGAGATAAGCTACAGTTATTTCCAGTTTTATATCAATGTAATTATTAGCAGTTATAAAGTATATTGGAATATGTATTATGAGGAGGTTCGTTAATAATAGAATCTAAATAGAAGTATCGGTTCACAAATTTCGAGGACGAAATTCTTTTAAGAAAGGAAGAATGTAATAACTCAGAAAAAATATTATTAATCAATTAATTCATTAAATATTATTAAATTAATTAATTAAATGAACAAATAAAAGGAATAGTATGAAAAAAAAACAAAACTAATTGGAATAAAGATACATATATATATATATATATATATATATATATATATTAGTTAAAGCTTCCTAAAGAAGCTTTTGCATTCCAAATTGAATTTGGAATTCAATTCTGCTCCTCTCCAATACTCTTTCTCTCTCTCTCTTTCTCCGTTCATTCCTCTCTCTCCTCGATTTCATCGGCAAAATGGGTACCGATTGAAAAACGTAAAATACCACTAGGTTCCATTCTCTGCTACCGATATTTCTACTGGAGTGGATTTGTCGTAGGAGCGTTGTATGCACCACTCCTGAGGTAAGGTAAACCCACTCTTTCTCTTCAATTTCTTTCAAATCTTCAGCTTAATTGACAATCTGAAACCACCATGTGATTCTAGGAGCGTTTCTTTACAAGTCTAGTGGAACTTATTTTTGAATTGAATTTTTCAGGTACCAATCCAAGGTTAGAGTAAGATTTAGGAAATTGAGTAAATTTGTGGTTTTTGGTAATTCAATTATTTATTTGAAGTTTAGGAGTTTAGGAAATGTGAAAAAGAATGGTATTTTATTTGGAATGGTATTGATAAACTTCGGTTCATGAATTTATTTGAAGTTAAGGGTTTAGGAAATGTGAGATATTGGCATGGGCAGTGGAAAGAGGGTGCACACGGGTTGGGTGGCTTCTGGTTTCCACATTTAAAGCAGTGAGAAGATAGAAGAAAAGGGAGGGGTGAACGGTGACGCATGCAAAGATTGCGTGCTTGTTTTTTCTGCAATCTATGTGGTCTTCTTTATTTGATTAATGCCCACATCATTTTCTCCTTTTTAAGCCGAATTCAAAAAATTAGGAAAATAAAAGAAAACCTATACTATTATATTCAATTATAATAAAATAAATAAAAAATAAAAAATATATCAAAATCCATAAATAAGATTTTAATTTTATACATTTTTAATACTTAATTTTTTCTAATTATTAGTCATATTAAAATAAAATTTTATTTTTTGATAGTATTTAATAGAGAAAGCAAATATAATGAAAAATAAGTTTTCTCCTTATTTTTCTTTCTTTTTTTTACTTCTACAAGATAAATCCTTAATCTAAACAGACCCTTAAAAGTCCGTTTGTATCAAGGATTTTACTTGGGAAAAGAAAAAAAAAAATGAAAATAAGGAGAAAACTCATTTTCCACTATATTTTCCTTCTAAATACTATTAAAAATAAAAGTTTATTTTAATATGATTAAAAATTAGATAAATTCAAATATTAATTATTTGTAAAATCAAAATTTTGTTTGTGGATTTGATATACTTTTCATTTTCTCTCTCAGAATCCTAAATAACTAAAAGTAAAAAATGTGAATTTCTTGATATTTTCCTTTTCTTTTTCCCAATATTTTCTGAATTTCAAACTCACTAAGAATTTATTTTGTGAAAATCACATGGTGAATGGTAGGTACAAAATCTCCTTTTGCAACATTGTTTATTTAGTTTTTTTTATTGACCAAGTAACATTAATTTTTTGAAAGGTAGCTGTACACCCTAGCTATATGTCTATGACCTTATTAATTTTGGCCTCTTTCCAATGCATGAAACCATGTATTGTCTTTTTGTAATTCAAAATGAATAATGACATAACTTTAAATCAAATAAATTCTACCTTAGTTTGTCCTTATATTCATTAATTTAGGGTTAGAGTTTGAAAACTTTCATACTTGAACATGTCACCATAGAATTTGGGGAGGGGAAGAAATATATGTGATATAAGATTGGAGATAGTAATCCGACCACCTTTTCTTATGTAACCCACATCTTATAAAAGGACAAATTTTATAAGTGAAAGAAAAATTGATAAAAAAAAATATTAATCTCCTAAAAATATAAATTTTATTCAAGATTTAAATTTCATTCTATTCATGTGAAAATTATAAAAGTATGTAGAAATGGTGTAGAATGTTTTGTGGACGAAAATATAGTTATATTTTAAACACAAAACAAATATAATTATGGCCTTTAAAATAAAATATATTTCAGGCCTTTGTCCAAACTAGTTAGGGATACGTGCAGTTAATTAATAATAATACACAGATTAAAGTAATAATTTACGATCTATAGTTAATTAATCTTTTTTAGTGTGAATGATCATAATATTTATAAATTATATAATGTTATTGTTAGCATGAGAAGATACACTGTTCATTTATTGACAAAAATGCTTTAAGCAATAAAAATATATTTTCACACCTTTTAATATTCATCATGATATATTGTTTGTAGTTAATTGCATATAAAAGCTGTAGACACCCCATTATGTTTGGGCTTATATAGTAGAATTAATTTTTTTAGGTTTAGTTTAAAAGCCCATTTGGGTCTTTTCTTAGTTCAATTTTTGAATTTGTGCATGGTTGTGTAAATATTCATTAATACAATAAAATGAGAAAATATAGGAAAAAAGGGAAAAAAAAACTAAATACATGGAAAATGAAACAAATTTGAATACATTGACATTGAAAAAAAAAAAAAAATGGAAAATGAAAAAATGAAACAAAAAAAAATCAGCAGTTCAACATCTTCATCTTTAACATGTGTAAATTGTACAATTAAACATGTGAATGAAATCAGAGTTAGGTAGACATAAATGGATCAATTCAACTTAAATTTGATTGATCAAATCAAAATTAATTGAACTGATCCCCTAAACCTATAAATAGTGAGCTTCAGAAGGGATCACAGAGGAGGAAAAAAAAGAGATTTTTGCTTACGGAAAAAGATTCAAAGAAAATTGATTTTTTAAAAGAGTGTAGGAGAGGAAAATATTTGAGATAAAATTGAATACTAAAAAGGTGAGGAAAAGGCTGAGTGACTAAAATTGAAGAAATTGAGGAGGGTTGAAGAGTGAAGGGCTCAAATTGCAGAAGTAGCGGAGGCTTGGTAATTGAGAATTAAAGTGGTTTGGGTAAAGAGAAGGAGTTGGTTGATTTGAGGGATCAGAAAGAAGAGAAATAAAAAGGTTAGTATTCATTTCTTTTAATTCAATTTGTTGGGTTTTTGTGGAGCCTAATTGTATTCAATATGGATGATGACCCAACTTTTCTTTAATGAGAGACTTCTATCCTAAGGCTTAGTCCATAAGCGTTGCAGCTTGGGCCAAAATTTTTTAGGCTCGTTTTGTAGCCCATTCGGAACCTTGTGCACAGAATATAAAATGATTGTTTTTCAGTAATTAGGCTAAATGGTCACATTTAGCGAGTGAGCGAGACAGAGAGCATTGTACCGCCGCACTTTATGTTTTTTTTCCTTCCTGATAATAGTAAAATCCCTGCAAGTCCGTGGACGTAGGCAAAATTGCCAAACCACGTAAATACTGTCTTGTGCATGGCATTGATTTTTTTTTCTTTGACTTGTATTCTTTTTCTATTTTGTTTCTCACAGGTTTTGAGAATTTGTTGTTAATTCCCAACACAATTTAATTATGTGTTTGTAAGTCCATCATGGGTTCAAGCACTAAAAAGTCAAAATGATTCCTTTTGAAATTTTGAATGAAATTTTGTAGAAATCCTTAATATTGGACCCAACTACTTGACTTGTATATGAAGTTTTAACTCAAAAACCTGAGTGCCCATATATGATTTGGGTTTGATAGCCCAAATTCAAATACCCTATGTAGTAATCCGAGAAAAAAATATTATTAATTAATTAAATATTATTAAATTAATTAATTAAATAAAAAAAATAAAAGGAATAGTATAAAAAAAATAAAAATAATTGGAATAAATATATATATATATATATATATATATATATATATTCCAAATTGCAAATTGAATTTGGAATTCAATTCTGTGCCTCTTCGGTACTCTCTCTCTCTCTCTCTCTCTCTCTCTCTCTCTCTCTCTCTCTTTTATCGACCAAATGGGCGCCGATAGAAAAACGAAAAATACCGCTGGGTTCCATTTTCCGTCACCGACATTCCTACTGAAGTGAATTTGTCGTAGGAGTGTTGTAAGCACTACTCTTGGAATAAGGTAAATTCACTCTTTCTCCTCAATTTCTCTCAAATCTTCAACCTAACTGACGATCTGAAACCATCACGTGGTACTAAGAGCGTTTCTTTACAAGTCTAGTGTAGTAGATTTTTGAATTGAGTTTTCGAGGCACCAATCCAAGGTTAGGGTAAGATTTAAGAAATTGAACAAATTTGTGGTTTTTGTTAATTCAATTATTTATTTGAAGTTTATGAGTTTAGGAAATGTGGAAAAGAATGGTATTTTATTTGGGGTGGTATTGATAAACTAGGGTTCATGAATTCAGGGACGGGGTGAGCGCCGCGAGTATAATTTTGGAATCCCTGCAGACGTAATTTCAGGAAACCAGGTAAGGGGAATAGATTAAGTCAATAATTTTATGAATTTACAGGTTAAAATGGAAAAATAATATGTGTAAGTATATGTTTATTATGCGAATTTTAGAAAAGCCAACCGTTTGAGCTGTGATTTTGAGCTTAGAGCTGTGTTATTAGTTATTATTTGTGAAAATGGAATGATGAAAATAATGAATTTCGTAGATAATTGTGAAGATAATTTAAATGTGTGTTTTTAGTAATGTGAATGATGAATGTGAATTGGCGTATTTTTAGTAAATGTATAAATATGTGTATTATTCTAAATCGTGTGGCATGAGTAAAAAGAATATATTGCGATGAATTATGATATATATATATATATATATATATATATATATATATATATATGAGATGTTGGAAATACTGAAATGCGTTGAGAATATTTATTGTGTGTGATTGTTAAATCAGAGTTGAATGTGAATGTTAAATTGCAAGTTATGGTTTGAGAAATCCAGTGGATTGTGGTTTCGTGTTATGCACAGTACTGTTGCGCGTGATTTCTGAAGTGTTAGTGCACCCACATGTCTCGTGGAGAGTGTGGAGACGGGATGGTCAATTGTGCTGTGTAGGGTATAGTTTCCTTTGGAGTCTAGACCAGTGTGGGAAAGTCAATTTGACTTACAGACTAAAGAGCTTGTTTTTTTTATGTAACTCTGGTGGGCCAACTAGGGTTAAGTCCAGCCTTCGGGTCACACAACCCGTCATGGGGGGAAGCATGATAGTGTGTTATCCATCTGGTAGTGAGTTCTAAATGCATACTTTTTAATTTAACCAATGAATAAAATGAGAACAGAATATATGAATGCAGATAGGAATACAGAGAAGGTGAAATGTGAATGTGAAATATGGAAGTGAGATTAATGTGATGTGAAATATTGAGAAGTGTGAAAAATGAGATTTATGTGATGTGAAATACTGAGAAGTGTGAAAAATGAGAATTTGAAAAGATGAATCATATAGAGATAACAGACACAGAGTAAAGTAATGAGTGTATTACATATTGTTGTATTATACATATTTGGGACGAGGTAAACTCTCCGCCTGAGGGCTTGTTGAGAGAGGCGAGTGCCCTGATTAATATCAGATGTAGCCATACCGGGCTGCATAACATATTAGGGTAGAGGAAAACTACTTGTGTGGGCGGGTAATCTTCCCTATCCTTGAGAACCTTCACTGATAAATAATTGTGTGAATGTGTGTGAATATGAGACAAACTATCCACCTGAGGGCTTACTGAGTAAGATAAGTGCCTTGATGAACATCAGTTGTAGTCATACTTGATTGCATGAGGTATCAGAGCAGAGGGGTGCTACTTATATAGGCGAGTAATCATCCCAATCCTTGGGAAACTCTCGTTAATAAAATACGTTGCATGTGTGTGAGTAGGGATAGAGAATAATTTCATAATTGTGGATTAATTTGTAAATGATGATTATATTCTGTACACAAACCTCATGATAGCCACACACTAGTATTAAGCTATTTTATCATACTGGGATGTGTCTCACCCGTTATATAATTCATCATTTTCAGGACCTTTGCGCGATCGAGCTTTGCGAGCTCGGGGTTGGGTTTGTTGGCATAGTATTTTTGTGAGAGGGTACAAATTTTGGTTGTATTTTTGGTTTATGTTTTTAGTTTTCTGAGATATATATATATATATATATATATATATATATATATATATATATATATAATGGATACTAGATGTTGGGAAATACTGTTTTGGGATGTTTATATAGTACTCTGGTATATTATTAAGGATGCTTATTTATTTTTCCGCCGCATGATTGAGGTTATGGTATCAGACACAGGTGATTGGATCACATCACACTATGGGCCCCACCTGGCAGGTTCGGAGTGTGACATAGTGGTATCAGAGCATTAGGTTTTAGGTTCTGTAGACTCTAGGATGGATTAATACCAGAGTATAAGATTGAGTTAGGATGAGGATAGGAATGGGTAGATTAAGATACTCTTAGAAATTTTAAGTTGTTTTTCATAGTTTGGAGTCAAAAATTCCTTGATCTACTTTTGTGATTTTCCGATTCAGTCGCGAGTTTTAGAAAACCATGGTAAATCCATCGACGGTGATGTTTTTGAGCATTAACTCTAGTTTTCAACGTTTATTGATTTTCCAGTTTAATATTTGTATCCCAACAAGTGCGGACCTTGCCTGTGGCGCAGAAGCGGGTAATAAATTTATATTATGAGATAAGCTATAGTTATTTCCAGTTTTATATCAATGTAATTATTAGCAGTTATAAAGTATATTGGAATATGTATTATGAGGAGGTTCGTTAATAATAGAATCTAAATAGAATTATCGGTTCACAAATTTCGAGGACGAAATTCTTTTAAGAAAGGAAGAATGTAATAACTCAGAAAAAAATATTATTAATCAATTAATTCATTAAATATTATTAAATTAATTAATTAAATGAACAAATAAAAGGAATAGTATGAAAAAAAAACAAAACTAATTGGAATAAAGATACATATATATATATATAAGATTAATATAATATAAGTTTTATATATGTAAGTTTATTATAATATATATATATATATATATATATATATATATTGGTTAAAGCTTCCTGAAGAAGCTTGTGCATTCCAAATTGAATTTGGAATTCAATTCTGCTCCTCTCCAATACTCTTTCTCTCTCTCTTTCTCCGTTCATCCCTCTCTCTCCTCGATTTTATCGGCAAAATGGGTACCGATTGAAAAACGAAAGATACCACTGGGTTCCATTCTCTGCCACCGACATTCCTACTGGAGTGGATTTGTCGTAGGAGCGTTGTATACACCACTCCTGAGGTAAGGTAAACCCACTCTTTCTCTTCAATTTCTCTCAAATCTTCAGCTTAATTGACAATCTGAAACCACCATGTGGTTCTAGGAGCGTTTCTTTACAAGTTTAATAGAACTTATTTTTGAATTGAATTTTTCAGGTACCAGGTTAGAGTAAGATTTAGGGAATTGAGTAAATTTATGGTTTTTGGTAATTCAATTATTTATTTGAGGTTTAGGAGTTTAGGAAATGTGAAAAAGAATGGTATTTTATTTGGGATGGTATTGATAAACTTTGGTTCATGAATTTATTTGAAGTTCAGGGTTTAGGAAATGTGAGAGATTGGCATGGGCAGTGGAAAGAGGGTGCACACGGGTTGGGTGGCTTCTGTTTCCACGTTTAAAGCAGTGAAAAGATGGAAGAAAAGGGAGCATGCAAAGATGGCGTGCTTGTTTTTTCTGCAATCTATGTGGTCTTCTTTATTTGATTAATGCCCACATCATCATTTTCTCCTTTTTAAGCCGAATTCAAAAAATTAGGAAAATAAAAGAATAGCTATACTATTATATTTAATTATAATAAAATAAATAAAAAATAAAAAATATATCAAAATCCATAAATAAGATTTTAATTTTATACATTTTCAATACTTAATTTTTTCTAATTATTAGTCATATTAAAATAAAATTTTATTTTTTGATAGTATTTAATAGAGGAAGCAAATATAATGAAAGATGAGTTTTCTCCTTATTTTTCTTTTTTTTTTTTTACTTCTACAAGATAAATCCTTAATCTAAACAGACCCTTAGAAGTCCGTTTGAATCAAGGATTTTACTTGAGAAAAGAAAAAAAAAATGAAAATAAGAAGAAAACTCATTTTCCACTATATTTTCCTTCTAAATACTATTAAAAATGAAAGTTTATTTCAATATGATTAAAAATTAGATAAATTCAAATATTAATTATTTGTAAAATCAAAATTTTGTTTGTGGATTTGATATACTTTTCATTTTCTCTCACAGAATCCTAAATAACCAAACGTAAAAAATGTGAATTTCTTGATATTTTCCTTTTCCTTTTTCGAATATTTTCTGAATTTCAAACTCACTAAGAATTTATTTTGTGAAAATCACATGGTGAATGGTAGGTACAAAATCTCCTTTTGCAACATTGTTTATTTAGTTTTTTTTATTGACCAAGTAACATTAATTTTTTGAAAGGTAGCTGTACACCCTAGCTATATGTCTATGACCTTATTAATTTTGGCCTCTTTCCAATGCATGAAACCATGTATTGTCTTTTTGTAATTCAAAATGAATAATGACATAACTTTAAATCAAATAAATTCTACCTTAGTTTGTCCTTATATTCATTAATTTAGGGTTAGAGTTTGAAAACTTTCATACTTGAACATGTCACCATAGAATTTGGGGAGGGGAAGAAATATATGTGATATAAGATTGGAGATAGTAATCCGACCACCTTTTCTTATGTAACCCACATCTTATAAAAGGACAAATTTTATAAGTGAAAGAAAAATTGATAAAAAAAGTGTTAATATTAATCTCCTAAAAATATAAATTTTATTCAAGATTTAAATTTCATTCTATTCATGTGAAAATTATAAAAGTATGTAGAAATGGCGTAGAATGTTTTGTGGACGAAAAAATAGTTATATTTTAAACACAAAACAAATATAATTATGGCCTTTAAATTAAAATATATTTTAGACCTTTATCCAAACTAGTTAGGGATACGTGCATTGCACGTGGAGTAGATTTTACACATTACAAATAATAATACACAAATTAAAGTAATAATTTATGATCTATAGTTAATTAATCTTTTTTAGTATGAATGATCATAATATTTATAAATTATATGATGTTATTGTTAGTATGAGAAGATACACTATTCATTTATTGACAAAAATGCTTTAAGCAATAAAAATCTATTTTCGGTTGCCCAGGGCTACTTTGAACTTAGAGTTCGGGTGCTCAGGGAAGGTAAAAAGTGAATGTTCTTATGTTCGATTGATCGTGAACATTCAGTTCAAGTTAGGTTCGGTCGCCCAGGCCGTGATCAACTATTGACTTTCTGCATATTTGGTTGCCCGAACCATTTTTAACACTCTAGGTTCAGTCTTCCGAATCCCTATTTTTGTCCTATTTGAGATTAAAAATTAACCCCTGTTTTCATAGATATGACTTGTAAGATAGAGGAGATTTTTCAAGTGATGTGTAAGGACCTAGGGTCGATCTAAGGTCATTTGAGCTAATCTCATCATGCATGATGTAGTTATTACAGACCATACTAAATTACAAACCAAACTGAATTAAATGCAATTACAAGAAAAAAGTTGTCTTCATTCCTTTTGCTTCTTCAAGAGCCATCTTAAACTTGAACTTTATGGACTGTATGACTCCCTTGTGTTCCTACCCTTAGTATATGCAAAGGATGATCCTATTCAAACAACTCAGTGCACAGGTAAGATACTTTGTATTTGTCATAATCAAAACAAGATAGGACTCAAAAAGTCAACAATCCTCCAGCCCATGGCTCAAATGGGGCCTAATTAAACCCAATAGACTAGCCATCTTGGAGCCCATTCACTCAATTAGACCCAAGCCTACAAATCCCAATTAGGCTTGTTCCAATTTAACCTACCATTTCACTCATGCTCAAAGACTAGTCCGATTCAACGCATTTAAAATTAATTTAGCCTAAGCCTAGTCCCGACCTACTAATTTCCTAACCCTAGTCAATTGGACTTGGCCTTGTTTGGTTTACAAGAAACTAAAATAAAATAAAATGCATGAAAATTAGAAAATAAAAAAAAAAAGAAAAAAAAATGAAAAGTAGGGAGAGATTAAAGAGATCTTATCTTTAGGATGATTGATCCAAATATGGTTTTGAAAGCAAAGAGCTCAAGGCTCTTTGCTCATGATTTCCCCTTCTCTTGAGACTTAAAAAAAAGGGGAAAATGTGTGTGTGTGTGTGAGAGAGAGAGAGAGAGAGAGAGAGAGAGAGAGAGAGAGAGAGAGATAGAGAGAGAGAGAAGAGATAAGGAGATCAAAAAGAAAAGAGAAAAACATGGAGAATGTGGAAGAGATATATGAAAGAGAGAAAATGAGAGAGAATTTGAAAAGAGAAGGAGATAAAAAAGAAACGAGAGAAATAGGGAAGAGGTGGGAGTGATCTATGAAAGAGAGAGGGCTGAGAGAAAGGGAGATCTAAGATAAAGAGAACGAGACGAAGAGGAGTAGAGGGAGAGTTGCGATAGTTGATAGAAAGGTGAGAGAGAGAGAGAGAGAGAGAGAGCGAGAGAGAGAGAGAGAGAGAGACGAGAGAGGAGAGAGAGAGAGAGAGCGAAGAGAGAGGAAAGAGAGAGAGAATGGGATGACAGAAAGAAAAGAAAAGAAAATAGAAAAAAAGTTTTTATATTAATATTAAAATAAAAAATAATAATTACTGGGACATGTGTCACCGTACGAACGCTGACATGTGGCATAACTTGGACCGCACATTCAAGGAGCGACGCGCCACAATCCTAGTCGTCCAAGTTGTGTTTTCTTTGGATGGTTGTATCGCTGCCACGTCAGCGATCCACATCAAAAGCCCATCGCCCGTCGTAGTTTGCCATATGGCGGGTGACATCACCCTACTGCGGTAAGTTAAAATAAAACAAGAAAAATAAAATAAAAAATATCTTGTGTTATGTGTCACTGTTGTTGGCAGACACGTGGCAACCCTATTCTCTAATTGAGTTAGCCTGGTTTGACTTAGGTCAACTTGATTGACCATTTGAATCGGTTCGACCAAACCAAAACCTTCTGGTTTATTTCTTTAATTTAAAAATTGATTTTTACATTTTTGTTAATTTTTAAAAATTGGGGAAAATAGTAAGAAATTAGAGAAAAAGCAGAAAAATATAAAAAAACAAAAAAAAATAAGTAAAAATTATTTGAGTTAGTTTGACTAATAAAAAAATGGAAAAATAAAAGTACCAAAAATAAATAAAATGGATAAAAAATATTTAAAAATCCTATAGAATTGCATAAAAATGTTGGAAAATTTTCAGAAAAGTCTTTAAAAATTTTGGAAAACCTAGGATTTTTTTTTTTTTTGAATGCTTGAGCATGTTTGAAAATGTCTTATGTTGAAATGCTCTTTGTAAAAACCCCATGCTTAAATTTTGAGCTTGTATGCATTGATTTTGGGGGAGCATTCTCAGATTAAATGTCATATTTTGATTGTGTAATTGATGATCATGTTTTGAAAAATTGATCATAATGAATTGCAAATTTTGAAAATATTGAATATGTGAAAGATGAGTTTGAATGAATGCCTTAAGCTTATTGAATATATAATGATGAGTTATGCATATTGAATGTTTTATTGTATTAATTGAGCTTATTGGATAATCATTTTGAAAATATTGAATATGTCTTGTTATGAAATTCAAACTTGTTATGAAAGTAAGTTTATTGAATATTTTTTTGGTGATATTTAAAATTTTTGAATGATGAATATGAATATGATGAGCATGATGAGTTGAGCATGTTGAATAGTTTGTTGAACTTATAGAAATTGAACTTGCAATTGAGATTGGTTGAACATTTTGTGATTGAGAAAATTGAGCATATTGAAATATGATTATGAATGTTTTATGAATTTAAAATATTTTTATCCCCTCCTAAAAACCTTTTGATATTACCAAGAGAGAACAAGTATAAGTAAAGGAAAATTCTTTTTGAAAACATTGTTAACCTGATAGGTCATGCCCAATTTTGATCATGACAAATACTCTTGGTACTGATGGTTGTACTAAGGCTTGCATGCAGGTTCACTGTGCACGTATATTCGGACTAAAAGACATACCATGATGGCGTGCGGTGTTCGTGCCAAAGAATGAAGAATTGTGTGTTGTATTTGTATTTATTATTTCATTTCTTCATTCTGGGATGTAATATTTATTATGGACTGTACACACTGCGGCTTGTAATAATTTGCATCATGCATGGTAGGTAGGTATGCTTATAACAGACCCTAATTGGACCTTAGGTACCTACTTTCAGTACCTATACTTTGTGCTTATAGTCCCCAACATCACTTATCATATCAGGGGAATCAATTCAGACTAAAATGAACTTAATAGAAAATATTGAGAGAGTTTGGGCGACCGAACCTATGACGTGTAAAACGGGTTGGGCGAATGAACAAGTCAATATGTTGACTTGGTGTTCGGGCACCCGAATCACTTTTGAGCGTATCTTCCTTGGGCACTCGAACCTGTGTCAGGTTCCTTTTCAACAACCTGGGCACCTGAACAGTCACGTTCAAAATGAGCTCGGGCGACCGAATCGGTTAATTTGGTTAACCGAACTTGGAACCGGCACCCAAATTTACGAACAAAATGCTACTGACTTTTGTTCAGCCAACCGACCGTTTCTTTGGGCACCCGAACCATTAAAAATCAATTTTCTGAGTGAGTTTATTCAGGCACCCGAACCTTGTGGGTTAATATATTTTTTACCGATTTTTTAATGGGGTAAACTGGTTTAATTTTCTTAATGGCTTTTGAAACAAATTTAATTATTCCCATTGTGTCACCAATGGTCAAAAATCCTCCTTGCCTATAAATACCTGTTCATTTGTCATAATTAGTAAGGATTAGCAATTTGATTAAAGCCAAAATTCTCTCAAATTCAAAATTCTCTTTTTAGCCTATACTACTCCAAAACACCCATACACTTCATTTCCCTTGATCTTTCAAGTGTTGTGAGTATCTCTAAGGCTATTGTACTTAATCTTACTAGCTAGAACTCTCACCTGTATTATTGCTTGATTGATTTTCTTTGAGAGTTTAGCATTAAATTTCTTCCACCGATTTCATTCGATAAATCTTGTGTGGGAAGACTTTGAGGGTTGTGGTTCTTGTATTGTCATTGCAAGATACCCAAACCTATATTTTTGTGTGCAAAATCCTTTTCAAAACCTAGTTTTTCAAACACTCCATTGTGCTTTGTATATTGAGATATCTTGCTGAGATTGTTTGAATCAACTTGCTTAGCATATTTGAAACCGTGATATGATATTGTGTTATTCACATATTGTGTTTCAAATCTTGCTTTGATATACATTCTAGATCTGGACTGATAATTTATACTTGATTGAGTGTTTAGCACACATTAGAGCATTGAGCATATTTACATATCATTCGTGCTTGCAATATTGATTGAGCTGTACTGGTGCACATATCTGCTTGTGTAGAAGCGTATTTCCATGTACAAATTTCATACACATTGGTTGTATTCCAGGCATGGACCTGAAGAGGGAGACTTGCCCTATTGAATAGTCTCGAACTAGCTTAGATCCGATTAGGAAAGCTAGGTGAGCCATCCTGTTAGGGCGTGTTGGTTGAGGTCAGCGCCTTAATTTGACCTGATTGTAATCGGTGCCGCTCCACCCGTTAAGTGAGCTTTAGTGGAATCCTTGTGTTGGTATAGCCAAAACGGGGACGTGGGCAATTTGGACGAACATCGATAACATATTACATGTATTGTTTATTTTTCGCACCTTACTTTTAATGGACGTGAATGTTTATTTGTTAATTGCGTAGACTGACCCTAGGCTGTATTACACTATTGATAAATCCAGTTAACCTAGGTGATAAATTTTAAATACCCAATTCACCCCCCTCTTGGGGTTGCTCCAAAGCTAGCAATTGGTATCAGAGCCTCGAAACTTAGACTTATACATCATTTAGTAAAAGATCATGATGGACTGTGTTAGTGCATCCCCTTCATGTGAGGGAAGATTGGTCACACACCCTGTAGTGACCCGAAATATTTTTAATGATAAAGAAGGAGAGAAAATAGATATAGAAACAGAAGGAGGCCGTAGACTTCGTCGACGACATTGCATTTTGGAGAATAAAATAATTTAATTTAATTTTAAGAAATTTTCCAGGCTTCGTCAACGAACATAGGGTTTCGTCGATGAAAATCTTAATAATTTTGTCGACGAACACAGGGCTTCGTCGACGAGAAAATACCAAGAGAGGTTATGGGGCGGTTTGAATTTCGTCGACGAATACAGGGCTTCATCGATAAATTTATTGAAGGATTCATCGATGAAGTGACGGGCCTCATCGACGAATCTGGCAGTATATAAGGCGGGAAATCGGGATATTTCTCATTTCTCTCGCCGCTCTCTCTCTCTCTTACAACTCTCTCTCCCTTCTCTCTTCATTTCCAGCCCCACCAGTCGCTGGATCGATGATCCAAAGCTACCACAATGCTCCTAGTGGAGTTCTCTACGCATCTACCGGAGCGGATCGTCGGGAAATTGGAGTTGGGAATCATCCCAAATTTAGGGTAAGACCTTTTTATCTCCTTTTGGCCTTGTGGTAGTTATAGGAAATGATATAGGCAGAAAAATACTGATGTTTAGTTCTGAAAAATATTGGTTTCAGGGTGTTTTATAGGAGGCCCTACAGGTATCAGGCTAGAGTACAGTAGGGGCTTTTCAAAGTTAAGGTAAGGGATATATGCTATGCTAGGAAATTTCTAAATATTATGCAGTGTATTTATTTATGAAAATTATGTACTTAAGTATGGTGTGGCTTGAGAATATGTATGTAGTATGGGAGTATGTTTTATGAATTGTCGTTTCATGATTTTATGTATTTCAGTGCTATGATTATGTGAATTACAATACCATGATTTTACAGATATTAACACCATGATTATATGAATTACGGATATAGTATTATGATTACGTAGTTCCAGTGTTATGATTTATAGGGTTTAAAGCATGCCATGTTTTCTATTACCATAACATTCAAAGTATACAGATAGAGCATTTATAGAATATATAGACAGTTATACAGAGATAGCATCGAGATGCTACAGTTATAGTATGTACAGAACAGAAAGATAGCATTATGGTAATTTTGAAAACATGATGAAATCAGTGAAAGAGTATATATATGAATATGTATATAGTATCAGACCCTGTTGGACCATATAGTTTACAGAGCACGGTACCGTAGCTACATGCAGTATACAGTTTACAGAGTGCAACCGCCTATTCAGATAATAGGCTGTAGGTCGATCGTATAGTGCCCTTGACGTGGATAGGCTCCCCATCAGATATGGGTAGAGGTGGGCAGATCGACCGAGGGAGTATAGTGATTTACCTGGTCGGCCAGCCAGTGTAGACCTCGCCTATGGGCCGCACAACCCTGTCATGAGGGGTTAAATCATGACATACAGATATCCACAGGGGAAAGTTTACAGTTATTATTATGTATATTCTGATTTACAGAGACAAGGGAATTACTTATGTATGTTAGAAGTATTTTGAATAGTAACTTAAATACAGATGTGTTAAATGACATGAAAATGGTAATGAATATTATGATTTGTACTGTATTTATAGATCCAGATATACATGATTATATGGAAACAAATTTTTATGATATGATGACTCATTTGCCACACACTAGTAATAGCATATATCGTCTTACTGAGCGTTGACTCATCCCAGTATTGAAACCTTTTTTTCAGGTGATCCAGGTAGGCGAGCAGATCAGGCTCGCGGGTAGAGGGGCGTCTGTAGTGCCCTGACAGCAAAGTGAGTACAATGGAGGGTTTTTGTATTTGCCCTAGCTAGCTGAGGGCAATTTTGGGGATTTAGTAACATATGTATATATTCTTTTGGGGAAACATGATAGCACTCTAGTATTGTACAGTATGGTATATCATTATGTATGGAAATGTTTATTTGTATTATGCTTCTTGCTGCTTAGGATAATGTTATGGTATCAGAGTATGATAATTATTACAGTGGAAAAAAAATCATGTTAATTAAGTAGGTCGTTACACACCCACCAGTATTCTGTGGTGAAAACTATGCTATATGGAAATTCAGAATGATTATGTATGTGAAAGCCTTAAATTGGAAATTTTGGAAAGTCATTGATCAGGGTGATTGTGTGCCTATGAAAACTATTGGGTGTACTGATGTTCCTAAATGTGAGTGTGAACTGAATGATCATGATAGGAACTTAGTGCAGGTAAATTTTGATGCCATGAATACCTTACTGCATGCTTTAGATTCTAATGTTTTATGTGAGGTTATGGCGTGTAGTAATGCTAAGCAGATCTGGGATGAACTTGAGAGAAGATTTGGTGCGTTCATGCAAAAGGAAGTCATCTCTCCATGGGACTCAAGCTCCACTGATCTTGAAGGAGGTAAGCAGTGTTTTGTTACTTTAACTGATGACGAGGTTATCTTTATTCCTTCTGCTTTAGCAGACAAATCTGAAAAGATTCATATGCTGATTTGAATGATGTGTCTGGTTGTGAATCATATGATAGTAGTGATAGTGAAAGCATGCCAACTTATGATGAAATGCAACGTGAATATGTTAGGACTCATAAGTTACTTGTTAAATTGAATAAAAAATATTCTATGCTGAAAAACAAGTATGATGCATGCATTAAAGAATGTGACTCAAAAGTTATTGCTGAAAGAGAAAATAATTTGAAAATTAAAAGACTAGAAAGCAGGAATGAGTCATTAGGAAAGGAATTGACTATTTTGAAATCTCAAGTTTCTAATGATAATAAAAAGGACCACTTGATTGCTGAACTTGACAAAAAGGCAAATAATTTGACTAGAGAATTCATTAAACTTCAGGATGATTGCAAGGGTCTTAAAAATCTGAAAATGAAAGAGCTTGAAAAGAAAATAGAGGACCATTCTAGGATTATTTACACATTCACTAGAGGTAAGGACAATTTTAATAAGCTGTTAGGATTGCAAAAAATGACCTTAGATAGGGAAAATATATGTAACGACCTAAAGAATAATGATATTTAAATAATAAAGAGGGAGGGAAATGGAAACAGTAATAGAAGGAGGTAGCTGATTTCGTCGATGAATGTGACGAATGCTTCACGTTCGTCGACGACGTTGCATTTTAGAATGTAATAACTCAAGAATTTTCCTAGGACCTCGTCGACGAGCACAAGGGATTCATCGACGAGGGTACATGAGGACCTTGTCGACAAGGAAGCATTTCATCGATGAGAAAATACCGAGCAGCTATTTTTTTGAATTTTGAATTTCATCGACGAGGAGGTGGTATTCGTCGACGAACCTCCTTCTATATCTCGTCGACAAGATGATGTGGCTCATCGACGAAGGTCGTAGTATAAATAGCCTTAAACTTGGTTTAATCGCAGAAATTCAACGCAAACCTTCCCCTCTCTCTCTCTCTCTCTCTCTCCTATGGTCTCTCCTCCATCTCTCTTCAATTTCAGCCCCATCGTTCACCGGATTGACGATCTGAGGGCACCACGACGCTCTTGGGGGAGTTCTCTTCAAGTTCGTTGGGGCGGATCGTTGGTGGGTCGAGTCGAATTTCATCCTAAAATTAGGGTAAGGTCTTTTATTCAATTTTTGGCCTTCTGGCAGTTGTAGGAAATGATGGAGACAAAGAAATAATGATATTCTGTTTTGGCATATGTTATTTTCAGGGAGTTGAGTGGGAAGCCCTATGGGTGTTGGACCAATATACCATAGGGGCTTTTCAATAGTCAGGTAAGGGGAACATGCTATGTTAGGAAACTTCATTATGATTTTAGTACAAAATATAGGTTGTTGTCAAATTATTATTCAAATTATATATATACGGTTTTCAGAGCCTGATTATGATAATATTTATTAATGTGGCTTGAGTTGATTAGAGTACAGTACCGTATTTATACAAACCATGAATACCATGTTTACAGTTTATGAATAGAAATACCATGATATTTACATGCTTATAAAAAAAAGGGCTTTCAGTATACAGTATACTCAGAAAAATATATTTCCATTAATTTCAGGATAATCAGTTTTTTAGTACCATAACGCCCCAATATTCAGTTATATAGATAACAGTTCAGTTATACAGAAATCAGATTTTCAGTCAATTAATTTGGAATTTTAGATAAATTTTATGGGGTTATGGTTATTTTAGAAATCATGGTAAAACAGTATGTTAAAGATATTAGCTACCTATATAGTATCAGACCTTAATGGATCAGATTCAACAGAGCACGATACCGTGGCTACAGACATTCAGTTCAGAGTGCAACCACTTTACTGAGATAGTAAGTGGTATGAGGTCAATCGTGCTTATGTCGGGACAGACTCTCCATCATATATGGATTGAGGGGGGCGATCAGACTGTCAGAGTTCAATTGACTTACCTTGGTCGGCCAACTAGGATAGGTCCTGCTTTCGGGTCGCACAACCCTGTCATGAGGGGTTAAATCATGATATACAACCATCTAGGGAAATTTTCTCAAATATTACAAGTATAAGTAGATTTACAGAAATAGTAGTAGTATTATGAAAAGTAAATTTATATAGTTTTAATATATGTTATTTATACCAGCATTTACAATTTCAGTTATCCATGATATTATTTTTAAATCAGATTATTTACACAGAAATATAACTCAGTAGCCACACACTAGTAATAACATGTTTCGTCTTACTAAGCATCGTCTCACCCTAGTGTTGAATTATTTTTCAAGTGAACCAGCTAGGCGAGCGGATCAAGCTTGCAGGTAGAAGGGCTGTTAGTCTGCCCTGTTAAGGGTGAGTAGTATTTTTGTATGCCCTGACTTCAATAGGGAATAGTTTTGAGGAGAACAGTGATTTATGTATAATTTATGGGATATTTAGATGCTCTGGTATTGTAATTTATGTGGTTATGTTTATGAATGTGGCTTCCCGTTGTTTTGGTAAATGTTTTGATATTAAAATAGGGGAAAAAATTTTATTTTATTAGCAGGTCGTTACAGTATAGGCTACAATGGAGTAAGAAATAGGAAAAAGAAAAGTCTATACATGGGGTACTTTGTAAGAGAGTCCTAAGATTATGCTAGTACCTCTTCTGGTCCATACACCAACACCTCTTGTGCTTTGTGTAAGAAGAAAAGTCATACCAAGTTTGACTGTGCGCTTAAGAGAAAGGGAGTTAAAATGAAACAAATTTGGAGAGTCAAATCCGATCCCATCTCTTCTTGACCTGTAGGTGTTCTCCCGTAGTCATAGAACTGATTAGGAGTCTTCATAAAGCCCTAAGTCTTGTAGATAAATCATAGGGGTCTTTTCTTGGTAAAACTGGTCAAAACAAAAGGAGTTGACCAAGCTCGGGAGATCGAACCATACAGTGCTTTTGCACTTCGGGCGACCGAACTTGGAAGTCTGACCAAGGTGTTGACCATTCTTCGGGCGGCTGAATATTTACGTTCAAATCTATTTGGGGTCCTGATTATGGTTCGGGTAATCAAATTTTATTTTGGGTAACTGAATGTGGACTTCAGGCGACCGACTAATGCAGTTCATCTCAAGTTCGGGCGGCCAATCCTCAGTTTTTCAAAATCACCCGACCGAACCATTGCTCGGTCAACCCAACAGACTTAGTGGGGCTGCGTAATTATAGTTGTTCGGGCGACTGAACTTCCTCTCAAGTGCCCAAACCGTGTTGATATATATGGGATTTCGCAAAAAACAACTCATTTTTCATCCATTCTTGAGAGCTTCCTTGCATTTTCCCACCTTTCATCCTGGTACCCCTTGAGGAATTTTTTATAGCCAGGGATCATAGATGTGCTACTACTGGCATTCCACTTGAGTAGTGGTTCCCTACACCCGACAGGCGAATTAAATACGATAGGGTTTTTCGTCTTAAAGATCTAATCTTAGGAAAAATCCTAGACATAAAGTTTGGCAAGCCCACTTCAATAACGTCCTGGACATGTTTCGGTACTAGGGGTGGTATGAGTTCATCGCCTTCCAGCCCAGGGGGATATATCCTCTACTCATTTGGCTGTTCTTCGCCAATCTTGCACAAGATGACTAGGGCTACTACTCTAGGGTACTCGAGACTGACCTCCACTTTGATGACTCCTATCTGGCAGAGACGTTTCAGATCCAGCGTGGTAACTTTATTTGTCTTGATTCATCCTCCACCTGGATTAG
The DNA here is from genome assembly GCF_029873635.1 of Malania oleifera. Classification (NCBI taxonomy): domain Eukaryota; kingdom Viridiplantae; phylum Streptophyta; class Magnoliopsida; order Santalales; family Ximeniaceae; genus Malania; species Malania oleifera. Next base: position 78,074,238 of record NC_080423.1, on the reverse strand, counting down.
TGAGCAGGATTTCACGATAAGCACCTTCGTCAATCTTGTTATGATGAATCCTGTAGCTGACCTGACACATACACCCAGCTACAGATCACTAACTTTGGAGGCCAAGGTGGAACACCACCTAATTTCATATAATATATTACCAAAGTCAGGATCTAGGGACCACGTATCTTATTTAGACTGCTTTGTGATGTGGTACCTATTTACAAGAAAGAAGTTAGATCTCCCTAGGCTGATCCTACATTGGATGTTTGTTAAGACCGTTGGAAAGAGGATCATATTGCCCTATGGTGGTATCTTGTCTAGACTATTTGTTAGGGAGAGGGTTACTAGGACTACATTTGCCACTATAAATAAAGTTATGTCCTCTGACATTTTAAACTCCACCACTCTAAAATGAATGGGATACGAGCTCACTGGCAACATGTGGTTACCCATTGCACCTGAGAGAGGCCCAAAAGCTTAAGAGATCCCGCAGAAGCTGCCCCATGCACTGTCCAATGCCAAAATTATGGCGACCATCATCAACCTCTTTGCATCATTTCAAGAGTTCAGGACCTCCATGACAGAGCAGACATCTTCCTCTCATGCTAGACTTGACTCTCTTTATAGCGAGTTCTCCGAGTTCCAGTCCGATGTGCGGGCTAACTTTCACTTTCTCGGTGAGCGATTGAGAGAGATGAATGACGAGGATATTGGGGAGGATCAGATGGGGATGAGTGGTGAGGAAGATGATGATTACGATGGCGGGGAGACCTAGTGGTGCACCGTGAGGATCCATTTCTTCATATACCAGCTTTTATTTGATCCATTTTATGCTTTATTTACATACACTTTCATCTGGTCTGTAATAACTTTAAAGTAGTTTTTATTTCTTTTTGTTTTTGCTGAACACACTCACCACACACTCATGCAGATACTATCTTGTGGTGATTATGTTTTTGCTTATGTTCATATATATTTGATAGTATTCAGGCTTGTATGATTTTTGTGCTTACATGACTATACTACTGAAAGCATGTTTGTGTTGAAAGCCTCCTGCATAGTGGATGCAGTGATAAGAATTGCTTGCTGGTAGATAAAGGTTCTCACATGCCTTAAACTCTTGTGATACTGCTTGTTTGAGTATCAATTTTGTGTAGGTTAATTTTAAGAAATGTCCTGTTTACAGCCGACATGCTACCGAATTTTCTGCAGACATTTGCCCAAAATGTTGAAATGACCTTTAAAATTGAAAACTTTGTGTGCATATGAAACTTGATCTTGGATTTTAAATATTTACACTTAACTCATTTACTTTAAAATTTTGAATTCTTTGGAGCTGGTTGTGCATACATATTTAAAATGCTTTGAAATTGGCATATTCTTATGGATAGATCACATTTTTCAAACAAAATGCTGTCAAAATTTTTCAAAATTGTTGCACATAACTCTATATCATTTCTAAGTATTAAACTTCTTAAAACTTGAGTTGTGCTTTTAAAATAATATTTGAATTATACTCAAGTTGATTTAAATGCTTTATTATTCGTTCATAATTTTGCGAATAGTTTGTCATCATAAAAAAGGGAGAGATTTTTAATCCCAGCATTTCATTAATCATGTTTTGATGATAACAAATTATTTTGGACTAATTACTTTGTATTTAAGTTATTCTTCTACAAGATTAAACTATTTAAGTTGAAGAATTGAGAGAAGAAGTTGAAGACTTTATTTGATTTATTTGAAAGTTATAAATGGTATTTAAAATAAATGGTATTTGAATACTTACTTTTATTATAAAGTACTATATGATTATTTTTAAATATAACTAAAAGTATCAATATTTTTATTGACAATTTCATTATTAATTTTTTAATTATTTATAATTAAAATTTAAATATTTATTGTTAAAATAATAATACAAGATTATTATTTTTAATTAATTATAATCTTATTATTACTGTATATCTATAAAATATTACTCTCATATTAATTAAATTTAAAATTTAATTTATTTAATATTAATTTAAATTAATAAATAGTTCTTGTTCATTCAAGAATTGGATTATAATAACTAATATGTATTTTTAATCATATTTTAAATAAAAATATTTATATTTTTATAATTAAATTTTAAATGTTAATTATCTTAATTTTATAATGAAAATTTAAATACTTTCTATTAACTAAAATAATATAATATTGTTAATTAATTAACAATAATCTTGTTAATAATATAAATTTATAACATATGATTATCACATTAATTTATGTTAAAAATAGTATTAATAACTAAATTAAAATTTTTAGTTTATTTAATGTTAATTTTAATTTATATATGGTTCTTTTTATTCATTCTAGAACTTAATTATACTTTATTAATAATTAATGGGTTATAATGAAAAATAAAATAATATATAATTAATTTTTAATTAGTAATTTAATGCATAGTTATGTTGACTGTCAATTTTAATTAATATTTAAATATTTTTAATAAGTAAACATAGTATAATATTATTTTTTTATTAACAATAATCTTATTATTAGTTTTACTATTTAGTTTTATTTGGCCAATAAAATATGACGTAAATTGTAATAGTAAATAAGAAAGAAATTATTGTGGACTCATAAAAAGTTATATATTCTTATTTATTTTGTGGCATCAACATATATTTTTTTTATATAACTAGCTGCAACTAATTTATTATAATAGTTATATTCCTAGCTAGAAACGGACATTTCACAAACTAAATGCAAGATTAGTCATTTCCATTTGGGGTATTCAAAATAGTAGAAATACTTTCTGTAGTAAAATCGTATTTTTAAAAAAATAAATAAATAGTATTTAGGAGTATAGATTTTGGGACTTTGATTTAAATTGTATAGATTTGGATGAAATTTAATATAATTTTATATATGTTTTGTCCAATAATACATTGCTGATTTAAAAAAAAAAAATCATATTTATGTTATAAATAAATCTATTTATGAAACCAAGCAATCTAAAAATTAAATAATATAATCATACTAATGAAATTTTATTTATTAATTTATTTTTTTCACTTTCTTTAATAAGTAAACATGAAGGTGCGCTTTAAACTGAAAAATACTCGAGAGAGGAAAGGAGAATTTTAAAAAATAAATTTTTTATGTTTGGTTATTAGAAAAATAAAAAAGATAAAAGACATGTCAAATCACAACAACAACAATAACAAAACCAAGCCTTAGTCTCACTAAGTGGGGTCGACTATATGAATCATTTTCCACCAACTTATGCGATTATGGACCATTTGTTTTGATAAATTCAAGGATATTAAATCCTTACTCATTATCTCCTCTCAAGTTATTTTAGGTCTACGCCTACCCCTTCTACTGACTGTCCCCCACAGTAATTAAGTCACTCTTCCTCACATGTGCACTATAAGGCCTATGTTGCAAGTGTCTATACCATCTGAGTCGTCCCTCCCTTATCTTATTTTCTATAGGAGCTACACCTAACTTACCACGAATATGTTCATTCCTTAATTTATCTTTCAATGTTATACTGCTCATCTATCTAAGTATTCTCATCTCGAGAACTTTTACTTTTTGGATATTATGTTTCTTTGTCACCCAACATTTCGATCCATGTAGCATAGCTGGTCTTATAACTGTTCTATAAAACTTTCCTTTCAATTTTAAGGGTATTCTACGATCACATAGCACACTTGATGCACTTCTCCATTTTACCCAACCTGCTTTAACTCTATGCATTACATCATCTTCAATTTCTCCTACAATTTGCATAATAGATCTAAAGTATCGAAATCTACAAATGTTATTTATTTCTTCATCATCAAGTTTAACTTTGTCTCCAATATTCCTCCTATCATTACTAAAATTACATTTCATATATTCTGTTTTATTTCTACTTATCCTAAAGCCTCTAAATTCCAAAGTTTCTCTCCATAATTCTAACTCAGCGTCTACTCCGTCCCTAGTTTCATCAATTAATACAATATCTTCTGCAAACAACATACATCATGGAACCTCATTTTGAATACTCTTAGTCAATTGGTCCATCACTAAAGTAAAAAGATAAGGACTCAAAGCAGATCCTTGATTTACACCTATGGTAATTGGAAATTCTCTAGTTTTGCCATCTATAATCCTTGCACTAGTCATTACTCCATTGTACATATCCTTAATGACATCAATATACCTACAATATGCACCCTTTTTTTCTAAAACCCACCATAGAACTTCCTTAGGTATCCTATCATATGTTTTCTCAAGGTCAATAAATATCATATGCAAGTCCCTCTTCTTTTTCCTAAACTTTTCCATTAATCTTCTTAAAAGATAAATAACTTATGTGGTAGATCTCCCAAGCATAAAACCAAATTGATTTTTTGAGATCTTCGTTTTTAATCTTAATCTTTGTTCAACTACCCTTTCCCATAGTTTCATCGTACAACTTATAAGTTTAATTCCACGATAATTATTACAATTTTGAATATCTCCTTTATTTTTGTATATAGGTATTAAAGTGCTTTTCCTCCCGTCATTTGAAATTTTCTTAGTTTTTACAATTGTATTAAATAAATTAGATAACCATATAATTCCGTTATCACCCAAGCATTTCCAAACTTCAATTGCGATGTTATCTAGTCCCATAACTTTCCTATTTTTCATCTTTTTTAGTGAAAACTTAATTTCGTTAACTTTAATTTTGTGAATAAATCTTATATTTTTAGTGTGACGACCCCGACCCGCCACGTGGGCTCAGAGTGCTATTTTAGTGATGTCAGTGTACCTGATACCTTATTCACCAAATATAAAACACACATACGCAGTGAAAATAAAATATAAAATCCTCAAATTACATTACCAGAGTTCTAACTATCTTTATACACAAATATATCCATTTTCACATAATTACATCCCACAAAACTAAACAAGAATAAAATCTTTATTTACACACTACCAACATAAAATTCACACCACTAGCCCGGCTCCTCTAGCCTGCTAGACCCGATCTATAGGATTCCTTGAAAAGACAGTTTGTAAAGTAGGGGTGAGGCACAACTCAGTAAAGGAGAAACTAAGTTAATGTCAGTGTGTGACCAACATGCATTTAGTGTACAGAAAATAACCAGTTTACTAAGTAGATAAACACATTTATGAAAATATTCTTATTTTACACTCACACACACTATTAGCTGAGGATAGGGAAGATTACCCGCCCATACAAGTAGCTTCCCTATGCTCTAGTACCATTATTGCTACCAGGACACTCACCTTTCTCAGTAAGCTCTCGAAGTTATCTTATATATTAACCATATTCACATAAATTAACAGATATGCATATAAGACACTCCCTGTGACAAACACGCCATTTACATCCCCATGGCACGGGTTGTGTGGCCCGAAGGCTGGACTAATGTCCTGGGGGATCCACCCAGATAGTAGTCATCTATACTCTCTGCAAACATACTCCACGGGTACATGTAGCTCCAACTGCTGGTTCGATTGCCCTCACTCAGGGGTGCATTCTCCTTACGTAGGCAAATCGGACAAGGCCACCTTACACCTCTCAGCACAGGTGTGGGTGCACACGGCCACACAACAAATCTCTAGCAACGGTACCGTGCTCACACTACATTGGTCCCCAAGGTTCCTAAAGCATATCATGCAATTTAGATAATAGAAAAATACCATTTAAAACATCATTCCACATATATTTCTTGTTATTCCAAAAACCCAGCCCTTGGCCAAAAATATAATCCTACATATAGCCATCAATTAAAACTCGACCCTCGACCGTCAAATAATAATCCTGGCCCTTGGCCAATCAAACAATACCCGGCCACTGGACGTTAGTTCAAACTCCTGCATTTCATAAACAATTCCAGTATTTTCACAAGCATTTAAAGTATTTTTAACAACAATTCTAGTATTTCTCAAACAATTCAGTATTTCAAAATCCCAAATCCAGATATACAATAATCCATACAAATTAAATCATCTACCACACAATTTTCCACATTTTAACATATTCATATAAATAAACAAGCTTTCCAGCGTTCATTTTATTCAAAAATACCATACCATATATCCTAAGTTTGTAAAATTCATTTTGAACGGTTGGTTTTCAAAATAGCCTTTAAATTCCCAAATGAATAAATAAATAAATATATTTATATAAACATAACAAATAAATTGATTCAAATTTCATAAAATTACTGACTTAACTTAATCCCCTTACCTAATTCCTGAAAAAGTCCGCTAATACCCCGCCCTACGCCCCAGGCATTAAAAAAGTCCCTGAGCCCTGAAATTCAAAATTCACTATATTATTCGTCACAATCCCTAGAACAACTTTCCCTAAAATTTCCCTAGGTTTTGAATACCTTAAATAGCCTAATAAAAGCCTAAATTATTAAACTTACTCCCGATTTAGGATTGGTACCCCGGAGCTCCAATTCAAAAACTCGCTCCGACTAGATTGTAGAGAATCTCCCCACGAGTCTCCTGAAAATTTTCGTTCATTAATGGAGCTTATAGTTTAAAAGAAATTGAGGTAAGTTTGAGATTTGACCTTACCGCAGGAGATATGCCTACGCCGCTCCCACGATAGATCCGCTCTAATTGAAGTGTCGGTGGCTGCGAGTAGAGCCAACGATATTTTCGGATTTTTGATTGGCCAAATATCAGAGACGAGATGGAGGAGAGTGGGAAAGAGTAATGGAGAAGATAAAGAAGCGAGAGAGCTTGAGAGAGAAATTGAGAGCTTTGCTTGCGCAGGAGTCCAATTTCAGATTGGATTTGGAGGTGAAACTGAAAGAAGCTTCCTGAAGCTTATACCATTACATATATATTTATATCATTATAATATTATATTATTATTATATTATATTATTTTAATTAATAATAATAATTAATTAATTTTTTAAAATTTTAATTTTAATTTTTTTAATAATAATTTTAATTTTTTTTAGGATCACTATATTATCCCCTCCTTAAAAAAATTTCATCCTCGAAATTTGTTAACTTCTACCAATTATCTCCTTAATTTATGATCCCTGTCTACAGAAGAGTCGGTAGCCACTCACATAGTGGCCCTGTCCCACATTTATTAACTACCCTCACTTATGGTGGAGAAATACCGTGGTTACAATATTGCCTTTGGGAAATTACAATAATCATAACAAAGTTTCCCAAAGACTATCCATAATAAAACTATACATAGTTAACCACATAACCTACTCTAATCCCTCTATATATAACCATACCCTTACCCGTCTGGCACTAGCCCTCGTTGAACAGCTGTGGGTACTTCTGGCGTATTTTCGTTTTTAACTCCCAAGAAGCCTCCTCAATTGCATGATTCCGCCATAGTACCTTAACTAACAGTATATCTTTAGTACACAGTTCCTGTATTTTTCGATCTAGAATCTGAACTGGTACCTCCTCGTATGCTAGAGTATCCCCGATCTCCAACAATTCATAACTGATCACATGTGAGGGGTCTGGAACGTACTTCCTCAACATGGACACGTGAAACACGTCGTGTATCCTGGACAGCGCTGGGGGTAGTGCTATCCTGTACGCTACCAAACCAATCCTCTCCAGAATCTTGAACGGCCCAATGTATCTATTGCTCAGTTTGCCCTTGTTTCCATACCTCATCACCCCCTTCATCGGAGCAATCCTCAAGAATATCATATCACCTACTTCGAATTCTAGCTCCCACAGGTGAGTATCCGCAAAAATTTTCTATCGACTCTGGGCTGCCTTGATCCTTTCCCTGATAAGTTCAAACTTTGTAGAGGCCTGTTGAACAAGTTCAGGTCCCAAAATCTGCCGCTCGCCTACTTCATTTCAGTACAATGGAGATTGGCACCAGCGACCATACAAGGCCTCATATGGTGCCGTTCCAATGCTGGCCTGGTGACTGTTATTGTATGCAAACTCAACCAACGACAGATATCGGATCAAACTGCCCCCAAAATCTAACACACATGCCCGTAGCATATCCTCAAGAATCTGAATAGTTCGTTCGGACTGTCCATTCGTCTGAGGGTGAAATGTAGTACTAAAAGTCAGTTGAGAACCCAACGCTCCTTGCAAACTCTTCCAGAAACGGGAAGTGAACCGCGGATCCCAATATGAAACAATGGACACAGGCACCCCATGTATTCTAATTATCTCCTGAACATAGAGTTCTACCAGCTTATCCATGGAATAACTGGTTCTAACCAGAATGAAATGGGCAGTCTTCGTCAATTTGTCAACCACTACCCATATGACATTTTACCCATGCAACGCTGAAGGAAATCCCGATACAAAGTCCATCGAGATACGCTCCCACTTTCACGTAGGGATGTCCAGTGGTTGAAGTGATCCCGTTGGCGTCTGGTGTTCTGCCTTCACCTGCTGACATGTTAAGCACTGACCCACAAATTTAGCGATTTCCCTCTTCATGTTGCTCCACCAGAACGATTCTCGCAAGTCTCTATACATCTTCGTGCTACTTGGGTGAACAGTACAGAGAGAATAATGAGCTTCCCCTAGAATTGTCCTCTTTATCTCTGCATCGTCTAGCACACACAATCAAGTGTGAAATCTGAGAACTCCATCCTCAGCAACATTAAAGTCTGTGTGCTGTTCATCCTGTATCTTCTCTACAATCTCCACTAACTTGGCATTTTTCAACTGAGTTGTTCTGATTCTTTCTCGTAAAGTCAGTTGAACCACCAGACTAGAAATGAACGCCTGATGATTCCCTTCTACCAATTCTGCACCCAACCTCTCTAGATCCATCACGATATGATGAAAAGCATAACTGCTGAGGCTGACGTACCCCCAAATTTTTGGCTCAATGCATCGACTACCACGTTCGCCTTTCCTGGGTGATAGTTAATGGCGCAGTCGTAATCCTTTGTCAACTCAAACCATCTGCGCTACCTCATATTCAACTCCTTCTGAGTGAAGAAGTACTTGAGACTCTTGTGGTCAGTAAAGATCTCGCACCTTACACCATAAAGGTAATGTCGCCAGATCTTCAATGCAAACACAACTACTGCTAGCTCTAAGTTGTGCGTAGAATATTCTTTTCGTACTTTTTCAACTGACGAGACGCATATGCATTGACTTTCCCCTGCTGCATTAGAACACAACCAAGTCTCTTTTGTGATGCGTCACTGTAAATTACAAATCCACCCTCACTTGATGGAAGGGTCAACATTGGGGCAGTGACTAGACGCTGCTTCAATTCCTGGAAGCTCTGCTCACATTCGTCGGTCCAGTCAAACTTCACATTCTTCCTCGTGAGTCATGTCAAAGACCTTAATAATCTGGAGAACCCCTCGACAAATCGACGGTAGTAGCCAGCAAGACCTAGAAAACTTCTGACTTCCTGCACGTTCTTTGGCCTTGTCCATTCAACTACAACCTCCACTTTGCTCAGATTCACTGAAATCCCTTCTTTGGATACCAAATGACCTAGAAATGCAACCTGCTCTAACCATAATTCACATTTCTTAAGTTTAGCAAATAACTTCTTTTCCCCGAGCACCTGAAGTACTAGTCTCAGATGAGCTTCATGCTCCTCAAGGCTCCTCGAGTAAACCAAAATATCATATATGAACACAATAAAAAAATGATCTAAATACTCGTGGAATACCCTGTTCTTCAAATCCATAAATATCGCTGGAGCATTCGTCAACCCGAACGGCATAACCAAGAACTCGTAATGGTCGTACCGAGTCTGAAAAGCAGTCTTCAATACATCATTTGATCTAACCTTCACCTAATGATATCCAGATCGTAGATTGATTTTAAAGAAAATCTGCGTACCCTGAAGCTGATCAAACAGGTCGTCAATTCAGGGTAATGGATACTTGTTCTTCACTGTTACCTTATTAATCTCTCGGTAGTCGATGCACATCCTCATCAACCCGTCCTTCTTCTTCACAAACAACACCGGTGCACCCCAGGGTGATACACTCGGTTTGATATACCCCCTGTCTAGAAGCTCCTATAGTTGCTCCTTTAACTCCTTCAATTTAGTTGGAGCCATTCTATATGGGGCTTTGGAGATTGGTGCTATACCTGGGATCAGATCAATTACAAATTCCACCTCCCGATCAGGAGGCAACCCCGGTAAATCCTCTAGAAAAGCATTAGAGAACTCCCTTATCACTGGGATATCTTCCAACTAGTTCCTCCTTTGGCACTTCCTTCATCATTGCAAGGTAACTCTGACATCCCCCCAAAAGCAACCTTTTTTCCTGGATAGCCGAAAGGATCCGTGGTGCCGAACGCACACATGACCCAACAAATACAAACTCTTGCTCCCCACGAGGTCTGAATTCCACCTCCTTCCTGCGACAGTCAATGCTCGCGTAGCTAGATGCTAGAAAGTCCATGCCTAGAATAATATCAAAACCATGCATATCAAGGACTATCAAATTAGCAAGTAGCACTCTCCCCTAAATCACTACTGGATAATCCCTGTTCACCTTGCTACATACTAGCACTGACCTTGTCGGTGTGCCCACTACTAACTCTGTCTCTAACAGTTGAACCTCTAACCCACATAGTTTAACAAATCCACGAGATACAAACAAGTGGGTTGCACCTAAATCAAATAGTACCATGGCACTATCTCGCAGTATGCAAATAGGATATAACCCGACTTAGAAATTTTACCTTCAACATAGTTATTGCAAATATGGAATAATGAAATTGATATAATAGATAGGTTCCGATTTAATAATTCATATTCCAATTCTATCACTAAACCATTGAGGTAAAAATCTCCATCCTAACATTAACTTCACACACATACCCACTTATCCTAATCTTTCAACCTAAATTTTCTGAGTTCAAGTCCCTCAACCTAGAAACGAAACCATCGATGGATTTACCATGGTTTTCTGAAACTAACGACCGATTTAGAAAATCATAGAAGTCCGTCAATAGATTTCTGCCTCCAAGCTTCCAGACCAAAACCCATCTTAACCTACTCTCTCCTATCCCTATCTTATCTCAACCTATACTCTGGTAATTATCAATTCTTGAAGTCTGTAGAACCTAACAAACCTAGGCTCTGATACCACCTGTAACAACCCCGACCTTCCACGTGAGCACGGAGTGCTACTTTAGTGACGTCAGTGTACCTGATACCTTATTCACCAAATATAAAACACACATACGCAGCAAAAATAAAATATAAAATCCTCAAATTATATTACCAGAGTTCTAACTATCTTTATACACAAATATATCCATTTTCACATAATTACATCCCACAAAACTAAACAAAAATAAAATCTCTATCTACACACTACCTACATAAAATTCACACCACTAGCCCGACTCCTCTAACCTGCTAGACTCGATCTATAGGATTTCCTGAAAAGACAGTTTGTAAAGTAGGGGTGAGGCACAACTCAGTAAGGGAAAGACTAAGTTAATGTTAGTGTGTGGCCAACATGCATTTAGTGTACAGAAAATAACCAGTTTACTAAGTAGATAAACACATTTATGAAAACATTCTTATTTTACATTCACACACACAATTAGCCGAGGATAGGGAAGATTACCCGCCCATACGAGTAGCTTCCCTCTGCTCTAGTACCATTACTGCTACTAGGGCACTCACCTTTCTCAGTAAGCCCTCGAAATTATCTTATTAATTAACCATATTAACATAAATTAAAAGATATGCATATAAGACACTCCCTGTGACAAACATGCCATTTACATCCCCATGGCACGGGTTGTGCGACCTGAAGGCTGGGCTAATGTCCTGGGGGATCCACCCAGACAGTAGTCATCTATACTCTCCGCTAACATACTCCGCGGGTACACGCAGCTCCAACTGCTGATCCGATTGCCCTCACCTAGGGGTGCATTCTCCTTACGTAGGCAAATCAGACAAGGCCACCCTACACCTCTCAGCACAGGTGTGGGCGCACACGGCCACACAACAAATCTCTAGCAACGGTACCGTGCTCACACTACATTAGTCCCCAGGGTTCCTAAAGCATATCATGCAATTTAGATAATAGAAAAATACCATTTAAAACATCATTTCACATATATTTTTTGTTATTCCAAAAACCCGGCCCTTGGCAAAAAATACAATCCGACATATAGCCATCAATTAAAACTCGACCCTGGACCGTCAAATAATAATCCTGGCCCTTGGCCAATCAAACAATACCTGGCCACTGGACGTTAGTTCAAACTCTTGCATTTCATAAATAGTTCCAGTATTTTCACAAGCATTTCCAATATTTTTAATAACAATTCCAGTATTTCTCAAACAATTCAGTATTTCAAAATCCCAAATCCAGATATACAATGATTTATACAAATTAAATCATTTGCCACAAAATTTTCCATATTTTAACATATTCATAGAAATAAACAAGCTTTCCAGCGTTCATTTTATTCAAAAATACCATACCATATATCCTAAGTTTGTAAAATCCATTTTGAATGGTTGGTTTTCAAAATAGCCTTTAAATTCCCAAATGAATAAACAAATAAATATATTTATATAAACATAACAACTAAATTGATTCAAATTTCATAAAATTACTGACTTAACTTAATCCCCTTACCTGATTCATGAAAAAGCCCGTTAATACCCTGGCCTACGCCCTAGGCGTTAAAAAAATCTCTGAGCCTTGAAATTCAAAATTCACTATATTATTCGTCACAATCCCTAGAACAACTTTCCCTAAAATTTCCCTAGGTTCTGAATACCCTAAATAGCCTAATAAAAGCCTAAATTATTAAACTTACTCCCGATTTAGGATTGGTACCCCAAAACTCCAATTCGAAAACTCTCTCCGGCTAGATTGTAGAGAATCTTCCCACGAGTCTCCTAGCAATTTCCGTTCGTTAATGGAGCTTATAGTTTAAGAGAAATTGAGGTAAATTTGAGATTTGGCCTTACCCTAGGAGATATGCCTACGCCGCTCCCACAATAGATCCGCTCCGGTAGAAGTGTCGTTAGCCGCGAGCAGAGCCAAATGGTATTTTCAGATTTTTGATCGGCCAAATATCAGAGACGAGATGGAGGAGAGTGGGAGAGAGGAACGGAGAAGATAAAGAAGTGAGAGAGAATAAACGATCTACCCTCCTAGTTAAAAAAAAAATCTATTTGACTTCTATTTTGTCTACTTTAAAGGTTATTAACTGTTCTTCTCTCTTCTTAAAGTAAATATTCATTATTGTGACGCCCCGAAACCCGCCAAGTGGGGCCTGGGTGCCACGTGTTCCAATCACCTGTATCTGATACCATAATTAACATGCACATAATGGAACATAAATAAATAACCTCAAATAAATACCAGAGTTCTATATAACAACCCAAAAACGAACACTACGACATCTAGATTTCCGTACCAGTATTTAAAACATAACCTAGCACAAATATATCTGTATATATATACTAGTATCCAACAATACCCCAAAAAGAAACCAGCAAAAACAGTCCCAGCCTAGGCCTTTAAACCCGATCTCCAGAAGAACCTAAAAAATTGTTAATCTACTAGGGTGAGACACTTCTCAATAAGGGTGGAATAAATTATAACAGTGTGTGACAAATGAGTTTTAATGTTTATATATCAAAATAAGCTGCTTCTCATATAATATTAATAACAATTGAGAAAACGTACCATTAATAACATCACTGACATCTGATATCATACACACATCCAATATGCACAAGTACATAATTTTTATGCAAGCGAAAGTCCCCAAGGATAGGGAAGATTACCCGCCCATACAAGTAACTTCCCTCTACTATGGTACTAAAAACTACCTAGCAGAGCACTCACCTTACTCAGTAAGCCCTAAGGTGAAGTATTATCTCGCCGCCAGTACACACATCTTTATTATTTTAAAGGCAAAGGTTTCTGAGGATAGGGATGTCTACCCGCCCATACAAGTAGCATCCCTTTGCACTAATACCAAGAAACTACCTAGCAGAATACTCACCTTTCTCAGCAAACCCCTGGTGGTATGTTTACCTCGCCGCATGCACACACATGCATTCATAATATGCTATACCATTATTTTTATGCTATAATTAAATTCACATGCTCACAACACATCCAAAAATGAATCATGCATCTCATACTTCATTTTCCAATGTCCTCAGTACGTGGCTCACACAGGCACCTACGACTTCTTATCTACACGTGGCCCACACAGACACCACTACCCACACAGGGTACATAACATGGCCCACACAGGTGCCACCAACCACACAGGATGCATAACATGGCCCACACAGGTGCCATTATCCACACAGGATATAACGTGGCCCACATAGGCACCACTCCAGCTTCCGCGACACGTGGCCCACACAGGCACCACTATTCACCAGTATCCAATCCCCATGACCTACTCGTCGTACATCAGTAGAACAAGCTCCTCGACCTGCCAATGTCCTACCCCATATAAATGACAATATGACGAGCTCCTCGACCTGCCAACGTCATATAATGATTTATATTTAGGCAATATAACAACCTCCTCATGCCAACGTTATACTTAGATGCATACGAATAACCACACCAATTAGTTCACACAGACGCATCAATGCATTTCCACACAGGAATCCAACATATCAATTCATTCATCATGTCATAATCATTCCAAACATCCCAACATTCAAACCCAAATACCAAAGTAATTCATATTCAATTTATTAGGAAAATTGTTCCCATGTCACACGAATTTAATATCATATGCAATTATCCCAAATATAAACTTTAAACAAAATCATCATTTTCTAGTACTCGAGCTGTTCTAAAAAAATTCATATAGATAAATAATAAATTTCATATGCTCGTAAATAATCGGTTTAGCTTAAAAAAAAATACTAATATAATTTTATTCCCCCTTACCTGATTCCTTGAATCACGCCTGCAGGACTCCCAAAATTATACCCACGGCACTCATTCGGACCCCGATTCAATCAAATCAACCCCAATAAAATATCATTTTAACATTTCATAATTTACAATAATTAAATAATAATTAATTTCTAAATAACCCATTTATCTTAATTTTGGGGCTATTTCTACAACGACCCCACGAGAAATCCGTTCCGCTAAACTTGTAGGGAATTATCCCTAAATTCTCGTGGTGGTGTTCGATCGCCCATTTGACTTAAAATTTAAGAAAAATTGAGGTAAGAATGAGAATTTGCCTTACCCCGGGAGATATGCCCACATTGCTCCTATGACAAATCCACTTCGGTAGATATATCGGTGGCGGAGAATGAAGTCTAGTAATATTTTTAGATTTTTAATTGGGCGAGAATCCACCATGAAATCGTAGAAAGAAGAGGGGTGGAGAACATGAGCTGAGAGAATTTTTTTATTTTTCTCTTTCTTTCTTTCCCCGCTGTTCTGCGCGTGAATCCTTTTTTTTTTCCTTTCCTCTCCTCATCCTGCTTGCTCTAGGAAACTTAGCCTTTAAGTTTTCCTTTTTTTTTTTTTTTCTTTCCTTTATCTCTTACTTTACTTTTATATATACTTATATATATACCAAAATCCTCAAATTTCTTAATTTAATTAATTTTCTTAATAATAATTAATTAATTAATAATAATTTTTTAATTAATTTTTTTAATTATTATTATTATTATTTTTTTAGGTCGTTACAATTATACTAAAATCATATGACATAGCAAAATTTAAGATCATCTCTCTAGACTCATTTTTGTCTCCATGTCCATATCCTCTATGTATCCTCTCATAATTTTTATTATCTCTTCCAACGTGTCCATTCAGATCTCTTCCTATAAATATTTTCTCAGTCCATAGTAAAAGACATGTTAAATCAATAAACAAAAAATTTCATTTTAACATTGTTAATATTTACAAATTCTTTATTTTTAATTATATTAAAATAGAATTTGTAAAGTACTATATGATTATTTTTAAATATATTTTAAACTAAAAATATCAATATTTTTTTATTGACAATTTCATTAATAATTTTTAACTATTTATAATTAAAATTTAAATATTTACTGTTTAAAAAAATACAAGATTATTATTTTTAATTAACAATAATCTTGTGATTAATGTATATTTATATCATGTTACTAACATATTAAATTATGATAAAAATAATATTATTAATAAAATTTAAAATTTTAATTTATTTATTATTAATTTAAATTAATAAATAGTTCTTGTTCAACCAAGAATTGGATTATAATAACTAATATGTATTTTTAAGCATATTTTAAATAAAAATATTTATATTTTTATAATTAAAATTTTAAATGATAATTATATTAATTTTAAAGTTAAAATATAAATACTTTCTATTAACTAAAATAATATAATATTGTTAATTAATTAACAATAATATTGTTAATAATATAAATTTATAACATATGATTATCACATTAATTTATGCTAAAAAAATAGTATTAATAACCAAATTAAAAATTTTAGTTTATTTAATTTTAATTTAAATTTATATATGGTTCTTTTTATTCATTCTAGAATTTAATTATACTTTATTAAAAGTTAATGGGTTATGAAAATTTTATAATATATAATTAATTTTTAATTAGTAATTTAATTCATAAGTATGTTAATTGTCATTTTTAATTAATATTTAAATATTTTTAATAAATAAACATAATATAATACTATTTTTTGATTAACAATAATCTTGTTCTTAATTTATATTAGAACATATAATTATCATATTAATTTATATTAAAATAACATTATTAATTAAATTAATATTTTTAATTTTTAGTATTAATTTAAATTAATATATAACTGTTCTTCTTCATTCTAGAATTGAATTCTGTTTTATTAATAATAATATTACAAAGTACAAAATAAAATAATATATGATTATATTTTAATATATTCTTTAAATTATAAAAATAGTCACAAAATTTTCTTATATTGACAAAATTATCCTCACTTGAACAGATTTACTTATAAGTGACAAAAGAACTATGGCGACCTGCTTAATTTCACACGTTTTGTTTTTCATAATATAATAAAACCAATATTACAAAACTTAATAGATCATAATCCACCTGAATCCGTGGGTATCAGGGATATAACAGTAACACGATGCGGAAGCCTAAGCAGTAGGAAACATAAAATCATAAATAACTCATAATACCATACACATAATACCATTCATCTCAATACTAGAGTTACTATATCCACTGTATTTAAGTATATACATCCCAAAAGGAAGACCTAGGGACATTTCCCACAAAAGTCCAATTGTCCCTACCAAAACTTACCATTCAGAGAGGGCAATAAACGGTACTATATCAGCGGAGCTTTACCCACTCTCCTATCAGGGGCTCCTAAAATGTTTATAAAATTCGGAGTAAAACACCTCTCAGTATGGGAAATAAAGTAATACTAGTATATGACAACATAAGTATTTCCGTGTTTTATATAAAATCATATATAAGCATATCAGTATAACTGTTTGTATCATATCTGGGAAACATATAATCTTATATTATGGCAGAATGTAGATGATTTTCATAAACATTATTCATCTCATATAATATAATATGAAAACAATCCTGGTAGGTTAGCTGATTGTTGTCATGTATTACCCCGACATGACTGGGTTGTGTGGCCCGTAGGCAGGACCTGACAATGGTTGGTCGACCACTACCAAGTCAAAAGTACAGTCTATAAGTCCGATGGGTCTGCTAGACCTGGTCCGTACACCAGGGGCACTCACACTTCTTAAAACCACATCGACCATCCAATCTCACACCACTCCGTACAACGACGTTAACACAAATATCATGATGAATCATGAACACATAGCATCGGTACCGTACAAGTGCTAGCTTAGACCAAACCAATTAGGTTATAATAATATATAACATATAATGAAACTGTGATACATGAATATTTGATATCATTAATTACCAAATCAACCATATCATTTTGCATATATACGTATATCATGAAAATTATCGGCCCATATGCCGATATTTCACATTTTACCATAGCTCAGCTCGGATGCCGGCAAATCATATTCACAGGTCGTCCCGTATGTCGGCAAATCATACTCATAGCTCAGCCCGTACGTCGGCAAATCATATCCATAGATCGGCCCGACTCCTGCAAACATAGTCATAGCTTAGCCCATATGCTAACAAATCATATCCATAGCTCTGCCCGTACGCCGACAAATTATGCACATAGCTCAGCTTGTACGTCGGCAAACATATCCATAACTTGGACCGTACGCTGGCAAATCATATAAAAATCTCGGCTCATACGCCGGTTTTTCATTATAAAAATCCACATCATTATCATATTCTTAGAAAAACAATATTTCATTATAAAGTCTACTTATGCCACACAAAACAGGTTTTATACATATTTAAACATATCATCTTTTACAACAGTATTTTCCAAACATAAATCATATATAAGTATATATTTATTTTCTTGAAATCAGATGCTGTAATAATATACATACTTTTTCATAAAAATACTAGCTTAGTTTATCCCCTTACCTGATTCCTGGAAAGCCCCCTAAGAAAACAATCCTGCACCCGCAAAGTTCCTCGATCAACACCCTAAAAATGACATTTCCCAGAACTAAATTTCAGTATTTTTCTATATACAACACTTCTTATAATTGTAGGGAAAGCAAATTCTAAATAAAACACTTTACCCTAGATTTGTGATGAATTTCAAATCAACTTTCCCCATGATCAGTTCAGGCAGAGTTGCAAAAAACTTCGTCAGGAGCGTCGTGGTGACCTCAGATCTTCAATCCGGTGAGAAATGGGGCTAGGATCGAAGAGAGAAGGGGAGGGAAACGTAGAGAAAGAGAGAGAGGAGAGGTTTCTGCGCTGAAAATTATGTTAAAAATCCGAATTTCAGTTATTTATAGAGCCAGATTCGTTGACAAGTCCTATAGAAAGTTCGTCGATGAACTCGCACCCTTTTCGACGAGTTTCAGTCTGCCTTAAATCCTCTCTCGGTATCTTCTCGTCGATGAGACGAGATCTCGTCGACGAGATCCTGAAGAGCCCTCGTCGACGAGTCTTGTAAGAATTTCTTGGGTAATTACAAGAACTATCTCAAATTGTTTCTTAAAATTTACTTAAATAGTTTTTAAGAAAAAATAAATAATTTTTTTTTATAATAACTATTTATTGTAACATAAGTTAAATATCATTTTTTTTATTTCAAAAAAATGCTTATTTTAAATTATAAATATTACAAACACCCTTTTAAAAAAAAAAAAAAAAGTGTTTAAAAAAAAAAAAAGGTGTTTTCAAAAGTGTTGTGCTCGCCACTTGGGTTGTGACTTTAAAGTTAAAGAATGCAATAGTCGTACCGTTGCTACCACTGACGTTGTAAATGAATACAAATGGGGCCTTCCGGCTTCCATACCTTTACTTGAATTTAGGTTGACTTCAAACTACAAATTTCGGTGTGCTAGTGAAAAATTAATGAAATAAAAATTAGAAATGAAATAAAGGATAGAAATAGAAATTAAAAACATGTTTAGTTAATATTTATAAACTAAAAACTTAATTAAAAAATATACATTTTCATTTTAAATGAAATATTTATAAAAATATGATTAAAATAATAAATTAAAAAATTACTATAATGAAAATAAAATTTATTATAATTATTTTGCTTAATTGTTTTATTTTCAAATTTTACTTTATAATAAAAATTTTATTAGACACGATAATTGAAAAAATAGTAATTTTTTTTAAATATATATATATATATATATATTTCTTTTAATTATATTTAAATTCATATGATCATTTAATTTTGATTTTATTTTAAAAGTGTGTAAAATGAATAATTTAATCGAAAAAATCATTTCTGGATATTAAAATTTCTTGCAACATGTTGCCAAAACAACTAAAAAAAAAAAAAAAAATTTGGTTTTTGGTTTTTTGGCAAACAATTGAAAATCAGCAATAGAAATAATTGTATTTTTATAATATATTTTTTTCACAGTGGAGAAACAGAAACAAAAAACAAAAAACAACAATGATACCAAACAAGCCCTTAGGTTTTCGAGAGACATAAATCAATAAAACGACACCACATAAGTTTCAAGACTTGTTTCATTTGCAGAATATTTTGTAGAATAAGATGAAATATAATAAAAATTTTAAAAATATAAATAATAATTATTCTTTATGAAAGTTTTATTATTTTATTTAATTATATATTTAATATGTAATGTAGTAATCCAAACCCAGAAAATAAAATAAAAATAAATAAAAGAAGAAGGAAGAAAATTTGAAGGGGTAGCACAGCAGGGACTCGTCGACGAGTGCCTTGTGCTCGTCGACGAGGAGATCCCGAAAGTCAGCAAAGTTTAGATTTAAGGATTCGTCAACGAACCCCTGTTCTCATCAATGAGTGTTCTTCTTTGACTTTTCGAGGAGTACGGTCGAGTACGCAGCCTGTAAATAGACTTGAAATAATTTTTTTCAATGAAAATTTCATCTTCTCGCTTTCTCTCTCTAGGGTTGCGGCTCTCCTCCCTTTTCTCCTCGATTTCTCGCCTGATTTCAGCCCGAATCAATTGATAGATGTGTATTCGGGATCCCGACGGTGATTCTACGCAGATAAATCAGAATAATTTCGAGAATCGGGCTTTTTAGGCACCACTCCAAAATTAGGGTAAGGAGGCTGTTTTTGAGTTTTGTTAATTATTGAAGGAGTATGGGCTAAGGAATCTTAAATAGGGAATGTTCTGGGGTTAAGTTGACTAGATTAGGATTTATGAATACAGGATTTTTGCGTGTACATCGTAGGCGCGGATTAGGATCCTTGTGGGCTTATCTTTAGGAATCAGGTAAGGGGAATAAGTTATACCAACTTTTTATTAAGTTTGAACCGGTTAAATTCGATTATATGAACCCGTATATATATACATATATATATATATATATATATATGTACAATTTCTGAACAGTTTAGGTACTGAAAAATGATAGTTTTGATTATAATACATATTTGGGGAAAAATCAATGTCAATAGGTTATACTATTGATTAACAATATAAAAATAGTATGGTTAACAATTTAACCGTGGGACATGAGAATAACTTTTCTTAATAAACTGGTTGTGATTATTATGGTGAATGATTTGCTATGTTTGGATGATTTACTTTGTGTGGTTATTCGTGTTTATCACAATATGAAAACTAAGGTGTAGTCCCAAGACGGGGAGGGGGTGAATTGGGTTTTTAAAAGTTTTTTTTAACTCTTTTTACAAATTCACATCTTTTTGTAAGTTTATTAATCACACAAGTATGATAATTTCAAAATCCGCTAGATACTAAGATTCACTTTTAAAAAACTTTATGAATGAGTAAATTAACTTGAACTTTCAGCAATGTCAACCAATACTCAATCAACCAATCACAAGTTACTTAACCAATATAAGAGTTGTAGTAGCACTTCCTCGATTCAACGTTTGAATAACTCAAAGTAGAGTTTGATAAAAGCCCTGTATTAATGAATTTTATGCACTTCCATTTTAACAAAGGTTTCCGCAAATGATTAATCAACGTACTCCCTTTAAGGTTTCCGTAAAAGATCAATCAACGTACTCCCTTTAATTAAAAGTTTCTCAATCTCAATATTTTAGCTTCCTGCACTTAGATACACAACCACGCAATTTTATATATATATGCAAAAATTTAAAAAGTAAGGGTAAAGAGTGAGACAGATCTTTTACGAGGTTCGCCTATACGCGCCTACGTCCTCGCCTTAGGCAACATCACCCAAGGATTCCACTATAACGCTCCTTTACGGGTGGAGCAAACTGTTACAATCCCCTTTTCAATTAGGGTGGAGCCCTCTCTCCAAGCGATACCTCACGCTTGGTACAACGATCCAATAACCTTGAACCGTCAAGAAAAAAAAGAAACAAGAAAGAATTCTCGTGTACTAGAAATACTCTCAGATAGAGCTGGTTAGTACAAGATTAAGCACAGTTAATCAATACTTCAAAGTAAATATCAAAGAAGAATGAGATTGAAGCTCAAAGAGTATGTCACCACGATTCTTCCTTTAATTTGAATCAAAACTTAGAGTTGTACTCAGAGATCAGTGATCAAAGACTTAGTATTTCTCAGAAAATCTCAGCAAGTAGATGTGTGCAAAAGGGCTTTGAGAGAGTATGAGCATATAGCTTGAAAACAGATTTTCAATTCTTGGTATGTAATTTGATTTGAGAAACCATGCATTTATAGGCTCAAAAAGCAATAAATTCGTTTTGCCCAAGTTACTTGAAGTGTTTCCTAAGTTTTTATAAAGTTTGGGGCACAAGCAACTCAAATTGAAAACTTAAAATCTGTTTTAAAAACTAGCTGTTGCGAGGGTCAGTTGCCTGACCTTTCAATACAATGTATTTTTCAGGTCAAAAACATGGTTAGTCACCTGAGGGTTCGGGGGTTAGTCGCGTGATTCTTCACTGCTTGTTAAAATTCAATTAAGTAATTATGTCAGTCGCCTGACCAGACCGAGTCAGTCGCCTGAATAGTTATAAATACTGTTTTTAAAGTTAGTTTCCAAAAACCTTAACCATCTTACTTTGATACTTTTAAAAAGTAATTTCCTGAGTTTTCAAAATAAGGTCTCTAAGTCCATAATAAAACCTAATGAGCTTCAAAGCATTCAATTTGATATTCAAATGAAGTACGTACATAAGACTTCCTAAAGACTTTAAAAACTCTTTAATCTTGAAGTCTTCGTGTATATCTTTGCTTTGAGTCCTCTTTGTCTTGAACTTCAATATTCTTTAAGCTTCCATATGTTCTGAGCATTTTGAACCTCTTGAGCTTTCTTTTGATCACCTTGTTGTTGAAGTATAAGCTTTATGACACCTATGATCTTGAACTTTTAATTCTTGAACCTTTTGAACTTCTCATCCTAGGCTTCCTGAAATATCATCACTTAAACCATAACTCGTTAAAATAACCTTTATTTGTTATCATCAAAACAAGAATCGAAAGCCATGTTAGGCCAACAATCTCCCCCTTTTTTTGATGAAAAATAAGGAGCAAAGATAAAAGAACTTTTGATAAGACTCCCCCTTACAATAAGCATACTTTTAACAATATGTATAAAATGAGAATTTCAAATATAAGTTCAAAAATCAATATATCATAATCAAGTATTAGTGCATTATAGCTTATTTCAATATACTAGTACTAGGATCATGTCTCAATTGATTATTTAAAGCATTATCTCATATAGTTGGCATTATAGCTCATCATTAATTTGTTCAAAAATCAATATATCATAATCGGTTGCAACATCCTCTTCAGTACCCTCTTCACTTCCTTCTTCAGATTCTTCATCAGATGAATCATCACTACGAGGGCAGAGCTGGTATCTATGGGATCAACACTCCAAGAAGAACTAGCCCTATATTGCTATATGCGAGTAAGGCACTGGTTAAGTGAGGAGCAAGTAGTGTGGAGTGAGGCTACATTCTCTTGAAGTGACTAAAGTCCTAAATGCATGTCTCTGCTAAATGTAGTGAACTCATGGTGGAAGGGTACAAACCATGATGGAGTATCATAGGTAGGTCCTTGTTGTTGATCTGGAGGTGGAGGTACAACTGCTGGCCTTGTGGTCGTCCCCCTTTCAAAAACCAACCCTACTCATGCTTTTCATATCCCATTTGCTTTAGGGTCGTAGAATTGAAAATATTGTACAGAGTTCACTTTATGAATAGATCGGTAGGAGTAGTGACACTAAGATGTGCAAAAAGGAGGTTTAGGTCAACACCATATAAAATAGTAACTCAATAAGCTTCTAATTTAGCCCACATCCATTTCAGAATTAATCTAGATAGATCGAGTTTCTTCCCTTTCAGCAAACACCATAACACAAAGCAATCTACGTAGGAGATGTGATCATATGAACCGGCTATTGGTAGGATGTTGTTTGTGATTATTTTCTGAAGTATTTGGGCTTGTAGGTTCAGCTGCTTATACATTGGAGGATGTCTAGAGTATACCGGTTCCTCTACCATAATCAGTGGCAAAAATTCCTCGGGAGTGAAACCTTGCTCCGTGGTCCATGTTTGAGCAAGTGCCGGATGTTCAAATTCTCCCAAGCTAATATGCAAAATAGGAGCCAAAGTTTTTGGAGTTAAGACTATCCTCTTTCCCCTAACCTCAGTGGTTAGTATAGATTCTCCATGTTTCATATTTTCATAAAATATTTTCACTAGGTTTGGATACAGGCCATTCGATTGATAAACCACGAAGTTTTTCCAGCCAACTTCTTGAAACATTGGCAGGATGTTAGGAAATTCTGAATGAAAGAATGTGGTATCAAGAATTTTACCGAAGATTGGTCCTGTAGAACGAAGATGAGTTCTCTATCGATGCTTCAATTGAGGAGTTACGAGCCATTGTTCGATGTTACCGTAATCTCTCCCTAAAGAAGCACCTCGGTTTGCCGTAGTTTTTGTGGGAGACATCTTGATGTTAGAGAATCAAATGAACCAGCCAAGTGAAACCCTAGAATTCATGAGAAAAGATGTAGGAGAGTGATTGTGAGGCTTTGATTTGAAGGATTTTGAGCTAAGAATCAAGGGAGACCAAGAGAAAGAGGCTCAGGTGGGTGATGGAAAAGAGGTCAGTAGCCCGGGATTTGAAGCGTTAGGGTTTTTCGCGCTTAAAATATATAAGATCCGTCAGTTCAGGTGCCTAAGGTTTCGGGCTCAGTCGCCTAACATTTTATAAAAAACAATTTTCAGCAGGTAGAGGCACATCAGTCGCTTGAGGTCAGAGGGCTCAGGCGCCCGACCCTCCATTTTCCACTGTTCGGTTGACTGAGCTTCCAAGCTCAGTCACCTGACCTTCTCAACCTTCTAGATATTCTTTTTTCACTCAACATGAACTCTTCCTAAACAACTTCCTTACTATGTAATAAACCAAGTTCTCTTCTAATTGATATAAATCTCTCTTCAGGAAGGGGTTTTGTGAAAATATCCGCCCATTGATCGTTTGTATTTATGAATTCAAGTAGTATATCTTCTTTTTGCACGCGATCTCTTAGAAAATGATGTCTTATATCAATATGTTTAGTTCTTGAGTGTGATATTGGATTTTTTGAAATGTTTATTGCACTGATATTGTCAAACTTAATTGGTATGACTGAGTACTCTAAATAAAAGTCTTTTAATTGTTGTTTCATATAGAGTGTTTGTGCATAACAACTACCTGCTGCCATATACTCAGCTTTAGCGGTTAATAAGGCTACAAAATTTTGTTTCTTGGAGAACCAAAAGACAAGAGACCATCCTAGAAAGTGACAAGCCCTGCTTGTACTTTTTCTATCAATCTTACAACCCACGTAATCGGCATCCAAATAACTAATCATTTCAAAACCGGTGTCCTTAGGGTATCAAAGTCCTAAATCAATTATGCCTATCAAGTATCTTAGGATTCTTTTTACAGCTATTTGAAAAGATTCTTTAGGAGTGGATTGAAATCGTGCACACATGCATACGCTAAACATATGTCCAGTCTACTAGCTGTCAAGTATAGAAAACTTCCTATCATACCTCTATAGTATTTTATGTCTACCGGTTTTCCTTTTTCATCTTTATCAAGATTTATGGAGGTACTTATGGGGGTTCCTATGGGCTTACTTCCTTCCATGTTGAACTTCTTAAGCATATCTCTTATATATTTTGATTGATTTATAAACGTTCCATTTTTAGCTTGCTTGGTTTGTAATCCTAGGAAGTAATTTGACTCTCCCATCATACTCATCTTAAACTCATCTTGCATACACTTTGCAAATTCCTTACATAATTCATCATTTGTAGCACCAAATATAATATCATCAACATAAATTTGTATGATAAGCATGTCTTTATTTTTGATTTTTATGAATAATATGCTATCCACCTTTCCTCTTGAAAAACCATTTTCTAGTAAGAATCCACTCAATCTCTCATACCAAGCTCTAGGAGCTTGTTTTAACCCATATAATGCTTTTGTTAATCTAAATACGTGATCAGGATTGTTTATGTCCTCAAAACTAGGAGGCTATTCTACATAAACTTCTTCATTTATGAAAACATTTAGAAAAACACTTTTTACATCCATTTGGTCGTATTCCAAGCGTGACCTGAGGGGGTGTTAATCCAGTCCAGAAGGATTGGTTGTAAAGGTTGAAGTTAGCCCTGTGGTAATTGACCTGGTTGTATTTAGGTGCCGCTCCACCCGTTAAGTAAGCCTTAGTGTAATCCTTATTCTTGTGAGCCAAGCCGGGGACGTTTGTTTTTTTCAGAACCTCGATAACATATTTAGTGTCATCTCTCTTTACTGCTTTATTGTGCTTGCTTAATAAGATTACTTGTGCTATTTAATTTTAGCTGAATATATTGTTTTATTTTATATCTGCACTAGATTGACTTTAGGGTTGTGTAATACTGTTGCTGGTTAAGGGACCCAGGGAAGAAATTTTAAAATAAAAATTCACCCCCCCTCTTGGGATTACAGTAAAGCTAACAATCACTTAAACCATAACTTGTTAAAATAACCTTTATTTGTTATCATCAAAGTATGATTCGAAAGCCATATTAGGCCAACACAATATAACATTGGCAGATCTGAGGAGTTCGTTATATTGCCTAGATATAAATCACGATATAACGTTGACAGGCCTGAGGAGTTCATTATATTGTCATTTATATAAATGGGGTAAAACATTGGCAGGTCTGAGGAGGTTGTTTTACTGATATATTATGAATAGGTCATTGTGAAAGTGTGACAGTGATTGTTGGCTGTGAAGTGTGGTGGCGGTATCCTGTGTGGATGTGAATGAAATGTATGGTATCCTGTATGGATGTGAATGAAATGTATGGTATCCTGTGTGGATGTACTGTGGTGCATGTGTATACGTGGATCTTTATGATATGATTAATGTCGAATGTGTGGGGTACAAGTATGTGAATTTAAATGCATGAATATTTATGACAAAGTAAAACTCTCCGCCCGAGGGCTTACTGAGTAAGGTGAGTGCCCTGATAAGTATCAGTTGTAGTCGCACCCAAATTAAAGGGTAAGGTTACAAACGGTATCAGAGTAAAGGGGCGTTGCATGTATGGGCGTGTAATCTCCTTAATCCTCGAAAACTTTTGCTATAAGTATTGGATATGTATGTATGAGTATAGTTTGCATGTGACTTGTCAGTTGCTCTTGATTAACAAACAACTATATTTTGTATACACTAAAACTCATCTTCCACACACTATTATAATTTATTGCATCCTTATTGAGAAGTGTCTCACCCCAGCGAATGGTTACTTTTTTTCCAAGTCCTTCAGGTGATCGAACTTAGCAAGTTCCTGGGGCAGGGTTAGTTTTTGTAACTACGAGTAGTCGTAGGAACTAAGATATGTAAAGTTATGTTTTTATATTTCTCTGGTGATGTAATAGGGAGATTTTGATGTACTCCTTTTTGGTTGTATATAGTACTCTGGTATTTTATTAGAGAACGTTTAATTATTTCCGTTGCGTAAATGGTATTTATGATATCAGAGACCTGTGAATGGACTCATAACACCCTAAGCCCCACCTGGCGGGTTCAGGGTGTTACATGTAATAAAAGAACAGAATTAGAGGATATCTTCAAATTTATCATTTGATTTCATCACACTTTGCATTCAAATTTTCATTTTATCCCTTTGTATTTAGTTTTATTTCGCAAATCAAACATTACGTAAATTGTAATAGTAAATAAGAAAGAAATTATTTTGGACTCATAAAAAAGGTTCTATATTCTTATTTATTTTATGGTATCAACATGTATATATATATATATTTTATATAACTAATTGTAGCTAACTTATTATAATAAATATATTCCTAGAAACATACATTTCACAAACTAAATGCAAGATAAGTCATTTCCGTTTGGGGTATTCAAAATAGTATAAATATTTTTTGTAGAAAAATCTCATTTTAAAAAATAAAATAAAGATAAATAGTATTTAGGAGTATATATTTCGGGACTTTGATTTAAATTGTATAGATTTGGATGAAATTTAATATAATTTTATATATGTTTTTTCAAATAATACTGCAGTGATCCAAAAATAAAAAAATAAAAAAAATAAAAAATAAAAAGTAAATAAATAAATAATAAAATAAAATTTAAATTTAAAATTTCATTAAATTAAATTCAATAATTAACTAAATTAAATAATTAATTAAATAATGATAATCATTAATTAAATTATATAATATAACATATCAATATATATTAATATAATATAATATATAATAAGGTAATGGATCCTGAAGCTGGAAAGCTTCGCAATCAATTAGTTTACAAGCAGAAGGCCGCCACCCCCTTGAGGATTTTCCTGTGCCCTTAGCTCGTTCTCCATCTCTGTCTTTTCTTTTCTCAATTTCTCGACGGGTTTGTGGCGGATCGAGAAATAGAAGGTGCCGTTGGATTCCTAACTCCGCCATCGACATTTCTATTGGAGCAGATTTGTCGTGGGAGTAGTGTAGGCACCATTCCTGGGGTAAGGTAATTTTTCCTAATTTCTTAATTTCTCTTTAAATATGCTGTTAAATCGATGATCGGGTACCACCACGTGGTTTTAGACGCGATTGTCGTCATTTTGGCGTGAGTAAATTTTCTAAACTCCACTCTAAAGCGAGAGTGAGATTTGAAAAATTTGACAAATTGGTTATATTTGCGGGTATAACTATTTATTTGGAAATTATGGCTCTAGGAAATATTTAAATAGTATTTTATTTTGGATTAATTTAATGGAACTGGATTTTTGAAATAGGGTCCGGGTGAGTGCCGCGAGCATCTATGTGGGATTTCTGTCGGTGTAGTTCAAGGATTTAGGTAAGGAAAAATTATATATCAAAGCAGATTTTATGAAATTAAAGGTATTAAATATTGTTATAATATATGTATGTTTTGGTGTAAATTATTAAAATGCCAACCATGTAAAATTATGATTTCTGAGCCTAAGACCACTCATTTAGCTATGTATATGTGGAAATGAACTGATGAAAGTAAAAAGTAATTTCTGAGGAATTATGTAAGAAATGAAATGTATTTTCAGTTCATAAATGTTAAATGTGGGTTGACTTATTTTACGAGAAATATATATGAATTTTACTGTTAAATTGTGTGGTATGAGATTCTGTGCAAATATATGTTAAATGTATGAGATGCATGTTGAGTAAGTAAAACATTGAGAATAAAATATGAAATGGACTATGTTGCTTGCAGTTATGTTAGCAGATTTAGCACACTCCTGTATAGACTAACTGATGACAGCTAAAATGAGCTGTAGACTAACTGATGATGGCTAAAGACCAACTGTAGTATGAAGGAAAGAAATGAAAATGCAATGAAATGACTATGGTATGAAATGACAAATGCGAAAGGTGGAATGTTGAAGAATTACGTAAAGTGAAATGCAATGCAATGTTTAAAGCAATGAACATGAACAGATAAGTATGAATGAATAATGACAGAAAGAATAATGTATTATGGTTTTAGAAGTATCTATGTACGTAGAACATGTTATGATTAGGTGAGACATACTCTTCGCCTGAGGGCTTGCTGAGAAAGGCGAGTGCACTACTAGTTTCAGATGTGGCAGTAGCTACATAACGTACAAGGACAGAGGGAACCTACTTGTATGAGCTGATAGATTTCCCTATCCTTGGGGCCATCGCTAGTAAACCATTGTTGAATTGAGTGAGTGCGAGATTAATCTAATACTTGAGGGCTTACTAAGTAAGGTGAGTGCCCTGGTATGCTTCAGTAGTGACCCTAAGGTTGCTTCTGTATCAGAGCATAGGGGTGCTACTTGTATGGGTGGGTAATTACCCTTATCCTTAGGTAATCAAGTGGATTAAATTTTTTGCATGTGTTTGATTAGGTTCAGAGAATGATTTCAGTGTTATGTTAATGATTTGCAAATGAAATTAAAATGATATCTATATACCTTATATTAGTCACACGCTGTTTTAATATGTATATTTCTTCCTTTACTGAGATGTGTCTCACCTGAATATGATTATTTATTTTTCAGGACATCCTCGAGGTCGGCCTTAAAGAGCTTGAGGGTCTTTAGACTTTTTGAGAAATATTAAGAGAAAGGGGTATATACTGATAATACTTTGGGGAATGTAAAATTTTATGTTTTATGTCTTTATGTTTTAAGGCTGTTGAGTAAGGAATGATTGTGAAAATACTGAAATGTTTTGGGAGTTATGTAGATTTATGAAAATGCAGGTGATGGATGATTACTATGGATTATAGATAGAAATTAGTAAACTCTGGTATTATGGTATTATATGTATAGAGATTATGTTTATATTTTCTATTGCATATGTTATGAATTATGGATTATCTGGAATTTATCATGTATAACGCACCGGACCAAGGATTAAGGGTTCGGGGCGTTACAAATACA